>NW_023416318.1:16497734-17697734 GCF_014108235.1 Myotis myotis | reverse complement strand
TCTGAGAACCATCAGTCTGTTCTATTTCCATGCCCCTGATTCTATTCCATTCACCAGTTTATTCTGTTCCTCAGATTTTTTACTCATTTGATTTTTAGACTCACTTGTTGATAGATATGTATTTGTTGTCACTTTTTTGTTCATATTTTTTATCTTTACCCTTTTCTTCTTCTTCCTCTTCTTAAAGAATACTCTTCAGCATTTCATATAATCGTGGTTTGGTGGTGATGAACTCCTTTAGCTCTTTCTTGTCTGTGAAGCTCTTTATCTGACCTTCAATTCTAAATGATAGCTTTGGCCTTTAAGAAACAATTGATGCCACCTTGGCTCCAAAAGTTCCTAACTTTCCTTTTCCACCAAGTCTGTTGAGTTTTGAAGACTCTTTTCCTTCTATTTAATGGCTAAGGGCTTAGAAACTCTGAGACTGGAGGATTCGCCAGGCAAACAGCATTTTGCAAATACTAAGGAGAGAATGGAAGCACCCGCTTGTTGCTGTGTCCTGGAGAACAGCGGTAAGGCAGGAGCTCAGGGGCCTTGGCTGGTGTCCATAACCCAGTAGCCCCAGCCCCAGCCTCAGGCTGGATAGGGAGGCCCTGCCACTCCTCCTGCTGTGCCCCTACCCCCACTCCCCCGAGTGCCCACACCTGGCATCCACTCCAACCCCTGGTGAACACCACATACCCGACGGACCTGGACCTTGGCCTATTGCTTCTCAATTACCAACCAGCCCAGAGAACACCTGCTTTTCATTCTCTTCAGGGGAAGTGTGAAGTTCTCCCTTGGGGCGATAACCTGTGGTATAACCCTTCTTCCTGTTTTCTTTTTCCACATCTCCTAGCCTAAGTCCAGAAGGTGTAGGAGTGAGCCCCAACATCTGCTCTGCGTGGTCCGGAATCACCCTGGAGTGTCTGCAGCCAGCGAGGGAGGGTCCATGGCGGACAACACGCCTCTGTGGCTTTGTTTTCCTTTGTCTGCGTTCGGTTGGCATAAACACTTCTGAAAAATGGGCTGCAGCTGATGCCTGTTCGTTTGGTTCCCTTTAACAAGAGCTTTCTACGGCTCGCACTATGCGGAACACATGTTCCGAGTATACAGTTACTTGATGGATGGAAACAGTGCTGAGGGAGGCAGAACACATGTTTAAAAATATTCCTAAAATACATAATTGCCCCGTGGACCAACCGGGGACATAATATATATTTTAATACACCATTTAATTGCTGTTTACCTAGGAGACAGGAACCATTCTGGTCTCTTGGGTTGAACTACAGATTTTTAGAAACTGTCTAAAGACATATTTACTTGATTCATTCTGGCCTCCAGAGTGAAGAATCCTTTTTCAAAGAAGTGGCTTTACATGCAAGACAAGAGAAGGAAAAGCTCTAAGGTGGTGGCTACTACTGCAAGGACAAAAGCCTTCGCTTTCATGATTCAGGGATAACAATCCCGAAGGGAGGCTGTACCCGACGGCCCTAAAATTAATCCACAGCTGTCATTCCGTCATTCTGCATTGCTGAAACGCACGGCTCCTCACACCTGAATTTTTTCTTTCCAAGCCTGAATATTTTTCCATCACAGCTCTTTCTGATTCAAATGCTTAAATTGCATCATAGTGGCTTCTTTTAAAGGGAACATTAAGGAGATTGGGCTGGAGAGCTCATCTCTTGAGCCCGAGTCCAAGGGAGAACTCATTATTTCCCTCCCCCCAAAACTACTTCTCCTTCCATGCTCCCCATCTCAAGAAACCAGCCCTAACCGGTTTGGCTCAGTTGATAGAGTGTTGGCCTGTGGCCCAAAGGGTCCTGGGTTCGGTTCTGTTCAGGGCACGTACCTGGTTACAGGTGCCTCCCCGGCGCGGGCCCTGGTCAGGGCTTGTGCAGGAAGCAACCAATCGATGTGTTTCTCTCACATCGATGTTTCTCTCTGTCTCTCCTTCTCTCTTCCACTCTCTCTAAAAATCAATGGAAAAATATCCTCAAGTGAGGAAGAAAGAAAGAAAGAAAGAAAGAAAGAAAGAAAGAAAGAAAGAAAGAAAGGAAGAAAGGGCACTGACATCCACTCGGTACTCATGTCAGAAACCAGTGTCATCCTTTACTCTTTCCTCCCTCCCTCGCTCTCATACCTTCATCCAATCAGAAACTATAGGGTGTCCCAAAATTCACACAAGAAGTAATTTTGATAGAAAACACAGGTTTATAATTAAAAATTGTAAATTTTTTATTGATTCATAAAGTATACAGTATAAGGTTGTGTATGGAATAGCACAGATATTAGAATCTGATTCAATAAACCAAGTAAAATTAGGCTTTTACTTTTTGTTGTTGTTAATGCTCACACAAAATTCAAATCTTGCGTGAATTTTGGGACACCCTATATTTGGGTGCTACTTCGTTTCTCAGTGCCTCTGTTTCCTCATCTGAAAAAAAAAAATGAGGATTGTAATAGTACAGATTTCATAAGGTCGACACTATAAACTTTAAATGTCAAGTTCCTAGAACAGTGCCTAGCACATCTTTCCTTCTCCCCACCTCATATTCAATATCTCAGGAACCTATTTACTCTCCATCGCTACGGCCAATGCCCTAATTCAAGCTGCCATTCTCTGTCACCTGTGTCTCTATCTGGTTTCTGAGCATTCACTCATTATGACCCCACTCCAATCAATTCTTCGCAAGGAAGCCAGAGCTACCTCCCACATATAAATCTGAGTCTGTCACTCCTACACCTAAAAACCTTTCATGGAAATTATTCTTAGGATAAAGACCAACTTCTATTTTTTTAAAAAGAATGTTTTTATTGATTTCAGAGAGAGGGAGAGAGAGAAACATCAATGATGAGAAAGAATCATTGATTGGCTGCCTCCTCTGCATGCCCCCCCCCCCCACTGGGGATTAAGCCCACAACCTGGGCATGTGCCCTGATTGGGAATCGAACCGTGACCTCCTGGTTCTTGGGTTGATGCTCAACCACTGAGCCACACCAGCTGGGCTAAACACCAACCTCTAGAAATGGCTTTTGAGACCCTTCATGATCTGGCCCCAGGCTCCCACCGGAGAGCTCTGTCTGAGTTCCAGAACGTTGTGGCTATGAGACGTCTGACTGCAGCATGAGCTGCATGAAACTGGACACTGAACCCCTTTGTTTTATTTGCTTTATCTTCCCTTAAGTTGGTGGGGCCTAATGCAACTAGGTTGAGGAATGGGGGCTGCAACCTGACCCATCAGGGAGGCCAGCTTCAGTGAGGGTGTGTCCATGAGTGGTGCACACCAGAGTGTCTACACCAAGGGAGAGCTGGGGCAGATGGGCCTTTTATCCTGGCTCTTCGAGTGATTCATTCTGCCCTGGGCAGGCCCTTTAGCTTCCAAAGGTCCAGGATGGAACCCACCAGCCTTGAATTCTCTGAAGTGAATGTCCCTTTTGTCCACTAGGAACCACCGGTATCTGTGTCTGGGTTGATCAGTGGGGTCCACTCACCTTCACAATGGAGTCCTGTTCTCCATAAAGAAGACTGAAGACTATGGTTCAGAGCCACAATACCAGCCATTTTCACTTTTACGTGCCCAAGAGAAGGTTTTACTAGTAGGAAGGTAGGCAAAAGAGAAATTGAGAGGGACAGAGCCTCCTAGAAGGTGAGCATTTGGGGAATGGGAACAGAGAGGAGGGGAGGAAGGCAGCTCCTCTGGGGCATCTGTCTCCATGGTGATGATACAGAAGGGGAGCAGAGGTCCCATTGATACCAGGCCTGTCCTGCCTGCTCTGGGGCAGCAGGTAGACCCAGGAGGAAAGGTAGACAGTGGCCCTGACGATTACAAAGACTTTCTATATGCTATAGCAGCAGAGGGGAGCAGTGCCAACTGAGAGCACCAGGGAAGAGTCAAACACCACCATTTATGACTGTAGATTTTCAGGTAAAAGGTGCCAGGCAAGGCCAGCTTATCTGAACGGGGGGTGGGGGGAGGGGGGGGGAGGGCAGATGTTGGGCCAAACCCACTAAGGCTTAAGAGAATGAATTCAGAAGCAGAGAGGTTAACCAAGGGATTAGGACCAGGGCAGATGCAACAGCTGGGATGGAATTGAGGCTCCTTCCCAGCACAAGGCAAGCAGGGCAGCTGGAACCATTCATTCTATGAGACAGCCAGCCGTCCAGTAACCAGGGAGACCACTTCCTGAGAAGTCCAAGAGGTGATGATGCAAAAGCTAGGCGTATCTGGTGCAACCGCTGATGAGGTTCCCCGTGGAAGAGCTGCGTGCCCCAATATACAAGGTTGTCTATGGTAGAAAGGTAATAGCGAAAGATGCTAGCAAAGATTGAGATCCAGGTAGTGGTACATAAAGAAAATCAGGAAGGATCAGGCTGGGTGGAGCTGCCTTGTGCTGGCACTACCAAAGGTTGCCTCCCACCAGGCCTTCCAAGCTCTCCCTTCACTGCCCTTTCAGCTGACTGTGTCTCCCTGGAGCCTGTCCATTCCAGGAGGAAAATTTGCTTCTGGTCCTGCCTCCTCTTTGTCCATCCTGTTCTGCAGTAGGCCACCCCTGACTATGTCCTGAGATACATGAGGAAAGGGTTGCCTGGCTCCAAACAGGCCTCATAAGTGCCACATCCCCCCTCCCCGCCTCCCCCAACACCTTGCCCTAGCTAACCCAGAAGCTGACTGGAGTTTCTGCTTGCAGTGGCAAAGCAGCAAATGTCTACATTGGGCTTTGGTCCTTGTTTGATGGCTTACACTTGTTTGTTTTCCTTTGGGCACATTCACAGTTAATCATGTATCATCAGATACTGATGCTGGCCTAAGGATGTGCACTGCTTCAGGAACACAAACTTCAAATTCGGAATGTGCACAGGCCCACATCAGGTAAAGAATTACCTGAGCTCATGGTGAGAAATGCATTTGATTAACTCTGTGCCGTGGAGGGAAACTCACCCGGTGTCCTGGATGAGACAGCTAGCTACTATTTATTTATGCAAAACATCAAGACAAAGTCATTAAAGCCCCAATTCCTGGTAATTGTCTCAGAAATTGCATTCCCTGGCCTAGCAATTAGTTTTATACAAAGCAAGAAGAAATTTGGGTTAATGACCTTGAGTTTTTATGAGTCAATCAATATTTTGGTTGCTGCAGGCTGCTTTGCTACTGTAAATTTTGAGTACAGTGTTTGTGGGGTGTGTAATTGTTTAGCTAGTCATTGAAGAATCAATTAATGAAATCACTTCTTCTGTTCTTTAATTTAGAAGATACTGTTGGCAGTGTACTGTTGTGAGGTGTTTGTTTTAGCTGCTATCATAGATTTGGAAACTAAATTGATGTTGTGCTGTATGGCTTATTACTTTGTCACTTTGCATATCTATACTGCAAGCATCTCTTTTTGTATTCATCTCCTTCATACAGGTCTTGAATAACCTACTCACTTGCTTCAGAAGGCTTTGGCTTGATTTTAATTTTACAACCTTGCTTCTCTATCTGTTTTAAAATTGGCAGTACCCCTGGCCAGTGTGGCTCAGTTGGTTGGACATCATCCCATGCACCCAAAAATTGCTGGTTTAATTCCAGGTCAGTGCACATGCCCAGGTGGCAGGCTCAACCCAGGTTGCAGGCTTCATCCCCAGTGAGGGGACATGCAAGAAGCAGCCGATCTGTGTTCTGCTCTCGCATCAATATTTCTCTTTCTCTCTCCCTCTCCCTTCCTCTCTCTTTAAAATGCAATACAAATAGTATCGTGTTGGGGTCCAACCCCAGCAGGTCCAGGGGTTCCCAAAGGTGTGGACGGAGTCGGCGAAGAAGGAATGACACGGAGACAGTGTTCAGTTGATCAGCAGCCTAGCCGGGTTCTGTCTTTATTCTCATGATACATCTGTATTTATACCAGTTGATTTTAATCCTATCCATTCTATTCCAAAGGTTAGGGTGTTTGTTATCTCCATTCCAAGGTCACTACTCTATTGTTCTGTTAAGCTACAAGGAAGTAACTGAAGGAGATTATCCTAAATAAAGATTATGTAGCTTAAGCATGATTGTTCGTAGTTAAAGTGATTAACTACCTGCCTGGCACTTAGCCAAGGGGTTTTACTGATTTATTCCCTTCCTTAGTCCTGTTAATCCCTAACTCCAGGGGAAAATCCCCACCTGAGGAAACAACCTTTCTAGAGAGGTGACCTTGGTTAAAACACATAGTGCTAAGAAGGGGAGCAAACACATTAAGAACAGTATGCCATATACGCCAGGTCCCTTGAAACATATGCTGTGCAGATGTTTCTTCCCTGCAGTGACTGTGTCAAGCAGCAAGGATGGACCCACTTCTGGCAGTATCATGTTTTTTAAAATATATTTTTATTGATTTCAGAGAGGAAGGGAGAGGGAGAGATAGAAATGTCAATGAAGAGAGAGAATCATTGATTGACTGTCTCCTGCACACCCCACACTGGGGTTGATCCTGAAACCCAAGTATGTGCCCTGACTGGGAATCAAACCATGATCTCCTGATTCATAGGTCGATGGTCAACAGCTGAGCCAACCAGTCCAGCAATACAAATAGTTTTTTAAAAGATTTGCAGAGGTGTGTGTGTGTGTGTGTGTGTGTGTGTGTGTGTGTGTGTGTGTGTTAACATCCCAGATGTACTAGGAGTCACAAGCAGGACTGACTACTAAGCCCTTCCTTTTAATATGAGATGACTTTGAAAGAGGAGAAACCAACATAATCAGAGTCCAAAGCTATAGCTGTTAAATACCAAAACAGTCAAATAGAATGAAGCCTCTTTCAGCTGGTTGTTTTGCCTAAATCAAGGTTTTCCAACATGTGCTCTTCGAACATCTTCCTAAGATGCTAAAAGGATTCTATTCTGTTTCTATGTGGAAAGTCAAGTGAGAAAAAAAAAAGTGGTAAATCTAGTTATGAGGCTCTTCACCAACTAAGGGACAGTGGGTGAAAGAGGGCTTTAATTCCTCAACAGTGTCCTAAAAAAGAACTACCAACTACTGTACATTTTCTTAATGTGTGACTTTGGCACTTGCGTGGTTTTGGCACTTGATTGTAAAAATGAATCAATATGATAAGCAGAGACTTTCAATGGTCTTTACTAAAAAAGGGTGTCCTGATTTTTTTTGGTAGATCATCAGGGACATTGAGTATGAACTGAGTATTAAATCATATTAAGAAAATGTTTTAATCTTGTTTGGCATGATAATGACACTTTATCAGGGGTCCTCAAACTACGGCCCTCGGGCCACATGTAAATACAAATATTGTATTTGTTCCAGTTTTGTTTTTTTACTTCAAAATAAGATATGTGCAGTGTGCATAGGAATTTGTCCATAGTTTTTTTTAAACTATAGTCCGGCCCTCCAACGGTCTGAGGGACAGTGAACTGGCCCCCTGTTTAAAAAGTTTGAGGACCCCTGCTTTATGTAATAAAATGCACCCCCCCTTTTTTTAGAGATATACACTAAAATATTTAAGGCTAGAATAGCATGCTGTCTGGAATTTCTTTGAAAATATTTCAGCAAAAAACAAAAGAGGGGAAAAAAAGTGAGCATAGAGGGGATGAGTCTATAAATAATCACCACTTTTATTTACATTCAACAATTTTTATAACCCAAAGTAAAAAAAGTTCTGTGGTCAAATAAGTTTGAGAAATTCTAACTTTAATAAAATAAAATAAGCACGTTTCTTTGCCATAGACTTTCTCAGGACCTTTATATATTAGTGTGTATGTAAGTCTTTTATTTTTTTGTCTTTTCAGGGCATCTCAAAAGACTGATATTCTCCCAAATATGCTAACATACTTTAGAAATTCTGCCCTAAATTTTATTTAGCAACCAGTTGAGATTGAATTCTCTGCAATGACTACTGTTGGCTTCATGATCAGCGTGAATGGATTATGCTTTTCTTCCCATCTCTCCATTGAGAATGGCAGAGGGCTGAGGTTCAGACCTCGGCTCAGCCCCTTATTAGCTCTCTAATCTCAGGCAAGTCATTTAATCTCTGTGCCCTTCAGTTCCTTCATCTGTAAAATGGGGATAATCATAACCTACCTCACAGGATTGCCATACAGAGTAAATGAGATAAGGCCAGTAAAGCATTTTGTACTCTGCCTGGAACATGGTAAGTTCTCAATAAACCTGAGTTATTATTGTTATAATTCATCCTTTTAAGGCCAGCTTAGATTGTGCCCTCTCTGTGAAGCCTTCTGGATTTCCTTTATTCAGAATTAATTCCCTTTTCTTCTGTATTCTGGGAGTTTTTTAGACCTCTAATGTGTGATTAATTGTAAAAGCCTCGAGAGTAAGGACCATGGCTTATTCATTTCTATATTACATTGGCATTCTAACACAGGCCACCAAACCCAAAAGTGTGAAAAAGGGGCTCATCCCAGCAAACTCAGCTTCCTTTAAGTTCTTGAAAGACCCACACAACAATAGCATTTACATATAATTGTGTAGCCACATCTAGCTGCAAGAGAGGCTGGGAAATGTAGTCTTTGTTCCATGCTTCCCCTTAGTTAAGGCAATGCTCTATTTATCTATATCTCTATCTAGTGTAGTATGTATGTATGTATGTATGTATGTATGTATGTATGTGGCTAGCTACCTAGCTATCCATCTATTCATCTATCTATCTATACTGCCTGAGATGAAGTCTAAGGGTCAAGTTTAGTTCTACCAAGAGCCCATTGCCTACTTTCTGTTGAGTGGAAAAGACCCTCCCTGCTGTTAATATAGTGATTTTAGGATAAGGAAACAACAGCTTCCTGATGTTATAAATATCATTGGGTCTTTGTCACACTAGAGAAAAATTTTTGTATTGACATACTTAAATACTATTTAGAAAAAAAGCCTTCAAATCAAGGAAAAAATAACATTAGTGTCTCTGTAGTAATAACGTCCCCACTGAGGCACAGCAAGCATACACACTGAGCATTTTGACAGGAAAATATGCAGATATTTTCTTTGGCAACAGCCATATTTCACAGTTATTACTTCCCAGGTCTAAGCTATATGCATACGCCTTCCAAAAGAACATGCAGGCAGCAAGAAGAAAATAAGAAACCCTGGATTTGATCAAAGTATACAAAACTCTCTGCCAATTCATAAGCATATTTTCATTTGATTTTCCTGATGTGGTATGTGAGTGAAAATTCAGGTTAATCCCGCAATGGAGGACATGCAAATAACAGAGACCTGATCTGAATAAGCTTTAGGCAGACAAAGCTTTATTGAGTATCTTTTTTTTTCTGGTTGAAGTAGAAATGAGTTAATACAATCAAGAATGCACAACTCGCCGAAACCGGTTTGGCCTGCGGACTGAAAGGTCCCAGGTTCGATTCCGGTCAAGGGCATGTACCTGGGTTGTGGGCACATCCCCAGTAGGAGATGTGCAGGGGGCAGCTGATCGATGTTTCTCTCTCATCGATGTTTCTAACTCTCTATCTCTCTCCCTTCCTCTCTGTAAAAAATCAATAAAATATATTAAAAAAAAAAAGAATGCACAACTCTTCAATTCTCATGGGCATAGCTAACTAATTCATGGAGAATAACAAGAAATTCACAGATGAACTAAAACCATCATATTGACTGTCAGAATTCATTTTCTCCTTTGATGATTGCCAAACAAGTAAAATGATGATTACTTATCTATTTTCCTTTTGTCTCCCATTTCTTTCTCACTTAGGACATTTTTTCTTATTGAACTTAATAAAAAAAATTTAAGTATTTGCTGTGTAATGTAAGAAACACAAACTGCATGAAAGCACTGCTCTTACTGAGTTTAGTTTATAATTCAGTTGGTTTTATTTGTAGTTTTTGTTCATTTTTAACCCAAATGGCAGTGTATTATATTAACTACTATGTGCCTTGGTTTTTTTACTTATGTATCATGGGAAGGGCTCCAGGTTAGGAAGCTTTTGGAATATTCTGACAATAGGAATATAGAGTAGCCCACATATAGAACTATGGAATTCAAAAGAATTGAGCTGCCTCCTTTTTTTTTAACAGCAACATAATATTCTACTGTATGAAAATACCATAATTTACTTCACCAGTTCCTAAATGATACACATTACAATTTTGTTATTACAAATTATGCTGTAATAAATAACTGTACATTCTCTATTTCCCACCTGGGCAAATATGTTCCTGAAAATTGAGCTGTTGGGTTGAATTGCAGAGAGCATGTGCTTTTGTGATTTTGATACCTATTGCAGTCAAATAACTCTTGCAAACTATTCTCTTTTAAAGAAGATAATTTACATATTCCATAAACATTCATATATTTACTTTCATGTATTATAGTGTGTCCTCATCAAGAGAAACTATGACCAAAGGTGAATTTTATCCATTAGGAAGATAAAAAAGTCACCTTATATTTTAATTTGCATTTATTTTATTATGAATGAGGGCAAGTACTGTTCATATGTTGAAGCAGGTATTTAGGTCTATTTCTGGATTCTCTATTCTGCTCATTGGTCTTTTTCAGAATTAAGAAGGATGACTCTTTTTTTAAAATAACGATTTTTAAAATTATTTTATTTTATTTTTAAATCCTCACCCAAGGATATTTTTTTCTCATTGCTTTTTAGAGAGAATGGAAGGGAGAGGAAGAGACAGAGAGAAACACCGATGTGAGAGAGACACATCGATTGCTTGCCTCCCACATGCCCCTGACCAAGGCCAGGAATCTGCAACCTGGGTATATGCCCTAGACTGCCAGAATCAAACCTGGGGTCCTTCAATCCACAGACCAATGCTCTAACTACTGAGCAAAATCAGCTAGGGCAAAAAAGATGACTCTTAATTTAAAAAGAAGCTATGGCTCTTGGGTTTCGACACCAAAAGAAAAAAGAAAAGAAAAAAGAAGGTAGAAGGTGTAACTGAGCTCTACCACTGACTAGCTAGCTTGAACGAATCCCTTAATCTCTTTAATTGTTGCTTCTCCATCTGTACAAAGAGTTCTGGATTCGATGAGTTCATTTGCTCGATGCATGTTTGTTACATGTTAGGCTCTGTGTTGAGGGTGCAAAAGACATGTCTCCTCTGCTCTCCTGGCTTGCCAGTCACTTGGGAGAGGTCAGACACTATTCATATCCTACACAGATCACTGATCATCCCTGGTGAAGGAAACTTAGAAGATGTGGGGCTCGAGGGAGCAGGGAGAGGGTCATAGAGACTTCCTTTCGAAAAAGAAAGTGACTTGGAAACTGAGATCTGGTGAGGAAAAAGTTAGCCAGGTGAAGCCAGGGGTAGCGGAGAGGAAGAGTTTCCCAGACAAACTTTCTGGCATGTGAGGAGTTGGCATGAATGAAGAACTCTCTACTGTAAATGGAGACAGAAAAATAATGGGAAAGTGGTAGATGAGAGAGGCTAAAGAAGACAACAGGAATCAATATGTGTTGAGTCTTGGATAGATATTTTGGTCTTTCCTAGGCATTGGTCTTGCCTGGGACCGCTAGGAAATAAAGTCAGAGTTAAAGACTTTAGTGGTGCCCTAGCTGTTTGGCTCAGTGGATAGAGCATCAGCCTGTGGACTGAAGGGTCCCAGGTTTGATTCTAGTCAAAGGCACATGCCCAGGTTGCAGGTTCAATCCCTAGTAGGAGTGTGCGGGAGGCAGCCCGATCAATGATTCTTTCTCATCATTGATGTTTCTATCTCTCTCTCTCTCCCTCTCCCTTCCTCTCTGAAATCAATAAAAATATATTTTAAAAAATAAGCTCATCTCTTAAAAAACAACAACAAAGCTTTAAAATACACACACACACACACACACACACACACACACACACACACACACACACAGACTTAAGTGGAGACACTTTATTGGTATGTGAAATCCCAGGACAGCGAGAATTAGGAAAAAGAAAAATGAGGCAAGGAAAGATGTGAGGCAATGCAATGTTGTACTTATCACCCTGGCCACTGAATCACAAGGAGCTGCAGCTACAGAGAAACACAGGTGATCAATTACCAGGTGTGTTCATTTCATACAGGATTTCTCCAGGAAGCTTATAAGGAAAACCACATTTCAGAGCAATTCTTACCAGGGAGAAAGGAGGAAGCAATTTATCTGCCCTGCCTACTGTTCTCCCACCTTCTATTGCCCACTTTTGTGTTTCACTCTCCAGAAAGCACACTCCCCTGTGCTCGCAGGGCGCATCCCCAGCCCCTCGCGGGTCCTGCCCAGGTGTGGCATTTCATCCAAACCTGGGAGCTGAGGTGTGGCTGCAACACCCACCACAAGAAAAAAAAGAAGGTCTCAGTCAAGGGAATCTGAGAAGCATGTGGAGTTTATGTCCAACATAGTGTTAACGGATTCTAGGCAAGAGAGTGACATGATCTGGCACCATTGTAGAGAACAGCTTAGAGAGGGTTGAGAATGGAAATATGGAGACCAGCAGGGAAGCTATTGCAATGGTCCAGAAGAGAGCAGATGATGTCTAAAGTTGAGATGGTGGATATGGAAATGGAGAGAAGTAAGTGGCATTGAGACATTTTAGGAGGTAAAATTGCCAGGGCTAAGGGAATGGTTGGGTTTGAGAAATAGGGGAAGGCATCAAGGATGTCGGGTTTCTGACCTGAGCCGTCTGGTGGCTTGTGGTATCATGTAGTGAGATAGGAATCTGCGATAGAGAACCGAGTTTCGGAGGAAGGCGCCCGACTTGGGATTTAGACTTGTGCCCTTGAGAAACCCAGCTGGAGATCTGGAGCAGGCAACTGAGTACATGAGTCTGATTGTTGGAGCTGTAGGTGTGGACGGTAGGGATTGAATATAGAGTGAGAAAGGGAAGCTTAAAAACGTACACTCTGAAATGGCTCAGTGGAGAAAAACGGGCTTGGGAAGAAGACAAAGAAAAAGCAGGCAAAGAGGTCGGAGGGGGAAAAAGTGCTTCCGGTTCTTGAAGCCCAGAAAGAGAGTTCAGGAGGCAGGGTCCCTGAGAAGCCAGGGGAGGTGAGCACTGAGCCCTCTGTTTTAGCAACATGGTGCTCATTAGTCATCTTAGCCAACGTGATGGAGCGGAGGAGTGAGGGCAGCTGGTGGAAAGGGAGAAGAGTGAGCATACATTGGAGAACTTTCTTTGGGAAGGAGAGAAGAAAGGAAAGTAGCAGGAAGGGGTTTGGGTTGAGACAGGTTTTTTTGTTCTATCTGAAGAGAGACTTGAGCAACTTTAATGTAAAGGGGCAGGACTCAATGTTGGGAAGCGCCGAGCATACAGAGGAAAGGAGACATGCTATAGTGTTGGGCTCTGGAAAGAGCGGGAGGGGCTGAGAATCACACACAGGGCCTGACCTCCGGGTGGGGAGCATCCACTGAGGGATGGGAGGAACGGAAGGAGGATGGCGCCAGGGAAGGTGGGGCTGCAGCAGGAAGTTGAGGTCTGCAGGTCACATGCACAAATACGTGGTGGGGCAGGAAGGGTAAAAAGAGAGTGGAGAGGGTTTGAAAGAGAAGAAACTCCCAACTTAGTGATCTCGAAAGAACTTCCTTCATGGGCAGTTTGGAGGAAAGGTAACTGCGTGGAGGAAAGAGGGGAAATGAAGAGGGAAGAAGGAAGAGGGTCACAGCCAAGCCCCCAGTGTCTGCTTCCTGCGTACCCTTCAGCCCGCCTTGGCTCTGGTCTCCAAGCTCATAGCCAAGGATGCAAACAAGGTGGGTCTGAGACAGGAGCTCCCAGTGTCTGACTTCCAGATAACTAAGAGGGTGTCCTTTTAAAGACTCACAAATATTAGCTTACCACGAGAACCAATCCATTTTTGAAAACTCTCCTTTTGTTGTGGCATCATGGCGATTCTTCCCAAGGTTGACACAGGCAAATAAAATAGTGTGAGCATCCACTAAAACTTTAATGCAGAAGTATATTAAACGTCTTTTGTTCCTTAGGCTTTTCTTCTCGGCCAGAACAGGACCTAACTGTTTAACTTGTGGTTAAGGATTATTTGTGTGGGGCACCTTG
Organism: Myotis myotis; assembly: GCF_014108235.1. Classification (NCBI taxonomy): domain Eukaryota; kingdom Metazoa; phylum Chordata; class Mammalia; order Chiroptera; family Vespertilionidae; genus Myotis; species Myotis myotis. The sequence continues at coordinate 17,683,797 of NW_023416318.1, read as the reverse complement.
GTAGGTGAAATGTAGTGGATTTGGCATGTTGCCCGTGGAACACTGGGCAGGAGCTCCAGTTACAAATTGCAGCTGTATAAAATAACAGGAAATGTGGGGCTTTGAAAGATTCCACTGGAAAGATTAATTATTTGGAAAAGAGTTATGCAGCCGCTCCGTGTGTTTTTGGAGAAAAGGTGGCCCGCGCCATGTTTAATAGCGCAAGAGAAAATGTTGCCACCGGGCTAAAGAGGGGAAGGGAAGGGCCTCTTTTTTTCTTGCGAGGGCTCACATTTAGTTTTAAAACCATCTTCATTCTCTTTTTGAGAAGACAAGGAGTTAGAAATGAAAGCCAGATGGAATCCCTGAAAAGATCTGAGGCTTAAAAAAGAAAAGATCCGGCATTTCCTAATTCTCTGAGATAACCTCCCTATTTGTCTTTTTTTTTTTTTTTTTTTAATTTTTATCACTACCATCCTCCTTCCTGCCTCTTAACCTCTGACAATTTCCTATACATCAATCCACCATGGACATTCATTTTCCTGTAGGCTTAGGAATGTTACTCAGATAAGTTCACAACTTTTGGGTGGACATTGACTCTGGATTTAGCGACCCTGTGATGTCTAGAAGGATAAACCAACATGTATTGCACAGCTGGGACCGCTCTAACTGACCAGCCAGCCGACACCCAGATGGGTTTGAGCACCATTTTCGGAGAACAATGTGTTTCTACACATTTGAAGTAAAGTAATTCGGTCTCCCCAGTGTACCTGGCAAACTGTCAAGAAATTGGAGCGGACTCAGTATTTTTTTTTGGCGGGGGGGAGGGGGGGGTAGGCATTTTCTTGAGTTCCAGAGACATCCATCTATCAATATATATAGAAAGGGAGTATATATTTCCAGGTAGGTTCATCACTTTGTTTCGTCTTGAACATCACTCATCTGAAGTCGGTCCTGGAGAGATTTATTTGAAGGTTTGCTTGAGTAATGGAGGGAGGAAATTTTCTCCCTTGGTTTCTACATGTCTCAGAGTTGACCCTGACCACCAAATATGAGAAATGTTTATCTGACATGACCAGGGAGTGCGATGTTCAGGTTAATGAATTGCTATTTGGATTGATAAAGAGCAACCATTTGGAAACTGTATGTGCAGTAGACGTGCTTCACCCCCAGTTCTGATGCCGCAAGACTAGGACTTTCTGAGATGCCCAGGACGGCAGGACTCAGAATTGTTCAGTGCCTCAGGTCATCGCTGGGAGCAACAGTTACCTCATAGAAAGTTGATGGGTAGTAAACTGGGCATTTTCAGGGTAGTTCTGCTCAATTGCTAATTGGATTTTTAAGTCAGAGATGAGCTGTTTTGGAGAGATTATGATGGAAGTTCATGATTTCCCTTCATTCCTAAGATCTAACAGCAAGTCTCATGGCCGGCTCAGATATGAAGGGAAAGGAAGAGCAGGAGCCTTGTCTGCTGTGCCCATCATCTCCATTTTCTGTACACTCCCCCTCCTCCACCATTATTTTCTGCACACCTGAGTATGTACCCTGACCGGGAATTGAACCCCTCACCTTCCGGTGTACAGGATGACGCTCCAACCAACTGAGCCACACTGGCCAGGGCCTGGCATATACATTACATGTAATCTTCATGAGAAGCCTGCTTTCAAATGAAGAAAGTGAGGCTCAACTTCCTGCTCAGTGACAAGCAGCAGCATCCTGTCTCCCCAAGCCATGCTCTTTTTCTTTTTTACTTTTGGATCCAACCTCTCATTACAGATGAGCAAACTCCAGGCAGAGAGGCTGCAGGGCTTGCTCTGAGTCACACAGGGTCTTCCATTTTATTTCACAGAATTGATGTATCTGCAGGAAGGTGGCCTCAAAGGAAAGCCTCAGAGAGAAAGATAATGTTGAACACACACACACACACACACACACACACACACACACACGGCATGGCTCAAGCTCTTTGGGGCATCATTCTGTTCCTTTTCCTGTATGTATAGTTCCTGGGCATCTTGGGGGAAGGTGGGGTGGGGCAGCAGGTAGATCTAAGCACTGCATGTATTACCCACGCAGGTTCTCTTATTCTGGATTAATAGGAAGAAAAGGGGGTTAAATATAATGTGGCCTCAACACAAATTTGACAAGTGAAATTGAAATCCTATAGCCTAATAGTTGCATATTTTAGAAATAAGTAAATATTTACTGATTCTTTTCTGATTAAAAATAACACATGCTCGTGAAGAAAATTTATGTGATACTGCAAAGTATTAAAATTTTTTTAAAAGGGAAAATCCTACTACCCAAAGAGACTAATGGGGTTTGCTTGTTTATTATTTTAAAGCTGACAAAGGGAAATTGTACCTTTATTTGCTCCATGTGGCTGTCCTAATTGGGGCTGAGGTTGCCGACATTTTTGTTAATCCTTCTCAGGAAGTAAGCAACAGGACAAAGAAGACTGGCCTACAAAACCCAAATTCAGTGCTGTTCTTGGTCAAAACTACTCTTTTTCCTCAATCCTCAGTTAAAAGTTGGTCTCTTCTCTTAGTTCAGAGCTAAAAGTGATTTACAGATTTGATAAACAATTCCTCCATTGTATTGGGGCCTCAATAAACTCTCTGCATTGAAATGGAATGAAACAGATGGTCAATGGCATCAGGGATCATGGTCTTCAATTTTATGAAATCGGGTCTGACTGAAGAATTAAGGCAAACACATGGGGTAGGTCAGACAGATCTGGTTCTGCCTCGTAGTTGTTTGACTTTGGCAAAGATTCTGATAGAAGTTGGCACCAAATATAAGGTAGCCCTAAACTTTCCCATGGGGAATCCTCCCATAATATTTTGGATAATTTGAGCACATAAAACTTTTAGTGATATGGATAAAATTGTGATATGCTTATTCAGTTTATGAATTTAGTTATATATACATGTTTAAAGCCACTTATACAATGTAATACATTAATTTGTAAATACTTCTCCCACCCCTCACCCCCACTCCTGTATTTCGTAAAACAAAGCTAGTCAAACTCTTCACGTGCCTCTTGGTCATCAGCGTCCTCATTGTCCCTAGGGGGACTTACTAGGCTCTCTCACTTCCATCTGGATTGTTGGAGATTCTCTTGGACCCTGTCTGGGATGCTGTCACTGGAAATTTTATCCCAAACCACAAAGTGCCCATTCGCATAGCATTAGTCAGTTCATGTTTTCACTGGTCTTTCCAACATAACTTACTCACTGTTCTGCTTTTCAAAGGGATCATAAAAGGCTTGTTTATAGCAACTTACAGCATTGCAAATGTGAAGTCATATTCCCAGGAATAACTAACAAACTGTGTTACATTTTTCTTACCTCCTTTTGTCCCGAGCCAGTGATCTCCGTAAGCTTCCAACACTAGCATTAATTGAGGTCATTTCAGGGTAATGTAATCGTCAAATGGTACCATGGTTGTTAAATATAAAGAAATTTAGAAAGCATTGGAGGTTAACATGGTGTCAACATTGCAAGGACTCTGTCATATTGTGACTAATATTAAGAAATAAATATATTTGCTCTTCATCCCATTTCTGGCACAAAGTTCCAAAAACCATTGAAGATTCCTAAAGATAAGAGCCATAAAGGTGAAATGAGTGTCTTTTGTTAGTTCTATAACAAGGTCTTTTCAAACACTGCAGAGTTTATTTTAATGAGGTGATTTTTGGAAAGCCCCAAAATAACCTTCGGATGGGGGCCGGTTGCCAGGAGAACCAACCACAGGATTAGAGAGTTGGGATTTTTAGTCCCACCCACCTGACCTCTGGGGAAGGGAGAGGCACTGGAGGGTAAATCAATCACCAGTGACCAATGATTTCATCAATTATGCCCAAACCCAGTGGTTATTTAAGCTAATGCGTCACACCCAAGACAATACTCGAGTCCTTGGAGTAGTGCTCCACACATTGACTTCAAAACCCACCTAAGTTTGAATGTATTCAGACAAGGTGCTGATTTTGAATGCTGCCACCTCCACCCCCTCTGGGCAGAGCCCCATACCTTTCCAGTCTGGGTCTCGGGACCTGAGCTATGTGATGTCCCAGCTGAGCAGAGCAGAGGTTTGCTCTGGGGGACCAGTCTGGGTCTGGGGTGGGGGTGGGAATGCTGGGGCTGGGGGTCACACAGAGGTGAAGGGGCCCAGGTATTACTATGACAACCTCTGAGAATAAGGACTAGCAGCCAAAAGTAGGTTTGAGTCCAAAAGCCAAAATAATGTTGAAGTTGGGTGGCAATTCAGTGAACAGGTTAGAACTCAAGTAGAGAGAAATCACAAGAAAATGAATAATCAGTAAGGACATGGCCAGAAAATTAAAACTGAATTCATATTGACTTAAATGGGTATTACTCCACCATCCTGTTAATTAAGGGAACTTGACTACCAGCCTATGTGCATGTGAGTATATGCCCAAGAGAGTCCTGTGTTTAATAGGGTGCAGGGGTTGCCAGCTTCTGCCCTTAAGGAGCTGAAAGAACAGGATCAATGAAGAAGGAGAAAGCAAACATCTGCTGAGCACCAGGCATACCAGGCACCACAGGGCTCTGGCTCGGCTGCCAAGGGCCTGCTAGCTAACCTTAGCCCTGGTAGTAACACCTCTGCTCTGTTTCCTACTTTCAAATGTGGATGCTAGTGCCTGCCTCGGGGGCTGTGGTGACAGCCGAATGGGTTAATGCATGTTGTGACGGGTTACAGAAGCCACCAGTGGTTTACTACTCCTCCCATTGAATAGTGGGGTCTACTTACTCTCTCTGTGAGCCTGACTGTTCCTGTCACTGGTTTTGATCATGTGATTGGCGGAATAATGACACCCCCTCCCCAACATGTCCTTGTCCTAATATCCAGAGCCTGTGAATATATTATGTTCATAACAAAGGGGAATTAGAGGTTGCTAATCAGATGCCCTTGAGGTGGGGAGACTATCCTGGATTACCCAGATGGCCTAATGACATGGCAGGGGTCTTTAGACATGAAGAGGGAGGCAGGAGAGTCAGAGTCAGAGGGACACAGGAAGAGAAAGACTTGACCAGCCATTGCTGTCTTTGAAGATCGAAGGGGCCACTAGCCAGGTAATGTGGACAGCCTCCAGAAAACACAAAAGGCTAGAAAATGAATTCTCCTCTAGAGCTCTCAGCAAATATCACAGCCCTGCTGACACCATGGTTTTAGCTCAGTGAATTTTTAGATTTCTGACCTCCAAAAAGGTAAGGTAATAAATTTGCGTTGTTTTAAGCCACTAAATTTCTGGCAATTTTTTTGCAGCCACAATAGGAAACCAATACTAGCCAATAGAATGGAGCAGAATTATGCTGTGTAATAGCTAAGGTTGGGCCTTAAGAGACCTGCCGCTTCTAACTTCACCCCTCTTGGGAGTCAGCTGTCACGTAAGCAGTCCAACTATATATACCAAGTCGCCATGCTGTGAGGAAGCCCAAGCTTCCACATGGAGGAGCGCCAAGTTGCCAGACATGTGAGTGAAGCCTTCCGGTCCTTCCAGCCCAGCCTAGCCACCAGCTGAATGCAGTAGAATAAATGGCCCCAGCTGACATATGTAGAATAGAACCATCCAACTGATCCTTCCTGGATTCCTGACCAACAGAAATGTGAGCAAATAAAATGGTTGTTGTTTTAAGCCCCCAAGTGTTAGGATTGTTTTTCATACTGTGATAGAGAGCCAAAACTCTTGAAAAATACTTAGAAAGGACCATGCCACATATAAGCATTCAATATGTTGATTATTATTATACTAACTTAGTTTTTCATGTATAAACTTGTCAATAACTCTGCTAAATGGTGTCTTGGTCCATTTTGGCTGCTATAACAAAAACAACATAGACTAAGTAGCTTATAAACAAACAGAAGTTTATTTCTCACAGTTTTAGAGGCTGGGAAGTCCTAGATTCCACATCTGGTGAGGACTGGTTTCCTTGTTCATAGATGGCAAGTGAGCAGTTAGGGGCAATGAGGCAGGCAGGTGAGTGGTTAGGGGAGATCAGGCAGGCAAGCAGGCGAGTGGTTAGGAGCCAGCAGTCCCAGATTGCGAGAGGGATGTCTGACTGCTGGTTTAGGCCAGATCCGCAGGGTCAGGCCTAAACCAGCAGTCGGACATCCCCCAAGGGGTTCTGGATTGCAAGAGGGTGCAGGCCAGGCTGAGGACTCCCCACCCCCACCCCCACCCCTGTACAAATTTCGTGCACTGGGCCTCTAGTTTCCAAATAAAGTCACATCCTGAAGTTCTGAGTGGACATGAATTTTGGGGGCACACTACTCAACCCAGAGCAGTCCCTCTGTTTCATACTAGAAAACTAGAGATGTCATTAGGCAGACTATGCTCAAATGAGCTTCAGGCAAAAATTCAGAGGGGCAATAGTATAAACCTTGAGGAGAACAGGTTGGGAAGACTTCAGGCAGAAGGTAAGATTGAACCTTCACTTAGACATTTCATAAATCTCTGACAGTTTGGGAGCTGCAAACGACTGTTGCTGAGTGCTATGTCTCTGGGTCAACCATGGAGGTGAGTGTTGCTCGCTTTGAGTAAAACTCTCAAGCCATTTTAGAAGGTCCCACAATGAGGCTCCATTTTCCATTCACTGCTCATCTTGTCGGCACCTTTTGTGATGTGATTCTGTCCTGATGAGCCCCTCGCTGCAGGTGGGGAGACCCTGGACACATTCTCCCTAAAACCTGCTCTCCTCTGGGAGATTTATTTATGAAGGAATGTATTTCCGAAGTTTGGTGCCATGTAAGTCTCAGCGAAACTACTTTCAAATGCCTACAATGTGGATATTTCAAAATCAAATCTATGTGTGAACAAGACCAAGCTTGCTAGCCTCGTGAAGACATTGTGCATGCCAAGTTCAAAAGAAGAAGACACCGCATCTTAGGCAACTTGATCCAAATACAAAACAGAATGTAAAACATTATTACTAGTCCCACTGGCTCCAATTTTCTTTAATCTGCATGGGCTCTGGGGTCAGGCAGACCTGGGTTCAAGTCCCACTCCTGCCAATTAGCAGTGATGAGACTTTGATATGCCTCCCCTGAGCCTCAGTTTGGAATTCTACAGACTGGTCCTACTACCTATGTCAGCAGGCTGCTGTGAGGATTCAACGAAAGAGTAAAATGCAAAATGCATTGAGCAGTTGAAGGTCCTTAGTAGGGCCTCACAGTGCTAATGTGTTCAGTTCCGGGCCCTTATCTTCCTGCACTGACATGGGTGGCAAGGCCAGATGTGGGTTAGCTGTCACTGAACTCAGCAGAGTCCCCCAGTGTCAGGCTTGTGCATCCTTCCCTTCTACCACCAGACTTTGTCCTCGGTACACACGAAGGGTGGGCAGGGAGACCCCGGAGTTGGGAGTTTAGAAATAGATTGGACAACGCAACAACTAGGGACAAAAGAGACACACGAACTAGGCAAGAAAGCTTTTCCCCCTCTGGTTTGCGGTGGGCTCTTTGCCCCTCATGAAAGGAGGTGAGTCGGTGACGATCCTGCAGAGAAGAACGAAGGCTCCCTGGCCTGGGCAGTGGGCATGAGGAAGGGGCGCAAAGGGGTCTGCGGTGACTCAGGAGAAAGGGTCTGAGCTGTCCCCTCTGACCCAGTCGGGAGAACAGACCAAGTCAGACAAGTTAGCAGCAGTCACAGAGCTAATCTGAAAGTGGGGCCACAGTGTCTGGCCCACCTCACATAATAATTAGTGCTAACATTTACAGAGCCCTTACCCTGGTTATATATCAGCTCATTTCATCTTTATTATAGCTCTACCGGGGCTTACTGTCATTGCCTTCCCTGAGGCCCAGAAAAAGTGTGTGGTTACCAGTTCCAAGAGGAGATCCTGTGATCCTCAACCTCCTGGTGGTAGACCCCTGAGGACTTACTTTCCTGTCCCCCCTAATCCCGGGTCCCTGACACTTGACTGTGACCCCGCCTTTGGAGGACATGTTTCTGCAGCTCAGCCTTAGCACCCCTTTGCACAAGCTAATGGTAGTTGCCCCTCTGCTATAGGTAGCAGACACTGTGACACTCGACCAGTTCTGCCCCTTCTGGCCTGACCTCTGAGAGCTGGGAAAGGACAGGCAAGATTCTGGGAGTGAAAGAGGGAGGTGAGGAGATTGCCCCAACCCTCAAATATACAACAGTTCCTGCTGTGAGAGAATCAAGAAGTCTTAAAGAGATAAGCATTTTGTTCTATAATTATGGTAAGAAATGTTAAGGGCAAATACCACTAGAAAAATAATGTTGGCACTGGCTCGAACTCACACGACGTCTGAATGATTCTGAAATCTGAGTTCAGAGCAGGGAACAAGCAAAGACTAGGGCCCGGGTTGGAAGTATGGATGAAAAGAATTCCATAGAAGGAGGAAGAGGCAGGCAGAAAGGGAAGGCTTGGTTTAATCAGAATGAACAATAGTTCCCTCAACTAGTCCTGTCTGGAGGAGCTCCTGAGAGCCATCTTCCAAAATCTCCAGATTTCAGCCAGAACAATGCTGGGGAAGCAGCTGCCTGAAGGAAGGGGGTGGGTGAAAGTATTGGACTCATTCACCGGACACCGATTTGCCAGAAAAGGAAGTGGGGGTGTTGGGGACATTATTTCCACTTCCTGGATACATAGTCAAACAAGAAACAACTGAGTTCCAACAGGACAAGGCAATAAAATAGGCGACCACCACAGGTGGCACCACACCCAACACGTGTCAGGGTATAGTAAGAGCTAGCGGCAGTATTTTTAAGGCTTCCAGAAAGCAGTGCTTTGTTACCACCTTAATCTAAAGGACAACAAAGACACCTTAAGAATACTTTTAAAAAATGTTATTGATTGATTTTATAGAGAGAGGAAGGGACACACAGAGAGAGAAACATTGATTTGTGGTTCCACTTATTGATGCATTCATTGGTTGGTTCTTGTATGTGCCCTGACCCAGGATTGAACCTGCAACCTTGGTGTATTGGGACTTCATTCTAACCAACTGAGCGCACCGGCCAGGGCAAGAATACTTTTTTTAAAGTCAGCTCCAAAATGGTTGAGCACAACCTTGTTGCCTTTTAATAAGATTAAATGAGTTGAGGTACATTCAGACGATGGAATACAGTGGGGCCTTGACTTACAAGTTTAATTTGTTCTGAGACTGACCTCGTTAAGGAGCTCGTTAAGGAGCTTGTTAACTCAAATTACTCTCAACTCAATGCAAAAAATCTGCAGAGAGACAGCTGGTATCTCAAAAAACTCGTTAGTCGGGACGCTCGTAAGTCAAGGCCCCACTGTACTGGGTGACCACTAAAGAAACCTGGCTGCTTTCTATGTATGGGTATGGGATGATGACCAAAATAAATGTGGAAAAAAAGCCAGAATGCCCTACAGAGTATGCAAAATACATTTCAGTACATTTGTACAAAATAATAACATGTCCATAGTCTTGCAGATGTGTAGAATGTCTCTAAAAGAATACACATGAATGTGTATGAGCTATTAAAGATAATAGTGGAGTTATAAGTCAGGATAGTAAGCCTTAGCTGGTTTGGCTCAATGGGTAGAGCATCGGCCTATGGACTGAAGAGTCCCAGGTTCGATTCTGGTCAAGGGCATATGCCTGGGTTGCAAGATAGATCCCCAGTAGGGGACATGCAGGAGGCAGCTGATCAATGATTCTCTCTCATCATTGATGTTTCTATCTCCCTCTCCCTTCCTCTCTGAAATCAATAAAAATATATTTAAAAAATAATAAGAAATTTAAAAAATGAGTCAGGATAGTGATTCTCCTTGTGGAGACACATGAGGTGGAGGGATTCTGGGGTGCTACTGATGTTCTGTTCTTGACCTGGGTGCTGGTTACATGAGGTGTCCAATTGGTGAACGCTCATTCATCTGTATTTATGATTCGTGCACTTTTCTATGTTATGTACTTCAGTACTAATGTTTTAAACTAATTTTGAATAATTAATAAAATAAACAAATAATATGAAATATATTTTAAAGTAACTTTGAAAAATAATGAAGACATAACTCCAAATTCACGCAATCAAAGAGGTTCTCAGCCCCTTTCCCAGCAGATTAGTCCTGGCTGTTACTCCCCGGCCAGCACAGGGGATGAAAGAGGCTTAAGTTTCCACGTTTCCCAATCTGGCCTCCTTTACTCTTCCTTCACACCGACCTCAGCCTCTTGTTTATCAATTGCTCCAGGACTCCCCCTCCCCCCCAAACAGATTAAACCACAGTTGTTCATCTGTTCAACAAAGTCACCCGCTGTGCAGGCTGTGGCTCCCCAGGGCTGAGGTGTTGAAGAAAACCTGCTGGCTGGAAAACTGAATGGAAGCTGTTTTATTTCATGCCTGTAGTTTTCAATAGGAGCAGACATAGTTCTTTTTATTTAAAAAATATTTTTTTTAAAGAGGTGAAGACAATTAGTTGATCCTTTTCACTGAAGAGAAAGAAAAAACAAACAAATTTCCTGATACGTGGTGGTGACATTTTTCCTAAAGAGTCACAGGTTGCCCCAGAAAGAAAAAACAAAACCAAACCAAGGCCTTTCCAATTCCATTTTCAAATGTGATCTTAGGCATTCCCTTTGAGGGAAGTTGGGTGTTTGCCCAGGAAGTTCAAAGCATCAGCCAAGATTCACTCACACCTGGGAATTATAATCTCCTGCAGCAGGGGCAGGAAGGGCCCTGGCATTGATTGGCGGCCTATTGTGTGCCAGGCACTGTGCTAGGCACTCCAACCATTATTATATTCCTTCCTATCACAATAACTCTGTGAAATAGATTGACAGAAGGAAACCAAACCTCTCAGGTCATATTCTATATGCACCCCAATATGTTATGGCTTAAAAGAATGCTTTATTATTATTGCTTAGGATTCTCTGGAGCTCAGTTGGGTGGTTCTCACGTGGGGTCTCTCATGTGTTGCACCTAGATGTTGGCTGTGGCTAGTACTCTTAAGGCTCTACTGAACTGGATGTCCAAGCACAACTTTGTTGAACAAATGCTGGCTGGGTTGTCACCCAGAGTGCCTCCATGGGGCTCTCTCAGGGAGCGTGTCTCAAGAACAAGTATTCTGAGAAACTCAGGCAGAAACTGCATATCTTCTGTCCTAGCATCACTTCTGCAACCTCTTGGTCAAAGCGAATCACAGGCCCAGCCCAGATTAAAGGAGAAGGGGAATAGACTCCATCTCTCAATGCCAGGGACAGTAGAGAAGAATTTGTAGCTCTCATTAATCTATCATATCTAGAGAGTGGTGAAGCCAGAACTTGAACCCAGGTTGGCCTGACTCCTTCCATTAGTCACCTATAGGCTTAACTATGAGCCTGCTTAACTATTGGAAATGGCCACTATTGATCCTGGTGTTGGAAAAGAAAGTTGGGTGACAATATCAACACCACTTAGATGCTTCTTGATAAAGAAGCCAGTGTGGCTTGGCTGGCATGGCTCAGTGGTTGAGCGTTGACCTATGAGCCAGAAGGTCACAGTTCAATTCCGGTCATGGCACATGTGGGGCGTGCAGGAGGCAGCTGATCAATGATTCTCATCAGTGATGTTTCTATCTCTCTCTCCCTCTCCCTTCCTCTCTGAAATCAATACAAGTAAAAGATACAAAAAGAAATACTATTTGGAATCTGAGCAAAAGTCTGTGAGCTTCAAACATAACGTTACCATGTTTCCTTTTAGAAATAACAGCCCGCCTCCCTGCCCCCCCCCCCCCCCCCCCGCCACATTCTCCTGACACTTGTCCTTGGCCACTGTCCCTACAGTAACCTACCCTCCTCAAAGACCCATCTGCACACCCATCTTTGGTTCATCTCTGCTGTCATGGCCAGTGCTTCTCCAGATTTCTCTGCTGTGTGATCTGGGGCTATAAGGTTAAGTTATGAATGGGCTTCCTGGGGTATATAAGAAAAGCTCAGTCATCCTGGAGCACCCAGGTTCTGTCATGCAGGTCCGCGAGGGAACATTCTATGGAAAATTGAGGTTTGCTCCCAAGAGGGGAGGAGAGGGTGCTTCATTCCTCCAGTACCATTGCAGCTTTCATTCATTCCTCACACATTTCCTAGTGCCTGTGCTGTGCCAGGCGCTGCCTTCTCCTCTTTTCACTCTAAGCACCTCTTCCCTGGCCTCACCTACCTTCTCGCCTTTGAGGGGTTTCCAGACTCCACCTCCAGTGCAGAGCCTCCTGCTTCAATGAATAGAGAAACTTTAGAGAAGTTTCTCTAAAATAGAGAAATTTGAGAGAAGTATTTTAGAGTCAAGAAGAGGAGGCAGGGGGAGAGGGGGCGGGAAGAGATCAACCAATGAACTTGTATGCATATATGCATAACTCTTGGGCACAGACAATGGGGTGGTGAGGTCCTGGGGGGCAGGGGAGAACAGGAGTGGGCTGGAAGAGGTTAATGAAGGAAAAAGGAGGACCTACGTAATACTTTCAAAAATAAAGACTTTTTAAAAAAGAAAAAAAGGAAATAAAAATTTAAGAAAAAAGAGGAGGCAGCTTAAAGATTCTGAACGCATCAAATTGGAGAGTTTAAAACCTAATTATTCTTTAGACATGGGCCTCTAAATGGCTTCAATCAATATTTATTGAATGATTAAGCAAACGTTGCAGTCACGCTGTTGGTAAATAGAAGGATTTTTCTAATAAGCTAATCATTAGAAGAGATTGCAAGAGGGAGTTAAACTTAAGAGGATAGTTCTCACACCTATTGTTTTAACCATTCCAAATAATAGGCTTTATACAAATTTCAAGTGTGCCTTAGGTATTTGTTAAAGAAAGTCTAAGCCTTGTCTCCATTAGACAAGATTTCAAATCAGTTAGTTTGCGTTGGCACTTAAAAGTGTGGACAAAAAAGGTGGGGAGGGGTTCTATGGAAAATAACTTCACAGGGTGATCAGATCATAAATTCCTAACTGGGCAGGTCATGGTGGGTGGTCACGCCCAGGCCTTTAACTTCTTTAGTGTAAGGTTTTAAGCCAGCCTTATCCACTGTCCATCTAGGTTAATACACCTTTGAAATATCAGAAGTAATAACCCTCCAAGTGGGCATGAACCCTCAAGAGAGCACATAATCTTGTTCCGGTCTTCCTCACATCCCCTCCTTAACTTCAAATGCATAAAAGAAGCTGCAAAACTGTCATTCTCTGGAGCATTTGAGATCTTGTTCCCTGGCATATGTCATCAGTTTGGCTCAAATAAACTCATAAAAATTCGCTACAGGTTCTGACGTTCTTATGTCGACAAGAGGAATAACAGTGCATGTCTTTTAAATAGCCCTTCTCCAAGTTTGGCACCAGTTCAAAAATGATCTTCACTCCTTTCTCACCATACACCCAAGTGTCCTGGCAAGGCAACTCTTAAAAATACAACCTACTGTCTTAATCTGTCAAATAGAGAAAGTAATGGCACCTGCATCATCGAGTGGTCATTGAGAATTAAATGAGATTTGTGACAAGAAAATATTTTGAGAATTTACACTTTTTTTTTTTTACCCTATATTTATTTTCTAGGGTCCCTTGGCCTGTTCCCAATTCAGTCTGCAGTCTTTCCTTATCATCTTGAAGTCAGTAGCATTTATTGCCTCAGGGGAGGAGTGATAAGACAAAAAAGCCAGAAAACTACTTAGGAGTGGTAAAAGTGAGGACTTGTGACCTGTAAAATTTAACCCTTGAATAACTGACGCATAAAGTTTGTGCCATAAATCTTAGAAATGGAAAAACAGAGAACTAGGCATATAAGAATTAACAAGAAGGAAGGAGAGAGGCAGAGAGGAGGCAAAACATTGGTAGTAGGGTCCCAGAGAAAGGCGCCTTCCCCCTGGGAGTAGGGGGATGATATGCCCCCTGGAAAGTGGGGTGATGGTATACCCCCTGGGAGGCAGAGTGATGGTATGCCTCCTGGCTCCAGGACAGAGGAATTTGTCAAGCAGAAGGACTGAGAGGGAGACGGGAGAGTCTGGCTCTTTCCAGGTGCTGGAAACAGTGGCTTGTTCTTCATGAGGCGGGAGGTGCTTCTGAGTTAGCAGGGAGAACCAGGACTTTGAAGTATGGAGCAAAGAAGCAACCCAGCAGGGGCCAGATGGAATATCAAGTCTGACCATGAGACTGGCAAAGCTAATTTGTATAGTGTATTGGGACCCACACAATGGAGGCTGCCCATTCTAAACCTAAGTCAGCCCCCACTTACAGGACATACGTGTCAAGGAAACCAAACATACACAAACCACAAGCCTTGATTCCTTGAGTAAAGGACATCAAACTCAAATTGTTTCGGTTATGGCATTTCAAATGACATAATGGCAGCTACCACTATGGATAGATGAGCTACAGGATATGAAGTACCAGCAATTCCCCATCACCTAGGAACTTAGACAAAACTTGGCATAGAGCAGAAGTAAAAATCAATTGAAATTAAGTTTCTGCCAGAAGAATGAGCATTTAAAATAGAAATTAGAAATTAAAACCATTTATTTAAAAAGTAAATTAAACTGAATTATTCAATTCCACATCTCTCGTCCAGACCTTGAGATTTACTCCCACTCTAAGATAATGTGTGTGAGTGCCTGGTATATAACATGTGCTCAATAAATGTAGTTACTATTATTATTATTATTATCTTAGGTTCCAGGACAAGACACTGAAGAAGGTCCTATTGTAACAGAAGGAAAGACTCGCCTCTCTGACTATATCTTGTTGAAGTCTGCTTTGTTCCCATGGCCTTCAGGCTAATAGCTTCTGCTTTGTCTTGCATGCAGACGTGCTAATCATTAGAGGAATTCTACTTGCTGCCTGACTATTACCAAAACAGCCCCCTACCAGAAAGTGCCTCTTCCAAGGAGATAAGGAAAGTACGTACAAGAATCATGATTATTTATCAAAGATTTGCAAGAACCTCATGATTGAACTCACATCAACTAGCAGGATCTTCCTCAGACCCCTGCTGACTCCCAGATGGGAGTGCGGTGGTCCATCACCTATTGCCCTTCCCATTTCCCCCTCCTTTGACATAAAAGAAGCATGAACTCTGTACTTGGGAAGTCAGATTTGAAGAAGCACTAGGTCTCCCATTTGCTTGGTTAGTGCCTTCTTACTTAACAAACTTTTCCTTACTTCAAAAGGCCAAACTCTGAAGTTTGGAGTTTGGCCTTTGAAGCATCGGGCACACGGACTTTGTACCAGTAACACTATTGCACACTTTAAGAAAGTCTTGCCGAAACCAGTTTGGCTCAGTGGATAGAGCGTCGGCCTGCGGACTGAAAGGTCCCAGGTTCGATTCCGGTCAAGGGCATGTACCTGGGTTGCGGGCACATCCCCAGTGGGAGATGTGCAGGAGGCAGCTGATCGATGTTTCTAACTCTCTCTCTCCCTTCCTCTCTGTAAAAAAATCAATAAAATATATTTTAAAAAAAAAGAAAGTCTTATTACCTTCCTTTGGAGAACTAAAGAAGGAAAGGGGGTCCACTTTATTCCTACCCACAGACACTCAAGTTAGTACTTTGAACAGTTATGGTGGGAAAACGGACCATTGACAACCCAGAGGGAACAGCAGTGGAGAGTCTCCTTGACTGGTTGGGTAAGTTCTCTCTTTACTCTTCTTTCTTAAAATTGACCTCTATAGAGAATACTATGTATTCATCAAGGCAGCTTCTTTGGGGGCACACAGTAAATCTACACACCCCAGTTTATCTTGGAAACATAGATGGGATCATGTGATCAATTCTGACCAATGGAAGTGGGGAGAAATAAGAGGTGTCACTTCTTGAAGCCTAAAGCCTTTCAACTGGAAGAAAAGGGCTCTGAGGACCCATGAAACATAGCCACAGACAGGAGAAGCCTGGACTCCTGAGAAGCCCGTATAGGAGAGCCACAGAACTAGGACACTTGGCTTGGACTGTCCACTTAGTGAAAAATGAGCTTTCCTTTGGGCTAAGCCATTAAAATGGGGGGCTGTCTGAGAAAGCAGTCAACTGTAGTACACACTGTATAAGTGTTAGAGCAAGTTTGTCAAATGGGATTGTGGTTCATACCCCGGTACCCCCGCCAGCAATCCCTGTCACCAAATTGGACTAGTTTTAGTCCTCCCAGAAGTCAGACAGTGTGTGAGTACAATTGCAGCTTACTTGCCTCCTCAATGTTCTTTGGGATTTAGGCACCTAACAACAGTAAACATGAGATGGTTTCATTTTAGGAACTTGCAAATCCTAAGTTGAGAGAGTTTTAGCAATGGAAGGCACATTTGTAGTCACCTGGTTCAACTGTTAAAACAAGTGAGGAGGTTTTCTGAGATCTGCTCTTACTAAAATAGGTCAATAATGAAAATAGCCAAATCTGAGCATCAAAAGACCTTCCAGTCTACCTGATGTATGATCTCTATAGTTCTGAGAAGCAAAAGCAAAAAGTAATTGAAAACAATAAGGGTGTGTGTGTGTGTGTGTGTGTGTGTGTGTGTGTGTGTGTGTGTAAAGGTGACAGTGGATAATTGAGAATTTGCTAATGAATGAATGAGATTCAGGCGGGGCGGGGGGATGGGGGGGGGCATGTGTATGAAAGGCTATGAGCAATGATGAAACGGTTTTAACTCAGCCGGTGTGGCTCGGTTTATGAACCAGAAGCTCAAGGTTCAATTCACGGTTGGGACATGTGCTCAGGTTGTGGGTTCAATCTCTAGTGCAGGGTGTGTAAGAGGCAGCCGATCAATGACTCTCTCTCATTATTGATGTTTCTGTCTCTCTCTCCCTCTCCCTTCCTCTCTGAAATCAATTTAAAAATTTTTTTTTAAAGACAGAAAAGGTTTTACTACCAACCTTTGTAATTATGAAGGTTTCTACACTTGAACTGAGCTCAGAATTGAGGGGTAGAAGGAAACTAGTGAGAAGGAAACCAAAGCCTTGTTGGACAAAGTACTGACTGAAGGCCATAGGGTGGATAGTACTGGAACCCAAGTCAGCACCCACATCTTCAGAGCTCCCTTCAATGTGCCTGTTGATACATCTGGACGTCCAGCATTAACCACTCATGCTTTAGAATTAGAGCAATGTGGGTTAAAATTCTGGGTTCCTCTCTTACCAGGTGGGTCATCTCAGGAATAGCATTTAACATCTCTGAACAGCATTTAACCTCATCTGTAAACTAGAGATAATAATAATAATAGGACTTTCCTTTTAGGGTTGTTATATCAACTACACAGATTAATGCATTTAGAGTGCTTAGTAAACATCTGACCCTAGTAAAATTTTATGATGTTTTTGCTGCTACTTAAAAGAATACCAAAGTTGTATAAAAACAATGCAGCAGCCTTAACAGAACAACACCCCACACAGCTTGAGGATTACTTCCTCTGTGAACAGAAAGCATTATATATTCATGCTTTTGAAGAACTTCAAATGTATTGATTCTTTTTTTTTAGCGAAGGCTTTTGATAAACAGCAAATGCAGAGAGAGACTTTCTCTGAACTCCCCTTACCTGTCTAAAGACAAATCCTCCAAAAAGAACTCAATTGCTATACATTGCCTCCCTTCTTCTCCCCAGGATTTTCATCAACATGGGAAGATATACTGATCACAGGAGAGGAGACTAGAAGTCCACACCACACCCAGACAAACTTTGTCACACACTATCATATCTCCCATCTATTCTACGAATCCATTCATCTTTCCTGAAAATTATTTACTCTCCCCTAAATGATCTATATCCCCCTTGCCCTTCTCTTAATAAGTTAGCATATAAGCTTTCAAATCCCATTACTTTTTTGGGTATTCACTTTTTTTATGCCTCTGCCCATGTAATATTAAAAATTAGTGAATTTGTATACCTCTTCTCCTGTTAATCTGCCTGTTGTCAGTTTATCTCATAGACCCAGCTATTGAACCCAGGAGGGTAGAAGGACAGTCTCTCCTCTCCTACATTTTATTTGGGACATTGCATGTCCTCATATGCATGTCCTCTGCCAGATGATAAATTTCTTTCTTGATTGATTGATCAATTGACTTTTAGAGAGAGAAAGAAATATTGATTTGTTGTTCTACTTACTTATGCATTCATTGGTTAATTCTTGTATGTGCCCTAACCAAGGATCAAACCCACAACCTTGCTGTATCAGGATGATGCTCTAACCAGCTGAGCTACCCGGCCAGGGCCAGATGGTAAATTTCTTGTCATCTTATCTCTTTCCGAATCCCTCAGAGCAAGGAGTCTGATTTGCACAAAATAGGTGCTCCCTTGAGGCTTGTTGGGGAGCAGAGCCTGGCATGGGAAGATGAATGTAAAGAATTTGTGAGCATTCACACCCCATTCTTGGCTAGGGTTGACCAGGCATGCCCATGCCTGCCTTCTTCTTCAGGACTCTAGCTCCTGCTTCGATGAAGAGAAGTACGGACTCCTAGAAGAAATATTCATTTGATGTGAACCCAAAAAAGGAATTTACTTGCTGAAATGGACCTTCCATGGTCAACCAAAGTCCCACATTTTATGACTAGTAAAAGTCTAGCAGCATTTACTGACAGGGCTCCTCATGTACCCTGTACACCTGAAGAACCTCAGACTGAACTCTTAGCCTCCCAGGCTATGCTCCTGCCATCTGAGTCAACCTTTACAAGGGAGTTCCTGGTTTTGTCTTTTAACAATGGACTGAGATCTGTCCCTTCCAATCAGAACTGCACAACTATATCCTCATTTGCATCTACACTGACCAATCAGAATGCATGCTACCAAATAATCAGAACTGCACGATTTGGACCAATTAGAACTATATGAATTTGGAAATCTCATTTGCATAAAGTTGGACCAATTGGAAATCTGAGCAGGAACTTTCTCCATAAAAGATGGCCTCCCCTTTGCCTCAGGGAGCATTTCTACTGGAAGCTGCATTTTCCTAGTTTGCAAACTGTTTTACCTGAATAAAGTCTCTCCTTTTCCGCACCTCTTTGGGAAATTGAGTTACAGAAGATAGCCACTCCTGAATGGCTAAATGGCCCTTATAAGAAAAGATCTTGATAAGCTCTAGAGAAGGTGGTGAACCCAGAAATGCCTGACCAGTTCCAGGCACCAGCTGGCAGACCTAATATACTGGACTCTTGCGGTCTATCGTCTTCATGCTCAGTACAAAAACTGCTTTATGAAACCCAGAAAGCTGGGAAGTCTTGAGAAGTCTAGCTCCTTTTTCCAAACGTGCAATTCCCAATTGTGTACATCCTGCCTCTAGATTTTGTTACTGGAAAGGGACCTGGCCCTTGGGGGGTCTGCCTAGGGCCAGTCGGTAGTGTGTGGGTTCTTGACTTCATGCAGGAAAAATTTCACAGCATGAGTCCAAGTGACAATGAAGAAATGTTTATTAAAGCTGGGGATGTAAAACAAGAAAGGGCCTAGTATCAAAGAAGCAATGGGGCTGCCCTAGCTCTCTGGGAAGTCAGAGAAAAGGGGGCCGTGGGAACAGGTTCAGGGGAGTAGCCTGGGATGAGCTGCTGCTGCCCGTTGCTCCCCAGGTTGCAAATCTTGTGGAGTCCGTTACAATTTAGTAGGATTTAGGAGATGCCTGCCTGTGGGGGAAAAGTGAGGGAAGAAGAGGTAAAAGGGAATGGCAAGGGCTGCTCCCCAGAGGGAGAGCAGGAGCTGGGTCCTTTGTCTTGAGGCTTTATCTCTTTCTCGAAGGCACAGGCAGGAATCTTAGGGGAGATCTCCAGGGAGGTTTGTAGCAAAATATTCATCAGTTGTCTTGTTATTCTGTCTGTGTCAGTCTAATTTAGAGCCACAGGCAATGAACCTAAGATGACTAGAGGGAAGGCAGGAGTTTTCCCTCTCCTACATCACCTGTTGGGAAGACTGGAAAAGTTCAAAAGAGAGGTGCTGGCTGTACCTGCTCCTGATTAAATAGGCCTCAATTTTGCCACATTTATATAAGAGAAAGAAGCCTTGGGAGGGACTGGAAGCTTCCTTGTCTTGAATATTGATCTTGGTGGTAGTTACCCAGGTACAAAAATTCAGCAGGCTGTATACTTAAGATGCGTGTGTTTTGCTATATCTAAGTTACACCTCAATTAAAAAATACCAGTGGCCAAGCTTACCCCCCTCCAAAGAAAGTCTGGATTTAAGTAGTATGGGATAAGGCTCCGGCACCAATGTAGCTAAAGCTCCCCAATTAGCCCTGACCAGTTTGGCTCAGTGGATAGAGCGTCGCTCTGCGGGCTGAAGGGTCCCGGGTTTGATTCCAGCCAAGGGCACGTACCTTGGCTGCGGGCACGTCCCCAGTCGGGGGTATGCAAGAGGCAGCTGATCGATGTTCCTCTCTCATCGATGTTTCTAACTCTCTATCCCCCGCCCTTCCACTCTGTAAAAAAATCAATAAAATATATTCTTTTAAAAATAAATAAATAAAGCTCCCCAATTAGTTCTAATATATAGGCAGCATTGAGAAACACCAGCAGGGGCCTCAGCACATTCTTGTAGGGGCTGGCCAGTGGCTGGTCTGTGCCCAGCCTTTGGGAGCAGGATTAGCCTCTGGGAACTAAGTGAACTCTAGGGGTTATAGGACAGTTTGTGGGGTAGGGGAGAGGGGCGTTACCATTTGTGAACTCCCCTCTGTCTCCCTATATCCTTCTAACCTCCCCCTCCCCTTTCCCCACACAAGTCATCTTAATCATCTTAGTCACCTTAGGTTCATTGCCTGTGGCTCTAAATTAGTCTGACACAGGGACTCACCAGCTCTGCCTAGACATCTGAACCCCAGTGGCAAGGCCCCCCCCCCCACAGTAACAGCCAAAAGTCTAAGGCTTCAGTCCCCAATGCCCCAGCAATAGCATCATCTCAGGGTAAGCCAGGGAGCCATAAGCATATGACTGTAGGAAATCAGGGCCCACAGCTTCAACCTGGCATCTAGACACATGGCCTGCAGGGAAGGGGGTGCACAGTGAGGCAGGTGGTAGGAGTGTGGTAGGCAATTAGACAGACGTGAGCAGAGCAAGGACGATGGGCCAGGTACAGAAAGTCATGGGGGTGCCCCAGGTCCTCGCAATGGACAATCAATTTACAGGGTGGGACCTCGCCCCAGGGTGGCCTTTCCTCCTCTAACATATCTAGTCATGAGGTTTGGACTCTCAGACCTTTCCTCCCTTGAGATAACATCTAGGCCTCAGCTGTATTTCAGCTCCAGGCCCAGATAAGCAACAAACCAGTCCAGGGACCCCATGGCTGCCCTCAGGACCAGCTGCATTGAGAGATGAGCCCCTGCCCTGGCACCTACCATACAATCAGTGGAGGCCACGACCCTGAGAGGACACACCTGGAAAACTGCTGAATACTCTATTGAGATCTTCCCCAGGGGCCTCCCCTAAAATCTCCACCCTTAAAACCCTAAGGAAGGAGGACCCAAGCCCCTCTCCCTCCCAGGAGCCCAGGAGCCTGTCCCACCTCTTTCCCTTTCTCTTTCTCTTTCCCTTTCCCTTCCCCCCTCCCCCCACTGCCTACACCCTGCCCCCAAACATGTTACCATTAGCTTCCTCACTCCCAAGCTCCCGGGGCCCTTCCTTTACCTCTGTAACTTGTTCCTAAGCCCATTTCTTCCAGGAATTACTTCTCCTACCTCTGTGATGTTATAAATAAATGTTGGAGTCTTGGCTCTGAATTCTTTCCTAGCCAGAACTCAAGTATGAGCTTGCTGAACCCAGGTCCAGTCTGACCCCATGGGTCTAACACCCAGAGGCTCTGTTCCTGCTGCGACAATAGGAGACAGGTTTCCAAGGACCCCGGAGAAGGATGAGCCGGATGATTCTGGCTGGGGAGTCAGAGTAAATGCAGTGTAAAAAGCTTTGTGACTATGGCCTGGGGAGTCATTAGAATGAGAATTTATGGCTGTATTTTTCATTGAGCCTGGCTGGAAGATTTCAGAAATGGAAGATTCGTTGGCACCAGAAGCCTCACACCAACCAGTGTCTCTAAATCAAGCGGCGAAGCAGACAGGCTCTGCGTTACTGGACACTAATTTCATGCCTCAACTTGAAAATTCAAGCTTCTTAGAATGAGCTCTTGCAATTAGACATTTTAAAATATCTAATGATTACCAATGAAGAAAGAAAGAAAGACTGCTTGTAATATCTCCTCAAGAGGCTGTTAGGTGGCAGAAAGAGAGAGTATAGCATTCATCTGCAGAGACCCCCATGCCCTTTCTTGAAGGTCAGAGCCACCCTAAACCACTTCCAGCTTTACGGAATAACTTCCCAAGGTCTCCCAAGCAGTGGCAGTACATTTGAGACATCACCAATACCACTCTCGAATCTTCACCTCAGACCCCAAATATACAAACCAGACCCGCCCTGCCAATCCCCTTAGCCCTTATCCTTCTCACATTACAAACTCAGTTCAGCCCTGCCAGTGCCCTTCAACCCCTTGGCATAGTTTCACTTCCCTCCTTCTGTTGTGTGTTTTTTTCTCTGTTCTTCATTTTCTTCCCTTTTCTTCTCTACTTCAGTCTCCAGTTAAAGTCATTTTGTGCCACCTTTGTGATTTTTGCATATCTTAATACTTAATTTTTTTACTTTGATATTTGTTATCTCTTGACTTCCTTTTAAACACCTAAATAAAATTACTTCTAAGAGAAACTTTATATCAATAGAAAAACAGTATTCCCTGCTATAAAAAGAGAAACTTATAAAATACTAAAATACACACAATGAAAACAGAGGTATGGTATTAACTTCTAACTGGCTACTGCTGGTAACTGAAGGCTGTGAGCCAGAGACCTACCCAGCCGTGGGTAAGAGAGGAGAACGAAATGTTAAGAGAGGTGCTGAAGACAGACTAGCACCAAACCGAGGCTTTGTCCTTCACATAATCAGAAGTGGCAAGCGAATTGCCTCATCTCGTGTCATTATTATTATTATTATTATTATTATTACTATTTAGTTTTGTGTTCTTAGATCATTCTGTGTGGCCCAGGAAATCATGGTGTGAAGATTACTCTGGTCTGATCTCTGTACCCTGCCCTTTGTTCTCGCTCTCTCATTTCTTCAATTTCCCTGTTTGTCCTCTCATTTCCTCCCATTCCTTCTCTTTCCTTTCTCTTTTTAGTGGAGTAAGCAAATTCTTCTGTTATCTTCAATGTACTAACTGCCCATGAGAAAAAAAGAAATTATTCAAACTTACAAAAGGTGGCCTGGTTAGGCGCCTAGCCAGCTCTTTCCCTGCCCCACATTAAGCCTTGCTTCCAGGGACTGGCCTCTGCCTCCTCTCCCAGCTGGCCTCCTGCTCTTAGAAGCAGGGAGCACTCCTTCCCTGGCATGGTTTTTGGATATCGTGTCAAAAGAGGAACAGCAGCCCTGGCCAATTTGCTCAGTGATTAGAGTGTCGGCCTGTGGACTGAGGGGTTGCTGGTTTGATTCTGGTCAAGGGCAGGTACCTTGGTTGCAGGCTCCATCCGTGCCCCCCTCCCTCCACCTCAGTCAGAGAGACAACCAATTGATATGTCTCTCTCACATCAATCTTACTCTCTCTCTGTCTCTTCCCGTCCCATCCACTCTCTCTAAAAAACAATGGAAATAATATCCTCAGAGGAGGATTAAAAAAAAAAAAAGAGGAACACCAGTCAGTGAGTGGGGATGCAGGGTCCAAGTCAGCCACCCTGAGCCAGCCCTCTGCCATCCTGGACACATAGTCCCTCCAGGCAAACCCAGGGAAAAGGAGCTCTGCTTGGATTCATGTGGGCATAGAAACAGACTCATCCTGTAGCAGGTCGCCACACCACATGGTAGGATGGCTGGCTGGGCCTAGCGGACAAGGTATGATGTTATTAGGTAAAATCATGACTTCCATAAAAATGTAAAAAGTGAACATGTGTGAAAAAATTTATTTTGCTCAAAAGATCTGACAGAACCAGGAAGATAGATGTTATGACTGATTCAAAGGAAAAGTCAGAATAACACAAATTTACATGGAGTGAAAGGATATTAAGATGACTTGCAAATGAAGACACAAGTGTGTGTGTTTCTTCCAGCCAACAGGGTGGGGGGCGGGAGGAGGGAGGGTGAAAAGAAGTCAAATCTTGCCCTGGCCAGTGTGGCTCAGTGGTTGGAGTGTCATCCCATGTACTGGAAGGTTGGAAGGTTGCAAGTTTGATTCCCAGTCAGGGTGCATATGGGAGGTAACTGATTGATGTATCTCTCTCACATCAATTTCTTTCTTTCTTCCTTTCTCTCTCTCTCTCTCTCTTTCTCTCTCTCTCTCTCTCTCTCCTCTCTCTCTCTCTCTCTCTCTTTCTCTCTGTCCTTCATCCCTCTCTAAAACAAAAATCAATAAAAAATAAAATTAAAAAGACTCTTACACTTAATAATAATAATAATAAATAAGTCAAATCTATACCAGATAAGACAGAATTTATATATCTATCAATTACCTACAATTTATGAAGTTGCAAAAAGACAATGGACAGGGCTTGAGTCTCATAGCCCTGCAAAGCATGCTGTAGACAACACTGCTGGGGAGGAGAATTTTTCTCTACCCTTCTAGGTTGTTTTGGCTGGTCTAATAATTAGATTGACATAAAATAGATTAACAGGAGAAAAATAAATTTAATTACATACATATGGAGCGCCTCAAGAATATGAGACCCACAAGAAAAGGCAGTGGAGGCTTATATGCCAAATGGAGCTAAGGAGGAGTGGGTAGGGGTCTGGGACTTTAAAGGGGATGAAGACAGTTTACAGGAAGCTGGGAAGAGCAAATGTTTAGTAAACAAATATTTGCCATATTAAGCAGAGACATTGGGACACAGAGAGGACTTTGATCTCTAGGCTCTGAGGCCCTGTTCTACACCCCGCCACTACCCCCCCCCCCCCTCAGGTCTACCACAACTAACCAATAGCCTTTATAGTTATCTCTAGTGAGAGCTATCTTTCTGGTCCTGGTCCTTTCTCTAAATATTTTTGGAGTAAAAGGTTTTCTTGGATTTGCTGGGTTTTGATTGCCTTCAGTTCAAAAGAATCCACATGCCCCAAATGGCATCTTTGGGGGAGGCTTATTCTGAACCCCTTCGATGCATTATAGATGATTCTGTTTTCCACTGAAACACAAAATTGGTTCTACATAAAGTTCTTCACCCAAGGGTGACCCCATTCATTTGACTAATGCTCCCTAACACCAGCTGCTTCGAGTGCACACCACACACTCCGCCTCCCCACCAGCCCTCCACCTGGCAGGGAGCCTGGGAGCTGATGCTCCCTTGACATGAGGTATAAGGGGAGTTGGGGACTTGGGTTCCAGGCGTGACTCATCATTAACTAACAGCAGGAATGGCACGCCTCCATCAAGTCACCTAAACCTCTTCTAGTTGTTAAAATAAGGCCGACCAGGTGCTCTCTGAGGTTTCTCTAGCTCCAAAGTTCTAAAATTCCAGGGAACTAAGAAGCTGATGCTCATAAATCTTAAACTAGCTCCAGGATTTATGACAAGTGGCAACCCACAAGATGACTGATTCATGCCTTACCGTATCAGTCACGGCCCTGGGGTACATGTCAAGTAAGGTAACATCTTTAGGGTTCTTCCTGTTTGTTTGGTATTCTCCCCCACTCCCTCCCACCGCCACTTTCACAGCTTAGGGCCATGATGAGCACTGTCGTTTTAACTGAGATCTTTTTCACGTGGTTTTCCAGGAAATGAGTGGCCGAAGAGAGTTGCTCTTGGTGCCAGTCCCCCTTCCCTCTCCAGATTGGGTGTTTTCCTCCGGCTGTGGACTCTACACGTGGAGTGTGGACTGGAAGGCATCCAAAAGAGGCTGAGAGCTGAGAGGCTGTAAGGCCAGTTCAGGCCACACACCCAGGCGAGCCACGCACCATGCCAGGAATGGCCAGGGCACGTGCCACTTAGGGGTGCGCCCAGCAGGGCCCAGCGAGGTTCCTCTTTGGGTCCCTACTGCCACTGCCCGAGCTGGGCAGGAAAAGGGCTGAGTCACCATGGGGGTGGGGCTGCCCGGGGCAGAATGCCCAAGGAGCAATTAACATAACAACTCTGGGTGGAGGTGGGGGTGGGGGTGC
Source organism: Myotis myotis (assembly GCF_014108235.1). NCBI lineage: Eukaryota > Metazoa > Chordata > Mammalia > Chiroptera > Vespertilionidae > Myotis > Myotis myotis. The sequence goes on along the minus strand of NW_023416318.1, from coordinate 17,657,795 downwards.
TGGGCTGGCCCTGGGGCGCACCCCTGGAAACAAAACAAAGTTCTGATCCCTGGTCTTTTAGCCTGGGCGTCTCCTGGCCCCAGGAGCCAGAGGAGGAGGAGCCAAACCGGCGAGTTGGGGAAAAGAATCTAGTTTCCAGTCGCATCAGTCCTAAATTCTCCCTGACACTGCCAGAAAAGATGCTAATGAAAGACCAATTGTGTGGCCCGAATGTTTTCTTCGGACATCTGCCCAGGAAGCTGGTTAGGAAGCCCAGAAGCAAGGTCACTGGCCCCATCCTATGGCAATACCTTTTGCTCTCTACTGACCTCTCCTGGAGGGGGTGGAGGGAGGAGGAGGAGAAGGAGGGGGGGACCGCTAGTGGAGCTGGGAGGCAGCCGGAAATAAACCAGACCTGGACACAACTACCGGGTTCTTAAATCCAGTATCCCTTGGAGTATGGATCCTGCCTGAACCGCAGAACACAGATTCAGAGGCTCAAACCTTGGCAGTTTTCTTTCCTCCCAGGAGCCCTCAACCCTTTCACACAGGACTTCTCTTTTGCCTGAATCTCCTTAACATTTTGTCCTGGAAAAATAGAGGGGGCCATGGAGGACCTTTAGAAGAACTAAATTAATATAGTCAGGTTTTATCACTGTCACCCTAGCCGCAGAGCAAGGCTAGGGTCAGCCAGGTCTTTAACAGTTATTTACTGATGTCCTACTAGGTGCTGGCTCCAGTAGGCGGCTGCAGCAATAACCCCATTGAAAGATCTGGAGGGGCTGCAGGAGAACAGGTTAGTGGGTGGAGAGAAGACGCAGGGCCTCCTGAGGGGTTGCATGGGCGAGCAGGGACTCCACCATCTACCCGTCTACACCTTCTCTGCTCTGCGCCAAGGGGTGGCTTTTGCTGACAAAGTAAATGCTATCATCCTTCCAGCAAAATGGGATTCTAAGCAGAAGGACACGGGTGGGAGAGGAAAGGAAAACAAATTTTGGTTTGAGTAAGGTTGAGAGATGGCTTAATTGTAGGGCTGAGAAGAAGGACTTTGGCATCAGTCTGTTCAAAACTCTGCCTGGCCACTGCCAGGCTGGGACCTTAAGCAGGATGCGTTTTCTCCCAGCCTCAGTTTCTGTACTTGTAAAGAGAGCATAGACCTGCTCATGGGTTTTTGTTTTGTTTTTTTAATAATTAAATGACAAATTGCTAAGTGCCTAGCCATTCAGAAAATAAAAGCTTTAAAAAAAAAAAAAAAAAAAAAAGCCCTGTTGGTATGGCTCAGTGGTTGAGTGTTGACCTATGAACCAGGAGGTCATGGTTCGATTCCCAGTCAGGGCACATACCTGGGTTATAGGCTTGATCTCCAGTGGGGGGCATACAGGAGGCAGCAGATCAATGATTCTCCCTCATCATTGATGTTCCTATCTCTCTCTCCCTCTCCCTTCCTCTCTGAAATCAATAAAAACATTTTTTTAAAAATATATTTTATTGATTTTTTACAGAGAGGAAGGGAGAGGGATAGAGAATTAGAAACATCGATGAGAGAGAAACATCGATCAGCTGCCTCCTGCACACTCCCCACTCAGTATGTGCCCGCAACCAAGGTACATGCCCTTGACCGGAATCGAACCTGGGACCCTTGAGTCCGGAGGCCGACGCTCTATCCACTGAGCCAAACCAGTTACAGCAATAAAAACATTTTTTAAAAAAAGATGAGTAATGGGCTACATTGATTGTTACTATGAGCCAGACATTGTTCTAAGCACTCTACATAATTTCGTTTAGTCTTCCCAATAATACCATAAGGTATGTTCATTATGATGTCAGCTTTACGATGAAGGAAACAAAGCACAAGGAGCTTAAGACACCTGACTGAAGTCACACAGCTAATAAGTGGTAGAGCCAGAACTCAACAAAACCATGGACTTGGTTAATCACACAGATGCCGTCACAGCACGGACAGGACAAACCATAGAAGAAAGGTATTGGCCTGAGCTATACATTGAGGAGTTATCAGGATTTGATGATAGTTGAAACCATGGTTATAGATGGAATCATCCAAAAGAAGTGTCTACAAAGAGAGAGGGCAACACCAGCATTTATAGTCCAGATGGAGGCAGGGAAGCCCTAAACAAACACTAAGCAGAAACAGCCAGAGAGGTGGGCGGGGGTGAGGTCAAGGGAGGAGGGCAGCTTTCAAGGAGAGGTGGTCGACAGCAGCACCGAGCAGCAGCTGTGGTTTGGGACGAGTCCAGTAATGGGTCCTTGGAGAGCTTAGCAAGAGCAGTGGTGGGGCAGAGGCCAGGTTGAAGGGAGAATTAGGAACAGACAGAAGATGAGACTTGTATTGTCATGTAAGGAGGGAGAGAGGGTGATAGTTAGAGGTGGGTGCAGAAGAAAAGCAAGGTGGCCCCAGGATTTCTGATAAATGCGTTGGGCAGTGGCAGAAAAGGAGGTGCATTCTGAGTGAGAATGCAGGAGGTTGGGGGCTTGTGGCCAATAGCTTTCTTTTCTCTGTGCAGTCGGAAGTCAGCTGCAAAGGCAGTGCAGTGAGAGTTAGGTTGTGGAGCGCCGGGGAAGATCTGAAATCAGCACTGCGCTGAAGGGGGTGGACGGTGCCAGGCCAGCCGGTTGGGTATAGGCCTGCCAAGCAGGGGTATGCTCCCATGGAGACTGGAGACCCTGCACTGGGAACGGTCACTAATCACACTGTTGGGTGCTTTCCCCAGAAGCCTCACCAGGACAGTTCTAGTTTTAGCACATAAAGTCCAGAATCCCAGGAAGCCACTCTGCTGTAGGCAGTTAGAAGCCACTCTGCTGTAGGCAGTTAGACAGGCATGGGCAGAGCAAGGATGATGGTTCAGGTAAGAAGGTCACCAAGATGGAAAGCCCCAGGTTCCTAGCAATGAGCAATCAGTTACAGGGTGAGACCTAGCCCTCAGGGTGACTTCTCCTCCCCTAGCATATCACTGGTCCTGAGGTTTGGACTCCCAGACCTTTCTTCCCTAGAGATCTAGGCCTCCGTTATATTTCAGCTCCAGGTCTAGATAAGCAACAAAAACAGCCACAGCTGGCGTCAGGACCAGCTGCACTGAACCATGACCCCGATGCCAGCAATCAGTGGAGACCACAACCCTGAAAGAACACACCTGGAAAGCTGCTGAATAATCTGTGAAGATCTTTTCCTGGGACCTCCCCTAAAATCTCCACCCTTAAAACCCTTAGGATGGAGGACCCAGTGCGCTCTACCCTCCAGGGAGCATGAGCTTGCCTTTCCTTTCCTTTCCCTCTCCATTTCTCTATCACTTCCCCCTCCCCCATCACCTTATCGTTAGCTTCCTCACTCCCAAGCTCCAAGGACCCTCCCTTTAGCTCTAGAACTCGTTTGCTAAGCCCATTTCTTCTAGGAATAACTTCTTTACCTCTGTAATTGACCAAATAAATGTTCTCTTACAGTTTGGGGCTTGCTCTGAATTCTTTCCTAGCCAGAACCCAAGTACCCAGGTTGTTGAACCCAGGTTTGGTTTGACTCCACCAGTCAGACAACTGATGCCATTTCTGCCGCCTACAACAACTCCATCTCAGGCAAACCTGGACCGCAGTTTGTTACCCTAGCTCAGGGATGGAGCAGCAAGGGTAGAGTTGAGTTGACCCGTGACTGGGGACTTAGTGGATAAATATGCTGGGGATAGTGGGAGACATGGCAAGAGGAGGATGAAGGTGAACTACTGTAAGGATTCTGGGATGACATGAAAGACAGTAATGAAAGGGAAGAGTAGGTAGAAGTGGGGAAGCAGAACAGATCATGGGGCTAGAGTTCCCGATGTGAGCAGAGAGTCGGTTTAACGGGGGGAAAGATTTTCAAGAGCTGGAGGAAGCAGTGAGGATGCTTTGGGCTGCAAGTAACAAAATCTTCACTCAAAATTGCTTAAAGTGGAAATGTATTATGTCACTTACTAGGTAGGGCAGGTTTCCGTGTGGCTGATTCAGTGGCTCAACAATATAATCAGAGAATGAAATTCTCTCATACTTAGACTAGAGGCAAAGTAGCCACCTGCAGACATGACAATGTCCAGAGGAAGAAAAAAGACCATCTCTTCTTATGAGTTTCTCTTAAAAACAAGGATTCCACCGCCCCCCCCCCCCCCAGAGGTCCCCTAATAGACTTCCCTTCCTCTTTCATCAGCGAGGACTGGGTCTCATGCTCTCATTCTAGAACTAATTGTTGGCAAAATAGGCCAATCAGACTCACTCTGGAGCTTGGGGTGGGCCAGCTTCCCTTGAGGCTCATGGCCACATGGGGGACGAAGTAAGACTTGAATGAAATTGAAGTTCTGTTGGGAAGAAAGAAGTGGTTGCTTTTTATTCTTTTTATTCTTGAACACAAAACCAACAGCGTCCATCACAGAGGCTGCCATAGGCAAGTGGGATATGAACACTATTATGAAAACTATTTAACTTTAGTTTTTTGTCTGCTCAAATTCTCACTGGCTCTCTTACACCAATGAGATGCATTATATACGCAAACCAATAGTGCAGTAAAGTTTTTATCATTTCTTTATAAAAATCCTCAGCTCTGGCAAAGCATTTAACCCCCTGATACAAGAACACACCTTGTATTTTCCCACGTTCTCGCCTTCCCCAGTCTTTGGAAGGTAACACCCTGATCCTTGCCACCTTCGAACAACTAGCCAAACCCTACCCACCCATCAGAACCTGGTCCAAACCCAATCGCTTAGGCTTCACCACATAATGTTAGTGCCCGGAAGAACCTTCAAGACCATCCAGTCCAGGATCATCCATCTCCGGGGGTCTCTCTGTGTAAACACAGCTGGAGAATGGGTCCAGTTTTACACTTCTCAGGGGTCCTCTTAGCCCCCAGCACAATTACTGGTACACCCAGCAGATGTTCACTAAGGACTTATCGACTGACAGATTAATCAATAAATGATCACAGACTGTAGAGTGAGTGTACCCTGCCCTGCCTTTGACCCTGCAGACCAGCTCTCAGGAGAGAGAGCCCAGGAAGCTGGGGATGGGAGGATGACTGGGAACTAAGGAGGCACTCCTGGGCAACCCCGGGATGTTGGGGAGGGAAACACGGGTTATAACAAAGCTGAAAGGGATGGAAATTATAAGCCCTCAAAGGAACACATTAAATGACAAATTATAACCCTGGCTCACCTTCTGAGATATACTTTGGTATCATCTTTGCCACCCCATCACTGGCTTTATTTTTTTTATTTATTTATTTATTTATTTATTTATTTATTTTAAAGAGAGAAACGTCGATGTGGGAGAGAAACATCGATTGATTGCCTCCCACATGCACTGGACCAGGGATCGAACCCTCAACCTGGTTATGTGTCCTGACCAGGAATCGAACCCGTCACCTTTTGGGGTATGGGACAATGCTCTAACCAACTGAGTCACACCGGCCAGGGCAACTGGCCATTTTTACCCCAGCCCTAAGCTCAGGATCTTTGGTGGGAAGGAAATGAACAGGGGTCCTTGAGAGGACCCACAGAGACCTCCTGGTGAAAGCTGCCTTTTCCTGCCCTGGGAGGGGTGGTAGAGCTGGGGGAGGGGGCTTCTTTTATTCTAATTCTTGATGGCAGCTGCATCTTTGATTTTCAAAGAGCCTAAAAGATCTCGAGGATTCTGGATCCATTCTAAGGTTCATGGATTGGTCTGTTTCTAGTGGTGAGTGGTCCTGGCCAGTCTTGTTGATTTTGACAGTTAACCATTGAGCAAACATTCACCGAGGGTCTGCTTATGAAACCAGACAACCAATGGGTCTGGGCTGCCTGCCACTACTTGTGTCAAGTAAGCAGAGACAAGTTATGTCTGTATGAGCGTTTATTCCAATAATGCTGGTAGTATAGGAGCGCAGCAGGTGATCCACGAAGTTCTGCTCTACACTCCCCTCCCCAATAAGCCAACTGCTTGTTTGGGGTAGAAGGACAAGGATTACATGGGGAAGTAGGCAAAAGGAATAAAAATCGATATTACAGGCATGGGGAAATAGGCAAAATGGGTAAAATGGTTGTTACAGATTATAGGCTGGGGGTCGCAAAGGGTGGGTGCCTCCAGGACTCCATTGTTTCAGCAACAAAGTGGTTAATCTTCCCATGATAATAGGCAGTTCGCAAATAAGGAGGAGGAACTGCATTTACCAGTTAACTCCCTGGTCCCTTACAACTCCAGCCAGGTTAAAATGTGCTTTCTTTAATCAGTACAAAACAATCACGGTTAACAGAGCATGATTAATATTTCTTATAACTATAGCTAGTCTCCACTATTCTATTTCTCCCTCCCACCCCAAACATTTACTGGGGGACACTAGACCAAGCCTAAGAGAAAATCCCCTCTGAGGAGTTTACAGTGAAGTCCAGGTCTCAAAGTTAGCGAACACCCACAAGGATTAGCAAATGTCAGGACGTTAGTGCCCTGGCCCCTGTGGCTCAGTTGATGGGGCATCGTCCCATGCACCAAAGGGTTACCAGCTTGATTCCTGGTCAGGGCACTTGCTTGGTTTGCAGGCTCGATCCCAGAGGGGCTGTGCAGGACGCTGCTGATCGAAGTTTTGCTCTCACATTGATGTTTCTCTCTCCTTCCTCTCTCTCTAAAAATCAATAAAATAAAAAAAATGATAGGACATTAGTGATCTGAGTGGCTCAGACTGCCCAGTTTTCTCAGCATTCTCTGTCTCCAAATTCTCTCTCTCTCTCTCTCTCTCTCTCTCTCTCTCTATATATATATATATATATATATATATATATACACACACATACATAAATTTTTTAAATATATTTTTATTGATTTCAGAGAGGAAGGGAGAGGGAGAAGGAGATACAAACATCAATGATGAGAATCACTGATGGGCTGCCTTCTGCACACACCCCCCTTCACTGGGGATCAACCCTGCATGTGCCCTTGACTGAAATTGAACCTGGGACCCTTCAGTCTGCAGGCCGATGCTCTATCTACTAAGCCAAATCAGCTAGGACTATATTTTTTTTATTATTGACTAGAGGCCCAGTGCATGAAATCAGTGCATGGGTAGGGTCCCTAGGCCTGGCCAGCAATCAGGGCCAATCATGTTCCCTGCCTCCTCCTTCCCTCACTCCCTCAGTGCCCCACTGCTGCTGCCAGTCACCCACTACTGCTCACCCACCATGTTACACATTGCCCCTGGGTGGTTGGCGCACGTCATAGTGAGTGATCGAACTCTCGGTCTCACGGTCGAACTCCCAAGGAGACACTTTGCATATTAGCCTTTTATATATATAGATTTCAGAGAGGAAGGGAGAGGGAGAGATATAAACATCAATGATGAGAGAGAATTATTCATCAGCTGCCTCCTGCATGCCCCCTACTGGGGATTGAGGGCATGTGCCCTGAATGAGAATCAAACCCTGACCTCCGGGTTCATAGGTCAACGTTCAACCACTGAGCCGTAACAGCTGGACTCCAATTTCTCTTCAAAGACTTTACTACTTCAGCCACTGGGGTGGATGCCATTAGATGGGAGGGGAAGAGATGCGCCTCCTGACTACAAGGTTGTACGGAGAGAAACCAGAAGCAGCAAGACCAAGTTCCAGACTTAGGGGCAGCCGGCCTTGAGCGGAGGAAATGAACCTGAAGAGGAAAACACACTCAGAGCACCAGGCAGGGATAGACCAACAGACGGAGTTTAAGTTCCAGGTTGACCAGGACTCCCCCAGGCTGCCCACTGTAGCTTGGAACTTTCCTCAGATTGTTTTTGTTGGGGGACACATACCCCAAAAGATGGCACCTTGGCATAGTGAATATTTTAAGCTGAAGGTGTTTGAGAAAACGCAGAGCCGGAAGGTCACTCTGACCTCCCCCCCTCAGCCACCCACCTTTCTCCTCTGAAACAGGTCATTGACACTCCTGTGAGAGGTGCCCTCCCTATACCCAGGGAAAGGGCCTTTCTTATCTTGGAAGATAAAGGGATTCCGAGAAGAATCCTAACACACAGGCCTTGCTAAGTTTCTTCCTGTTCACTACAGTTACCTCCTGCTCCTCGCCCTGCTATTCCTTCACGACTGGCCACTCTTCATCACAAAATACTCAGGTCTTCATTTTCTTGGGAATGCTCCCGTGTCACGTAAAACTTTAAATAAATGCCTATGCTTTTCTCCTGCTACTCTATCTTGGTCTGTTTCATTTTCAGACCTAGCTGGGGATGCTAAGAAGGCTGAGGAAGACGTTGTCCTCCCCTACAGTTCCATGGACCGACACACTGCCCCCTTTCCTTCTAGCTAACGCAGACCAGGTCCCTGCCCCTGCAGTCAGAGGAGCCCCAGGAATGAACACCCAGCACTTGCTCGGTGAGGGCTGCAGTGATTCAGGAGGGCGGCCTGAAGGAAGGAGAGGAGAGGGAGCAGCCTGGTGAAGGAGCACAGGAAAGAAGACTCCAGAGGGATAGGAGCAGGGACCGTGGTCAGACAGGCGGAGGGGGCCGCCTGGGAGGGTGAATGTGGAGGTTGGGGGCCAGTTGGGCCGAGGGCATAAGCGAACCCTCTCTCCAGGGGCCTGGGGAGGGAGCTTGGGCTTCTGCAGATGGAGGTGGGGCCCGGCCAGGCCTGCCTGACCTCGCTCGGCAGGGGGCCGGCAGCTGTCAGCCCGCTGGCCTGAGGCACACTTCCTCTCCGCACAGTAATCCCTTTCCACTGCAGAGCAGAGCTGGGGCTGCACACTCGGATTACACCGTGACTAACCAGCGATGCCATCCTATGGCTGGCTTGGTTTCATGTTCGTTTTGTCCGCATCCTCTCCAACCATTCTAGTCTTTCTAGTTCCTTCTGACAATCAGCTTTTCTTATTTCCCATTTAAAAATGTCTAAAGACTTACTCATCATTGAGGCCCTTGCCCTGGGGAGGAGAAGTGGCAGCTACGGGACCCTACCTCTCTACTTTTCAGAATTCATACTGGACACGCCAGCCAGTAGCTTCTGAATTTCAAACCAGACAAAGGCAGGGTTCTGGAGGTTCTCATGGCAACCCTGATTTACATCTCAGAAGGGGCCTTCTGGATCACCAGCTGGGTCCTGGGTGGTTCCCACTGGGCAAAGTCGGCATCAAAGGCCTGTTCGCAGCCACCTCTGGAACCTGCCGGGTGGAGACAGCCCTCCTCCCCTCCCTGCCCCACCCAACCTCTGACTCTGCCTGACCTTGCTCCTTCCTGCTGCCTGGAGGTGGGGCCCCGGCCCTCCCCCTCTCGGCCTCCTGTGACTCAGTGGAAGCCGGTGGCCACTTCCCCCCACCCCGCCCACACTCACATTCCAATGGCCAGCTCAGTCGCCTCTTGGCACTCCACCCACACCCACCAGGCCTCGGCCTAGAGTAAATAGTCATCTCTTTATGGGATGGTTTACGATCCGATCCGATCCGGGCTGGTCCCGTATTGGAAGGGGTCACGTGTCTCTTGGCCTCCAAGTGCAGGCCTTCCTCTCTACAGCCAAGAGCTGATCTCTGTGAATCTTCCTTTTGACCCCTGGCTGACCTGGCACATTTTGTTTAAGGGAACTAGAGACTTTATTCTTTAGTGCCATAGCTAGTACAGTACTGGCTCAATGTATGTCTAAAGAAAAGAGTTAAAAAGGAAAAAGAGATATTGAAGTAATTAAAGGGACCCCAGGCACCCCCGGCACTGAACAGACCCTACCACCTCCACAAGGGCTCACCGGGGTCACGTTTAAGGTGACATTGCTGATGCCTGGACTGGAGCCCCAGCTCTGCCACTCTGAGGTCTCAAGGGCATTCGCGCCCACCTGCGCTGCCTTCCTCACCTCTCTGCCGGGGAAGATAGCTCCATATTTCATCAATTCCAGGATGCACAGTTTTTCACCTTTTAACATCTGAAACCAGGATACGTCCCCCAATCAAAACAGAAGCAGGGGACTGTATTCCTGTTTGTTGCAGTGCCCTTTCCTGCAGGATGAGCCCGTATCCTGCCTGCTGAGCTCAGAGGTGGCTTGTGTCTTGCTCTGGCCCGTGGAGTAGGTAGGGAAGCGACATGTATCAGGTCCAGGCTGAAGCTCTAAAAGGCAGCCAGTGCTCCCCTCAACAGCCAGTCAAATTCCCCAAAGAGGCTTGTTCCAGAGACAGGCTTCTCTGATCCCGTAGAGAAGTCGATGCAGAGCTAACCTGTAGCCAGTGGGTGTTTAAGGCACTGAAACCTCTGAACTTCGGGGTTCTCTGTTTTGCTAGCACAGACTAGCTTATCCTGAGAGGTTCTGCATCTTCCAGTTAGTGGACAGATTTTTTCTTTCTTTCTTAGCGGTTCATTAACAGTGCCACTCACAGTGGGTGGTATTGTTGATTCAATGGCACCCAGTAGTACCTCTCACCAACTGAAGGAGTTAACCCATGCACATCACTGCGCACAGTGCCTGTCTACAGTGAACGCCCGACTCTGTTAGCCATGGTTATATGGCCAGCACTCATAGCCAGCGCTCATTATGAGTCTGGAATATTGAACGGATGGAAGCTGGCAGCCCCCTCAGATCCCTTGTGAAATAAGAAAGGGTATAAATAAGTTCAAGTAAATAAAAATGTGGCTTTGGCACTTGCTATTGGAGGCTCTTGGAAGGTGGTCTTTCAGATGGCCTTCCCGTAAACCAGCCTTTCAAAAAGACACTTGTTTTGGTAGGTAACTAAGGGCACTGATTTTTTTCCTTAGTAAATAGCAGTTTGTCATCTGGAATATGAGGAGGTGGGAGAAACTACTAAATCGTAAGATGGCAAGGTTTGGTGCAACATAATAAAGAAACTCCATACTCTTTTATTCATTGATTTTTTTAAAATATATTTTTATTGATTTCAGAGAGGAAAGGAGAGGGAGAGATAGAAACATCCATGATGAGAATCATTGATTGGCTGCCTCCGGCATGCCCCCTACTGGGGATCAAGCCCACAACCGGGGCATGAGCCCTGATCGGGAATCAAACCATGACCTGGTTCATAGGTCAATGTTCGACCATTGAGTCACGCCTTCGGGGTCATACTCTTTTAGACAGAGTGAAATATAAGAATCTTGCATTTCTATGAAATTAGGTTGGGTCACAGAGCCAGTTCGGAGAGAGCAACTTCCAGCTCATTCTATACCTTCTGTGTTATACCGCTGTGCTATGGAACGGCTCTCCCCTGCAGAGCCAACCCCTGCAGACCCAGAGGCAGTGAGAGGGCTCTGCATGCTGGACTGGGCCTCAATACAATAGTGAGGCAGCCAGGGCTGTCTCTGACTTTCCATGGCCAGCGTCCACCCCTTCAACATCTGCTCCCTGGAAGCTCATGTTACCCGCCTGCCTCCTCCTTCACTGCCTCCACTCAGAACAAAAGTCATCCATCCTAAAGGGTGAGTGACCTACGCATTACTTTCTCAGAAGCATTTGTATTTTAGAAGCGAACTGAGAAACTGATGCAGGAAATTACAGGACAGTGTATAAGCTTGTGTTAGGAATCTGTTAATGGAAAGAAATGGAAACTCACTGAAGGAAACTGGAATTTACACAAAGCTCGGCTACAGAGAGTACAATGTGGCCTCCAGAGAACTGAAAAGTTTTCAGGTAACTACTTTCTCCCACTCTTTCTTACTCCCCGGGGTTCCATGGGCTCTTGTCTTCCTGTGTCCACCTTGTTTTTTTCCCTCTCAGCGGGCAGCTTCCTTCACTCTGTTATCAGCTTGCACATGGCTGCCCAGAAATGATGACTTTTATTTCAAGCCCCAACACCAACTAACTAGAGTTTCTTTGACCTAATTGCTAATTCCTGAGAGGGAAGATTTGGCTTCCTGCAGCCCATAGATAATTCCACTGGGGTCAGTTGACCATATCGGGTTCAATCAGCTGTGGCGCTGCCACTATGGGGCCAGTCAGTTTCTTAAAAAGACAGCATGGTTGGGTGTCATACAGAATTGGGTTCAGCTACCTGGGGCAGAAGACACAAAACAATAGCATCTTAACAAAGAGCAATGTATTTCTTTCTCATGTAAGAGGTGAGCAGTCCATGGCAGGTATAGTGACCTCTTGATGACTGTCTTGGTATGTGACTTCGGTCCCCAAAGTTACTTCATCGTCCAAAGTGGCTGCTGAAGCGCCAGTCATCGCATCACGTTGGGTTGCAGGCTGAAAGGAGGAAAGGAAGGAAGATGAAAGCTCTCTCTCACTTCCTGCGCAGCTCCCTTTAGCAGCCTTATCAGGAATTCCACAAAACATTTCCACTTACATCATTGCCAGAACCTAGTCACATAGTCACACCTTGCTTCAAGAACGACTGGGAAGTGGAGGGTTTGTTTGTTTGTTTTTTGAAGATACTGGCTCCTAGAGTTATGCCACAAAAATAAAATAAAATAAAATTGGAAGGAAATATAGGCCATCTCTAGTATGTTTTTAAGTTTTCTTTTTCTGTAAGAAAAGTGTGTTCTTTGGAAATTAACAACAACAACAAAAAATAGTGAAAGAACCATTTTGGAGAGAGAGAGAGAGAGACTCTGGAAAACAAAGGTCAGTGCTTACCCAAGAAGAATAATTTCTGGAGATGGAATTTCAGGCATTTGAGAGATGGTGGTGCTTTAGAAGTGGGGGTAGAGACCTTGCCAGAGACTCTTGTCATTCCACATGCACATGTGGAAGGCCTGTCCAGTCTGTTTAAGAGTTTTGTAGTCATGGAGGCCATTCCCTCCTACACATGAAACCAAAGTCGGCCTACACACCTGCCAACCCTTTTCCGTTTCACACCGTCATTCACGGTGGAGGAGTGTGACACTGACAGTCCACGTGGTGCTTTTCTCTCTTTTTGCTTTTTGTCACTACGGTCACCACCTTACAACTAAGGTCTCTTTCTGAAATGCAAAACAAGCCTGTCTTCCACTGTTTCAATCCTTCTTTGGCTCCTTGAACAAGGAAAAATTCTCTCCCATGGAACCCCCTTCCCTTATTTTCAGGTCTGCCTTCTGCCTCCTCCCTTTCCCCACATCCAGCCTGCAAGAAGCTTCTGCCCCCTGAGATGCCCTGCCCTCACCTTGCCTACCTAGCAAACTCCTACTCCCCTTCAATGCCCTGCTCAAAGCCACCTCTTCTGTGAAGCTTTCCTTGATTGCCCACGGGCATTGGCCCTTTTTTTCCCTTGTGTGTTCTTATGACCTTTCATGTACCAAACTCTGCCAGCAGGTCTGTCTTCTCCCCCATCGCATGAACTCTTTCAGAACAGGTTCTGGGCTCTATCCTTGTCTGTGCCTCGGTGACAAGCACAGAGCCTGGTATGAGCCAGGTACCTAGTGTAGGGCACTGCAAGGCGGTAGAACATAATGGTTCTGAGCAGAGATTCTTGTGCTCACCGCACCCCCCCCCCGCCCCCCGAATTCAAAGCCAGGCTCTGCTACTTACTGTGACTAAACAGGTCCATGCCTCAGTTTCTCTCCCTGTCAAAAAGGGATAAAGCTACTTCCTACCCCTCAACCTTCTGTTGAAGTTTAAATGTGGGAACATATGCCAAGTGTCTGTCACTCATTGTGTGTGAGTTATTACTATTATCTTTCTATCTCTGACTAAGGTGCTAGTGGGGGGCAGGAGGGGCACAGTAGGCCTGCTCCCTAGCAGCTCAGTGATTCTGGTGAGACAAGACTGTCTCTCTGAGAGATACAGGCTGAGGGCACTTAGAAATATTTTGTGGAAATGGCACACTGGCATGTGGACTTCCTGGAGAAATTCAGGGACGTTACAAAACACCAACTCTTTGCTTGAAGGATCTTGCCTATTTCCCCGGCCTTGTTCATTTGCAGGGAGCACATTTTGTGTTGGAAACGGCGTGGCTGGAAAGGGTTAACCCCACAGCTTCAGAAGGAACTGGGCCCTGGGGAAAGGGGTTTCTAGGGATGGTGTCCAGTGAGGCCTCCCTGCCTCCATCTGGGCACCAAAAGGCATCGCCATGGTGATGCAGAGTGCGGGTCCACTTTGCATTTATATAGGGCTTTTTCCTTCTGCTGTTCTGGTGAGTTTCGGCGGAGCTGCATTATGGAGAAATGAGGCACAGGGAAAGGGACATGCTTTGTTCAGCCAGGGTGGCAGGGGAAGTTAGTGAAAAGGTGGAAACCAGTTCCCTGATTCATTCAATAACGAAAATCTGTGGAGCCCGCTCTGTGCCAGGCCCAATTCCAGGTATGGGGGACTCAACATAGAGCAAGGCCGTGGGTCCCTGACCTAATGGGACAACAGGCCATAACCAAGGAACAAACAGATTCTGAATCTAAGATGCCCATCCCCCCCCCCCCCCCACTCCACCCCCTGAAAAAAATCTCTGAAAATCAGAGTGGATACATCTTACAATTAGTGGCGAGTCTTGAGATCATTTCTTTCTTTTTTTTTTATTTTATTATTATTTTTTTTAATTTATTGCTTAAAGTATTACAAAGGGTATTACATATGTGTCCTTCCCCCCCCCCCCCCCGCCCTAGACAGTCCCCTAGCTTCCCCTATCCCCCAGTGTCTTATGTCCATTGGTTATGCTTCTATGCATGCATACAAGTCCTTTAGTTGATCTCTTACCCCCCTACCTCCTGCCCCCCAACCCTCCCCGGCCTTCCCGCTGCAGTTTGACAATCTGTTTGAGGCAGCTCTGCCTCTGTATCTATTATTGTTCAAAAGTTTATAATGGTCTCTATTATCCATGAATGAGTGAGATCATGTGAGATCATTTCTTTCATAGTGATACATAAAACAATGCTGCACCTTACCAGCGATGGCATCTGAGATTTGATAAAATATAATAATATGATTCAGGTATTGCCATCCTCACCCTCCTTGGTACTGATTTATTTTCCCTCCAAGCACATTACAGTGGCAACCCAAAGGACAATAATTTCTTTGATCCGTTCCTGAGACTTTTAAAGAAATATTTAGTAAGGAATTTGATTGGCTGTTCATAAGAGGACAATCCAACCAACAGGGACGATCCTAACTTTCATAGCCCTAGGGCTGGTGCAGCTGCTCCACTGAGTCATCAGGTACCAGGCTTCTTCTATCAGTTTGTTCCACCCCTCAGCTCACGCCTTTAATCCTCGTGGTCACAACATGGCTGCTGCACTTCCTGGCCTCAAATCTGTGTTCCAGGCAGCAAGGAGGAGGAAGGGCAAAGGGATCACCAGCCTTTTTTTTTTTTTTTTTTTTTTTTTTTGTCAGGAAAACAAGCTTTTCCAGAAGCCTCGCTTGGCTGACTCTGCCTACCATCGCAGGTCAGCATGGTGTCACATGCTCACCCTGCGCTGGAAGGTGGCTATAGAAAAGGGAACTGTGGATGGAGATGAGAAGCAGCCGTGTCTGCTCTGCTGAAGGAACAGGGCAACATAACCCTTAAGGATGAGTGCAGTGTATATATGTGTGGAATGTTATTGGGGATGTGGATCAAAAGAAAGAGGGGACACCTTTCCCGCTCCTGAAGGGAAATTGCTAAACAGATTTGTCTCACCTGAAAATGGGACATAAGCCATTCAGCCCACACTGACACAGAGCCTGGGTGCCTTCACACTTGTCTCCAGATAACCAGCAAGCTCAAGGAGCAGGATGATCCCAGGGACACCGGCCACTCACTGACTCCCAGGTAGGAGGGCAATAAACATTCCAGATCAGGTAGTGAACCCCGACTCACGGAGCAGAGATGCCATTCTACCCGGAGAGACTGAAAAGACTCCGCCGAAAGACAAGTCGCTCTCAAGGGAACAGGATTGCTAGATGGAGAGCAGGCAGGAGAAACCCCCTTAACCACATGCTAGGGTACCGGGAACAGGACTGGAGTCTGGGGCAAGACCCAGCCAGGTTCCCCCATCAAGGGGAGGGGGAAGTGGGGTTTGGTCAGGGGAGGGACTCTGTGGCAGGGGTAGGGGATGGACATTTGGGAACAATTAACAAAGGTGTCACCGTTGACTACTTTCTTTTCCAGTCTGATGGTCTTACTTTTCCATCTATCTTTTCATCCTAGACTTGTCAACTGACACGTCAATATAATTCCTTTAGGAAGTGATTAAAAATCCAAATACACTCACAGATTCTATTGGTACCTACAGTGGTAGATGGCAAGCATGGCCACAATCCCTCACCGCTCTCTTATGCTTACTGCTTTGAAGATGACTTTGCGTCCCCTCCCACCCAGTGGTTTTCCAATCCTTGAATTCGGGCTGCCCTAGTGACTTGCTTTGCCCAGTAGAATGCAGTGGGTGTTATCTGTGAAGTTCTGAGCCTGGGCCTCAAGAAAATATGACTACTTCTCTCTCGGAAACTCGAGTGCACAGGCCGGGCTCGCCTGCTGGAGAAGGAGGGACCACATGGAGCAGAAGAGCTGCCCCAGCGAGGCCACCCTAGACCAGCCAGCCCCCACCAATCTGACTGTCCTCAGAGCATGAGGGAGCCAGCCCAAGTATGCCAAGCTCCAGAATCGTGAGCTAAATAACTGTTCATTTAAACCACTAAGTTTTGGAGGGAGCTGCCTGATACACTTACTACAGGGCAAGGGAAAGGAGGGTTTACAGTTATGGGTACAGAAAACACTTTATTCTTGTATTATTATTATTATTTGTTAACTGTTGTATTATTTTCCATACAAACAACTGTAAACCTACTTTTACCCTACCCTATATGTGCCAGACACTGGCTACATACTTTATATTTATTTATTATTTTTTTTGTTAATCGTTACCTGAGGATATTTTTTCCATTGATTTTTAAAGATCAGAAGGGAGGGGAAGAGAAAGAGAGAGAGAAACATCGACGTGAGAGAGACACATTGATTGGTTGCCTCCTGCAAGCACTCTGACTAGGGCCAGGGATCGAGCCTGCAACCTAGGTGCATGGTGCCCTTGACCAGAACAGAACCTGAGACTCTTCAGTCTGTAGGCCAACGCTCTATCCACTGAGCCAAACCTGCCAGGGCTGGCGGCGTACTTTATGTAAATGTCCTGTTTCTTTTTACTATATTAATACCTATCAGTGTGTAGAATGTGTGTTAGGGGAGAAATAGCCCCAGCCCACCCTCCGTTTGCTTCTGTCTGCTCTTCCACTCTGACTGAATTTCTGTGTAGGCTTTTGCTCCAAGTAGCTTTCAGGTTCTGACAAAAGGGCCAGAATATTCTGCGGTAACCCTCTATCATCCTCAGTCTCCTGTCGCTTACAGGTGTGTGGGGCTAGTGAGGTGGCACTCCAGCTGGAATCCATCCAACTCCTCATTCTGCAAGCTGCTCTTTCAGGAGCTTTCTTGCTGTTTTTGAGCACATGTAGGTTCCTGAGGTCAGAGACCCAGAGACGATCTTTTATCAGACAGTCCTAGGGCACCAAGGGAGGAATGTGAGATGCTGGATTCTTTCTTTTTAAAAAAACAACAACATATTTTTATTGATTTTAGTGAGGAAGGGCGAGGGAGATAGAAAATTAATGATGAGAGAGAATCATTGATTAGCTGCCTCCTGCACACCCCGCACAGGGGATCGATCCCGCAACCTGGGCATGTGCCCTGACAGGGAATTGAGTTGCGACCTCCTGGTTCACAGGTTGACACTCAACCACTGAGCCACGCGGGCTGGGCATACTGGATTCTTTCTATGCAGAAAGAAGTGGGTGAAGATAGAAGGTAGTCGCTCATAAAGCTCTTGGCAGAATGACAGTCACCAAAGCAGTGACCATAAGTGCCAACCTGGGGCAGCCTCATGCCAAGGAGGAAGGTGTGGCCTCCGGCTGGTGGTGTTCCTGCCTGGATAGCTGCAGTCCCCTGTGGAAATCCCCCTCTGGATCTGTGGGATACGAGGCCTACTTTGCCGCAACCCCTAGGGGTAGCAGACACTTACTTAAAGCCAAGGCGTCTGCCAAAAGATAATAGCTTTAAATGCAAAATTACAAATCATTACGGGTAATGCGATGCAAATTGCAATAGAAGCATTGGCACTATTTTACTTTGATTTCATTTTTGCTTTTCTTTCCTGGCCAGCCTCCTCTAAAGTTGCTGCTGGGGACACCTTATTCCCACACCTCTCGCCCTCCAGCTGTGGCACTGACCTCGTGCCCTCAAGGAGGACAGGCGTGAGGGCCACGGAGGCCGGGGAGGCCTCCTGCCATCCACGCAGACGGCGGTTATTTCTAAGAAACCGAGGTTTAACTTTTTCCACATTGGTTTCCTCCTTTGCCCTCTGGGCAGTGCCTGGACATGTTCCATTTCCATTGGGAATTGGACGTCACTGTTAATGGTTAATCCAAAAGGCAGCCTTCAGCAAATGCTAAGGGAAGGCCTTAAAGGAACCAGTTGGCTGGACTTGTTTTCTTTGCCGCCTGTGGGCCTCTATGGGCCGGGCCGGAAGAGGAAACCCTGGTAAGCACCTTGGTCCTGCGGGTTCAAACTCCAGTTCTGTGTTCTTTCTTCCCAAGGGATGTGGGACCATGGACAAGTGGTCACTTTCAACTGCTTCTCCTGATAGCCCGGGGAGGCAGGTGTTGCTGAGCTTAAGGTCTGTCTCTAAGCAGCAAAATTGAAAACAAAAGATAGGAATAAGCAGCAAAAAATACAGAAGTGGTTTAAAAAAAAAAAAAAACTTTAAAAAAGTTTTTTATATCAAACTTCTTTCCAGGAAGAAGGCTCAATCTGGCTGACCCTTCAATCACTGAGGGACGTGCTACCGAACGTACTCCCCGCTATAGCAGAAGCCTCAAAGGGGAGGCTGCGGAAGGGATTTGTGACAAAGGCTTCCGGAGTCTTTAGGTTGAGTGAGAACCATCTCCTTGTGGGGCTGTGTGGGGCTCACTTTACCTTCCCCTTTTTCAGCTCCCCTGTGGCCACCTGTTTCCGAGGAGCTCGGTGCTTGTGATGACCAGGAAACCTAGAGGCTGAAAATAGAGCTGATTTCCCAGAATCTCAGGCACTGAGAGAAGAGAGGGGTGGGGACTTCTTGGACATAAGCTCACATTAGCTGATGAAACTGGGCTGTCATGGGCCCCATAGCTCCATCCAGCACCCAGTGACAGGGAAAGAAGCCAGTTTCGCTGGGAAATACTGCAGAGATTTTCACTGCATTTTCATGGGAAGGGCTGAGCGACTACATGCTGGAAAGATGGGCCAAACTCAAACGAACCTGAGGCTGGAATTGCTTCTTTCTTTCTCTCTTTCTTTCTCTTTCTTTCTTTCTTTCTTTCTTTCTTTCTTTCTTTCTTTCTTTCTTTCTTTCTTTCTTTCTCTATCTTTCTTTCTTTCTTTCTCTCTTTCTTTCTTTCTCTCTTTCTCTCTTTCTCTCTTTCTCTCTTTCTCTCTTTCTAATATAATATTAGAAAGAGAGGAAGGCAGAGAGAAACATTGATGTGAGAAACATCAACCGGCTGCCTTCCTGCATACACCGTGTTGGGGATCGAGCTACAACCCGGGCATGTGCCCGGAACCCGGAATTGAACCGGCAACCTCTTAGTTCACAGGATGATGCTCAACCAACCGAGCCACACCTGCCAAGGTGGGACTGCTTTTTCTAATGAAAGTGCTCAGTAAATGCCTCACGGTGGGAGCTGCATTCGATAGATAGCCCCGTAGCTCTCGTTTTGATGTTTGTCACCTGAGAACTGGAGCTCATCTGTGAACCAGGCCCATCAGCCCAGGCATCTCCTATGGAGACCACTGGCCTCCCAAGCACTCTTCAGATCGGTGCGAAATTTACATTTCAAAAGATGCTTTCTAAGTTGTCCAGGTGGTCCTTAGTGTATCACATTATACACAACTAGGAGCCAGGTATCCTCGGTGATTAATGTTGTTCACAGCACGCCTGGGTCAGAATATAACCTTCTCCAGCTTCTTTGCTCAGGGTGCTGACCCAGGAGAATAACAATAGCAAACAGTATGCATCATTTCTTTGTTGCTGTATAATAAATTACCCAAATTTAGCCGCCTCAAACAACAATAAACATTTGTTATCTCACTCAGTTTCTGTGGGGTCAGTAATTCAGTCTAGAGCAGCAATTCTCAACCTGTGGGTCGCGACCCCTTTGGGGGTTGAACGACCCTTTCACAGGGGTCGCCTAAGACCATCGGAAAACACATATATAATTAAATATTGTTTTTGTGATTAATCACTATGCTTTAATTATGTTCAATTTGTAACAATGAAAATACATCCTGCATATCAGATATTTACATTACGATTCATAACAGTAGCAAAATTACAGTTATGAAGTAGCAACGAAAATAATTTTATGGTTGGGGGTCACCACAACATGAGGAACTGTATTAAAGGGTCGCGGCATTAGGAAGGTTGAGAACCACTGGTCTCGAGGATCCACTTCCAAGAGGACTCCCCTGCTTGGTGGGCAACCTGGTGCTGGCTGTTGGTAGGAAGTCTCAGCTCCTGATAAACTCTGTGAAGGCAATTACGTTGATCAAATCTTTAGAACAGGTACTAAACTAATAAATGAACATTCATCACTAGGAGATATCAAAACCCAAATTTCCCTCCCGTTGTAATTTTGTCTGCTCTTTTGTATACTGCCACCCGGCTCCTCTGGCTCCATGTCATCTCAGCACTGAGCTTCCTGGTCCTCGGGGGCAGGAGCCTCAGGTTATTAATATTTCAGGGCCCTGCCACCCCCATGTCCCCATGGATCTCTCTCAGTGGTCAGGGTTTGATCCCCCCAGAATGAACTGATAACATCAGGGGTGCAGGGGGGTAGACGGTGGGGATGAAGGGACAGGAGCAGAGGCCCCAAAGATTCCTTTTCTAGGCAGGGGCAGGGCTCCGCGCCCCCTGGGGACCCGGGCCGGGTGAGCATGTTCCAAGGTGGCTGGCCACTCTCAAACATGGTCCTGAGGGTTGACCCTCGACTCATCACAATGGAGAAATCAATCCCCGTCAGAGCTGTGGGAGGCGCAGAGGGAAACAAACCCCTGTTGTTTAGGAAGAAAAACGTGTTTTCTCCCACCCAGACTACTCCCTGTTGGTTCATCTGCACAGGCGCTGGCAGGAAGGGGAGGAAAAAGAGAAAGAGGAAGGAGGGGGCATTTCCGCTGGCAGACTGGCTTGCCAAAGCAGCTGCTCTCAGATTCCTCTTCTCTGTGGGTCTTCCAGACAACAGGGCCCTGCTGCTTGTCCAGAAAATACTTTTGCATGAGGCACTCCCACTCGAGCATGTACTTCCTCCCTGCTGCTTCCCGTACTTCCGCCGCTGCCCGCCCACTCTCTCGGGGCAGCACACTTTCTTCTGCTCACTGCCTTGGCCATGCTGGTTTGCCTTTCAAGGCTGAGTAGGTCAGACTCCTCTGGTTGCTCAGGGGAGAAACCCACTTCGCATTAGCTCAAACTAGAAAAGGGGTGTGTGGACGCAGAATTACCACAGGACCCAGCGATTCCACTCTTAGGTATATGCCCCAAAGAATTGAGAACAGGTATTCAAACAAATACTTATACATGAATGTTCATAGCACCATAATTCATAATGGCCAAAAGGTAAAAACAACTCATATGTTTATCAGAATGGACAAACAAAACGTGGTATATATATTTATATAGAAGAATATGACTCAGCATTAAATAAGGGATAAAGCCCTTAAACACTCTGCAACATGGCTAAACATTGAAAACATCATGCGAAGTGGAAGAAACCAGACACAATGGACCACATGTTGTATGATTCCATGTATATGAAACTTCCAGAACAACAGGTAAAGCCATTGAGGCAGAAAGCAGGTTGTGGTTGCCAGGGATTGAGAGGAAGGAGGGAATGGTTAATCTTATGGTATATGAAATCTACCTCAAGCAACAACAACAAAAAAGAAACAATTCAATGCTTGAAAAATAAAATTTAATGACAATTGATGGGGGGAGGGGGAGACAAAAGGATTGTATGGGCTCCTTTAAATGAAAAGTCTCGGATACACCTGCTGGCTTTGGACCTAGCTAGGTCCTAGGACTCAGCGACACTATCAAGGCTTTGTCTCCATCCCTCAGCTCAGCCTTCATCCCGGCAGCCCTCTCATGGCGGGAGAAGAGGGCCATCGCCAGTTCTGCTGTCACATTGTACTTAGCAGGCGAGAGAGGAGACGCCTTCCTGTTCGGTCAGGTCACATCTCAGCCCTTAGACCAGTCACCCTGACCAGGGTCTGGAGACCTCTGACTGACATGGCTCCAGTCATATGGTCATCCCTGCAGCCAACCCCGGATGGAGGGGAGGGCAAAGGTGTGAAGTCAGCACCATCCTAAGCTCCTGGGCTGAACGGCTTACTATGGAATAGGGTGACTGTGGAATAGCGACTCACTGAGGAAAGGATGCTGGAATATACCCTAAGGACAAATTCAGCGAGAAGGCAAACACATGGGCACATGGGGAGAGCCTCTGGGTAAATGTTGACAATGGTGCACATGGAATAACATAAAGATCCTCACCAGGGGAGGAGTCGAATAAATTACAGTGAGGACAAATGGAGAACTGCCATGCAGCTGTTTAAAAGGATAACAAATTCTGCATTTATTGACTTGACCATGAAATTTGATTTTTTTTTTAAAAGGATGTAAGACGGAAATATAGTGTGACCCCAACTTTAAAAACCATAACCCTGGTAAATGAGAGAGGAGACCATGGGCTCCATCTCTCTATAGCCTTAATGTACAGCATAATGGTCAAAATGAATACAAAATAAAATCCATTATTTAATCACATCTCTGGAAAACATTAAAAGGGCTCCAGGTCATAACCATATCAGCCCATCCCGGACGCCCATTCCTCCAAGCCAGGTCAGTGTCCCGTAGCTGCTCCAGGGCCATGGGCTCCACTCTGAACTCCAGTCCCTAAGGCTTTCCCTGCTCGGACATCCTCATTGTTCCACTTCTTTCCTTCATTATGTAGCTCAACTTAGTTCTTCTCAGCCAGTAATAATTCTTCCTCTCTCTAGAAGAGAAACGTAAGGGGAAACCGTAGAGGCAAATTTAGGATTTTCTTCAATGGGCATGGGGAGAAAGAAGACTAAGACTGCTCTTTTTTAAAATATGTTTTTATTAATTCCAGAGAGAGGAAAGGGGGGAGGGGGAAGGAGAGAGAGAGAGAGAGAGAGAGAGAGAGAGAGAGAGAGAGAGAGATCAATGATGAGAGAGAATCATTGATTGGCTGCCTTCTGCATGCCTCCTACTGGGTATCCAGCCTGCAACCTGGGCGTGTCCCCTCACTGGAAATTGAACCCTGCCCTCCTGGTTCATAGGTCAATGCTTGAGCACTGAGCCACACTGGCCGGGCTAAGACTACTCTTATGTTAATGGTTTTAACTTTTATCTGCATACATAGAAAATAGTGCAGGAAAAATCATATCAGGGCTATCACTGGTTGTGGGATTTTAAGTGATTTTTTGCTCCCTCTTTTATAACTTTTGTCTGAATTTCTTTTTATAGAGCATGTTCTACTTTTATATTCAGAAAGAAGGTTTTTTTTTTAAAGAATCCTTCATACTGTGGCATATTTCTTTTCTTTTCCCCCCAAGAAGGTAACCTTCTTCACACATGACAAGAAATATGAATAAAAGACAGTTCCTTAGTAGGTTTATAAGTTTTCCCCATAACATGGTACTGTGCAGATTCATTCAAAATCAAGCAGGCTGAGCCCTCAGTGTAAGAACTGAGCGTGTTGTGACAGTCTGCGGCCGGGGCTGGGGCTGCTGCCTTCCCTGAGGAGTTGCCCTTCTTCAAATGGAGGCTGGCCCATGCAACCTGGCCACTAGGTATTGGCGACTCCCTACTGCTGCGCTGGAGTTTCCCGAGCCCCTTATCAGGTCTGAGTGACCTTGGCCTTGCAAGGCCATGGGGGAACTCCCGCCTCTGCAGACTTGCTGGATGAGAGCCCTGGGGTCTGAGCAGGGTAAAAATTACTCGCTGCCTGCTTTCCTCTTCCTGCTGGGTCCCTCCTCGCCTCCTCCACCACCTCCCCTGGGTCCTCTCTGGCCAGCTCTGTTTCTGTGTTTGGGCCAGGCAGGGAGAAAAACATTTTGGCTCGGCTCCTTGTTTGTCAAGAGTCCAACATTACCAGGGGTCTCGCCTGGTTTCAAGTATTTCCCGGTGCCTTTCCTTGCTCCGTAGTCAAGTTTCTAGCCAGGATTTCTTGGCTCTGGGAAAGATTGAATGCCTGTCTGAGCCTTCTGGGCCTGTGTTTCATTTGCAGCAGCCTGGCTCTGACTGGGTGACAGTCCCGGCCCTCCTGGTCAGCCCATCCCCTTCTGCTTGGCCAGCGGAGGAGGCCCTTTGCATCTTGTTCCTGGCGCTTGAGAGGAAGGAGGCTCCTAGTTTCCATCCCAGCCCTGCGTCCTGGGTTTACTGCAGCCCCAGCACAGGCTCAGAAGTGGCACTGCCTTCCAAGAGCAGCAATTCCTGCCCGGCTGCAAAGGCAAGAATGCCAACCCCAACGAGCCCAGCCCTTAACTGTTTCTGAGTCAAACTGGGACCTGTTCCGCACCTGGTGCTCTCCTGCTAGACAGTTCCAGCTGTTCTGATCTTTCACACAGGCCTTGGCAAGGCTGAAAGGGTCTGGAAGCAAACGAATTCAGGAAGCCTGCAGAACATCAGGCCTGGGCTGATGGGTGCCTCTCCCTCTCCCCGCTTAGGGACCCTCTCTGCGAACTCCCGGCCACCTCCTGCTTTCATCTGGGGCAGAGCCCCCCCCCCCCCCCAAGGGGGCTGCCTGGCCCTGGGTGCACGCCCCAGGGGAGAGAGAGCAAGCAGTTGACGGGTGTGACGCCGTGTCCCAGGCAAGACGCTCCAGGGCTGCCAGCCCATGCAGAGAAAGGGTCTGTGAGCCAAGGCTGCAGGTTCCAGGAGCCAACCCGGGGAGCTGCTCAGGACATGGATTTAGAAGCAAAGAACTCCTTGGACCCCCATATGTCCTTGTCACCATGGCAACCCACATCATTCCATCCTAAGGGTGTGAGGAAGCTGTAAATGTTAAAATAATGTTTCCTTGACAGACTTCCTCTCTTCCTTTTCTTTAAGGCTGTGCGGTATTTCCTGAACTCTGGGTTGCTTTTTTTCTTTTAGGTGCTGTGATCAAAGGCACGGATGGCCTCGCGAGTACGCGTAGCCCACGGTGGGTAACTGTCAGGCGGGAGCAGCTGCAGTCATCTGATGGAGGAGAGGCTGTGGGTGAGGCTTTCCTCTTAACACCCTGACACTCTAGAAAGTTATGGAGATAAAATAGGTAGTTGGAAAGGTGCCCTGCCCGCTCCATCCTGCCAGCCTAGCACATATTTCCAGCTCCTTCTCCCAGGGTGGCTAACCCCAGCAGCCGACTTCAGCCCGGGGCCAGGAGCTGCAGGAACGGGGTGTTAAGGAAAGCGATGTTCGGCTCTTCCTCGGAGCCCAGGGGATTCCCTGCGTGGCCAGGGGAGCTGCAGCTCTCACCGGCTGCAGGGCAGGTGGTGACAGGGCAGTGACCGGGGCTGGGGCTGGCCGTCCTCTGGCGAATGCAGGGCTTTCACACCCTTCACCTGGCTGGGTCCCCACAGCACCCCACTTGGGGGCGGGGAGCACTAGGTATTGGCCTCAACTGCAGACAAGGAAACTGAGGCTCAGAGACACCCTGACTGCCCCAAACCCCTCAGCTGGTAAAAGGCCTAAGCAGGGGCCTAGAACCCAGGTGTCCTGACTTTGGGGCTTGGGCGTGGGGGGTGGCTTGGCCCCGAGAGTGCAAACACTGCGCTGGCTGCCCGGTGCCCGGGCCTAGCATTTCTCCTCCCCGGGCGTGAGGCCGAGCGCGGGTGTGTGTGGGCTGGGCCGGGGAAGAACAGCTCTGCACAGAGAGGCCGAGGGGGGCGAGAGGGGCGAGGGGGGCAAGGGGGGCGAGGGGGCGGAGAGTGCGGCTGGAAACCGGAGCTGGAGGCCCCGGCTGCTGCGTTCGGGCGGCAGGCCTTTGCCTCCGGGTGCCCCAGCTCTGGCCCGGCCCTGGCGGCGCCTCGGAACCCCGCGGCTCCCGGCGGAGGCTCTGGCCACGGCCATTGGCCACTGGGAGCCGGGGGTGGGGAGGGGGCAGGAGGGGGCAGGAGGGGGAGCGCCCGGGCGTCGGGTTACTCGCGCGGAGCGGCTGCGGCCGCGGGGGAGGGGCGGGCTCGCGGCAGCTGGCCCGGCTGGGGGAGGGGAGGGGAGGGGTGGGGAGGGGGGAAGCGGGGCCTCGGGCAGAAGGACCCCCTCCCCCGCCCCAACGGCCCCATTCTTGGCCTTGAAGAGAAACCATTACCGCGTTTGTTTCCAACTCAATCAAACACACATCGGTGGAAGCGCCCGTGGCGGGGCAGGTGCTGCGTTGGGCTTCAGCGGGTGCAAGTGGCACAGCTGGGTTCTGCCCAAACTTGCGTCTAATTGAGGAAATAAGAAATCCACACGGAAGAAGGACGCTGAGGACACCAGGAAGCAAATAAGGCCTGGCTGATACTCATGAACGACCAAGGTTATAGAGGTTCCTAGAAAGGAAGTCTATTCCTGCCCCCGCCCGCCCCCCCGGGGGGGGGGGGTTGTAATCTGAGAGCTGCACAAAGGGGCCAGGTGTGGCCGCCCTGAAACTCCCACCAGGGCCTCCAATGGCCGGGGAGAGCTATCCTACCATAGCTCACCTCAGTTGCAGCCTCAAGCCAACCCCCACCTCCACCCCCACCCTACTCCCAGCCTCCTTACCCTCCCAAACTTTACTCCATGCCTCTACTCTCCGTCTCCTGCAAGACTAGCACCCTCTCGGATCGCGGCTCTTTCTCCCTGCAGCCCGTGCACCTCATGTCCTCGAAATGTTGTCACTCACCATTGAGCCTTGAATTCTGTTCCTTCTACCCCTTTAGACCTTAGCGCTTTGGGAATGTGTGTCATCAGATTTACCACTTCTAGTTAGTGTCTCCTTGTCATCCTTCTTGTCATTTTCTCTGTCCCTTGATGATTTCAGAACTGAGCTCTTTCTCTCCCACTGTCATCATTCTTGTGATTTCAGTACAATGCTGATGGCCCACCCAACACGTAGTCCCTAAGTCCCTTGACAGCTTTAGCACTAGCGATATACTTCTCCTGCCCCACCTTAGCTTCCTGGTCGCACCCTAGACCGAAGAACCATGCATGGCTACAATGATCTCTAAAACCTGATTCAAAGACCCCACCACCTCACTCCCTCCAGTCCTTGCCCTCTGCTGGTTCTCCCACCTGAGACAGTCAATGCATCGCTCTTCCCTTTCTTCACTATTTATCTCCCCTGAGGTTTCACTTCTCAGACAGCTAAGACATCATGATCCAGCGTGCGAAATATCTTTTTTTTATATTATGTATTTGTATTTATTTTATTATTATTATTTTAATTTCTTTATTGGTTAAGGTATTACAAATCTTGCAGATACTCTTAGCTTCCTTACACTGGTCTCTCTCCCTCAAATTCATCTGGTGAAACCCAACTGTGGTTAAATCAAATCGTTTACTTCTCACCTGCAACCCAGCTCCTCTAAATGGACTCGCTTCAAATGTATGGCCATGCATTTCAAATGGGCATTTGAACTACGGGACAATCCTACTACAGCTTCTTAGAAAATTCCCTTTCCCTCTCCACAATGCAACCATTTCACACTTTCTCTTCTCTGCATATTTTTCAACACCCCTTCCTCTTTCATTCTCAGTCTAACCTCAGACTATCCTTCATAGAGAACATAGGTACAATCAAACCAACAGCCCGATCTTCCCACCACCCAAGCCACCAGAATGCCTGCAGCTCTGCATTCTCTCTGCCCATCTGTGGCCAGCCCCTCCATCTGGGCCCTGGGCCCCTTCCCTTTCAGCAGCGCAAGTATTCCCTTTCTTTCATGCATCATCAATTTCTTCCTCTCTACTAGATCCTCCCCATTGAAGTAAAACAGGACTTAATTCCCTAAATTTGAAAACATATTAGCCTTAACCTCACATCTGTCAGGCTACTGCACCAGCTTTCTGCCCCTCTTCAGAGCAAATGATCCTGAGAGAGTCGTCTGTAGACTGACAATCCTCTTCCTCACCTGCCATGCTTACCTCCACCCACTCCAGCTGGGTATTTATCCTTACCATTCCGCTGTAGCTCTTAGCAAGAATGCCGGTGACCTACATCTCCACTAGATTAGTGGCCAGTTCAGGTCCTCATCTCATCTGGCCTCCCAGAGGCACTGAACATGTTTGATCACTTGGTGGTAGATTGAATTATTGGTTCTAATGCTTGTCACTCCTCCCTGGGTCCATATTCCCTTCTGTCTGACAGGCAGTCCCTCCCACTAGAGGTGGAGTCTTCTTTCTTGCCCCTTGACTTCGGGCTTGCTTGGCTAGGTGACCCATTTTGGCCAATGGGATGTAGGAGGAAGTGACATGATGCCAGTTCGAAGCCGATGCCTTAGGAGGCATTTCATGTTTCTACCTGCCTACTCATGCCAATGGTATCATCGTAGGAAAAGCCTGCCCTAACTGGCCTGCGGGTGGAAGGAAGATGAGGGCCATGGACATAGAGCAGACTCAGACTCAAATGCAGCTAGAGCTGCCCACCCAAGGTCAGCCACCTGCAGATGACCTCTAGCTGACCCATAGGTACATGAGAAAAATAAATATTTACTGTGACATGCCACTGAGACTGTTGTGGTTGGTTGTTACCCAGTAATAGCGAACCAATAAATCCTCCTTCTTGAAATCCTCTCTTAGTTCAGTTTCCTTATAATCAAAACTTTTTTTTTCCCCCTCCAACTTCATAGGTTGTTCTTCTCAGTGTCTTCTGTGAAGGCCTTTCCTCCGCTTGAGCTCTAAATTTTGGAGTGGCGTCAGTCTGAGCCCTCTCTCTCTCTCCTATCTTTACCCTTTCTGTGAGTGAAATTATCTGGGCCATAACTTTGAATGCTATCTACATGCTGGTTCTCAAATTTAAGTCTGAAGGCAAGACGCCCCTGAACTCCAGACTCAAACCTGTTTATGCATATCCACCTGATGTGTGATAGAGCGACTGACCACCCTGGCCGGGTGGCTCAGTTGGTTGGAGCATCGTCCCGTACACCAAAAAGGTTCCAGGTTTGATTCCCAGTCAGGGCACATACTTGGATTGCAGGTTCGATCCCTAATCTGGGCACATACAGGAGGCAGCTGATTGATGTTTCTCACATCAATAATTCTCTCTCTCTCTCTCTCTCTCTCTCTCAAAATCAATAAAAACATATCCTTGGGTGAGGATTTAAAAAAAAGAAGAACTACTGATCTACCTTTTCCCAACATGGGCATCCCATCCAGCCAGCTAGCCTAAAAATGGAGTAGGTATCCTCAACCCCTCTCTTCTGTCATAGGTCAGATCATCAATAAGTCCTATCTACTACACCTCCAAAATTGGTCCCGAAATCAGTAACACATCTCAGCATCGCCATAGCCCCACCCTGGTTTTTATTGCCTCTTGTCAGGACTTCTGCAACCACATCTTAACTGTTCTCCTCAGCTCCTAGTGACTAGTCCATGTTCTGCAAAGCAGCCAGAGTGATCTTTCTCTAGAGCAGGGTCCTCAAACTACGGCCCGTGGGCCACATGCAAATACAAATATTGTATTTGTTCCCGTTTGTTTTTTTTTACTTCAAAATAAGATATGTGCAGTGCGCATAGGAATTTGTTCATAGTTTTTTTAAAAAACTATAGTCCGGCCCTCCAACAGTCTGAGGGACAGTGAACTGGCCCCCCGTTTAAAAAGTTTGAGGACCCCTGCTCTAGAGGGTAAATGAAATCTCTTCGCTCCCAGCTTAAAACCCTCCAAAGCCTTCCCATTGCAACCAAAATAAACCCATACTCCTTACCTTGGCAGATGAGGACTTGATGATCCAGTCCCTGCTTAGGTCCCAGAGACCCTCAAATCTCCTTGCTCACATTGCTCCAGTGACAATGGCCTTCGTCATGTCTCTTGAACATAGGCACATTCCTGCCTCAGGGCTGTTGTACTTTCTATGCCTTCTGCTTCGAGCACTCATCCCCAGATCTACACAAGGCAGCCTCCTTCCCACCCATAAGGTCTCAACTGTTACCTCCTCATAGAGGCCTCGACTGTCTAAATCAGCGGTTCTCAACCTGTGGGTCACGACCCTTTGGGGGTCGAATGACCCTTTCACAGGGGTCACCTAAGACCATCGGAAAACCTATATAATTACATATTGTTTTTGTGATTAATCACTATGCTTTAATTATGTTCAATTTGTAACATTGAAATTGGGGGTCACCACAACATGAGGAACTGTATTAAAGGGTCACGGCGTTAGGAAGGTTGAGAACCACTGGTCTAAATAAATTTTCCCACCCCCCACCCTGGCTCCAACGCCCCTACTCGATCACATCAGTTTAGTTTCTTTGTAGCACTTATCAACATGCAAAATCCTTTGGCTCTGTGTCTGCTCTGTTCCCTCCCATGACAGCATGATATCCTGAAGGGCAGGTGTTGGTCTTGGTCTCCGATGGGTTCCCAGGGTCCAGAACATGCTTGGCACATAGTGGGCTGTCAGCAAACACCTGTTACCTGATTGACTGATGCCAGAGCAGAGAAAGGCAACTAGAAGAATCTGGAAGCCCCGGGGAGCCAGCGTTCGGTCCTTGGATTCCAGACGCAAGAAAAACCCATTACCCAACCTTTTAGGGACGAATATTGAGTTTCCACTTTTGGAAGGTCTCCCTGGGTAATTAAGGGTTTGCTGAGCGCAGAGCAGGCACTCATACACGTGTTAACGAGCTGGTGCCCTGTCTTGGGCTCCTTCACACCCTCCCCCAACACACACACACACACACACACACACACACACACACACACACACACTGAACACAGCTTCACCAGACTCCCACCCCACGCATACACCCTGGACCCAGCCACTTGCCTTCCCAGCCCCCTCCACCCCATTCCATTGTCAGAGCTGAACAAAGGCCCAAGGCATCCTGGGTTAAAGGATTTTAACTCTGCCAATCCCAGGAGGCCCCAACAAGCAGCAGCTTCCTGCAGGAGAAAAGTGACTGAGAAACCTCCCCAGGGGACAGGGGATTTTTTTTTTCTGGTCTGAAAAACAGAGCCTGGCTGCCAATCAGACACTCCTCCCAGAACCTCGCCCAGCCCCCCATCCAGAGGGTTAGGAGCGCTCTCTTGCAGAGACCTCCCAGCAGTCAAGTGGGTCTTTAGGTCCCCCCCCCCCCCCCCCCCCCCCGCTGATGACCTCTGTTTGGGGCGGGCAGTCTTGTTAGCGTCCTCGCAAGCCGGACGAACCGTCCCCTTTCTCTCCTCCTCGTCCTCCTGCCCTCTGCCTGCCCCTGCCTGCCCCTGCCCCTTGCGCCCCAATGCTGCCCCCAGAGCTCCCGATCTGGCCCCCCTCCCCGCCCGGTGGCCCTCAGAGCCCCGCCCGGTGGCCATGCTCCCGAGGCGCCCCACACCCCCAGAGCCACAGCGGCAAGTTGGGGCGCCTCCGCCGTCCGCGCCTCTGCCACCAGGTCCTGAACCCGGCTGGCCAGACCCGATGCCGCCTCCGGGAGGGGAAAGCCCGCGGGCTGGAGGTTCAGCGAGCGTTTCCCGGCGCCGGGTTCGCGGGCTGGTTTCAGGGCGCCTGGCCCTAACCTGGGACGCGCGTCCGAGAGTCCTTGCTGGCTGCCCTGCCCCAGTCCCGAGGTTTCTGCAGCAAACCTGCAGTTGGAGTCAAGCCCCTTTGGCCCACCCTGGAGCTAAAGTTCAGCGTGCCTTTTTTTTTTTCCCCCTTAAGTTGTTCACGTAGAAGAGATACCGGGCAAATTAGAAACATGTTTGGGAAAGGAGTGAGCAGTAAACGCTGGCATTTAAACAACACAAAAATGCCCAGGCCAGGCCACACGCCCGGGCGGCGGGGCGCACCCAGCGACAGTGCAGCGCCCTCTGGCGGCCGCGCGGGGCTCCCCTCTTTCCCGCCCCCACGCCCCAGAGCTGGGGACACAGCCGGCCCCCAAATCCGAGAAGCACTGGGACCACGTTGGAAGAAGGGACTTAAAAAGTGCCCGACCCCGAGCACAGACTTTTTGTGTTTTGTGGCACCGAGGCCGAGCGCCCAGGGGAGGAGCCAACCTAAAGGAAAAACCCTCGTGCCACTTCCAGTGGCTGCTTGAAATTCTCCCAATACAGCGTCACCCCTTTACCTGCAGGCGTTGGTTCTTTTTAAAACTCAGGTGCCTCAAGGAAGGGTAACCCTTTCAAACAAAGGCAGGTGGCAGGAAAAAATCACGATTATTCCAATATATGTACCTTTTATATGGCGGTGACATTTAATACGTATCATCTCATCTCCGGCCCCCCGCCCCATTGCTAGTTGCTGGGCATCCTTTTGTACTCTGAACAGCAGTGTCATTCCAGGCTGCCCACCCGCAGTGGCCATTGCCACCACTTGAGTAGCCCCAGCTTCTCTTGTCCCTTGTACATCCTAAATACGTCTTTCCATCGTCTTCTCGTTTTCACAGCTGCTACTTGAGTGCAGGCTCACCCAGCTGAGTGTGGGGATCACTGCTACTCCAGTGGGGTAGCTGGGGCCCTTCCTTGGCACACGGGGCCCCAGGGAGAGCGGCCAGGGCTCTCGCAGTCCCCCCTCCGCCCATTGTGCAACACCACGGTGTCTGCCCCGAAGCAACCACCTCGTGCTGGTGGGGGACTCCCTCCCCAAAGCAGGCCGACTGCTCTCACTTTCAGCTCCTTTGTCTCTCCGGGAGTTTCTCTCCAGAAAAGTATTGCCACTCCTCCATCTTGTGGAAGCCAGAAGAAGTGGGGGGCTGGGTTTCTGAGGAACCCAGACAGGTTCTTCCCCAGCCCCCACTTATTTTCCTCCCAATCCCTCTTGGGGTTTCTGCTTTTCCATACTGTCTGGTGGGAATTCCTCCAACTTCATACCTTCCGTCTCTCTGAAGCATTCCCTGCTGTATTTATTGCTACCCAAGAAGCCACCCAGTGGCTTAAAACAACAAACATGTGTTTATTTGTTCATGTCTCTGTGGGCCAGCTGGACAGTGTCTAGCCTGGCTCTGCTGGGCTCGCTGTGTCTGTGGTGAGCTGGCAGGTCACTGGATGGTTTAGGATGGCCTCGCTCAACATCTGGTGGTTAGCAGGCTGTCAGCCGGGGTGAAAGGGGGCTGGGCCCTGTGCCTCTCATCCAGCAGGCTAGCGTACCCCAGCTTCCTCCTGGGGAAGCAGAGTTTCAAGGATGGGGAGAGAAGCTACAAGGTTTCATGAGGCCTAGGCTTGGAACGGGCACACCCTCGCTTCCACCACATTCTCTTGGTCAAAGCAAGTCACAGGCCAGGCTGAACTCAAGTGGTGAGGAGGGGGACTCCAGGTCCTGATGGAAGGGGCTGTAAAGGACATGGCCACCTTTGCAATCCTCCACACTTGCCCTGGTCTCTCTTGGGGTGCACTGCCAATACAGTAAACACACTTCACCCACCGGGGTGGCTCAGTGGTTGAGCATCGACATATGAACCGGAGGCCACGGTTCAATTCCTGGGTCAGGGCAAATGCCGGGGTTGCAACCTCAATCTTGGGTGGGAGGCCTGGCGTGCAGGAGGCAGCCGATCAATGATTCTCTCTCGTCATTGATGTTTCTATCTCCCTCTCCCTCTCACTTCCTCTCTGAAATATATATATATATATATATATATATATATATATATATATATATATATAAATTTTTTTAAAGTAAACACACTTCGAGCTATCTCATCCCTTACACGCACCTAGGACAGGCGGCCTAGCACAGTACTAAAGCACTCAAGCCCAGCAGTCAACGTACCTGGTTCAAATTTTGGCTCCACATTTATTAGACGTGTGGCCTAAGAAAATTACTTACCTCTCTGGGCCTTGGTTTCCTAATCTGCAAAAATGGGAATTGTTAATATTAAATAAGTTAATCCATAGTAAGGACATAAGCGGTGTCTGGCACATCATAAGTACCCAGTAAATGCCAGCCGTTACGCCATGAGGTGACCGCTGGCTGCTCACCACGATGGCTGAGACCACCAGCACCATCTTCTACAGCTGCCCCAAAGCCGCCTCCGCCACCGCTCACAGCACAGCCCCCAGGTGCCAGCTCTGCTCTGCTGGGGGCACCTGGTGTCTACGGGGCTCCACTGAGGGGCCAGTGAAGAAAGAGCCTTGTCAGTTTTTACCAGCTTCACAGAAGCCCATCTCTCCAGAGCTGAGACAGGTGAGCTGTCACAAAAGGGTCTCTGCAGACCTGAGGTTGCTTCTAGCTCTCCTTCCTGTGGGACTTGGACAAGCTAATTCATCTCTGCCTCCTTGTCTGTGAAAGGAGAGAGACAGCGGTGACTCCCACAGAGCACAGTGAGCACAATCCAAAGAACCAAAGAGCCTGTGCTTAAAGTGCTGGTGCTCACTGAGCACAGGGCCCTGCTGTCCTGAAGTTGTCCCTCTCTCAGGTGCTGAGAAATTGCCATGAGTGAATACGTTTCCCCCCAGATACCCTTAGTCACTCATGGAGCCCTTCATCCCTCAGTGGACCAAGATGGGCCATGATCCTGGGGAGCAAGCTGACCTTGCTCTCTAGTCGTTGGTTAAATGTCTGGTCTCTTCATTCTCCTTCCTGAGACCTGTACCTATGTCTCATTTTTAAAATATATATATATATTTTTATTGATTTCAGAAAGGAAGGGAGAGGGAAGCATTCATCATGACCTGATGCTTTAAGGAACTCATGAGATGAGTTAAATTCGCAAACATGTGTGCCAGGCAGAGTAAATTCGAAAGCCTGAGGCAGAATCAGAGGACGAGGATGGCTGGCTGCAGAGCTGATTCCAGGGGCCCTGGGCTGTCCCTAAGGAGCCAGGGTTCCAGGAGTCCTGCTGAGAAAATCTTAGCCAGTGGGACAGGTGGCCATTCACACCAGCAGCCTGGGGAGGGGCAGGTGGGAGGGAGGAGCGGCTCCTTCTGTGACAGAGAGTGGGACTGAAATATCCCTACAAAATCGGAGAAGGCAGCAGCCGGGCTCCTGGTATGAAGAAAGCTGCGTTCATAAATCTGGGTTTGTTGTTGTTGTTGTTGTGTGTTTTGCCTGCTGCACCTTCAGCTTGGCTCTCCTGAGAGATGGATGTGGAACCATCCGCATCACATGGACCCACGCCCAGGTTGGAAGAATGGCAGGAAAGCACAGAGAAGGCGAGTGAGTGCTTGTGGGCATGCGGGTGCAGTTTTGAGAAAATGGGAATCTTCTTGGAATGCATAGCTCTGGGACTGGGGAGGAAGATTGTTATCTTCATCAAATGAGATTTGTAAACCCTGGAATTTAAATCCAGACCCGTGGGAAGGGGGTGCTTACTCAGGGGATAAGGGAAGGAAGGCGAAAGCAGTGCCGATTCTGAGCTGGGTCTGAGAGCTTCTCTGTGGCACACGGACTGCGACACGAGCTGCAGTAACCCTGAGCAAAGGGCGGCCCTGGGCCAGTTACAGTAGAATGAACTGGGTGGCCTGTTCAGAACTTAGTCCAGGGCCCATCCCAGATCTACCTAATGTCAGGTGCTGGTCTCCCTGGAGATTGGAGCTGGGGGGGTTCAAGATGCCAAATGTGCCTTCAGGTGATTCCAAGATGCCCAAGGACTGAGGGCTTTTAGGGCTGGTAATGGGACTAAGGACCCCAGTGACTCCCAAACCTGGGGTTTGATAATGGGCCCAGAACTTCAGAAGCTGGCCTCTGCCCTTCATCTCTGAGACATCATGCTGGTTAGGTGTTCATGGAGGGAATTAACTGGGAAGAAACTTTCTTCATCTATTACTTTAAGGAGCCAGGGCTCCAGGAACTCTGGAAGTCTGGAAGTCTATACACTTGGCCTCTTCATTCAGTTTGGGGCATTCTGCACCTATTTCCAGAGCAGGTCTAAGGGCATGGAGATGCTGGGGCCTTTGTGGTCCCACCCCGGCTTTAAAGAGATATATTTGACATATCACATTGTGTGTGAGTTTAAAGTGTATGTGTTGACTTGATACACTTATATATTGCAAAATGATTACCACCATAGAGCTGGCTAACATCTCCATTGCGTCTCGTAATTATCATTTCTTTTTTGTGTGGTGAGAACACTTAAGATCTACTCTCTTAGCACCTTTCAAGTACATAATACAGTATTATTAACGATAATCACCACGCTGTACATTATATCCCCAGAACTTACTCATAACTGAAAGTTTGTTCTCTTTGACCAACATCTCCCAGTTTTCCCCACTCCCCAGCCCCTGGTAACCACCATTCTATTCTCTGTTTCCACGTTCAGCCTTTTCAGATTGCACATGTATAAGTGATATCTTACAGTGCTTGTCTTTCTCTATCTGACTTATTTCACTCAGCATAATTCCCTTAAGATCACATCTTTGTTATCCGTTCATCTGTTGAAGGACACGGGGGGTTTCCATACCTTAACTATTGTGAGTAATGCTGCAATGACCATGGGAGTGCAGATATTCCTTCTAAATCCTGTTTTTACTTCCTTGGAATATATACCCAGAAGTGACATTGCTGGGTCATATGCTAGTCCTACTTTTAATTTTTTGAGGAACCTCCATTGTGGCTGCCCCAACTTACAGCTACCTAACCGTAAGGTTCCCTTTTCTCCGCATCCTTGCCAACATTTGTTATCGCTTACCTTTTTGATGGTAGCGATTCTAACAGGTGTGAAGTGAACGGGGCCATGGTTTTGAAATATTTGGGGACTGATAAGAACCCACAAAATGGGTTCAAAGCCAGCAGAGTCTCTGAATCAGAAAAACAAGGCCCTCCCCAAGGAGAATCAACTTTCCCATATGCTTTTGGCCCAAGAGAAGGGGCTGCTGCCGTTCTGCCAGCTGCAATTCAGAGCAGCAGGAAGAGGAAGTCAGCTGTGACGGAGCTCTAACACACGGAGGAGCGGCCACACAGTGCGCGTGTCTGCACCAGCTGAGGCCCTGCTTTCCGGACCCCTGGCCACGGAGGCCACATCTTGGCCAATGGGTGAAGTCGAGGCAACCCGGCCCTTAGCCCTCACCGAAGGTAACCTTCCTTTTACAAACAGTCTCTCGAGTCTGACCCCAAAATGACACTGTGTGCAACTTATACTCCACTTAATATCAAAATGGGCAGGGGGTCCTCAAGGTCAAAACTATTTTCAGAGTAAGATGTTTGCCCTTTTCACTCTCATTGTCTCGTGAGTGTACAAGGCTACATGCCTTGGGAAAACTCAGCCCGATATCAGATAGCGGACCGAGCCCAGAAGCAGATAGGGGGCTCCATCTGTCTTTTATTAAGCTAGACATTTTTAAAATTTGCAGGAATGTAACATGGTGCCACACTTCTCACTCACATTTTTTGTTTTGGAAAATATAGTTAAAAAAAGAGTTATGGTAATGCAGTGGGTTTGTTATTGTAATTTTATAGAAGTAAATACATGCATTTTTTTTTTACATTTTAGTTTCCATTTCTAACATGGCAAATATGGGGAGGTAGAGCCCATGTAAAAAGTTTCTTGAGGTCCTCCAGTATGTCCAAGAGTACAAAGGCGTCCTGAGACCAAGAAGACTGAGGACCTGACTGGTTTGGCTCAGTGGATAGAGCATCAGCCCTGCAGACTGAAGGGTCCTGGGTTTGATTCCTGTCAATGCTATGTACCTTGCTTGCAGGCTCAATCCTCAGTAGAGGGTGTGCAGGAGGCAGCTGATTGATGTTTTTATTTAACTCTCTATCCCTCTTCCTTCCACTCTGTAAAAATCAATAATATATATATATATATATATATATATATAGAGAGAGAGAGAGAGAGAGAGAGAGAGAGAGAGAGAGGCTTGATGCACAAAATTCGTGCAAGAGTAGGCCTTCACAGCCCTGGTTGCCTCGTGGCCCGTCCCCCACCCACTGGTCCTTCTGGAAGATTGTTCCCCTATCCAGTCTAATTAGCATATTAGCTCTTTATTATATAGGAGGATATATATATAGAGAGAGAAGAAGATTGAGAACTGCTGCCTTATTTCTTTAACAAATCTTAGATTGTCCCCTAGGCTCCACCCCAACGTTTCAAGTGCACAAATTCCCCTCCCAGCCAATGGTTGGGCTCCACCTTGGTGAGGTCTGACGTCTCTCCTTTCCAGAGCAGCTGCCTCCGAGCTCCCCACACCCGTGCGCATCCCCCCTCCTGGTCCTCCCTGCCTGCCTTCCAGGGTGAGAATGCATTCCTTTGACTGGGCTCCGCGAACCTAGGATAGAGGCAAGGGACTCAATTGCACTCGGGGAAGTCAAGGAGGAAAACACTGTCCTCAAGGAACTTCTGTTTGTGTGTGAGGTAACGGACAGGTAAGCAGCTGCCCATGAATACCTGTCGTTGCTGTTTGCCAGCTAATACCCTCGGGAGGAGGGGGTGGTGGTATGGGCGGAGGGGGGAGGGCGGAGAGGTTTTGAGCCAGCCCTCCCGCTGCCCCAGACTCCTGCGATCCCGGGCCCCGCGCGCCGCCTGGCGGCCGTATCTCCTCAGCGCAGCCTTTGCCTTCTGTAGCTTCGGGAAGCCACTAGGGTAGGACCTCAAATCTGGGGATCCCAGCGCTGGCCCCCCATCACTGTGAAGGCCTATCTCGGTCCTCAGGGGCCTCTGTCTGTCCCTGTGCGCAAGTTTACCCCTCGACGACTAATTCCAGCCGATTCTTCCTCTGCCCCTGCCCTTTAGGTGGGCGCTACACCAACCCCATTAGCAGGTGACAGCTATGTCATGGTGGAAATACTGGCGCGGATTGGACCCAAGTCCAAAGGCCGCTTCTTGCTGATATGCCCGATAGCCAGCAGCCTGCCGTCTACAGCAGCCCTCGACATTGGCATTGACGGATGGATTTTCTACATTGGGGTCAAGTTTCCTCAGGAGGGAAAGTGAGTCCGGACTCTGAATCGCATCGGCTTCGGCTGCATTCCCTGCTCTTCATGAGTGCGTGGTTGTTCTTTCTGCATTCTAAGGTGGGGATCAGCACCCCAAGATCTCCACCAGTCCTAGGGCTTTCTCCCAGGGACGCAGGGGCGCACCTGTGGCTGTAGAAAGGACTCCAGGGTCTACTATGACATCCCAGAACTCCTCACAACGAGCATGCAGGGGAGGGCCTCCAGGCTGGTTTCCTCAATACAAAACAAAGCAAGCCCTAAAATCCAGCACGAAACACCGAAGGGTCTCTCTTTTAATCAAACCCTAGAAGTTCAGAATGAAAATACCCTCAAACTGAGAACAGTATTGAGGGTTGGGAGGGAGTGTCAGGGACAGCAAGATATCCTCAGGGGTCTGCCTGCCCAAGGGTTTTTCTTGCAGTTCTTTTTTTTTGGGGGGGGGGGGGACTTGGTTTTGTATTGTATTGTATTTTAGTTTAGTTTATTATTTTTTGTTCATCCTCACTCGAGGATATTTTTCCAATAATATATATATTTTTTTTTTAAGGAGCGTAGCAGAGAGAGGAAAAGACAGAGAGAAACATTGGTGTGAGATAAACACATCGATTGGTTGCCTCCTGCATGAGCCCTACCAGGGCCTGGGCCAGGGAGGAGCCTGCAGCCAAGGTACATGCCCTTGACTGGAATCGAACCCAGAACCCTTTGGTGCACAGGCTGAACCAAACGGGCCAGGGCTCTCCTGCAGTTCTGACCCAGAGTCATTAGCAGGACCCTGTCTGCCCCATAAGCAAACTCAGCCATCTTAACCACGTGGTTTCCATGGTAACTATCAAAGAGTGCCCCCCCTTTCTTTCTTACGATATTCCCCCTACCCCTCCCTTCGACAGTCACTGCCAGACATGATCTACCCCTGGATTCTATACAAATACTACTTACGTAGGTATCGTTTACTCCTTTCCATCCATGTTTTAAAAAGTACAAATGGTTTCTTTAATTTACACAGAAATATCCTTTAAAAACAAACCAGTAATGTCAGGTCCATGGGAGCTTATTTTATTATTCTTTTTAATTTTGATTAAAATTTTCCATGATCAAATTTTTAAATAAAAATATTTTTTAAACTTTTTTCAAAAAAAATTTAAACAAAAAAGAAACATTCAAAACATTCATCTTTCAACATTTCTGAAGAAAATCTGGTCTTTGAGAAGAATGCCAAGAGGTTACAACATAACTACCATTTTCTGCAAAAGAAAATCATAGATTATTTGGGGTATGTTGAAAATAGCATAGCCTGCGACTTTAATTTTGAAGCACAAGAAAAATATAAAATAAAGGAGACATATCTAACACTTTCAACAATAAAGAATTTAAACTTTTTTAAAAAGTGGGAAGCCTGGCAGTTTTCCAAATAGATTGACATCATTGGGATTTTTTTAAATTAATTGCTTTTTTACAAATGATAAAAAATAATACTTTTACAGTAGAAAATTTTGAAACTATAAACAAGAAATAAAAAGTAAAAACTGGCCCTAACAGGTTTGGCTCAGTGGATAGAGCGTTGGCCTGGGACTGAAGGGTCCCAGGTTCGATTCTGGTCAAGGGCATGTACCTTGGTTGTGGGCACATCCCCCGGAGGGGGAGTGCAGGAGGCAGCTGATCGATGTTTCTCTCTCATCAATGTTTCAAACTCTGTATCCCTCTCCTTTCCTCTCTGTAAAAAATCAATAAAATATATTTTAAAAAAGTAAAAACTGTAAAAAAAAAAAAGAAAATAAAATGTAAGCAAACCTTTAGAATACGATACAGTAACACATAGATATTTTCTCGTTCTTCTTCCACAACCCCATTCCCATACCCCTCTTCCCCTCACACACGCCCGTGCAGTCCCCTCGCCCTTTGCAACCTTTCAAACTTCCACAATGAGAAACCCAGCAAGTGTGAACACTTGTTGCTCTGGTTCTAAGACCGGTGTGTGTGTGTCGGGGGGGGGGGGGGTGTTGAGTAAACTGGCCCTTGGGCCAACTCTGGCCTGCGGCCTATTTTTATATGGTCAGGCAGCTAAGAATGGAGGATGGTTTGTACATTATTAAAGGCTGTAAAAACAACCAAACACACAAAGAAGACGATGGGACAGAGACTAAATGTCCACTCTCTGGCCACACCTGATCTGGGAACCATCTCTGCTGCAGGCTGGTGGAGCCCTGGTGAGCGGTGGCTCTTCTCCCATCCAGGCAGCAATGACAAGGGGTACAGCCGGGAAGTTGCCATGCCGACAGGGAATTCAGTTCTTAAAATAGTCAACTGTGCTCAGGCATTTTGGGGGTGGGTGGATTTTGAGAGAGGGTGTTAGAGGGAGGGTGGGGACAGATGATAAACTAATGAGTCAGACCCAACTGGTGACAGCTGTTCCGTCATCCCTTTGCAATAGGAGGTGGGAAGGGGATAACTAGAAAAAAACAACACAAAAACCGAGGTCTGAAGGAGGCATTTTCCATTCAAAGAGTATCTATAGCTCTGTTTCCTCACACTGCTTTCCTGCCTGAGGAAGGAAATCCCCCTCTCCTCCCTCCCACACTCCGCGGCTCACAAAGGGCCCGTCTGACTCAGAGGAACTGGCTGTGCAGGGAGTGGGCGGAGCTTCCTCCATGGGAGGCCTTGTCATCGTCATCATCAGCAGCATCGGCATCACCTGACCCAAATGAAACTGTATGACTAAAAATATGTCTTTTACCCAGATAGACCGATCAACCAATAATCATTCTTTGACAAGCTCTTGTCACCCCTTTGTGGTGCTCTTAATGCCTGGAAAGGTGAACTAACCCATTTTGTGGTAAAATAACCTATATAATAAAAGCCTAATATGCAAATTGTCCCCTCCACCGGGAGTTCAACCAGAGGGCGGGGTGGGGCTGGCCAACCACCCGTGGCCTGTCCTCCCAGCTGGCCCCGCCCTGGCCAGCGGCAGTGGCAGGCAGTGGGGGGGCAGGGGGGTGGAGGGAGGCCCCAGATGGCAGCAGCAGCCTCTAGAGACCCTACCTGTGCATGAATTGTGTGCACTGGGCCTCTAGTATATAAATAAAAGTTACCATTTAGCCGTACATTTCATTGGCATTAAGTACATTCACATTGTTTTGCAGCTATTACCACTATCCATCTTCAGAACCTCTTTATCATCTCCTATTCTGAAACTCTACTCATACTCCCCATGGCAACCTCTATTCTACTTTCTGTCCCTATGAATTTGGCTATTTTTAGGAATCTTATATAAGTTAAATCACAAAGTATGTGTTTCTTTGTGTCTGGCTTATTTCACTTAGCCTATCTCCAAGCTTCATTCACGTTGGAGCACATGCAGAATTTCATTCCTTTTGAAGGCTGAATAATATTCCATTGTATGTGTATGTTGTTTATTCCGTCTCCTATTGATGGACATTTGGGTTGTTTTCATCTTTTAGCTATTGTGAATAATGCTGCTATGAACGTCAGTGTACAAATGGCCGTTTGAGTCTCTGTTTTCAATTATTTTGGTGGCTAAGTCCATTTCCAGGAAGGAAACAATAAGCAGACTGGGATCCCACCTGGGAGGCAGAAGATGCTACAGCCGCATTTCCTTACCTTGTCCACCCTATCCATTGAGAACCCGTCTCCTACGAGGCCAGCAAACCCTTGTTTCCTGTTCTCCTTCCTCCTCCGTGGTCCTCCCTCTGCTTTTACTGCCTATTCCCATGAGGCCAAGGCTCTATGTGGTTCTC
Source organism: Myotis myotis (assembly GCF_014108235.1). Classification (NCBI taxonomy): domain Eukaryota; kingdom Metazoa; phylum Chordata; class Mammalia; order Chiroptera; family Vespertilionidae; genus Myotis; species Myotis myotis. The sequence goes on along the minus strand of NW_023416318.1, from coordinate 17,615,175 downwards.
AACCTTCTGGCCCTTTAAATACAGTTCCTCATGTTGTGACCCAACCATAAAATTATTTTCGTTGCTACTTCATAACTGCAATGTTGCTACTATTATGAATCATAATGTAAATATCTGCTATGCAGGATGGTCTTAGGCGACCCCTGTGAAAGGGTCGTTCGACCGCCAAAGGGGTCGCGACCCACAGGTTGAGAACCGCTGCTCTAGGACCTCTGGCCTCAAATCCTTCATCAAGGACAATGAGGTGCTTTAGGTTGATAGTTCTTTCGTGGTTTTTAGAGTTGAGCATTGTTAAAGCAAAGCTCTCTGGCTTTACTACCAAGTGTATCTTTTAGCATGACTTCAATGCGTTTTTGTACTGAAGGGCCCATTTCCCACCAGGGGAAGAAAAGGACTCAGTGGACGATATATCACTAGGAATTGTTTGGTTGGGAATGGGCAATGGCCTCGGCTGGCTCACTCAGGCCGAAGGGGAGAGATTTTACGGCATGGCTGGGAAAGATGTTTTTTGTCATCTAGAAGTGTTCACTTGATGCTGATCAAAAGGAAACTGGGCTATGGTTTAAACTGACACCTAGGGAGGAAGGCAGAGCTGAGGGGGTAGCAGAATGTGGTGGTAGAACCCTGACCACGCAATGCCTAAACCTTACTCCAGTGACCTGCCAGGGAGCCAATACATTGCCTTGAATTTTAAGCCCATTTTTGGGGGGCTTTCTGGCCCCTGGGGTCAAAAACATCCTAACAGACTCTGTTTGCATGCTGTTAGGATTTTAATTTTCCCCCCCCAAGAACAGTGGAAAGTCATTAAACGTATAAGCAGGGTGAGTCAAGGAGATGCAACAGGATCGGATCTGCATTCGAACATCGCCCTGGCTGCAGGGTGGACATGGGTCCGTAGTGAGCTGGGTGGATGCAGTTAGGGGGCTACTGGGCTCATTCTAGTGGGAGATTCTGGAGGAGGGAGGGGAACAGACCTGGGAGATTTAAGGAAGTTGGTAAGTTTGATGGGAGTTAGGAAGTTAGGAGAGTTGACAAGCGTTGATGGTTAGGGGAGAGGAGGAGTCAAGGGTGACTCTAGGTTTGAGGCTTGCTCAGCTGGATGAATAGGGGTGCAACTCCCCAGTCCAGGGCTATTGTTGAGGGAAAAGATTGAACACTGACAGTGTCAGGTTCCTGGAGGGACTGGACTTTGGTGGGAGAAACAACAGCCAGCATTAGCTCAGTGCCAGTCATGAACCAGGTGCGGCTCAAAGCCCTTTACATGTGTAAACTCGTCAACACAACGACCCCAGTCCCATTTTACAGCTGAGGGAACTGAGGCACCGAGAGACTAAGGCGTTTGCCCAGGTGATCCAACCAGCTAGGAAATGAGATTTGGACACAAGGAGCTTGTTCCTAAGAAAAATATGTACCAAGGAGGTTCTCACGCGCAAACGGCAGGTAACTAGTATTTTTACCTGGGACCTGGGCCCCTAACTCCAAAGCAGAAAACTCAGGAAGCTGGATTTTAATTCCTGGCACAGTCCTTGATTCCTTAAGTTAGTTAATACCGAGATTGGTATTAACCATGGCGGGGGGGGGGGGGGGGGGGTACTCGATTTCATAGCCCTGGCACCCCAAGTTGAGTTTCTGATCTTACCCCTCTGATCAGTGAGTCCTGACCCAGGGGGTCCCCAGCCTGATGAGGGCGAGAGGCTGTGTGCTTCCTCAGTGCCTCTCACCCCCTGCCCGCAATGAGGAAGGGAGCCACACGGAAAGGAGGGTTCGACGAGGCTGCTCAGAGGGAAGGGCCTGCCTGTCCTGGTCCCCTGGGGAGAGGAGAGAGGAGAGAGCCTCGCTAGTGCGCTCCATCTCCGGGGGCCGGAAGTCGGTGTGCTGGAGTCCGCTCAGCTCCCATCTGCACAGACGGGGATCTAGTTCCTCCTGACGGACATCCTCAGCCACATCCTCCCTGTAGCACAGAAGAGCTTTTTAGAGCACTTTCTAGTGCTCCCCTCAGTGGAGAGGACTCCAGGGGCCAATGCAGCACTAAGACTATGGAGGGAGGAGGGAGGGCAGGACAGCTCTCTCTCTCTCTCTCTCTCTCTCTCTCTCTGTCTGTCTGTCTCTCTCTCTCTCTGTGTGTGTGTGTGTGTGTGTGTGTGTGTGTGTGTGTGTGTGTGTGTGTGTCATCACCACCACCACCATCACCACCTTCCTCATCACCATCATCACAGCAGTTTCAACTCACTAAGTGAATATAGGGAGCGAGGTACTTCCTGCTTACCTCACTGCTCTATATTGTAACCCAAATGTCAGATGGGAGCTGCTTTTCCCTTAAGATCTGTCTGAAATCACATTCATAACACCCCTGCCCGCCCCTCCCCGCCCCACACCCACAGACACATAGTTCCAAAGTCAGTGGACATCCAAAGCCCCCGCCCCATGTCTATGAACTTTGGGAGCAGCGAGGAGGTTTGCATTTCTCGTGGCCAGTGCTACCTCATGGGCCCCACTTGTAAGAGCTATTTTGTTTGTTCTGCCAAGTCATGTTGAGTGTGAACCTCGGTCCTTCTTGGGTTTCCACAAAAGCAGCCCCTCACAGAGACGGGAGGGCCATGTTGCCACATTCCTTTGCTGTGCCTCCTCCCAGCTCGGCACTGATCCCCTCCCTCGTGCGTTACTTGGGGAACTCTGATTTCTCGCCTTTCGTGGTGGAGAGAAAGTCGGCTTTCCCACCTCTTCCCTCCAAACTCACACATCTGACTCGGGAGGAAAAGGGGCCTCCGCTGGGCACAGGCCGGTGGGTTATAAACAGCCAGTGTCACCCCCTGGGCCTCCTAAGGAGATGGGTACTTACCGGGTCTCCCGCTGGATCATGAGCTCCTCGAAGGTGGGGACCACTTGTTTGGTTCTCCGCAACGTCCACTGCACCCGGACAGCGCGCGCTGGGGGCGAACGGACAACCAGCCACCTCCTCAGCGTCGGCAGCACTTAAGGTGAACGTCCACACGCCATTGAAAACCTACAGCGACAGGTGCGAGCAGAATGCACGTCAACTTTCATGTCTTTCGTTGCTACTAAAACTGAACGTGTTTCATATATATACAGGCCACGGGTATTTTTCTTTTTGTGGAGTTGTTCGTTTTCTTTACCCTTATTTATATTACTTGGGGGTTTATTCATGGATTTAAGATCTTATGTATCAAGAATATTAACTGCCCTGACTGGTTTGGCTCAGTGGATGGAGCATTGGCCTGCAGACTGAAGAGTCCCAGGTTCGAGTCCAGTCAAGGGCATGTATCTTGGTTGGGGGCACATCCCCAGTGGGGACCGTGCAGGAGGCACCTGATCGATGTTTCTCTCTCATCGATGTTTCTAGCTCTCTATCCTTCTCCCCTCCTCTCTGTAAAAAAATAAATAAAATATATTTAAAAAAAGAAAAAAAGAATATTAGCTTTTGGTAGCATTGATTTACTGGGGTGGGGGTGGGGGGGAGGGGGCGGGCCGAGAGCAGCCTGGCCCCAAGCCTTACACCAGATAAGTCCAGTGTCTTCAGGAGATGGAAAGGTTCAAGAGACAGGCTCATTGGTGGCTCCTTTGCATAGAAAAGACTTGACATTATTTTATTAAGCAAATACTTGTTGAGCCTCTGCCGTGTGCACTGCATGGCGGGTGGCGCTTGGGCATACAAAGATGAAGTAGTCACTCTGCCCTCAAAGGTTCCACGGGGATGACACACACACATTTGTTTGTTTGTTAATTCTCACACGAGGATTCTTTTACCCATTTATTTTTTTAGAGGGAGTGGAAAGGAGGAGGAGAGACACAGAGAGAAACATTGATGTGAGAGAAACATCGATTGGTTGCCTCCCCCATGCACCCTGACCAGGGTCGGGATCGAGTGTGCAAGGAGGTACGTGCCCTTGACAGGAACCAAACTGTCTAGGCCCTAGGGAGACACACACACATTTGGTTGCCACCAAAGCGGGTATTACTGAGTAGGGACAATCCCCAGAAGGAATGGATGCTGATTTGGGGTGGGAAGGTGGGTGGAAAGGCCTTTTTAGAGGATATGATACTATTGCAGGGATCTGAGGCCAAAGTGGAGAGGGGTGGGCATGCCTGGCATAGGAAGCTGCCTGGAGCCCTGGGGGAGGGCCCTGGGGGAGGGCAGAGGCTGTGCAGGACTTGTCTCGCCTCGCCCAGGAATCGTGGTGTTTTCCTGTGGGTGATGGCTGGGCACCAGCACGTGTTCCAGCTTGGTTCCTTGTGTCCGTCCCTCCTCCATCCACACCAGGGAAGAGCAGGGGCCGGAGGATGAAATCTCTAAGGTGTTTGCTTTCTTCATTCAGGCTCCCCAGCCCCCGACATTCCGGCTCCCTGGAGTTAATAAGGGAAAAAAGAGCGGATTGAAATGAGAAAATATTTGTGTGAAGGAGGGAAAGGCAGCTGGAAGTGCGGCACTCATCTGGAGGTGAAATGACTAAGTGAGATAAAATCCTAAATAAATACCTTGCATGGTGCTAATTGTGTTTTAAAAGCTGCCACTGGAGAACAGATAAAATGATGCTGTATTTCATTAGAGGCCTCCTTACTTCCACGGCATTTGCCAGCAAGCCCTGTGAACGCACTCTGTAATTAAAGACCAGCGCTGACACCTGCAATTTAGAGCAGTGCCCAAAGATGGCAAGTAGCCGGAGGTGAGGACGTGGAAGCAAACCCCATTTTGTAAGGTCCTTGCAGATCACACAGAATGTGAGTTTTAAAAGCTTGGCCTTGGTACCGCCCCTGCCAGAGGAGGTCTGTCCACATCAATGTTTTCCATTTGGCAGAAGAACCAGTTATTTTTTTAAAATGTGTTTTATTTACTAGAGGCCTGGTGCACGAAATTCTTGCACTCGGGGGCAGGGGGTGGGGGGTGTCCCTCAGCCTGGCCTGCACCCTCTCTCAGTCCGGGAGCCCTTGGGGGATGTCCAGCTGATGGCATAGGCCCGCTCCCACGGGCAGTCAGGCATCCTTAGCGCTGCTGTGGAGGCAGGAGAGGCTCCTGCCCACCGCCGATGCACTCGCCAGCCATGAGCCCAGCTTCTGGCTGAGCAGCACTCCCCCTGTGGGAGCACACTGACCACCAGGGGGCAGCTCCTGTGTTGAGCATCTGCCCCCTGGTGGTCAGTGCACATCACAGCGACTGGTTGTTCTGCCGTTCAGTCGATTTGCATATTAGCTTTTTATTATGTAGGATTTTTTATTAACCCTCACCTGGGGATATTCTTTCCATTGATTTTTAGAGAGAGTGGAATGGAGGGGCAGAGACAAAGAGAGAGAGAAACATCGATTGGCTGCCTCCAGCACACTGCCCCAACCAAAGCAGCACACCCACCCGGTTCCCCGGGAGGCAGCAGCCATCCTATTGCTTCTGAGAGTCCAAGCTCACTGTCGCCACACTGCCCATTTGTTGAAAAGAAACAAGAAGCCTGGAATTTTATATGAAATGTCCCCAACAAGGCACGTCAGTGGGCCGGTTCAGTGCAAGGGCCGCCTCTGTGCTGCAGTTGGCTCTCTCTCCCTGGGATGCTCCTGTAGAAGGAGGGGCTGCCAGGAACCCGGGCCGCGTGCTGCTTCTTTAGGAATCAATTAGCCAGGGCTTTGGGGAAGCTTTCCACAAAGAACTTAGCTTTATTAAAATACTCCTTTGGCCAAATGAGTAAATATTAAAAAAAATTCCACCCTGGCTGGTTTGGCTCAGTGGATAGAGCATTGGCCTGCAGACTCAAGGGTCCTGGGTTCGATTCCAGTCAGGGCAAATGCCTGGGTTGCAGGCTCTGTCCCCAGTGGGAGGTGTGCAGGAGGCAGCCAATCGATAATTCCCTCTCATCATTGATGTTTCTATCTCTCCCTTCCTTTCCCTTCCTCTCTGAAATCAATACAAATATATATTTTTTAAAAATCCCAACCCTCAGTGCTTAGCCTGCTAAAATGTGCAACAAATAAAATGAACACACTGAAAAGGGCTTGCTTCCTCTTTCAGAAGAGCCCCCGTGGCCTATACAATCTGATGACAGAGAGCTGGTCTTTCCTGCCAGGGCTATGCCAAGAAGCCACAGGCAGACCAAGTCACCGTGTGAGAGGAACTGGCCAGCAAGTTGCATTAACTGCAATTTCATTACCTTGAAAATGAGTCTCTCATTTGGAGACTAAGACAGCTACCGGGGCTGATTCCTCCTTCCGGGGCTGTCCCTCGCGCCCTTCCCTGGCACGGCTGGGAACACTGGGCCCAGGAGCCAGGCTGTAGGTAGAGCTGGAGAAGTGCTGGGAGACAACACACCACACAGCAGGCAGCCCAGGAGAGCCAGCTACCGGAGTCTCCACACCTCATGTCCTGTTCTGGGGACAGACCCTGGGGCGGCACTGTATACAAGCATGAGATAGGACTCCCTCGGGGACAAATAAGTCTAACCATTTGCCTCTTTCGAGGCCTCTTTAAACTTTCTAAGAATCCTAAATTCTTAGCCCAGAAAGTTCTTACATCTCAAGCCAGGTCGCTGGCACGGTTGTTTCCGTTGCTGCCACAAGGTGTCGCTGCTGAAAGCTGGTTTGGCACAGGCCAGCATGCACTTGCCCTACCTAGACTTAGTGATACCCTTGCTGGTCCAGGTCCTTGCCTGCTCACAGCGGTGCCAAGTGCCGACTTTAAGAAGGCAATGCTTTTCATTAATACGCATATGCGTTCCCAAAGCTTCGTACTGCCAGGGTGGTCGCCTCTGATTTGCCTACATGCACTTGTATGGAGGCCACCATCCCAGATTCCCCATAATCTCCTACAAACTTCCCCTTTTTGGCCCTGGGTGACCTTTCCTGCCATCATATTTTGGTCGGTGGCATCCTAACAATTTTTGTAAGTTTAAGTCTCAGAGAGCTAGGGGTAAGGAGCTCTTAATTCTTTCCCTCTTTTAAGACTCTGAGATGGTTCTGGAAAGTCTCTCCTTCTTCAGAACTCTGCACACCAAAGGGTCTGAGTGAGGGACTGCCTTGCTAAATCAAGCAAGAAGTCCTGTTAATCCTTTTAATTGTCAGAGGTGAAGACCTTATACCTAGGGCAGGGGCCTGTTTGTGATATAGATATCGGTGTTAATATAGATATCCATATATATGCCTGGGTTGCGGGCTCTGTCCCCAGTGGGAGGTGTGCAGGAGGCAGCCAATCAATGATTCCCTCTCATCACTGATGTTTCTATCTCTCCCTTCACACACACACACACACACACACACACACACACACACACACTAGAGGCCCAGTGCACAAAATTTGTGCACGGGTAAGGGTCCCCTGGCCGGTGATCAGGGGCCTTCCTTCATTCTGCGCTGCCCCATGTCATAGAGAACGATGGGTCTCCCAGTAGAACTCCCATGAGGACAATTTGCATATTTGGCTTTTATATATATATAGATAGATAGATAGATAGATAGATAGATATTGGGAGTGAGATTTTTTAAAACTAAGAGCTGCAAATACGTAGAAGCTTATCTTATAGTAAAAAGGCTGATGCAACATGACTCTCTCTTCTTAACCATACAGAGAAGCAGTAGGTAACTTCTCCTTAAAACTTGATTCAGACTTTGCCTCGATATACTCCCTGTTCCAGGTTGTTGAGATTCAAGAAAGATAAATAAATTGCCCAAGATCACACAGGAAGTGAGAGAAGAGCCAAGATGAGACCCAGATCTGTCTGGCCTACAGGCTGGGCACTTTCCACCGCTCTCCTTCCTTTTCCAAGAAGTTCTGTAGAAAGAAGGGAGATCATCAGGAACCAAGGTGGTCAGGAAAGGCTTAAGAGAGAAGTGGAATCTTGACCCAAGCACAGAACTAGGAGTTGGGATTCTCCCGGGGGGGGGTTGGAGTGGGTGTCGGTCCCCTGCACGGATTATATTTAGGAGGCAGGGACAGACCAGACAGCTGGAGAGGGTTTCCAAGGAAGACTTAGTGTTGCGGGAACTCTAAAAGTGCCAGAGGCTGCAACCAATCCCTATATTCATTCTATCCTGTTTCTCAGTTAAAGCCTTCCCAGAATAATGCTTACCCAGCCCAGCCTCCCTTTCAGCTTTGTGTTTTCATGTGACTTCATGTTGGCCAGTGTGTTGGACAGCACAGCGCTGTAACACCGCTGTCCTCACGGAAGTCTTCTTGGGCAGCGCTGTTCTAAGGCCTTGCCTCTCTGCGGTCTGAGAACTGGCTGGGAGCCCTCGGTCCCTCCCCAGATCTGCTGAATCAGAACCTGCCTGTTAGTAAAACCCACGGGTGCTGCCCGCAGGTGTGCGGCTGAGAAACAGCTATAAGGAGCATTCCCCACTGAGCGAGTGGCTGGAAGGACAGAGTGCAGCCTCCTTGTGTGGCCTCTGTAGACCCTAGGACAGCGGTTCTCAACCTGTGGGTCGCGACCCCTTTGGCGGTCGAAAGACCCTTTCACAGGGGTCGCCTAAGGACCATCGGAAAACACATATATAATTAAATATTGTTTTTGTGATTAATCACTATGCTTTAATTATGTTCAATTTGTAACAGTGAAATTGGGGGTCACCACAACATGAGGAACTGTATTAAAGGGTCGCGGCATTAGGAAGGTTGAGAACCACTGCCTAGGGACTCATTCTCTGGCTCTCTTATCCGCGGCGTGAACTTATCTTACCGCACAGGAAAATCAAAATCTGAGGCTGTAACAAGATACAGCAGTGATCGCGGTGCCTAACACACAGCAAATGCTCTTTAAATGGCAGTTTTGTGATGATGGGATTTGATGAGGTTTAAGGTCCCTGCCCACCCCAAGCCCAGTGGGGACTGCGGGGCTGTGAGCGGCGCTTCCTCCCGCTGCCACAGGGTGGCGCTGTGGCGCTGGCGGCCGCCCTGCGCGAAGCCAGCGCCTACCCTGGGACCTACAGTCTGTTCACATCACTAAGCCCGACCTGGCAGGCAGCCCGAACACCGATCCAAGCATTCATCTGACGGACAGTGGGAAAACAGGCCTCGGCCCGGTGCCCAGTCGGGATGAAAAAGTAAGGTCCGCACCAAGCGTTGAATGAGGCCTGTGTGAAAGTCGTAGGAGCAGGGGGCTCCCCGGGAAGGCTGGGGTGCAGGAAGACAGTGTTTGTAAGTCCGCTTCGGAGTGACTGGGCCCCTCACCACACAGTCACACTGGGGCTCTTTTTAAAAAATATATATTTTGGGGGGAGAGGTCAATGGGGGAAAAAGGAGACTCATGCAATACTTTAAATAATAAAGAATTTTTAAAAAAGAAATAAAAAATATTTTTTTCATTGATTTCAGAAGGGAGAGAGAGACAGACACATCAACGATGAGAGAGAATCATTGATTGGCCGCCTCCTGCCGCCAACCCAGCCACGTGCCCCTGACCAGGAATCGAACCGTGACCCCCCAGGTTCATAGGTTGACGATTGACCACTGAGCCACACTGGTTGGGCCAAACTGTGGCTCTTTGCCAGTCAAGTGTGAGAGAGAGAGAGAGAGAGAGAGAGAGAGAGAGAGAGAGAATGCAGTTAGATGAGCAGGGGTGGGACGGTACATAGATTAAATCTGTTAAAACACCCAGTGCTGGGCTCCACCCCCAGAGTTCCCAGTGGGGGGTGGGGAGGTGGCGCGGGGGCTGATAATGTGCTTTGCTAACAGTTCCCCCAGAGATGGGAGGCTCTGGCCCAGGACTGCCCTCTGAGCACCACCGCTTTGCTGTGGTTGTTAATCCTCACCCGAGGATATTTTCCCATTGAGTTTTAGAGCGAGTGGAAGAGAGGGAAAGTCAGAGAGAAATATCAAGGTGAGAGAAACACATTGATTGGTTGCCTCCTGCATGTACCCCAACTAGGGCCCGGGCTGGAACCTGCAACCATGGTATGTGCCCTTGACCAAAATTGAACTCGGGACCTTTCGGTCCGCAGGCCAACACTCTACCCACTGAGCCAAACCAGCCAGGGCCACTGCTTTAAACTTCTGAAAAGTTCACCCAGAATCCCTCTCTCGGGGGTTCCCTGAGTGACTACTAATCCGGTTTTACCCACAGCCTCCCGCTCCGGCCAAGGCAGCTGGGGCCCCTCTCAACGCTTCCCAGTTCAGCAGCAACGAACAGCTGAAACCCGCCGTGGCATCTTGGCAGCTGCACCTGTACTGATCCTGTTCTTGAAGTCTTTCAAGTGGCCACTCCCCCTGTGATCTCCCTGCATTGCCCAGGTACAGAACCTGACTGCTTCCTAGTTACAGAACCTGGTGGCTTCCCTGACCGGCTACCCGAGACTCGTGTCCTGGAAAGAAGCCCAGCCCCCTGGCCACTAGAGTCAGCCTTGTGTTTATGTTGAAAACCCAAGGCCTCAGAGGTCAGCACCTTTCATCGGGTTATTTAACAGCCACACAGATAATGGCTGAGTGGCGTGATCAGGGACTTGTGTCTCATCTCGCCCTTCCTTCCCATCCTCCGTGAACAAATATTGATCAGGGCCCGCTATGTGCAGTGAGGAACAAAACCACACACAGTGTTCTCGGGACATTCTACAGTCCAGCTGCTTGTCGGCTGGGTCAAGGGTACAGAAAGGAGGATAACCTTAGCGGAGCCCAGCACCATTCTTGCCAACATTTGTAAACCAGGCCAAGTCTTCTGGCCTAGTGCACCGCTTAACTCCTCTGGTAGCTGAACTGCTTGCTAGTCCTGGTGACTCAGTGAGAGCCCGGATGGGTGACTGGGGTCAGCCTTGTGTTTATCTCAGAACCCCAAAGTCCCAGAGCTCAGAAGTAAACATGCAGCTGGGTTCCCGTCCCTACTCACCACTCCAGCTGCGTGGCCTGCGGACAAGTCACTTACCTCTCTATGCTGTTTTCACTGTGATTTCATAACTTTGGTGGAAATAAGACCATAGTCACAGAATGGTTTGAAACATAACTTTTGCAGTTTACTAAAAATTCTGCATGCAGAGGTGAGGGGAGGAGCCACCAACCCAAAGTGGTAACTACTTTGTTCTCAGTTTGTTATTTTTTTAAATCCTCATCTGAGGCTACGTCTTTAATGATTTTTGGAGAAAGAAGAGGTGAGAGAGAGAAACATCGATTGGTTGCTTCCCGTACATGCCCCCCACCGGGGATCGAACCTGCAACCTGGATCTGTGCCCTGAGTGGGAATTGAACTCGCCACCTTTCGGTGGTGTATGGGATGGTGCTCCAACCAACTGAGCCACCCGGCCAGGGCACTTTTTCTCACTTTTTAAGTTAGCATTTTATGGGTTCTCATTTACATGAGAAGTACCTCCAAGATCCCCCACATACACACCTCACACCAACTCTCCTAGAGATGGTGTTAGGATTCACAGAGAAGGGCAATCTTGTACTTAGTAGAAAACAAACTCTTATTATATGTCTGAAAAACAACCCAAGTAGATATTTTTAAAGCAGGTCGAGTAATAATAAACAAGGTGAAATATACTCTTGAAAAGAGATTCTATATAAAACAAGGAGAATCTCAATGAACAAGGTAAAGCGAACATCTGAAAGAGGTCAGAGATGCATTATACATTTAGTATTTAAAAGGGGCCAGAACCATTAGGGAATTGCAAATTAAAACAACAAAGAGATACCACTACACACGTATCAGAATGGCTAAAAGCCACAACACTGACAAGTGCTAGCGAGGATGTGGAACAACAGAAACTCTCATTCATTGCTGGTGGGAGTGCAAAATGGTACGGCCACTGTGGAGGTCAGTTCGGTAATTTCTTACAAAACTAATAGCACTCTTACCATATAATCTAGCAATTACGCTCCCTTGATATCAAATGAGTTGGAAACTATGTCCACACACAGACATTGCACACAGATGTTTATAACAGCTGTATTCATAACTGCCAACACTTCAGTAGGTGAATGGATAAAGGCTGGTACGCCCAGACAATGGAATATTATTTAGCTCTCAAAAGAATTGAGCAATCAAACCATGAAAAGACATGGAAGAATGTTAAATGCACATTTCTAGGTGAAAGAAGCCAATCTGAAAATGATACATACTAACTGCTTCCAAATACATAACCATCTGGAAAAGGCAAAACTATGGAGACAGTAAAAAGATCAGTGGTTGCCAGGGGCCGGGGAGAGGGAGCGGTGAACAGGTGGAACACCGAGGATTTAAGGGCAGCGAGGCTGCTCTGTTGGATCCTACAATAATGGTGGAATCGCGTCATTCCACATTTGTCCAAACCCATAGGATGTGGAACACTGCCCGCGAGCCCTACTGTACACTATGGACTTTGGATGATGATGATGTGTCAATGCAGGTTCATGGACTGTGACACACGTACTACTTGGTGGGGGGTGTAGATAGTGGGGAGGTTGGGGGGTACAAGGGCATATAGGAACTCTGTACCTTCTGCTCAACTTTGCTGCAAACCAAAACTGCTCTAAAAATAAAATCTATTTTAAGAGGGGGGATCATGGTATTTGTTCAGAGTTGATAAAATTTTGAATATCTGGCATAAAGTTCTTTAAATTATGGGGGAGGGGCTTACTTATTTCCGTCATTATCATGTCTTGAACTACTCTTATTAAAATACTATTTTAGCCCTAGTTGGTTTGGCTCAGTGGATAGAGTGTCGGCCTGTGGACTGAAGGGTCGGTCAAGGGCACATGTCCATGTTGGCCACTGCAGGAGGCAGCTGATCAATGATTCTCTCTCACCATTAATATTTCTATCTCTCTCTCCCTCTCCCTTCTTCTCTGAAATCAATAAAAATATATATTTTTTTAAAAATAAAATACTATTTTAATGCCTTATACAATGCTAGTGTATAAATGCATCATGATTGATTTATTTTCTGAATTTGGGGTCCTTAGTTTATTTCCTGAGAGTGTGGGGGTTTGTTGCTGTTATGAATAATACTGCATCTGTAGCTAATACTTACGGAGGGCTCACTCTCTGCCAGGCACTGCTGCAAGCACTTTGCAAGTGTTAACAAATATTCAATCTGGACAACAGCCCTGCGACGTTTTACGATGCCCACGTGTATCGATGGGGAAATTGAGGCCCAGAGAAGTTGGCCGGCAGAGCCAGGCCTTGAACCATCCAGTGTGGTTCCAGCACCCGTGCTCAAATCCGGCGTGCGAGGCTCACATGGTGGCTCCTTCTATTCTGAAGAGGAATTCCCAGGAGAAAGGGACATGGGCATCCCTCTCGCAGCACTTACTGCACGTGTGCAAGCTGCCCTCCAGCGAGTGGCACGGTTCACCGCCCTCTGCTGTGGGCGCCCCGGCATGGCCCACACTGAGTACTGTGTTTGTCCCCATTTTCAATCTGATGGGCTGAAACACGAGGTTTCATTATGGTTTGAATGCTCATTTCTTTGATTTCTAGTGCACTGAAGCATTTTTCGTAGGTTTACTAGCATTCCCCCCAGCCATTAAGATTTTTTTATGTTTTTCTTAGAGAGTTGAATAATTCCTTATACATTAAGACTAGCAAGACTCTGCCTGTTATATTTATTGCAACTGTTTTTCTCAGTTTGTGGACAGTTTTGTTTTATTCAAGGCATCGTTTCATGTTCAGTCACTTTTCGTTTTTGCAGAGTAAACTCTGTTTCCTCCTGCCACGCTTTCTTTCATTTCTCCCCACAAAGCTTTGGGCCAAAAGGAACCGTTTTGCCTGGAGTCAGGCTTGTAGAGCAGGTCCCATCCCTTCTTCCTTCTCCGAACCCACAGGTTTCCAAAACTCCACACGGAGCTAACAGGGACCCTGCCCAGGTTTCCGTGGCGACCCGAGCTCTGGCTGTGATGGTGAGCTCCAGGCCCCTGGGAAGCCAGGTGTTTGTGAGCTGGGAACCGCCTATGCTCCAGAAGGGTTTGAACACAGAGAAGTTGAAGCAAAAAGCCATTTCCACCCTTTGAGGACCTGAGGCACGCAGGTCAACCACGGCCCGCACTGCAAGAGGAGCTGGGCAGAGGGCCTGCGGTCTTCGCGTTTCATCAAGCGACCTTTGCCTCCCACTCGTGCTGGAAGGCTTTCCCAAACCCAGGAAGGGAGTTCAGAGGCCGGGCAGCCAAAAGTTCCACAAACGAGGCTCAGAGTGGAAGGCAGCCAGTCGGCCTCAGGCTGTGCTCCCCTACAGGGTGGGAAGGTGTTCAAGGGGCAGTGGGGCTCCAGCCAGAGTCACGGGCCCCAGGGGCAGCAGTGGGGGCTCTCGGAAGAGGCTTTATCCCAGGGGTCCCTAATCACGGACAACTTTGGCCATGTCTGAGGACATCCCGGGGGGTCACAACTCGGGGTGGGGTGCTACTGGCATCTGGTGGGTAGAGGCCAGGGATGCTGTTAACCACCCTGCCATGCATAGGAGAGCCTCACCCCTCACCCCTCACCCCTCACCCCTCACCCCACACCCCGCACCCCACACCTCTCACCCCACACCTCTCACCCCACACCTCTCACCTCTCACCCCTCACCCCACACCTCTCACCCCACACCTCTCACCTCTCGCCCATCGCCCCTCACCCCTCACCCCTCACCCCACACCTCTCGCCTCTCGCCCCTCACCCCTCACCCCTCACCCCACACCCCGCACCCCACACCTCTCACCCCACACCTCTCACCCCACACCTCTCGCCCCTCACCCCTCACCCCTCACCCCTCACCCCACACCCCGCACCCCACACCTCTCACCCCACACCTCTCACCCCACACCTCTCACCTCTCACCCCTCACCCCACACCTCTCACCCCACACCTCTCACCTCTCGCCCCTCGCCCCTCACCCCTCACCCCTCACCCCACACCTCTCAACTCTCACCCCTCGCCCCTCACCCCACACCTCTCTCCTCTCACCTCTCGCCCCTCGCCCCTCGCCCCTCACCCCACACCTCTCACCCCTCACCCCACACCTCTCACCCCTCACCCCACACCTCTCACCCCTCACCCCTCACCCCTCACCCTCACCCCACACCTCTCACCCCTCACCCCTCACCCCTCACCCCACACCTCTCACCCCTCACCCTCACCCCTCACCCCTCACCCTCACCCCTCACCCCTCACCCCACACCTCTCACCCCTTGCCCCTCACCCCTCACCCCACACCTCTCACCCCTCACCCCTCACCCCTCACCCCTCACCCCTCACCCCACACCTCTCACCCCTCACCCCTCACCCCTCACCCCTCACCCCTCACCCCACACCTCTCACCCTTGCCTCACCCTCTCACCCTCCACTCACCCCTCACCCCACCATCTCACCCCTCTCACCCTCACCCCACCTCTTCACCCTCACCCTCACCCTCACCCCACACCTCTCACCCCTCCCCTCACCCCTCACCCCACACCTCTCACCCCTTGCCCCTCACCCCTCACCCCACACCTCGCACCCCTCACCCCTCACCCCACACCTCTCACCCCCCTCACCCCACACATCTCACCCCTCACCCCTCACCCCTCACCCCACACCTCTCACCCCTCACCCCACACCTCTCACCCCTCACCCCACACCTCTCAACCCCTCACCCCTCACCCCTCACCCCTCACCCCTCACCCACACCTCACCTCACCCCTCATCCCTCACCCCTCACCCTCACCCCTCACCCCTCACCCCACACCTCTCACCCCTCACCCCTCACCCCTCACCCCTCCCCCCACACCTCTCACCCCTTGCCCCTCACCCCTCACCCCCACACCTCTCACCCTCACCCCACACCCTCACCCCTCACCCTCACACCCCTCACCCCTCACCCCTCACCCTCACCCCACACCTCTCACCCCCTCACCCCTCACCCCTCACCTCTCACCCTCACACCCTCACCCCCTGCACCCACACCCCTCACCCCTCACCCCCTCACCCCTCACCCCCACACCTCTCACCCTCACCCCCACCCTCTCACCCCTCACCCCACCCTCATCACCCCTCACCCTCACCCCTCAACCCTCACCCCTCCAACCCCACACCTCTCACCCCCCCTCACCCCTCACCCCTCACACCCTCACCCCACAACCTCTCACCCCTCACCCCTCACCCCTCACCCCTCACCCCACACCTCTACCCCTCATCCCTCACCCCTCACACCTCACCCCTCACCCCTCACCCCACACCTCTCACCCCTCAACCCACACCTCTCACCCTCAACCCCCCTCACCCCTCACCCCACACCCCTCAACCCTCACCCCACACCCCGCACCTCTCACCCCTCACTCCTCACCTCTCACCCCTCACCCCTCACCCCGCCACCCCTCACCCCCACACCTCTCACCCTCACCCTCACCCCACATCTCTCACCCCTCGCCCCTCACCCCTCACCCCTCACCCCACACCCCGCACCTCTCACCCCTCACCCCTCACTCCTCACCTCTCACCCCTCACCCCTCACCCCTCACCCCTCACCCCACACCCCTCACCCCATATCTCTCACCCCTTGCCCCTCGCTCCTCGCCCCTCGCCCCTCACCCCACACCCCGCACCTCTCACCCCTCACCCCTCACCCCTCACCCCTCACCCCTCGCCCCTCGCCCCTCGCCCCTCGCCCCTCGCCCCTCGCCCCTTGCCCCTCGCCCCTCGCCCCTCGCCCCTCACCCCCCAGTAAAGAATTATCTGAACCAAATGTCAACAGAGCAGAGGTTGTGAAACCTGCTCTGTGCAGGGCCTCAAGGTCACGTCTTCGCACCGGGCATGTCTGCTCACGGAGGACAACAGCCCGGGCCCTGGGCCAGCGTCAGGGCCAGACTCGTCTCTTGCAGCCAGGACAGGAGATAGGAGCAGGGCTTGGAAAGGGCGAGGTAGGACCCCATCCCAAGCAGCGAGAGCTCCTGGGCAGGTGATGACGGTGAGACAGGGACAGGAGTGGGTGAGGATGTGCAAACTTGACTAAATGCTGACACAGGGAGATGCCAGCAATGGGGCGGATGGCCTAAGAGGCTGGGGTCGGCCAGGGCCAGAGGTGGTGGCCTGACTTCCGCTCTGGGGAGGAGAGAGACGAGATGTTAAGACTCAGGGGGACTGCCAATCCCAATCAGACCTTGCAACCAACCACAACTCAGTCCTGAGTGTGGTCTCAGTTAGACTGGAATTTCCTTAACCATGCCATGGTGGGGGGCGGGGGACCAGGGAGCCACTTGAGGGCTCCAGGGGCAGGAGTTTGTGAAATCAGAACACAAGACAGGTATTTATTTGTTTTCATCACACAAAAGGCAGAAATTGAAGCTCAGCCTAATCTTCTTGGTTGGTGGAATATTGTTTAAAAAATTATGGTGAGCCCAACAGAGATGTAATACTCCTAGTTCTCCCTGGCTCCTGATAGGTGCCCAGATGGCGCTGATTTTCACGGCATACCTGACGTTTGTAAAGTGCTTTTTTAGGAAACACATCAGGGCTCTTAGCATTTTTTAGCATCTCAGCAACCCTGGGAGGTAGGTGCTAGCATTCCCATTTCACAGGCAAGGAAACTGAGGCCTGGAAAGGCCAGGTGGCTCGCCCACAGCCTCAGGGCTGGGCAGTGACTGCTGTGGGCCACAGGGCCTCCTCTCCTTCTATAGCAGGGGTCCTCAAACTACGGCCCGCGGGCCACATGCAAATACAAATATTGTATTTGTTCCCGTTTTGTATTTTTACTTCAAAATAAGATATGTGCAGTGTGCATAGGAATTTGTTCATAGTTTTTTTTAAACTATAGTCCAGCCCTCCAACGGTCTGAGGGACAGTGACCTGGCCCCCTGTTTAAAAAGTTTGAGGACCCCTGTTCTATAGGGAACATGAGGTCAGTTCCAGGGGCTTTGAGAAGAGTCAGGCACTGGGACCAGGCACCACCTCGTTGTTGTTTTACTCTGTGGTGACCACACTCTCCTCCCCCTGCCGCCCTCTTGTGCTCAGGTCTGACACCCTTTCCCCCTTGGGGAAAAGCAGTCTCTTAGTAGCCAACTACTTACCATTTGCCTCACGTAGTCAGGAGCTCGTCAGGAGCTGCTGCCCTTTGTGAAAGATGGAAATAAACCAAGGAGGGTTGGGGGGGTGGGTAAGAGATCAACCGAAGGACTTGTATGCATGCATATAAGCATAACCAATGGACACAAGACACTGGGGGGTAGGGGAGGCTGGGGGAATGTTAAGGGGGGCTGGGGAAGGAGACATATGTAATACTCTTTGTAATACTTTAAGCAATAAAACAAAATTGAAAACAAACAAACAAACAAAAACCCAAGGAGGACTTTGCCTTAGACAAAGATTCAAGTGTGGAGAGAAAGCCCTGGAATCCGCTTCCACTTGAGGATTTGTAGACTATCCTAATCTTCATGTTACTAAATTGATGCTAATTGCTATTGGGAACATTTGTTTGTTTAACTTTTTTCTTTCTGAGAGATATATATTTTAGTCCTCGGTTTATTATTACACTAATGTATAATTGTTGAGAATTACTAATAATCCATTCAGGGCTGTCCAAGGGGCAATTATTTTAGCATTGGAAAACATTTATGTATGTCTTAAGGGTTTATTATTCTGGCATCACTATAAAATAACAAGAAATTGTTTCCAAACTGTAATTGTACATTTATTCATATTCATACTGATTTTGGAGTCAGATCCCATTGCGCTATTCCACTAGTTTGGTGAGTTCAACCAATAAGGTGACTTATTTCACCTTCAAGGCAGCTGATTTCCCTTTTTTGCAACCAGTGTTCCTAAAAGTTGAGAGTCTTAACCTGCAAAAGTAGTTTTTTAACAGCTTTGTTGAGACATAATTGATATGCAATAAACTGCATACAAAGGGTATAATTTGATCAGTTTCAACAAAGGTATACACCCATGAAACCACCACCACAATCAAGATAACATATGCGTCAACCCCCCCTCCCCCCCGCCCCCGAGAGCTTTCTCACTCCTGTCCCTCTCCCCTCCCTCCTCATCTCCCAGACAACCACTCATTTGCCTTTTAGTTTGCCTATTCCAGAATTTCACGTAACTGGAATTGTACAGCATGTACTCTTGGTCCGGCTTCTTTCATTCAGCATAATAATTCTGTGAATTATCCATGTTGCTGTGTTGTATTCATAGTTCATTCTTTTTTATCGCTGAGAATTCTATTCCATGGCCTGGATCCACTTTGTCTCTCCGTCTATGTCCCTCTGTGTTCCTGTTGTTTCCAGTTTGGGGCCATTATAGCTAAAGCTGCTATTATAACTAAAGCTGTGTACACGTATGTCTTCTTTTTTCTTTTGGCTAAATACCCAGGAGTGGAATGTCTGGGTCATATGGTAGGTATGTATTTAACATTTTAAGAACTTGCCATAAAATAAAAGAGAAACCACAGAACTATTTTTCCAAATATTTTACATTCCCACCAGCAGTGTATGAGAGTTCTAGCCCCTCCACATCCTTGCCAAATCTTTGTGAGCTGTTTTTAAAACTTTAGACATTCTACTATGTGTGCAGCGTCTATCATTGTAGTTTAAATTCGCACTTTTCTAATGGCTAATGATGTTGAACAGATATCTTCTCATGAGCTTACTTATGTGTATCTTTCTTGATAAAATGTCTGTGTAAAGCTTTGCAAAAGTACACTTTTGGCCCTCACCGGTTTGGCTCAGTGGATAGAGCGTCAGTCCGCCTGCGGACTCAAGGGCCCCAGGTTCGATTCCGGTCAAGGGCATGTACCTTGGTTGCGGGCACATCTCCAGTGGGGGTGTGCAGGAGGCAGCTGATCGATGTTTCTCTCTCATCGATGTTTCTAACTCTCTATCCCTCTCCCTTCCTCTCTGTAAAAAATCAATAAAATATATATATTTTTAAAAAAGTACACTTTTGCACAGAGTTTTGGCGCCCCATGCGATTGATTTATCAACAACCACAGTGCCGTGACCTTACTGCTCGATACGCTGATTCGGCCCCTCTAAGTGTACAGTCCAAACTCAGTGTCAGTCAAAGCTAACACTTGTGGGGTGCTGAAGACATGCCAAGCCCGTGCTAAGTGTTTTGTGCATATTAATTCTTGTGACCCTCACAGCCCACCCAAGGTCATACAGCCATTTCAGTGACAGGGCTAGGGCTTGAAGAGTTCTGTGGGGACGTGGTAGAGAGGAGGGTGAAGAAGCACCAGTGGGCAGCATTGCAAGTTCTTCTAAGGGTTCACTACAACCTTTACGTAGAGGAGGATAGATGTGGAGCCGGCCCAGAGTCCAAAGTGTCTCCTGGTGCAAAGGGCCTAAAGGCATTGGTACTGACTGAGTTGGTTGAAGTGATGGATTGAGTGGTCTTCTCTGAATGGAGAAGCGGGTGAAGACAGAAGGGAGAGGAGCAATGAAGGTATTGGGGGTGGGGGACTCCGAAAGAGCAAGAGAGCGCTGAAAATATGGATGGTGTGGGGTAAAACGGGATGTAGGCACGTCAGAGGTGGTGATTTGCCTAATGCTGTGGGGTCCAGGGCACAAGGAGGCCGGATGGTAGGAATTAGGAAGTGAAGGGAGGCATTGCTGGATGGCTTGAGTCTCAAAAGAGATATTTATTTATTTATTGTCTTCTAGAGAAAAACACTGAAATTTAGATGTATTTAGACTGTGTTCTCTCTTTTTAAAAAATATATATTTTTATTGATTTCAAAGACGAAGGGAGAGGGAGAGAGAGGTAGAAACATTAATGATGAGGGAGAATCATTGATCAGCTGCCTCCTGCACGCCCCACACTGGGGATCAGGCAGCAACCCGGGCATGCGTCCTGACCGGGAATCGAACCGCGGCCTCCTGGTTCATAGGTCACACTCAACCACTGAGCCATGCCGGTCAGGCTATGTTCTGTTTTTTTATTTATATGTTATTTTTACTCCATAAAATCCCACCCAGTTCTCTTTTCATTCTCATCTCTCTCCTCTCCTACGGAATTCATTCTGGAACACAGCTCAGAATGCTTTACTGCCTGTAATCTTCAGCACAAAAGAACAAACCTCTCAGGCTGGCAGGAACAAACATCTTCAATCCTAATTTCCGTTACTCCCTACAGGTGCCCAACGTTCTGGCCAATCGACTGAAACAGAATTCCCTAAACACTCCCCACCCCAGGCTTTCCTATCTCAGGCATCTATTCAAGATCTTTCCTTCCCTGAATTACCTCTCCCTCCCCAGCCTGCCCTCATCCCCTTCTCCCTTTCAGGTCCTTCTTCCTGCTCCAGAACGACTTCTGTGATCAGAAGTTTTCTGAGCTCCTCTAGTAACTAGAACAAGATAGCAATGACAGAATATCTGACACCAGCTGGCTCAAACAAACAAACAAGCAAAACGTAGTCCTGCGTAGATCCACGTTTAGACATGGTTGGATTCTAAGGACTGAACCAAGCCATCTAGATTCTGTATCTCTTCCTCCATCTCTCACCTCCAGTGGCCTCTCTCCTCAGGCAGGCTCTCCCCTCATGGCTAAAGATCAGCAGCTTTTTTGAGCTTCATTATTCCAGTGAGTGGGAAGAGAATGGGCGTCATTGTCCCAACATCCCTAGAAGAAGTCCTGAGACGCCCTCTGATTGGACCACTTTATTCCATCACTGGCCAGAAGGATGTGCAGGGCCTGTGGCCGCACAGATGGTGGTAGCTGCATTCACATGGACCAGCTCTCGGACTATGGAAGTCCCCTCACGTTTCTGGGTGTCAGTGTATTCATGAGTCAGGTAAAAGGTCAGGTTCCTGAGGTCCCTTTGAGTCTTACAGATCTACCATGCCATTGTTCTGTGACTCTCTCAGTTGAAATAACCTTTCATTGGCTTGGCTATGTTTCCGTGAAGAACTCATGCAAAGCCTCTTAAGCTCTTTTTGGTCTGTGGTCGTCCTCTTCCAGAAAAACAAGTGGGTGTGAAGTCTTCTTTAAATAAAGCAGTAGAGAAGCCCAAGCAAATTAAGATGCGAAACTAGTACATTCTGAAAACTCTCAGTTCCATGTGGCCACTGGTTGTATTCTATTTGGGGCAACAAGCTACAATGTGGCCACAGTTTGCTGAGTGTTTATTATGTGCTTGGTGCTCAGTGTTCTGGGTTTATTATCTGATCTGATTTCCCCTAACGGCCCCCGTGGAATAGATCATGCCGTACTTGTTGCTTCTTCCCATTTTATCAATGAAGACAAAATGAAGTCTGGAAAGATTATGGAAGTTCCCAAGGCCACACATGTATTGAATGGCAGGTCTGGATTCAAACCTGTTTGCTGGGGCCCAGATTTTTGCTCTGAATCAATATTCTGCAGCACCCATTAGTCACTGCTGGAGCTCGTTTGTTCTCAGCCGGAGCTCCCAATCCCAGGGAGGAATACTTTCATGTGTGCAAGAACATGGACGGTTTAGCAGTGGTTCTCAACCTCCTGGCCCTTTAAATACAGCTCCTCATGTTGTGACCCAACCATAACATTATTTTCGTTGCTACTTCATAACTGTAATGTTGCTACTGTTATGAATCGTCATGTAAATATCTGATATGCAGGATGGTCCTAGGCGACCCCTGTGAAAGGGTCGTTCGACCGCCAAAGGGGTCGTGACCCACAGGTTGAGAACCGCTGCTTTAGAGAAAGATTCAAGTTCATAACAGTTTTATAACAAAAATATAGAAAATAAAATTCAATAAAATATTCTTGGCAAATGGGAATACTCAGATAAGAGGTGCTTCTTGATGAATCAGAATCTTGGGTGGGGAGTGATCTTCAGATTTTTATGGTTATCCAAAGAAGACATGAGGCTATTTTTGTTTTGTTTTGTTTCATTTTGTGGTTTTTTGTTTGTTTTTGTTAATCCTCACCTGAGGATATTTTTTCCATTGCTTTTTGGAGAGAATGGAAGGGAAGAAGGAGGGAAGGGGGAGAGAGAGAGAGAGAAACATCGATGAAAGAGAGACACATCGACTGGTTGCTTCTCTGGTTGGGGGTAGGGAGGGATCCTGCAACAGAGATAAGTGCCCTTGACCTGGAATCTAACCAGTGATCCTTGGGTCTGTGGATAGACACTCTAACCATTGAGCAACACCAGCCAGGGAGTTTTTTGGTGTGTTTTTTTAAAGCTAAGAAGCACAGATCTATACAACTAGAGGCCTGGTGCACAGGTAGGGTCTCTAGGCCTGGCCAGTGATCAGGGCCAATCAGGGCCTTCCTTCCCCTGCTGCCAGCTGCCGACTGGGGCCTTCCTTCATTCTGTGCCGCCCCCTGGTGGTCAGCGCACGTCATAGCGAGCGGTCGAACTCTAGGTCTGTTGAACTCCCGAGGGGACTATTTGCATATTAGCCTTTTATTATATAGGATTATTGCCAGGGTTTATTTCAATCACTGTGTGTGCTTTCCTTCAGTCTCTATTTCACTGCCCATGGCTGTATGTACTCTACCATCCTTTCACAGGGAGATCTGGTTGACCAGAGGGGTTGGCTGGAGATTTTGGGGGAGCCTGGCCTCTGAGGCAGCAGTGGGTGAACTGTGATTCAGGCAGCTTTTCATACAGCCTCACTTCCTGGTTCTGTGTTCAACCCTGAGGTTACAGGAAGTGCACAGAGCAATTGTGATCAAAGAGCCCTTCCTTTGGGACAGGAACTTTTCATATGAAAGCATCGCATTAAGGAAGGAACACCATGCAAGTCAATGGATGACTATTCCTGTGGCAAAGAGGAGCCAAAGTAGCCCACGGCCGGGGCGTGTGGCCGACCTCTTGGTGGTGATAGAGGCATGGGTTATATGCCTGTATTCCCGCTGGTCAGTGGGTGGCTCGCTGACCTTTTTATTTGCAGGTCTAGATTTTTCTTTTATTTTAATTAATCTATTTATTTTTCTGTAATTTTCACCTGAGGATATGCTTTTTTTTTAAATTTGACTTTTGTAGAGAGAGAAAGGGGGGCAGGGAGAGAAACACCGATTTACTGCTTCCTGTATGTTCTCCGACTGGAGATCAAACCTGCAACTCAGGTATGTGCCCTGACTAGGAATGAACCTGCAACTTTTTTGGTGCACACGATGACACTCCAACCAACTGAGCCACCCCCAGGGCTGCAGATCTACATTTTACTTTTTCTTTTCTTTTTTTAATATATTTTATTGATTTTTTAAAGAGAGGAAGGGAGAGGGATAGAGAGTTAGAAACATCGATGAGAAAGAAACATCGATCAGCTGCCTCCTGCACACCCCCCACTGGGGATATGCCCGCAACCAAGGTACATGCCCTTGACCAGAATTGAACCTGGAACCCTTCAGTCCACAGGCTGACACTCTATCCACTGAGCCAAACCGGTCAGGGCAGATCTACATTTTTCTGTGTACAGATGGAGACTTTATTCTGGCCTTGGCTTGAACTGGTGCTTGCTACTGGTCAATCCCACCTGATTCTGCCTGTGAATTTGGTGGGAGTCATTAGAGTGGTTCTCCAAAGGCCTTGTTTGGAACTAAGCCTCACACCTGACACTTCAACGTCTTTCCCAGTAGTTGAGTGTCATGGGTAAGTGCACTGGCTTCAGAGTCAAGACAAACTGGGTCCAACTCCCAAACCTATTCAGTAGAACCTTATGTAGATGATACAACTGGACTGAACCCTGGTTTCCTTGTCTCTAAAGTGGTAATAAAAAGGTCTACCTCATAGAATTGCTGTAGGATCAGTTACTATTGTATCTCTGGCACTTAGCAAGGAGCCTGGCACATGGGAATGACTTAACCAGGTCAGTGCTGAACACACCGGAGGTGCTGAAATGCTGCTGACTGGCCGGCCCCCTTGTTAGCAAGCTCTTCTAACTTGGGCTCAGGATCCATAGCAACTTATAAGTCTTCCCTTTCAGTTGACAAGTCCTCAAGTATTTGGAGACAGTTCTCATGAACACCCTTAGTCATGTTCTTTGAACATAGCATCAATCAAGGCCACAGTGAGCTACCATATCACACCTACTAGGATGGCCATAATAAAAAAAAGTCAGAAATAGCAAGTGTTGACGAGGATGTGCAGAAACTGGGACCCTCTCATACAGTGCTATGGGGATGTAAAATAGTGTAGTCGCTTTGGCAAACACCCAGGTGGATCCTCAATAAGGTATTATATGACTCAACGATTCAACTCCTAGGTGTACTCATGGCAGAATTATTTATAACAGCCAAGAAACAGGAACAATTTAAATATCATCATCCTCAAAGCACAGGTGTGCATGGAAGGCTTTTCCAGCTGTAGAATATGTAGATATTCGTGTAGCATGTATGGTCAGCTTACAACAAAAGGCAGCAATGACTTCTGCAGACATGGGTGACGGGGTGAGCAGCACTCTTCTGGGAGAAGCTGGCTGCCAGAAAGGCCAGTTCGGAGCCTCCCAGGAAGGGTCTGCAGAGAGCAGCCAGGTCCTGAGCTCTCCAGGCACCGGGAGGTGGATTCAGCGGCCCCTCAATGGGAAATCTGTGCGAGCACATTCAGAAGGTTCTGAAGCCAGGTTCTTGTGTGGGCTAACGAGGAAGGCAGGTGGGCTGTTAGACATGGGATGATGGCAGGAAGGGCACAGGCAATCGAGACACGTTAGCCACACTGAGGTTGTCTCTGAAAGTCAGTGGCGGCCACTCGATGAATAAGCCAGTCAGTGTTCAGTGAACTCCCCCCTCCGTGTATTGCAGAGGGATCAGGCAATGCTGGCTGCTGGCAGCTCTCAAAGTATGCTTGCTCCTTCCTCACCAGCATCAACTGGGAAAATGGGGGTGGGGCAAATCTAAGATCTAACAAGCCCTCCAGGTGATTCTGAGGCACACTAAAGCTTGAAAAACACTGGCTTATAAGCCGTCTGTTCTCATGTCTTTCTCACTAAGGACCCTGGTTTTGTTTGCAGTGACAGGTGCATGGATTGTCTTGCAGCTGGAGTTACCACCTCACATAGTTCTGCCAACTGAAATGCAAATTAAGGTCATTGAGCGAGGTTTCTGAGAAAGCTCTGCTGGCCTGTGGCTTTTCTCCATTGTTCCTCTTCCTCTTCCTTCCTGGTCTGTGGACAAGATGCTGGAGGGTGTGCAGGCATCTTGGGAGAGGGAGCAGGAGGGCCACAGCTCAGGGTGGGGAGCAGAAAGATGGAAGGAGCCAGGGCTGCCTTGAACATGAGGGGCCGCTGCCCTCACCTGCATATCTCTTATGCAGATGTGTGATGCCGGAAAACTAACCCCTCATGTTTGTGAGCCACTATTTTTCAGGTTCCTATACTTTGCAACTGAACCCGATCTCAACTTGGTGTACCTGGGGACAGGGAGTTCTGAAAACACCCTTGTTGGAGAAGACGTGTGAAACCAAGCATGTGGGCCATTGTATGGGTGAGGTGCCAAGGCGAAGAGCTAGATTTATGGTTTTATTTCCCCAACACTGGCAGTTGGCAAGCTGAAGGCCCAGGAGGGCTGATGGTGTAGTTCCCACCCAAGTCTGAAGGCTTGACAACCAGGAGGGTGGTGGTGTAAGTTCCAGTCTGAAAGCCAATAGCCTTGAGGCCCAGGAAGAGCTGATGTTTTTGTTGGAGTCCAAAGGCAAGAGAAGACCCATGTCCTAGCGCCACCAGTCACTCAGAGGGAGTTCCCGCTTACTTGTGGGAGGGTCACACAACTTCTATGCAGGCCTTCATCTGATCGGATGAGGCCCCCATATTAGGGAGAACAACTGTAACCGACAAACAATGGGTCCGGGCTGCCTGTCACTACTCGAGCCAATGAAGCAGAGACAGGGTTGAATCATGTATGAGGGTTTATTCCAATACGGCTGGCAGTATGGGAGAGCAGCAGGTCAGCCACAGAAATCTGCTCTGCACCCCACCATAAGCCAGCTGCTTATATAGTAAAAGTACAAAGAAAAAGTAGGCAGAAGGGCAGTTTATAGATATGCAAGAGAACTAAGGGTCTTCAAAGGGCTTAGTGATATGCAAGGACTGGGGTTACATGGGGAGACAGCCAAAGGAGTGCCAGATGGACAGTTGACAGGTGAGCAGGCTGGAGGTCTGCAAAGGCCTGCAGGTGTGCAAAAAAGGCTGGGTTTCTTCAAAGGGCTGGCGATTCTGGTTTCTGCAGGACAGTTGTTCATCTTTCCATGATAACAGGCAGCGCCAAATGGGGAGGAAGGACTGCATCTGCAGGTCAGCTCCAGCCAGGGTAGAATGTGCCTTCTTTAATCAGAATAAGACAATCATGGTTAACACGGCATGATTAATAGTTCTTAAAATACTAGCTGGATCCCCAAATTCTATGGCTGTCCCTTTCACAACCTGCTTTACTCGGTCAACCGATTCACATGTCAGCCTCATCCAAAAAGACCCTCACAGACACACCCAGAATACCGTTTGACCACACATCTGAGTACCCCATGGCCCAGGCAAGTTGACATATAAAATTAATCATCACAGTGCCTCATGGGTTAGCAGTGATCCATGAATGGTTCTGCCCTTCCCCTGCCAAAAACCTGGCCCTCATTCAGACCTTTCTGTCAGCAATAAAAATATATTTGCAAAAGTGTCTGGCCCTGGCCGGTGGCTCAGTTAGCTGCAGCGTTGTCCCATACACCAAAAGGTTACAGGTTGGTTGCCTGGTCGGGCTTATACAGGAAGCAACCGATTAATGTTTCTCCCTCTCTCCCTCTTTCTCTAAAATCAATAAAAACGTCCTTAAACGAGGATTTTAAAAAGGAGTTCAGCTTTGAACCCAGCCAGGCCTGTGCTTAGCAGTTGCAGCCGATGGCCCCTCCCATTTCTAACTTGAGGCCGTGCAGGGAAAGCGCTCCAGGCCCTCAGCTTCGAGGCAGGGAGCATGCAGCTTCCTCTGATTTCCAAGGCGCGGTTCTAAGCAGAGGCCCCTAGAATACAGGCTAGGTGGGACCTTCAGGAGATCCACCCCATCCCTGGCGCACAGGAGACTGAGCTGGAGGGCTGGGGTGATGTCAACACCAACTTGTTTGCTCTTTCCCGTTCCCTAGCCCAAGCTTAAATTTGACAGTGAGGATCGCAAAAGCCATTTGAGCAGAGGCCTGGCACCACCCGACTGAGAACATGTTGCTATGAAGACAGTAATGGAAAGAAAGGATGTCGTTCATGGCCCAGCCCTGCCCATGCCCGGCTGGAGCCCTGCCTTGGTGACGTCAGTACCCTGGTCACACTGGCGAGCCTGGCAGCACTTGCTTGCTTTTTGGCTTAAGCCCTGCCATTCTGCCTGCTGCCATGCCGACTGGCTCCTGTGTGCCCACCACTCCCTGCCACCTGGGCAGCTTCTCTAGGGCTCCTGGCCGTACCAGACACTAGTCTGTGGTACCAAAGACCCAGAGTGGAGGCAGCGGGAGAAGCTGCATCCAGCCCACTGTTTTTCAGAAGTGGAAACTGAGTCTCAGAGAGATGATGTGATTTGCCCAAGATCTCAAGGCCCCCATCTGTGGTTTCTTCCTCCTTGTCTGACTATCTCCCTAGACGTGGAGATACCCCCCACCGCCATGCCCAAGGCCCCACACTCGTCCTGCCCACCATCCCTCCTGCTCAAGGCAGCAGCGACCTCCCCAATGCCTCTCAGCCTCCTCTCTGCCCCCTCCACTCCATTCTCCACCCTGAAGTCGGGTGAGCTACTGCCCTGTTACAAACTCCCGCTCACCCTGTGGATGGGTCCTTAGCATGGCATCTGGTCCTCTTCAGCCCCTTCCCAACTACCGCAGCAGGTCCATTCCCGGAGCATCCCTTGCGCACACCTGACATTCCAGTCACACAGCTCACCTAACTTCAAGCTGCCATGAAAATTAAATGCTGTCCTACTGTGCACAGTACCTGAGGCCTAGTAAGAGCCCAGCAAACATAAGCTGCCCTGGTAGCCGGGCACTGCCTCACCAGTATGGCTTCTAGAGCCCACAGCACTGGCTGAGGGGCTCTGCTCTGCTCTCCAAGCCAGGAAGCATGCCCTTCCCTGTGACCCTGGGCCAGGCCCCCGACTCCCAGATCCAGGTCATACCCTCCAAGACAGAGGCGAATGAAGAACACCTGCTCTGTCCAGTATTTCTCAGGGATTTGGGGGCGGGGGGGAGGGAGGTGGTAGAAAAAAGTTAAGGCAATGCATATGGATGGTCACACAGTTCATTGTTTCTCATGCCCTGAGAGCAGGAGAGACACCATCTCCATGGGCCCTCGAGCCACAGCTGAGTGTCTCAACTCAGGACTGGGGAAGGATGCCAGGAATGTTCACCCCGAGGCCCCAGGGGGGATCGGCAGTAGGTGCTCTTTGTGTTCTAACTACTTTACCACATGTAGGTACTTGTAGCTTCACAGGAGAAAGCTCAGGGGCCTAGCTTCATGAATGTATTGCACTGTATTACATCCAGAGGTGAGCAGTGAGCAGCCCATAGCCATGGGGGTGGCCTCTGTGAGCCTTCCTGATGCGGGCAGATTCCAGCCTGCACCAAGAACCCGGCAGCCATGGCTCATTAGGTTGTTCATCCATCCATTCAACCATCCATCCATCCATCCATCCATCCATCGGACATTTGGCTCTATCCCTGGTTTGTTGCCAAATAAATTATAAACCGAATGTTTGTGTCCCCACAAATCCATATGTTGAAGTCCTAATCCCCAAAGTCACGGTATCTGGAGGTGGGACCTTTGCAAAGTGATTAGGTTAAGATAGGCCATGAGGGCGGAGCCCCCATGGTGGGGTTCCTGCCCTGATAAGAAGAGGACGCAGTAGGATGGTGACCATCTGCAAACCCAGAGGAGGGACCCTCACCAAACAGGGACTCTCTGGCCCCTTGATATTGGACTTAACTACATGTTGTTTAAGCCACCCAGAATAAGGAAAATCAGAAAAGCAAACCAGCTCTCCCAAACTCATTTTGATCCTTCCTTCCTTCCTTTCTCTTTCCTTCCCTCCTTTTTTATACCTGGAGGATGTATAGGGACTTGCTATAAGATGATAAATTAGAAATAAGGTAAACGTTTACCTTTATTGCAGTTAATGAGTTTATGAAATGCTTTAAACCTATGGAAAATTATGAAGAATAACATAACAGTCGCCCAAATAACATCACTCTCTCCAATGGACATTAACCTTTTGCCATATTTACTTTGAGGTTTTTTGTTTGATTTTCTTTTTCCTCTGAAACAAGATGTTACAAACCCCGTTGAAGTTCCCCCCTGGACTCGGCGGCGCCTCCCTTCTCTAACAGCTCTCCCCACTAGTGGGTAGTGTTTGGGCAGGTCTGGGGCTTTTACGACCTCGCTGTAGCCCCATAAACAATACATAGTATTATTTTTTAATAGTTTGGGATTGTATATACATGATATCATACCACATACATCCTTCTGCAACTTGCTTTTTAATTTTATTAGATTTTTAAAAATTGTGTGTTTAATAGATACTGGTTGCAACAAGTCAAGCAACGCAGACGGG
Organism: Myotis myotis; assembly: GCF_014108235.1. Lineage (NCBI taxonomy): Eukaryota > Metazoa > Chordata > Mammalia > Chiroptera > Vespertilionidae > Myotis > Myotis myotis. The sequence continues at coordinate 17,584,847 of NW_023416318.1, read as the reverse complement.
GCTAACGAAAAAGTGAATCATCCAACAGACGCTGCCCCGCTGGTGCCGTGGAGTGAGAGGAAGGGCGTCCGAGGCTGCAGAGAGACGTGTGCAACTTCCCTGGCTGTTAAGCCACAGCTTCAGGTTTCGTCATCACCCCCACCCCCCCCCCGCCCGCCCCCTCTCACCACAGACCCTGTGGCCTGACAGGCCTCCAGGTCAGTTGATAAGCAATGTCCCTTCCATTCAGTGTCCTTGGGCACCTGGACTATGGGAAGGGTCTGCCACTGTCCGAAGGGCAAGCCCTGTAATCTCTGTGATGAAGGGACCACAGAACCTTGGGGCGATCGTCCCCCAGGTTGCTCTGGCCGAGAGCTGAGGTGCGTGCGTCTGATCATGGAGAAGCTTTGGGGAGGCCGAGTGGCTTGAGCTGTGGCTGAGGGGGTGCACAGATGATTTGCTTGCTGACCGCTCCGTGAACCTGGAATGAGGACACAGAGTGCCAAGAAAGTTTCCAAGTTGGTTTTTTCTTAAACTTTTAAAAAGTGAATAGGACCAGACATGTTACGCTCAGAGTTGGACTGGAATTTTTTTCTCTTGCCAAAAGAAAGAGTCAATAATTAGAGCTTAAGTTTCTTTGAAAAAAATAAGTTTCAGGCCACTGCAAAGCAGTAAGAGAATGGGAAGCCTGATGGAGCTCCACTGGGAGGCTCAACTTCTCCGCCCTCGGGGCTGCCATGGCCTGGAGAGAAGTACAAACGTTGTTGGGGCTTGGAAATCAAGATTTGAGATGGAACCTAAGGACCCCTCCAGATGTTAAACTCTATAGTTCTATGCTTCTCCCGCATTTACTCATTCAACATTTTTTTGTGTGTGTAAATACCTACGATACTTAACTACAGTAAAGGTAAAAGTTTACCTTATTTGTCATTTATCATCCTGTAGCAACTCCCTATTCATCCTCCAGGTTTAAAAAAGGAGGGACGCAAAGAGCTGGGAGTGTCAGGACAAAACCAGACAAAGCTGTGCCCTCATGGAGCTCAGGTTCCTTACAAGCAATCTCAAAACACAAAGACTCCCACTCTGTGCCAATACCCCCCTCCCCCAAGCCCCTCATGCCTACGGACAGGACAGGCATTCCTAGCCCCGTTTTCCACACAGGCGGACCAGGGCCTCATAAATATGCGAGAGGAACATCAGCGTGAACGTTGTGGCCTTTAAGGGAACACAAGCCGGGGTGGGAAGGCCCAGCTCTCACGTCCTGGAACCTCTCTCCAGCTCCTCGCAGTCTGGGGAGAAACTTGAATGTGCACATAGTCTGGGTTAATGCCAGGAAAAACCTTGTTTCCAGACCTGACTCAAGAATCAGGTGGTAAATTCTGAAAAGTGATACTGGGGTAAGAGAAGCACGGATTCCTGGCTCCTCTGGCAAACAACCGCTCCCTGCCCTGCTCCATTTTCCCAACGTGTTTGAATCCTCCTTTGGCATCCTAAAAGCTGGAAACGACTCTCTTCATTCTTTCCTGCCTCTCATTTCCCCTGGCCTGGTGTTGGCCCCAATGAGGCCGGCCTATGGCCCCCACCGAGGCTGGGAACAGACACCTCCGCAGGCCCCACGGAGGCCCGGTGGCCATTCGGTCCCTTCCATGGATGCCGTCCAACAGCCAGCCAGGGTCTCCCTAAACTGCCAGCTGGGCTTTCGCAGGGTGCTTAGTAACTTAGCCAGGGTTCTGGTTCCCAGCTCCAGGCTCCCGGCCAAGTTCTGCAAATCGTTTTCATGGGCCATGAAAGGGCTTTCAGTCTTGCAGCAGGAAGCAGGGGCTTCTCTCTGTGTTCCTTGCGGGGCCTTTCAGGCTGCTGCTCTGGCCCGTCCTGAATGTGGGCCTGCAGGGGCAGAAGGTGGCTCCCAACAGACTCCCCCGGCGGCCTCAAGTTGGCAGTACCGCCAGAATGGGTTACCCGAATCTAATCTGTTCCTAAAAATATGCTGGAGATTTAGGATAGCGGGTGTCTAGTTCATTAGTTAATGGGGAAATGATAATGCATTTCCAACCTAACCCCAACCCCCAACCGATATTCTCCCAATCACTAAAACATGCAAACACATAAGCAGTCCACCAGGGAGCTCTAAGTCATACACATCAGTGGTTCCCAGCGTGTGGTCCTGGCCCAGCAAACACCAGCATCTCGTGGGAACTGAAAATGCCAATTGTCAGACCCCGTCCTAAACCTGCTGAATCCGAAACTCTGGAGTGAGCTCCAGCAATCTGAGTTTTAGCAAAACCTCCAGGGGATTCTGATGCATGCTGAGGTCTCGGAGCCATGGACATAAAGCACTTACCTAATTATTTAACATTTAATGAACTCCTTGGTGAGTATGTACCTTTGTATGTTAGACATAACACTGGATTGAATTTGTGGATACGAATTGCATTTTTCTTCTCCATTACAACAATATACTGTAATATAAAGAAATAATGAAGTTCCATGTAAAGATACAAAATTAATGCATAGAATGCACAGGAATGAGTTGCACATGTGGTAGATGGGAGGTGCCTTTAGGTCTCTGATGTTTTCACCTCTCACAGTAGGTTGTATCACTTCTCAACTTTTCTTCTTCTAAGTGTCAGGCTTCTTGTGTCTGGTTTTGTCCTGACAGTCCCAGCTCTTTGCGTCCCTCCTTTTTTAAACCGGGAGGATGAATAGGGAGTTGCTATAGGATGAAGTGTGAAGAAGTGTCACCTACTTAATTCACAAGCTTTTCAACTTTCTTACACGACATCTTCACAGAACGTGTGAACTGTAAGCATGAGAGATGCTTCTATTAGGGAAGAGCTGAGATGTGTCTATAGCTCACCCTCCATCCAGGATTCCAGAAACCTTTTTTTTTTTTTTTAATATTTGTATTGATTTTAAAGAGAGGAAGGAAGAGGGAGAGAGGGATAGACATATCAATGATGAGAGAGAATCATGCTCCCTACTGGGGATCAAGCCGGCAACCCAGGCATGTGCCCTGCCCAGGAATCGAACCATGACCTGGTTCATGGGTCGACACTCAACCACTGAGCCACACCGGCTGGGCCAGAAATCTCATTCTTGTTGAGCAACAACAATTCTGTGATGGAATGATTTTTGATTCACATGGTGACTTTGAGTAAAACTGTTGCCAAGTCTTTATAGCAACATCTAGAGAGTGAGAGTTCAGATGGTGAGGGACATCCAGCCATGGAGGAAAACAATGGGTCTCTCTGAGGAAACCTTCTCGAACCATTGAATGGATAGATGCTGGCCTCGATCCTGGGCCTGGCCGTGTCCAGCGGGCTCATTTCAGTAGCTAATGCCCACTCCCTGGAAGGATGAAAGAACTTATTTGTTCACAAAATTCTTCAGGCAGCTGTGCCTCCCTGGTCTCGTGTCAGATGCAAACATCACAAGGCTTCCTCCACAGGCCCACCACGAAATGTTGGGCAAAGGTTTTATCTTCACTTGGGCGCTTAAATGAAGAACCAGGAGTAGAAAGAAGTTAATTTGCTGAATCACGATGGAGGCCTATAGTGTATGGGGGAAGGGGGGAGACACAGACAATTAAGACTGGGGACGCTGACTTCGTATTATAATTTAGAGGAGTTGTAACAGAAACTCTGAAGACTCAACTCTTTAGCCCCTGGGGAAGGGCGTACTCACCACGCAATGCCTCTTATTTATTATGTGTTAAAACAAATAACTATGGTTTAACACATAGTCATTGAGAATAATCATTATAAAGAATGCATTGCATTCTTTATCCCAAAAACTCCCGTGCTGACCACTTCCTGTAGGAAGCTGCATAGAGGTCCTCACCCGGACACTGCTGCTCTCAGGGGACCTCTGGGGTGAAGTACTCTGCGGGGGGCGGGGGGGGTGTCCATTCCAACTCTGTGGTCTGTGATCTGGGTGAACGCCTCGCTGTTCTTTCTGGGGTAGAAACACTGTGAGGGGCTGTGCACACTGGTGGCTTTGGCGGCTTCTCCTGATGACAAAACGGTGCCTAGTTTTCAAGGTTCATCGAGGAACAAATGGTACCCACCTTTCCACCTATCCCCACGCCCAGGCCTTGTCCTAGATGTAGGAACTTCTCTTGCCTCAGTTCATAGGCTTCTGTTTTCCTAAAGCTCAAGCTCAGGTTGCAGAGGGGTGAGGCGAGGCTAAAGGCTGAAGGACAGATCTGACCTGCCCAGAGGGAGACAGGAACTCTGGAGATGGAGGACCCTGGGGAAGAGGGGGCGCCACAGTAATGAGACTGTGTGTACCCCTGCAGAGCTCTGGGGCCTTGAGCCCTGTGAGAGGTTCCTTGTGAGCCCCAGAAGCCATGCAGTGTTTCTCTGAACCCACTCAGGACAGCAAGTGGTAGGACCAGCTCATCAGCTGCATCCTGCAGCAAAATAATTTACAACATAATTTTGAACATAAATTTAAAGATATATTTCTACGGCATGTGATGGTTAATTTTATGTTAACTTGGCTGGGCCACAGTAGATGTGTGGCCAAACATTTTTCTGGATGTTTCTGTGAGGATATGGTTGGATGAGATGAACACTGTAATCTGTGGACTTTAAGGAAAACAGATTGTCCTCCATAATGCAGATGAGCCTCATCTAATCAGTTGACGGCCTGAATAGAACAAATGACTGATCTTCCCTGAGCAAAAGAGTGTTCTGCCAGCAGACGCCCTTCCCACTTGAACTGCAACATTGGCTTATTCCTGGGTCTCCAGCCTGACTGCCTTCAGATTTGAACTGCAGATTTTGGAGTGGCCTATCTCCATAGTCATATGAGCCAATTCCTTAAAAGAAATACACACACACACACACACACACACACACACACACACACACACACACATCCTATTAGTCCTGTTACTCGGGAGAACCCTGACTAATACACCATGTTATACTTTTTTTGGTTCATTTTGTTCTTTTCCTTCACAGCTAAACCGAAAAGTCAACCACCATAATTGAAACATTTCCAAATTGAGGTGAGCTATTCCCAGCTTTCAGCATGGCTAACCGTTTCCATCTTTGCCTTAACTGAATCAAGCTTGAGTTCTTCCTTTTTTATCACTAGGATGAGCATTTTCATTTTCCCACTTCACGTTTATTTTATAAAATGACCGCTGCACATACAATAAAATACTTAACTGTCCCCAAACGGCCATGCTGACGCCAAGGATAAAACTGCAGACCAGAGCCATGGCTGGCAAACAAGTCTGCTGTGTGCTGGCTGGAAACCTTCGTTTTGTCAGCGGGGGCGTGAGAGTCTGGATCTGGGGAGTGTCAGTTAGAATGTAAAAAGAGGTCCAGGTGGTTTGAAAGCCCGACCATTAAAGCTGAGACTAACCTCAGCTATGCAGCCGTGACTGACGAATAGCAAGCACACACCTAACTCTAAAACCAAAACTGACAAGTGACTGAAGCAAGGCAACAAAGGACGGCAGTGCCTGGAGCCAGGACAGATCAGGCCTGATTTCAGGGCGTGGGAGTCTAGGCATGGCATTTGGCCTGGGACTTAAAGGCTGGGGAAATTTTTCATGCATAGATAGAGATTAGTGGGGCTTTAGGAAGTCAGAGAAATACTACCCTTTTATTTTCTGCCCCCTGGGTCTTGAACTATTTGAGATGCAGACACAGGAGTCTGGCAGATGGAAATTAAAATACCACTCTTGCCCTGGCAGGTGTGGCTCCGTTGGTTGCAGCGTCGACCTGTACACAAAAAGGTGGTGGTTTGATTCCTGGTCAGGGTACTTACCCAGGTGTGCAATCTATCCCCAGTCGGGGCCCATGCAGGAGGCAACTCATCAATTTCTTTCTCACATTGATGCTTCTCTCTCTCTCTCTCTCTCTCTCTCTCTCTCTCTCTCTCTCTCTCTCTCATTCTCTCCCTTCCTCTCCTTGAAATCAATATAAATAAATAAGTAAGTAAGTAAGTAAGTAAATAAATAAATAAATAAATAAATAAAATATCACTCTTATCACCTATACAGCTGTTGAGATAACATAGCTAAGGTCTGTGACCAGGCGGTTTTATGAATGGAGGTTTAACATCTGAATTAGACACACTCCCCAGTCCCAGGCCCAGTTGGGTGAATGCATTGTACTGAGATGTGGACAAGAACACAGGTCCATCCCAAAACAGGAAGGGGCTGGGGCCAGCATCCCCAGATCTTTCTCTCAGAGCCACCAACCAGCTATCAATTCTGAAAGGAAAATGGAAGGAGAGGAGAAAGTCCAGGCGTGTGGCCCTGGGTAGATGCTTTCACAGGAAACATGAGGAGTGGGGAACAGGGTCTCCATCATAGTACCCAGCTATTTGTTCTCTCTGCATGTTGGGTTTCTCTACTGAGTCAGCCAACAACCAGGGATGTGGCAATCTTCCTCAGGAAAGAAGAAACAGCAAACCAAGTAGATGCTCTTGCTCCTGCCTTCTGACACTGAATGATCCTCTGGCCATCATGTAACAGGAGGGAACATTCCTGCCTCCACCCTCTCAGTTTGCCTGGCGGGGGTGGGGGCAGCCAGGTGGTGAGCAGCGTTGTGCCCATTGGCCATTTCAATGTAGACATTTAGGGAGGAAGAGCGCTGGCTCGACGGGGAAGGACCTGGCAGTGGGGAAGGGCGTGGGATTGCTGCACGGTCAGTGTCACTCTGCTCAGGGACACCCAGATTCCTACCTCCTAGAAAACCTGGCCTTGTCACCTGGAATGCCTCATTGGCAGCAAGGCGACGTGCCAAGCCATCAACTCCCAGACTGAGATTCTACTGTGTGTTGCCCAGCAATTATGAACAGCACAGTCCCCAACATGTAGGTGGTGACCAGTGGACCCTTGGCAGCAGTAAGGTGTGGCCACCAGCCAGGGAGGCAGACTGGGAGCAAAATGGAGAACAGGGGCAGAGGGATGAAGTGCTAGCCGGCTCTAGAGGTCCCCACGGTGTAGGGCTGGATGTGGCTCACGGCCTGAGTTTGCTGGTGTTGGTAATCTGGCAGGTAAATTCTGTAGTTAGCCGGGGTGGTGGAGAGTTTAGATCTGGAATCAGATGGACAAGATTTGAATCCTGGCTTCATTGTCTATTAGCTGTGTGATTTGGACAAGTTAATTTATCTCTCCAAGACTCACTTTCCTCATCCATCATATGATGATCTTAAAGGTGTCCATCACATAGGATTGCTGAGAAAACGAAGTCATATAAACCTCGATGCCTTGAACATTGTAAGGCCCTAGTGAAAGGTAGTTATTACTATCAATAGCTTTGATATGTGGCATGTTGTAAAAATGACTACAGGTTTGCTGGTTTAGGGGAATTCCATGTCAACATGAAATAATTTATGTGGTAAGATAACTAAATAACAAAGAAAAATAGGTTGAGATGGACCTTTATCCAAATCTTATTATAATGGGTAATAATTTGATAATAGTTGAAAAAAATGAATGGTTTGATATTCATCAGAGGGGCTAAGAACCAAAATATCAGCAATAAAAATCTTATTGGCTAAATATGCCATCAGTATTTTACAACTGCTAAGTAAAGAAATATAATGCCTAGTCAACATAAAACTCTGCTTAGAGTCACATTCCATCATCAGAGAAGTCTGATATTAATAATAACACTTTCTATGCAAGGAAGCGAATATGAAGCTTTTTCTCCATCCTCCACAAGCTCCCATGGGCAGGTTTCCACTTGCCTGGGCCAGGCAGCCACACAAGTGTCTGAAAGGCCCACGGGGCACAGAGCACTGGGGCTGACGCAAGCACTTGAGGGAGCCTGGGACCCCACTGACCAAACCCACTGACATGCTGAGCCGCAAACCCAACCCCAGCCCCACCAAGCTGCATTTGCCTCTCATTCAGAGAAGGGATGTGATGTGAGATGTCATTTGGACACTGAGTCTTTTGTCTCCCTGTTTCACATGGAGGGACCCCTGTGATCACACCTGTATACTCCAGGGAAACCTCCCTATTTAAGGTGAGCTGATTAGCAACCTAATTGCATCTGCTACAATCACCCTCTGTCAAGGAAGGTAACATGGTCACAGGTTCTGGGGATTTGAACTAAGACATATTTGGGAGCCAAATATGATAAGCATCTTAAAGTGAATTTTTTATTTTAAAACAACTAGGAAATATAGTGAGGGAAGAGTGGAGGGGGACAACAATGCAACCCGTATTGGGCCCCAGATGTTCTCATCCTTTGAGGCAGCTGTGAAATATTTTTTATTTCCATCAGGCACATTTTAGAATGAACTTAAAATAACAGGGTGCCTGTTATCATGGTTTACCCATGATACACTTTCTTATTTACTATTTTTATCTGATTTGGTACAGCTTAGGAAACCAGATAGTTTATTCTGGAAGTGTATCAAAAATGAGAATAACGAATATTTACACAATGCTCACTCGGTGCCAGGGGCTGGTCTAAGGGCTTTCATGTATTAGCTCCAGGCCGCCCAAAAGTCAGCAAAATGACCCACTCAGCGGAATTCTAAAAAGGCCCCAAATTAATCATGTAAGTGCTTATATAGCAATATGGAAAGCCATGTAGGTATATTATGTGGAAAAAAAGTTGCAGAAGTATCTATAATGTAGGCTGACCAATGTTTCGGGTTTTTCAGAGACGACCACATCTTTTATATGTACATTTTTGCATATTAAAAATACATATGCATTTTAAAACCCAGTAAGAATATAAATGATATGCATAGTTATCTATGAGAGGGAATTTGTGCTAGTTAAGATATAAATGTGATTTTTATTTTTTTACAAAGAGCTTGTATTAACAGGCATTACTTTTGCATCAAAAATGAAGTCATTCAGAACTGAATGCAGGAAAGGATTAACGTCACAAAGGCCCTGGATCAGTGTGGGTGGAGAGTAAAAGAAGGATGACTGGGGCAGGGAAAATGCTGAAATAACAAAGCAGGTACGAAAAGGATTCAGATTAACCAGTGCATGTTCTCGCTTTTAGAAGAGTTTCCCAGGAATTTTACAATGTGCTACTATTTATCCATATCTGTCATTCAGAATAGGGTATTTCTATGAGTTAGGCTAGAATTTCCTAAATTGTTCTCTGTAGAAATGTAATATGTATTTCATGAAAATAATTGATGGTGATGCTATTTTTTCTAGCAAAATTTATTGTAGAAAAACATATGTAAAAAATCAACTAAACAAATATTGATATTTTAAATATATAATAACCTACCTAAATTTATTATGTAGTTATATACTTATATTAGTTGTGTTTATTAATTTTATTATATAATATGTAATTATAGTATAAGTATAACATATAATAGTATGTAATTAAAATATGTCAATTATGGAATTATACAATTAAAATATAATATTTCAATTATATAATAGAATCACATAATAATTATAGAAGTGTATTACATTATTATATTGTACTAGAGGACCGGTGCATGAAATTCATGCACGGGTAGGGTCCCTAGGCCTGGCTGGCGATCAGGGCCAATCAGGGCCTTCTGGCTGCTGGCCAGGGCCACTCTTCCCTGGCTACCAGCCTGGGCCTCCCTTTGATCCGCACCTCCCCCTGGTGGTCAGTGCACGTCATAGCCAGCGATTTGTCTTCCGGTCAAACTCCCAAAGGGACAATTTGCATATTAGGTTTTTATATAGAGAGATAATGATTACTTCTATAATAATCCAGAACAGCTGGGACAACCCCTGGAGGGCACTGGCTCTGTGCTTTGAAGCAGGCACAGCATTTACCAACTGACTTGTAAGCTGCTGGTGGCAGACCCTGAAATCACCTACACAGTCCCCGCTCTCCTGCCGGCCTTGCCAGAAGAACCCTGATGCTGTTCCAGGTGCTAAGGCCCAGCCTCAGGACTTGCTTTTTCTCAGCTCCTTTGCAGCTAGTAGTGGCCATGAAACAGAGTTCGGGTTAGAGAGACGTGCGGGGACGTGGTAAATGGGCTTTCAGGAAGATGTTTTCCTGGTGAAAGGGAAAGACGCAGCTACTTTGCACCTTTTGCCTTTTGCTTTGTCTTTCTTTGGCCTGAGATACATATTTGACATCTGGAGCTGCAGCAGCCCTCTGTGACCATGAGAACAAAAGTCACATGCTCAGGATGGTGACCCAAGGAGCCAGGCCAAGTTGGGGTCCTTGATGACATCATAGTGTCACTGTCCCAGCCCCAGTCTGCTCATCCCCAAATTCCTTGCTCTGGAGGAATAAAACCTATTTAGTTAAAACATTACCGTCAGACTAGGGCCCCTAGCCTATTTGCATATTAGCCTTTTATTATATAGGATTCCTGTCACAAGCAGCTACATGCAATCCTGTTACCTATCCATGTACATCAGCTATTGATTGGTTATCATAAATGTCACGCACCTTGTCGTGTAATTTCAGCATATGTTATTATATTAAGCAATGTTTATTCAATATTAAACACTAACACAACACTTACATGTTTAACTTTGATCTGGGGCCAAAATGAGAAAGCTTTAAATGAAAAGAAGGGCCTTGGGGTTCCAAATGAACCCCAAACATATCTAGGCCAAACATAGACTTAGACGACTTTAAAGTGAAGATGAGCAACCTGAACTTTAACTTTCTAAAAGAAAAAACATACCTAGATGCATATTGTCCAGGGGGCAACAATGAATGCTATTCGGAGTAGCCAAATTTAAAAGGACACAAACATCATACTGCATAGAGCTCACATCCTCTGCCCCTTTGCTTTAATGTATCTGGGCCAGGTGTGACTTTTTAAAAAATATATTTTTTTATTTATTTCAGAGAGGAAGGGAGAGGGAGAGAGAAATAGAAACATCAATGATGAGAGAGAATCATCGATCGGCTGCCTCCTACACGTCCCACACTGGGGATCGAGTCCACAACCCAGGCATGTGCCCCAACCAGGAATATAACTGTGACCTCCTGGTTCATAGGTCAGCGCTAAAGCACTGAGTCATGCCGGCCGGGCTGACTTTTCACAGCACACTGCACCGAAAGCATAGACCGGAGGCTGTGTCTGATACACCTTTCAGCTACAACAAGGCTGTTTCCAATAGAGAAATGGGTGATTTAAAAACAAACAAACAAAAAAAAAACACACCAAATATTTAAAACACAAATATATAAAAGACACAAAATATACTACGGGTGTGTATTATCCATGTGATTTATCGCTGTTGATGTTGACCTTGGCTCCCATGCAGATTTAAGCATTCCTCATTTACTGCCCCGTGTAGTCCCTCTGCCTTTCATGTCAAGACAGCGATCTGGTTCCAGTTCATAGCAGACATGCCCACGTTAACTTGGATTTGGGCAGCCTAAACATGGAGAAGGTTCAAAAGAGAGACACATGACCTTCACACTGGCCCTTGGCGTGGGAGGACGGTGCAGCATGGAGAGGAGGCAGAATGACCTGCCCACTCCTACAATATGCCAACTGGCGGAGAAGGCTTGCAGAGAGCCAAGGCCAGCTGCCAAGCAGGGCCAGCTGCCCAGTTTTCTTCCTGTTCACGGGTGATGCTCTTTCATGGTGCAGCTTGGATTTCCAGCCCCCTCTCTTCTGAAAAGGTCTTCCTGGGGGTGGTGGCTCTCCCCCACCTCTGTCGGAGGCAGTAAGCATCCAGGAAACCAGGCCAGAAGACGAGGGGGAGGAAAAAGAAAGCAAGGAGTTACATCTGGCAAGTTCACCAGGAAACATTTCACCTGCCTCTCTGTTACACTGCAAGGGTTTGCTGGATTCTTGTTTGCAATATTCAGATAAGAATTTAAATTCTTTTCCCTTGGATGGAATTAGGATTTGGAGTGTTGCTTCCCCTTTCACCCACCTTTATTCTGACACATGAACTCGCTCAAGTAAGTAGACCACATAAAACAATAATAAAAGTATGTTATATAATTATTATTTAAATTCTCACCTGAGGGATATTTTTTAAATTTAATTAATTTTTAGAGAGAGGGAGAGAGAGAGAGAGAGAGAGAGAGAGAGAAACATTGATCAGTTACCTCTGGTACATGCCCTGACTGGGGATCTAGCCCACAACCTGGGTATGTGCCCTGACTGGGAATCAAACCCGCCACCTTTCAGTGTACGGGACGACCCTCCAAACAGCTGAGCCACACCAGCCAGAGCTATAATTATTATTTTCGTTACTATTAATTGAACATTCTACCATGGATCGGGAGCCATGCTAATTATTTTATATACACAGTACATTCAATCCTCAGCAATATCATAAAGTCATTAGCTTCCTTTTTTAGAAGATAAAATGAGGTACAGAAAGGTTAACTAACTTGCCCAAGACCACATAGCTGCTAATAAGTGTCTGGGAAGGGTATAAACATAGTCTGACTCCTCACTCCATATGCTGTACCCATTCCACAAACCACAGCTCCATCCTGCTACACTGTTCAACAAACAACCACCCCATGCTGCTGCACCATCAACAAGCCACCACCCCAGCTGCCGCACTGTTCAACAAGTCCCTATACTGTACACTAGTGCCTGCAAAGCTCCCAGCAGCTTGCAATGTGCTGGGAATGGGCAGATGAATAAAGCAGGGTCCTGGCCAGGAGGATCTCACTGTTGGTTCACTCATTCCCAGAAGTTCCCACATGCCCAGGGGCAGGCTCAGGGGTCCGGAGAGTTGGCTGTCTGAAGGAGACCTCAAGTCAAGATAAAGAGCTTTAGCATGTGGTGACTTTGAGACCAAAAGAAATGGCATAGAACATGATCATGATCCAAAATAAATAACGATATTCGAAATGTTGAGCAATGAGTTCAGTCCCAATCCATTAGAAAAGACCTATACCCAGCAAAATGGATCATAGGCCAGTCAGAACAGTGGCAGCTATGAACAACTGGGAGGGGCTGGACATTAGCCCTGAGACACCCGCCCCTCCAGATGGAGCAGCAAGTGCCCGAGGGGCCCCTCCAGGCCATCTTGAGCACCAGGAGGAGGAGGACAGTTGATTGGGTTTTCAGCATTCATGGGTGTTATTGTATGTGGAAAAACACACACCAGGTGTTCCTTGTGTTTTCATTAGTATTGTATTATAAACCTATATAAACCTATTTTTTCCTAAAGCCTCTCAGCTTAACATACAGATTTTGTTTACTTACAAATCTAGTAATTTTTGTGTTTAGGTGAAAATACTTTCACTTAGTCTTTGATTTATTCTTACTAAGCCTATATATATATGACAGACTCCCTAAACATTGAACACACTGATTAATTAAATTCCTTTAGAGATTTCAAACCACAGCCACAAATAGAACATGGACTTCAAACACTGCACCATGGACTTATAAATCTAAAAAGTAAAATATTCCTAATCACTCAAATCCCTTGGTCGTGGGCTTACCTTGGCCAAGAAAATGTGAGTGGAAGCCCTGCGCCACCTCAAGGTAGAAGCATTTTGTTGAGGGCGTGAGCCTCTCCAGCTCTTTTTCCCTCTTCACAGCAACAGTCCAGAGAGTGGAGCCTCTACTAGTCTGAATTCCAGAGAGAAAATGACATGGAACAGAGACCTACGTGGAAGAAATCAACTTTGGTTGTGTTAATCCAGTGAGATTTTTCAATTGTTTGCTACTGCAGCCTAGCCCTGTCCATCCTGACTAACATTTACTGCCTACACCTCTCTGCTGAACTCCAGACACAGGTCCCACATACTAACTCAACAGCTCCACCCGAGTATCTCGATAGACATTTCCAATGACACTGAATTTCTTATCTTCCCCCTCTAAAAGCCCTCCTGCACTTCCATCCTTCTAATCGTGTAGGGCAGAAACCTCAGCTTCATCCTGTCTCCTCTTTCTCTCACATCCTATACCCAATCAATGAGCAAATACCTTTGGCCCTCTTTTCAAAATATATTCAGAATTGGACCATTCACCCCTTCCTGTGCCGCCACTCTGACCTAAGTCAACATCGTCTCTGACTTGGATAATTACAATAGCAGGTCTGGCTGCTTCTATTCTCATGTCCCCTTTACAGACTTATTCTTAACACAGAGATCATTTTACACCAGCCAAATCGTACCCTAAACCCTGCAGCAGCTATCTATCTCACTCACAATAAAAGCCAAAGTCTTTATAATGACCTATGAGATCCCTCATGATGTGGCTCTCTCGTCGCCTCTCTCACCACAGTTCCTATTATTTTCCCCTTTATTCATTTCACTCCAACCACACTGGCCTCCTTCCAACCCTTAACCACACCAGGTACATTTCCAAGTTAGGGCTTCTGCTGTGGCTAATGTCTGTGCCTGGAATATTCTTTCCCCAGATAACCTCTTCATCTCCTGCAAGTTTCACTCAAACCTCACTTTCACAACGAGGCCTACCAATTTAAAACGGCAAACTGCCCACCTCTGGATCTCCTCATTCTTTTTACTCTGTTCTACATTTTCTTTTTAGCACTTACCACCCTCTAACCTATTATATAATCTACTTCTTTGGTAGGCTTATTGGGCACTGACCTCTCCTACCTATAATGTAAACTTTGATATCTGCAAACTCTATTCAAAATTCATAATTGTCTTTTCTTGAATGTACTGCGTTTTAGTTGCTTCTTGTGAGTATCATCATGTACTCATGTTTTCCACTGAATATTTTTCTGTCTAAGATGCTCAAGTTGTCACAATCTGGCCAATGGGAGTCCTGAGATCTTTACAAGCATTTTTTCCTTTTTTGCAATAAGATTTTCTAAACCATTTCTACTCTCTCTGCCCCAAACACAGAGCCATAAAGTTATGCGCTAGGGACACAGGTGGAGGCAGCATCACTATCAGACCACTTTACTGACAGGCAGATGTGATATATCCTTAAAAGATTTCATTAGTCCGGGTCCAGTCAGGAAAACAGAAATCACGCAAGGAATTTCCATCGGAAGAGAGATAATACAGACAATTGATCATAAAAATGTTAGCTGGGGCTCTTTTCCTCCCTGGATCCTAAAAGAACAGCCACTGGGATGAAAGACACAGTAACTATCCAGAACAAAAAGGTCATGACCAACGGACAGCATTAGCAAAACAAATGGCCATTGACGTCTTTCACCCTGGGAAGGCAAGAGTACCTAAGACAGAAATTCAGGCCCGGCCAGCATGGCTCAGTGGTTAAGCATTGACCTATGAACCAGGAGGTCACGGTTAGATTCCCAGCCAGGGCACATGCCCAGGCTGCAGGCTCTGTCCCCAGTCGGGAGTATGCAGGAGGCAGCCGATCAATGATTCTCTCTCTCATCATTGATGCTTCTATCTCTCCCTCTCCCTTCCTCTCTCTGAAGTAGATCAAAAACATATTTAAAAAATAAAAATTCAGGAAAAACTAGCCCAAATGTACAAGAGCACATCAGATGTCATTTTTGTATTTGGATTCAGAACCCATTTTGGTGGTGGCAAGACAATTGGCTTTCGCATGATTAATAATTGCTTGTAGTATGCAAAGAAAATGGAACCCAAAACATAGACCTACAAGACATGGCCTGTATGAGAAGAAGACCTCAAGAAAACAGCCAAAGGAACACAAGAACTGAATGAAGAAAGTCAGGGGACTGCAAAGGCCAGCGTTGGTGCTGCTAAAAGTGAGCTGGAGATCAGACAACAGCAGGAAAGATTCTTCCGCTGTGGTGATTGTGCATGAGAGAATTAATAAACTAAGAACTTAAAAAAGTGTTAGCTGGGTTGGGGACAAAAAGAATGCTTAGCCTGGCTGGTGTGGCTCAGTGGTTGAACATCAACCCATGAACCACGAGATCATTGGTTCGATTTCCGGTCAGGGCACATGGCCGGGTTGTGCGCTTGATTCCCGGTAGGGATGTGCAGGAGGCAGCCCATCTATGCTTCTCTCTCTCTATCCCTCTCTTCCTCTCTCTCTAAAATCAATAAAAACATATTTTTTAAAAAAGGAATGCTTAGGTAAACCAGAGATGAATAACTGAGAGATGAATAACCCAGCAGCTATCCCTGGATTGGGGAGCAGAAGGGAAGAGATGATATACTAGAAACCAGGACTTCAGAGCAGACTCAGCAGAGCTGACTCCGGGCCTCTCTCCACAGTCCCGGCTCCGTCCTGGATGAGCTCTGGCTGCTGGGGAAGGGAGGCCCCGCTGACGCTGGCACTCCCAAGGGGCTGCAGACAGAAGCTAGAAGCTGGAGCTACGGCTCTCTGCTTCTGCTGTCTCCCAACAAGAGGTAGAAGCAGGAAAGAAGCTCTGCTTTCCTTTCCTCCACCCTCACATTTCCCACCAGTGTCTCCCAGAACCTAGGAAGCCTCTGGCAAGGGAGTGAGAGCACCACGGAGTGGAGAAGGGTGGGCCTAGTGGGGCCACAATAGGTGGATAACCTGTGCAAAGGTCATGCAGGCACCCAGACTTTCCAATGAAACTCCAGCTTCTTTAAGTCTTTTTTATTATACCTTGCTCTGTTATAAAATATTGTCTGAGTTACCAATTTCTTCATGTGTCATATCATTTCTTATCAATTTTAATGATATCAAATATACATGACTATACATTCCTATAAACCTATGTATTTAAATGTCAACATAACATTAATGGGCACTGTTACACACTAATATACATTCATATTTAACTCAGAGTCTGACCTGGATTGGAATTACATTGTCTTGTTCTCTCTTTCTTTCTTTTATTGTGGTAAAAAATGCATAACAGAACATTTACCATCTTAACCATTTCTAAGCATACAGGTCAGTGGTGTTAAATATATTCACAGTGTTGTGCAACCTATCGTCAGAACTCTTTTCATCTTGCAAAACTGAAAATCTATACCCATTAAACAACAACTCACTATCCCTCCTCCCCCAGCTTCCAGCAACCACCACTGTATATTCTTGTCTCTACAAATTTGCCTACTCTAGGTAAATGTGTGGAATCATACAATACCTGTCATTGTGAGTGGCTTATTTCACTTAGCATAATGTTTTCAAGGTTCATCCATGTTGTCGCATGTGTCAGAATTTCCTTCCTAATCCTTAAGGCTTTTTAATGCTCTGTTATACCACAATTTGCTTATCCTTTCATCTGTCAGTAGACTTTTGTGGTACTTCTACTTTTTTGGTTATTATAAATGATGCTGCTGTGAACACGGGTGTACATTTCTTTTCTGTTTTATAATCCTATAGCTTTTGATCTTCATTCTACAGGAGTGTTGTTTTTTCATTTTTTTCAAATTGACTTTTTTTTGAGAGAGAGAGAGAGAGAGAGAGAGAGAGAAAGAGAAACATCGATATGAGAGAGAAACATCGATCAGTTGCCTTCTGTACCAAACCTGCAACCTGGATATGTGCCCTGACCAGGAATCGAACCCACCACCTTTTGGTGTACAGAACGACACACCAATTAACTGAGCCACACTGGCCAGGGCAGGAGTGTTCTTAGCTATGTCAGACCTAGCACCTTCTTTCATCCTTAAATGAAGTTCATAAATAATATAGCCTACCTAACACATACTTTCAGGAAAATCAATATAATAAAATAAGATATGCTTTATTGTGAGTAGGTATCTGTGAATGATCACATAAGGAATATAATGAAATAACCAAGTATTTTCACATTGTGCATGGTGGCCTCAGCCACAGACGTAGACTGCCTCAGGAGCTCTGCATTGGTGATTCAAATACCACAGGTAGTGTTGCTTGGTGGCATGATTTCCTAGAATGGGTAACCAACAGTTAGTAAAGTTTGAAACAAAGCAATCTTTCTTCAATGTCCACAGCTATTCTAATCATAGACATACAGTGCATTTTTATTTTGGGGGGGAAAAAATGATGTTTCTGTGTAAACAGAATTAGGTCTTGACTCAGATAATTTTACTTCACAGACTTGTTCATCTAATTGGCCAATTAGTGTGCTCCGAAGTCCACTGCCAAGTTTGTGCCAAGGCCATGCTTCCCACCGGTGGCTCCCAGCCAGTGGCTCCAGCGTAGTGGAGGTACTTTAGCAGACCTGTTTGTGGGAGGCTCCAGACTCCTCTGAAAGCTGACTTTGGCTTGAGGTTCCCAGTAGCTTTAATGAACCTTCCTTAGGCTGCACAACAATCTAGGATATTTCTCCCCAATCTTCCCACCCTCTCTCCTTCACTTGGGGTAAGATTTGCATTGCCTTCCAACAGCTCTGGGAGCTTGCATAGGTATTGCCCAAATAAAATCCTTGTACGTCTTATCCCATCTTGGCATCTGCTTCGTAAAGGACTTGGACTAACACAGTAACAAAGAACCATAAAACCTCCACGGCACACAACAATGACCTTTTATTGCTCACATTTCAGAGAGAGGATGTGGGGACGTGACTAGACAGCTCTGTTTATCTTCGCTGGGCTTGCTCCCATAGCTGAGGCTGACTGGCTGAGAGCTGATGTAGGATGACCTCTGCTATGATGCCTGAGGACTCAGCGGTACTGCATGTCTCTCCTCCGCCAGCAGGTTAGCCCAGGCATGTCCTGAGGGCAGCGGCACAGGCACAGGATAAAAGCCCAATCAATGTATAAGCCTATTTAAAACCTCTGCTTGCCTAAGGTCAGCTATATCCACTGGCTAAAGAAGATCATGTGACTGCGCCCAGAATGAGTTGGAGGGCTCTAAAAAGAAACATGACAAAAGTCAGGATGCAAGGACAAATGAAGTAGGGGATTGTTTTCATAATCGGTCACAGTGTCTATGTATTTTTTCTTAGTGAAGTACCACTCTTTCTCATTTTTTAAAAAAATTGTAACTTCTCTTAAATTTTTCTATAATCACAACATTGTAGAGTCATTTATTAATAGAGAGAAATACTTTACAATTTAAGGAACCTGAAAAAGAACAACAAACAGCCCAAAGTCAGTAGAAGGAAAAAAAATAAAGATTAGAGCAGAAATAAATAAAATAGAGTCTAAAAAATATATATATAAGATCAATGAAACCAAGAGCTGGTTCTTTAAAAAGTTAAACGAGATGGACAAACCTTTAACCAGACGAATCAAGAAACAAAGAGAGCCCTAGTCAGTTTGCCTCAGTGGATAGAGCGTTGACCTAGGGACTGAAGGGTTTGATTCTGGTCAAGGGCACATGCCCGGGTTAAGGGCTTGATCCCAGCAGGGGGAGTGCAGGAGGCAGCCTATCAATGATTCTCATCATTGATGTTTCTATCTCTGTCTCCCTTTCCCTTTCTCTCTGAAATATATATATAAAAGAAACAAAGAGAGAGGACTCAAAATCAGAAATGAAAGAAAAGTAACAACTGACATCATAGAAATACAATTGATTACAAGGAAATATTATGAATAACTATATGCCAACAAATTGAACAATCTGGAAGAAATGGATAAGTTCCTCTTAACATACAATCTTCCAAAACTGGATCAAGAAGAATCAGAGAATCTGGACAGAAAAATTATAACTAATGAAATTAAAGCATTAATAAAATAAAAATAAAAACTCCCAACAAACAAAAGTCCTGGACTGGATGGGTTCATAGGTAAATTTTACCAAACATTCAAAGAAGAACGAACACCTATCTTTCTCAAACTCTTCCAAAAAATTCAAGAGGAGGGAAGAGTCCCAGGCACATTTTACAAGGCCAGCATTATCCTAATTCTAAAGCCAGACAAAGACACTACAAAGAAAGAGAATTACATGCCAATATCCCTGACGAACATAGATACTAAAATCCTCAACAAAATATTAGCAAAACGATCCAGTTTCACATTAAAAAGATCATACACCATGACCAAGTGGCATTTATTCTGGCAATGCAAGGTTTCTATAATATCCACAAGTCAATAGATGTGATACAAAACATAAAATGAAATATAAAAACCACATGATCATGTCAACAGATGCAGAAAAGGCATTTGATAAAATCCAGCACCCATTGTTTAAGGTGTTTGTATAATTTCATGCTTCTACATCTAGAACCTAGAGAGAACACTGTAAGTATTGTGGGAGGAGATGTCTAAATACAGGAATCACCCTGACCTGTGTGGTTCAGTTGGTTGGAGTGTCATCCTGTGAACTGAAAGGTTACTGGTTTGATTCGGGTCAGGGCATATACCCAGGTTGCAGTTTGATTCCGGGTCCCAATGTGTACGGGAGGCAGCCGATCAATGTTTCTCTCTCACACCCATGGGTTTTTTTTTTCTTTTTTCTTTCTCTCCCTCTCCTTTCCTCTCTCTCTAGAATCTATGAAAAACATATCCTCAGGTGAGGATTTAAAAAATAATAAATAAATACAGGGATCAATAATTTTTTGTACTAAATACCTACAAACAGGAAGCATGTGTAATTATGAAAAGACAACAGAAATGAAATAGAAGACTGAAAGGAGGGGAATTTTAAATACAAACAAGGAGAGAAGAAGGCAGAAAATGAAACCCTGTACCAATTGTTGGGGGGGCCAAGGGCAGACACCTGTTTCTTGGTTTGCCTCACGTGTACGTGGAGCTGCTACAGGGCAGTTAGTCCCAGAAGGAGCCTGAGACCAGCTCCTCCTTTAAGGAGAGGTTTTGCTCATTCAATAACAGATACATTCACCATGGCCCAAGGCACCTTCAAACACTGCTCTCCCACTCAGCACCACACTTAAGTCCAATGAAAGTGCCAATAATGCAGAGAGTGCCCACTCCCAGCTGAGGGTTAACCATTACCACAGTTCTGGGGTGCACCGAACAGCACAAAAAGCTGGGCAGCAAGCAGAGTTGGAGCAAGGGGGATTAGGATAAGTTTTGAGAGAGAAGTGGTGTCGAAACCGGGATTGGATGCAGAGGCAAGAAAATGTGGAAGCAGCCCTAGCCAGTTTGGCTCAGTGGATGGAGCATCAGCCTGCAGACTGAAGGGTCCCATGTTTGATTCCAGTCAAAGGCACATGCCCGGGTTGCGGGCTCCATCTCCAGTAGAGGGGGTGGTGCAGGAGGCAGCCAATCAACGATTCTCTCTCATCATTGATGTTTCTATCTCTCTCTCCCTCTCCCTTCCTCTCGGAAATCAATAAAAATATATTTTAAAGAAATAAAATGTGGAAGCAGCACACAATCTCATTTTTTTTCTATTTATTTGTTTTTTTATTACACAGTCTCATTTTCATTGCAAACATAGAGGGCACTAGGCTGGAGAGTGAGCTGAGACCAGATCATGGCGGGTCTTGAATGCCAGGGTGAAAAGCATATTCATAATTCAGCGAGAGCCACTGGAAGCTTTTGAACGAGAAGTGACATGACAGAGCCTTGATTTTTAACTGCATATATGCCTGTACGAAATAAAGACTGCATTTCCTAACGTCTCTTGCAGCGAGGTGTGGTCATGTGCCTAAATTCTGATTAATGAAATCTAAAGGAAATAGGACTATGTAGCCAACTTTTAGGAAGTTTTCTTAAGGGAACAAAGAATTGCTCTTCCCCACCCCCGCCCCCTCTGTTGGATAGAAGCTGAAACTAATCCTAACATGTAAATTACTTATTAGAAAGATTGGCCCAAGGCAAGGCAAAATATAAGATGGTTGGAACAAGAGGAGCATTGGAGGTGGGAAGACTAATTAGGAAACAATTCCACGGTCAAGATAAGCAGTGAGGAATGAAAAACTGAGCCAAGTATGGTAGCAGTAGAAATGGACGGGGGTGGTGGATATAATATATATTGTGAAAACAGTGTCTTTGTGAATTGGTAATTGAGGGGAAGAGACACCAAAGAAGGAAGAATCAAAGGTCACTGTGAGATTTCAAAGAGAGGTGACTGGCGGTCAACAATGCTGGTAACAGAACAGGGGATTCAGAAAGAGGAGCAGGCTTGAGGAGGGCACAGAAATGGGAGTCAGAGGAGGAGCGGGCTTGAGGGAGCCAGCCATGAGTCAGTGTTTGACATGCTGAGTTGGAATGCCTTCGGGATGTCCAGGTGGAGATGTAAAGCAGGCAATTGGGAATTCATTTCTGGAGCATGATACGAGAGTCCTTGTATAAAAACGGTAGTCAAAACAAAGGAAGTTGCTGGTTGGCAAAATAGAGGGTGTCTCTAGAATTGCCTCTCCTTCTGTGCACAGAGAGAAATAAATTGTGTAATGAAAAATCAGATAAAAATATGTACAACTCTTCACTTGACATGCGCCCCCCTCCCTCTCTCAAAAATAACAACAACAAAAAAAACCACCACTACCACCACAACAAAAAACCCTACAATGAGACAGTAATGGAAATCCTCACTCTGTCAAAATTTGAATAGCTCCTGAAAGTTCCTTAGGAAGGCATTTTGTTTGACTTGTACAAATATCTGTCATGACATGTTTTAAGATGACTCCCTTTTCAGCAAGAGATCTATAGCAAATTGCCTTCCTCTTTAACTCATGTAAGACTTCCCTTTCACAAGTCTTGAAAGAACAATTCTTTTCAAAAGCAGAATGAGAAAATATAAAAATCCAATAAATGTGAAAAGTAAAACTACTACCTAGAGCTTTCTCCTGTATCTGCTGTAACCAGAGCAAATGTTAAATAAAAAGGAAATGAATCAAGTGTGAACAGTAAGGAACCAACTTCAAAGGCTGGCTAAACAGTCATCTGCACTGTTTTCGCGGGACGGCTTGGGGATGGAAGAGGTTAATATCCAGTGGCTTGTGTGCCAGCGGGGGTGCGCTGGAAGTAGCGGTGTGGGAGCTCTGTTTTTTCCTAGAAGAATTTTGCGTCTTTACCGCAGACAGCTGCAGGGGAACCCGAGGCGCGCTCCTCGGGGCGCGCAGTGGCGGGGCCGGGCGCTGGAGTTGATGGCACAGTGGACCCGGGTTTCACTGAGGGGTGTCAGAGCCCTTATTGCACGTGTGGAGGAGGCTTTTCTCATCCGCCCATCCATCCATCTTTTGTCTCAGGGCCAGGGCCTGCTCTGGGCATCCCGGCGTGCTTTACCGCACAGAACCCCACGGGACTGCATGGGAGGAGGAGGTTTGATGCAGGAGGACGCGGCGGTAAGACTACCGTGGGGCCCCCTCAAAAGAGACGGGCGAGTTATCGGATCCGGGCGGTGCGGGGCGAAAGCAATAACCCTGAAGGAAAGCCCTCCCCTCTCCCACTCAGGACAAGGAACGCAGCCCCATTCCCCCTTCTCCCGGGCCCTCGGGCTCGGAGCGCCCAGACCTCGGCCCGTCCGAGAGGCCCTGGCAGTGCCAACGGCCCGCGCCGTCCCTCAGACCGCGCCTCCCCACGGTAGCCAGGAGCCCGTCCCCGGGGCAGCGCCCCCATCCGAGACGCCCCATCCACCGCGCCCAGCTGGGGGTGCGCACGGGTGCTGATTGGCCATGGCCGTGGAGGGGGCGGGGCTGCGGCCTTGGAGGGCGGCCCAGGCCCATTTCTCTTTGCCATCGGTGACTAGGTTGCATCATTTTCTGCCCGAGATTGCTGTGCGTGATCCACTTAGCCGGGAGCGCCAGCCCGCTTCCAGCGCCTCTCCTGGCCCTCTCCACACCTGTTCCTGCGCCCGGCCCGGCTGTCTCCCGAGGGATGGCTCCCAGAACCAGACACAACTAGTGGATTGCGCCAGCTCCGCCTGAGCCATTCATTGAGAGTTCAGTCTTTCACTAGAGCCCAAGTCCCTCACCTTCTCCAGCTCCGAGCTGCGGGCAACGCCATGGAGAAGAGCAGTGAAACCAACGGCTACCTAGACAGCGCCCAGGCTGGGCCTGCAGCGGGGCCTGGAGCGCCCCGGCCCACCGAAGGACGCGCGCGGCGCTGCCTCGGCTTTCTCCGGCACCATGCGCTGGTGCTGCTCACCGTGTCTGGGGTGGTGGCGGGCGCCGGTCTCGGCGCGGCACTGCGCGGGCTGGGGCTTAGCCGCACGCAGGTCACCTATCTGGCCTTCCCCGGGGAGATGCTGCTCCGCATGCTGCGCATGATCATCCTGCCCCTGGTGGTCTGCAGTCTGGTGTCGGGCGCCGCCTCTCTGGACGCCAGCTCTCTTGGGCGCCTGGGCGGCATCGCCATCGCCTACTTCGGCCTCACCACTCTCGGCGCGTCTGCGCTCGCCGTCGCTTTGGCGTTCATCATCAAGCCTGGGTCTGGCGCGGAGACCCTTAAGTCCAGCGACCTTGGGCTGGAGGATTCGGGCTCCCCTCCGGTCCCCAAAGAGACAGTGGATTCCTTCCTCGACCTGGCCAGGTAACGACCATCCTCCCCCTCTCCCCTCCATGGAGACGCCAGCTCTTCAATTACCCTCCAGTTCATTCATAAACACACACCTTCATATACTCCTAAAGAGTTCATTCTTAATTGGTTGCTAATATTTTTAAATATCAAAGTAATGTCTGGAGCTTTGCATGCTGACCACCCTTTTCAAACATCAGTCTTGATGCACCGGACAGTCTGAAGGAGCAGGGCCACATATTTTTTTAGCAAGAGCCAGTCCTACCTTCAAGTGTGAGTGTGCATTAGGGCAGAGGCAGCAGCCTCGCCTGTACTTGACTTCTTACGCTCTCTGGCTATGTTCTAACCACTCCTGGATAGCTTCACCCTATTTTATCCAACAGAGTCCCTGAAAGCTTCCGGGCGCATTGGTTAAATTTTGCCTGTTGAGCCATCCTGGCCTGTAATCTATGGCCTTCTCTGCTTCAGCCCTTTGGCTGGGAGGAAGCTGGCAATTTTTTGAAGAGTTGGTCAGAAGACCCAAGGATAACAAGGCTGGGCTTAGTTGTGTGGGGCCCGTTGCCCAGACTAGCCTCTCCTGGGGGCTTGGAACAGATTGCCCTCCAACCCATAGTCAGGACCACTGTACAGTATTGTGAGTTTCAAGGGGCTTTATTTGTGGGAAGATGTGAGTTCCAGAGCAGAGGGAGAGAGTCACTTTCTGTGACGCTTCCAAGTTGCCTTTCAAACCCTGAGACATAGGGTAGTTTCTCTGGTTTACTCAAGTCAGCCTCTCCTGCTTTCTCCATTAGCTCAGAGTTCACAGACGGAAAATTGCAGCCTGGAGGCATTTACTGACCTGGCCAAATGCAGCTGAGTGAGGGGCTCAGCTGGCTCCGGCTCCAGGTTTCCGACTGGGAGCCTTGTAGAGGTCTGTTTAGTCTTAAGTCACTGAGGCAAAGTTCCTCATTGCTAACTAAGGCTGTGAAAAAAACGGCAAACCCTGGGCAAAGTGACTGGGCTTCCTGCTGTTTCCATTTCTCCTTCTGGAAAATGTGACAACGGTCTGCCACCGAACAGACAGAGTGTTCATTTGAAACTACAGCAGTGACAACCAAAAAAAAAAAAAAAAGTCCAAGGTATTACATTGAAAAATAAAAATCTCTGATGAGGCGGACCAGAAAGTTCATACCAAAATTTCTTCCCTAAAAGGCAGGTAGAGGTAGCCTATTAGGACTTTGATGGCATCACAGCCTTTGCTTAGTGTCTGGCAGCTTGATATTTGGAATCTTGAGAAATCCTTAAAGTTTGGGGACTCACTTGGGTGTTGAAAACAGTCTAATGAGGTTGAGAGTGCCTTTGGCTCTTCAGTGTATCTGTCATCTGTCCCAGGAGAGAAAGCGGATATTGGGATGAAAGGATTCTTTTTTGCAAGGATCAGTGGTCCAGGGAGGGAGTTGTACCCCCATCGGAGGCTCAGTAGCATTCTCATCTCCAAGAGAGGGGCAGTGGCCAAAAACAGGGGGTGAGGGTGATCTGAGGGGTACCTTATTACCACCAGCCCCAGAAGAGATCTCTTAGTTTCTGATCGTGGCTTGCTAGTTTTAGACCCAAGCCCCTTTAGCTCCTGCTTCTGAAGTGAATGGTGACCCAGTATCATGGCATAACGGTCAGTGTAGGTGCAGACTTTTCAGTGACTTGGGATTGCAGATACAGGGAATGACTAAAAGAACCTTTGTCATGGCTTGTTGGGGATAGGTAGTGTTTCATAATGCATCCAACAGCCAACCTCATTTGATCCAGCAGCTCACGGATAAACTGAGGAAATTGAGCTACAGAGAGATTAAGTGATTTGCTCAAGATCATGGAGTAGTTGATCAAAAGAGGGATTATAAGAACCAGTGGACTCTGGACTCCATAGTTCAGGGTTCTCTTTCTCTACCCTCCCCTCCCCCAAGTCAACATGCGATAGTAATGAAACCACGCTGCTGGTCTAGTCCCACAGTTTCAGAAGTGTTATCTCTGGGTCAAAAGAGGAACCAGGTAAGGGTTTGACAGGGTCGAGGCAGATGGCCACTTCCTCTAAGGAGGAGATGAGCCCCTTCGGTGTCGGTGGAGGAAAGCACGTGTGCAGCTGCTCAGACGTGGCTTTCACCGTGAGCAGCTTGTGAGAGGAAACAGTCCTGAGCCACATGGAAATACTTCCTGGGTCTGGGAAGACTCTGGGTAAAAATTTTAAAATTGCTTCCTTTAAGGAATCCTTACAGATGTCCATTTTAAGTGACTCTGGGCATGTTCCTTGGCAGAGGCGGGGCGCAGTCCTTCCTGCCTGTGGGCACGTGAATGAAATGAGAATTTACCAGTAAACACCTCAGTCATGCAGCAGGCCCTCCCCTGATCACTGCCCACAACTTAAAACACCTGGAAGGAGTCGGAAAGGTCTCTGGTGACTTCGTGCAGTGCAGGCTTTGCCAAAGTCCATGACCTTTCCTGGTCGCGGAGTGGCCCCAAATCCCACGGGGTCTCTCTGCCACAATTTCTAATTTGATTTTTGAAGCTGTAAGTACAAGTCAAAAAGAAATGAAACCAATCGATATTCATTATGCCTTTGAGAAAATCCAGAATGCCATTACCAAGGGGTTTGGTTTCCTACCACACAATGGATTAGAAATAACAAAGGAGCCGCGAGTGGGTGTGAGGTGCCTGCACTAGGAGCAGGCCCTTCGAGAGGTTGAGAAAGGACAGTGGATAGTAGCTGTCAGGTGGCAGCGTCGCAGACAGTCCCTTCCTGAGCAGCCTGCAGCTTTTATGCCTGAGGTCCGGGAACAATACAGGACTCTCCAAGCTGGGTGTGACCCATCCAATTGAGCCAGGATGTTTCATCCAACACGAAATGATTTTGGCACCAAAGACACAGAATTAGCTTATCAGGAACCCAGTCATTGTGAAAGTTCGTAGTCCCTACCAATGTTTATTTCGGAGTCCTAGGGCATGCCCATAACTTCCGGTGCCCTGGCTTCCTCATTTTCCTAATCAGGATCATGATAGTACCTACCTCACAGGATTGCTTTGAGGATTAAATGAGTTATGTCTGGCCCAATGTATGTTTGCTCTTGTTATGAATGGAGCCATGTTACAGAGCGATTGGGGTTTACACAACTAATGGGAATGGCCCTGTTTTTACAGTTTGAAATAAATGAGAGTAAATAGGGGGCTGCCGGAGGGGGCGGGGGGAGAGAATGTTTGAGGGAACTCAAGATGCCTTGCAGCTAACGTAGTCTTTAGGTATTTTGGGAACCACGTGGAGCCTGGAGAAAAAGAAGTGAGCAGTGCCAGACTGTTTTGGACTAATAGAATCAACACTATGGGAAATTTGGAAAATGGAGAAAAGTCAAAACTAAACACAGATTTCTGAAATGGGCAGAAATCCTCACATGTGCTCCATGATGTTCCAGTTTATTTTATCCCTGCCTTACCTGTACAGTCTCCAAAATTGACCTCAGCTGTAGATGGAAAGCACTGAGGCAGCTGGCTTCTCAACCTTCATCTGGATCAGTGGTTCTCAACCTTGGCTGCACACAGTGATGGCGAACCTTTTGAGCTCGGCATGTCAGCATTTTGAAAAACCCTAACTTAACTCTGGTGCCGTGTCACATATAGAAATTTTTTGATATTTTCAACCATAGTAAAACAAAGACTTATATTTTTTATATTTATTTTATATATTTAAATGCCATTTAACAAAGAAAAATCAACCAAAAAAATGAGTTCGTGTGTCACCTCTGACACGCGTGTCATAGGTTCACCATCACTGGCTGCACATTAGAATCACCTGGGAATCTTTTTAAAATCCTGATTGCTGGGCCTCATCTTCCGGAAATTCTGTTTCTTTGTTATGGGGTGGGGCCACAACATTAGTAACAAAGAAACAGAATTTCTGGAGGATGAGGCCCAGAAATCAGGATTTTAAAAAGATTCCCAGGTGATTCTAATGTGCAGCCAAGGTTGAGAGCCACTGATCTGGATGCTAAACTTTGTAGTTTTCAAATGGGAAACCAAAGACTTATCTGCAAAGAAGGCAGGTAGGACAGCTTCTGGGCTGAGGCTCTGTGTGCTCTGGCAGAAGAACCGCGCTGGGCCTTGTCTTTTGCGGAAGTATAGCAGGCGCTCCGTGTACCTGGTAAGCACCACTGAGATTTTGCCTGTTGCCCTTTATTCTAGGAGTTATGTTTTTTCTTGTGCTCATTTTATCAACAATGGACTGAGCTCTGAGTCTTTCCCTTCACCAAGGGAGGCATGAGAGACTTAATTTCCTCCCTCAAGGACTAGTGTGAATGGGATGCCTCTCAAGCTGCAAAGAACACATTTCTCAGTAGGTGCAAAGATGCAAAGAATCCTATTGGGGACTGTGATCTAATATTAGCCCCCGGATCACAAGAGAGTGAATAGTGCATAATTTCTTTTAAATGTTGGCCATGCAGGTTGTTTAATCTATGCCCACGTATCTCTATTGGCAAGATGAAGACTCTTAGCAAATCTAACAAGGATCCAAATCCATGGAGGTTTCTCAGCCAAACTACTCACTAAAATAGGAGCTTGTAATTTAAAAAAAAGGTTTTAACTTGACACCATTCCTTCTACTCGGGAGACTACCCGACTAGTTCAAGTACTGAAAAGAACATGCACGCAGAGAGACAGTGTGGGCAGTGATTGAGAGCAGACACTGAAGTCAATTCCCTGGGTTTGAATCCAGCTCTACCACTTACTAGCTTTGTGGACAAGTCATGTAGCCTCTTGGTGCCTCGGTTTCCTTATCTGTAAAATAAGGCATATAATAGTATCTACTACCTAGACTTGTTATCTGAGTGTCTTGCTAATATGCTAGTGTACCTTAGCCACTCAGGCTACTTGATATAGAGAATGAGTGCTGTTCTTAGCTTTCTTTCCTAAAATGTCTCCCACCCCAGAGGCCCAGCATTAACCTTTACAGCTGGAATTTAAAACTGGATGTGGGCCTTAAAAAGAGGGTGGATTACTCCCCCTACCCCCCACTGTCACAATAGTGTGAGCCCATCACCTAAGCCCTTTCTGTGCTCCCAGCCTTGGGGCGGGGGGGTGGGGAGAGGGGGGGTGCCAGGATCAGAAGGAGCACATTCTGTTAACTGGCTCTAACAATAAACACCAGGGGTAATAAGTATCAGATGTATATAGCGTGAGCCATATCCTGTTCTAAGGAGCCTTTGAAATTTTCATAAATAGGGAAAGAATTTTGTAACTTAAAGGGAATACTCTGGAACAAAAAATACACCCAAGCAAAAGTAAATTGTTTTACATTCTTCTCATATAGAACAGGGAAATGCATACCACCCTTCACAATAGGATCAGAAGAACAAATAGTAGCAGATGTGTAAAGAAGGAACACTGAAGTTTTGCATCCTGTGAGCTGCATGAGTCTGAACAGTACCGCCAACTAAAGTTCTACCGTCACCACATCAACTTCGACTCATACCAGTTTTTCTAAGTAATGTATCTAGAGATTCCCACAGCTCTGGGAAGGCATGCCCGTTCATTCTTTCCCAATTTGGTCTGATTTGTGTCTCTGGATTTAATAGTATGGTCTTGGCATTTTTGCAAATGTTCTTGATTTCGACCCACTATAAGAAATATATATATATATATATATATATATATATATATATATATATATATATATTTAATATATTTTATTGATTTTTCACAGAGAGGAAGGGAGAGAGATAGAAAGTTAGAAACATCGATGAGAGAGAAACATCGATCAGCTGCCTCCCGCACATCTCCCACTGGGGATGTGCCCGCAACCCAGGTACATGCCCTTGACCGGAATCGAACCCGGGACCCTTCAGTCCACAGGCCGACGCTCTATCCACTGAGCCAAACCGGTTTCGGCAAGAAATAGATTTTTTAACCAATATATTTTTCTGGCCAGTTTTATTAAAGAAAAATTTTGCATGATTTACTTTTCACCAGTCTGTCCTAGCATGTTTCTAATGATGTCAGAATCACCTGGATCACTGACAGTCAGTGTGCATACTCTGTAGAATTTTCCACATTCTGTGCCCAATTCAGTATTGTTGCCACTATAGTGATGGGCACCAGTCTGGGCCAACATGGCATTGTATGCTATTTCAGATTTCCAAGGCTGGACAGGTGCTGGCAAAGATGATCAGTTTCGCTTTGCCTTCTCCAACCACCTTCAGAATTTGCTTCTCCCCCAGCATGCACTTTCCACTTTTCATAACAAGGTGGATCCTAGAGGTGATCGATTCCAGCAACATTTTTTTGTCTTCTTTGCAGCCACCATCTTCCCGCCTTTGGTGCAGTACAGCCCCCAATCAGAAGCAACCTCTGAGGTGACTGGGGAGTGACAAGGAAGAAATACATTTAAGATTATGGCATCCACACATATGCACCCCGACCCTACCCTGAAATACCTGTTTCATAAAACAGTGTTGTAAATGTGATACGTGCTGGTTTTTTCCATTCTATCTCATGTCTTACATCTTTTATAAAATGCTGGTGAGAGCCCATACATTTGATTTCACGGATTATTGATGTTTGAGAAACTTTGGTTAATGTGTATCTGGTCTTATGTAATTCATGTAAACATCTCAGGATCAAATAACAGAAAGAAGGAATATTTGAGAATTTAAACAAGATGAAGATCTCAGTAGTTAGAAGCACCCAAACAGCCAGCGAGGCTGAGTGCGGTGCAGCAGTGAGCATTGGCCTCTGATTTCCAGACTCTGATCTCTGTACTCCAGACCTGCACTGTCCAATCTGACAGACACCAGTCCCAAGAGGCTACTTAAATTTAAATATGTCATTTAAATTTTTAATGTAAACAAAATTTAAAATTCAGATCCTCAAGAGCACTAGCCATATTTCAAGTGCTCAGTAGCCACATGACTACCATATTAGCACAAATATAGAAAGTTCTGTTGGACAGTGCTGGTCTCGGAGCTATGGTGTCACCATGTGCTAACAGTGTGGGGGAGCGGAGAGGAGGGTTGAACGTGGTCACCGCTAAAATTCCTTCCAGCTCCGTATTTTAAAAGCCCGCAAAGTTATTGTGTGAATGTGAGGAGTTGGAGGAAAATGCCTAAGACAGAGCTCTGGGAAGCAAAACTGCTTGGATGATGAGCACCTTGGATACAGGAGAGGTCACGAGTAAGAAAAATCCTGAGCTCACAGCAGCGTATGTGTTTGAAAGGAGAGGGGTAAGAAGAGCGCAGACATAACAAAGTTGTAGAACTGACACTACCCGACCCTAACACTTTACAGTGATAAAGCTACTGTAATCACGACTGTGATTTTGGTGAAAGAATAGGCAAATAGATCAATGGAACAGAATAGAAAGCCAGAGATAGACTCTCATAAATATGGTCAACTGATCTTTCACAAAGGCGTAAAGGTGATACAATGGCACAAAGATAATCTTTTCAACAGATGGTGCCACAACAGCTGGACGTCCACATGCAAAAAAAATGAATCTGGACACAGACCCAGCACCCTTCACAAAAATTAACTCGGAATGGATCACAGACCTAAATGTAAAATGCAAAACTGTAAAACTCCCAGGAGATAGCACAGGAGAAAACCTAGGTGGCTTCCAGTATGGCAATGACTTTTAGATACAATAGCAAAGACACAATCTGTCAGATACTTGGCTTGACTAAATCACAGCCTCAGCTCTTTGCCCCTTGGTATGGGCAGGAGGGGACTGCTGCTCCTCTTCTTGGTCTGTGGCAACCAGAGGGACCAAGGGAAAGGAATAGGATTGTGTGGGTGCATGAGCTTCAGCTCACTGCCCCCAGGCAATCCCTTCCCGGGGATTACTATCTGAGAGCTGAGCTGTATAATCTAAAGAAAGTTCATTCCATTGAATGTAAATTTTTTTGGTTGTAAAATCTCCTTTGCAGTTAGCACTATATGTTGTTGTTGTTTTTTAACTTTTAAAGCATTTTGTCTGATTTACATACAATGAAACACACCTCTTTTAAGTGTGCATTTCAGTGAGTTTTTACAAATAGAGAACTCCCTTAACCATCACCACAATCCAGACACTGAACATTTCTGTCACCCATGACCCTTCTCAGCAATGCCCACTCTCCGCCCCTGGCTGGAGAAAGTTTTGCTTTCTGTCACTACAGATTAGTTTTGCTTTTACTAGAGTTTCATAATAATAGAATCATTCAGCATGTGCTTTTCTTTGTCTGGCTGTGTTTGCCCAGCACAATGTTGTTGAGATTATCCAGTTGCATATATTAGTAGTTGGTTTCTTTTTATTGCCAGGTAGGATTTCAATGTGCAAGTTTATCATAATCAGTACATTCATCTGTTGGTGAACATTTGGGTTTGAGGCTACTATGTTTAAGATTATTAACCAGGGGTCCTCAAACTTTTTAAACAGGGGGCCAGTTCACTGTCCCTCAGACTGTTGGAGGGCCGGACTATAGTTTAAAAAAAAAACGATGAACAAATTCCTATGCACACTGCACATATCTTATTTTGAAGTAAAAAACAAAACGGGAACAAATACAATATTTGTATTTGCATGTGGCCCACGGGCCGTAGTTTGAGGACCCCTGTTAATATTAACCATACAGGCCCTTTTCGCAGACATATTTTCATTTCTCTTGTAAATATCCAGAAATGGAATTGCTGGGTCATATGGTAAGTGTATGTTTAACTTTGTAAGAAACTGCAAGGATATATTGTTTTCTTCTAAGGAAATTGGTTTTTTGGGTAAGGGGGTGGGGGGGACAGGAGTTGTTGTTTTGCCTCTAGTATTGTCTGTACCTCTCTGTTCCCATTGGATTTTGTAGACTAGATACTGTAGACTGTCTGAAAACAGGTCAGTGTGTCAATGGCTGGTCTAGAAGTTCTGGGTGAGGGTCATGGTCTATGTGGGTGAGACAGTATTGGGTTATTGCTCATGCTAAGGAGACCAGGCAGGCTAACTAGCAAGGTTTAAACAAATAGCATGTACTCTTTGGAAGAGAGTGTATTTCAAGGTTGTCGGGAGGCTGTACTTGTACCAATTGAGGAAACTGCTAATCCTTAAGGATGCAAGGTACATCCAGCAGGAGTTGTTCCCCATAGAGACTGATGGAGAGCTTCTAACCCAGCTCGTCCTTAACTTCCTTGCCCTCTTGGGGAGAGAACCTAGTGGCCAGCTCAGTCCTGGAACTATTGAGGGTTGTCATGCGGTGCGGGTAGAATAGGAAATCCTGGCCTCAAGACCGACTTCTGCTTCTAAATATTATAGCATATGGAAATGAGATACCAAACCTACCCCATAAGTTTGAAATATGTAATAAAGGTGCTTGGTAATGGAAATAACAGGCAAATGTAAGTTGCTATTCATCTATACACTAAGAAATAGTACACATTGCTAGTCTTTTCTACCTTTTTTTTTTTTTAAGTAAATATGCTTGTGATAGAACTCAAATTTCTGATCACCATTTCGTAATGGTTAATTTAACTGATGATCACATTTTGTCTGCTTAAATGCAGGTGTGCACGAGCCGGTATTCTCTAAATATGTTCAAAGCAATACTGGTTTCACAGACAAGTAGATTTGGAAAATGCTGTGTTGCAGTCTCTACATACTGGCTGTCTTGAGGAAGCCAACTTTAGTGTAATAAAATTTTCTATCTTATTAACCCTGTTGGCTAGCACACGAGTTATCTAATGCACAAATTAATAAGTTGCCCACAATTTAGCAGCTTAAAATCACACACATGCATTATCTCACAGTATCCGTGGGGTAAGAATCCTGGCATGGCTTAGCTGAGTCTTCTGCGCCGGCCTCTTACAGAGCTGCAATCAGGTGTTGGCCACAGCTAAGGTCTCCTCCGAAGGCTTGACTGGGGAAGTGTTCACTTCTGAGCAGTTGGGTCCTTGAGGTTCAGGCTGGGAGCCTCAGCTCCTAGTCGGCTGTTGGCCAGAGGCCACCCTCAGTTTCTTGTCAGATGGGCCTGTCCAACATGGCAGCTTGTTTCATCAAACATGCAAGCCCAGAAGGCAGTAAAGAGAGTCTTCTCGCACGTTGGGAGCCACAATTTTATGTAACCAAATCACGAAGTGTCATCCATCACCTTTACTCCATTCTTTTGGGTAAAAGAAAGTCATGGGCCCCCACCCACACTCAAGGAGAAGGTATTACACAAAGGTGTGGCTCCCCGGGACCACCTGTTTGCAGAGTTGGGTTGCAATCAGACCGGTCTCCCTCTGAAACCAAACACATTGCAAATAGTTGCCTGGAGATTCCAGTGTTAGGTAAACAACTCAACCACAGACGTAAAAATTAGTGCGTAAATTTGGCTCATATTGTAAGGATGATCCAGAGTTGTTTACGCTCCTAGACTTATTCTTACAGGAAGTGGGTAGAACAGATGGACTGTCGGTGAGATTTTCTCACATGTTAAGAACAGAATCTTGCAAGAGCCTGACCCAAAGGAGGCCCTCAGTAAAACTGTTTGCACGAATAGACTTTGGTTTCAAAACACAGCTTAGCTCAGCTCTATTGCCCTGCTTTTGTAACAATATTTTATATCCTTCATCTTGAAATGAAATTCATAAACAGAATTTACCTATTTGCATTATTCAAAACATTGATAGGACTTAACTGTAATATAAAAGTAAAAAGAGTAATTTATAATAAAAATAATGGTTTTTAATATGTAAGTGCTCTGAAACGAAGTGCTTGCTTCTGAATTTAGATTCACTGTTAATGACATAGCTATAAATACAGACTGGAACCTGATACCATGTGTGCAGTTAAGGACTCAGATCTTACCATTTGCCTTGGGCAATGTGATTTTTCCAGAAAGATGAACAGTTCTTGGAAACATTCTGAACAAAACAAAAGAATAATTATCCCACGTTTTATACAATAGTTGCACTCCTAGAAAATTCAGAATAGATTCAAATTAGGCAAAAACTGCCTTGTGTGGAGGTTAGTTTAGGCTCAGGTAATTATAAGGTTTCATCTGCAGGTATAGGATATTGGAAGGCATGAGGGTGAGGGCCTTGGGACCATTTATTGTACAGGACTTTGCTGTACTTAGCAGAGTGAATGGCTGGCACCCGGCACTTTCCCACACACTCCCCCAATTCCAGGAATGCCCTCCAATTATCTCCGCAATAAAAACACTCCCGTGGATTTCACTGTGGAGCAGCACCACTCCCCACTGAAAACCTCTGCAACAGGGCTTCCCCGCTTGGGGAACGGAAAGGGGTGCAGTTCCTCTGGTTTGGTTGAGCATAAATATCAAATAGTACCCCAAAGGAGAGGAAATAAACATTGGGGCACTCAAGTTTCTATGGTGCCCAGCAGCCGAGGCATAGGTGGGGGTTTGGACAAGCAGAAGACCGCAGTAATTGCTGGAGGTGGAGAGGGAGGAGGAGTACTGTACGTGGGGCTGTCAGGAATGGGCAAGCTTAAAGCGCATACTTCGCTGAATTTTAAGAATACTGATGAAATGCTTCCTTTTCCAACAGAAACCTGTTTCCCTCAAATCTTGTGGTTGCAACTTTTAAAACGGTAAGGTTTGATGCTTTGTTAAAACTATGAACCTTTGATGGGGGTGGAGGTTGTATAAAATATTGCTGTAGAATTAGGTAAGGTGTTAACAAAACTTGGTAACATTGGTCTAAGTTTTATAGATGGGCCCCTGGGATAAAACAAAGCAAAACTCAACGTTTTTCTAAAATATCCCACTGGTTCCAACATCTTTTCATATCACCTGAGAAATACCCTCCGATCACATTTTCGGGCTCTCTTAAATAGTTTAGAATATTTTTCAAGTATAATGGTATCTTTTTTCGGGTTATAAAGGAAGTATATGCTCATTGCAAAAAGAGTAAAAGTAAAGTACAAAAAAGTGGAAGAAAATAAAATAATCACCCATATTCACCACCTAGAGCTACCCATGAACATTTTGATATACATCCTTCAGATCTGTTTTTCTCTATGCATGCCCACATGTTTAAAAAATAATCATACTAAATATGTTGTTTGTAAACTCTCTTTTATAATTTTAAGATTTTTCTTTTAATTTATTGGTTTTAGAGGGAGGGAGAGAGAGAAACTTCAGTTTGTTGTTCCACTTATTTATGCATTCATTGGTTGATTCTTATATGTGCCCTGACCTGGAATCAGACCCACAACCTTGGTGTAGTATCAGAATGACACTCTAACCAACTGAGCTACCGGCCATACAACATATTTAGTATGATTATTTTTTAAACATGTGGGCATGCATAGAGAAAAACAGATCTGAAGGATGTATATCAAAATGTTCATGGGTAGCTCTAGGTGGTGAGTATGGATGATTATTTTATTTTCTTCCACTTTTTTGTAAACTCTAAACTTTTTTTTCACTCTAAACTCTTTCTCAAAGCCGTATATTGTGAAGATTTTCTCACATCAGTAAATAACCCCCCTGCACATGTTATTGGTTGTATTCCACTGTATGAGTGTACCATGATTTTACTCCATCAGTCTCTTATTGATGGACATTAAGCTTGTTTTCAGTTTTTCCCTAATTTTAGCATTACTCTAAGTAACATCCCTGTGGCCATGCTTTACACAGAGAAGAAATATAAAGGTCTAGATTAGATGGACTAACCTGATTGCCCTTAATAAAGACTTTTCTGTTTCTAATTATAGCCTCTCTCTTTAAAAAACACAAAACAAATCTGCATATAAGCACAGCTGTGGCTTCTGTATACAACATGAGGTAGGAGAAAAAGAAAAGGCATATGGGGTTTCGGTGCCTGTCACATGTGGGCTGAGTGTTGTTTTTCCTGCCATCCTGATCACAGGACCACTGAACACCTCAGCGTGTCTGAAAGCTCCATCAGTCAAAGCTGAGAGAGACCAGAGCTCCTCAAAGGCGGGCACAGAGCTGGTCTCCGGGTCCAGGCCTCCTAACACACTGCTCTTGACAGCGCAGAAGCCAGCTGTCCTCAGAACAGACCAGGAAGGGTGTTTCATAACAGATTCCACTCGATCATGCCTGCTGCCACTGGGAGACACCTGTGCAGAAATATGTGCAGTCTGCTGTAGGCCAAAGCTGGAGAGGTGTTTCACTTCAGAGAAGTGGGTCTCTCAGAAGGCTCAGCCAGGAACACCAGCTCGCCTGACATCCTTTGCTTTGGAGAGTGGAGGCTCTGGCCCATTAGAAATAGATTCTGAAAAACAGTCATGTTCAAACAAATTCTGGAACCAAATGGAGCATAAGTAAATGAATACACATAAATGGACACATTGAAAAGTCAACTTGGGCATTATGGAATTAATACCAAGGTTCTCTAAATACTGTGAACTCTCAGCTGTTTGAAATATCAAGCTCTCAGCATGCAATTGGGCAGACCTACCAACCATTGTCCAAGGGCATAAGGACATTCTCCCTGGTTCCCTATCTAACCAGAGGCCTCTTGAAGTACATGCTGCCTTGGTCTTAAAGTCAGGCCAACCAATTGAGCAATGCCCCAACACTTGATGTGAATAATGACAGACTAGCTAGAGGCCCAGCTATTCAGCCCCATCTTCCCCTGTGCACTGACAGTGATTTTTCTTTCTCTCACTTACAGTATGCAACTGATTATAAAATGGACCCCCACAACGTGAGCAATGGAAACATAACCCTTGAGAAGGTAAAGCTCTTTGTAAGATCACTTGCGATGAATACTTATAAAGTAAAGAATGCTTCTTAATTGCAGGAGCCCACACAATGCATCTTTTTTCAAGCAGGGCTGAAAACTTTGGGGTTTGGGTGGGCTGTTCAAAGCACATGGTCTTGGTTTGTTTCTTTAGTTATTTACCAACATGGCCGAAGTCTAGCGTCTGTAGCTTTGCAATCTTTAGTGGATCTACTTCATCAAATTGGAACTAACGTCCCCTCTCCTAAAATATCTATATATATAAAAGCCTAATATGCTAAGTGTCTGATCAATTGGTAGACCACCGGGGGCAGATGCTCCAACCAGTAGGTTAGCTTGCTGCTGGGGTCTGGTTGATCGGGACTGGGCAAGACGAGCTGGACATGCCCTGGAGCCCTCCTGCGGTCCCTCCCCAGCCAGCCAACCTCCCACGGTCCCTCCCGGCCGGCCAGCCCCCATCGGCCCCAATGATCACCGGCCAGGACAAGGGACCCTACCAATGCACGAATTTGTGCACCAGGCCTCTAGTATTTTATAACACCCTTCTGCTATCCTGAAATATCATTAATAGGTGATTTACCCTACCCCTACACATAGAACTTGTTCTAGGGGCTTAACTTACTCTAGCCATTATTCATTCACGCATATATTTTTGAGTACCTATTGTTTCCCAGACACTGAGCAGGAAGGGACAAGGGACCTCAAAGATTATTCAGTCCAGCCCCAGAACTATCTGGGAAGAAGGGGGTACTTTGCCTTTTTCCACACATCTACCTCCTCAGGGCTGAGGGACTCCGAGTACTACCCACCGTTCTGTGATTGAAGGAAAAGTTCCACTTAAAAAAGAAAGTTGAAAGCTACGAATTAAATCCAATTCACGTCATCTTGCAGATGAAGAACCTGAAGCTCAGAGAAGTTATTTAATGCCAGAGCTGGGACTAGAAGTCAGACTAGAACTCTGGTAAAAATGCTCTTTGTGCACGCCATGTTTCCTGTTCAGAATTTCATAATGTGTTTGGAGTAAAATGCCTGCCTAACATATACTTGCAGCCGTGAGATTCAGCATTACTGGAAAAATAAAGAGTGCATTTTACCTATACATTTAAAGTCAGTGATTTAGGAACGAATATCCTGAAGAGATCCATGTCAATCCTGAAAAATCTTGGGACTTTCATCAGCTCAAAGGCCATCCTAACAGCCTAGCAGCAAAAAGAATTATTGACATTTAGGAGGTGAAGGTATAGGCATCAATTCTTGATCTGAAGGAACTTTTCAGCAACAAGCTCTTCTTTTAAAAGCCACCCTTTGAAGTGATTGTTTGTCCAACCTCTACCTGAATATATCCAGTAACAGGGAGCTCACTGCTTTCTGCTTCAATCCATACCATCTTTGAACAGCTTTTAGAGTTAGCAACTAGGTGAAATTTTTGTTGACTTTCTGTATCCTTACACTCCATCTCCCCCTTGACTTTCCTATCCCTTGATTTGCAAAATCACTTAAGGTTAAAGAAAATACAAACCTTTTCTCATTCTGGGTATAGTGTTTCAGCCTGGTGGAGACACAAAGCAAATGCATCTTTACAATCATATGTTGTAAACTTGGACCCTGTGTCCACTCTGATCCTGCAGATCCCATTTGGCACCGAGATCGAAGGGATGAACATTCTGGGATTGGTCCTTTTTGCCCTCGTGTTAGGAGTGGCCCTAAAGAAACTAGGCTCTGAAGGAGAAGAGCTCATCCGTTTCTTCAATGCCTTCAACGAGGCGACGATGGTGCTGGTGTCGTGGATTATGTGGTGAGTCTTGCTGCCCTCCCCGCTGCTGCCAACCCTCCCTCTTATCTCTCCTCCATCCAGAAAAGAACCTGACTCTGCTGTTCTAGGTCACCTCTGGATCACCACCTGGCCCAGGGCTCTGTATGTGGTTGATGCACCCCCAGGTGGGTCCTGGTGTGATAGAGGTGGAGGCAGTTTCCCCTCCTGTCCAGGATCTCAGAGAATCAGGCATGTACCATAGTTACCAGTTACTTCTTCAGCACCCACAGTGACCCCTTATGGTTCTACTAGAGGCCCGGTGCATGGATTCATGCACCAGTGGGGTCCCTCAGCATGGCCTGCAGGGATCGGGCCGAAATCAGCTCTCCAACATCCCCCGAGGGGACCCTGATTATGAGAGGGCAGTTCTCAGGTGACGCACCCCAGAATCAGGCTCCCTCCTCTCTGGTTCCTCTAGGGTGTGTCACCCTAGAACTGCAGCTGCCAAGTTACCACAGCTGCCAAGTCACCACAGCTCAGCAACTCCTGCGTTGAGCATCTGCCCCCTGGTGGTCAGTGTGCATCATAGCTACAGTTCAAACGATCGGATGGTTGCTTAGGCTTTTATATATATAGATCATCAGTCATCTACTTATGGGTTCACACCATCATCCCATATTATATGTGATGCCCATATCATCTTGTGGAGCAATGAATTCCATAAGTTTGCTATCTGCTCTGTGAAATAAGGCTTATTTATCTTAAACTGATAGACCTAAAGCTTCAGAGGGGCCCTTTACTATCGTATTTCACTACATGGAGGACAGATTCATGCACATGTAAACTTGGAATAGCCTTTTTTTTTTTTTTAACCTAAATGTTTCTGTAGGTAGTATCGATGAAAGTGTAATTGTTTAATACAAAATTATTAGATTGATTTTTGGCTAAAAGGTAAAATTTTGACCGGATATCCCTCAGAAATTATACTAATTCCAGTGGCCATCCCTCGTCATCTTCGTCCTGCTGTTTCACTCAGGCCAGATTTCTGTGAATTTTAGCGTCTATCCATTCATTGTCAGGAAACTAGTTTATCTTTTCATGCACAAAGCATTTTCCTAACTGTCAATCCTTAAATATCCCAGAACTTCTCTCTCTCAGTGGCATTGAGGTGGCACCTGAACTGACCAAATTCCAGGAGAGAAGCCTGGAATTTGGTAGGAAAGTTTGGAATTGGGTGGGAGGCCAAATCCAAAGCCCCCAATGGTGGTGTTTCTTTTACTCAACCACATTTTCTTGCTCAACCACCATTCCAGAGGCTGACTCTTATCATTGCAAACATGACACTTTGTTTGTATGACTGTTGTTCTGGGGAGAGAAATAGTTCCAGGAAGGAAAAAGTGTTGTCATCACAGGTCAGTTCCTTTCCTGGGTTTTTTGTTTGTTTGTTTTCTGTTGTTTATTTTGTCTAAAATCTTCCCAAAATTTGGATTAAAAGAAAAGACATGGTCACTGATAGTGACTAGTAACCACTACACAGAGGTAGATCTCCTGCCAGGTCCTGCCCCCAGCCTTCACTTTTTTTCCCTAATGAAGTATGACTTATGGAAAAGTACTTAAAACATGTGCACAACTTAATGAATTATCACTTAATGAATTATCACTATCACAAAGCAAACACTCATCCAGATCAAGAAACAGAACTTGCCAGCACTTTCAGAGGTCACTCTTGTCCCCCTCCAACCGCTGCCCCCTCTCTCCACCTGAAGAAGGGAACTGAAAGGTCACAGTTTGATTCCAGTCAGGGCACATGTCCAGGTTGCAGGCTCGATCCCCAGTAGGGGGCATCTAGGAGGCAGCCAATTGATGTTTGGTTCTTACATCGATGTTTCTCTCCCTCTCTCTCTCTGTCTAAAAATCAAGTTTTGAAAATCTTTTCAAAATAAATAAAATTTATCAAAAAAAAGCCAATGGTTATAAAATTCTTCCTCAACTTAGATTAAATTCAAAACAACTGACTTTGGTTCTTTGCAGCTCCCCTGGCTTGCTCCTTCCCATCCTTCCTCTCGTCCTGCCATTAAAAAATACCTTCACGCTCCAGGAGTGTCCCCAGAGGGCCATTGTTAATGACTTTCTCCCACGGAATCATGTTTCCCAAATCACAAAGAATTTTAAGCCTCACAAAAATCCCAGCTTCGTCTCAGTTCTACGAAATCGGTACTAGTCTTTTGTGTCTCTAAGTTTTCAGAAACAAGCCTGAGCAAAGCCGAAAGTCAGACTACATTCCCAGAGGCTTTGATCTCGAGCAGTTCCTTGTCTTTCCACTTGGGAGTCCCTGTGGTCGGTGACAGCCATCTGTTCAGAACATCATATCCGAGGGGAAAGAAGCCTGGGTTCTGATCCTGTCTCCGTTACCCACGGAGATGTGTCATGTCAGTTTTACTCAGTTTCACGGCCTGTAAAATGGGCCCATCCCTTTCATTCTCAGAATCCTCCTAGGGGGAGACGAAGGCCGCCTAGTTGAACGTCCCTGTGTTGAGTGGGAAAGGCCTGCGTCTCCCAGCCCCTACCTACGTCACATCACTCTTACTGGCAAGTACCTTGTGCTATGCCCTAGGTATGTTCCTGTGGGGATCATGTTCCTGGTTGGAAGCAAGATTGTGGAAATGAAGGACATCGTCGTGCTGGTGACCAGCCTTGGGAAATATATCTTGACGTCTATGTTGGGCCATGTTATTCATGGAGGAATTGTTCTGCCGCTTATTTACTTTGTTTTCACACGAAAAAACCCATTCAAGTTCCTCTTGGGCCTCCTCACACCATTTGCGACAGCATTTGCCACCTGCTCCAGGTGAGTGCGTTTTGGGAGCCCTTGATGGCTCTGAGCTGTGTTGATATGAAACCAGGTGAGCCCAATGGTAGGTGCACAGCTGGCATCTTAAAACCAATTTAGAGTTTTCAAAGAATGAAATATGTTAAGATACTAGTTAAGATACAGAATCATGTTTTCCACATCACATGTTGTGTTATCAGCCCCCACAGCTCTTAGGGAAATGGATTTCTGGGATTGCCAAAATGAGGAATTGCCTTGTTTTTTCTTCTTCTGGCTCCTTGACAGTCAACCTGATCGTTATT
This sequence comes from Myotis myotis, assembly GCF_014108235.1. Classification (NCBI taxonomy): domain Eukaryota; kingdom Metazoa; phylum Chordata; class Mammalia; order Chiroptera; family Vespertilionidae; genus Myotis; species Myotis myotis. Next base: position 17,542,166 of record NW_023416318.1, on the reverse strand, counting down.
TAGGCCATAGGAGCTGTGGGTCCTCACCCTAATTAGTAAGCCCTTTGCCTGAGTAAAAGAAAGTAGCCACTTAACTCAAAATGCATTGCAGGGAAGTTGCTAGAATGTTACCTGTCCAGCGCTCCCTCTGGATGCATGACTAGAAAATAAACCAAGGCATCATGGTGAGGGATGCCTGCTCAGCTCTCTAGGATTATCTAATTTAGCGTAAAAGATGATGTACCTGTCGTTATCAGAAATCTTTCAAAAAAAAAAAAGTGGGGGGCTTTCTAAATACATGAAAGAAAACTTTCCAAGGATGGCAGCACGTTGTTTCTCTCTCCTGCTTAGCTTTTGCCTCCCTACCGCATGCTTCCTCCCATCCTGAAGGGCCAGTCATATGACCAGGTAGTGTTGGTACAAAGGATTAGGGAGGCGAGGTTCTCTGGCTTCAACAGAAACAAACCTGCTCCTCAGCTGCGCCAGCCACCCTCCTCAGAGGCCGCTGGAGAGAACAGGTTTCGTTTATCCAGTTATCTGTGAACACAGTTACTCTTTCCAAATGTTCAGAGCCATTTCTGCTTCTTGGCCTAAAAGAAAAAAAGAAATCATCATGGTTTTTTGCCTTGTACTTTTTTTGGGGGGGGGGGAGGGGGGTCAAGAGAGGAGGTGCACATACAGAGTCAACAGTTCTTTGTTCTCTTGAGAACCTTTTGTACCACAAGGTCAAGTGTGGTTCTTGAGAAATTTGGAACAGGTGCATCCAGGTAAGTAACACAGCAGGTCAATGTGAGTCGGGTTCTGAATGCTTCGGAAGTTGGCAAAAACCCACGTTGTGACAAACTTTGAAGCCATTGTGACTTTCCTTGTATTCCGGGGGAGAAAGCCAGAAACGAGGGTGGTGCTCGTGGTTCCGGTCCAGGGCCGGAGCCGAGCGGCCTGTTGCCCTTGGAAGCACTGTTCTCAGGGTCAGTTGTGTCTCCATTTCCAGCTCAGCAACCCTTCCCTCCATGATGAAGTGTATCGAAGAGAACAACGGTGTAGACAAGCGGATCAGCAGGTTCATTCTCCCCATCGGAGCCACCGTGAACATGGACGGCGCAGCCATCTTCCAGTGCGTGGCCACCGTGTTCATCGCCCAGCTCAACAACATCGAGCTGAAGGCAGGGCAGATCTTCACGATTCTGTGAGTTCACTCCTCCCTCCTAACTCTAGGCCTGGCTCAGAACCTGAGGGATTTCTTGTGATTTCCTTTGAAAAATCCTGCTAAGTACCAATCTGGCCAGGACACGGCGTCTCATTTATGAAATGAGCACAGTGTGAATCCATTACTTGGAGAGAGTGCATTGTCTCTCGCAGGCTCATCGGGCAGAATCTAGGGCAGCCGTGGGCAAACTACGGCCCGCGGGCCGGATCCGGCCCGTTTGAAATAAATAAAACTATTGAAAAAAAAGACCGTACCCTTTTATGTAATGATGTTTACTTTGAATTTATATTAGTTCACACAAACACTCCATCCATGCTTTTGTTCCGGCCCTCCGGTCCAGTTTAAGAACCCATGGTGGCCCTCAAGTCAAAAAGTTTGCCCACCCCTGGTCTAGGGTCATGTGGTTTTCCGTTGCCGCGCCATGGCTGCCATGTTCTGCATTTCTCTGTGCCCCCTCCATGTTCTGTGTTCATGGTGACCCTGTTGTGCCATCCCTAGAGTGACAGCCACGGCGTCCAGTGTTGGAGCGGCAGGCGTGCCGGCCGGAGGGGTCCTCACCATCGCCATTATCCTGGAGGCCATTGGGCTGCCCACTCGTGATCTCTCTCTGATCCTGGCTGTGGACTGGATTGTGTAAGTAGCAAGTCCTACCTAAGGGCAGCGAACAAAGGAAAGTCTGTCTTGAGCTCCCTAGGGGCTTGGCACTCCGCTCGACCTGAGGCGTGTGGAGAAACTTCAAACATGCTCCCTGCCTTGTGAAGGAGCCCACAGTTGAGCTGGCAAGACAAAACTTAGAGCTAGGAAAAGTTAACAGCATGAGTCAGAGACTCTGAATGACCATGAAATATTATTACCAAGAACTTGCTTAGAGCATCCGGGAAAGCATGGGTCGCAGGCCCCCGGGGAGGGGGAGGAGAGGGGAGGGCACGGCACTAAAATCTGTGGAAGGTGTTGGTTCCGTAGGAGTCGTGGCCATGGGTGCAGTGAGCCTTTGGGAAGATAGTCCTTGGCCAGAAATGCCCAGAGAGCGATTTCTGTGAGGAGAGGGAAGATGAACCCGGTTAATGGGAATGCCTTGGGCTCGGGGGAGGAGGAGTAGGAAGGAGGTGTGATTCGGACGGCCATCGGCAGAGCTCCTGTAGACACAGAACAGTTTCTGAGTGCTGATTCCTTGAGTTGAGTGATGCCTTTTTCAGGTAGGGGCGATACCTATTTTATAGGGAAGATTAGCTGAAGTACTAGTGTTGGACAGTAGAGCACGTGGATAAGAAAATGAGCCTTAGAGTCCAGGAACCTGGGTATCTATTACTTTTATAAGAAAAAAAATTACAAGAAAGCTCACCTAGAGTAAAGTGAAGCCTTATGCCCTTAGGAGCATGCACTCTGGGTAAGAGCAGGGGCCCCGGAGGGTCACAGCTTGCCCGTGGCCTTGGCCCCTGTGACGGGGCTGCCCCCAGGCGGCTGCCGCCGGTGGCATTGGCTGGACCGCCTACCTTTCCTTTCCCACCAGGGACCGGACCACCACCGTGGTGAATGTGGAGGGGGACGCCCTGGGTGCGGGCATTCTCCACCACCTGAATCAGAAGGCGATGAAGAAAGGGGCGCAGGAACTGAGCGAGGTGAAAGTGGAAGCCATCCCCAACTGCAAGTCAGAGGAGGAGACGTCACCGCTGGTGACACACCAGAACCCGGCGGGCGGCCCTGCTGCCAGCGCCGTGGAACTGGAATCCAAGGAGTCGGTTCTGTGATGGGGCTGGGCTTCCAGCTTGCCTGCCATCGGTCGTGCCCACCCTGTCAGTCCAGCCACCGGACACCGGGCGCCGCCCACCGCCCTCACCGACTTTAGCCTCCGGGCAATGCGTTGGCCCAATCACCGGTTTGAGGATCACTTCTCAGCACAGGCAGTGGGCTTCCCAGCCAGAACTGGTTCCTGGGGACTAGGACACTGACATTCAGCTTGATCCCCGTCTAGATGCAACCATGTGCGCGCACCAGGGTCCGTCTGAAACACGCCATCGAGCTGCCAGGCTCGGGGAAACAACAGGCTCAGTCAAAGCTTGGGAACATGCAGATGTGCCCTTCACTGCACCCAGTCACCGCGGTGGGTGCTTTCTAGGCAAACTTAGGGGGTTTGCAGTCATCGGTCACATTGCCTTGCGAGCCTTAGTGATTGGATAATTCCCAAATTCTTCGCCTTGAATGGAATTCGCTGAGCTGGGACTCTGGGTGTTAGAGTTTGTGCTTACAATTAGGTACAGCTGGCTTCTGGTTCAAGGGTTGTTGGTGGACTGGCGGTGCTGCACATTGTCAAGTTAGAAATACTCCAGATGGTGGTAGGGCTGCTGGCTTCTCTGGTCAGAGGCATTGAGTAAACTGTAAGTGCTGAGATCAAAGAAAGGAGCAGGGATGCAGCCTGCAGGGGAAAGGGAAGCATCTTAACCAGACAGGATGCACACACACACACACACATTCTCATTCTCCTCCCAGCCCTGGGGAAGTTTGCAGCTTTGTGACCTGGGCCTCTGACAACACTATAGCTTCCTCGCCATCCACTCTGCTGCAGGATCCTGGTTGGTTTCTCAATCTACTATTTTTTGTTGTTGTTAATCCTCCTGAGGGTCTATCCCCCTCCCCCTCCCCCCCGCACCCCACTGATTTTTTAGAGAGAGTGGAAGGGAGGGGGGGAGACAGAGACACATCAATTGGTTGCCTCCCACACACACCCCAACCAGGGCCAGGGGTCAAGCCTGCAACTGAGGTACGTGCCCTTGACCGGAATCAAACCCAGGCCCTTTCGGTCTATGGGCTGACATTCTTACCACTGAGCCAAAACGGCCAGAGATTTATTTTTATTTTTATTTTTTTTACCTAAGTGATACCTCTCTCCAAAGCCCTTGGTCTCCTGGTGAAGACACCATTTATGAGTGGGGCTTTGCTTTCTGTGCATTAGCCACTTCCTCACACCGCTCGTTCTCTGTGTACCTCCTCCGCAGCATCAGAGGCAGCCTCTCCTAGGTCCCCCAAGATTTCATGAACCAGCCATCGCCCCTGCCATTGCATTTCCAGGTACCGGCTTCCCTGTGACTGCCAGGCCCAGGCCCCGTTTCTGCCACCCCTCCGCAGCCCGTCAAAGCCCCCAGACTTTCACCCTCAGCCATTCCCTTGCTTTCCCTGTTGCTGTGGTTTCGCTGTCACCCAGGCCCTGCAGGAGGGAAACACGCCTTTGCAATGTGTGTTCCATTGCGATGAGTCTGGGTGGATGGTACAGAGATGGCCAGACTCCTCTGTTATAAAATCAGAGGCCTGAGCCTAAGTCAAAGGGGTGAGGAGGAGCCATGATGCACAGAGCTGACCCAGCTCCCTGAAACCTTTAAACCAGTGAAGCCACGCCCCTTTCCTGTGATGCCTGGAGTGGCTAGGAACTGAGCTGAGGTGTGTCAAAACCTTTTTTTTTTTTTTTTAAATAGATTTTATTGATTTTTTACAGAGAGGAAGGAAGAGGGATAGGGAGTTAGCAACATCGATGAGAGAGAAACATCGATCAGCTGCCTCCTGCACACTCCCCACTGGGGATCGAGCCTGCAACCAAGGTACATGCCCTTGGAATCGAACCCGGGACCCTTGAGTCCGCAGGCCGACACTCTATCCACTGAGCCAAACCGGTCAGGGCTATCTCAAAACCTTTACCCCCTGGCTAGAGCTTGCTGATACCCTTCTGTTTTCAGAGGGGGAGACAATCACATTGATTACAAACTGCAAATGGACATTCGCTGCTTCTAAGGCTTTAGCATATTTCGTCTTTCCCTCTTCCACAGATTTATGGTTGTATGTGCACACACATATGTATGTGTGTGTGTGTGTTGTTTGAGCTCCAATCCAAGCAAGTTTGAGTGTGGATAGAGGTGACCTAACTGCAAGCTGAATGGCTCTGGCATCCTGATTTTCCTGTTTCTAACGGTGAATTTCACAAAACGAGGACGTTAGAGCTGCGCAGTGAGACCCGGTGACTGCACGTTGTCTGTGCTGTGCCTGGAAACGCAGCACAGAGAGCGCGAGCTCGGCCTGAAGCAGGTTCTTCCCGATAGTGATCACCCCCTCCCCTGGGAGGGGGTAGGTGCTGTTTTTCTGTCTGTTTCTCCGTGCACAAGAGCAATCAGACCAGGAGTGACCTGGCTGGGAAAAGTCCCACTTTCTCATTGTCTGAAGATGTCTCCCCCACGATTCTCTTGTAACTCGTCGTAAATACTGTTCCAGTACCGTTCATCTCTGTTTTGTATGTGTGACATTTGCCTTAAACATAGCAGTCTTCAACAATGAATACAGTGTTTCTACGAGGATCTGCGTTCCTTTCTTCCTTTCTTGTGTTTTGAACTGGCATATACCGATGGAGCTCTTACTAGGCAAGGACCTGTGGGTGACTGAGGTGACTTATTTTCTAGCTGTTGGCCAGCAGGACCCCTGAGGCAGGTAGGCCCGCTCAGGTGAGCAAAGCTGCTGCAGGGCCATCGCTGATTTGACTTCCGGCTGGCGATGGCCAGCTGCTTCTGGGCGTCTCCCACTCAACACTAGCAGGGCTCTTGCGAAAAGCGAGCAGTTTTGCCACCTACCTCCATAAAGTTAAGTTTTGTTAGGACAACTAGGTCAACGGGCCTGCATTACTCAGCAAGTCCCTGCATCAGGCAGTTGCCCGAGCCTCTACCATCATCACCACCACACCCAGCCCATTCTTTTATGTATAATCCTGTTTTAAGTGACACCACATTCCAGCACAATTAGGGAATTTAGAAACCTCTCATAATGAGATTATCCTACAAGCTCACGCTGGAGGCTAGTTTCTACTCCCTCAGGCTCCTGACGAAACAAGTCCTCATTCTGGCCTGGACATTTCCAGCTCTTCATACTGCACAGACAATATGATTTTAATTTCTGGGCGAGGCCCAAAGGGACAAGGAGGGAGTTTGCCCAGATCAAGGGCCTGATGGGGCTTGTTGCTAATGAAATTTAGGTTCCCACCGTGGCGTGCAGCTGCCCTGATTCTGTTATGGAGAGTGTTTGGAGGCTGAGATGAATACTCGCTGGTTCAGCTTTCACACGGCCATATCAAGAGGAGCAATTCTGTAAGCTGCCTCTTCCAGGTGCGCAGTGACCTGCGGGGTCACCTGAGCCTGTTCAGAGAAACTTCCGATGGCATCTGTGAATGGCACAGTGGCCAGTGCTTCTCAACCTTCCTAATGCCGCGACCCTTTAATACAGTTCCTCATGTTGTGGTGACCCCCAATTTCATTGTTACAAATTGAACATAATTAAAGCATAGTGATTAATCACAAAAACAATATGTAATTATATATGTGTTTTCCGATGGTCTTCGGCAACCCCTGTGAAAGGGTCGGGACCCACAGGTTGAGAACCGCTGGGTAAACCATGTAGCAAGGAGGAGCGTGCACGGCCTGGGGTCCAGTCCCAGCTTTGCCGCTTGCTTGCTTGTGACCCTGGGCACCATAACCTCTCTGTGCCTTAGTCTCCTCATCTTTAAAATGGGGATAATAATTGTACCAATGGCATAGGCTATTGTGAAGAGGGAAAGAGTTAACATATGTAAAGTGTTCCACAAGGCGCCTGGTACGTGGAACATACTCTGTCAGCCTTGACTCTCAAATCAGACACCGAGTGGCAGGAAAGTTTCCCAACCAGCCTGCGTCCCTTTGCGTTCGGGCCCAAGTGGCGTGCTCATGAAGAGACAGAGAGAAGATCTATTTCAGTCCTGGACTCCCCTGCTGACCCATCCCTGTGTAGTATGGGAGCGGGCCCATTTTGAACGTGTGTTCTAAAAATATTTGGACGACTGCTTAGAAGGAACTGGGCCTTATAAACAATTGTCAGGATGCACTGGAATGCCCTTATTCACAAAAGCAGCCCTCCGCTCGAGCCTTCCTCTCTTGAGCTCTATCCTCCCAAGTTGCAGTCCAGGAAGCAGCAGCTCCCAGCGATACCCTGCCTTCTGGAGAGGAATGTGCTCTCCTGGCCCAAATTTGACCCCTATTTATCACACTCAGGATGGGGGCGGGGTGGGGGGTGGACGAAGGCAGGCTGGGATGTGGGGGCTCTGGTCTGCCTCCCAATCTCAGGACCCTCCACCTGCAGGCCCCTTACTCACTCAGTGAGTGAGACTGCACAGGGAGAGGGACGCTCTTAATTCATTTGAAAGCAACCTTCCGCCTCTTAAAGGAAAACAGCCACGAGTCCTCACTGGTTTTTCATCTTTTCAGAGTAGAGCTGAGAATCCTAAAATGTATCAAGTCAGAGTCTCAAACCTGATTTTTATTGTTGTTTTTGAAATAATACTATATCAGTGTTGGGCGGGATTTTAGCCAAATTAGGATTATTTGGCGCAAGACCCGAGACTGAGCTGAGAGCTTGGGGGCTCTCAGGGTGGTTTGTAACAGATGCACTTACCTCAGGTCTGAGGGCACAGCGGTCCCAGGCTCCGCCTTCAGGGAGAAAGACAATCATGCCTGAAGCTCAGAGTGTTCCTTCTTTGAGAGGACAGTTTCAGGGGTGCCCTGAGGTCAGCAAAGAGCGTCTCTTCACTTTTTTTAGATTATAACTTTATTGAGATCTAATCTACATATCATAAAATTCACCCTTTTAAATTGTATAATTCAGTGGCTTCTAGTATATCCAGAGTTGTGCAACCACCACCACAATCTACTTCCAGAGGAGTTTCATCACCCCCAGAAGAATCCCGGGGCCTCTGGTAACCACTAATCTACTCTGCTTGTATGGATTCGCCTATTCTGGACATCTCACATATATACGGTATCTAGCTGTTTCCTTTTATAAGTGCATTCCAGATACAGAGAATTGATGTTCAAAAAGTAATCACCGCCCACCTTCACTACACGCATTCTCCCACACACACTCAAAGGGGATCCTATAAAATCCTCTTGATCACCAAATACAGACTCAATCATTCTAGCTAGCCTACTGAGCCCCTCCCCCCTCCCTCTCCCCCCCCTCCCCCTCTCACTCAAAAGGATTTCTGATTACAGGGCTAACAAGAACACTTAAACAATTTGAAGAGCCTCCTCCCCAAACATGTATAAGCAGTGAAGGTCTATGTATCTAGACCACATGCTAAGTTGAAATGTGGTCTGGATCCAGGCGACTTTTTCTGCTGACATCCCTGCTAACCGCACTGCGCACTTCCACGCGGCACCGTCCACGCCGTGCTCTGCGTGAGTGATGCGCCTGGAGTTGGGCGGCGCACAGCCGTCACCGCTGCACACGGCAGCCCTGAACTCCGGAGGCGGGCTCCAGGTAAGAGACTTGACTCACACTCACACATGTCTGCCCTATAAATTAATTTCTCCTTTTTAATAGGTGGAGGCTAATGAGTCTCAGAGGCAATAGGACTGATTTGAGGTCAAGAGGAACCTCCTTCATCAGCGTCACTGCTCACGTTGGTTTTCCTGGTGTTAGTGTGCCTGTCACAAGGCATCTGGGTTTGCTGCTAGGCGCTTTGTAGCATCAGTGAAACTTTTCTCTCTCTAGTCCGCAGAGCAGCCTGGGCTGGGCGGTGGGATGGCTCACAGGCCCTCCTTGCCTCCAGCCAAGCCCCTCGAAGAGAATCAATCTCATGACCAAAGGACAGCCCCAGGATCTTGTGAGGGGAGGTGAACTACATCCCATCCCTCCAGAAACACAAGAGCAACCAGGGCCATGATGAAAGAGGCCAGGCGCCAGAGTGCAATGCTGTAGGTGCAATGAAACTGGTCTACAGGGTGAGAAGTCAGGTCAGTCCCCTCTTCAGGTGGACAGAGGGGGCAGTGGTTGGGAGGGGGACAAGAGGGACCGCTGGAAGTGCTGGCAAGTTCTGTTTCTTGATCTGGATGAGTGTTTGCTTCTCGATAATTCATTATGTTGTGCATATGTTTTATGTACTTTTCCACAGGTGATACTTCATTCGGAAAAAAAAGGTGAGGGCTAGGGGGCAGGACCTGGCAGGAGATCTAACTCTCTGTAGTGGTTACTAGTCACTTTGGTTGACCATGTCTTTTCTTAGGTGTCCCCCTCGCCTCTAGCCAAGCCCCTCTAAGAGAACCAATTGGAAATTGGAAATTCTCTCAGCTAATTTCATCTTGGTCATCTAGAGCAGGGGCCAGCCAATCATAACCCACCACTTGCTTTTGTGTGCCCTCGACCCTGCTCCAGAAGACAGCATTGTGAGCTAAGCCAGGGTGGCCCCCTCCCCCTGTATCAGGGCTGACTTACCCATTAAGCATAGTACATACAGGGTTTATGACCCCCAATACTTTTAGGGACCCACAAAGATATTTTAAAATCAGAAGGATAGAATCCAGTCTGGATTATATTGGTCCATAGATCAACACAGTTATGAAATATAATCTTTAATATGTTTTAATGGAGGAAGGGCCCATGAAGGCAAAAGCACCAAGACCCCACGAAAGTCACATGCAGCCCCGGCCCCTGTTCTGCCTTCCACTCCCAGCGCCGGCCTCCCTGGGGAAGGATCACATCTCACCCCTGCCAGGGCCCATGCTGGTCACCACAAACATGTTGGGGACTTTGCTATTGGCAACAGCTCCGGACCAAGGCATGGAGTCCCAGTTCAGGAGTCAGCAACTGGGAGAGTTGCTCCGCTCTGGCCAGTGGCCCCAGCTGAGATGACTGGACTTGTGCTCCAGGGTCTAGATGACACTGGCAGAGTGAAACTGACTGGTAACCAACTGTCCTTCCCCCACTGTCCATCAAGCCCACCCCCATCAGGCCAGTGGCTCTTTGTCTCCATCTGATGGCAACGGGTCATCACCTTTGTCCACCACTGGGGATTGCACCCCCGCCCACCCCCCCCGGCGAATGGGTGGTGGGGCAGGGCAGAGTTTTCTCTTCTGCCACATAAGAACCTACTTCATATCATCGACTTGACCTCTTGTCCCAGAAAGCCTAAATAACTTATGATCTGGTCCGTTATGGAAAAAGTTGGCCAACTCCTGCTCTAAAGAAAATATGTCCCCACTCTCCTGACCCATTTGCCACTGGTATTGTTTGATGGAAACGGGAAAGCCGTGTAACCTGTGCTGCACTGTTCGGCCCAGGAAAGAGGGCTCAGCCAGCTCAATCCTGGGACAGCAGCCGCCTGAGGTTTGCAGGTTGGCTGGCTGGAATTTTTACTAGCTGGAGGACAACGTAAGACCTTTTCTGAGGGACACTCCAAATGGCCCTCAGCGATCCTTGACTGCTAGTGTTTGGAGGGGTTCAGAACAAGCCACCCCAAGATGGGCCTCCGTGATATGGCGATTACTTTGAGATAAAGGCAATTTTAGCTTCAGGCTTAAAAGAAACTTTGGCTCCTCTCTGTAACTACTTTCTACAAGACAAGGCAAACTTCTATTTACTAAATGTCTGCTAAATCAACTATATATATATATAGTTGATTTCAGAGAGGAATGGAGAGGGAGAAAGTGATAGAAACATCAATGATAAGAGTCGTTAATCAGCTGCCTCCTACGCTGGGGATCAAGCCCTCGACCTGGGCATGTGCCCTGACTGGGAATCGAACCCTGACCTCCTGGTTCATAGGTTGACGTGCAAACACTGAGCCACACCAGCCGGGCATGTCTGCTCTTTTTATCATCCTGCAATGACCCTTTGAAGCCCCCAAGGCACCGTACCTCATCCCTAGATCAGGATGCCTTTCTTATATTCCTCAATCCCCCTTTCTCTCTCTGAACCTCCCCTGCATGTGGGAATCTCTGAATCTCATGTATGTGGGGTTCCCATACATATGTATTAAATTTACTTCTTTTCTCTTGCTAACCCGTCTCATGTCTATTTGATTAGTCAACCAACCAGAAGAACCTTGAGGATAAGAGGAAAGTTTGTTCCTCCTCCGTATGTTCATACCCTTGCCCAGCTCCCATCCCCACCATACAGGCCTGGTCTGTGTAAGAGATAGCCTTTGGACAGGAAGCTGGCCTCCAGCCACAAATGCTATTTGGTAGAAAAACCTGTGTGGCTACTTCATCTTAAACCCTCAGATGTCCACAGAGAGAGGAGAAAAAGCCACATTCCCAGGAAAGAGTAGGGCAAAGTGGGAAGCCCCGCCCAGCGGTTCTCAGCCTCGAGGGCTCATTAGGATTCCCTGAGCTTAAATAAAATGCCAGAGCCCTACCCACGGAGACTCTGATTCCATCAGCCTAGTGTGGGACCTGGTGATTTCCATTTTTTAAAAAGTCACAGGTGATTCTAATATGTGAACCACTGAGCTAGTACAATATTTATAAGAAATATATATATTTGGTCTGTGCCCACAGTTCCTGGCTCACAGCTCCCCAAAACCTTGGAATTTCCTGAGCAATTAGAGCAGGGGAAGCATCTTTTATTACAATATTTGGTCTCTTGTCCTTCATTCCTAAAAGTGCTTCACAGCCATAAAGGTAAGATGGTTCTTGTCATTTATAACCATCCCCTTTCAACCACGACTGAGTTTATGTTCATGAGGTGACTTGTACCCAAGGAAGGGGCTGGTTGTCAGGAGAATCCACAATGTGACTGGAGGTTGGAACTTTCAGCCCCACCCCTAACCTCCTGGGAGAGGGGCCAGAGGTTGAATTGATTGCCATGATTTCATCAATCCTGCCTAAGTAGTGAAGCCTCCATACGAACCCAAAAGGATGAGGCTCCCAGAGTTACCAGGTTAGTGAGCACGTGGAGGTGAGGGGAGAGTGACACTTGCAGAGAGCGCATGGGAGCTCCTTGCCCTTGTCCTAGGCATCCCTTTCATCTGTGGATTCTTATGTTATAGGTATCCTTTTCTAATAAACCAGTAATCCAGTGAGTAAACCATTTCCCGTGTCCTGTGAGCCACGCTAGCAAATCAATCAAATGTGAAAACGCCTAATATATAGCCAGTTGGTCAAAAGTTCAGGTGACAGCCTGCCTGGGTTTGCAATTGGCCTCTGTAGTGGAGGCAGTCTTATAGGACGGAGCCCTTACCCTGTGGGATCTGATGCTATCTCCAGCTAGATCAGGGGTCCTCAAACTTTTTAAACAGGGGGCCAGTTCACTGTCCCTCAGACCGTTGGAGGGCTGGACTATAGTTTAAAAAAAAACTATGAACAAATTCCTATGCACAGTGCACATATCTTATTTTGAAGTAAAAAAACAAAATGGAAACAAATACGGTATTTGTATTTTCATGTGGCCCGCGGGCCGTAGTTTGAGGACCCCTGAGCTTGATAGTGTCAGAATTGAATTGAATTGTAGGACACCCAGCTGGTGTAGAAGAATTGCTTGGTCCTGTGGGAGGTTTCCCGCACACACTGGAATCTGGCATTAGAGTTGCAGTTAGCCACTGTCTGTCCTCTCTTAGCACAGGTGCCTTCTGTCACTGTTGGGCAGATATATCTCCATGTGGCTTTCAATGCCTATATTCCACTTTCCTGCCATCTGCCCTTTTGTGCCAGAGAAGTAGACTACCCTATTGGTGCCATATTTAAAGCTGAGAGTGCCATTCACATGAGGGATTGCAGTATTGAAAAGAGAGTTGACATAGGTTTTTTTCCTACAATACCTACTAGCCAGGGGTGGGGTATTATTGTGCGCCCTTGGCCGATGGGAGCTCTCACAGCATGCCATGCTGTCAGCTCTGGATCAATGAGCACTTGTGGTTTGTTTGTCCGTTTTGAGTTGCGCAAGTCAATGTGTTTACTTCCTCATGGTGATCGCTGTCAAAAAAACCGCCAAGTGACAGCACCATGAGGCAGCCTTTTGTGAACAGAACCCTACTGGTCCTACAAAAGTGCCAAGGAAGACTGTGAGGCTGGCTGTCAAAATAAACACCTCCAAGGAACCGGATGAGAAAACAGGGCAAAAACCAGCCATCCGGTAGGGAGTGCTGGAGCCATGCTGACTGATAAACATCAGAGCACATGGGAAGAAGAGGTCAAACCTGTGAACAGTAACTGGAAGAGAATAAAACAAGAGACAGGTCCCAACTTCAGGGGATTTGAAGAGATAACGTCATGCCAGATCTCCTGGAGCCCGGCTGGAAGCTTTGATTTGGGTAATCTCTTGGTAAGAATTCCCAAGTTGGAGACAGCAGAACCCCACTCTAGTTATGAAAAGCAAAAGTGTTGATGACAGGGTCTGAGTAAGAAACAGACAGAACTTCTGGGGATAAGGGAACAGGTGGGCTGCCAGGAGCCATGAACAACGCAGCTAAGGGTTCTGAGAAGAATGGCACTAAGAAGTTCCATTGCTGCCGCTGCCCACCACCCCTACCCGGGGACCCTAGGGACCAGGCAGTGGGAACCCACCGCCAAGCTACTGCAACCTGACCTCCCACGGTAGCTCTAACCTATATTTCTCGCTTCCGCCTTCCCAGCCTCACCTTGGGTTTCACACAGGTGCCTCTGTTTGGCAGAGCTTCAAGGAAGTGCAGGAAAGTGGTTTCTAGTTCCCCAGGCTTTAAATAGCTCGGCAAGGTAGAGGAGTTAGAGTGGGTGTTGAGGGCCAACAGGCAGGGTGGGTCACAGCTCTCACTTACAGGACACATCCCCCTATTCCAGACAAGGGCTGGATTTCCCTAAGTGCCTGTCACATGACAAAGGCAGACTTTGGTGAATGAGTGAGTACTTCAAACCCTCTCACAATGCTGCCCACCAGCCGGTGGATCCGTGTCTGTGGTATCAGCTTCTTAGTTCGGCAATACTTGTTCTGTGGCTACTTGAGCGTCTTATTGCATTTGCCCTTGTTCTATTTTTCTCTCAAATGAGAAGAAGAAAAATGAGGGTAATGATATTTGTGATGAGATTTATGTCTCTTACTAAATTTAATAAAACTGAAACAGTTTAGCTGAAACCGGTTTGGCTCAGTGGATAGAGCGTCGGCCTGCGGACTGAAGGGTCCCAGGTTCGATTCCGGTCAAGGGCATGTACCTGGGTTGAGGGCACATCCCCAGTGGGAGATGTGCAGGAGGCAGCTGATCGATGTTTCTCTCTCATCGATGTTTCTAACTCTCTCTCTCCCTTCCTCTCTGTGAAAAATCAATAAAATATATTTTTTTAAAAAACACAAAAAAACTGAAACAGTTTAAAGATTACTAGTAGTACCCAAAGCAATCTATCTCTTCAACAGGACCGTTATCGGGTAAAAAGAGCAAGTGCCTGTTCCCATGTAAGGAGCACATGTAAAGTGCTAAAACTAGTACTGAAAAACATGTCTAATGCACAGGGCACCATCAGGAATGTTACAGCCTTGTTTACCTTTCTGGGAGTGGAAACCCCCTTGCAATATGGAAGTCTACATTTCACTTTTGCATGTCCTCACTTGGATGCATTTTCCAGACTCCATTCATGTATAAAACTGGGTTTCACTCTACGAAGAAAGAGAAGCAAGAGAACAGGGGTGCAAGGGAGACAGGGAAGAGCCGTACATAGCGTCCACACACGTTGCCTCCCTGCCCCCCAGTTCCTCAGCGCTCATGCCATTGGCCCATCAGCTGCCAGCCCAGCTCCTCCTCAGGTGCCAATGCCATGCCCAGGAAGACGGCATGCCAGACCCTCAGTCCTGTTCTTTTCTCCCACTCTTGCTGTGCCCGGGCCCCCTTGTCCGCCTGGGAGTGAAGTGAAGAGGTCGGGGAAGGGCAGCCAGCACTTGAGTGAAAGGCTCCTTTCTCCTCATACAGTAATGAGGGGTGTGGAGGGGATGTGGAGTGGAGTGAAGGGGTGTGAGGGGGTATGGAGGGGTGTGAAGGGTGTGAGGGGTGTGAAGGGATGTGAAGGGGTGTGAGGGGTGTGAGGGGGTGTGAGGGGTGTGAGGGGTGTGAGGGGTGTGAAGGGATGTGAAGGGGTGTGAAGGGGTGTGAGGGGAGTGAAGGGGTGCGAGGGGGTATGGAGGGGTGTGAGGTGTGTGAAGGGGTGTGAGGGGTGTGAGGGGTGTGAGGGGTGTGAGGGGTGTGAGGGGGTGTGAGGGGGGTGAGGGGTGTGAGGGGTGTGAAGGGGTGTGAGGGGGTGTGAGGGGTGTGAGGGGTGTGAAGGGGTGTGAGGGGTGTGAAGGGGTGTGAAAGGGTGTGAGGGGTGTGAGGGGTGTGAGGGGGTGTGAGGGGGTATAGAGGGGTGTGAGGGGTGTGAGGGGTGTGAGGGGTGTGAGGGGTGTGAGGGGTGTGGAGGGGTGTGAGGGGGTGTGAGGGGTGTGAAGGGGTGTGAAGGGGTGTGAGGGGTGTGAGGGGTGTGAGGGGGTGTGAGGGGGTATAGAGGGGTGTGAGGGGTGTGAGGGGTGTGAAGGGGTGTGAAGGGGTGTGAGGGGTGTGAAGGGGTGTGAGGGGTGTGAGGGGTGTGAGGGGTGTGAGGGGTGTGAGGGATGTCTGTTTTGCGCAGGATGGCATGATGGACATTTGTCCTGGGTACACTTTCTTCCTTCTGGGCCACAACGAAATCTCCCTTCATCTTTCAACTTTCAAATCTCCTTTCGCCTGTGTCATTTCCCTCAGAGGGGCTGCAGTGACTTCTAATAGAACACAGAATCTTACATTGCTGACAAAGCCACCCACATGTCCCACGACAGCCTTTTGTGAACAACAAACTACTGGTCCTGCAGCTAAATTCACTTTTAAAAACAGAAGTTTGGAACTTCTCCAAGCAACAGCTGTTTTTATTGGGGACCGATGGAGTCATTTCTGGAGCTACGGGGCCACCCTGTGGCTAAGTGTCCAAAAATGAGGTTCAGGTTTTTTTAACCCCATATACTTCTGCACTTAATCTTTTTCATCCAAAGAACAGCTAGGAACAGCAGGACAAAATTAGCCAGATTTCTGCTCGAAATGGTCCACTGGCCTTCCAGGCTGGAATATTTAGGCCGAAAATGCAAATATTTAGGCCCATTCCAGAACCTAAAGCTGAACCAGAACCTTTAGCAATGGGACCAACCATCTGAGTTTTAATAAGCCCTCCCAGGTAAAGGCTGAGAACCACCAGTTTCAAACAATTGGATAAAATAGCATCTCCCTGAGCTGGGCTAGCATAATAGTATATACTAATAGTTATTGGTTATAATTATTATAGATCTCATACATTCATTCATACAGAAACTATTGTACTTCATTTATTCAGCAAATATTTATAGTGTGTTTAAAGAAAAGAAAATGTAATTTGAGCAAAGTAGCTGAGGGGGAGAGGGAGGGAAAGAGTTCCAAGAGGCCGGCAGGGGCCAGGTTGGGTAGACAACTAGACCATGATGAGGACAGGTGTGTCATAGGAGCCACTGGAGGGTACTGAGCACGGAAGAGACATGATAAGACTGTCTTCTTACAACTGGCCCAGCTAAAAAATAGTGAACAGACAGTGGTGGAAGTAGGAGACCAGATAAGAGCTAACACAAGGCTAAGGAGAGGGAGCATGGTGATTCGGATTGGATGCAGCAGTGGATATGCTGAGATGGCTGGATTCCAGATGGATTCTGAAGGTAATGCAAAGGTAACCAATAGGATTTATGAATGGATGGAATGCCACATGATGAGATGGATGAGATTGAATACCATTCTGGAGGAATCTAGAATGACTGTAAGCTTTTATGCCTTAGCAAAACTATTGTTAATGAGAAATAATTGATTGCCTACCAAAGACACACTTAAGATGTGTCTCATAGGTAAGGTAAAGAGCAAATGTTTTAGTTGGAAAGACCATTTAAATGAAGATTATGGATTTTTTTTCCTTCCACGTAATTTATTTAATTCTTTACTTTAGTAAAAATATTTCATCTGGCCAGCCAGTGTGCTCAGTGGCTGAGCATGAACCAAGAGGTCCCCGGTTTAATTCTCAGTCAAGGCACATGCCCAGGTTGCGGGCTCGATCCTTGGTGGGGGTGGAGAGTATGGGAGGCAGCTGATCAATGACATTTCTATCTCTCTATCCTTCTTCCTTCCTCTCTCTCTCTAAAAATCAATAAAAATTTTTAAAAATATATTTCATCTGCTTTTATAAAAATGTGTTTTAGCCCTGGCTGGGTAGCTCAGTTAGTCAAAGTGTCATCCCATACATCAAAGGTTCGGGGTTCGATTCCCCATCAGGGTACATACCTAGGTTTGGGGTTCAATCCCCAGTTAGTGTGTGTTCGGTGGCAACTGATCAATGTTTCTCTCTCCTCTCTCTCTCTCTCTCTCTCGTCCTCTCTCTCTTAAAAAAAAAAATCAGTGAACATATCCTTCTATGAAGATTTTTTTTAAGTGCTTTGCTTTCAACAAGTACCTTGGAATTTCACAGCTAATACTTTTATACACTGATATCTACAGTGAAGGTAGGGGTTGTACTTAAGCTAATCAAGGACTATTCTTCATAATAGAAGTAGTAACAGAATTCCTTTATCAGTTTGCTACTTTTGTTCTTCCTGTGGTATAATTAGCAGCAATTATGTGTGCCTGCAAATATACCTGTTAGTATTTAATAAAGCCATAACCCCCTTTTAATTCAGCAGCCAGACTCCTGGCAGTCTCAACCTTTTGGAACTCAGGCATGAATTACCAAACTACACTCAGCAGCTTAAGTGATGTGTCTAAAATTAAGGTTAATGATTTAATAATTATTTTATTTCCTCTGGCTACCTTCCATTCTTCCCTGGTTTAACCCAATTCACTAAATGGTTGTTGAGTGCTTACTGTGTTGGGGCACCCTGTTAGACTGTGATGAAGATTGTAAAAGGATAGCAGTGAGCAGATTACAATGATGTATATGGAACAGGTTGGGGGCGGGGGGCGGGGGGGCGGGTGTCAAGCCTATATGGGAATGGCAAAAAGAAGGAGGAAATAGGAAGATCACTAGATAGAACAAAAGAATAAAAGTCTCAGAGCTTTGAATTACACTAATAACACCAGACAATTAAATTGTCCCCCACCTCCACCCCCACCCCAAGGCTTGCCCTAGCCAGTTTGGCTCAGTGGATAGAGCGTCGGCCTGTGGACTGAAGGATCCCGGGTTCAATTCTGATCAAGGGCACATGCCCCAGTTGTGGGCTTGACCCCCAGTAGGGGGCATGCAGGAGGCAGCCGATCAATGATGCTCTCATCATTGATGTTCTATCTCTCTCTCCCTCTCCCTTCCTCTCTGAAATCAATAAAAATATATTTTAAAAAATAAATTGCCCCCCAGGCTGGATTACAGATAGCACAATGCCTCAGGTTTCTCAACAACGACTTGAAGTAATAAAATTACCAAAACAAAAATTGTAAAAATTAATTTCCTGTAACAGAAAACAATATAAAACATTTATAAAAAGCTTAATAAAAATAATTAGCATTTAACTTAAAAGGGTCATTTTTGGTTGTCTGAATGATGAATTAAATCTAGACTATCTAATTTCCATAAGAATTAATAGGATATTATTATAAATGTGCCTGGAAAGTTCTATTCAGTTATATTAAGGAAGAATTTGAAAACTGAGTGTTGACTGTCCTGCTAGTCTTTGGGTCTTTTTATATTAATGAGCTATGCTGGAGATGTGAGGCTGAGCATAGAGGGAACAATTGCTAAAATTTTATTGTTACTTTGTTAACCACAGGGTTAGACCTCAGTTCTTGAATTCAGCTAAGAAAGAATTCACAGCCAAGAACTCTGGCACATGAAGTGTATTTAGAAAGTCACAGAGGTAGAAAAAGTGGGCCAGCTGGGTTGCATGGACTCAAGATACAAGTTACCGAGGCAAAGGAAGGGTCCTTGGAGCTTAGGAAAAATAAAGCAAAGATACCGGCCTAAGGGAAGAAGTGGGGGGAGTGGTACAGCATGCTCTAGAGCAGTGGTTCTCAACCTTCCTAATGCCGCGACCCTTTAATACAGTTCCTCATGTTGTGGTGAGCCCCAATTTCATTGTTACAAATTGGACATAATTAAAGCATAGTGATTAATCACAAAAACAATATGTAATTATCTATGTGTTTTCCGATGGTCTTAGGCGACCCCTGGGAAAGGGTCGTTCGACCCCCAAAGGGGTCTGGACCCACAGGTTGAGAACCGCTGCTCTAGAGAGCGCATGCACTGGATTCTTTGTCTTAAGGGTTTTTATCTATTTTCCAAAGGCAGGGATTTTAGGGGCGGTCTCAGGAGAGGATCTCAATGGAATAGTCATTAGCTTTCCAGGCGTGTCCCTTCAGGGTCCTGGTCTCTACTGATTGGTTGGTGCGAAGGGATGTCAGCTATGGCATCTCTTCATCTGGGCTTTTCTGAGCCTAGAGCTGAAACACAACTGAGGCCTAGATGCTGTTTCCAGTTTGACCAAAACCCTGTCTCTGTGGTCAACAGACCTGAGGCCTTGTTCCTAAGATTATCTGATGCTGATCATTGTCCTGGGGACTTAATGTTTAATTAAGGGAGTGGTCGTGCAAAGGCTTGTAGGGGAGTCCTATGAGGCCATTCTCCTCTACGGGGGTCTAAACTGCATGACTAGTGACATAGTAGGGGAGGAAGGGTGACCCTGGGGGTGAGGACCTTGCCTATAGCAGTTGTTTTCTCTAGTTTTGCTCGTTGCTAGGCACCGGGAACACTCCGCCCTGACATTCCGCCCTGGTGACATTCCGTACCTGTCCTATTGTTGCTGTTCTGCTCAGGCCTGTCTAAATGCCTACTCTGTCACCTTCACATTCTTTTTTTAACCTTTCTATTATGGAAAACCTCAAATACACACTAAAGTAAACCGAATAGCATAAAGAACCTTTATGTATTCATCACACACTGACCATCCCATTTCATCTATACACACCCACATCCCACTCGTGCATTATTTTGAAGCATATCCAAGACAGCATAGAGCAGCGGTTCTCAACCTGTGGGTCGCGACCATCGGAAAACACATATAGCATATCAGATATTTACATTATGATTCATAACAGTAGCAAAATTACAATTATGAAGCAGCAACGAAAATAATTTTATAGTTGGGGGTCACCACAACATGAGGACCTGTATTAAAGGGTCGCGGCATTAGGAAGGTTGAGAACCACTGGCATAGAGTTTTATTTATAAATATTTTAGTATATGTCTCTAACAAATAAGAACTCAAGTTAGCCTGGCCAGTGTGTCTCAGTGGTTGAGCATCGACCTATGAATCAGGAGGTTCAATTTCCTGTCAGGGCATATGCCCAGGCTAGATCCCCAGTGTGGGGCTTGCGGGGGGCAGCTGATCAATGATTCTCATCATTGAAGTTTCTATCTCTCTCTACCTCTTCCTTCCTCTCTGAAATTAATAAAATTTATTTAAAAAAACTCAAAGTTATAACTTTTTGAAGGTTTATTTGAATTAGGATCAATATCAACTCCACATGACAATTGACTTTACTCTTATGTCCCCCACCCCTACAACCCTGCCCTATTAAAATTTTTTCATTGAAATTAATTTGTTTAATACAGAAGAGTATTTAGCCGGGAGAGTTTCCCACAGTCTGGATTTTGCTGACTACAACTCTATGATGGCATCATTTCATGTGTTTCTCTTTCCTCTGAATTTCTTATAATTTGGTTGTTGAAATTAGAGGCTCATTCAGATTTGGGTTCAATTTCTTTGCAAGAATGCTTCCTGGGGAGTGGTGTGTTCCTCTAGCACAGTGGTTCTCAACCTTCTGGCCCTTTAAATACAGTTCCTCATGTTTCGACCCAACCATAAAATTATTTTCGTTGCTACTTCATAACTGTAATGTTGCTACTGTTATGAATCGTAATGTAAATATATGATATGCAGGATGGTCTTAGGCGACCCCTGTGAAAGGGTCGTTCGACCGCCAAAGGGGTCGCGACCCACAGGTTGAGAACCGCTGCTAGCAGGAGGCTCTTCATGTCTACTTGTTTCTTGTTTTGCTATGGCAGCAGGTGCTGATACTCCACACCTAGATCCTTTAAAACATGCGGGCTTATCAAATGGTGATCGCCTGATTCCATTATCCCTCATACGGCACTTAAACAAGGAAGATGCCTTTTGTTTTACTATTTGGTTACTGAGTGGTACAGTTTTTACAGAAAAATCAAATGCTTGATTCTTTTTATTTGTTTGCCAGCTTTCAAAATACTGAGTTGACTTTAAATGTATTTGATGTGTTTTGATCCACTGCAGTTTTTATTCTTATTGACGCTGAAATGATCCCATTTTTGGCCAGTGGCAGGCTCCTCACGTTGGCTCCTGAGCCCTCTTGGTATGACCCAAGCCATCTCTGAAAGCTTCCTTAATCTCTAGTATGACAACATCTTCTAGGCTCATCTCATATATTTCCCGGAGCCAACAATTTCTCTAAGAACTGCTGGCTCCTTTCAGTGGGAAATGGTACTTTGAGATGTATTAATCATGTCATTCTCTGATGTTTTGACATCTTCCGGAGCCTTGCTGACTGGGAGGAGACTGCCCCTCCCAGGTTTTGCTAATTCCTAAAATAATAACTTACCTGCCAACACACCTTTCGTTCGCAAACCAACCAATCCCAAGTTCATACCCCCAACCACCTCCTTTATCTCACTCTCACATACCAAGCCCATGTTCCCACTGCCCTAAATCAACCCAGGGCCAGATAGCAGATAACTAGAACCCACCCCTAGGGGCCAGAGCCTGCCGCCATGATTCAGAGGATCCAGACCTAAACTATTAACCCTGCCCAGCCTTGCCTTTCCCACAAAAACACAATGAAGTACCTGCCCCGTGTTTCTCCTCACTCTTCCTGCCTCCTGATGGGACCTGGCGCTCCCTCATGGCGCTGCATGATGTGGCATTCTCCTTCGCTCAGGAAATGTAGGTAATAAGTCTTCTATGCCATCACTCAGTCACCTCTATAAATTAATACATTTTAATGCATGAGTCCACAATCTGGAGTTCAGGAATGCTCATTGCTACATGGTTGGTCATTACTTCTAGTCCTTTTCCATGGACAGAGCCAAGAAATACATTCTGAACTCAGACTGAAAGTTCGCATTCAAAATCAGCACTATGGGAATTTTACTTGCTCTCTTCCCTCTTCCCTCCATATCTCCTTCCTCCCACGCTGACAATCCTGGTTTTCATTTACTTTGGGAATGGCAGGATGACAATGTCATAATGTGTTTTGCTTTATCATACCACAATAAACACACAACAATCTCAGAAAGGCAATTCTGCCAGCAAAATTATGATTATTTTACACAGTGCAATGCTTTTATGTTGGCAGTTCCTTTTGTCCTCAAGGTATATCCACCAGAGATGTATACCTAAATGACTATTTTACAGTCACTTATAAGAGTTCCTTCTCTGGGTAGTTATCCCCAAAACTGGTTTGTTTGTTTTATTTTATTTTTTATTTTTAGGGATGGCTTTACATTTTTTGAATGTTATTTTATAATTATGTAAACTACTTCCATGGTCAAATCTACAAATGAAGGTATGTTCAAAGCAGTCTGGCTCCCGTCCCTGTCCTCATCATAAGTGTTTATATTTATAAATTAAATATTTATATTTAATATGGTTGCATACTCTAGCCACTGCTCTCTACCTTGTTTTCCTCCCTTCACAGTACATACTAGAGATCCCTCTACGGCAGCATTTAGAGATACTCTTCATTCCTTTTACCTGGATAGCTGCCAACTGGGATTGAGGGCCTGGTTTACTGATGTGCCAGGGCCTGTGCTAAGCGGTTTACACAGATAATCCCATTTAATCCTCAGAACAACCCAGTGAGGGTGGCACTACTGTAATTGCCATTTTACAAATGAGAAATGAAGGTTAAGTAATTTGTCCAATCTCATCCACCTGAAAAGCAGTGAATAATCTTTTGAGATAGAGGAAATGGATACGTTTTATATCTACATTCTGCATATTATTTTTAGCCTTTAGTGAGACATAGAGCTAGAGAAACGGTTTATGCCAGTTTATCAGTAGACATCAGTGCCCCAGAATACTCAGAAGCCCTGTCCGATTGGTAAACAAGGGTTCATGAAGAAGTCTCTGTGAAGCAGAGAGCTAATCGAGCAGGCAGGAAATTAAAATAGACACATAAAGTAACATGAAACCCATCTTTAAAGTCTATTCTAGCCTGGCTGGTATGCCTCAGTTGGTTGAGCACTGTTCCATGCATGGAGAGGTCGTCAGTTCAATTCCTGGTTTTCAGACTTCATCCTCAGTAGGGGGCATGCAGGAGGCAGCTGATCAATGTTTCTCTCTCTCCCTCTCCCTTCATCTCTCTAAAATCAATAAAGACATGGGGGGAGGGGGCTATTCTATCATGTGGAAAATATACTGTGTAGATTAACTATATAAATGATATAAAAGGTAACTTGGGAGTAGATAGAGCGTCGGCCTGCGGACTCAAGGGTCCCAGGTTCGGAGCGAGAACCAAGATGGCGGCATAGGTTAACGCCGGAGTTTGCCGCCTTGAACAACTACTTCAAAAGTGAAACTAAAAGACGGAACGGACATCACCCAGAACCACAGGAACGCTGGCTGAGTGGAAGTCCTACAACTAGGAGGAAAGAGAAACGCATACGGACACTCAGAGGAGGCGCAGTGCTGAAGTCAAATTCTGAGGTGCGGAGTGCGCGGAGCGGGCTGGCGGCGGAGGGCGCGGTTGGCGTTTTCAATCGGGAGGGAGTCGCAGACTCTGAGCTCCAGATCCGGGCGAGTCTCTAGGGACCCAGACTCAAACGGGAGAAGCGGGACTGGCTGGCTTCGGTCGGAGCGAGTGCAGCTTTCTCTCTGAGGTTTGCAGTGGTCGCTGGGACTCAGAGAGGCACAGCCCCTGGGGACAGGACTGAGAGCCGCCATAACTGCTCTCTCCGGCCCACCCTGTTGATCCTGTGCGACCCGGCCCACCCAAGCCCTGCACAGAGGCATTTGCCGGATAGCCTCAGGCAAAGGCTAGATTAGCACCTCCCTAGAGGACAGAAGTTCTCTCACTGCTGACACAGCTGATTCTCATAGCCACTTGGCCTGGAGGTCAAACCCTCCCTGGTATTAGCTACAACAATCAAGGCTTAACTACAAGACTGCGCACAAAGACCACTGGGGGGTGCACCAAGAAAGCATAACAAAATGCGGAGACAAAGAAACAGGACAAAATTGTCAATGGAAGATATAGAGAGTTCAGAACCACACTTTTAAGGTCTCTCAAGAACTGTTTAGAAGCCGCCGATAAACTTAATGAGATCTACAAGAAAACTAATGAGACCATCGATGTTATGATGGGGAACTAACTAGAAATTAAGCATACACCGACTGAAATAAAGAATACTATACAGACTCCCGACAGCAGACCAGAGGAGCACAAGAATCAAGTCAATGATTTGAAATGCGAGGAAGCAAAAAACACCCAATCGGAGGGGCGGAATGAAAAAAGAATCCAAAAATGCGAGGATAGTGTAAGGAGCCTCTGGGACAGCTTCAAGCGTACCAACATCAGAATTATAGGGGTGCCAGAAGATGAGAGAGAGCAAGATATTGAAAACCTATTTGAAGAAATAATGACAGAAAACTTCCCCCACCTGGTGAAAGAAATGGACTTACAGGTCCAAGAAGCGCGGAGAACCCCAAACAAAAGGAATCCAAAGAGGACCACACCAAGACACATCATAATTAAAATGCTAAGAGCAAAAGACAAAGAGAGAATCTTAAAAGCAGCAAGAGAAAGAAACTCAGTTACCTACAAGGGAATACCCATACAACTGTCAGCTGA
Organism: Myotis myotis; assembly: GCF_014108235.1. Lineage (NCBI taxonomy): Eukaryota > Metazoa > Chordata > Mammalia > Chiroptera > Vespertilionidae > Myotis > Myotis myotis. Next base: position 17,517,297 of record NW_023416318.1, on the reverse strand, counting down.
TTTCTCAACAGAAACTTTGCAGGCCAGAAGGGAGTGGCAAGAAATATTCAAAGTGATGAATACCAAGAACCTACAACCAAGATTACTTTATCCAGCAAAGCTATCATTCAGAATTGAAGGTCAGATAAAGAGCTTCACAGATAAGGAAAAGCTAAAGGAGTTCATCACCACCAAACCAGAATTATATGAAATGCTGAAAGGTATCCTTTAAGAAGAGGAAGAGGAAGAAAAAGGTAAAGATACAAATTATGAACAACAAATATGCATCTATCAACAAGTGAATCTAAAAATCAAGTGAATAAATAATCTGATGAACAGAATGAACTGGTGATTATAATAGAATCAGGGACATAGAAAGGGAATGGACTGACTATTCTTGGGGGGGAAAGGGGTGTGGGAGATGCGGGAAGAGACTGGACAAAAATCGTGCACCTATGGATGAGGACAGTGGGTGGGGAGTGAGGGTGGAGGGTGGGGCAGGAACTGGGAGGAGGGGTGTTATAGGGGAAAAAAAGAGGAACAAATGTAATAATCTGAACAATAAAGATTTAATTAAAAAAAAAAAAAGGTAACTTGGAATCAGCGAGAAATCAAAGTAGGTGCAACATCCCAAAAGCCATTTGGGGATTACAGATTCTTTGGACACAAAAGCAGAGACATGTCTACTGACATGCTCCATCTCCTTCTCCATATTGTGGTTCGTTGTTTGTTTTTCTCACAACAGAGTCTCTTCCTGCATCAGCTGCTGCTTGCCCCTTCCCAGGGCAGGTGGACAGGTTCGAGAAAGCGGAATGAGTGGCCGGTGGGCTGGGATGACTCCCCCGATGATATCTAGCCCAAGCCTTATAATGTTTTGCATTCTAGTTACTTGTAGGCTTATTTTTACCTTCTAAAAAAGACTGTGACTTCATTTAACCTTTACTACTTTCTTACTCCAAATATAGCCACACTGGGGGTTAGGGCCTCAACATACGGATTTAGGGAGGGGACACACATACATTCCACTTATACTAGTGTAATGCTGATAGCAGTGTAATTCCTGTTAATAGGAAATTTTGTTTTCTCCAGATTAAGGAGGTCTACTGTGCCCCAACACTCTGCAGGGAAGATCTGTGCCTTCAGCCACACATTCCCTTTTCAACTGTTTCAATGTCCTCGTTTCCTTTCAAGTGGCAGGTGGGGAAGAGAGTTTACGTCACCAAGAAATCGTTTGAATTCTGTTAAATGTTCCCTTTTTTCGAAGTCCACTTTCAGAAATAGAAAAGTGCTTCTAGCTCTCAGGAAACCCAGTGTGCAGTTCACTCTGCACCTAGTCCAGCGGTTCTCAGCCTGTGGGTCACGACCCCTTTGGGGGTCAAACGACCCTTTCACAGGGGTTGCCTAAGACCATCGGAAAACACATATATAATTACATACTATTTTTGTGATTAATCACTATGCTTTAATTATGTTCAATTTGTAACAATGAAAGTACATCCTGCATATCAGATATTTACATTATGACTCATAACAGTAGCAAAATTACAGTTATGAAGTAGCAACGAAAATAATTTTATGGTTGGGGGTCACCACAACATGAGGAACTGTATTAAAGGGTCGCGGCATTAAGAAGGTTGAGAACCACTGACCTAGTCAGATATCTCAGTGACCATCTGGAAAGAAAACTTCCCTGACCAGGTCAAAGCCTACAACCCTATGGTGGGAAAGGAACTGACTCCCTCCCAAAAACAGCAGCCCCCACCATACAAGTCAGGGAACTTCTGCAAAGCAGAGTTGAGCACAGAAGGGATGCTCCCCGGATGTTTTGCAGATAAATGCTGCACTACCACCGGGGCAGTCAAGTCTGAAAAGCTCTATGCGACAACATGGACTCCACCTTGTGGTCATACTTGAGAACTGCAGCACTGCCCTCTGGTTTACTCCCAAGAGCAGGATCACCACCCTCTCTTTCCCAGTCCTTCTCATACCTCTAGGTCTCTTTAAAAAGAGAAGTATACAGAGATGAAGTCTACTGCATGGAATCTCATGCAGGTATCTTAAACACAACTTATCTCAAACCACACATACTCTTCATTCTCTTAAGTCTTTATATCTTATTCTATCAATAGTATCAGTTTTCTTTCATTTCTTTTTTACATTTTTATTTATTGATTTTTAAAGAGTGGAAGGGGGAAGGTGAGAGAAGGGGGGAGAGAGAGAGATTGAGAGAGAGACTTATTTGTTGTTCCACATTTTTATGCATACACTAGAGGCCCGGTGCACAAAAATTTGTGCACTCGGGGGGAAGGGGGGGCCCCTCAGCCTGGCCTGTGCCCTCTCGCAGTCTGGGACCCCTCGGGAGATAACACCCTGCTGGCTTAGGCCTGCTCCCGGGTGGCAGAGGGCAGGCCCAATCCCTAGGTGCAGCCCCTGGTCGGGCTCACAGCAGGGCTGATTGGGGAGTTGGGGCGCCACCCCCTGTCATGCACAGAGCAGGGCGGATTGGGAGGTTGCGATGCCACCCCCAGTCACGCTCAGGGTAGGGCTGATTGGGGGGTTGGGGCACCGCCCCCTGTCACACTCAAGGCAGGGTTGATGGGGAGGTTGCGGCCCCACCCCGTCACGCACAGAGCAGGGCCAATCCGGGGGTTGGGGCACTGCCCCCTGTCACGCACAGAGCAGGGCCCATCAGGGGGTTGAGGAGCTCCCCCCATCACTCCGAGAGTAGGGCCAATAGGGGAGTTGGGGCACCGCCCCCTGTCACACACAGAGCAGGGAGGATCAGGGGGTGGGGGCGCCACCCTCTATCACCCAGAGAGCAGGGCCGATCAGGGGGTTGGGATGCCACCACTCTCACACTCAGGGCAGGGCCGATGGGGAGGTTATGGCTCTACCCCATCACACACAGAGCAGGGCCCGTGGGAGGGGTAAGGGCTGTGGTGCCACCCACTATCACCCACAGAGCAGGGCCGATCAGGGGGTTGGGGCGCCGCACCCTGTCACACACAGAGCCGCAGGGCGATCAGAGGTTGGGGAGCTCCCCCGTATCAGGCACAGAGCAGGGCTGATCAGGAGGTTGGGGTGCCTTCCCCTGTCACAAACAGAGCAGGGCCGATAGGGAGGTTGTGGCCCCACCCCCTGTCACACACAGAGCCGCAGGGCGATCAGGGGGTTTGGGCGCTGCCCCCTGTCACACTGATCCCGGTGCTGGGAGGCATATTACCCTTTTACTATATAGGATAGAGGCCTGGTGCATGGGTGGGGCTGGCTGGTTTGCCCTGAAGTGTGTCCTGGATCAGGGTGGGGGTCCCCACTGGAGTGCCTGGCCAGCCTGGGTGAGGGGATGATGGCTGTTTGCAACTGGTCACACACCATTCAGGGTGGGGGTCCCCACTGGGGTGCCTGGCCAGCCTGGGTGAGGGGATGATGGCTGTTTGCAGCTGGTCACACACCCTTCAGGGATGGGGTCCCCACTGGGGTGCCTGGCCAGCCTGGGTGAGGGGCTGAGGGCTGTTTGCAGCTGGTCACACACCCTTCAGGGTGGGTGTCCCCACTGCGGTGCCTGGCCAGCCTGGGTGAGGGGCTGAGGGCTGTTTGCAGCTGGTCACACACCCTTCAGGGTTGGGGTCCCCACTGGGGTGCCTGGCCAGTTTGGGTGAGGGGCTGAGGGCTGTTTTCAGGCTGGCGGGTGACCGAAGCTCCCAACCGCTCCTTTTTTTCTTTTTTTTTAAATTCTGGGCCAGCTTTAGCTCTGAGGCTCCAGCTCTTAGGCCTCCGCTGCTGAAAGTAGGTAATCGAAACAATGTATAACTCCAGCTCTGACTCCAGCTCTGAGATCCCAGCTCGCTGAAAGCTTGTTTCTGGGGGGGGGTTTTTTAGCTTCTATATTTGTTAAAATGTTTCAAACTGCAAGCTCAGAGGCCGGCAAGGCAGGCGGGGAACGTTGGAGTCCTCCGTCACTGAAGCAAGCAAGCCTCATGTTAGTTTCAAGCTGCCTGGCTGCCAGCCGCCATCTTGGCTGACAGTTAATTTGCATATCTCCCTGATTAGCCAATGGGAAGGGTAGCCGTCGTGCGCCAATTACCATGTTTCTCTTTTATTAGATTGGTTGATTCTTGTATGTGCCCTGACTGGGGATCGAACCCACAACTTTGGTATATTGGGACAATGCTCTAGCCAAATGAGCCAGCCAGCCAGAGCCTCTTTAATGTCTTTAAAACCATAATAGGCCAAGAGCCTTAAAAACATTTTCACATTTAATCCTCACAGTAACCTGGGAGACTGACAAATTACTATGGCCATTTCACAATGAGTAAATCTAGGCAAATGAGCTCAGAGTTTCAACAACTTGCCCAAGGCCACACAGCTAATGAAGTGGGAAGCAGAGATTTAAACTAGATCAACTAGATCCACAAAACGGGCTCATGCCACCAAGCCATACTGCCTCTTGGTTGATAGGTTCTCATCTACTCTGATTTTGAAGCTGGAAATCAGTAAGGTGTTCTTGATTGCTCTCTCCTTCACCCACACGGGGAGATGGTTTACTGATATCGCTTCCTCAATGACACTGGAATTTTCGCCTTTCTTTCTCCCCACTGCCATTCCTCATGTCTCATATGAGCTACTGCAATAGCCTCCTAACAGTTTTCCAATCTGCCCCCTCAACCCCACCCCACTGAAGAGAGGCCCTAGGTTTTTTGTGTGTGTGTTTTTATAATATATTTTTATTGATTTCAGAGAGAAAGGAAGAAGGAGAGAGAAAGAGAAACATCAATGATGGAAGAGAATCATGGATCAGCTGACTACTGCACTCCCCACACTGGGAATCGAGCCTGAAACCCCGGGCATGTGCCCTGACTGGGAATTGAACCATGACCTCCTAGTTCAGTGGTTGGCAAACTCATTAGTCAACAGAGCCAAATATCAACAGTACAAGGATTGAAATTTCTTTTTAGAGCCAAATTTATTAAACTTAAACTATATAGGTAGGTACATTGTTATTAACTTAATTAGGGTACTCCTAAGGTTTAGGAAGAGACACACTCAAGGGGCCAAAAAGCCGCATGTGGCTCGCGAGCCGCAGTTTGCCGACCACGGTCCTACTTCATAGGTTGATGCTCAACCAGTGAGTCATTCCAGCCAGGCAAGAGGTCCTAGGTTTGAAATACAAATCTGAAAAGGTACAACCCATCCAGAAGAGATTTAGGTCATGTATCAAGAGCCTTAATAATATCTATGTCCTTTCAATTTGCAATTCTACTTCTGTGAATCTACCTTCAAAACAAAAACCCTGTGTATAGTATAAATAAGGCTAAATGCACAAAGATGATCAGGGCAGTATTATTGATGTAGTATATTCATCCCCTGCAACCTTTAAAAACCTCCACTCTGGAATAAATGATTTAAATCAAGTTAATTTCAACTCCAAACCAACAGAAATTCTGTTTCACATTATCCATTAGAGGTCCTAGGAAGACCCTGCAGTCTGGGGTCATCTGTGGTCACTGCCAAGGCCTCCACTGTCTCAGGTTAGCTGATTCCCTTGGTTCCAATAGCCCACTAGCTTACAGGCCACCCTCACTGTTCTTTCTGAGGTCCGGCCACCTCCCCAGGGGTTGCCCAGGTCCCAGTGGTTGAGGGAGCCTGGACCCCTTCCCCAGCCTGAGGAGGCTCAGGTTCCCCTCCAAGCCATTTCCTTGCTCCTCTACACTAAGTCATATCAGGGGGGTTAAACTTTTGAAAACAAAGCCAAAAAGGGAAGTGTGTTGCAGGCAACTTCTTTCAGCTCTCCCCAACCTCCCCTGATGAAAGTGAACGCTTGGAGGGGCGGGGGGGAATATGGGGGTAAATACTACATCAGTATCCCAAAATTACCCTATGGTCAGGCAGTGTCATCAAAAACTAATGTTAGACATGAAATCTGGGGGCGGCACATAGATGCTGGTGCAGTCTGGACATCATACCATTTTCAGAACCTCTTCACTCCACGTTTTTATGCCAGATGCAAATTTCTGAAGTTCTGGTAAAGTGGCTGGAAGAATGGATGTTATTACAGCAACTGCCCTTGGCTTTTCCAGGCTTACACTCCCTCCCATGCCCATGCAATCTCTGTCCTGTCTGTAGTGAAACTGAAGAGCCTTATGACTTTAAGTTTAGCTTTAAATCCCAGTTCTACAAATCACATCTCTCTCTCTCTAATCACATGCTCGTATGAAAAATAATACAATAATTAACAAATAATAAAACAAGAACAAAATCTGTTTCACATGCTCACAACAGTAAACCTACTTTGGCCCACCAGTGTATACATTCCCCTTAGAAACCTACCCTTTTCCCCCCAGATAATCAGCAACCCCCAAGGCGGAAGAAAACAGTAACCGGGACCTGACTAATAGCCACATGGTCCAGGCCTCTGGGCCTAAAGATAACATCTTGACCTAAATGATGCTTCAGTTCCTGAGCCCGAAGGTAAAGTGACACCTGGGGCTGCTTTCTCATGAAACCGGACAGAGGGACAGTGGAACAGGCCCTGGAGCTGTCGCCAATGCCTGAAGAAATGATTTATTACCCTTAACTCACCTCCAACCAATCAGCTTCCAGCATGACCCCAAACTCCTAACTCACGGTGCCTATATGACATATATGCCATCAGGGAGTTCGGGCTTTTGAGCAAATGCTTCCTTGTTCTCCTGGATGGTGCCCTTCATCGATAAAATAGCCAGTATTTCTCCACTGCAATCCTTTGTGCTTAGTGCTTGGCTCTGCAAGCACCGGTGGACGAACTCGTTCTGTTCCCTAACAGTAGCTTTAGCTATAGCTGGGCTATATGACTGACGATCTCATCTTTACCTCCAGCCTGACTCCTGAACTTCAGCTCCTTGTCTCCAACTGACTAGAAATCAGCACCATCTGAAAGTCTTGCTTTCATCTAAGTCCAAAATCAACGTCATTGTCTTTACCCCAGTCAGCTTCCTCTGTGCATGTCATCTCTGCCAGTGGGACGGGCGTGTATAGGCCAAGCAAAGTTCCTTCTTCTACACTGGCCATTTTCAACCAGTGTGCCACAATGTTTAAAACATGCAATACCTATTTAGTCAGGGGGCACTGACTTCTTTTCCTTTGGATTGTCCAATAAAAAATGACAACAGCCAACACAACGATAGTCGTCCAGTGTGAATGAATCAAAATCATACCTATTTTTTTGGTCAGATCAGCAAAAGGCAACTGAGGAGGAACACGATTAGAGGCCAGGAGGTCTCCTGGGGCACCTCATCACTCTTGTGGCAGAGATACAAGTTACTGAAGAGGTACTGCCTACACATGAGTGAACATGGGGTTAACCCACCAGGTAAAGAATCCTGGTCAGCTTGAAGGTAAGGAGAACTGGAATGGATAGTGGAGAAGGGAAATTGTAAATACCAGTACAGATTCATTACCAGTAGTAAAAATGAAGAGTGTAGCCTCTACTGGTATTTCCTTCCTTGCTGTATCATAAATAGACTTTTTAGCAATTGTCCTTTTCTTTTGTCTCCCTTCTCTTCATTATTGCATTTAAAGTGTATCAGTGAGGGTGAACTTTACATTTTAGTCTACACTGTCCAACACTGAGATAGGATGATGATGAAACTTAGAGGAAAAATGCATCATCACCTACACATTTGGACGTGGGCCAGATTCAATAACTGATGAAACTTTGAGCTGTCCTCATCTGGGGAGGAAATGAGTAACATTTTTATTGTTGTTGTAAGGGAGATGGTTGCATTATCTTGGATGGGAGTATTTTTATTTAAATTTGAGAGCACAAGATGAAGCATGTCTGTGGATGTTGAGATGGACTATATAGTAGAGTTCTTTTTGGCTACCCAGCATCTGAACATCCTTTGAAATTGGGGGAAGCCCACCCCACTCTGAGTCCCGGGCCCCTCCTCTCACACTAGAAGCCAATGAGTCCAGTAGAAGCCACAGCAGAAACCAGAACTCTCCTTGCCTATTACCAGCCGGAACACAGGCACACGACCTACACGAGGCCAAGTCAACGATCCTGACCAAAACCATGAATCTTGAGAGGATATTTAATATCACAGAAGAGTTGAAAAACAATTCAGGCAACATGAAAAGTGCAGGCCTGCACTCTAATCAGAGCACTTGAGCAGCATGGCTTTCACTGATCATCGCTGCCTGGCCTTCCTGGGTTTCTCCCATTTCCGGATCTGGTTCTGGAGCTCTTCTGGCGTAAGGACTATACACATACCCAGCTCCAGGCTTACTTCGCAAGCTTAGAGTCACCGCAGGAAAAGAATGAGCCGCTCTCTCCCAGCCTCCGCTCTGAAATCCCAGACAAGGGCTCAGACCACCTCCGGTTGGGTCACATCGATGAGGACTAGAGGAGGGACTAGAGTTGGCCAGGCCTGGGCGTCCTGCCTCCCTTTCTCCCCACCCTTCCAGTCTCGGGAGGCCCTTAAGAACCATCTGATCCAGGGGATTTTAGGCAATTCCTCAAAGAAAAATTACTTGGCAGGCAAAAACAAAAGATGCTTACGACACAAAGTCACAGAATGTCAGAGCAGAAAAGACCCTCAGGAGCCATCCCCCCGATCCCCTCTGACAGGTGAGGGCACCATACGGGGTAGAAAAGGAAACAGGCCACAGGAGAGGTACACGTGGTGTGCTGCAGAGGTCCACGGAGGGAGCGTGCACATCTGACTGAGATCAGGGTGGGCCTATGAAGGTGGTGGGATGTGACATGGGACCAGACACACACAGCGGGTCAGGACTGTGCTGGTCTTTTGCTAACTTCAGAATTACTTTCTGCTTATGTCAAATTCTACCATCTAGAAGTCCCTCGGACTTTTGAAATCTTTTTTTTTTTAAATATATTTTATTGATTTTTTTAGAGAGAGGAAGGGAGAGGGATAGAGAGTTAGAAACATCGATGAGAGAGAAACATCAATCAGCTGCCTCCTGCACAACCCCCTACTGGGGATGTGCCCGCAGCCAAGGTACATGCCCTTGACCGGAAAAGAACCTGGGACCCTTACGTCCGCAGGCCAACGCTCTATCCACTGAGCCAAACCAGTCAGGGCAACTTTTGCAATCTTATTCATTCAGCCTTGATCCCTCCCTCCTCCCCCCCTCCTCCCCCATCAAGTTCCCTTCGGTTGGGTTTGGTGCCCTGGTTCTCTACCTGACCTGTTCTCTTTCCAGCTGTATATTCAGAGACCAAGGGTCACAAACACAAATGCCTTCAGACGTCAAGCAGGTAACAAATGTATAGGCTGGCTGTTACTTAACACACAAGTGCTGCTGTCCTTTGGGCTTGAAGTCTCATAAAAAACAAACAAACAAAAAAACAGCCGAACCGGTTTGGCTCCGTGGATAGAGCTCGGCCTGCGGACTGAAGGGTCCCGGGTTGATTCCGGTCAAGGGCATGTACCTTTGGTCGCGGGCACATCCCCACTGGGGGGCGTGCAGGAGGCAGCTGATCGATCTCTCTCATCGATGTTTCTAACTCTCTATCCCTCTCCCTTCTTCTCTGTAAAAAAAAAACAATACAATACATTTGTTTTAAAAAAAAAAAAAAAATCTGTGGGCTAGTTTCTGCTCTTGCTGTCGAAAGTTTGTGACTCCTGGGCAGGGCAAAGTCTCTAACCTCCTCGTGCTCTGCCCCCACTCCGGCAGTGCCCGGCAGCAGTGACACAACTCTAGCGTTTCCTGCTCGGCGGAATCCCGTTAGCGGCGCGCCGGGCGTGCAGCAGTGCGCTCCGAGCAAAATGAACGAATAACCGAATGCAGACTGAGGGCGCGGCCTACACGCCGGGAAAGAGCGCCCGCGGCGGCATCCATCCACCCGCCGCGCCGCCAGACAACGCGCCCTCGCACGACCCCACGGGCACGGAACTAGCGAACGTGAGCGGCGAGCGCGGAAGGCGAGGGAGGGACGGAGGCCAAGAGCCCCAAGAAGATCCGGCCTCCCATACGCCAATCCGTCACAAGGGGTGGGCTCTTCTCGCAGGAGCGGGTCGCCATTGGCCGATTCTCTGTACCGAGGACTGGGATTGGTCGTGCTTCGCCCGCGGCTCCCTCCGCCCGGAGGCGGGGGGGATGCGAAGGGCGTGTCCGGCACCGGGTCCCGCCCCAAGCGTTTGGGCTCCCGCGCGGGGGCAGCGGTTTGCACCTGGACCCCAGCCGCGGGGCTGCCGCATGGGGCCGCTGGCGCCGCGGGCGCTGCCGCAGGCCTGCTGGGGGCGTCCGGAGCGGCCGAGGCGCGGTAGGTAGTGCCCGGCGCGGGCGTCGGGGATCCGCGGGTCTGGAGGCAGCGGCCCAGGCAAGTCCCCTCCCGCGCGGCCCGGCCCCCTGTGCCCTGCGGGCTCTCCGGGTCTGCGAGACGGGGCGGGCTGCCGGGCCTCGCGTCCCCCACTTGGAAGCGCACGAAGGCTTTCTGGGTGCCGGGGCGCCTCGTGCCTTTGCCTCCATTTTGCGGACGGAACGGCGGGCGCGGGTCGCGGCCAGGGGTCGGGGCGCGGAGGCGGGAGGCCGGGGCTGGGAAGCCTGAGCGCGGCGGGGGGTGGGGCGCGCGTGGCCCGGCGAACTCGCAGCCGCGCGCTGCTGGGCCGCTGCCTCCCGGGAACGCACTTTCCCTCCGGGCTTCGCCCGGGATTGTGCCGCTGACCCTGCGCCCACGCCGGGGGCCCGGTGCCCCGGGGTATAAGCGACTCCGACCCAGGCTCGCAGCTCAGGGCCATTCCCACGGGAAGAGGACGGCGAATGATGCGCTCTGGTCGCCTCGTATGCAGCTGTCCACGGCTGCCAAGGGGAAAACGCAAGATATCTCACTCATGCCTGGAAGGGCCAGCCTTTCCAGCTGCCATCGCGGGAACAGCTGTATGCGGCCCAGGGGCACGTTGTCCAAAGCCTGTTTCAGGCCCTGTAGGCTGTCTAGGTTGTATTGTTTGTAATAAAAATGAGCGGAAACCTGCCGGAGCACATTGGACCTCCCTGGGAATTCAGTGGGGAGTGTCGGGTGGGAGGAGGTAGTCCCAAGATTGCCAGTGTTGGTAAGTACCCCGACAGCTCCTAGATCTAGAGTATGAAGAATGTTGTTAAAATGCTTGGCAGAGTGTGTGATGTTAGAAATCAAGGGTCTCGGGCTTGGTTAAAAGAAGTAGAGGCCACAGCTTCTCATCCCTGTTTCTTCCACCGCTTGGATCCATCAATTCTGGGCCACTCCGTACAGAAAAGAGCAAAGAACTCGGTTTCGCCTCTTTGGGAAAGCTTCTTAAAGCTCTCCCCCCTCCCCACAACTGATGGCCACTCCCTCCTTCAGGCTGCCTTCTGTTGCTGCGGTGTGGTTTCCCCAGCCCCGGGCACAGTGCTTGGGACACAGAAGTCACTCTGACTGAAGGAAGCTGAAAGAAAACAAAAAATCAGCAGCACAGCCCAAAAGTTTACAAAACAAAAACTGTACTTTCGTTACCTTGTTGGACCACTTGTTCTTACAGGGTAGGGAGACCTCCAAGTCAAATCAGACTTTAGCTCTTCCATGTTAGTAACTCCAGACCAGTGATTACACTTCTGTATGTCTCAGTTTCCTCATCTGTAAAATGGGGGCTGCTCCTTGGGTTCTGAGGCTTAAGTAATTGACAGAAAGTGCTCAGCAAAGTCCTTGGCACACAGGAAATGTTCTGGAGCTGTTAGCAGTTGTTAGGATAAAAATAAACAGATACTTGAACAGATTCGCTAATACTAAATATCTGCATTGCCTTTGACCCTGTAGGACCTGTCTGCGTTTGTCCTGTGTGTTTCTTGATTTTTAAAAATCCCTTAAACCTTTTCAGATCCCACCCTAGCCTCCCTCAGTACAAGTGCATACAGGCAAACTTCATTTTATTGTGATGCACAGAGGTTGCATTTTAGACAAATTGAAGGCAAGACCCTTCAAGCAAAAATATCATAACTCATTTTATTGCCGTTGCCTGGAACTGAACCCGCAGTGTCTCAAGGTATGCCTCTGTTCCATAGAAATGAACTCGTTATGCTTTTAGTCTTGCGACCCACTGGAGATTGAAGCGCCAAAAAAACACTTTGGCAAGCATGATGATGGGAATGGATATTCTCAAAATGTGGCCTCCTACTCAAAATGAGCAGAGGAGTAAAAGGCGTCCTGGTGTGGTTGACGGAAAATCTTTAGGATGGTTGGTTAGTTCAGCCAGAGAGAGGCAGAGCCCTGTCGCTTCTCTCCTTACAACAAATCTCTTTTCATAAGAAACTGGTTCCTGTCTTGAAAGTTGTTCATAAACGTGAAAAGCGGAAGAAATCTTCTGTTGATTCTAGACCTAGTTGCCAGCCCTAGAGGTTGCAGATGTAACCCCTCGGGGAGATTGCCTCACTTCCAGGCTTTCCTGTACCACTTTCTGGCTGCAGGAAACAGGCTAAGTTATACATTTCCTTCCAGCTGTAGGTTCCCTTGGCACACCAGTTTCTCTTAAATTATTTGGAGTTTCAAAAACAAAACCACTACTTTTAACTGTCACAGGAGAATTCTGATTTTTGATTCTGCTTTTACTGAAGCCACAGAGAATCATGAATCCTTTCTAGGGAATGCTGTTCTTTCTGGGGACTCCCATCCAGCCGTGACATTCTGTAATTAGCCATTAAAAACCTGTCACAAGATGTGAGCTTTTTCTAGTGTCCTATTAGAAAGACGTTAAGGACAGGGCCATCAATTTTCTTCTGTGTGCCCAGCATAAGATAGGCACTCAGTGAATGTGCATAAAGCCATTACAGTTCTGCTTCACAGTGCAGATATGGGCTTTCTAACCTGGCGGTTCTGAAACATGGTGCTTACCAGTCATCTGGACATCTTGCTCATGTGCAGATTCTGATTCCAGGTATAGGGGGTGGGTCCTGAGAATCTATATTTCCAGCAAGCTCTACGGTGATGTAGATGCTGCTGGCCCGTGGACTACATGCACACTTTGAATAGAAAGATACTAACAAAAATATCTGCATTTGCTTTTTAGAAGTTCTGATAAACAGGTTTTGTTTTCTTATGGTATTGGAATGAAGTCTTGGGTTTAGGAGCTTTCCCCCCGTTATTCTATTTTGTTTTGTTTTGTTTTTAAATATATTTTATTGATTTTTTTACAGAGAGGAGGAAAGAGGAATAGAGAGTTAGGAACATCGATGAGAGAGAAACACCGGTCAGCTGCCTCCTGCACTCCTCCTACTGGGGATGTGCCTGCAACCAAGGTACATGCCCTTGACTGGAATCGAACCTGGGACCTTTCAGCCCACGGGCCGACGCTCTATCCACTGAGCCAAACCGGTCAGGGCGGTTATTCTGTTTTTTAACAGTTCCTCTTATTTTGTTCCAAAAAAATGATTTGAGGAATCTCTCCAGGATACTTTCAGTGTAATAGGATTTTTAATGAAAGTAATTGAGACAGAGAGGGTAAAAGAAGAGAGAAGTCAGGGGTAAGATCAGTACAAAAAATGACTGCCTCTTTGTCCTATATATTTTGCTGGGGTGGGACTACAGATCTGGCCCTGAGCTTCTTAGCAGCCAAAGCAAAGAGAAAATATTTTTTTTTTTAAATATATTTTATTGATTTTTTACAGAGAGGAAGGGAGAGAGATAGAGAGTTAGAAACATCGATGATAGAGAAACATCGATCAGCTGCCTCCTGCACACCTCCTACTGGGGATATGCCCGCAACCAAGGTACATGCCCTTGACCGGAATCGAACCTGGGACCCTTCAGTCCGCAGGCCGACGCTCTATCCACTGAGCCAAACCGGTTTTGGCGAGAAAATATTTTTTAAAAATCCGTTTTGCCATGAATTATAAAAATCAACTGGCTGCTCAGTGAAACAGCTGTTTCTCTTACTGAGACCAGAGAATTCTTGTCTCCTGGGTTCTCTAATAGGACCCTTTGGTTTTGGTACTTGAGTAACATTCTTCATAGCCTCTCTGGAGAAATTCAGCAAGATTCTTATCCTTCTTCATATGTGTCGCCTGATGGGCTCATAGCAAACTGTCAGCACAGTAAAAGCAGTGGCTTGTGGAACTGGTCCAGGGCCAGCTTCCTGGGACAGTAGGAGCAATTTTTTGTTCCAGGGAAGCTGTTTTCCTGCCTTGCTTTTTGGTGGGAACAGCGGGTACAGTTGATTGACATGTTCAGTCCTCATCATCCTTGCACTTTGAGCTTCGTTGGACGGGAACAGTCTGCTGACTGCTAAGGAGAACTTGGGGTTTAGGGGAGGGGTGGCTAGGAGCTCAGTCCTCAGTTCCTTGTAGATGTGGCAGTTGTGTCTCTCTAAAGGTCACACAGAGACCTCTCAGGACAAGTTAGAAGATTGGCCTGCTCTGAGGCTGTTGGTGGTCCCAGCCAGCCAGCCAGCTGGTGAGTGAGTGAGGGGGTGAGTGAGAGAGAGAGAGAGAGAGAGAGAAAGGGGGGGTGGAGAGCACTCTGGCAACAGCCTTCCCACCACATTGACCTAGAACAGTGGTTCTCAACCTTCCTAATGCCACGACCCTTTAATACAGTTCCCCCAATTTCATTGTTACAACTTGAACATAATTAAAGCATAGTGATTAATCACAAAAACAATATGTAATTATATATGTGTTTTCCATTGGTCTTAGGCGACCCCTGTGAAAGGGTCGTTCGACCCCCAAAGGGGTCGTGACCCACAGGTTGAGAACCGCTGGTCTAAAAGGACCTGGTGGCTCCTCCTAGGGCCCAGAGGACCCTTTCTTTCACTAAGCAAAGGCGGGGAAGCAGCCCTGGGGGGAGAAGGGGCTGCTGGTACCCAAGGATCCTGAGAATGGCATCAGCCCATTGGAGCCATATCTCCCCCTCTGCAGGTTTAAGCCTGGTCTTCCTTTTCACTTTGCTTTACTTCCACCTGCAAAGGAGGTGACCCAGCACTCATGGTGACCTGCCTTACAGGGGAAGCGGGACCAGTGTGGAGGACTAAGGGGCTTCAGAGCTTCTGCAGCCAGGGAAGGAGCAGGTGGAACGGCAATTGCTCTTGGCCATTGGCCTCCCATTCTCAAACCTCTGGCCACAGTGTCGCTGGCATCCACCCTGCTCTGAGGCAGGCCTGGGCCTCTTGTGACTGCCCCCTTTGTTGGCCTCCTCCACATATGTCTTTACCCCCTTTCATGCTGCCTCCCACATATAGATGAGCTTCTGCCTTTAAGCTCCTTTTTCCTATTAATCTAGTTCCCAGAAGCCTTCCAGCAACCTACAGCACTGGGTTCTACCTCCTCCTTTCCTTGTGGGCAGTTTCATGTTCTGTGAGAAAGAGCAGTACTGAGAGCCTCTTTGTCTGGTTCTCTGGTCAGATTCTGCCCCCGTGTGTGCATGGCACTTGCCACTATACCTGTGGCCTCCTGTGAAAACAACGCGAGTGTTGGGGTTTTGGCCCCTGACTTGGTAAGGACTTGCTATGTCAAGAAACACCTTGCCCTTGCTGGTACAGGTGGCTGTCTGCATGCTCAGGTACAAAGATGGCCCTTCCAAGAAAAAGTTGGTATAAATCAGATTGTTTCAAAGGGAGCTCATGATTTAAAGAATTCTGGGAAAGTCCTTTTCTGATCAGAGGAGGATTGTTCCCTAGCTGATCATTCATATATTTGAGTGGTTTAGCGAAGAGAGGAACAGCATCCTTCCACCCCCACCCCCACCCCCCACGCACACACCCCCCCAGTTCACAGTTCTCCTTCCTCCATCCGGGATAGGAGCAAGTGGGAGGAAGCCCTGGCAGCTGGGACAGGACTGCACAAGGGTGATGCACCAGACACCAGGAAGGGTCAGATGTCCAGGCTCATGGAGTTAGTGTTACCACATGCGTGATGTGTGAGCATATTTTTACTGTAGGGTAGGAGTAAGCCAAGCCAGCCTACATCACTCCTAATTATATCTGGTAGGTCATGTGGCCTCTGCAAGTCCTGGAAACTAGTGGAGAATTTTAACAGCAAAGTGCAGGTGGTCCCCAGAATATCCTGAAGCTTATGTGGCGTGTCTCTTGGTTTGGCAGATACGGTGTGCACAGACCATTCTCAGATGGGAGGGTTGAATTCATTGTTCATTGTCTGTGCTCTGAGGCCTCCAGTCACTCAATGTAACCTACTGGTGCTTCCATTAGGAGGCCAACTGAGGCCTCTGCCCACCACAGAGCTGCTAGCCCCCAGGAGCACTGTAAAATGTGAGCTAAGAGCAGGGAAGCCCCACGTAGAATACCAGGTTTTTTAAAGCTACTGACCAGGGACAGTTTTGGCCAGCCCAGCAAGTCATTTTTATCAGACTGAGCATAAGATCATTGGGTGCTTTGAAAAGGAGTAAACTATCTCTCATTGGAAGGGTCCAAGCAGATCCCACACCTCCACTCTCAGACCCAGATGGTCAGAAAGGATGATGTGTAAAATCTAGAATCTGTAAATGAGGGCTGGACCTTAGTGCAGTATTACGGATGCCCACCTGGCAGTGCAGACAGGGTCAAGCCCTAGAAATTGAAAACTGGGCATTTGCTAGGCCACTGTTTTCTTCAACATGATCGATGTTTTTTAAATGGTCTGCCTTCAGCAGTCATTACTTCAAGGAGTTTTCCCTCATTATCTCTACCCAGGAGACTTCTCCCTTCTCTTTGTATTCTGTAGCATCTTATATACAATTTGGAATGAACTCTCATGGGCTTCTTTTTATTCTTTTACATGTATCTGTGTGATTCTCATAATAAACTTGTGTAGCACAGGGGGGAAAGAATTTGCAGGATTAATAAATGAGATTATGAAGAAACTGCTTATCCAGATGAGAAAATAACCCCCTGTAATCTGTCTTTTCAGAAGTACCATTTCCATGAAAGTCTTTAAATTTCAGACCTCCTTACTGGTTGCTAAAAGGCCTCTGGCAACACTGTTAACCTAGCTCAGGTTTGTGTGTATACTTGAAAGTTACCTAGGGGTGTCTCCTGAATCGCTTATAATTCTAAATCACAACACCCCCCCCCCAGGGATAAATGGACACTTCTATTTTGGAATCCAGACAACAAAAAACAAAACATCAAAACAAAGACAAAGATCATTCGTTTGCACCCGTCTCTTGCCCAGCATCCTCTTAATCCAGCCCCATTTTAAAACCACACCCGTTAGTGGAGGGGGGAAGTCAGGGCGTGAAAGGGAGATTAGCTGCCACCTATCAGGGCCCAGCACCAGCCAGTAGGGAGTTTAGGAATGGAGCCAGAAGTAGAAGCTAGGGGCTGGGGGCCAGGTTCAGCCATCACCCTGACTTTCCCTGCTCATGGGCTCAGTTTATCGCCATCATTGTGAGAGCAGTTTGCCTGTAAGTCTTCATGTGCAGTTTCTTAAATAGCCACAAGGTGAGGATGTGGCTCCATGAAAATCTCTCTCGGCAGGACTTGGTCACTGTCCCTGGATCAGTCGCTTCGCTCTTCTACTTTGTGTGCCTCTGCTTTGTGACTTGTTCCCTTGTTGGTTCATAAAGAGCTTAGGTTCTGGTCACACAGTTCTAGCGTGGAATCTCTCTCAGCCTTGGTTTCCCCATCTGTGAAATGAGAATAAAAGGACCTGCCTCCCAGGGGAAACTGGCACCCTCACATGCTGCTGGTGGGAATATAAAGTGATGCCATCCCATAGAGGGCACTTGGCAGCGTATGCCAGAGGTACAAATGCAGGGATCGTTGGCCTCAGCAGTTCTACTTCTGGCTATTTATGCTGTGGGGGTGCTAGCATGCATGCCAGTGATGTGTGTTCGTGCATTCACTGCAGCAGTTTGTAGTAGCAAAAGACTGGAAATAACCCAAATGTCCACTAGTAAGAGACTGGTGAAATTAACTAGTGTGCAGCCTTACAATGGACTATAGTACTGGGCAGTGATACAAAGAACAAGGAAGCTGTCTGTGTAAGGCTAAGGAATGATCGCTAAGAGATTTTGTCTGAAAGAAGAGAAAAGCATGTCGCATACATTTTGCTATTGTTATGTCAAAAACAAAACAGGAGAAGGATGAAATAGATTTTTGTGTTTGTTGCATATGTATCAGAAGATGAGAGACATAAATACAATTAATGAGACTGTTTGCCTCTTGTTTTTTTGTGTGTGGCATTATCTAATAGTAAATATTTTGCTTGATTTATATGAAAAATAGGTTGTTTTTTCTCCTTCTCTTGGACTTTGTTCCTTGTAACTTGTTACACTGATTCTGTCACACATACAGCCCCCTTGACCATGGTGGCATTAGCTGACACTGTGCCAGGCATTGTCATGGTGCCCTGCTTGCACTGGCTCCTTTTAGGGAGAAATAGGGACAAGAGCGGAGGGATACATTTTATTTTTCAGCCATATATTAAAATTGTCCAAAAAAAATAGTTTTCCTGATTAGTTTATCCACAGATGGTGGTTGTGAGAAGTAAACAGGGGTACATGTGAAGTGTGTGCTCCGCCCTAGGGTGGCCTCTGAAGTGACTCGGAGCCTCAGTGCCCAGGCAGGCAGGGCAGGACCCTCCTGTATGGATGGTCTCGGGATAGCTGTCCTCACATAGTTGTGTTTCCTGGTGTGTGAGCTGAGCAGGGTAAGCCCACATCCACAGCTCCCTCCACTTTCTCAGACTTCCCACCTGCTTGCCATCACTCACCTCCTGGTCTCTGAGGAAACAAGGCTATTTGTGTCCAAGTTTTACCTTTGGGGTTGGCTCACTGTACTTCAGGCAGCTGCTGAAATCCTGGGTGCTCGAGGGTCCCTTGTTCCCCTTCCAAGTCCTCCCATAGATGTGCTCCCAGCAGCAGCCTACACACTTAGTCTGAGGGGGTCTCCTTCTGTTTCCAAAGCTCTTATAGCAACAGACCTATTTTCAGATCCGCCTCCTATGTGTTCCTTCTTCCCTCCTCGCCTGCTGCCTTGTGTATCTCTTTTCTCAACCTGCCCCACAACCTGGGGCATGGTTTCTGTGCTTTGAGAGGGTCCTGCCTTCTCTGCAGGGCAGAGTGGGCACTGCGAGAGCACCCTGGGTTCAGCCGAGGCCTGGGCGTGCCCTGACTTGATCTGCAGAGCAGAGCAGTCAGTGCCAAGCCAGAGCCACCTGCTGACAGGGGCGGTTCGACAACAGATCCGCAGCTGGGCTGGCACAAGCCAGGCCTCTTACCCAGTGGGGCTGGGCTGAAGGGACAGGGACGAAAAGGTGACTTTAGTGAGGACTAAGCCTTGCCTCTGATTTGGGCCTGCATTTACCCTCCTGGGACCTATTGCTGGGGCCTGGCACAGGCCACATAAAAGCAGAGGACAAAATGTTGTGTTCCTGCCTTCCCTTCGGAAGGGTTTGGGGCCAAGGAAACGCTGGACTTGGGCCTCTGTTCTTCTCTAAGGAAGTAGCCATCATTTGTTTGTTTTCCTTTGGCCAAAAATAAAAAGTTTTTCTTAATAATTAAAAAGCAAGATTGCCTTACACAGATGTAGAGAATTTATCTTTTTGTCTCCCTTTCCCACTTTATAGGCAGCTGAAGGCTTCAGGGAACCCGGACCTAGGGACGCATCAATGGCCCTGGGAGAAGAAAAGGCAGAGGTGGAGGCATCCCTGGACACAAAGGCCCCGTCCTGTGGGCGGTGGAGCTGCAGAGAGCAGGAGGTGGAAACCCCAGGGCCTGTGAGTGGGGAGCAGCCACCACGCCTGGAAGCTGAGGGAGGGCCTGCCTCCCCTGTGTGGGGGACAGAGGGCCTACCTGCCCCTCTCTGCTGCCCCTCTGGAGCCTGCCAGTCACAGGCCAGCAACACCAGCAGGGAGCCAGTGGCTGGTGCATCTCAGCCTGCTCTCAGTTGCCTGCTTCCTCCTGCCGGTGTGGGGACAGGAGATCTGCATTCTGTGGGAAGCCAGGTAGCTACTAAGGTCAGTGGCACTGTAGATTTGCCTAATGCTGTCTTTTGGGAGTGCGTGCCAGCATTGTGTCACCATTTTACATGCTTTCCCAGTCCCTGTACAAGATGGGGCATTGGGGGAGTCTGGGTGAGGTGATTTCTGTTTTACAGGTTCATCTGGAGAATTGGGCCTTGGGGCCAGCAGGGGGCTCTGTCCACAGCATCCCCTGTTCCTTAAGAGACTAGAGCAGCCATGGGCAAACTACGGCCCACCGGCCCCGTTTGAAATGAATAAAACTATTGAAAAAAAAGACCGTACCCTTTTATGTAATGATGTTTACTTTGAATTTATATTAGTTCACACAAACACTCCATCCATGCTTTTGTTCCGGCCCTCCAGTCCAGTTTAAGAACCCATTGTGGCCCTCGAGTCAAAAAGTTTGCCCACCCCTGGACTAGTGACCCAGAGGGGTGGGCCAGGAATGCTCTCAATGGGGGAGCCCTGTCCTGTTTCTGACTTGGTGATCCGAAGGCCTTGGGGGCCCTGAGGAGACTTGAGGAAGGAGGGCCCAGGGCTGTGGTCTCCTGAGGGCTTTAAGACTGTATGTCCTTGGAACCTAGGAAACCTCACAAAGCTGCCCTGTGGTGGGCAGCACTGTTGCTGGGCAAGGAAAATTTCTTGGGCCTCCCTGAGTGCAGGGCAGTCTTGCCTAGTGGGAATCACATGGAGAAGGAGTCCTGTCTGCCTCTGTGACCACGGGCAAATCAGTGAATCTTTCAGGCCCTCCGTATAATTGGAAGGTGACCTGTGTGGCCTATCCCTCCCATCTCTGACATCCTATTATGCTCTGCTTGCCAAGCCCTTTCATGGGAATGACTTTGATCTCTTCAGTGTCATTGTGGCCTTGGTTGTTGCATGCTGCCCCTATGGAGCCCCATCCTGCAAGGAGCCTCTGAGCGTGACTGTGGGAGAAAACAAGCTGGGCCCACCTGCCTGGGAGCCAGGGTGGTGGGAGGCTCAGGGAACCTGTGAGTCAGAGACTCAGTGAGGCAGGAAATACTAGTAAGCCAATTGGGCTGTTGTTTCATGATGTGAGTCTGTTGCTTATTGTAACTCCTGTTGTGTTGAGCCCTCACCCTGTGCTTTTCACACATGAGCACATGTAATCCTCGTGTCCTGAGGAAGTGGTGCTATTACTATCCCCACTTTATAGGTGTGGGAAGCAAGGCTCAAAGTTAGACATCTGGAAGGTGGCAGTTAGGGATTAGCACCAGCTCTGTCTGTTCCAAAGCCCATGGCTGTAACTACTGTGCTGTTGGCCTCCCTCAGGGCAAGTTCTTCATCAAGCAGATAAAAATTTCAGAGTAAAGCGGCTGAGACGAATGATCATTTTGCCATTATTTATTACCACTGGCATATGAACTGAGCTGAGCTAAGTGGGTTTGGATGTGTCTCCTGTCAGTGACAGAATGATTGAGGCTTCATCTATCCTCTTCTGAAAGGCTAGGCAGTGTGTTCGAGCTTCTGCATGCCAAAGCGCTCGGAGTTCTCACAGGCAGGGTGTCTGGACGAAGAACTCTTGAAAGGACTGAGAGTAGGATCAGTTTGGGAAGTCTCATGCTGCCACTAGCAGCACTCTATCTGGTTCTTGCGTCGGGTAGCAGACTCATATCAAGACCTCTCCTGGATGTCACCTGGGCTCCCCAAAGAAAACTCCCGATTTATCATCTAAGAAAGAAGTGTAGCCCAGCTGGCATGGTTCAGTGGTTGAGCATCAACCCAGGAACCTGGAGGTCGTAGGTTCAATTCCTGGTCAGGGCACATGCCTGGGTTGCGGGCTCGATCTCCAGTAGGGATGTGCAGGAGGCAGCCAATCAGTGATGTTCTTCTCTCATCCATGTTTCTATCTCTCTAACCCTCTCTCTCTCAATAAAATATATATATTTTTTAAAAGAAATAAGTAAAACTATGATACATCTATGTTAAAAAAAAAGAAAAGAAATGTAGCTTACTTATCACCTTTTCTTCCCTCTTCTCATTGCAGATGGAGGAAACCAGGCTTTCTGTCTCAGAGGAGCCACCTCAGGCTACAACCGTTCCCAGAGCCACAGCCCTTTGCTCAGGACATGATGCTGATACCGAAGATGACCCATCCCCCCTGGAGTCACCGCGGGTGCTGGCCCTCAGCCAACAGCCTCACATCTCAGGTTTCCCTTTCTCGTCAAAGTGGAGGTCCATGGTGAGCCCAGGTGCCGCTGCTCCTCCGTTTCCCAGCTGCAGTGTCTCTGCCTCATCCCCTGGCAGCAGTTCCCAAGGACACCAAGAGAAGGCGGAGCCTCAGAGTTGCTCCCTTGCCAAGGTCTCTTCCCTGGAGCTGGTTGGCCCCCAGTCGGCCCCCTCCATGGTGGGACCAGGGCCTCAGCTCCAGTGGTCTCCACAGCCTGTGTCCTCTGGGGGTGATGGTCCTGGGCTGCGCAGGAGGCATCTATCCTTCCAAGCCGAGTACTGGGCCTGCGTGCTGCCAGATTCCCTGCCGCCTTCCCCTGACCGCCGCTCCCCCCTGTGGAACCCAAATAAAGAGTATGAAGACCTGCTGGACTATACTTACCCACTTAGGCCCAGGCCTCGGCTCCCAAGGCATCTGGAAAGCCGCGTGTTGGCTGATCCTGTCCTGCAGGACTCAGGTGTAGACCTGGATAGCTTTTCTGTCTCCCCAGCAAGCACTCTAAAGTCACCCACTAATGTCTCCCACAGTTGCCCACCAGCAGATGCCAGTGCCCTGCCATTCTCTGGGCCCAGAGAACCAAGCTTTAAACGGTGGTACTCTGGAGTACCCCAGGAGCAGGGCAGCGTGGGGCTGGCATCTTGTAGCCAGCTCACATCTACTCCCAGAGCTGCAGGCAGCAAGGATATTCCTTGGGAAAGGAGAGACCCAGCCCTGAGGGGTATGAAGGACTGGCGGACCGCGGGCAAGCACCTCGAGGTGGGCCCTCCCCAACTGAGGACATGGGACAGAGGATGGCCCTCATCTGGGCCAGAAAGAGAGAAGGGGGCTGGCCAAGGTGTCCAGCGCCCTGCCTGCATGGAGTCTGGATGGAAACCAGAAGAGGACTTAGAAAGTGATGACGAGTATCTTGCCCTGCCCACTCGGCTGACACAGGTTTCTAGCTTGGTTTCATATCTAGGTTCTGTTCCCACTTTGGTGACCCTGCCCACCAGAGCTGCCGAAGGGCAGAGCTCCCTGGATGTGTCGAACAGTGATGGGCCCACTTCCTCACCATCGGATTCCAGCCAAAGCCAGCTTCCCCCTGGGGCTGTCCCCAGAGGGCCTGGGGGACTTGAGGAGCAGAACCACTGTTTGCTCCGCTCCTTTCTCCATGCAAGGGACTCTGCAGGGGACGGCAGTCTGGTGAGCAGCCAGGCACTGGGGGTCTCCTGTGGACCTCTGAGAACACGCTCCTCCTTACCAGTTATTTTGGACCGGCAGACATTCTTGGACCCAGACCGCAAAGGGCAGCCTCCCAGGAGAGGAAGAGAGCAGGGAAAAGAATCACTCATGCACTGTGTGAAGGTAAACTCAACATTAAGAGGCCTGTGTAAAGGTGTCTCATTTCTTCCCCCTGCCCACTGATTTAATAACAAAACTTAGTAACATTGAGCACACTTCATGTGCCAGGCACTGTATTGTACCTTATCCTATTTAATCCTCACAACTCGCTACCCAATAAGGACTGTTGTTCTCATTTCACAGAGAAAATGGCAGCAAAGGGTTAGGCAACCTGCCCACTTACAGTTAGCAAGGGCTGGAGCCTGAGATCTTGACTACTACCCCAAGCTGCTTCCCAAAGCTCTTGACCTTGAAGATCAAGAGGTACTCTGCACAAGTAAGTGCTCTCTTGACTGCAGGCCTTCTCAGAGCCTCAACCTAATAAAGTGGTGTGACTGCAGAGTTAGGGGCTATTAGATGTACCGTTTCCTCAACTGCTTGGCCACTGAACCTCTCATGGACCAACCAAGAATATCTGGATATAATGACTATTACAGGGAACAAGGTTGTCAGCTGATCTGAATTTGAATCATGGCACTGCTGTCTTAGGAATTCAGCTCAATCTCTTGAGTTTGCTTTTCCAAAATGAGATGTGACACTTCAGGGTGTTGTGTGGATTAAATGAAATAATTCGTGTTGAGGGAGGGTGGGCTTTGTGTAGTCCTGACACAGGTATGTTCAGAAATGTGGCTCTCTGCACGCACACTGGGAGAGCCCCAGGTGAGCACGTGGATACCCCATCTGCACCACAGCAGGGTGGCTGGCCAAAGGGCCGTGTACCCATGAGATGGTTCCTAGCACTGGAGGCGGGCAATAACCTGCCCAAGATATCCTGTACATGATTTCATCTGTACTGTAAAGCAGGTAGGAGAAATGTTAGCATGTACCCTCCTTTGTGGTAAAAGCTAGAGAAATGATGAGGTAAAGTGCTTGGCTCACAGCTTCCCCAGGGCGAGTAGCTGTCAGGATTCTAGGGGCCCTACTCCCTGAGCAGTGTGGAAGCAGAATGGGCGTGCATTGTCAGTTGTCAGCCGAACATTCAGGTGAGTCATAACCAGTCATTTATGTCCACGTTTTTCCCAGGAACAGTCCCATAGTTAGTGGTGCTGAACTAGGAACTGGTTTCTGTGGCAGGCATACCTCTTCTGTGCTGTGTCCCATCCCTGCCCTCACCTCTGCTCCGTTTGCATGCAGGGCTGGCTTTTCTGAGTCATATCAGGCTGAGGGGAGACAGAACCAAGGTGGGCTGTTCTGTTGCCCTGGCAGAGGTCTGGAGTCATGGGGTGCGGACAGGCAGGGGAGGACAAGAGACCAAAGCCTCAAGTGAAGGAATGCTCTGGACCGGTGCACAGTCCATTGAATCCCCTGGATATTTTTAGCCTTTTGAAAATGTAAACAGCATGTGTCTTTTATTTGTCTACACAGACATTTTGCTGTCAGCTAGACGAGCTGATCCACTGGCTGTATAACATAGCAGATGTTACCGACCACTTGACTCCACCCAAGTCCAGCCTTACGAGTCTCAAGTCTTCTCTGCAGCTTTACCGGGTAATATTCATGAGAGGGGGCTAAGTCAATTGATTACAAAGTAAAAGCTTAAATAGCATGTTGTGGCTCAGTTGACTTTTACCTGAAAACGAATCATAGGTCCTTTTCAAATTCTTAATGCCAAAAAACTAAAATGTATCAGTTATTTCCTAAGCCAAATAGAGAAAATACATTTATCCTCAATCAAAAATATTTAAGGGTGATTTCCAGTGTAATTTTCCAAATATCTCAGGGATTGAGACGCATACATCTGTACTATTATGGAGTCTCTAGGCACATATGGCTATTTAAAATTAAAAATCCAGATTTCTCAGTTGCAATAACCACCTTCCAAGGGTTTAGTAGTCCCACATTCATCTAGGGCAGTGGTTCTCAACCTGTGGGTCACGACCCCTTTGGCGGTCGAACGACCCTTTCACAGTGGTCGCCTAAGACCATCCTGAATATCAGATATTTACATTACAATTCATAACAGCAACATTACAGTTATGAAGTAGCAAAGAAAATAATTTTATGGTTGGGTCACAACATGAGGAACTGTATTTAAAGGGCCAGAAGGTTGAGAACCACTGATCCAGGGGCTGCAGTGCAGGTAGAACGTTTCCACCACCACAGAGTTCTGTTGGACAGCACTGACTGATACTTAAGTGTTTAAGCTGAAATTATACTGACTCCAGAACATATCCGGGCATTTTGATGGTATTTATACAAAGACACAGCTCTATTTGCTTCTCAGTGTTTTTTGTTTGGGGGAATTTTGCCTCTAAAAAAAACTGAGGTTTTGTAATTACAAAAATCTCTTTAATGGTGGTTCTGATTACTACTTTGGGTCAAAATATTTAGGTGAGTTTGCGCCTACTGTTCTGGCATAATTATCAATAGGCTCCCCTTCACCCCAGAGTGTTTTGAATTGGATGATAAATTATACAGTTACCCTAAACATAACATTAACCTTGACTGACCTGACCATGACTTCTGGCACGTCTGGTTGGCCAAATCTTTATAACCTCTAATGAAGGAGCAGGGGTGTTTGTGGTCTCAGCCTGATGCTAGTCTAGAAAGGGTTTTTCTGGGACAGTTCTTTGAATTTCTCCCACATTATAACCTGACCGATTGCCTTCAGCAAAAGAGGCCGTGATTTCCTGAGCCAGGGCCACACCAGGCTGGGCTGAGCCTACAGTTCCCACCACACCCAGGCAGGATGGAGGGCCTTTGTTTTCCAACTTGGGGCCAAGTAAAATTTAAGGGAGGAGCCTCATCTGGGTGGGCCAGCTGCTCTACACTAGTGGGAATGCTATTGCCTGCTATGCAGAGAGTTCCTTGCCTAGAATACACTAAGCAAAGCTGAGTATGAGTCCTCCATGTGCTGGGCCCACCTCTCAGAGGCCCAAGGGCAATATCATTGTGGGGAGAGGAAATTATCCTTGTTAGACTTACCTGGGTGGCCTTTCCAGAGTGCCTCAGCCCCACCCCCATCAGAGCAGGTGCCAAGTGAAACAACTCCATTCCCTCTATGTCCCTCATTCTGTCCAGTGCATCAACTTCCAGGCCAACCAGAGCAACATTCTTGCTTTGTGGGTAGAGGTGAGATCTGAGCTGGGAGTTATCCCTGCAGGTCAGTGAAGCCTAGCCCTCGTGTCATACACACAACTAACTGTGGGACCACTCCGTCACCCGCTTCCTCATGTACGAGCTACTCTGACCCATGTTACATACCTAATATATGCATGATTATGGGTATGTACTCAAATATTTTAACTGGACTCTATGTCACATACTTTGTCTTAATAGCATTGGGTTTGTGACAGTATATAGACATCAAGAGTACTAAATAACATAATAAGCATAGTATTAGGGCTGAACACAGGAATATAGTAAATCCAAGAGGAAAATTATAACCAGAATGTGAAACACATTCTGGACCCTACACTAAAAGTGGTCATGGCTTTGACTCTTACACCTACGGGCTAAAGGTGCATCAAAAACAGTCGATGACAAGGAGTGGTACCTGTGAGGAGAAACAGATGAGCTTGTTTGAAGACTCAGCTTCCTTGATGCCTTCCCAAGGCCTAAAGTCTACACAGAACAGGCTATTAAGGGAGGATACGGGAGGCAGCAGTCCCTGTGGTCACCTTAACAGCATCTCTTGTGGCTCTTACTTGCCAGTTCCATTAGAATAGAGGACTTTTTAAGAATCCCATTGCCTGTGAATTTAAAGAAAACCTATCCTGTGAGGTGTGGCACAAGAAGGAAGCCCTGACTCCCTGTTGATAAGCCAGGCTCCACCAAGGGGGAAAACTCTTTTGTCAAACTTTAAACAGAAAAAAAAGATTGCCTCTGTATTTACCTTGGGCTCCAGAGAGGTGGTTCAACTTCACGCTCTTTACTTGGAGAGTCCTGAAGACCAGTGGGTTTACATTCTAGGTTAGAGGGGACTCAAGCTACCCTTACAAGGGATCATTTTGAATAACTTTTATAAAATGAAAGTAACGAAGCTTTTTTCTTTTTTTTCTGATCTACTTTAAGCAATTTAAGAAAGACATAGATGAACACCAGTCCCTGGCGGAGAATGTCTTACAGGAAGGGGAGATTCTTCTTCAGTGCCTGTTGGATAACACCCCAGGTGAGATGCTAGAGGCTTTGAATTTAGCCAGCCTGTCAGCAACAGTCCAGGGCTCCACACACTCACTGGTAAGGAGCCAATAGTGCCTAAGCCACTCCCACATGCACCCATTGCCTTGGATTCCCATGACTGTCAGCCCCTCACATCATCACTGCCCCCGCAGCTGCACCATGTAGCAGGCAGTCACAAAGGAAAGCCGAGTAGAAGTCAAGTGTCAAGCTTGTAAGAGCAACACTCTTGCTTCTGCTTTCATCTTTCCTGGTGTCCGGGGTGGGAATGCTGGTTTTAATCCAGCTGTCCTTGGTTTTTGGCTAGGGTGTTCACAGTGGGGAGCCCTCGAGGCTTCCTCTCCTTTTCCAGCAGGCAGAACCCCTCTCTGGTTATCTGCTTTCAAGAAGAATTTCAGGATTCAAGAGCAGTCAATCTAGTCTGAGGGAATAGACTGAAGAAGTGGACAGAGGGGACAGGGCGGACAGTGGTGCACAAACTAAGCTCAAGCCTGTTTCGTAGGGTGGATTTCCAAGGTAGAAAAATGTTAAAATCACAAACAAGAGTACAGTAAAGCATGCATGGTGCAAGAATTTATGATGGTGTTACCCTTGCTGGAGGTGGATGTGATATGGAGGATGAGGTAGGAGAATGCTAGGTCAAAGCAATGAAGTGATGGGTCCCTAAAAGCAGCCCCTAGTTTCCTGAGACTCAATATTCAAGTGCTAAAAGGCCATCTATATTGTGCCTCAGATTTGGAGATGGTGTTTATGCTAGAAACAAATAGTATAAGCAAAGCTGGGCAAGGCCTGCGGGCTTGAGAGGCATTGAGGCTGCCCTTTCCTGACCAGAAGTAGTGGGCAGGTGCATATTAAGAGGTGGTAGAGCACAGTTTCTCTCAACCTCGGCACTACCAATATTTTGGGCCACGTACTTCTTTGAAAGTGGTGTCCTGTGCATGCTAAGCCGTTTAGCAGCATTTCTGGCCTCTACCCATTAGATGCCAGTAGCACCCTCTCCAGTTATGACAACCGAAAGTATCTCCAGCGTTGACAAATGTCCCCTGGGAAGAAAAATCACCAGGGTTGAGAACGGAAGGAGCCATGGAGACACTGCAGGGATTTCCAAGGGGTAGTGCTTATCCAGTGACTTATATGAGATCTTTGCAGTCCCCAGCCCTTGGGAAGCCGTTGTTTTGGCTCTTCTGGTATTCTCTTGCACTAGGGTTTTTTTTGTTTTGATTGGGGCAGAAATTCAGTATGCCAAGCTCCTTTGCTACCTGTAATCACACCAGCACTTGACTGAACACTGTGTGCCAGACACTGCTGAAGCAGTTCACTTTTTTTCCCACTTAATCACAGCCCTGTGAGATGTATACTATTATTACTGTCATCCCAGTGGAGTGATGAATTTGCCTTGGTCACACAAGGAATGGCAGCCGGGCTCCAGCCCCTATATGCTGGCTCCTATGCTGCTGTCAGTGTCTGGAGGTGCAGGCAGGGCCCTGAGCAGGAAGGGAAGGAGCTCAATACCAGGAAACTCTTCCCAGAAGCCACAGGTAACAATGGGCCCCTTAAAGGCGACAGACAGGTTCTTTGACCTTCATTTAAAAAACAATTTAGAAAACTTCTCAGTGCTTAATTTGTAATAAAAATATCCCACTTTGCTTTTCTCTCAAAGGAGCCTAGAATGTTCTGTCAAAATAAGAGGCTTTGGGGGTTTCGTAGTTTTCAGGCTCTGTGTATCTGGTCTCTTTCAGATTGACACACTGCCCCTCCCCATCCTGTTTGGCACCCAGGAACCTGATTGCTTTGTGGAAATCACAAGTTCTCCTTGATATTCACAGGGTTTTTCCAGCTAGGTGTACTCCAGAGCAGTGGTCGCCAACCGGGTGGTCCGCGGACCACTGGTGGTCCATGAGGTCTGAAAGGTTGGTGATCGCTGCTCCAGGGCACACGGTAAGAGTCCAAGCACAGACACTGCTCCCCAGCCTCTGCCACAGCATAACCTTGGGGATGGGAAGCCAGATGAACTCCCCCCAAAATGTCCCGATCTCAGCCTCCTGCCAAAGGCCTCTCCACAGAAATCTGGCAGGTTTTCATTACAGTCCTGTCTCAACAAACTACTCATTATACTGGATCAAATGGCTGGAACCTATTGGCCTCAAGCTGAACCAGGTCTCTATAAAATCTATAATAATAAAAGTGTAATATGCTAATTAGACTGGATGTCCTTCTGGACAAAGCTGGGGCTGCAAGGGAAACCGGGGCCCCGGGTGCCAGAGGGAAGCTGGTGCCGGCAGCTGGGGGAAGGAAGGCCTACTCTTGCATGAATTTCATGCATCGGGCTCTAGTTAAAACATAAGATCTCACTGGGAATATTTCATTCCTATTCCCAGCTTTCCTTTTACTTGACTCCAACCAAACTAACATTCTAAAATAGAAGTTCAAAAATATCTAAGTCCCCTGAACTCCACTGACAGCACACAGGAGACTGGGCAAAGGTCTGGTGGACGTGGAGGGGAGAGCCCATCCCAGGTGCCCTCACAGGCGAGCTGTACTGTGCACCCTGGCTGCATTCCTCTGCCAGGCCTTCCCCTCACAGCTCTCATGAGTTGTCAGGACAGCACTTTGCCCTGATGACTGTGCACTGGTGTAGCTTCCCTTGGGGCTGATCTCAACACAGCCAGCCTGTGCTTCTGCCCACCCGTCAGCATCCTGTGCAGATACACAGCTTCCCCTTTCCCCCTTCCACTGCTGGCAGATGTTGCAGCTGAGGCAGGAAACTAGGGAGTGTTAACACAGCTGATAAAAGCACAGGAAACTAGAGCAGGCTTTCTGTTTAACAAAGGAAATAAAAGTTTTTAAGAAAAAAACAAGCTTGTTGTATGGGATGCACTCTGAACCTAGCCCATCCCTTTCTCAAATGAACACTTTATATATCTTTTTATTGATTTCAGAGATGAAGGGAGGGAAAGAGATAGAAACATCAATGATGAGAGAGAATCGTTGATCGGCTGCCTCCTGCACACCCCACACTGGGGATTGAGCCAGCAACTCGGGCATGTGCCATGACGGAATTGAACCATGACCTCCTGGTCTATAGGTCAACGCTCAACCACTGAGCCATGCCGGGCTGGCTAACCATCTTGTCTTTGCTTGATTTTAGATATTTTCTTTTGAAATCTGCTCTAGAACTCACAAAAAGGGGTACAAGCGATCCCCAAATGTTACCAGACTACCCATGCACATGCTAAATGATAGTCCCCCAGCCAACAGAAGTTAATAGGACCTGGTAGTAAGACCAGGAGCCCTAATACTGGCTTGTTGTTTTTTCATTTAAGCCTTCTGCTCCACATGATCTGGGTGTGCCCTGAGTCTTATCTCTAAAAGTCAGATAATACCAGTCACCACAGAACTATGCCTGCTTTTTTATGAATTACGTAATTCCAAAGTGAAGCCAGAGAAATTCTTGTCTCACTTTAATCATAAGTTAACAGATCCACCTGTACAATAGTGTTTCTTGGAGACTCAGTTAAGAGTAGACATTCTGAAACCATTATGTAAAATGCTACACACCCTTGTATGTTCTTTTGAAAATAACTTGCATGATTTTTTTGGTCTAATTGTTTTGTTAGTGTTAAAGGATGTCCTCAGGAGGATCTCAAAGCAGCCCAGCGAGCTGGAGAGCCATGCAGATCACCTGTATGACACAATCTTAGCCTCTGTGGACATGCTGGCTGGTTGCACCCTCATCCCTGATGACACACCAGTGGCACACAGTAGTGCTGATGTGTCTGGGATGAGCCTGGTAAGTAGAATAACCCAAGAGAACACACCTCCTCAGACCCCAGTGCTGGATTAGGGTACAGCTCTGACATTTGCTTGTTTCTTAGAAGCTTGAGCCAAGAGCTATTAAAACAAATAAGATGTTTCCCTGGCTGGTGTAGCTTAGTTGGTTGGAGCGTCCTCCCATACACCAAAAGATGGTGGATTCAATTCCCAGTCAGGTTCAATCCCCAACTGAGGCACATGCAGGAGGCAACTAACTGATGCATCTCTCTCACGTTCTCTCCCTCCCTTCTTCTAAAAAATAGCAATGGAAACATGTCCTTGGGTGAGGCTAAAAAAAAAAAAGATGCTAGGAGGAGATGCTACCATTGCCAGGAAGAAGTGGGGGGCGGGGCGAGTCTTCCTTTGGGGACAAAGGCTCACTGCTGTGTTTTCCATTACTGTTTCACCCGTGCTGCCTGCTGAGGACTAGGATGCCATGCTCCCATTTCTATGGCAGTCCCTTCACCAGCACCCAGGGGCAACAGCAGCAAAACTTATCTATACCTACTTGCTCTTCTCACCCAACTCATTTGATACTCTTTCTCCAAGCAACTACTGACAGCACCCAGTGCCTATAGACCCAGTTACTGGTAACTCCCCACACCTCCCTTTCCCACAAAAGGCTAGGAGGGGATAGTTGGGGGTAACATGCCTGGAAACTTAATAGTACAACTTTCTTTTGATCTCTGGAAAGGTCCAAATGAATGATAGGAGAGACGGGCTGAGAGAGTGTAGGGAGTTGGTACCCTCTTTGGTACAACTGGACCATACTATCTCTGCAATTGCCTCTCCAATCAAAATGTGGTGCCTAACTCAGATTTTCCAGATTAGAACTATGACAAAATAAGGTAACGGATAAAATCCAGGTATGTCAAGAGCAGGGAGTCCATGTATTTGTATCAGAAATTGAGCAAGTCGTTTTGGTTCTAAAATGTTTGTTGTATTTCCTCCCTCTGCAGCATTCTTCCTATAACAAATGCTTCTCTTTCTCTTTCAGGCATCTTCTCAGGCAGAGATGTAATCTGTCTCCCAAAACCTGGCTGGTGGGAAACTTTCAGGAAGAAAGTAAGAGCCATTTAACACTGATAATCAAGGGGGAAACTTAAAGCTAATGTACTAGCTTTAAAATGCCTTTCTCTTCCCTGAAATAAGGGGCTATTGAATTACTGTTTTCATTTAAAATGAATACTTCCCAACTAAAGTGTTCCTTTGGTGCTTCTCTGCAAAGAGCATGAGGCTTTGCAGTCTTTTGATAAAATGTTAATAGTCACATAGGTCTTTCTTCCCTTCTGCCCAGTTAAAAAAAAGCAGACAGCTCCTAAACTAGTCCATGCACTGAGATCATGTAAAGAAGGCTGGTATGAGAAATAAGGTACCAAATACTCAGTACTCTCAGGCATACAAGAGGACTCAAGTGATTGGTTGGTTGGTCAGGAACTTGGGTCTTTACATAAAAATGAAGCTTAGGTTTGTGAGTCCCATTTCGAAGACTTTAGAAGAGACTTTAACTCTCTAAATTCATAGAAGATTCCTCTACAAATTAGTTAGGGGATTAGACCTTTTGTCATCTTCAGGGCTTAGGGGTCCATCTGCCTCCCTAACTAATATCTTAAAGGACAGTGTGTTGGGGACCTTGGGAATTGCCATTGAGCTACAGCAAGTCTATGGACTAATGAGCCATCAAAAAGGGTACCTCAAGGAGGATGCTCCCCTCCATTCCTACTCTCCTGTGAAGGGTAGTCCACGGTCAGGGAAGGGAAGGGCATGGATAGGGTCATACAGCCTGGTTAGCTACAGAAACTAAGGCTGTAAATAGTGAAGGACAAAAAGGAATTTTTTGTTGCTGGGGAGTTGACGTGTAAGTACCTTGATAGAATTAAATCTACAGATCAACCATTTAAAACATCGATTCTGTAGCTTTTAAAGCAAAGCAATCATCCATTGCCGGTAACCACAGATAATGCAAAAACAAAAATCAGTTCATTTCTATTGGGCTATGAATTAACATGGAATGAGAAAAGCACATTTCCCCCCATGTAAGTTTAGTATTATAGTGGGCTAAGATTTAAGGAAAGGGTTCTTCATACTTAAATATATGAGATAAGCACTTAAAGATCTTTTTTCAAACTCCTTCCAGATTCTCATTTCAGGAAGGTGCTTTAAAAAGGAAGATCTTTTAAGTTTGTAAAGAATGAACAAGTCATCTTGAATCAAAAGAAGATGATGATGGAACAATTACTCTCACAAGCAAACTTCCGATACCCCTCAGAACAAAACATTTAATACCAAATTACTTTCTTTAAAGGAAATTTAGGACTTTAGTTTTGGGGGCTGAGCCACATAATCTTTAACGCCATCTCACCCACATCCATATGAACTAAAGTCCTATTATAAATGTAACTTTTTCTGCTTTAAAATTTCAGACTGCATAGTCACTGGGAAATGATATAAAATTTCAATAGTAGCTATATAAAATTCAGTATTTCAAGTGCCTGCTGCTACTATGGTATGATTTACCATAATGCTTAGTTTAAGGGCATGATTAGAATTAAACTATGTATGAAGATTCTGCCTATATTATGATTCTTCATATTAATCTTGATTCCATACATAGATTTTAACAGCCTAGAACTGGTTAAAAAGGCACATATGTCTAATAGCCTGTTTTTATATTGTTATATTCCACCTTCCCTTTGATGTGGCTATAAAATGGTACATGCCTTTCCACTGACTTTCCACTGAGTATGTTACAGGGTAGCCATTAAGAGTTTAACCCAGTTATTTACTAGTACTATTTGATAGGCATGAAAATAAGTCTATAGGTCAGAAAAAAAAATTGATGACAATCCTATGGAAACAAACTGGCTAGAGTTATAGTAATTGAATGTTGCATATGCCATTCTATTCCGACTCAACCTAGTAATTGTAATGATAGAAATCTTCAGGGTACATTATTTCAAAGTACTGTTTCCCAAGAAAGTACTACTTTACCTAGAGATGAACTCAAGATTTTTGTTCATCCCCTTTGAAATAAAGTGTGACTGAAGGATGCTCACTCTAGACCTAGCTGAGAATGCCACTAAGGAATATCAACACAGTGGCTAATTACTTCTCCAGCAGTGCTATAAAAAGTTGAAGACCTCCCTTAAAACTGAAGCTGAAATTGTTTCAGCCTAGGAAGATGCCAGCAACAATTCCATGAGTCAACATGGCTGAGTTACAGTTCAAGTGGCCTGGCTGGCCAGTGCATAGGGGTACACATTAGCCTTAAGGACAGTAGTGGCCTATGGTGGCATAAGTGTGATTATCAAATCCCAAATTTACCTGTTGGAAAATTTCCTAGTAGTCCCTTTAAATTAGTAAAAGTTAAGTCCACAGGGAAGTGGCAGTACTAAGAACTCTATTGCTAGTTTCAAGACCTAGGTTCTTGTTACAGCTCCATGGCTGAGCTCATCTGCAAATCAAATACAATGTCAACAACACAGGGCTGTTCTGAAGCTTAAATGGGGACATAAAGAAGGGTTGATGTGAAAATATACTGCAATGGCAACATGTTATGTATGCTTAAGGAAGTTTCAATCCAAGGTCAAAGAATAGGAAGTTACTGCTTAGACCAGAAAAGCTATCATTTTGCAAGGATTTCCCAGAGACTGCACTGCTTAGATTTAGCTTACTCTTACATAAACTAATTCATGGCAGCCACTTACAGTTTATAGTTCAACAAGTGACTAGATAAAAGCCCATAGTAGCTTGAAATGGGTGTACTTGAAAAGGGGGTAGGAATGGGATTTTTTTTTTCAAGACTGCAT
The DNA here is from genome assembly GCF_014108235.1 of Myotis myotis. NCBI lineage: Eukaryota > Metazoa > Chordata > Mammalia > Chiroptera > Vespertilionidae > Myotis > Myotis myotis. The sequence goes on along the minus strand of NW_023416318.1, from coordinate 17,482,101 downwards.
TTATTGGCATATTAATAAAAGCAAACAGTGGAGCATGCTGAAACATCTTGTTTAGATACACTCCATTCCATTCTTGACTGTCATGGGGGAAAGAACACTAAAATTTTCAAAACTAAGTATGTAAATATGCTTACATCTGAAATTCATATGTTTTTTGCCAACTCACCAAGAATAAACTGACAGTTTGAACAACTTGCTATATAAAACTGAAGTGCACGGTGTCACACTAACATTTGTATCGTTTATTACTTTGGAAGATAGTTTCTGAATTATTTCCCCCTTTATACCGTATTGTAAAGCAAAAAAAAACCAAAAAACCTTTTGAAACATTTTTTAAAAAATCTTCACCCAAATAACAATTTGGTAATTTGAGTTCAGTTGCCTTATGAGAGGATGAATAGATCCAACAAGCACATCTATAATACAAAGTAAAACTATGATTTTATTGTGAAATTCTCATAGATGGAAAATTAAATGGAATATTCTGTCCATTTCATTTTACAATAATCTTACCACTTATTTTTGTACCATGTGTTTCAATTGCCTGTTTGGTGAAAATAAAAATAAAAACCTTTAGTTTTTGGCTTGTTTTTAATTTAAATTTTATCACTGAATTCAAGACCCCACCATAAAATATGTTGCCAACAAACACATCAAGCCCCTAAGTAAAGAATATTTTGGCGGCTACCTTCAACCCCAAGGAAAACAGTCTTTGATTTCTATTACCTTAAAATGCCAGTATTAGCAAAAGATTTTTGTTTCTCACAATAAAAACAAACCCTAGAATCTTTAAGGTCCTATTTAACAAAATTTTCACATGTGCAAAATTCCATGGAAATAAATATATTTCTCTCACTTATTCCCATCTAACGTTCATGTTTTCAACTAATTATTAGGGACATTTCTAAAATTAGGGCAATCAAATAGTAAAATTTTCCTTCTTTCTACTTTAATGCTTTACCTCTCCTCCAACCTAAGTTACACAATTGTGGAAGATAAAATAGTTGACATCTGACCCCAGCACGGAAGAAATATTAGCACATGCGTTAGTCTGATCATTTGCCAATTAAGGAAAGGTGATACTTTGCACCTTGAACACATAAAAGAATTAAAGTATTGATTAATGAAGCCATTTCAGATGGTTTTAGAGAAGGATCAAAGATAACAGACTATATAGCATACATCCTAAACTTGTTTTGCATACAATTTAATCTCCCTGAACCACTAAGCTTGGGTAAAATCCTACCCAGCAGAAAGCTTCCCTAGGTCATTTATTAGGTATATTATCTGGAAAGCATAATGGATGCTGCTCTAAGGTAGGTCTACAATGCCCTGGTTGCACACGCAAATGGATGTTTTAGGAATAATACAAGGCTCTCTTTCCCTTTAACCATAAGAATTAAAACAATACTTATCACCATTTGGTTGGATATTACTTCCAATAAGTACAATATTTATTAAACATATCTTCAGTTGTTTTGTTACATAGTGTGCAACAAATTACAATATTCTGCAGCCACAAATTATATGCAGAGTATGAAGAAACTATTAATCAGATAGTGTAATCTTTCCGTTTATAACTCTACAAGGAAGAACTAGCAAATCAGATCTTACATATAACATCTCACTAAACTTTATGCATGGAAAGTGACAGACACTGGTTGTGCTGTTTGATACAAAATGGCTGAACTTCATCTTCAGAAGACTAAACCTGACATCTAAACATGCCAATATAAACATCAAAACAAAATATATTCTAACCAACCACGGGAAACAGTCTGGTATCAGGAAAGCAACAAGGATTACACACATTATTTTATAAACCAGCACACAAAGGTTTAAAACAGTTCTGAAAATGAAGTTAGCTGTCTTGAGTCAAGGGAATAAAAAAAAAGTCAGTATTGACCATGTACAATCTCTGACCTTTGTGGAGACGGTAAGAATCTGTTGTAGTGCAGCTACATACAGTACAATTCAGGCAATTTTGTTTTTTCACTTGGGTTCAGATTGCAAATTCATTGCTGTGAGAAAAAGACGGAGGCAAATTTTAGCAGCAACCTCCACCTGACTGCTTGACCGGAGTGCTCTGAATTTTAACATTGGACTTCTCTGCACCACCAGCTGTTGCTCCAGGACCCATCCGCTTTTTAATCTCAGCTGCCATTGTCATGAAAGACTGTTCTACATTCATTGCATTCTTAGCACTGGTTTCCAAAAATGGAATTCCAAGGGAATCAGCAAATTCCTAAGAGAATAATAAAGCACAATTAACACTGAAAAAATCTTTTTCACTTTTAGTGCATTTCTGTCTAAAATGGGCAGTGAGGAAAGACTAAGTTCACTGAATCCAAACAGACACCATTAAAAAATTGTCATTTCAAAGTATTCTAGTGCACATTTTAAAAGCAAAAGGTGGTTGTGATCATTGCATGACTCCTCACTACATAATTCAAATTCAATGCCTTCAAATTCAGTTTGAAAATCAACTTTAAACATACCTTTGCTGTTGTGTAGTCTACTACTTTCTTTGTGGTCAGATCACATTTGTTCCCTACCAACAACTTGTTGACGTTTTCACTGGCATAACGATCTATTTCCTGCAGCCACTGTTTAACATTATTGAAGGACTCCTAAGAAGACAGACATTTTTAAGGATGATAATATAGCTCTGTTCTATAATATAACAACTGTTCTAATGAAGCAAGTGATAAAAGAAGTGTTTTCTTAACCTAAGAAGAGTTAATGAAGCAACTCCAGCTATAAGATAATTACTATACTGCTGGCTTAGAAGTAAACTGATAATATTACAATGACTATCCTTACCTAAATAAATTAGAATTTGAAGGCTTGAGGATAAAAACACCTTATTTGACAGAGAAATACAGCTCAGCCTCAAACTATAGCTCAAGCAAATTTGATAAATTTGAATTGAAATTTGATTATTTTGGTTTATGAATAGATTGTTACTACTAGAGACAAAAAATATTAAATAAATGGGTCCAAAGATGCTTGGGGTGTTTTTTTACCACAATCATATTAATGAGAAGAATTTTTTTTTAAGTATTTCATGGTAATGACATGAGATTTGAAATTAGCATCATTTTTCTCCTGTTGTATCACTCACCCAATACTTCTCAAGGCATTGAATCTAAAGTATTATGATTTCAGTTATCTCTTAATTAACTATATCATAGTTGAAGTGACACCATTTGCTACAAGAAAAGTAAGTTCTAAACACTTATCTTTTATTCTTTGATAGAAAAAAAACTTGAAATTTTCTAATTTCCTGATCAACAATTCTTATGGTCCTTGGACTACTAGTACATTCTTCACGCTATCCCTATACCCCCACCACCCCTTCTCTCAAAAGCTAATCTTCAGATATTCTTTATCTTCCTAAAATCTTCCTCTAGCTCAACCTATCGAGAATATCCTCCACAGGCAGACTCATAATCTTGTTTTTTGGCAATTCTGACAAGTCTAACTACTAGGCAAATTTGTTAATATTTAATACCAAGAACATGGTATAAGCCAAATAACAACAGCTCACTATAAACTCTTGTCAAAACGATCAGTTTTTTAGTTGGTAATAAATATAACCAAGGTCCCTGAAAGCAAATGTAAAACCAAATACTAAATCAGGGGTCCTCAAACTACGGCCCGCGGGCCACATGCAAATACAAATATTGTATTTGTTCCCATTTTGTTTTTTTACTTCAAAATAAGATATGTGCAGTGTGCATAGGAATTTGTTCGTAGTTTTTTTTAAAACTATAGTCCGGCCCTCCAACGGTCTGAGGGACAGTGAACTGGCCCCGTTTAAAAAGTTTTGAGGACCCCTGTACTAAATTTTCTATTTACTTAAGGAAAATATGACATTTTTATGTGATTCACTTATTTGGAAGTGGACAAAGTTTTTGTCCATATAAATAAAATGGATGGCTATTTATCAAATAGTAACTTCCTACTTGGTCGCTGTAACACAATTTCCTCCTGGAACTTACCTGATCTGTCACATCATACACAACTATGATGCCATGGGCTCCTCTGTAATAACTGGAGGTGATTGTTCGAAATCTTTCTTGGCCTGCTGTGTCCCACTAGTATAAAATAATCAAGAAATCCAAACAATTCCATTAAGTTAGAGTTGGGGAAAGGGGCAGGAGGAGGGGGAACAGTTTAGTTTGTTTACATGTGTACAGAAACGACCAGGATTTGATATGGAAACATTAGCCCCCAGTGCTCACACTACTAAATTGCATGATAACTGCCAAATACCTGAAGGTCCAGAAAAGAAGCTAGTGCCTACAATTTAGCTTATGTTATGCTACCAATATTACAGCAGCTCTTTGAGATTAGGAACTATGTCATACTTTTCATACTCCCTACCATTCTTAGAATTGTGCAAAACATTCGGAATGACTGCATAAACAGGTTGATTTGATTAGGAAGGCTGCTGCCCTTACATCCCTTTAACACACATAAGACAATATCATTTGCTAGCGTGTTTTAGCATCATGGAATGCACTGAAAGGATCTAATTAAGTTAACTACCAGTCAAAATAGCACTTTAACCATCTCTGGAAAGTATTATCTTAATCCTAGGGAAAACAATGTAAAGATGATGATTCAAAATACTTTCATAAAATTCATTTTAAAAGCAATTTGCCACACTTCACCATTTAGACTTAAACACCAAAAACAAATACTCACTTAAATTACTATATTAAAATGCTGGGTTTTTAAAAAACCTGAAAGGAAACTTATAGTTACTGTAAAAATAAATGGACTTGAAGTTTATGACAAGTGAAGATCAAGATGCAATAGCCTTATAGGGAGATTATAAAGTTCTGGAGGATATCTGTGAACTTGGCATTGATCCTCTTTGTTTTAAATGGCAAAATTAAAAAAAAAAAAAAAAAAAAACTGCTTCAGGAGCACTCAGTGAAATCACTTTCTTTTCCAGCGGACAAAGAGCTGTTAAATTCAAATTGGGGGGAAATTTTAATACAGCCAGGATTTTAGATAATATTGAGGCCTTAGTGTCAGTTTTGCTAGATGTGATAAATGTTTACATAGGAAAATAGAGATGCATACCAACCTATGCTTGGAGTAAAATATAATGTCTGTAATTTAACATGCTCCAGGGCCGTGGTTGGCAAACCGCAGCTCGCGAGCCACATGCGGCTCTTTGGCCCCTTCAGGGTGGCTCTTCCACAAAATACCACGTGTGGGCACGCACCTACAGTGTGATTGAAACTTCGTGGCCCATGCACAGAAGTCGGTATTTTGTGGAAGAGCCACACTGAAGGGGCCAAAGAGTCGAATGTGGCTCGCGAGCTGCGGTTTGCCGACCACTGCTCCAGGGGAAAAGTTAATGAATCAAATAAAGTTAACATCATTTATCTAAAACAAATGAAAACAAGTCACAACAGCTTCATTCTTTTTTTTGTTCAAAGTACTGGCCTGAGAGCCCAAAAGACTTTAGATCTGTATCAGTAAAGAGTGTCAAAGTCACCCTAGACAGTTTGGCTCAGTGGATGGAGCATCAGCCTGTGGACTGAAGGGTCCCTGGTTCGATTCCGGTCAAGGGCACATGCCTGGATTTCGGGCTCCATCCCCAGTAGGGACGTACAGGAGGCAGCCGATCAATGATTCACTCTCATCATTGATTGTTCTCTCTCCCCCTTCCCTTCCTCTCTGAGATCAATAAAAATATATTTTTTTAAAAAGGTGTCAAAGTCTTTCAGGATTCCTTGGAAAAGCCTGAGCTTTGGAGTCAAGCCAATCTGACTTCAAAACATCAAATCTAGGTTCCTGGTTATTTAATGCTGGGACAGTCAATTAACAGTTTCCTCATCTATAAATCTTTGGAGTAACTCACCTTATAGAATTGTTAAATGAGTTTAAATAAACAACGTTTGTAAAATGCCTAGCAAAATGCCTAACTGTAGAGGCTGGTCAGTAAAATATTATGAAAATGCTTACACTACACAAGGCACTTAGATTCAAGGTTACAGAGATGAATGAAACAGCGCTCACAGGATATCTCATTTAAGTGGGAGAGACAAACGAGAAAACCAATTACTCTGTGAGGGGTAATAAGGATTATATACAGAAGAAAGTTCTTCCTTCCCTTATCCACCCATCAACCACTTGCACAAAGACAGCACAAGGAAGAAATTGTTTATGCATAAATGTTAACAAAGAATTGTAACTGATTAAGCAAGGCATCCACAGAGTAAACTTTCTGATGTCTCCTTGCCACTATGAAAACTCCTGACTCTACATCCTAATAGTACCTTCCTCTGTAACTGATCACCCTTTGTATATAATCCTCATTACCCCTCCTAATCACAGGTTTACTGACTTTCCCATGTTTGTCCCACTGAAATGGGATCTCTCCTTCTGTCTATGAGGCTATGTCAGTGGTCGGCAAACTCATTAGTCAACAGAGCCAAATATCAACAGTACTTCTTCAAAATAGACTCGCCCAGGCCAAAAACCGACTTCTGCGCATGGGCCACAAAGTTTCAATCGCACTGTATGTGCGCCTGCACGTGGTATTTTGTGGAAGAGCCACACTCAAGGGGCCAAAGAGCCGCATGTGGCTCGCGAGCCACAGTTTGCCGACCACGGGGCTATGTTAATCATTTCTCTCTGTAACCTAGAACCTCTTGGGATTGGCTGGTGTAACGTAAGCATGTCCATAAATGAGTCATCAATGAACAATCACAGAAGGATGCCTTCATTCTGTGGGTCTGGATCCCGTACCTGCCCTGCCCTACTGAATGTTTTGTAATCACTAATTCTGAGAAAGACCCAGAGGGCACACTTAAAAAGGAAAAGCTGAAAGGATAATTAAAATATAGATCAACATAATGATTTTGAAAGACCCAGAAAACTTGGAAGGATAATTCAAGCCTTGCAAGATGAAATGTAATGGGTTTAAAGTAAAATCTGCCCAGCCGAAATGGCTCAGTGATTGAGCGTCAGGAGGTCACAGTTTGATTCCAGTCAGGGAATATACCTGGTTTCAGGCTTGATCCCCAGCGTGGGGCATGCAGGAGGCAGCCAACCAATGATTCTCTCATCATTGATGTTTTTATCTCTCCCTCTCTGAAATCGATACAAATATATTTAAAAAAGCAAATAAAAGTAAAATCTAGCATTCAGATTTAAAAGCTATAGTCATGAAGTATAAGACTTTCTAAAAAGTTACAAACCCAAAGCGATAAAATCCAAACTAGTAAGTAATTTAACTGAGATAGCAAATGTTGTTAAATTCAGGTGTGTTTTTTTCCCCTATCCTTGAATGGATTAGTGATGAGAAAAGGCCATGAGTCCCTGTCATCCAAGAGGGGAAAAAATAAATTCAGAATCCAAATTAAGGGAGGATTTACCTCATATAGTCCACACTGGCTAGATTATGTATCGTACTTTATTTCAGGAGTCCATCTTAATAAAAGGCACTTATAAAATGCAAAAGTAACTTAAATTGTAAAAGATTCTGAAAACATGATTCCAGAAAGGAAACACTGACTTCAGATGTAGAGATTGTGATAAGATCAACACAAAGGGCAAGCTGGGCAGTACTGACACCCTCCCACAACCACCTCAAAATTACAACTACAGAACCACCACCATTCAATACCACCTGAAATATCGAAGTCCTACAACTAAGGATTATAAAGAAGCCACATCAACACTGATAGGAGGGATGGAGACACAGAAAGGGTTGGGCTGGTCCAACACCCCTGAGGAGAAAGGGATACCAGCCCCACACCAGGCCCCCCAACCCACGGTTCCAGTGCCAGGAAGAGAAATTGCCATAACTTCTGGCTATAAAAACCGGAAGGGATTGTGGTTGAGTGAAACAGAGGACTGCTAGAATCCCAGGCAACTCCTTTTTTCTTTTTTTAATATATTTTTATTTATTTCAGAGAGGGAGATAGAAACATCAATGATGAGAGAAAATCATTAATCTGCTGGGTCCTGCACAACCTCTACTGGGGATTGAGCCCATAACTCAGGCATGTGTCCTGACCAGGGGTCGAACCGTGACCTCCTGGTTCATAGATCAATGCTCAACCACTGAACCACACCAGCCGGGCCTAGGCAGTTCCTAATAAAGGGCCCAAGCATGGACTTACTCTGACTCACTTGCTCTAAGCTCCAGCGCTGGGGCAGAGCTTGAAAGGCTCCAGGGATATACAGGAGGAACTGAATTGTCTGGCATCAGGGTGAGAGCTAGAGGGGCAGCTTTCTCCCAGACAGAAGTGCTGGCAGAGGCTATTTTTCCTTTGCTTAGCTCTCCCTGCACAGAGATGTCAGACAGGTGCCATATCTGAGTCTCCATCAACCTGGCTGTCACTGTCTTCTCCATCTCCAGAACCCATAATTCCCTGAGACTCTGCCCCACCCAACTTGCAGGCCCACTCAAGCTGTTTCCAGTGACTTTCCCATTGGAATGGCCTGTCTTGGCTCATGCCTCAGGCTTTCCTAAAACCTTTTAAACAAGCAGCATCTGGCCTCAACATGCTTCATACCTCTTGCTAAGTGGCCCCAGGCCCAATACCAGTGGCAGCAGCTGGGTCTCTGCTGAGCATTTCTAAGACCAGCACAAGCAGCAGTCATCTGCAGGTCATTTTGTAGCTCATGCCAGGAGGCACTGGACAAAACATAAGTGGCGACTGACATTGGCCTGCACCTCCCAGGAGGCACCCATGAACAGCTGTAGATCACAATGAAGCACTACCCAACCACCTCCACAAGTGACACACTCAAGAGGCAGACTCGGCAGCATTGGAAGTAAATCCCTCTCCATAAGCTGGACTCCTGCACAGCTGACCCTTCACCGTGTATTCACAGCCTGTCCTTGTAGCCAGTAAGACCATGAGTAAATCCCTCCCACTGACATGCCAATAGCAATCAAGGCTCAACTACAAGAGGGTGTACATAGCCCACACAAGGGGTGCGCTTGGAGTGCCACTGGACTCTACAGCACACCTACTACATTAAGCTACTCTATCAAGCCTGGGAGACCTAGCAGCTCTACCTAATACAAAGAAACAAACATGGGGGGTGGGGGGCTCTGCCAAAATGAGAAGAAACATGTTCCAAATGAAAGAACCAAACAAAACTCGAGAAAAACAACTAAACAAAATGGAGACAAGCAATCTATTAGATGTAAAATTCAAAACACTGGTTATAAGAATGCTCAATGAACTTAGAGAAAAAAATAGATGAACTTAGTGAAAACATAAAAAGATATGGAAACCATAAAAAAGAATATACTAATTGAAATGAATAATTTACAGGGAATCAATAGTAAAATAGATGTAGCCAAGAATCAAATCAGTGATTTGGAATAAAAGCAACAAACAAACAACAACAAAAAACTCTCAAGAAAACACCCAATCCAAAGAATAAAAAGAAAAAAGATAGTGTAAGGAGCCTCTGAACAACTTCAAGCATACCAACATTTGCATCATGGGGGTGCTGGAAGGAGAAGAGAGAGAGCAAGAAATTGAAAACCTATGTGAAAACATGGTGACAGAAAATTTCCCTAACCTGGTGAAGGAAATAGACATACAAATCCAGAAAATACAGAAAGTCCCAAACAAGATGAACCCAAAGAGGCTCATACCAAGACACATAATTAAAATACAAAAGGTTAAAGACAAAGAGAATCTTAAAAGAAGGAAGAAAAGTCCAACTGGTGTGGCTCAGTGGTTGAGCACAACCTATGAACAGGAGGTCATGTTTGATTTCCGTTCAGGGCACATGCCCAGGTTGTGGGGCTTGGTCACCAGTAAGGGATGCAGGAGGCAGCCAATTAATTATCTCACATCACTGATGTCCCTGTATCTCTCTCCCTCTTCCTTCCTCTCTGAATTCAATAAAAAGGCAGCAAGAAAAAAGCAGATAACTACAAGGGAGCTCCCATTAGAATATCTGCTGGTTTCTCAACAGAAACTTTCCAAGTCAGAAGGAATTGGCAAGAAATATTCAAAGTGATGAAAAGGAAGGACCTACAACCAATATTACTCTACCCAATAAAGCTACCATTGAGAATCAAAGAATAAAGGGCATCCCAGACAAGAAAAAGCTAAAGTTCATCACCACCAAACCAGTATTGCATGAAATGTTAAAGGATCTTCTTTAAAAAAGAGAAGAAAAAAAAGATTAAAAATATGAACAATAAAATGGCAATAAATACATATCTGTCAACATCTAAAAAACAAAATAAACAAGCAGAGCAGAAACAGACTCATAGACAAAACATTCTGATGTTTGCCAGATGGGAGGGGGGTTGGGGGGATGGGTGAAAAAGGGGAAGGGATTATTAGGAAGTACAAATTGATAGTTAAGAATAGTCATGGGGATGTAAAGTACAGCAAAAAGGATATAATCAATAATATTCTAGTAACTATGGTATAAGATGGGTACAAGATTTATCTGGATAATCACTTAGTAAATTATTTGTGTAATCACTGGTTGTACACCTGAAACTAATATAATACATTATATGTCAAATGTAATTAAAAAATAAAAATTTTTTTAAAAATAAAGATTATAAAATAAAAATAAAGGGCAATAAAATAAATAAAGGCAGGTGCCAACAGAAAAGAAATTAATCTCATTCAGGAAGCTCCAAAAGGCAGAGGAATAAGAGCTAGAAGTGAACGGAAACTGGCTTCAGCTCAACATAAAGAGTTAACAATTAGAGGTTATTTACAAATGGAACTAGCTTATTTGAAAAACTGGCGAGCTTCCCAAAAATGTTCAAATAGGGAAAGGAAATTACTCCCAAAGACAAAGAAAGACTCAAAGAATGACCTATTATGAACCATTCCAGCCACAAGAAGGTAGCACTATATGAATGTTTCACAAATATATATTCAAACCTTATGCAGACCAATAATCACACATACAACCATTTCACATCAGTAGTTAAGAAGCTTGGGTGCAGCTTTCTGAAACATGCCTCTTACTTTAGGTGGTGCCAAGTATAAAGTTCTACATATAATTGGGGGGGATCAATATGGAAGGCTGGTTTAAAGTACTTCACACACACTCAGAAAATTATATCCTTGCAAGTCTTAATTTAGAATGCCAAGTGTGTTAACTTATAGCAAAACCAACAGTTCTTTTTTAATGTACCTTTTCCCCCTCATCAGAGTCATATAAGGGAGGAACTAAAAAAATATTACCTCTCTGGAAAAATGTCATATCTTCAGTAACATTTGTATACAATAGTCCCTCCTTTATCCACGGTTTCAGATACCAGCAGACAACCGTGGTTAAAAAAACTTTAAATGGAAATTCCAGAAATAATTCCGAAGTTTTAAATTGCATGCTGTTCTGAGCTGTGCCAGAAATCTTGCATCATTACACTCAGTCCTACCCCTGACCTGAATCATCCCCTTCATTCAGCATATCTAACTCACTTCATCACGTAGGCACTGTATCATCTTGAGAGACCACATTCACATATCTCTTACTATAGTACTAGGGGCCCAGTACACAAATTCATGCACCTTGAAAGGAACTGTGGGGGTGCCGAGAGGCTGCGGTAGGTACAGGGGCGGGTCTCGGCCCATCCTCCGTGCCCCTGCCCAGCCCCTCCTGTGTCCCCCGGTCCCCTGTCTGCTGGCAACCCCGCTTCTGCTGCCATAGCTCCCATGCGCTGACGGTGGCGCAGAGCAATTGTGGCCAGTGCCAGCAGCAGGTGGACACCGGGCCGGCACCATCAGCAGGTGTGAGTGGTGGCTGCTGCTCCTATCACCCCTCAGGAGCAGGGGGAGATGGAGAAGCCCTCAGGGGAGATCAGGGCTGGCAGCCGCCACTCGCACGCACTGATGGCGCTAAGTGATCGGGACCGGCGCCCGGGCACCAGCAGTGGATGTGAGCAATGGCTCTGGCGCCAGCTGTGGGTGCAAGCAGGGCCAGCGCTGGCAGCAGGTGTGAGTGACTGGCGGGACCGTGGTATGTGGGAACAAAGAATTTTCAGTAACCACCAGAGGCTCACCCTGATGACAGCGATCGGCGCTCCGCCTTAGTCTGGCACTTCCACTAACCTGCTCCACCACCACGCCCTGGCCAACACCCGCCATGTTCTGCATGAGCCCCCTGGTGGTCAGCGCACATCATAGCGACTGGCTGTTCCGCTGTTCAGTCTATTTGCATATTAGCCTTTTATTATATAGTATAGTAAAGGCCCAATGCACGAAAGTTGTGCCAGAGTAGGCCTTCCTTTCCCCGGCTGCCGGCACTGGCTTCCCTCTGGCACCTGGGACCCAGGCTTCCCTCACAGCCCCGACTTTGTCCGGAAGGACGTCCAGTCTAATTAGCATATTATGCTTTCATTATTATAGATTTATTATTATAGATTATTAATATCATACTGTGCCTTATTTATAAACTTTATCATAGGTGTGTGTATATAGCATAGGGAAAAAACAGTATATATAGGGTTCTATACTATCTGTGGTTTCAGACATCCCCTGGGGGTCTTAGAATAAGGGGGGACTACTGTACTGCCCAAAAGTTTACAAAGGGCTTTCACATACATTATTGTATACACATACACAAAGCTACCAGATTTGGTTCTCACAATTACCTTATTTGTTCATAAATCAAGTATTTTCACATTCATTTTGGATATAAGAAACAGTCTCAGGAAAAAGGCTAAAGTTAAACCCATAACTCTATAACTACTCTATAACTAGTAAATACCAGAATGAAGATATCAAATCCAAGTTTTCTGACTCTAAATCCAGAATTCCCAGTTCAGTGTATTACCAATTCCATAAAAAAGAACAGTCACTAGTTTTCTATGTTACTTAATACTAATAGCCAGCTCTAAAAGATATCCAGAGATTATTTTTAAAGACCACAGATATGTCCACACTAATCGTCCCAGACTCATATTGAAGTGATAATAATTGAACTACTACAATTGCCTACTTTTAATTTGGGGTTGGGGTTGTAAGGATAGATAAGGGGACTAGGATGGAACAAGGACACAAAATATTGAAAGCAGAGCTATGGGCCACTTGGTTCTGCTACGAACTATAGGCAAATAATTAAATCAGCATCAATTTCTGAGTTATGCAACAAATTAGAAAAGCTAAGTTCCTTTCAGATAAAATTCTGTTTCTAAGAGTTGGTAAATACTACATAATAAATACAACAGAAATAAAAAAAATACAGGTGACCCTTGAATAACCCAGAAGTTACTAGAGATGCCAACCATCAGTGCAAAAATTCGCCAATAACTTAAGTCTGTCCTCCACACGTGTGGATTCCCAACCTCCAGATGACCCTTGAACAATCTGGGTTTGAACTGCCTAGGTCAAATGAGCTGCATGAGTCAGCTGGGAAAAAATCAGTGTATAAGTGGGTCTGCACAGTTAACACATTGTTCAAGGGTCAACTGTACTCAATTAAGCCACATATGAAGAACCTCTCCCAAGGTTTCTTTTCATGTTCTATAGTACTCAACACAGTAAAAGACATAGACAAAATGCTCAACATACTTTTGCTATAAGACAAGGTAAAGTTCAACTTAGACCCCACTGATAAAAGCACAAGAAAAAGAACAAGTTTGACTTAAAACATGTATTTCTCTGCTTTATGAATAGGAAATTCAATGAGGAAGATAATCTTAGACAAGTCATTTTTAATCTGAACAATTCTTATTCTACCACTCTATTATGGATGCATGATGCTTAAAATACTTCAAATTTAATTTTTTTAAATATTAAAAAATAAATAATACATTCTAAATTTATCAAAATAATTTTTTTTCAAAAATTTCTAGTTCAAAAATTACTTACTATTTGAAGCTTGATCGTTTTCCCATCTAATTCTATAGTTCTTATTTTGAAATCCACACCAATAGTGCTGATGTAACTTTCTGTATACGTATCATCCTGAAGAGAAAAATAGTTCATGATTAAAATTAATGTTCAATACTAGAGTAAATAAGAAAACAGTGCTAACTTTTATATACAAAGTTGATAAGGTTAAAAGGTATAACATGTTGAGAACAACCACTCCATCCTGCTCCAGTATTTACTTCATGTTTTGATTAAAACCACTATTTAACAGTTTTTTCTTAATATTTTGTTCAATAACTATTCTTTAATTTTTTCACACATTTCTTGGCAAATTATTTACATATGTTACACAGGAAAAGGTTTTATATTTTCAATGATGAATAATTTTCCTAATTGCTAATCAGTGAAACTCTAGCTCCTCCCTACCCACAAATCCCACTTATTCACCACAAATTAATGACCATGTCACTCTCCTCTTCTGGATTTTTTAGAAATCGATTTTATTTCCTAGTTATGACTTTTTCAAATTCTCACAATATAAAATTTATCCTTTTAAAATGTACAGTTCAGCCCTAACCGGTTTGGCTCATTGGATAGAGCGTCAGCCTGCGGACTCAAGGGTCCCAGGTTCGAGTCCGGTCAAGGGCATGTACCTTGGTTGGGGCACATCCCCAGTAGGGAGCGTGCAGGAGGCAGCTGATCGATGTTTCTCTCTCATTGATGTTTCTAACTCTCTATCCCTCTCCCTTCCTCTCTGAAAAAAATCAATAAAAGATATTTAAAAAAAAATAAAGTGTACAGTTCAATGGTTTTGTTTAGTATATTCACAGGGTTTTGCAACCTACACCATTATTTAACTCCAGAACATTTTCATCATCCTGTGATGAAACTCTGTACCTAGTAGCAGTCACTCTCCATTTCCTTCTCTTCCCCTAGGCCCTGGAAACCACTAATCTACTTTATGTTTTTATGGATTTGCCTATTCTGAACATTTCGTAAGATTGGAATCATACAGTATGTGGCCTTTCGTGTTAGCTTCTTTAACTTAGCATAAAGTTTTCCAGGTTCATCCATATTATAGCATGTATTAGTTCTTCTTCATTCCTTTTTTAAAAAAATATATTTGTATTGATTTCAGGGAAGGGAGAGGGAGAGAGAGACAGAAACATCAATGATGAGAGAGAATCATTGATTGGCTGCCTCCTGCACGCCCCCTACTGGGGATCGAGCCCGCAACCTGGGCATATGCCCTGATCAGGAATCAAACTGGTGACCTCTTGCTTCCTGGGTCTACCCTCAATCACTGAGCCACACCTGGCTGGGCATACATCATTCCTTTTTTATGGCTGAATAATATACACTGAGTGGCCAGATTATTATGACCACCCCATCAGTACAATGAAGTGAATTAGTTATGCAAATAATAATAATAATAAAGCATTGAGAGTATTTTCTTAGGAAGTTTTCAATATTCAGTACTTTTGGAAGTGTCAATGAAGTACTGATGGGGTGGTCATAATAATCTGGCCACTCAGTGTCTATTGTATGGATATGCCACATTTTGTTTATCCACTCATCAGTTAATGGACATCTGGTTGTTTCTACTTTTGGCTATTATAAATAATGCTATGAACATTTGTGTATAAGCTTTTATGTGAACAATGTTTAACCCAATGTTAAACTTTAAAAATTGTACCTGTTTTTCTCAAGTTATCTGTTTTGACATTTTACTCAGAATGGAAACAAAACTCTTAATGCTTGTGAAAAGATACATGGAGAGATCAAGCTATCAACACCTAAACCCACTGAACCATCTTAGCAAGCACAAAGTACCACTTAAGTATTCTGACAAAAAAGATGGTCCTAAATCTAATCAAAGGATAAATAAGGGGACTAGGATGGAAGAATAGATAAAACTATTTACTAAAACTATTAAAAGTAACATTATCAAACAGAACTTCCTTTGATGATGGAGCTTCTATAAGCTGAGCTAGCTAATACAGTAGCCACTAGCCCCAAGTGGCAACTGAGTAAAAGGAACTGAGTTTTTAATTTTATTCAATTTTAATTGGTTTCCATTTAAATAGCTGCACGGGGCTAGTAGATACCACAAGGATAACACAGCTCTGGGGGTTTACTTCCAATTACAGAAACATGAGGAATTTGAACAAGTTTAAAGACACCACAAGGAAGCAAAGTGACAAATCTAAAATACTGAACGATCTATAGGAAAACTTCCCTGGTTTCTGAAAAAAGTAAATGACAAGAAAAACACATAAAAAAGAGGAGGTTGGGCCTAACTGGTTTGGCTCAGTGGATAGAGCATTGGTCTTCGGACTGAAAGGTCCCGGGTTCAATTCCGGTCAGGGGCACATGCCTGGGTTGTGGTCTCGATCCCCAGTTGGGGGCATGCAGGAGGCAGCCGATTGGTGGTTCTCTCTCATCACTAATGTTTCTATCTTTCTCCCCCCTCTCACTTCCTCTCTGAAATCAATTAAAAAATAAATAAAATGAAAAAAAGAGGAGGTTGGGAAAACTAGGTTAAGAGACTAAGCAGCAAAATAACTAAATGGGACCATGTATGGATGGAACCATGTGTGGACCAAGAATGAATACTAATTCAAGTCAACCATAATACCAATACTTCTGAGACAATCAGGGAGATTTATTTTCTAAGTTAACAATGGCAATGTTATTTGATATGAAAATGTCGTTTTTGGAAATTCATACAAAAGTACGTAGAGCAGTGGTTCTCAACCTTCTGGCCCTTTAAATACAGTTCCTCATGTTGTGACCCAACCATAAAATTATTTTCATTGCTACTTCATAACTGTAATGTTGCTACTGTTATGAATCGTAATGTAAATATCTGATATGCAGGATGGTCTTAGGCGACCCCTGTGAAAGGGTCATTCGACCCCCAAAGGGGTCGCGACCCACAGGTTTAGAACCGCTGACACAGAGGGAGACAACACTTGAGATCTGCATTACAACGCTCCAACAAAAAGGGGAAAATGATAGTGTGAGCAACTCTTGATAATGCAGAATCTGACCAAACATAGGGTTAAAAAAAAAAAAAAAAAAACTCTAGAGAAAACTGTAGCCCTGGCTGCTGTCCTCAAGTGGTTAGGCATCATCCCATACACCAAAAGGTTGCAGGCTGAATCCTGGGTATGGAACTTGCAAGGAGGCAGCTGATGGATGATGTGCTCTCACATCAATGTCTCTCTGTCTCTCTCTGTCTCTGTCTCTCTCTGTCTCTCTCTCTCTTAAAAAAAAATCAGTAAGAATATCTTTTTAAATTATAAAATGTGATCAGAGGGAGGGAGTTCTAAGGGACTTATTCTCCTCATAGATTCACACTTGTGCACAGGCAGAACCATTGGGTAAAAGAATACATTTAAAAGCATTGACTGCAATTTGACAAAATGCTCCTCATCACTAGATATTCATTTTGAAATTATTTATTTTTAATTACATATCTAATAAGTAACAGGCACTGTAGAAAGTGGATAGAGAACAAAATGAATACAATAAACATTCACTTAGCACTTATACATGTCAGGTGTTTTGTTAGAAATACTTATAAATGCTTTGCTAGAATTCATATAAACCCCTAAATGACTCCTATTTGCATGGCTGAGCCACTGCACATGCTCTTCCTTCTGTTCAAATTCTCAGTTTTCCCTTTCTGCATACCCCAGCCCCTGGATCACATGGCAATTTTTACTCACGCTTCAATTTTGAGCCCAGGCAATACTAACTGTCCAAACATTCAATTCCTCAGCCAATAGTTAAGAGATCCTTTCCTCTGTGCTCCCATAGCTTACTATACATTTCTTTACAATATCTTTTGGGCCTGGTATCTATTTTGGGGATCCAGAAATCAGTATTTTTTTATAAATGCTCCTGGGTGATTTTACTGTGTAGGTAGTACTGAAAACCTATAACTTAGATCAATAGGCATTTCAAAGAGGATTTTCTTTGAAACACGAAATTCTCAGACTATATAGCCACTTTCATCAAAAGATACCATTTCTGCCCAGCTGGCACAGCTCAGTGGTTGAGGATTGACCTATGAACCAGGAGGTCCTAGTGTGATTCCTGGTCAGGGCAATGCCTGAGTTTCGGGCTCGATCCCCAATGGGAGGTGTACAAGAGGCAGCAGATCAATGATTTTCTCTCTCTAAAATCAATAAAAATAAATACATATTAAAAAAAGAGGTACACCAGTTCCTCCCATCTACCAAGAATTGCTGATTTAATACTAGGAACTATTATCAATTTTAGTATTTGCCAATTTAATAAAAATTAAGTAAAATCTAATTTTAAGCCTTTAATTACAAATAAAATTGAACATTTGTTCATATTTAATTTGTATCTCTTCTTTTGTGAACTGCCTACTCATGTATTTGCCCATATTTCTATTAGGACAAGCATATTTTCTTATTGTGTAAGTGTGCTTTATATACTGATAATATCATCCCTTCCTCATATTTTTCTTGCTAGTACCATTTGTTTTTATGTTTCACATTAATTTTAATGCAATCAAATTTAACAATCTTTTCTAATTTTTTTATCAGAATACTCTTTCACACATATTAAAGAATCACCTATATGTTATTCGAGTACTTCCATGATTTCATTTTTTATAATGTAATTATTTTTAATGACATTAATATCAACATTTATCTTATCAAAAAAAGTCATATTTATTTTTTGAGATGCTGCCAAGCTCTTAGTGGTGAATTATAAGTTTTCTAAAATTCCAATTTTCTTTTAAAGTTTGAATTTTATTAAAGGCAGCGAATGCTGCCAAATTTTTTCCTTTAAATGACAATCTCAGTTCATTTCAGAAAATGTTTGCCAATACCCAATTCTACATAACTACAGTTTGTCTATCAGTTGTTCTTTCAAGTTAAAAAAAAAATTGCTTTTCTTTTCCTTGAGACAACTAGACGAAGTGTTTTATGCATATTCCTCATTTTTTCACAACATATTTAAAAAATACTCAAGGAACAAGATTTTTAGAATAATCATTTTTACTGTTTTATCAAAGACACTCTTTAGTGAAAATGGATTTTTCCCCCTGTAGTGAATAGAAGTGAATACAATGAGCATGAACAGAGTCTGGGGCTTAGCTTTGCCTTGATATGCTGTGTTAATGCACCAGCAGTTTTGCCCTACCATTGCTTTTGCATCGTCAGAGCAAATATCAACACAGTGAAAAAGGCAATTTATTAATTAATTAATTTATTTATTTATTTATTTTAGTACTAAGTAATTATTTACTTAGTAAATACAGTAGGTCCTCGGGTTACATCAGAGATCCATTCCTACAGTGCAAAGTAATGAGATTTTCGCCATAAGTCAGAACCCACCTACATAAGCATCTAAGTCACTCACATCAAGCACATGCACAGCAGTAATGAAGTGAAATAGTAAATTTAAAAGAAAGATAACAATTACTGACCTTTACTTGTGGTAAATAAATAATAAAAAACATAAAGCACATATGTACATACGTCGAAATAACGGAACTTTTTTTTTATAAATAAATGGGAGATGGCGACGTAAGCCTAGGACTGTCTGTACTAACAGCTTAGTATTATTAAGACAATAGTTTTGATCTCATGGACAACCCACTGGGAGGGTCTTGATAATCCCCAAGGGCCTTTAGTCCACACTCTGAGAACCAAAGATATAATGAGACAGAAAATATGCTAAATTCGAAGGCAGTTGATAAATACTATAAAGGAAGCTGTGAATTCATTAGGTTGAAAGTCACTTATCTGTTGATAAATTTCAGCATATAGAGCACCATTGTCAAAATGTGCCAGGCCTGCTTTTTCTTTTGCTAAACTTTTTTTTTTTTTTTTAATATTTTTTTTAATATATTTTATTGATTTTTCACAGAGAGGAAGGGAGAGAGATAGAGAGTTAGAAACATCGATGAGAGAGGAACATCGATCAGCTGCCTCCTGCACATCTCCCACTGGGGGATGTGCCCGCAACCCAGGTACATGCCCTTGACCGGAATCGAACCCGGGACCTTTTAGTCCGCAAGCCGACGCTCTATCCACTGAGCCAAACCGGTTTCGGCCTTTTGCTAAACTTTTACTTGAAAAGTTGTTTTCCATCAAGTTGCTTTCAACACAGGCCAACTATTTTCCCCTTACCTTATCACCCAAGTTGGAATGAAACATTGTTTGACTTCTACCAAGACTATCAACTCTGATTTTATAAACCACACTTTGCTGAGTTTCTTTTAAGAACAACAGCATTTCTTTATTTAAGACTCAAAGGTATCACTAGGGGTATATACTCGAAGACTTTAATACAGGGGTCCTCAAACTTTTTAAACAGGGGGCCAGTTCACTGTCCCTCAGACCGTTGGAGGGCCGGACTATAGTTTAAAAAAAAACTATGAACAAATTCCTATGCACACAGCGGCAGCAAAAACACACGGTGGGCCAGATAAATGTTTTCGGTGGGTTGCATGTGGCCCGCGGGCCATAGTTTGAGGACCCCTGCTTTAATATATAAATTCTGGAAGATTTAGTTTATTGTGAATAAAACAGCTTAATCTTTTGTCTACCTAGAAAATGTACACAGCATTAATTTCTTTAAAGGCATTTCAATTTCAACTTACTGCAAACCTAAGAAGGAGGCAGGACTTTCCAACTCCAGAGTCTCCAATCAGAAGCAACTTGAATAAGTAATCACTGCAAAAAGGAAAAAAAAAAATCACGTTAATAAAAGGCATATTGTATTGTAAATTCTGCAACAAAAATATACCAAGAATAATTAACAGCTCACTGAAGAAGACTACAGCTCTTGAAAAGCCTATGAATAGCTTAAGAGAAGCCAAAATTGCAACCAACAGCAGAAGCTCTTTTGATGAATCACTACACAGGACGGAATTATCTAAAAGTAAAATAAGCAATGTCACCAATGATCTGAGATCAGTGAACTACTTCCAAGGAAAGAATGAAATAAAACATAAGTGATATGCTTTCTTGGAGAGCCCAAAGAACTATGCTAGATAAATACCACTCCCTTTACATTATTAGGATACAGAGTTAACTTTCCATTGCTCTTGCCAATAAAGCAAATCTCTCCTCCTAATTCCAAGATCAAATCATTTTTTCATAGCAATTTTCCAAGGGGCGTTTATGATCCTTCCCTAGCATCTACCTGGAAGTTCTACCTTTAAAAAAAAAAAAAAAAAAAAAGGACCATTTAACTTCTGGTAACCCTATATGATAAATATTTTAAACTAAAGATGTGGTAAAATCCAAGGCTGTTTGCCTAGCCAGCGTGGCTCAGTGGTTGAGCGTAAACCTATGAATCAGGAGGTTACAGTTCGATTCCTGGTAAGGGCAGATGCTTGGGTTTTGGGCTTGATCCCCAGTGGGGGGCATGCAGGAGGCAGGCAATCAATGATTCTCTCTCACCATTGATGATTCTATCTATCTCTTCTTCTCCCTTTCTCTCCGAAATCAATAAAAATAAATTAAAAATAAAAGGCTGTTTTATGAAAACACACAACTTGAGGAACATTCTAAGCTTGTATTAAAGCATTCTTCAGAAAACATTGAAAGCTAGGCTCTGTTTATGTACATTGACCATTGCCAGGCCTGACTCAAAGACCATCCCCAGAGATTCCTCTATGAACCTGAAGACAACAGACTATCTGCCCATGGTTTCCAAAGGAACCCCTCACAGATCCTTCCTAATTCTGACCAGTTCTATTAAGCAATTTCAAAAGGTTAAAAACCAGGGGTCCTCAAACTTTTTAAATAGGGGGCCAGTTCACTGTCCCTCAGGCCGTTGGAGGGCCAGACTATAGTTTAAAAAAAAACTATGAACAAATTCCTATGCACACTGCACATATCTTATTTTGAAGTAAAAAAACAAAACAGGAACAAATACAATATTTGTATTTGCATGTGTCCCGTGGGCCGTAGTTTGAGGACCCCTGGTTAAAAACGATCCAGAATTTACAGTTTATTATTTTAGAAGACATGAGTTTCAATTTTGTTCTTTGTGATTTTGTTTTTAAAAAATGCTACCTATGTAAGGTGAAACCCAAGTATCATTCACAATTTAAATTAGGATTACAATTATCACATTTACATGTAAGCAAGATGTAAAACTTTTAACAGTGATTATTTTTTTTGAATATTCATTATTACCCAGGCTTACCATGATATGTGTTACTTAAAACATATCTTTTTGGTTATACCAAGTTACCAAAGTACACTTATTGTCCCTAATTATATCTCAAGGAAAGGGGGGGGGGAGATCCAAAGTGCTCTAATCAGCAGCAAAATAAAGTTCACAGAAAGAAATAAGCTTTAAACAAGTAATTAAGAAGGGAATTGAAGCACAGGATGAACTAAATAACTAACAGCCTTTTCAGTTTGACATCCTAATGAAAAAAGGGGGGAAGCTAATGATTGTAAAATTTTACCCTTAATAAATGATTAATACATAATACCATACAACTTTTATTGGGCAATACAGTTTCTGACTGACTTTAGCACTATTGATAGCTTCCTTCTTAATTAGGTTAAATTCTTGAGGATGCTGAACATCAGCAATGAGTAAGTACATGTTTTACATTTCAGGCGTGGCCGGCATGGCTCAATGGTTGAGGGTCGACTTACGAACCAGAAGGTCACGGGTTCGATTCCCTGCCAGGCATATGCCCAGGTTGGGGGCTTGATCCCCAGAGTGGGGTGTGCAGGAGGCTGCCAATCAATGATTCTCTCTTATCACTGATGTTTCTATCTCTCCCTCTCCCTTACGCTCTCTGAAATCAATAAAAAATATATTTTAAAAAAAGAATTTACATTTCAGTTAGCAAGAATAATCGCACCATTGATACCACTATAATTACTTAGTTTTTAACAGAAATTTCAACATAACAGATGCTCTGAGTTTATCAATCTCCCTCAGCACAGTGCCAGGCATCCAGCAGACATTCAATTAACATCCCTTGAATCAGCTGTACTGGAGCCTGTTACAATAAAGGACAGCCTTGAGCCACAGATGTTGCCCAAGGTAGCATCATTACCTTAAAGAGCAATTTCTCTATTTCAGAGTAATCATAAGGCTGGAAAAAACATGAATGTTCCCTAATTATTACAAATTACATTATGGTTTCAAGAAAATAATAGTTGGAAGCATTTCAGATCTTGCAACCCAGCATATGTTGTCAGTTTGGCTCAAATAAACTCATAAAAATTCCCTACAGGTTTTGGAATTTTTCTTTTAAAGTGCTAGAGTGTTATTTCAAACATTAATTTATGAGTTTATGATAATATAAGGTTCACAGCCATTATACATAATATGACGAATTGAGTCCTCTTCTTTACAATGAGATAGTACTCAGTATTAAACAAGATTCTAGTTAACACAAGTTTGAACTGCACAGGTCCACTTTCACACACTTTTTTAAAATCCACATTGCCCATGAGTCAACAGCTGGGAATCTGCATAAGCGGAGGATCCACTTAAGGTATATGCAGATTTAATACTGTGCCATTGGTTCAATGGTCAACTGTATTTTGTTCTCTCCTAAACCATTACTACTAACATGACAAGAGAAATGGAGAAAGGCAAACAAAGTCAAACTCACAAACTTCTTTCCTTTTTTAAATATACACACTAAGAGAATGTTACTTGCATTGGGACAAAAAAATAATCACTATTAAAAGATTCAAGAATACTAGAGCAAATGGTCAAACCATTTTTTCTTTATTTCCCAAGAATCTGGAATCAGGCCTGGCCAGTGTGGCTCAGTGGTTGAGGGTCGACCTATGAACCAGGAGGTTACAGTTCGATTCCCTGCCAGGGCACATGCCCAGGTTTTTAGTCTAAAATATAATTTTGCTAGGTTAGAAATCTGTACTTACAACTGTAATCACCATTCTCATATATTAGATTATCCTAGTAAATCCTATCCACTGCTCCCAAATCTGAACTTCCTTTGGTCATTTTCATGTCTAATCCTATCTAATAAAAGAGAAACATGGTAATTGGCGTACGACCGCTACCCTTCCCATTGGCTAATCAGGGCGATATGCAAATTAACTGCCAGCCAAGATGGCGGCCGGCAGCCAGGCAGCTTAAACTGAACATGAGGCTTGCTTGCTTCAGTGACGGAGGACTGCAAAGTTCCCCGCCTGCCTTGCCAGCCTCTGAGCTTGCAGTTTAAAAAACATTGTAACAAATATAGAAGCTAAACAAAACCCCAGAAACCAGCTTTCCGAGAGCTGGGATCTCAGAGCTGGAGTTGATACAGAGTTTCGATTATAGAACCGAAACAAACCAGATACCTGTTTTCAGCAGCTGAGGCCTCAGAGCTGGAGCCAAGCCTCAGAGCTAAAGCTGGCCCAGAATAAAAAAAGAAAAAGAAAAAAAGGAGCAGTTGGGAGCTTCAGTCCCAGCCTGAAAACAGCCCTCAGCCACTCACCCAGACTGGCCAGGCACCCCAGTGGGGACCCCAACCCTGAAGGGTGTGTGACCAGCTGCAAACAGCCATCATCCCCTCATCCAGGCTGGCCAGGCACCCCAGTGGGGACCCCCACCCTGATCCAGGACACCCTTCAGGGCAAACCAGCTAGCCCCCACCCATGCACCAGGCCTCTATTCTATATAGTAAAAGGGTAATATGCCTCCCAGCACCGGGATCAGCGGAGCTGAGAGGCCTCCTGGCACCGGGATCAGTGTGACAGGGGGCAGCGCCCAAACCCCTGATCGCCATGCAGCTCTGTGTGTGACAGGGGGCGGGGCCACAACTTCCCTATCGGCCCTGCTCTGTTCGTGACAGGGGAAGGCGACCCAACCCCCTGATCAGCCCTGCTCTGTGCCTGATAGGGGGGAGCTCCCCAACCCCCTGATCACCCTGCGGCTCTGTGTGTGACAGGGTGCGGCGCCCCAACCCCCCCACCCCACAGGCCCTGCTCTGTGTGTGACGGGTTAGAGCCATAACCTCCCCATCGGCCCTGCCCTGAGTGTGAGAGTGGCGGCGCCCCAACCCCCTGATCGGCCCTGCTCTGTGGGTGATAGAGGGCGGCGCCCCAACCCCCTGATCCGCCCTGCTGTGTGTGTGGCAGGGGGCGGTGTGCCAACTCCCCTATCGGCCCTACTCTGTGAGTGACGGGGGGAGCTCCCCAACCCCCTGATGGGCCCTCCTCTGTGCGTGACAGAGGGGAGCTCCCCAACCCCCTGATCGGCCCTGCTCTGTGCGTGACAGGGGGAAGCGCCCCAACCCCCTGATTGGCCCTGCTCTGTGCGTGACAGGGGGTGGCGCCACAACCTCCCCATCGACACTGCCTTGAGTGTGACAGGGGGCAGTGCCCCAACCCCCTAATCGGCCCTACCCTGAACGTGACTGAGGGTGGCATCGCAACCTCCCAATCCGCTCTGCTCTGTGCATGACAGGGGGCGGCGCTCCAACTCCCCAATCAGCCCTGCTCTGAGCCCGACCAGAGGCTGCACCTAGGGATTGGGCCTGCCCTCTGCCACCCAGGAGCAGGCCTAAGCCAGAAGGTCGTTATCTCCCTAGGGGTCCCAGGCTGCGAGAGGGCACAGGCCGGGCTGAGGTACCCCCCCGAGTGCACAAATTTTTGTGCACCGGGCCTCTAGTCTATATAATAAAAGCCTAAGCAACCATTAACGTGGAAGAGCCAGAAAGACCCGTCACTATGATACGAACTAATCACCAGGGGGCAGATGCTCAATGCAGGAGCTGCCACCTGGTGGTCAGTGCGCTCACAGGGGGAGTGCCTCTCAGCCAGAAGCCAGGCTCATGGCTGGCGAACACAGTGGCAGTGGCGGGAGCCTCTCCCACCTCCTCGGTAGTGCTAAGGAGCAGCAAGCCAGGCAATAAGGAGCAAGCAGGCGGGTGATAAGGAGCAAGGGCTCCTGGACTGCAAGAGAAATGTCCGCCTGCTGGGAGTGGGCCTAAGCTAGCAGGCGGACATCCCCCGAGGGGTCCCAGACTGTGAGAGGACACAGGCCGGGCTGAGGGATGCACCACCCCCCCTCCCCCAGCCACCCAGTGCACGAATTTCATGCACCAGGTCTCTAATTTGCTATAACCCTTCATATTCTATCCCCCTAAGTAGTCTGGAATCTATTCCCCCACTCTTGTTTGACATAACTATCTGTGAAGGTAAACTGACTCATCTGTGTATCCAAAATCTAGCACTGTGTCTTTCACAAAACATGTGCTAAGAGATCAGAGGACATTCTAATTTTGCATTTTAATCAACCTTTTTCATTGTGAAATACAAATAATGAATATTTATGGCCATCTCTGGTTAACATTTGGGGCAAAATACTAGAGGGGAAAAATGGATGGAAACATGGCATGTTAAAAGAATATGGGAGCCAACCTGAAATTTCTCTCAAAGGCCAAAGCAGAACAATATGAGCCACAAAGTAAACAACCACATGCTATAATCCAAGCAATAAAATAGATATTCATGCTTCTATATGGGTATAAATAATTAAATAAATGAGAGAGAAGACACAAATCTTCCTTATAGGAGGATTCCTAATAATACATGTAGAAGAAACGAGAGAAATAGAAAATCACCAGATCATCACAATAATAACTATGACAGGCAAGATCCACCAATGAATGCTAAAATTAATGGATGCAACTTCTTTTTTTTTTATAGATGTGTGTGTGTGTGTGTGTGTGTGTGTGTGTGTGTGTGTATATATATTTATTATTGATTTCAGATAAGGGATAGGGAGAGACAGAAACATCAATGATGGGGCAGGCTAAAGAGGTCCATGGAGGCGGGGGTGGGAAGAAGACATATGTAATACTTTCAACAATAAAGATTTAAAAAAAACAAAACACATCAATGATGAGAGAGAATCATTAATCAACTGCCTCCTGCACATCCCCCACTGGGGATAGAGCCCTCAACCCGGACATGTGCCCTGACCGGGATCAAACCATGACCCCTGGTTCACAGGTTGACACTCAATCACTGAGCCACACCAGCTGAGCAATAGATGAAACTTTTAAAGAAGAAACAAGTTATTTGCATGGCCTCAAAGTATGTTCCCCAAAATATTTATTGCTGTGGTGATTTTAACATATGCTATCAAATTTGTTAAACACTCCTCCCTCTAAGACAGTGGTTCTCAACCTTGGCTGCACATTAGAATCACCTGGGAATCTTTCTAAAATCCTGATTTCTGAGCCTCATCCTCCGGAAATTCTGTTTCTTTGTTATGGGGTGGGCCACAATATTAGTAACAAAGAAACAGAATTCCTGGAGGATGAGGCCCAGAAATCAGGATTTTAGAAAGATTCCCAGGTGATTCTAATGTGCAGCCAAGATTGAGAACCACTGCTGTAAAAGATGGAGCTTATTAATTCTCTTCCCTTGAGTGTGGGCTCCTAATAACTGCTTTCTAACAGAGTATGTAAAGAAAAAAATAGTTAACTTCATAATGGGAAAAACCTGACAAATGCAACCTTAACTAGGTGATCAAAGGGAACATCACCAACCAGTGTGGCTCGGTTGGTTGGAGCATCATCTTATGCACCAAAGCAAAGGGTTCGATCCCTGATCAGGACACGTGTAGGAGGCAACCGATCAATGTTTCTCTCTCACATCACTGTTTCTCTCTTCTTTCTTTTTTTTCTTTCTCTCTTCTTTCTCTCTCTCTCTCTCTCCCCCCCCCTCTAAAATCAAGAAATGTATCCTCAGCCCAGCTGGCATGGCTCAGTGGTTGAGTGTCCACCTATGAAACAGGAGTTCACGGTTCGATTCCCAGTCAGGCACATGCCTGGGTTGCGGGTTCGATCCTCAATATGGGGGTATGCAGAAGGCAGCTGATCAATGATTCTCTTTCATCATTAATATTTCTATCTCTCTCTCCCATTCCCCTCTCTCCTCCCTTCCTCTCTGACATCAATAAAAATTTATTTTAAAAACAAACAAAAAACATATCCTCGAGTGTTTATTGATTTAAAAAATTTACTAAAACAGATTTTGGTTCAAAATATTTTAGGTAAAATGCTTTTCTTTTCATTAAGCTACCATACTGCATAATATATGAAGCAGGGGATAAATCTGCTTTCTGAATCTAAAATGCTACTGGGAATTCTAAAATCTCAAAAGAGATAGTTATGTGAAACACTGTATGTGAAAAGATTATAGAACACTTTATTTAGTATAACCCATTTTTGTTTTTAAAAAATTGTGTACACACATAAAGATTTGGAAAAAATTGACACTTCTAAATTATAGTATTACAATTGATTGATATTTTTCTTTATACTTTAAGTCTACAGTAAGCCTGTGTTACTTTTATAACCAGAAAAGATGTTGAGGGAAGAAAAAAAATTTTTAATGAGAGCGTTTGTTCAATGACTTAACACCCTTACAAGTTCATTCAGCTCACCTGCCATAACACAAGTGATTTCTAGGTAGGTAGAGTAGGTCAAAGTTGTAAGCAGATAGCACTGGCACATTCCCAATATAGCCACAACTATAACTTTTTGGATTAAATGAAAATATTTTTCTTATTTTATGCAATAAAATTTGGATTATTAGACATAGTTCACAGATCAGTGAATATTTCACAAGAGAAAGTTGATGGACACTAACACACTTTCAACATTCCACCCTTTGAAAAGATATAACAAGAAAGAAAAGAGAGTCCAGCCAGTGTGGCTCAATGGTTGAGCATCAACCTATGAACCAGGAGGTCACGGTTCAATTCCCAGTCAGGGTTCAATTCCCAGGGTGCGACTCAATCCCAAGTGGGGAGGGGAAGTGCATGTACAAGGCAACCGATCAATGACTCTCATCATTGATGTTTCTATCTCTCCCTCTCCCTTACAAGAAATCCTATCTAATAAAAGAGAAACATGGTAATTAGCCATACATCCGCTACCCTTCCCATTGGCTAATCAGGGTGATATGCAAATTAACTGCCAGCCAAGATGGCGGCCAGCAGCCAGGCAGCTTGAAGCGAACATGAGGCTTGCTTGCTTCAGTGACGGAGGACTCCAACATTCCCCGCCTGCCGCTGCCAGCCTCTGAGCTTGCAAACTGAAGCATTGTTTCAAATATAGAATCTAAACAAACTCCAGAAACCTGCTTTCAGCCAGCCGGATCTCAGAGCTGGAGTTGAAACAGTGTTTCGATTATAGAATCCAAACAAACCAGATACCTGCTTTCAGCAGCGGAGGCCTAAGAGCTGGAGCCAAGCCTCAGAGCTAAAGCTGGCCCAGAATAAAAAAAAAGAAAAAAAGGAGCAGTTAGGAGCTTCAGTCACCCGCCAGCCTGAAGACAGCCCTCAGCCCCTCACCCAGACTGGCCAAGCACCCCAGTGGGGACCCCTACCCTGATCCAGGACACCCTTCAGGGCAAACCAGCCGGCCCCCACCCGTTCACCAGGCCTCTATCCTATATAGTAAAAGGGTAATATGCCTCCCAGCACCGGGATCAGCAGAGCCGCGAGGCCTCCCGGCACCGGGATCAGCGTGACAGGGGGCAGCGCCCAAACCCCCTGATCACCCTGCGGCTCTGTGTGTGGCAAGGGGCTGGGCCACAACT
The DNA here is from genome assembly GCF_014108235.1 of Myotis myotis. Classification (NCBI taxonomy): domain Eukaryota; kingdom Metazoa; phylum Chordata; class Mammalia; order Chiroptera; family Vespertilionidae; genus Myotis; species Myotis myotis. The sequence goes on along the minus strand of NW_023416318.1, from coordinate 17,452,649 downwards.
TCCATATCGGCCCTGCTCTGTTCGTGACAGGGGAAGGCGCCCCAACCCCCTGATCAGCGCTGTTCTGTGCCTGATAGGGGGGGAGCTCCCCAACCCCCTGATCCGCCCTGCTCTGTGTGTGGCAGGGGGCCGTGCCCCAACTCCCCTATCGGCCCTACTCTGTGAGTGACAGGGGGGAGCTCCCCAACCCCCTGATCGACCCTGCTCTGTGCGTGACAGGGTACGGAGCCCCAAACCCCCTGATGGGCCCTGCTATGTGAGTGACAAGGGGCAGCGCCCCAACCCCCTGATTGGCCCTGCTCTGTGCGTGACAGGGGGTGGCGCCACAACCTCCCCATCGACACTGCCTTGAGTGTGCAGGGGGCGGTGCCCCGACCCCCAATCGGCCCCACCCTGAGCGTGACTGAGGGTGGCATCGCAACCTCCCAATCCGCTCTGCTCTGTGCATGACAGGGGGTGGCGCCCCAACTCCCCAATCAGCCCTGCTCTGAGCCTGACCAGGGGCTGCACCTAGGGATTGGGCCTGCCCTCTGCCACCCGGGAGCAGGCCTAAGCCAGCAGGTCGTTATCTCCTGAGGGGTCCCAGACTGCAAGGGGGGCACAGGCCGGCTGAGGGACACCCCCCTCCCCCCCAAGTGCACAAATTTTTGTGCACCGGGCCTCTAGTCCTATATAATAAAGAGCTAATATGCTAATTAGACCAAACAGCAGAATGACCATATGGACAATCTTCTGGACGAAGCCAGGGCTAAGAGGGCCGGTCGAGGCAGCCAGGGCTGTGAGGGCCAAGCCCCTTGCATGAATTTCATGCATTGGGCCCCTAGTTTATCATAACGAAACAAAGCAAAAAAGACGAAAGTAAAACAGAAGATGACTAAAAATAATGTCTAGTCATCTAATCAAACACTAGCCCCAAAATACAAATTTTCCAGTATCAGTTATAAGTATACCGTTAAGGCCCTAGGCAGTTTGGCTCAGTGGATAGAGCATCAGCCTGCGGACTGAAGGGTCCCAGGTTTGATTCTAGTCAAGGGCACATGCCCAGGTTGCAAGAGCGATCCACAGTATGGGATGTGCAGGAGGCAGCCAATTCATAATTCTCTCTCATCATTGATGTTTCTATCTCTCTCCCTCTCTCTTCCTCTCTGAAATCAATAAAAAATATTTTTTAAAGTATACCTTTAAAAGGGCCTGCTATTTTTAAAAGTTCAATGGAAACTAAAATTTGTTCTCTTTCATCTAGAACTAATTTACCTGCGTGATAGTCACCATGTTATTTTACCTTTTATTAATGTCATACTTGAAAACAGCCTAAAACTAGATTCACATCAAATTTAAAACAAAATCATGACTATGAATGATATTAATGTACAGTGGCCAAATAAAGCTTAATTCACTATTAAACTACACACTATTTTATTAGCCTTTGGGGTATGGAATGACTAATAAAAATTGCAATAATTGTGTCTAACATCAACTTTCCTTTTTCACTTACTTTATGCTCAACAGAACACAATTCAAAATTGACCATCAGGATAGAGAAGAGAGGCAAGAACTTTTAGTTACTTCATATGTTTCTATACTGTCTGAATTTTATAGAACACATATTAGTTTTATGGTTAAATAAAAGTAAATAAACCTTCAGCTATGGACAAAAGCAGCCTGTTAATCAAAATAAATAATCAATTGCCAAATTTAAGGAAAGAGCCAAACAATTTTTTTTAAAACTATTCCCATAATCAACCCCTACAACTGCATGTTTTTCTTTGATATTTGGAGACAACCGATTAATTCTCCAGGTTCCATTTTAGCTGTTTAGAACAGTGTTCCAAAAATTCAAAATGGGAAATGAGGGAAATTTTGATAGTACTGAAAGAAGTGGCAAGTCATGCAAAAAGACAAACGACTACATAGATGGTCTTACAACCTACATACCAAATATTTGCTGAGAAACATACCAAAGAAGAGGTGTAAATGTCCTCTACCTCTTTACAGTTCAAAACCTGCATGGTGAGGACACATTTGTAATACCTTAACCAATAAAGAAATTAAAGATGGAAAAAAAAAAAAACCTGCATGGTTTTAGAGCTGAATAGACTGCATTTGAATTCAAGTACCATTGCATACTAGCTATGATTGAGGTAAGGTACTCACCAATTTCCTCATCTGTAAAAAGATTCTATTAGAACCCTCTACCACCCAATTGGGCTTCTTGTAGGGATTAGAAATAATGCCTCGAAAACCTCTAGCACAGTGCATAGCACAACATAAGTGGCAATTACTATTAATTTTCCTTCCTCCATTCAAACCACAAGGAAACTTGATGAAAGCTTTAAAGGCTATGGACAAAAACTTTGAAGCTATTCATCTTCTGTTCAGAAGATGGATGACAAGTATCACAACTTACCAACTAATAGTTATAGGTACTATGATCATACTGGTCACGACTCTCAAAACCTAGGAACTCTATAGTAGCATGGACTGCAGCAAGTGTGTCCTCTTCAGCAAAAGAAAGGCAATTCTCTGCTTTACTTGCTTTACTCACAGAAAGACATCCATGATTTCTAAGGCCCCAAATAAACATATTAAGGATAGTCATGAGGACAGAAAAACTGAGAATAGATACAATAATTAACTTCAAGCCTAAAGAAGTTTTAAATATCAACCCAAAACAAGATATGAAGGACAAAAACAAAGGTCCATTCATAATATGTAACTCACAAACCCTTCTTAACATTTTAAAAAGACCTCTCTGATCATGAATTTTAAAAGTAATTGAATAAAAAATAAAAATTTTAAAAAAAAGTAATTGACCACAAAAATGTTAGTTTCCTAATTAACTGGCTTAAATTTTAAATTCTCAGAAGTTAAGCACACATTGTAAAACTGGAAACAGCATATCTGGACTGTGAATTCACAGGTCCTTGAGTTAAAATTTCAATTCTGTTTACTCAGAATGCCCTTTGCAAGCCATTTAATTCTTCCTCTTTTTCCTCATCCGTAAAACTAGGGCACTATTTCTTCATGGAATTAAGGGAAATAATGTACATACATAATTTTCTGGCTGCTGGTAGGACTCAAATTGTTAGTTGTTGACCTCCTGCCAGAACTAGTTAGCATCAAGGGTTCTGGACAGTCCTCCTCAGTGCTCTATTCCTTTCCAACTAAATCAAACATAACTAAAACTTTGTTAAAAAACAGAAATCATTAAGCCCCTCCAAATCTTTTGCACTATCTATCCTGTCATCCTAATTCTTTAAAAGTACCACAAGATTTAATCTGTGTTAATACTGTTACTTTGATTATGCCTGTTTGAACATGAGTCATCTTCTTAACTAATTGGCAAACACCTAGGAGCAGAGTTCATATTTCATAATTAAAAAACAAAAACAGAAAACCCCTCAACTCCTAGCATACTCTAACTGATGGCTGTTTTCTTTATCAAGCCTTTTTTCAAGGTGAAATTAGCTCTGTGTGTGTATACATATGTATGTATACATATACTTTCACTGGAAGATTTTACAAGTCTGTATTGAAAAAATAGTTAAAGCAGACAAGATCATGAAACCACCTGCTTTTATACATATTCTAACATCCATCCCTTACTAGAATGAGCATGTCAAATAATGTCTGTACAGTTTACTCTTGAGAATCAGAACTGAGGTAGAACTAATCACATTTTATAGACAAAGGAACAGCCTCAAAGGCATAAATGACTTGTATGAGGTAAGTGGCAGTCTGAACTTAATCCCAGGGTTTACAACTCCAAATAGTATATTCTTTTATCATACCGCATTCCATCAATAACATATTTTATATACTGAGATGATAAAATGTCAGTATGGAGATGATAAAATGTCAGTATGTTAAGTCCTATATGTAAAACCTATCAGAATGAATCAAAGCATCTATGAACTAGCACACTGAACTTGACCAAATATAAAGAAAAGTATGGCCCAGTCGGCATGGCTCAGTGGTTTAGCTTTGACCTGTGAACCAAGAGGTCATGGTTCGATTGTGGCCAGAGTACATCTCCGGGTTGTGGGCTCAATCCCCAGTCGGAGACATGCTAATAGATGTTTCTCTCTCACATTGACATTTCTCTCTCTTTTCCTTCCTTTCTCTATAAAATCAATAAAAGCATACTTTTAAAAAAGTTAACTTAGAATATCTGTGTTAGTAAATAATTTAGCTCAACTCAAAAGATCATGGTAAATTTTGGAGTTCAGACTTCATTAGCTTTAGTAAGCAATGAACACAAATGTTATTCATGAGGACAGGTGCTAGCCACCAATATACACGATGTATATTTCACAAAGTTGCTTCAAATGTCCTTTTATAAAATCTAGCTATTTAACTATTTTTATAAGTTCACCTAATCCACGTAAGACTATACTACACATGGCTAGGTATTTATCTTAACTACAACCATATGAACTTTAAAGTAGTAAAGACACTAGAGATGACCTATTGTTCTTAATGTGAAAGCTAGTGTTCTGTGAACTCAGTGTGCCTTTGTTTCAAGACTCTTAGAAACACTTCATTTATTAGTAACTTAATGAAGAACAGAAAGGTAAGCATTAAAAAAAAAAAGAGAGAGCCCTGACCGGTTTGGCTCCGTGTATGGAGCGTCCGACTGTGGACTCAGGGGTCCCGGGTTCGATTCCGGTCAAGGGCATGTACCTTGGTTGCGGGCACATCCCCAGTGGGGGGTATGCAGGAGGCAGCTGATCGATGTTTCTCTCTCATCAATGTTTCTAGCTCTCTATCCCTCTCCCTTCCTCTCTGTAAAAAATCAGTAAAATATAAATAAAAAATTAAAAAAAAGGAAAAGAATCGAGGTCAAGGTTCAATTCCCAGTCATGGCACATGCCCAGGTTGCAGCTGGATCCCCAGTGGGGGGGCATGCAGGAGGCAGCTGATCAGTGATTCTCTCTCTTCATTTCTGTCTTCTCTCACCTCTCTCCTTCACTCCCTCCCTCCCTCCCTCCTCCTTTCCTATCTGAGATCAATAAAACATATATTTTTAAAATAAAATTTAAAATTTTTTTAAAAGGAAGAGAAGAAAAGTCATCAAAATAAAGCCATGCCCAAACAAGTCTCACATTTTAAAACTAATTACTTCAGAATACCAGATTTAAAGTTAAACTTTTGTCACTCAGGTTTCCAAATTTCAAAAGAATGGTAGCAAACATTCTCTTTTCTGTTTCCAATCTCCTAAATCAGGCATTCGTAACTTGAGGTTCATGAATAGGCTCAGTCAGTGTGAACAGGTTGCAACTTTATGCAAAATATTATGAGTATGTATGCACATAGGCAGCAGACCCACAGGGGTCATCAAATACTCCTAAGAGTACATGACTATAAATTGGTTAATAACTACCATACTAAATAAAGTTACTAGAAAACACCTATAGGGAGAAAAGGACAAAGGATAATTCTACTTAAATTATACTGTTATTCAAAAGAAATACATTCAGACAAGTTAAACCCATCACTGAATTTATTTGTAAAGCTCACAATCTGAGGTACAGACCCTAGCCAAGCGGTTAGCACAAAGAGTAAGCACTGATTAAACAAACAGTAGCTAATATTATTTAAAAATATCTCCAAAGACTAGCTCCTCTTCTGAGCAAAGGCACTAACACTTTACCTGTCACAATTAAGAACCTACAAACATAGAATATAGTAAACTTAATTGGAACCTATCACAACCTTGAATTTAATAAAGCAGGGTGTTCTGACCAACTGCACCAACCTGTCATAAAAGTACCTAGAAAAACGTCCATTTCCTACTACTTTGTACCTTACTTCTTCACATGTTTAATTCAGTCAGTCAACAAACACTTGTTCTCGGGCTTCATAAGGCCTTAGGACTACTTTCCCCCCCCCAAATATTCCACCATTACTCTTTTATAATCTGAAACACTCACAGGGTGGTTCCACAGAAAAGCCAAGCCCTAGACTTTCTTCCCTAAATTCTATTTCAGACACCAAAAAAAAGCAATCTAGGCCCCACCCTCTACAGGAAAACAATGGAACAGTCTTGACCTCACCCTCTCCCTGTAAGATTTTTTTTTTTAAGTGTGGGCATTTTGCCTAAATCTCAAAACTCCAAAATGTAGTCCAGAGAGTAGTAAAACTGATAAACTACACATCTAAAATATTTCATGCACTGATCCTACACCCGTTTTTTTTCTCTTCACCTTATTTTTTAACAAATCTTTAAAAATATCAAAACCTTAAAAAGCACCTTATTTAACCCATTTTCATATTAGAAAAAAAAGAGGTCACATTAGCAAAAGGAAGCTATTCTTAACAATCAAAAACAGAACTTAACTGCAATTAGTAAAATCATCATATAAGTACAGTCAAAAGTTGCCAAGGAGAGAAAACACACACAACACAGCCAAAGGATTGCTAGTAGGATGTGACTATAGCAAGATTTTAGGTTACAGATAAATTACTAAGATTGCTTTCAGAATAAAAAACAATTTAAAAATTACTCAGAAAGCAAAATTCTCTTAAAAAACCAACTAAAGAGTTGGCAAGAGAACACTTGATCCTCAAGTTCATCCATCTTTAAGATATTTTTAAATTATTTGCTAGAATATGTAAGAAACTGTCAACATCTCTTATTTTAACTTATGATGAAAAGGAATAGAAAATTTTTTGTTGTAAAGTTTCAGTTATCTTTAAATGATCCTACAATGCCCTAGCTGGTTTGGCACAGTGGATAGAGCCTCAGCCTGCGGACTAAAAGGTCTCGGGTTCGATTCCAGTCAAGGGCACATGCCTGGGTTGCAGGCTCGATCCCCATTAGGGGGCATGAAGTAGGCAGCCGATCAATGTTTTTCTCTCATCATTGATGTTTCTTTCTCTCTCCCCCCCTCCCTTCCTCTCTGAAATCAATAAAAAATATATTAAAATAAATAAATGATCCTACAAGATCATTCACTGACATAAAACTCTTAAGATGTATTTTGTGGAGATTCTATATAGCTACTGGAAACTTACATTACCCAAAGAATTACATATGTTGATTATCTACAGACATTAAGAAATCATATTGATACTGAAAATACTGGTTACTTTTCTTCTCTAAACTTTTCTGAATTTTTCAAACTTCTACCAACACTACCAAAAGTCAAGACAACTGACAAAAACAACTTACTTTTAGATTTTCAGCTTTTCTAATAAAAAAATTCTAACTAAAAATTATATGAAAGCCAGTAATGATATATACTCATTAGAGAAAAATACGTACTGTTAGATAGATAAGAGACCTAATTAACCTGCTTTTACTTTCAAATCCTTAACTTAAAAGATAGATTTATTCAGCCCAGCTGGTGTGGTTCAATGGTTGAGCTTCGACCCATGAACCAAGAGGTTGAAGGTCAGGCCATATACCGGGGGTTGCAGCTCATTACTCAGTAGGGGGCCTGCAGGAGGCAGCCAATTGATGTTTCTCTCTCATCAATGTTTCCATCTCTCTCCTCTCCTCTCTATAAAATCAATTAAAAATATGTATTTAAAAAAAGACTTATTCAAAGCAGAGTGCTGCCACAAAAAAAAAAAAGTCTATGTTTCTTGAGTCTTCCATGAGCAAAGTTTGAAAGAATGATTAAATCTTGAGCCATGATCTCAATATCATCTGGAGTCATGATTTTAAAAAGCAAATAAAAACTAAAAACAGGGTAATTACTATAAACATTTTTCTGCAATTAACTGGTGTATTCACGATAGGTACACGTACTTTATTCTTAACACATTCCTTATAGATCAGGGGTCCTCAAACTACGGCCCCGCGGGCCACATGCAAATGCAAATATTGTATTTGCTCCCGTTTTGTTTTTTTACTTCAAAATAAGATATGTGCAGTGTGCATAGGAATTTGTTCATAGTTTTTTTTTAAACTATAGTGCGGCCCTCCAACAGTCTGAGGGACAGTGAACTGGCCCCCTGTTTAAAAAGTTTGAGGACCCCTGTTATAGATGAAGCAGCCAAAATGATTTTCTTGACACTAAAAAGCCCACTAGAAGCTAATGGATTAGGAAAAATGTTTATGGCACGAGAAAAATGTTAAATATTTGTTAACCAGTGTGCTGAAATAATCACTGCCTGCTTCACTACCTAGCTCAGGAAATCAAAATCTTTCTTCAGATCTCCAAAAAAAAAAAAAAGAAAAAAAAAAGAAAGCTCTGACACTTTCCATCTACTTTTCCACTGTTCAGATTCCACTTCCAGTTGCTTTTTGTTTTTGTTTGTACTTGAAATTCAAGTGAGTCAGTTATTACCCTTAATTTCTACCACAAAGATAACTTTAGGGGTTGTCAATTCTCCCCAACCAGAAAAATAACATGGAAAGGAGTTAAAGGCACAGCTTAAAATTTAATCAGTGATTGATATATTTCTTATTCTTACTCTAAAACCAAAAGCTTACAACTTGAAAATTATAAAATAAAAGCACTCAGTAATAAAACTTTATCAACAAGTAATCTTATGTCAACCAATACAAATCTTAATTTAAGAAAAAAAAACATAAGACTTTAAAATTTTAGAACAAAGTGTTAAAGTAAATGGACCTGTGTGGCGGTGATAAAAGAATTCTTTCCTTTTTTTCTCTATTTGCCATTTTTTTCTATTTACTTTTATAACAAATTTCATTTAAGACAAAGGAAACTGCTTAAGTCAGAGTGCTAAAAATCTGCTTGCTAGTTGCCTTTGTGATCCTCCATAATAAAATATCAATCACTTCCTCTCACCTCAAGTAATTTTCACTGATGCTTTTCCAAAGGTTTTCCCAAAACTCTTACATTATTTTACTAGACACAATATAGAATATAAATACAGTAGGCCAGGTACTAGCATACTTGATGCCGGAAAAATATAAACATGGTTTCTGGGTTTGGTTCTGTTGAGGTCATTAATCCAGAGAATGAAAAGGAAGGATAATTTGGCACCGTCTTTAAGAATTACTATCCTTGCTGCTTATTCTCCTTCCTTCTTACCCCTTGAAAAATCCTCTGCTTCTCCAAAACAATTGCTAATAATTCCTGAACAGGTCTCTTTCCTACAAAGCCTTCCTGAACCCAACTAGCCAACCACAACCCTCTAACCTCCTTTGAAAATTTGCTGTTCCAATCCATGGTGCACATCTGGAACTTGCTATATGTACAGGTATTTGACATACATACAACCTATTCTCTATATTCCATTATTAGCTCCTTGGGAGAAAGGACTACATGCCTAAATCCTAGCACTACTAGAATGTCTTACATGATAGTGATGTACACCACTTAGTGTGCTCTTGGTTTCCCAAACTCTTTTATATACTAGTACACTTGAACCTCACAACTACTCCTATTACCCTATTTTTAAGGAGAAACAAAATCACAGGCTAAATAATTTGTCATGGTTCTATTAAATTAATCTTCAAAAATCTATTTACAATAGTAAATATATGTAGCAAATATAAGAAACCTCTGGAACACAAGAGGTTTACAAACCTCCAGAAAGTGGCAAATCCATGTACTTTATTGTTGCCAGGAAAACTACTAACCTCAAGTTCAACTCTGCCCAACTATGCAAAACAAACTTTGTCCTTGGAGCCCTTTATAAAGATATTTTAAAACTGCCAACATAGCAAATACGGCACCATGAGAACACTATCCTCAACTTCTAAAAAGCTTATAGCATTTTAACAAAATACTATGGCTTCTGTTTAGTACAAAAAGGGGACATTTCAGCATCAAACCACAATATTACAAAACTTGAAGTCAGAATGCATTTTGCAAGAACCATGTGACACACACATGACAGTCAGCTAAACTGATGGGTGGACCTTGAAGGGAAAACGTCTAATTGACCAAAGCAGCAAATAAACTCAACTTCTAGAGCAAATGCTGACTTTTGCTTTAGGAAAAAAAAAAAAAAGAAAAGAAAGAAAGTTTACCCTGCCCCCCAAAAGCCTTCTGACACTGAAGAGGAATGCCAATTAAATCTCCTCCAATTATTCATTAATTTATAGATACAAACTGTAGGAGGATTTTTTTAAGGGCCATTAAGAGAGCCCAAACAAAGTCTTCCCACGGAAAGTGAGCAGCAGTTCCTAGGAAACGTGCCAGGTGTGTCACATCTGCCGTGGTGACTTCTTGAGTAAGCAAGAAAAAGAAATGCATTAACTTTTCATGACACGTCATGGAACCTCATTCCCTATCTGCAAACATCCAAGGAGGTAATCCAAAACCTGCAGATCTATCATAGGACCGGCCCATTCGTTTCTCTTTTCAACTTCACAGCAAGGTCTTCCTTTAACCTGGTCATATCCGATACATGCTCCTACGATTAGTCTTTCTCTTTCTTGACCTACACAATGCAAAACGACTTTAAGTGTCCTCTAGAAGAAAAAAAATCACAAATGCCTAGGCTTTTTAGGAAGGCAATGGCGAGTTCTTAAAGAACTCCGGGAAATAACAAAAAAAGACAACTAAAAATTTTAAAACGCTTCTCACCATCGACTCATTCCCCTCAAATCCCACTTAGCCCTGAAAAACATCCACATTACCGGCAACCTGGCCGAGAAGGTGGAGAGAGCCAACAAACTCAAGATTTACAAGTAAACTGGCCTCCGCCCAGGCGATCTGACAGCTCCGCCGAGCGGGCGCGGGGTCCGGCAGGGCCCCCCGCAAGCGCTGTCCCTCCCGGCCTCTCCCCCGAAGAACAATCCCCCTTCCAAAGTCACAGCCCCCGAAGTTACCCTTCCCACCGCCCTGCCGCCGACTGCCCCACGCCCCACCCCTCTCAGCCCACGGTCCCTCCGCGTCAGTCCGACACTCCGGCGTCCGACACTCGGGCCTCCACCCGGACCCGGACCCGGTCCAGGCCCCGGCGGCTCGCCCCTCCAGCCCGACCCCTCCCCGAGGCCGCCCCTCCTCCGTCAGACAATGGGGCCCGACTCCCAGCCGCCAGCCTCTCCTCCGGCCCCATCACCCTCCTCTCAGCCCGGCGGAGGCCCCCACCCCGTTCCCTGCCCTCCTCGCCCCCTTTCAGCCTGCCAGAACTGGCCCACCGACCCAGCCGACCGGTGCTCTCCTGCACTCACTATTCGGGATTCATGCTGGACATGTCACTGCAGCTGCCGCCGCCGCCACCGCCGCCCTTGCTGCTGCAGCCGCCGACCTGACTCTCCGCGCCGCCCCGGGTAGTCGGAGAGGAATGAGATAGGCTGTTCCGGGAGAGCAAACGTCTTCCCCCACTCCGTCCCCTTAGAACACACTCAGCAGCCGCCGCCACTCAGCTATCGCTTCCACCCAAAATGGCCGCCGGCGAACCAGGAAATAGGGAAGCCTGAGACGGAGGGGCCTTTACATAGCCCAGAGGCGGCCGCACCGCGTGGCATGCCGGGAGAGAGTGTTGCTAGCACTTCTGCTGGCGCTGAGGGTTGACGGTGCGGCTGGGAGGCCGGGACTCAACTTCCCGCCAAGCCCCGCGCTCCTGGCGCATGCGTACTTGCGGGGCTGTCTCCCGCCCCATTCCCCACTCCCTCACCGCCGCCCTCCGCTCCTCCCGGCGCCCCGCCCCGCTGACTCGCTGGCTAGGACTTCGCTCGGACTCCCCCTAGCGGATTGGCTGAGGCCGGGCGGCCCTGGTGATGTCATCAGTGAGACGTGGCAGCCGGGAAAGTCAGCACCCCAGAGGGGAGGGGGAGGGAAGGGGCAGTAGGCGGTGCTGGCGGCGGGCGGAGAATGGGGGTGGGGGCGGTTCTGGGGACTCTGCTCCGGGAAGAGAGAGGGGTCGGAACCCGAGGGACGGCTGGAGTGCGGAGGCGGGGAGGGAAGGGGGCTGGAGGACATTGGCGGCGGGTCCTGCGTCCCGGGCGCCTTTGCTGGCTTCCGCCGTCATGCTGGTCTCAGGACGTCCCTCTAAGGGCGGAGAAGGAGTGGGGGGCTTCTGCAGAAAACGGCGTCTCTGGGGAACGCGAAGCCCTTCTTTCAGTTTCCCTCCTCACTCACGTACTGGCACTATTACTTTCTTTTTTCACGTCTTACTCTTTCCTTTGATCCCTGCTCTGATCTCCGCAGCCTGGATCCTGCAGTCACCTCCAAGCAGCCGAACTCCTTCTGTCTTCCCTGTTCCAGGCCATCTCCACACGCACAGCCAGATTTACCCTCCTGGATGGAACAGCGCTTCCATCACGACTCCACAACTTTTAATGGCTTCACCTTCTGTGGACGGGACCCGGAATTAACAAAAATTGCAAGATGTTCCTGTCCCGGTCTTAGCCGTCAGGTTGAATTGTACTTATTTTTAGTTGAAACTCCGGGAGTAGTACGAACACATATTTTGGTCTTAACAGCTCTCTTTAATCAGCTCGGGAACATAAATCACTAAACTGTAGCATACTATCTTGGGTTATTTCATTACAAAGGGCATAGTACAGTATATTGTCCAAAGTTTATCTTCCAACTTGTTCTAAGAACCAAGAAAATTATCTCCCAAGAGTGATTGCAAAATCACTTTCAATTTCCGTGACACCAAAATAAGGAAAGAAGGCTGTTCTTATTATTACCCATTGACCAACTACACCCCTTCACCCTAAATTCCACCATGTGCCCAAGTTGACAACTTCATTAAACAGCACTTCGGAGTTCCTTCGCATCATATCGGCTAATGAAGCGAACATGGTCACCATACCAGAAGCACCCTGGATGGATCAATGATAGACATCAGAAAGTGTTGATTACCCTAGTCTCCTATCCTTTCTTGTTTATTGTGATTTCACAAATGAAACGCTCAGAAAAAATCTCTGAAGAACTCATCCTCACCCAAAAATACAATTGTTAACCTGTCCCTCCCCTTGGAGGCATACCCCTAAATTTCCTTGAATTGCCTATTTCCTTTTCCAACAAAGAAATACCTCCTAATAACTTAACTTAAGTGAGAGTGTAGTTGTAAGAATTAGATTAAAACAGATCAGAGCAGGGATCAAAGGGAATAATAAAGCATATTGCACAATGGCTGTGGGGGCACTTGGTAAATGAATTACTTTTCCCTTCCCTTAACTTCCCTGAAACTTACAAGTGTACTTGCTGTATACCAAGGACAGAACCCCTCAGATCTTATAGTGCTGTCACATACAAGGAGATCAGTGGCAGCTTATGTCTAGGTGTTTAAGAATAGCTACTTTTATACTTCAGATTAATAACTCAGAATAATTCATTAAACTGGCATGAGCCCTGTTGGTTTGCCCTATTGGTGAATCAGAACTCTTCTAGAGCGATTTGTCCATTTGTTCTTTGGGTCATTCTTTTCTTCCTTTCTTCTTTCCTTTTCATTTAATTCCCTTTTTCTTTTATCAAATAGTTATGACCTGACACATAATAAATGTGTTTGGAACTTGTGCTTGGAACCATGAGGAACACAAGGGTGAATAACTACAGCTCTCTGTCTGCAAGGAGATTATACAACCTAATGATAGAAAGATGTATACACAAATCAAGGTCTACAGGGACAAATAAAAAAATAAGATTAAATTATATGAGGTGTGTAGGAACAGAAATCAAATCCGTGATTGACAGGAACTAGAAGTGGGAAGAAGGAACTGTCTACAAAGAGAAAGGAACTTTGTTTGATGGAAATACAGTAGCTACACAGATTTTGTATTGTACTGGCACCTCTAACTGCCATGTTGTTCAAGGGTTAACTGTACTTTATATCATCATTGTGGTGATGGTTAGTTATACCTGTTATGAACCTGACATTCAAAAATGATATAAGGTGAAAATACAGAGGAGGGAAATAATTCCAACTCAAATTACTGGGAATGCTTTTATTAAGGAAATGATATTTGAATTAGGCCTTGAAAGAGATTAATCGTTTGATCATTGGCAAAAAGGGGGAAGAGGGAGCCATTTATCCAAAATGACAGAGTATGAGCATAACCCTAAAAGTGTAAAGATACACATGAGTTTAAGGAATAGTTCCAGGGAAGATGGGGTGGAAGACATTGAGGTTAAGATGAGAGCATGAGGCGCCCTAGATGGTTTGGCTCAATGGATAAAGCATCATCCTGCAGGCTGAAGGGTCCTGGGTTCGATTCCGGTCAAGGGCACATGCCTGGTTTGTGGGTTCGATCCCCAGTAGGCGTGCAGGAGGCAGCCGATCAATGATTCTCTCTCATCATTGATGTTCTATCTCTCTCCCTCTCCCTCTCTAAAATCAATAAAAATATACTATTAAAAAAAATATGAGAGCATGGGGAGCCCCAAATGCCTGCTGAGGAGTTTTAACTTTATTCACTAGGCAATAGAATCAGAAGTCCTGAGAAGAGTGAGGTGATCAGCTCAGTGTTTTATTTTTGTTTTGTTTTTTTTTATTGCTTAAAGTATTACAAAGAGTATTACATATGTCTTCTTTTTTTTTTTCCCCCGCCCTTGACAATCCCCTGGCCTCCCCTACCCCCCAGTGTCTTATGTCCATTGGTTATGCTTATATGCATGCATACAAGTCCTTCGGTTGATCTCTTACCCACCCCCCTCCTGTCCTCCCACCCTCCCCGGCCTTCCTGCTGTAGTTTGACAGTCTGCTCGAGACAGCTCTGCCTCTGTATCTATTTTTGTTCATAAGTTTATAATGGTCTTTATTATCCAGAAATGAGTGAGATCATGTGATATTTTTCCTTCATTGACTGGCTTATTTCACTTAGCATAATACTCTCCAGTTCCATCCATGCTGTTGCAAATGATAAGAATTCCTTCTTTTTTACAGCAGCATAGTATTCCATCGTGTAAATGTACCACAGTTTTCTAATCCACTCCTCTGCTGATGGGCACTTAGGCTGTTTCCAGATCTTAGCTATGGTGAATTGTGCTGCTATGAACATAGGGGTGCATATATCCTTTCTGACTGGTGTTTCTGGTTTCTTGGGATATATTCCTAGAAGTGGGATCACAGGGTCAAATGGGAGTTCCATTTGTAGTTTTTTGAGGAAACTCCATACTGTCTTCCATAGTGGCTGCACCAGTCTGCATTCCCACCAGCAGTGCACGAGTGTTCCTTTTTCTCCACATCCTCTCCAGCACTTGTCGTTTGTTGAATTGTTGATGATAGCCATTCTGACAGGTGTGAGATGGTACCTCATTGTTGTCAGCTCAGTGTTTTAAAAGTAGCACTTTGGAGGTAGGGAGATTAGTTAAAAGTAATTAGATTCATTTAGGCAAGAAATAATGAGTCCTGACCTAGAGCAATTGCATCAGGAATGGAAAGGAGAGGATATTCCAGGGAGGAGGAGATAGAATCCGAAGGTATAGGGGGAAAGGAAGTTCTAAAAGTGACTCAGAGATATTGTATCCTATTTACTTGCCAGCTTGGGAACCAAGGCCCCAACCAAGTCAGAGAACAGGGGAGGAGCGAGGTGGAATGGGGTAAAAATGGAGAAAGACTGGCAGTGCTATGCAGTTCAAAGTCAGGGTTAAAGCTGCCCTGGTGTGGAAGTACTGCAGTATAGCCATGCTTAACAAAGGGACATGTTCTGAGAGATGTTGTCTGTAGGTGACTTTATAATTGCATAAACATCATATAGAGTGCTCTTCCACAAACCTAGGTGGTAGAGCCTACTACACACTGGGCTGTACGGCAAAGCCTATTATCACTCCTAGGCTGCAAGTCTGCACAGCTTGTTACCATACGAAGCAACATGAGATTAAATCAAACATAAGCAAAAATGATAGAATCAAGAGGCATGTAAACACAAGACATATGAGGCTGCTGCTAACATAACAGCATACTGTTTTATAACACTCTAAAATAACAAAGGTATAATATAATAAATGCACAAACCAACCGTAGTCATTTATCATCATTACCAAGTTTTACGTACTGTTCAAGACAGGACTGGTGGGGAAAAAAGGTGTTATGTACTGTATGTAACTGTATATGCTATATTTTATACGACTGGCAGCTCAGTAGTTTGTTTACACCAGCATCACCACAAACAAGTGAGTAATGTGTTGCACCATGACTTTACAATGGCTACGACATCACGACACCATAGGAATTTTTCAGCTCCATTATAATCTTATTAGAGGCCTGGTGCACGGATTCATGCACCTATGGGGTCCCTTAGACTGGCCTGCACCCTCTTGCAATCCAGGCTCCCTCGGGGGATGTTGGAATGCTGGTTTCGGCCCGATCCCTGCAGGCCAGGCTGAGGGACCACACTGGTGCATGAATCCATGCACCGGCCTCTAGTACTCATATAAAATCTTTGGTTAATCTCTTCCTGCCCTCTCCCCTCTCCACTTCCCTCTGAGATTCATCAGTCTGTTCCATGTTTCCATGCCTGTGTGTTGAGCGTCATAACTACCTATCAAATGGTCGAACGGTTGCTTAGGCTTTTATATGTTAATGTAAAAAAACAAAACATTGAAACCTGTAAAGAATTTTTGTGAGTTTATTTGAGCCAAACTGTTGACATATGCCTGGAAGCAGAACCTCAACGAATTGAGGTAATGCTCCAGAGAATGGCGGGGTTACATCTGTATTTATACATTGCAATCAAAGGAGGGACGTAGGTGGGTTACATGAATTCCATTGGTGATAAATTAAGGAGGAGGGATAAAGCAAAGCAGGGGAAACCCCTGGGATTGGATAAAAAGTAAAATGATGGACACATACTTAGGTGGGTGCAGGAACAATTAACATGATGATGAAGGAATTTGTGGTATCTGTCCTAGAGCCCAGCACATTTGGTTGTGCCCCAGGGGCTCCAGAAAAAGGGAAGTTACAAGTTACCCAGACATTTCAAGGGTATGTTATCATAGATGAAAAAGACAGATAGGCTCAGTTAAGGTAAAGGCTGACCTTGTCAGTGAAGATACTGGCCTAGGACATAACTGCCCACCATAACTGCTCTTAAAGTTTAATTTCAGACCATCCTTTGTGGTTACTTTAGGTCAAGACTGCCATGCAGGCCTCCCCTGAGCTTGTCAGGTCAGCATGTGGCCCCTTTTGTCCACATATATATAGACTAGAGGCCCGGTGCACTGGGGGAGGGGGTCCCTCAGCCCAGCCTGTGCCCTCTTGCAGTCTGGGACCCCTTGGGGGATGTCTGCCTGCCGGCTTAGGCGGACATCCCCTGAGGGGTCGGTCCTTAGTGCTGCCTTGGAAGCAGGAGCGGCTCCTGCCACCAACACTGCACTCACCAGCCATGAGCCCAGCTTCTGACTGAGTGGCACTCCCCCTGTTGGAGCACACTAACCACCAGGGGGCAGCTCCTGCATTGAGCGTCTGCCCCCTGGTGGTCAGTGCACATCATAGTGACGGGTCATTCCGCCGTTTGGTCGATTTGCATATTAGGGTTTAATTATATAGGATTGGACCACCATCATATATATAGTCTATCATTGACTAAGTCATTAAGTAGCTCATGACTGTACCTGAAATTGTCCCTTCTTTTTTTTTAAAAAAAAACAGTATTTATTGTTGATAGTATTACAGACATCTCCCATCCCCCCTTTAACCCCCTTCCATCCTCCTCTGCCCAGCCCCTACCCAACCCCCACTCAGGTCTTCACTACCCTATTGCTGGTGTCCATGGGCTTTGCATATAAGTGTGTAAGTTCTCTTCATTGCCTAACCTCTCCCCTTTCTGAATCCACACACAACAACACAGAAGACCATCAATGATAGAGAAAACCAGACGTTAGTTAAAACAGTAAGAACAGACTTTATGCAGTAATGACTATTCCAATAGGGGGAAAGGCCTGATGTGAATTTAATGTCACTAAAACAAAAGATAGACTTTGTAAAAGCTGGGGTGAGCTAAGGAAAAGGCTCTGAAGAGTGTTAAGGTTGGTTGGTCCATGTGATGAGGCCATCTGGGTTTGTTAATTGGCATTTAACTGGAAGACAAACTTTTTGCATTTTTTTTTAGAGCAACTCATCACAGGCTCTTTTTGCATCTTTATGACAGGAGGCAGTGATGCAAGTAAGAGCCCTGGGCTGGGAATGAGTTATCTCTTGAATGTTTGCATTTCAAAAAGAAAGAAAGCAGCAAAAGATTTATAATTGCAAGCTTTCAAAAGTAACTGCTCAAAGAGGGGTTCTGGGGCCTATCTGCCTAACACCAAGCTTTGGCTGGAACAAATAGTAAATTCTCCAGGCAGCACTGAGCTTTCCCAGGCAGGCATTTTAAGGGGTGGGGAAGGGGACCTGGAGTTAACCTAAGGATGTGGCCTTGAGCTGTTAGAACTACAGTGGAACCTCGGTTCTCAAACTTAATTCATTCCAGAGGCCTGTTTGAGAAGTGATTTGTTATAATATATAATATTATAATAATATAAATTGAATTAATCTGTTCCAGACCCCCAAATGATTCCCTGTGTGAACCTTTTTTATATACTGTACATGTCTAATATACTGTTTAATCTATAAACAAACACTTATTTTTTTTAATTAAAGAACCACCTCCTACTAGCCCTAAATGAATCACTTTCAGCACCTGGTCAGCACTCATTCCAGGGGCATCTTTCAAGAGGTCAGCTGCAACATCTTCGCTTTTTCATATAACATTGCCTCCAAAATGCTATCACCAGCTGATTGCTTTCTGTTTACCAAATCAACAACATTTTTTCTACCTCTTCAATTGCCTGGGATTGTTGTTTCATGAGCACTTTCACACCCTTAGCCACATCAGCATTCTTTTCGTTGTTGTTAATCCTCACCTGACGATATTTTTTCCATTGATTTTTAGAGAGAGGGAAGGGAAGGAGGAAGAGAGATCCATGTGAAAGAGACACATGGATTGGTTGCCTCCTGCACGCACCCTGTCTGGGGCCCGGGATCAAACCTGAAACCCAGGTATGTGGCCTTGACCAGGGATGGAACCCCAAAGTCTTCCATGCATGGGTGGATACTCTAACCACTAAGAAACACTGGCAAAGGCCACATCAGTTTTTTAAAAATATATATTTTTTATTGATTTCAGGAAGAAAGAGAGAAGGAGAGAGACAGAAACATCAATGATGGGAGAAAATCATTGATCAGCTGCCTCCTGTACATCCCACACTGGGGATCAAGCCGGCAACCTGGGCATGTGCCCTGAGCAGGAATCGAACCATGACCTCCTGGTTCATAGGTTGACACTCAATCACTGACTCTCGCCAACTGGACCACATCAGCATTCTTGATGGCCTCTTTATGTTTTAAAATTGTGCCAATCATTCATTTCCCCAACAACAAAAGCAAAACACACACACACACACACACCCCACAGAAATATTCACAGCACGATTTCCTGAGATGTTAACAACATAAAATTTAGTGGTAAACTGACTCATACTCATGCATTTTCTCCTTTGTTTGTGGCCTGAGAGACATTTTTTATCATGTTGAGGTATCAGTATGAAAGGGTTGTCAGGTCAAGGACTGAGGTTTCGTTGGATAACTGCAACATGTTCTCCATGAACAACTTGTTCAAGAACCAAATTGTTTAAGATCAGAGAGATATTCAAGAACCGAGATTTGACTGTATCCTGGTGTTTGTTCAGATCTCTTAGTTTATGGGAGGTGGATTGGAAAAATCATTTGTGCTAAGAGTCTATAGTTTTTATAGGCCAAGTTTAAGACTTAGTTGAGAATAGAGCTCAAAGAAGCCTGACTAGATTTTGGTAAAGGAGAATTTTTATCAAACAGAACTCTGGATTTAAGAAGTCCAATGACTGAGAAATATCCCTTTATTTCAGAGGCTCTAAAGCAGGGGTCCTCAAACTTTTTAAACAGGGGGCCAGGTCACTGTCCCTCAGACCGTTGGAGGGCCGGACTATAGTTTAAAAAAAACTATGAACAAATTCCTATGCACACTGCACATATCTTATTTTGAAGTAAAAAACAAAATGGGAACAAATACAATATTTGTATTTGCATGTGGCCCGCGGGCCATAGTTTGAGGACCCCTGCTCTAAAACACCATATTTGATAGTAGGCTGCAGTGATGATAAATCTTAAGGGAAATTGTACAGTTGGAAAAGTTTTCAGGACTTGAACTTCCTGATCACACCACCTTCTTCCTCCAGACACCCACTCTCCATACCTATCCTTATCCCAAATACTCTCAACACACCTTAAACTCATCCCCACTTCAGTTTAATGTATTTTCCAATTCTATTCTATCTTTTCCCGCCCCTCTCAACCTGTAGAAAACCCCTGTTGCCTTAGGGATGAGAGATACTTTAGAAGTGAGCTTACCCACTCCTTCACCTCTGCTTTTCTCCCTCAAGATAGGAGAGTAAAGAGGATGTAGACTCTTAATATTCCTGCACCCCCTATGAGTCCCCTTTTTCACTTTGAGCAAGACTTTAAGCTGGGTGACGTTGGCTACACCATCCTACTCCACTAAAATGTGATGGGAATCGGAACACAGGTAGAACAGTACCCTTGATTCTTTTTAGACAAGGAAACTAAGCCTTATGGGTGAGTTAATGACACAGCAGGAGTAGAACCCATGTCTTCTGACTCCCATTTTTGTGCTTTTCCCATTGCCCTTAAGATTACTTTCTCAGGCCCTAGCTGGTTTGGTTCAGTAGATAGAGCGTTGGCCTGCGGACTAAAGGGTCCTGTGTTCGATTCCGGTAAAGGGCACATGCCCGGGTTGTGGACTCGATCCCCAGTGTGGGGCATGCAGGAGGCAGCCCATCATTGATTCTCTCTCATCATTGATGTTTCTCTCTTTCTCACCCTTTCCCTTCCGCTCTGAAATCAATAATAATAATAATAATTATATATATATATTCTTTATTAGTTAAGGTATTACAAATGTGTCCTCATCCCCCCCATTAAAAATACATTTTTTTTAAAAAAAATTTTTTTTAAAGATTATTTGCTCAGGACCCTGAAAAGCAAGGGGCAGAGAGCACTGAAGAGAGATAATTGCCTCATCAAACCCTACCATATTTTCTTTTTTTTTTTTTTATAAATATGTGGGTTTGTGGGGGGTTTTTTTCAGAGAGTGGAAGGTAGAGGGAAAGAGAGATAGAAACATCAATGATAAGAGAGAATCTTCAATTGGCACACACACTACTGGGGATCAAGCCTGCAATTGGGGCATGTGCCCTGACCAGGAATTGAACCATGACTTCCTGGTTCATGGATCGTTGCTCAATCACAGAGCCACAACGACCAGGGCCCTACCATCTTTTCAATACGATAGATGACAGGAAAACCAGAAGAGGACTCTACTCTGTTTAATATTTACTCTCTGGTACCCCTAACAGTGTTCTGAAAATTCCCAAAAGCTAGTACCATCTATTTTTATTCCCTCATCATAATCCTACATATTCCTAAGGGCCCAATTCTAATTATACCCCTTCCTGGAAACCTTCCCTGTCCATATCAACCTTAAATGGGTGATCTTTGTCCTCCCAAAACTGTTCAGTTCAGAAGCCATGGCCACATATAGCTATTTAAATTAATTAAACTTGTTAAAAATTCAGTTCAGTTCCTCAGTTGCACCATCCACATTTCACGTGCCCAACAGCCACATGTGGCTGTGGCTACTGTATTAGATATGAACATTATAGAATATTTCCATAATTGCATTGCAGAAAGATCTACTGGACAGCACTACATACTATTATAATTTTTTATGTATGTTTTATTTTTGCAGCTAGACTCAAGCTCTTTGAGAGCAGAGACCACACTTTATCAAACCCTGTATCCTCTCCCACCACTACTTTGCACACAGCTTTATATCTAAGAAATATCCAACATTTTCATTGACTGGGTCCTCAGGAAAAAATTGCCTTATTAGTAAGCTCTAGGATTACTTGAATCTTTTTTGTTTTTTTCCTCACCCTTAAATAAAACTCAGTCGATCTTCCCAGAAAGAGGAACAATGTGTTGAAGCCTAACAGATAAGAAACTCCTGTCCATTCAGTCAGCAGGAAGAAAGGAAGGAATTGGCTAAAGTGTTCTTTGCCTGCCATAGATATCAAACTCCAGGTCTTCAATCCTCTGAAAAGAACTTCTGTCCGAATGCCTAGTTCCCTGACTTCCACCTCCCATGGAGTTGTCCCCAGTTTGAAATATTCCTATAACGTCAGGGAATTGACAAGGCCACCTGGTGTTCAGGGGCCACAGGTATGTCCCATAAAATCAGACTGAAATTTTCTAAATAGGTTTCAGAACCCTTCTAGATACCCTTGGCTCAGAGTGACAAAGGGCTAGGCTGGCCAACCTGGACCTATTTCAGAGTGCATCTCTCTCTCTCTGCTATAGCCTGACCTTCCCCAGCTCTCACCACCTTACCTGATTTCTATTAGGAGGGCTTTTGGACTCAGTTACTGAAGCCTAATCTCTCCCAGAAATCCACTACAGCAGGGCAAACTTCTCATTTCTAACATCTGCTCTTGACCCTTTGAAGCCTCCAAGGCACTTTACCTCATCCTTAGTTCAGAATGTCATATAGAGCTCGTTTTAACTTTCTCTCCTGGGACCTCTACTGCATGTGGGGTCTCTGACTCTCTCATGTATGCGAGGTTCCCATGCATACATAGTATTAAATTTGGTTATTTTCTCTTTTAATCTTTTTTATTTAATATATTTTTATTGATTTCAGAGAGTAAGGGAGAGGGAGAGATAGAAACATAAATGATGAGAAAGAATCATTGATCAGCTGCCTCCTGCATGCCCCACATGGGGGATCAAGCCCACAATCCAGGCATGTGTTTTCGACTGGAATTGAACCTGGGACCCTTCAGTTTTCAGGCCAATGCTCTATTCACTGAGCCAAACCAGCAAGGGCTATTTATTAAACTTTAAAAGTCTGCTTTAAGGTGAGTCTTTCACTGGGAAGAGAGAGAAGTCTTAGTTAAAATTGGGTAAGAATCATGATATTATAGTTTAGGATTGGCACAGCAATTGAGGCAAGGAGTCGAAGAATGTTGTTGTATAAATTGTCACTTAATACTTTCTTTTAAAGAGTTCATGGGTCTTTTAAAAAGATCCTAGAATCAACAATAAAGATGTTTGTAACTTTTATCTTCCTGGTCAAGTATTTCCTGGAATAGTAGTTATGTGGATGGCAGCAATAGAATAGTAGTCATGTCAATGTACACAACAAGCTATGTAGATTGTTTATAAACATGTAATAAGTTACATGACCTTAGGAGAAATAAAGTAATTACACAACTATAGATATGTAATTATAATTGCAAAACATGCTGTGATATAATTGGAGCATACAACTGGGGCACCTCACTACTCTGCAGCATTCAGAAAAAGCATCTTTGAAGAACTTGTGTTTGAACTGAGGTGAAATGACAGTTTGGCTAGAAGAAGAAATGGAGAGGCAAGGGTGGGACAATAAGATAGCATGTGCAAAGGTCCCATAGCAGGAAAGAGCATGGTATATTTGCGAACGTGAAAGAGCAGCAGGGTGGGAGCATAAGTAGTGAAAGGAAAGAAGCCCTGTGTAGGCTAATGGGCTGGGAGGTTGGGAGGAAATTGTTGTTCACTACGGTACATCAGAGTAATTTATTTTTATTTTATTTTTTTTTTGAGACACTTTATGGTCTGAGATCTGAAGATTGTATCCCCGGATCTTGATCTAACATTCTCAAAACTTTAAAAATGGTGATGAATGAGCCTCCGTGGTAGGCTACCATAATAATCAGATTCAAATTGTTGCCCAACAATAGCAAAACCAGTTCTAGAATACCCTCCTACCTGAGCTCAAACTTGTAATCAAACAAGTTATCTTGCTTCTGGCCTGTATATCTGGCCATGCCCAAGAAGCCAGGTAAACTTAAATTAAGGAAGAAGAGTTATTTCCAAGTGTTTGATTTATAGGTGACCAAATGAATTTTTTTTTAAATCTGGGATTAACATCCCTACTTTATAGTGATTTTTATTTTATACACAATCATTTAGTAATTCATAAAATTACTTCAATAATGTCTACTAGGTACAGGCTGCCACGCTTGATCTTGAGTAAAATTCGCTTCCTGTTGTCAAGGATTCTAAAAGGTTGAGGGTGGGTTTAGAACTATGCAACTAACTGAAATCCTTTATTCATGAACCTCTTTGTTTTGGTTCTCTATGTTTATGTAACAAACTGCCCCCAAACAACAACTTAGGATTAGCTCTCAGGTTTTGCAGGTTGACTAGGTCAGCTCAGCAGTTCTTGTTTGGTGTCTCATGCAATCCACTGAGACTGCAATCATCTGAAAGCTCAACTAGGTTAGACATCCAGAATGACTCACTTACCTGGCTGGCAGTTGATGCTGAATGCTGCTCAGGAGCACAGCTGGGGCTGTCACCCAGAACCACCTACATGTGGCTTCTCCATGTGTCCTGGGCTTCTCACAGCAGGAAGGCTGAGCTATGAGAGGAAAAGGCCCAAGAGCAAGTGTTCCAGGAGGCAGGATCAGAAGCTGCTGGGCCAGCAAAGGACTATGCCTGGAACTTCCCCAGTATTACTTCCTCCATATTCTACTGGTCAGAGAGCCATACATAGGGCCTTCCCAGAGTCAAGGAGATGGAGAAAGAGATTCCACCTCTTGATAGAAAATGACAGGGTCACATTGCACAAGAGCAATGTGGTGGGGTGGGAGATGTCACTGCAGTGATCTTTGGAAAGTACAATCTACCATACTGGAATAATGATAATACCTGGACAGAAGCTTGTAACAAGCCTTATAAGAAGAGGGGCGGGAGGGATGCAAAAGAAGAGCATGCGTGGACCTTGCCTTTGAGGTGATTGTTGGCAATGCTCTGCTTACACTGTGGGAATGAGTTAAGGTACTTCCAAAACCACATACCTGAAAGTATGGACAAAG
Source organism: Myotis myotis (assembly GCF_014108235.1). Taxonomy (NCBI): domain Eukaryota; kingdom Metazoa; phylum Chordata; class Mammalia; order Chiroptera; family Vespertilionidae; genus Myotis; species Myotis myotis. The sequence continues at coordinate 17,427,813 of NW_023416318.1, read as the reverse complement.
GCACAGGCACCTCCCACTCAATGGCACAAAAGCTCTTCTAAAAAAAAAGTAGGAACTCTATGTGAAAACCCAAACTGGAAGCCAATTTTGTATTATTTTAAAGGGAAAAGCATAATTACACAATTTTCTAAGTCATAACTAAAACACCCTAAATACCTATACATGTGACAATCAATTATATTAGGATATAAAATGTTTAAAACATTTGTTCCCTGATCACCAAATAAGTAATATGAATGTTTATAAACAGCTGCTTTGTGTGGAGAACTGTGAAAGATTTGAGATTTTTTATTCTACTTGCAAGCTAACAAGTTAGTCAGGCACAGTTTTGTGGATACTTACCAAAGACAAATCTTGGTTAGTGACAAAGGACAAATCTCCTTGGTTAGTGGCAGTTTATGACTCACAGCAATAGCAGTATCCAGAGACTATCATTTTCTTGCATCAACTCCCCAACTCCAGTTCCTAGAGGTGACACAATGAGAGCAAGGCAATGGCTGTACACATGGTGGGTTTCATTCCAAGACAAGAACCCCATGCTTAGGAAACTCTAATTTTGTATAATGGGGAGTAGGCAAACCCAATGTTTGCCCTACAGGGAGACATTATCTTTATTATACTGCAAATATTCCACCTTCTGTTCTTCAGAGAGATACTTTCTTCATCTTCCCAAGCTATACTATCCTTGAACAGATAGTACAGCCCTGGCCAGTGTGTTCAGTGATTAGAGTGTCGGCCCACACACCAAAGGTTTATGGGTTCGATTCCCAGTCAAGGGCATAGCATACCTCAGTTGCAGGTTCGACCCCTGACCCCAGTTGGGGCACATGCAGGAGGCAACCAATTGATGTATCTCTCTCACATAGGTCTCTCTCTCTCTTTTTCTCTGTTTTTCTCTCTCCCCCCCCCCCCATTCTCCCTTTCTACTTTCTCTAAAAATCAATGGAAAAAGATATCCTCAGGTAAGGATTAACAACAGATAGTGCAGAATAAAGGACTGTTGATGCTTCTGGTCATAAGACATGAAGAAACATGAGACCCATGGAGAATTGTCTGATATATTCCTAAAAAGCAATAGAAAGTAGCAATTGAAAGAAAAGGGGCCCAGCTTACATAGCTCCGTGGTTGAGCATCGCCCTATGAACCAGGAAAAATTGGTTTGAATCCTGGTCAGCCGCACATGCTCTGGTTGTGGGCTCGATCCTAAGTGGGGGGCATGCAGGAGGCAGCCGATCAATGATTCTCTCTCATCATTGATGTTTCTATCTCTCCTTATCCCTTTTGCTCTGAAGTCAATAAAAATACACTTTTTTTAAAAAAGGAAAGAAATGGGGGAGGGGGTAATGAATTATTCCTCACTAATGTTTGTGCTAGGTAGAACTCAAAACTATAAAGCTGAGTAAAAAATGTTACAAAATGATACATACTATATGATATCATTTATAAAAAGATTAAAAACATACAAACTAGTACCACATCTTGATTATGGATATGTACTATTATGCCACATTAAAAATCACTCCAGTCCTAACCTGTTTGGTTCAGTGGATAGAGCGTCGGCTTGCGGACTGAAGGGTCCCAGGTTCGATTCCGGTCAAGGGCATGTACCTTGGTTGCGGGCACATCCCCAGTGGGGGGTGTGCTGGAGGCAGCTGATCGATGTTTCTCTCTCACTGATGTTTCTAACTCTCTATCCTTCTCCTTTCCTCTCTGTAAAAAATCAATAAAATATATATATTTTTAAAAAGATGAACTAGCTAAACCAAACAATAAAAAAAAAATCACTCCAAACTTTACTGGCTCAAGGTAATAACAATATTGTATTATTATCTGTATGTTGTCAGGGCTCAGTGAGGTGGTTTTTTATAAGATTGCAGTCAGATGGCAGGATATTTTCCATTGATTTAGAGCGAGTGGAAGAAAGAGGGAAAGACAGTGAGTAATATATATAGATGTGAGAGAAACACATCGATTGGTTGCCTCCTGCACGAGCCCTGACCAGGGCCTGGGCCGGGGATGAACCTGCAACCGAGATACATGCCCTTGCCTGGAATAGAACCTGGGACCCTTCAGTCCGCAGGCCAATGCTCTATTCGCTGAGCCAAACCAGCTAGGGCCCACCCCATTTCTTTTAATTGGTCCTTTATATTGCATTATAGGAACATATCAGTTTGTTCCTTCCCCTTATTATATGCCAGAATAGTACCTGGCATATAATAAGTGTTTATGGCAGGTTGTATTTTCTAAGATGGCCACAGGATTTTCCATTCTACATGATCTTCCTACAATATGACATTTGCATTTCTCCCATTAAGAAATGTGTGTAGCCGAAACCGGTTTGGCTCAGTGGATAGAGCGTCGGCCTGCGGACTGAAAGGTCCCAGGTTTGATTCCGGTCAAGGGCATGTACCTGGGTTGCGGGCACATCCCCAGTAGGAGATGTGCAGGAGGCAGCTGATCAGTGTTTCTCTCTCATCGATGCTTCTGACTCTCTGTCTCTCTCCCTTCCTCTCTGTAAAAAATCAATAAAATATATTTAAAAGAAAAAAAAAAAAAGAAATGTGTGTAAGGCCCTGGCCGAGTGGCTCAGTTGGTTAGAGCATTGTCCCCATACACCAAGGTTGCAGGTTCAATCCCCAGTCAGGGTACATACAAGAAACAACCAATGAATGCATAAATAAGTGGACCAACAAATCAATATCTCTCTTCCCTTTCCTCTCTCTAAAATCAATCAATAAGTTAAAAAAAAAATTTAAGAAATGTGTATGTGTGTGTGTGGGGAGGGGGAGTCCATGTTCCCTCTTTTTTAATCTGGGTGGGCCTCTGACGATGGCAGAAATAATGTGACTTCTGAAGGTACGTCATATAAGGTGATACAACTTCTGCCTGGTCCTCTTGGAACATTTCCTACTGGAACATGTAGGTGTTCCAGCTGATGGCCCTCGATGAGTTCTTAGCAAATAGCCAGCGTGAGTCACCAGATCTGAGTGAGGAAGTCTTTAAGATGACTCCAGCCCCAGCTGCCATCTGACTGCAATCTTATGGAAAACTGCCTCGCCGAGCTCCATTAATCCACAGAACAGTAAAAGATAATAACACAATATTGTTATTACCTTGAGCCAGGAAATTCTGGAGCAATTTGTAATGCAGCAATAAATAACTGGTACAGTGTTTTATAAGTGTTTATTAAAATAAATAAGATAGTGCCCAGCCAGAGTGGCTCCATTGGTTGAGCCTCTTTTTGTGCACCAAAGGGTTGCCAGTTTGATTCCCAGTCAGGCCACATGCCTGGGTTTCAGGCTTAACTCCAGGTCAGGGCATATATGGGAGGCAACCTATCAATGTTTCTCTCTCTCTCATTCCCTTCCTCTCTCTAAGCATGTCCTTGGGTGAGGATTACGAATAAATAAATAGCCCAGCCAGCGTGGCTCAATGGTTGACTGTTGACCTTTGAACCAAGAGGTCACAGTTCCATTCCCAGTCAGCACACATGCCCGGGTTGTAGGCTGGATCCACAGTGTGGGCCATGTAGGAGGCACCCAATCAATGATATTTTCTCATCATTGATGTTTCTATCTTTTCCCCTCTCCCTTCCTCTCTGAAATCAATAAAAATATTTAAAATAAATAAATAAATAAATAGTAAAAAAACAGAGACAGAAAGTGTACCTGTCAACTTCAAGATATCAAATGCATCTGGGAAGGGAAGAAAGAAGATTGAGCCTAGAAAGGACTTAGTATGTTAGTTCTTTAAATACAAACAAAACATATCCAGAAAAAAGAGAAAATTTGTATTTGTTAATTCTGGGTTTGAATTTTTTTATGAAAAAAATTGTTTGTCCAGCCCTGGCCAGATAGCTCAGTTGGTTAGAGCATTATCCTGATATGCAAAGGTTGTGGGTTCAATTTCTAGTCACAGCACATACAAGAAGCAACCAATGAATACAAAAATAAGTGGAACAACAAATCGATTGTTTCTCTCTCATTCTCTCTCTAAAATCAATCAATAAAATTCTTTTTTAAAATTGTTATCCAGCTCTCCCATCCCCCAATGCATATATTCCTCCAAAAGGTAGATATACTAGTATGTATACAAAAGGAACTTTAAACCTTTCATGTTTAATTAGATGCTATGTTGCCTGCCAGAAGAGCTCTGAAGCCTTGAGAGGCTCCCATATGTGCTTGTGAGGGTGGAGAAGGGCAACTCAGGCCAGGAGAATAAACAAAGAGGCCAGGAGGGTACCTCAGTCACAATCTAGGGCTGACTAAGAAGAAGGAAGGTCACCTCATATCCTACTACAGGTTACCTCACATCTCAGCTAACCTAACTTATCTCTGATGCAAGCATGATCACACACCAGGTCTTCCTAGAATGGGAGGGAGGAAAGTGGAGGCAGCAGAGAAAGAGATATTTCTTAGCACCCATCTAAACACAGGGGCCCAGCCAGAGCATCACAGCACCTCACAAAGGGATGCTTTTTAAAATTGATTTCAGAGAGAGGAAGGGAGAGGGAGACAGAGAAAGAAACATCAACGATGACAGAGAACAACATCGATCAGCTGCCTCCAGCACGCCCCCCACCTGGACACATGCCCCAAATGGAATCGAACCCTGACCTCCTGGTGCACGGGATGACACTCAACCAACTGAACCACACCAGCTGGGCCAAAGGGCATACTTTTGATATTGCATAAGATCTGAAAGGAAATGAGTTTTATTTGGAAAGAATTAAGAAGACTAGAGGGCAAAAGAAATGGAAGCTGGTTCTCCATCAAAGAGCTGTATTTGCAGGTAAAAACACTGGATGTTATGTGTCTTCACACTTTGAAGCAGAGCAGCTAAGGACAAAATATCATTCTCTTGCCTAAGAAACTTGTATGAGAACAGTCATCCTTGGGGAAGGTAGTTTAGTGCCAAAAGAATCCTCTACAGTAGCACTTCTCACACTATCTCAGGGCCAGGTTTTTTTCATTTCCAATCCAATATGAACTGACCCTTTTGCCAAATGAAATGAAAAGCAAGCCCACACTAGAAAAATAATCACATACTTAGGTTGCTGTAAAACTTCCCAGACACTTACTTTCAATTTCTGTGCTTTTGTTGTCATGGACAAGTAACGAGCAGTTTGCTGAATGGTGCCAGTCAATGGATCCCATGTTGAGTAGCACTGCTGTTTTAAGAAGGCAAACCTCACATTGTCCAATTTTGTGATAAATAAGTCTCTTGTACATGCACCACTATACGTGGTGGGGATCCTTATTACATCCTTTATTCCTTTAAAAAATCATTCCATTTCTATGGTTTATATTTCATTGTTGCATCAAACAAAGTTGGCTTATTCTAGTAGATATATTTCAAATGGTTTTGGTAGAAGATATTAACACAGGCATGCATTTTGGAAAACTCCATCTCAAGCCATTTAAATATGGACTAAGACAGACTGTCCGGAATCTTAGGAGCTATGCTACTTTTCCTATGTGGAAAGTTTTATTAATTGATGCACCAATTAAGAAAAAAGAGGAGGGAAACCCTAATAATTAATCTAGATCACGGGTTGTCAAAATTGAAGAGCATAAAATTTCACTGCTCTTGAGACATTGCACACCTGCCTACCTCTGAGCCAGGAGCACCTGTTTCCCAAGACAGCCTCAAAGACAATGCATCCAGTCAGGCTGGCAAGAAAAGAAATGAGGTTTATGAAAGACATGCATTTGGGGTTTAATGAGGCACACAGGATTATTATAACACAATCAACATGCGCAATTTATGAAGTGATTAAATTTTGTCCCAGCAGAGCTCACATGGATCCATGCCATGATGACCCAATTATTTAAAATATTTTTTTTCTTTTCTGTCATAATTTGCTCTCCTGTGACAAAAAAAAAAAAAAAAAAGGATTTGAAGTTCTCTGAGATCAAATTCAAGGTCATAACAGCCTTTGTTTTCTCCAGATTAAATGGTAGCAGAAACAAAGACTTCGTTTAAAAATCAAAACAAGCCCTGGCTGACTTGGCTCAGTGGATAGAGCGTCGGTCTGTGGACTGAAGGGTCCGGGGTTCGATTCCAGCCAAGGGCACATGCCTGGGTTGCGGGCTCAATCCCCAGTAGGGGACGTGCAGGAGGCAGCTTATCAATGATTCTCTCTTATCACTCATGTTTCTATCTCTCTCTCCTTCCCCCTTCCTCTCTGAAATAAATAAAGAAATATATTTTTTTAAAAAAATCAAAACAAATTAAAAAGAACCTCAGCCTGCACCTCCAGATGGGGCCATGCAAATTTTGATCTTTGGGTTGTCATCCTTGGTATTTTTCTATCCTTCACTCCTTAGGACCTTACATGTGTATGGTTGCTATTCTTTGAATGTGCTTTCAGTTGCTTTTCAGGACCCTTCTAAACCCTTTGGGTGGGCAATAGAGTTTTTATAGCCACTTTCTGTGATGATAGTAAAAATATTTGGGTTAGGCACCAACCAGTCCAACTGAAGCATGAACCAATTAGAAGTGATGCTTGCAGACAACTCCAAGTATAGCCAGAGCAGAGCCCACAAGGAGAATTGATCCTACTCATTTGTGAGAGAAGGAAGTGAATGGTTAGGAAAACTATGCCAGTGGTCAATATTTTCAACTTCAAGGTGGTAGTATTGGTTCCAGGCTTCTGACTTCCAATATGAACTCCCTCCCCCCATCATATTTCTTACCACTTTAAAATAAAGCTGAAACTCCAAAATGAGTAGAGAAGATGGCAGATAAGTTTCTATCATGTCAGTATGAGAAGGAAGGAAGGAAGGAAGGAAGGAAGGGAGGAAGGAAGGAAGGAAGGAAGAAATGAAGGAAGGGAGGGAGGAAAGAAGGCTGAAGGGAAAGAGACAGAGAAAGGAAATATTGGGGCCCCATAATTAGCCTCGTTGTAATCAGTTGTTTTCAAAAATAAATTTTGTTTGTGTTGATTGTAATTGTTCAATATACTTTTGGTGCCAAGTTTCTCAACAATGGCACTGTTGACATTTGGGGCCACATAATTCTTTTTTTGTGGGGGCTGTCTGTGCATTGTAGGATGCGTAGCCGCATCCTGGTCTCTACCTACTAGATGCCGGTAGCACCACCCCCACCCCCACACGCAGTGGTGACAACCAAAGCTGTCTTCAGACATTGCCACGTGTCTCAGACAGTTCTCCAGTTAAGAACCACTGGTTTAGTGTGTTTGCTCTAAGTCAGTGGTTCTCAACCTTCCTAATGCCGCGACCCTTTAATACAGTTCCTCATGTTGTGGTGACCCCCAATTTCATTGTTACAAATTGAACATAATTAAAGCATAGTGATTAATCACAAAAACAATATATAATTATATATGTGTTTTCCGATGGTCTTAGGCAATCCCTGTGAAAGGGTCGTTGGACCCCCAAAGGGGTCGAGACCCACAGGTTGAGAACCGCTGCCTAAAAGGGTCACGACCCACGGGTTGAGAACCGCTGCTCTAAGTAGATTTTCAGAGTCAATTCAGTTTATACCTGAAGGTCAAAAGTTGTAGTTGAGAATTGTCATTGATATAGACAAGATAACACAAGATTCTTTTTAAAAAATATATATTTTATTGCCGAAACCGGTTTGGCTCAGTGGATAGAGCGTCGGCCTGCGGACTGAAAGGTCCCAGGTTCGATTCCGGTCAAGGGCATGTACCTGGGTTGCGGGCACATCCCCAGTAGGGGGTGTACAGGAGGCGGCTGATCGATGTTTCTCTCTCATCGATGTTTCTAACTCTCTATCTCTCTCCCTTCCTCTCTGTAAAAAATCAATAAAATATAAGAAAAAAAAATATATCTTTATTGATTTTTTTACAGAGAGGAAGGGAGAGGGATAGAGAATTTAAAACATCCATGAGAGAGAAACATCCATCAGCTGCCTCCTGTACACCCGCCACTGGGGATGTGCCTGCAACCAAGGTACATGCCCTTGACCAGAATCGAACCCAGGACCCTTCAGTCTGCAGGCCGACACTCTATCCACTGAGCCAAACCGGTCAGGACAACACAAGATTCTTTTATTAAGGGAACTCTATGCTGTGATTAAAAAACAAATTTCCCCTATATTCCTCCTCTGACTGAATTTTGAATACAAATGAAATTATTAAATTAAGCAGACAGCCAAGAGCAGATAATACCTGTCTTTGAACTGCATGGTTCATAGACCTAACAACAGATTTGCATTCTTCTGCCCATTCTCATACACAGGATGTCATTTCTTGACATTTTTCTAACATTCCCAATGATTTCTTATATTTGTTTTAGATTTATAACAGATTTTCTTTTATTGTTTTCTTAAGTATAATAACTACATTATTTGTGAAATTTACTTAAATTCTTTTTAATTTTCTCATGCAAAAGTTATTTTCATAGTGCTTTGAAATAACTGAAAAGTGCTTCATGAGTAATTAAGGCACTTTTCAACTTGCCCTCCATCAGTGTTCACATTAGCATTACTCACAATAGCCAAAAGGTAAAATCAACCTAAATGCCCATCAACAGGTGGACAAAATGGAGCAGCAAAATGTGGTAGATACATACAATGAAATATTATTCAACCTTAAAAAGTAAAGAGCCCCAGCTGGTTTAGCTCAGTGGATAGAGCATCGGCCTTCAGACTGAAGGGTCCCAGGTTTGATTCTGGTCCAGGGCACATGCCCAGGTTGCAGGCTCAGTTCTCAGTAGGAGGCATGTAGGAGGTAGCCAATCAATGATTCTCTCTCATCATTTATGTTCCCCTCTCCAAAATAAATAAAACTATATTTTTAAAAATCTCTATTTGCAGATGACATGACCTTATATATAGAAAATCCTAAAGAATCCACCAAAAAACTACTAGAGTTAATAAATTAATTCAGCAAAGTTACAGGATACAAAATCAACACACAAAAATTAGTTGTATTGCCCTAGCTAGTTTGGCTCTAAATAAATAGAAAGACAACCTACATTTGTGGATTAGAAAATTTAATGTTGTTAAGATGGCAACTCTACCCTAAGTGATTAACAGATTCAAAGGAATCCCTATCAAAATCTCAACACCTTTTTTTTGCAGGAGTGGAAAAGCTTATTTTAAATTCACATGGAATTGCAAGGGACCACGAGTGACCAAAATAATCCTGAAAAAGAAAACATTCCTAGTGAGGAGTGGATCTCAAAACTTTCTGCAGAGCTACAGTAATCAAGACACAAGGCAGAGTGGTATTGGCATATAGAGAGACATACAGATCAATGGAATAGAGTTGAAGTCCAGAAATAAATCCATACATTTCCAGTCAATTGATTTTTCAACCAGGGTGCCAAGACTATTCAAGGAGAGAAAGAATAGCCTCTTTAATAAATAGTGTTGGGCCCTGCCAGCATGACTTAGTGGTTGACCTATGATCCAGGAGATCACTGTTCTATTTCTCTCATCATTGATGTTTCTATCTCCCTCTCTCTTCCTCTCTGCAATCAATAAAAATATTTTTAAAAAAATATAGTGCTGGGACAACTAGATATCCACATGTAAAAGAAAAAATATTAGAGCCAAAATTTTCAAACCATGTATCTGATAAGGATCTAGTATCCAGAATATGTAAAAACTCTTACAACTCAACAACAAAAAGACACACAACCCAATCAAATAGGAGCAGACACCTGAAGATTAATAGACATCAGAAGGAAGCTTCTAATGTGGACTTGGACAAAGGAACTTATAGGAAACAGAGATAATGCAGTGAGAAGGCAATCAGTAACCATGAAACAAGAACAGGACCCTATCCTATATAATAAAAGGCTAAAATGCAAATCGACTGAATGGCAGAATGACCAGTCAGTCGCTATTATGTGCACTGACCACCAGGAGGCAAATGCTCAAGCCGGGCTCATGGCTGTTGAGCGCAGTGGCAGTGGCGGGAGCCCCTCTTGCCTCTGCGGCAGTGCTAAGGACCCCTTGGGGGATGTACACCGGCCGGCTTAGGCTGGCTCCCCACGGGGTCCTGGACTGTGGGTGCAGGCCAGGCTGAGAGACCCGCTCCTCAGTGCATGAATGTCATGCACCGGGCCTCTAGTTGGGAAATAAAAGAAAATAGCATTCAGAGAATGATCCTGGAAAGTAAAAGTAGAAATAAAAAACTAAATACTTTTGGAAAATGAAGCAGAAAGTGTCAAAACTATCATTTGTATCCAAGTTAGCCTGACCCTAAAGCCCATGAAAATAAAAGAAAGATATTTTACATTTGTTAATAGTATCTAACCTGAATTATGAACTTGTATTTTCTTGTGATAGGAATAGGGTATCTTATATTGCCAAGCTTATTAGATGCAGTTTGCATGTGTATTTGTTTTGGGTTTTACTGGATCATCAGAAGAACTAGAGACAACCTATTGTTTTTATTTGTTCTGGAATAAGAAATAACAATATTTCTGACTTCTATCTCTTTATTTATGGAGTCATCATGTGCCAATTATGGGATGCCATTCACAAAAATTGCTACAGGCTAAATGCCCACAATAGATATATGGTGTGGTTGTTGTTTGTTTGGGCTTGGAGAATTTCATTTTGGAAAAAATGTAAGAAAGCAATGTTTTAGGATTATGGAATGTTGGAGATAGGAGTAACTCTAGATGTCATCTAGCCTTGCTTTTCCATCTCAAATATGTGAAAAACTAAATTAGATTGAGATTGGAATTCAAGTAGGCTAGCTTCAAGTCCACTGCTATTTCTGTGTCCTAAAACTATTAGAAGTAGAAATAGCAATAGCATCCATGCCTGCATATAATTACTTTAAAATCAGGAAACAGTAACTGGGTCATCCACTTCAACCACAGAATAAAATGAAAATGAGGACAAAAACACAGGACTTTGTCCCCAAATTGGAGTGCTGATGGAAAAGAAAGATGAGATCTTCTAATTTAACTTTTTCTACATATAATCATCACATATTTATTGAATAGTCAGAAAATACATAATGATGAATAAAGCTGCGGAAATATAGAGTGAAGCACAAACAGAATGCGACGCATAAGCTGACTTGTGTGACGTAAGTACACTATTAAACATCATTTGGTGCAACATTCATTAATTTCAATGAATAACTAACGTAGGAGTGTTACATATGAAGTTGAATTCCTCCCACAATTAAACCAGTTAAACATTGTCTTTTTGTGTGGCAATATATTTTTTAGAGTCAGTAAACTGAGAAATCACAGGTAGGTGAAATGGAACTAAGATCCAGCCTATCGAAGTAAAAATAGTATTTTCTGCTATTTTTAAAACAACCTCTTATATTACAGATGCACTTTATGTGCGGTAAACAAAGTAAAATGCAGATAAACAAAAATAAAAAACAGAGATCATCATATTAATGATATTCTAAACCTTTATCTTTGTAATTTAAACCAAAAGTGGATTACATTGTGCATGATGCTTTGCTGTCTGCTTCTCCCTCCTCCCCCGTGTTCTCTCCTTTTCCATTTTAGTAAATTTTATCTCAATTAAAATATACAGATGCTACACTGTCAGTGTCATCTGGTTTGTTCAACAATATTTAGTCCAGGATTTCCATTACATCTATTTATTTTGTCTCTTAAACCTCTTTTAATCCAGCCACTCTCTGGAAGCATGACTCTGACCTTGTGAGGACACTCAGCCACTTGTCCCACATCCGATTTTCTCTGAGTGTGAGGTATGGTAGCAATCATCTCAGGTAGAAACTATAGTTTAACTTTAACGCTGCTGTTTGGCTTCTGTACTTATTTGCTTTGTTTAACAATAGAAAAGTTATTTTGATTTTCTGAATTATATAAATAATCCCATTCGATTGAATACCTTATTGATTGTAATGTGAATACCCCATTGGTATGGTCATACTGGTTTTAGAAAGCACATTCTTCTGTACCTGGGAACCAGGACAGCACAATTATCCCACGACCGAGGGCTCCAGATGTGTTCCTGTCAACTCAGTGGTCCCAAGGCCCAAAACTATAATAAATCTTTGTAGATAACTAATCGGCTCAATTCTGCTTCTGTAAACTGCTTTGTGCAAACCAGGGTCCTCATTCCAAACCCTGGGATGTAATCGATACCTTTGTGATCTTTGCCTATATAAATCTGGTGTTGTGGCCATCTTATTACTGCGAGATTTGGGAGAGCGAAATGCCTCCTCGTAATCCCGAATTTGCAATAAATGTGACTCCTTAATTCGACTTATTGAGGTGTCCTTGTGTGATTCGCGGGGTACATTACAACACGTGCTTGCTTGTATCTATTAGCCCAATCCTCTATACTTTGCATTTATTTTTGTTGTTATTGCTAATCCTCACCCAATGATATTTTTTCATTGATTTTTTAGAGAGTGGAAAGGAAGGTGGCGGGGAGAGAGAGAAAGAGAAAGAGAGAGAAACACCCATGTGAGAAAGACATATTGATTGATTGCCTCATGCACGCACCCCAGTCGCACCCTGGCCAGGGCTAGGGATTGTCCCTGCAACCCAGGTATGAGGAACGTCCCCTTGACCGGAATCAAACCCAGGACCCTTCAGTCCACCAGGCCGATGCCCTATCCACTGAGCCATGCTGGCAGGGCTATCTCTTGTATTTTGTACAAGCTTTCAGAAAACAAAACTGAACTGAGTCAATTTGGGGATCTAATTGGCTTTATTAAGTGGCTCATGAATCAGGCACACCCCAGCTACCAACTGTAAGCGTGCGCCAAGCGACTCGTACAGAATGGAAGGCTTCATAGAAATAAGGGAACTATTCACAAAATAGTGGAGGGCCACTATAGGGGCCATCTTTAGGAGGTGGGGACATCTTTGTTTGGTGGGGAAGAGAATGTGAAGGGTTGCTCTCTGGAGAGTTTGGGTGGGATTCCTAGTGAGGAGTGATTGGGATGTTTGTGAAAGTCAGGGAGAAAGAGGAATTATTTAGAAAACAAGATAAAATAACGCTGCAGGCTCTGGTAGGACTCAATTTGGCTCCATCATCACCCATTCTGTGTGCACTGCATTGCAGCAATAGCTTCCCTATTGGTCTCCCTGTCATCAGCGTCATCTACATAGTAGGACATTTTTTGCTCTTTCTGCACTGGAGCTTTATAAAACCTAATTGAATCATGTTTGAAAGTCTCTGCAGGCTCTAGTTAATCTGTTACAGGACACTCTGCAAACTCTCCGGCCACATGGGATACAAAACCTTTCTGCCCCATCTTACCAGTACACACGCCCTGCGGCCCTGGTAGGCTCACCACTGTTAAAAAACAAAATTCAGCCGAGTCAATGTGAAGCTCTAATTGGTTTCATTACGTGATTCATGAACAAATTGGGCAGCAGCCAATCAAGCAACTAGAAGGACATTCCAAGGGGTGTGCAACATAGGAGGTATTTTTTTGTTTGTTTTTTAGTTTTTCTCATTTTATTTTATTTTTTCCATGCCATACCAAGGGAGGTTTTCATAGGAAGAAGTGTGAGACAGGAGAGCTGTTAACGAAAGAAAAAGAAAAAAAAAAAGGATTATTTTGGACCGAACACCTTTTCTTTGGGGGGAGGAGAACATGAAGGTTTTTTCCCTGCAGATTGCCCTTTTTCTGTGAGGGCCCATGTGTCAGATTACCTTACCAGTAAATCCCACACTGCCATACTGTTTGGTTAAGATTATGTTTCTGGGAGAGGTTGAAACTGAAGTTAGGTCAGGTATTAAATTTGGTATCAAGGGCTTTTAGCATGAGTGACATCATTTGGGGCCTGTGGTGTCACCACCATCCCCTAAACATGCTATGTCCCTTTACAATTTTGTCTTTTAGAATATGATGATTCCTTCCACCTGCACTATCATTTCCCCACTTTTGGTTTAACAAAATAACTTTCTAGACCCAAATAAATAGCCCTCTTATGTAAAGTGTTGTTGACCGTCCTGCATTAGATACTCTTTGTTTGGGGCTGATAGCTCTGATCTTTTTTTTTAATCCTCACCTGAGGCTATTTTTCCATTGATTTTTAGGTTGAGTGGAAGAAAGAGGGAAGACAGTGAGAAATATAGATGTGAGAGAAACACATTGATTGGTTGCCACCTGCACAAGCCCGACCAGACCCCAGGCCGGGGAGGATCCTGCAACCAAGGTATGTGCCCTTGACCAGCATCGAACCCAGGACCCTGTGGTCTGCAGGCTGACGCTCTACTCACTGAGCCAAACCAGTTGGGCTCTCTATTGCCATCTTGTAGCCCCTGTCTAGCACCACATGTTTAATTTACCTGGAACCAGTAAGTTGAGCAAACATGCTTAGATTAGATTGTAATAAAATCCACCTTTCTCCCATTTTCCTTTTTCTTTAATGTTTATACAATGGGAAATTTCAACATACATAAAAGTGGAGAGAAAAATAAAATAAAATAAAATAAAAAATGAAGAGAATCTACACTAATAAAAGAGAAAAATGGTAATTGGCGTACGGCGCTACCCTTTTCATTGGCTAATCAGGGCTATATGCAAATTAACTGCCAACTAAGATGGCAGTTAACTGCCAACAAAGATGGTGGCTAATTTGCATATGTAGGCACAATGCAGGGAGGCGAAAGGGAAAGCAGGAAGAAGCCCCCTGCCACTGACAGTGATCGGAAACCCAGGGGGGAGCTAAGAGCCATGATCGGAGAATCAGGCGCCTTTGCCGCCCTGGCCAGTGATAGCAGGAAGTAGGGGTGGAGCCAGCGATGGGAGCTGGGCACGGTCGAAGCTGGCAGTCCCAGGAGCTAGGGGTCCCTTGCCTGGGCCTAAAGCGAAGCCCACGATCGCGGGGCCGCTGCAGCTGCGGGTACCCGCTGCTCGAGCCGGACGCCTCAGCCAGAGGCGTCCTGCAGGGGCAGGGGCGGAGCCCGCGCAATCGCGGCACCCCCCGCTGCCACTGCGGGTCCCCGCTGCCTGGGCTAGACGCCTAGGCTAGAGGTGTTAGGCTTGGGCAGGGGCAGAGCGGGAGATCGCGGCGCTGCTGCCACTGAGGGTCCCCGCTGCCCAGCCGGACGCCTCGGCCAGAGGCGTTAGGCCTGGGCAGGGGCAGAGCGGGAGATCACAGGGAGCTGGGAGTCCCCTGCCCAGGCCTGGTCAAGGGGCCGATCCGGTGACTGGTGATCGGAGGGTGATGAGGGTAAACTCCTCTGGCCGAGGTATCAGGCCTGGGTGGGGGACAGAGCCAGGGATTGGAGGGATATGATGGTCCCCTTGCCCAGGCATGATTCCTGGGCCAGAGGCCTCAGGCCTGGGCGGGGGTCAGAGCCAGTGATCGGGGGGAGATGGGGGTCCCCTGTCCAAGCCTGACACCTCTGGCAGAGGCGTCAGGCCTGGGCAAGGGGCCGATCAGGCGATCGGAGGGTGATGGGGGTCTACGCCTCTGGCCGAGGCATCAGGCCTGGGCAAGGGGCAGAGCCAGCAATTGGAAGGGTCTGGGGGTCCCCTGCCCAGGCCTGACGCCTGGGCCAGAGGCATCAGGCCTGGGCTGGGGGCAGAACCAGTGATGGGGGGAAATGAGGGTCCCCTGCCCAGGCCTGACACCTCTGTCAGAGGCGTCAGGTCTGGGCAAGGGGCCGATCCTGCGATTGGAGGGTAATGGGGTCAACGCCTGAGGGCTCCCAGTATGTGAAAGGGGGCAGGCTGGGCTGAGGGACACTCCCCCCCACACACACCCAGTGCACGAATTTCGTGCACCGGGCCCCTAGTCTTACCTAATAATAGACAAACATGTAAATTGGCCATACCTTTGCTACACTAACCAGCCAATCAGGAGAGTATGCAAATTAACCCAATAAAGATGGCGGTTAATTTGCATACATAGGCTCTAAGCAGTGGAGTGAAGCCTGACGGCCCCAGGGCCGGAGCAGCAAAGCCTGGGTCCTGGGTGTCAGAGGCAAACTGGTGCCAGCGGCCAAGGGAAGGGAAGGCCTATTGCACAAATCTCTTCATGCAACAGGCCTCTAGTAGTATAATAATCTTTATGCTCCCTCAGCTTTAATAATCATCAACTCATGGCCAAAATTGTTCATCTGTGCTGTACCCATTTCCTCTCCTCCACAGTGTGATGCAGAAGCAAATACCAGACTTCAGATCTCATTGTTTTTTATTTACACAGATATCTCAGGATGGATCTTTAAATGATAAATCTTTTAAAAAACATAATAACAATAGCTACTGTTGTCACTCTTTAAAAATTAACCGTAATTCCTTGATAGATCAATATCCGTAAAATGCTGTCATTTTTTATTCATTGGCGTTTCTCTTCTCCTGGCATTAGTTGAAAGTCCAATTGGCCCGTGAGGCCTCTGCTCAGTCTTACAAAATAGTCTTATGCTTGAGACAGGCTCGTAAGCCAGGACCAGTGGAATAGGCAAACTGAGACAGGTAGGTAAAGGGCCAAGCAGTTTATGGCCATCTAGTAATGGCAGAAGCCTATCTTCCCTAACCAAGGACAAGTAAGAGAAAATGGTTTACATTTCTCCTCCCGAACCAGAGGGGTAAATTCCTTAAATCACCCTATTCAGGGAGCTAGATAGCAGAAATCCAATTAATGCCATTTGTGCCAACCACACCCAATGACAGATGAAATTAAGGAAATAAATCTCATTTTGCCACATCCACATCAGCATAAAGCTGATGAATATTCTATTGAGATTCTCCCCTAAACTCCCAGCCTTTAAAAACTTCAAGATGAAGGGCCCAGGGTGCACTCTCCCTCCTGGGAGCACGCCCACACATTGCTTCCCTCTCGGGCATGCATCATCTAAGGGTCCCCACGAGACTTTCAACCAGGGGAGAAATGGGCAGTGGCAGCTTACCCTGGGCTAACCCCCAGAACCTGTCTCTGAGGTCCCCTTTTCTCTGACTTCCCAGTGAGCTAAAGCAGCCTTGCCTAGGTCACTCCTGTTGCTTCTTCTAACCTAAGTTCTTCCTTGTTTCATTGTCCCCAGCTTTAATAAACATACTCTCAAAACCTCCTGGACAAATGTGAAATCTTTCCTGCATGAAGTCAAGAATCCACACACTGCCAGCCAGCCCAGTTCCTGTCCAATAACATGCTCGCTTTCCCTACAATCAATTTAAGTAGCAAATAAATTGGCAATTTCTCAGTTAAGAAATCAGAATGTCCACTTTCCTGTAATAATCAAAACTGAGAGCTTGACTGGGGGTACAACCGCCTGCAGTGGAACAGAGAACTTAGGTCTTTCTGCTTTCTCCTCGTTCCCTTCCTTCCCTACTACTGCCAAAGTCAGGGCCTGGGAAAGGTGAATGGCCCCTTTCTCACCATTCCCCTGCACAGGAGGCTGTGGGGCTACTACACTGATATCTATTCACTGGCACTTCAGTGGAAGCTGAGACAGACTAGCCCCACTTTATTATCCTGTGACATTTATTTACATCTCTCTCTCCCCTTCCAGACTGTGAACAATATGGGAACAAGAGCCACATGTTATTTATGTTTATGTACCTCCGGCAACTATTAGCTTAACACATGTTGATGCCTTGTTTACTAACACTTAGCTCAAAGGGATCAAGCCTTTTCTTTTTTTTTTTTTTTAAATATACCTTTGTTGATTTCAGAGAGGAAGAGAGAGAGAGAGAGAAAGAGAGAGAGAGAGAGAGAGAGAGAGAGAGAGAGAGAGAGAAATATCAATGATGAGAAAGAATCATTGATCGGCTGCCTGCTGCATGCCCCCTGCTGGATCCAGACATGTGCCCTTGACCAGAATCGAACCCGGGACCCATCAGTCCACAGGCCGACGCTCTCTCCACTGAGCCAACCAGCTAAGGCTCAAGCCTTTTCTTAACTCTTTATTTTGAAATAACTTCAAACTTAGAGAAAAGTTCCAAGAATTGTGCAAAAAACTCCCAGATATCCTTTGCCCCGGTTCACCAATTATTAACATTTTGCCACATTAACTTTGTCTTTCTCTCAAGGATCAGACCTTTTTTAAAACCTCTGTTCAACTTACTTCTGTACAATTCATTTTCAGTGCCTTATAACACATCTTTTCTCTTTGAATTCACCAGTTTCCAGGTCCTAATAGAAAGAGAAAAAAACAGAGTAAAAAGGATAGGATGAACTTAATCTACTATGTAACCACTGGGTTTTCATCCACTTAAAACTATGAGATTTATTTTGAGAAACTAAGAAAGGCATTTAACATGCCTATGAATATGGTTAAGCTAGCAGGGAAATGGGCCCACCTTGTAGAAGAGACGATTTTCAGTGGAATTACTATAGAAAAAAAAGTGTTGCATTATATAAATTGCTCTTCCTGGGAGCATAATGATAATGCTTCTGCTAGTTACAGAATCAGCCAAGAAAGGTTGGGAGAAACTTACTGTTATAATTTTTTTATTCTGGTCCAATGGGTGAGTTTTAGGGAGAATGGATATCAATAGTGCATCTTCATATCCCATGGGACACTTCATTTAAATTCTCTCAGGTCAAATGGAGGTCATCCTTATTCTGACTTTAATCTGAACTGATTCTCGAATATTAAGTAATGCCATTTTGTTTTAAGGAAGTAAGTGAAATCAGTGAAACAGCTGAATTGATAGAGTTCCAAGAATTGCAACATACAGAAAAAGAACAATGAAATCATTCAGAGAAGAGGCCATTCATGGAAAGCTTAGTACCACCGTAGTAAGACAATAAAGGACAAAGTGGAATGAAAAAGAAGTGTAGCTCAGGATTCTGGCTTAAAAACTTTTTTAAAATTAAGTTTAATGTATGGCCTATTAAAATGCACACTACAGGTTCTTTGCTCAATCTATTCAATTCATTCATTTCACAAATACTTACTACTCAATATGTGCTATGCCCCATATTGAGTCAAGCACAGTTCTAGACGCGGCCTATAACAGCAAGCAAATCATCCCTGTCCTCATCTAGCTGACTGTCAGGTGGAAGAGACAGATGATGAATAGAATATGTAAGTAAATTAGTGTGTAAGTAAATTAGTGGGCTACAAGGAAATAAGAGCAAAGTTAGATGAATCCAGTGGCTGGAAGGAGCAAGATTAATCATCAGGGTAGACTTTGTTGAGAGGTAACTTTAAACAGACTTGGAAGAGGAGCAAATGTTTGGGGAGGAGCCTCCCAGGAAGAGGCAATGGTTAGTATAGAATTCCCAGAAGGCAGCATGAGCATGAGAAACAACAGGGAGGACACTTCGTGGGCCAGGAGGGAAGTTGGAAGAGGTCAGGTCTGACCTGGGGCTACTGAAGAATGTCAGCTTCCACTCTTTCTTTGTTTACTCGGATGAACACAGTTTGAGTTCATTTTAAAAGGGTCTCACTGGCTTCTTTGTTGAGAATAGACTGAGCGGGAGCAGCAGAAACAGGGGACCAAAGGGTAGAGTACTCCAATGATCTAAGACAGGGCTGGGCCTGGTTTAGACCAGGGTGCAGAGTGGCCACAGTGCCCTGCAGACAGAACCAGCAGGATTTCCTGAAGGATTAAATGTGCCTGGGAGAGGAAGAAGACTCCAAGTTCCTCCAAGGGTTTTGTCCAGAACAACTATAAAAAGTGCACTTGTGATCAACTGTGGTGGGGAAGCTGTTGATGGAGCAGGCTTGTGGGGAGGAGAGCAGATCAGGGGTTCAGTTTTGGGTTTATTACTTGGACAACTAAATGGGGAAGTCAGTAAGCGGTTGGATATGTGAGTCGAATTCAGGAGAGAGGTGTGGGACACAATTTGGGAGTTGTCAGTATCCAGATGATATTTTTAAACTTATTTCCATTCTTTCAACATGTACATCAATTTAATACATACACCTTCTATCTCCTTTCAAAAACCTTAACATTTTACCATATTTGCTCTACATTTCCCTATTTATAAATGCTTTTATTTTGTTTGATAAGGGAATCACTTGAGAATTGGAGATGTAGGGGAAGAACAAACTTTCCTCTACACTCAAGGTTCTTCTGGCTCTTCTATTTATTGATTTTAGAGAGAGAAAGGAAGGGGGGGTGGAGAGAAATATCGATATTTTTTATCCACTATTTATGCATTCATTGGCTGATCTTTGTATGTGCCCTGACCAGCGATCTAACGTGCAACCTTGGTGTATCAGGACGATGCTCTAACCAACTGAACTACCTGGCCCTCCTGGCTCTTCTAATAATCAAATGTCATGAGACAGATTAGCAAGAGAAAAAAACCAAACTTAATACACATATGTATGGGAACTCCAAATACATGAGAGAGTCACAGATCCCGCATGCAGCAGAGGTTCAGATGCAGAAAGGAACATGGCTGTATAAGACATCCTGTGCTAGGAATGCCTTGGGGGTTGCAAAGGGTCATTGGAGGATGTTCAGAACAGCAGATGCTTAGTAAATAGAAGTTTGTCCTGTCCCATAGATAGGTCAAAAGATGTTATCTCTGATAATTTCTTGTTATGGATAAGGCCCCTAATTCAAATTCTTCTATGTAGTTAAGGGAGGGCCAGAAATTTCTCTTTTTAAAAAAAAAACAACATATTTTTATTGATTTCAGAGAGGAAAGGAAAGGGAAAGAGAGAAACATCAATGATGAGGGAATCATTGATTGGCTGTCTCCTGCACACCCCTTATGGGGGAATGAGCCCACAACCCGGGCATGTGCCTGATTTGGAATCCAACCATGACCTCCTGGTTCATAGGTCAAAGCTTAACCACAGAACAATACCAGCTGGACCAGAAATTTCTCTTGAGCCTACAGCTAAAGTTGCCTTGTCAGCCGAACACTCTTGCATTCCTGAATGGAACACAGTGAAAAGACTGAATGAGAAAACAAGGGAATGAATGTAAACAATGGCCAGGGCCACAGAAGAAGCCCTGAGGCACTTCAAGATTAAGAGGTGACTAGAGGAGGAAAAACCCGGAAGGAGCAACCATCAAGGGAGAAGAAAACAAAATGGATAAAGTGTTAAACTGGTGGACATTCTCTTCTGATTCCTTAATTTTACCAAAATGTAAAGGGAGAGATGCAAAACTCTTTCATGGGAAGATGGAAATTGTTCTTCTAATTTCAGAGCTTCTCCTTCACACTTATAGAATCGGCAGTTTCTATTTCCTTGGCCTAATTAAGACTGAGTAATCATGAAAGAAATCTAATCACTCCCTTAAATTGTTTTAAATGAGCAACCTAATAAACCCCAGGTCATGGACCCTGTAAAGGATTGAAGGGAAGCAGAATATGCCACCTTCATATATGCTGCTTTGGTGTATTGATTATTTTGAGCTAAAAGCACTCAAAAAAAAGAAAATGCAAAAAGGGGCTTTCTCTGAACTCCCCATATCTGTCTGATGGCAGATCCTCCAAAAAGAAGGAGGATTTACTGCCTTAAACCCCCTCCCTAGGCATCTCATCAACCAGGGAAGATGGACTCTTATCTCAGGAGAGAAGATTAGAAGTGGACACCACACCCAGACAAATGCCACAGACTATAATACCTCTCATCTGTTCTCCTAAGAACCCATTCATCTTTCCTAAAAATCGTTTATTCTCTCCTAAGAGACTTACATTCCCTTTCCCCATTAAAATGGTATTTAATCCTGAATTCTAAAGCACCATGGGAGTTAGTTTTTCTCCCCCCGGGTATCTCTCATGTATGCATGAGGTATGCATGTTAATCAACTTCTGTTTGTTTCTCTCTCTCTCTCTCTCTCTTTAAATATATTTTTATTGATTTCAGAGAGGAAGGGAGAGGGAGAAAGAGATAGAAACATTGATGAGAGAGAATCATTGATTAGCTGCCTCCACACACCCCCTACTGGGGATTGAGCCCACAGCCCGGGCTTGTGCCCTGAGCAGGAATCGAACCATGACCTCTTGGTTCATAGGTGGGCACGCAACCATTGAGCCATGCCAACTGGGCAGCTGTGGCTGGTTTTGTTGCTTTTCTGTGCCTGGAGCTGAAGTACAACTGAGGCCAAACCTCATGACCAGCAATATGTTAGGGGAGGAAAGGCCACCTGGGGGCGAGGTCCCACCCTACAATTGTCCTTTTCACCCTAGTGACTTTCTGTACCTGGCCCATCGTCCTTGCTCTGCTCATGTCTGTCTAACTGCCTACCTCAAGAATGGTCTAAAATTAAAACTCCCTAATAGCTAGTCATGGCAGGCAGTCATGCCATAGGTTGGTGCGTTCCTTGACAAAGGTCAATCTTTACCTTAACTGAGATTGTCTACTGTCTTATTGCATCTACGATAACATACCTATTTTTTTCTCTCATCAATGTTTATTTTCTTTTTTGAATTTAATTTTGTTTTTTTTTCTTAAAGTATTACAAAGAGTATGACATATGTCTCCTTCTCCCCCTGACCCCACCCCCCGACATCCCCCCGGCCTCCCCTACCCCCCCAGTGTCTTGTGTCCACTGATTATTCTTATATGCATGCATACAAGTCCTTCAGTTGATCTCTTACCCACCCCCCCAACCCTCCCCAGGCTTCCCACTATAGTTTGACAGTCTGTTCAATGCTGCTCTGCCTCTGTATCTATTTTTGTTCATCAGTTTATAATGGTCTTTATTATCCATAAATGAGTGAGATCATGTGGTATTTTTCTCAGCTTCCCAGGGGCCGGCACACCTCACAGGGGCCGTCGCAGCCTCACAGGGGCCATCCCAGCCTCACAGGGGCCGTCGCAGCCTCGCTGGGGCTGTCGCAGCCTCGCAGGGGGCGCCGCATCCCACATTGGGGGTGAAGGTGTGAGTCAGAAGCTCCTCTCGCTCTCTCTCCTGCTGCTCCCTTGCATATCGCCAATGCTGGAAGTTTCTGAGAGCAGTCTGCAGGTGCTGGATATCATACTTTAACTGGTCAACACGAAGTTTGGCATTCTGTCTTTTGTTGGGTGGCTCCTTACTGGACAAAATCTCCAGGTGTTCTTGGTGGCTGAATATCTGGTATGCTTGCTTGGATTTTGTTTTCTACTAAGTGCACAGACTGCTTGTCTGCCGTCTCCCAGCGTCCCATGTGAGACTGGATCTGGTGGACCTGCCTGTGCATTTGCTGGTACAGAGGTTTCGTGATGCCGGCCCAGCCGGGTCTGGCTCTGGCTTCCTCCGAACCTGATTCTGCTTCTTGAGTGTGTCCCTTATGTATGTGAGGAGTTGAAATCTACAGTTTGTTGGTTTATGCTGCAAAAGCACAGGTGGTTCCTTTTGTGCCACTGGCACAGCTTGGGCGTGGATGTAAATTGAGTAGGGCAGGGTCTCCAGGAATCACCAGGGCGGAGCAAAGAGCAATGGTGTCTCCACGACTCCTCGCCTCTCCTCGACTCTACGTCTCTGCGACCCCGAGTGCCAGCGAGCAGCTCTGCGAGAAAGCCACCCTCACTCTCCGACCCGCTGCAAGGCCGTCCCGCCTCTCCCCATAGGGGTCTGGGACCTCAGAATCCCACCCCAAACAAGCTCAGTGGATTCGAGAGTTTGTATCCCCTTCCGATTGAAAAAAACTGCGCATCCAGTTGCAGCCCGCCTGGCACGCGACTCCGTACCTCTGTTCTTGGCGCCTCTGCACCTCCTACTCAGTCTCAATGCGCTTCTTTCTTTCCTTCCAGTTGTAGAACTTCCACTGGGCCAGCTTTCCCATGGTTCTGAATGATAGCTGTTTGTCTTATAGTTGGTAGTTTCAATGTTGTTGTGGGAGGCAGCACGCACAGGTCTATACCTTATGCCGCCATCTTGGTTCCTCCTCATCAATGTTTTCATGATAACATACCTTTGGAATATTAGAGTAACCCCGTTTTTTCCAGACACCTCATAGCACAATCTCCCACCAGAGCAGACCACAGAAACCCACATTGTTACCTTGTTTTCCCCAAATACCATCTGTAAGTGTTCCTTGTTAACTATCCTATACTCATCAATGTAAAAGAAGTATGTGTCAATCCATTTTACTTCTTATCCAATCTCAGAAATTTTTCCCCTTTGCTTTCTCCTGTCTTCCTATTCTACCACTAATGGAATTTATGAACCCCCTTATGTCTTATCCGTTGATTCTAATGTGTAAAATAAGTGGTGAAACTGCCATTTTCCAGAGCATTTTCTCAATTTGTTGAGATTTTGCTTCCTGGCAATTACTGTCGGTTTGGCTGAAATAAACTCATAAATATTTTTACAGGTTTGGACATTTCTTATGTGGACAAAAGGGGCCATATGCTGACCTGACAAGCTCAGGGGAGGCCTGCATGGCAGTCTTGCAAACTCAGAGACCTAAAGTAACCACAAAGGATGGTCTGAAATTAAACTTTAACTAAAGCAGTTGTGGTGGGCAGTTATGTCCTAGGCCAGTATCTTCACTGACAAGGTCAGCCTTTACCTTAACTGAGCCTATCTGTCTTTTTTGCATCTATGATAACATACCCTTGAAATGTCTGGGTAACTTGTAACTTCCCTTTTTCTGGAGCCCCTGGGGCACAACCAAATGTGCTGGGCTCCAGGACAGATACCACAAATTCCTTCATTATCATGTTAATTCATCCTGTACCCACCTAAGTATGTGTCCATCATTTTACTTTTTATCCAATCCCAGGGGTTTCCCTGCTTTGCTTTATCCCTCCTCCTTAATCTATCACCAATGAATTTCATGTAACCCACCTATGTCCCTCCTTAGATTGCAAATGTATAAATACAAATGTAACCCCGCCATTCTCTGGAGCATTATCTCAATTTGTTGAGGTTCTGCTTCCTGGCATATGTCGACAGTTTGGCTCAAATAAACTCACAAAAATTCCTTATACTTACATAGACAAAACCAATCAATCAAATTCAGAAACTAATTTAGAAAATAAAGAACTTGAATGATAACTTTATTTTTTTGTTTGAATCACACAGCTAAACTTTTTTTTAAAAGATGTTAGTCATATCTACCTACACAAAATAAACTGGTTAAAAACAAATATTTTTTCCCTTGAAATATTTTCAGAGTCTAATCTCAATTGGGATAAATAGCGTATCTGTAAGTTAACAAATTCGCATCCTGGTCCTGGTCCTTAAACATAACTCTGAAAAGATTCATTTTTAGATAGAGGTTGCTAAGCAGTCAAGCAAATCTCATCTGCTCTTGGGCTTCCTGAACACTGGAACCCCTCCCTTCATGACTCAGGAAATAACAACCAACAAAGTAAATCGTATGTGGATCCAAGATCAGACAGGAACTTTACAATAAATAATAAAGAAAGAGAATTGATGTCAGCTACAGCCTGAAACCCAGAGATAAAAGACACTGGATTGAAGACCAGGGAAAGCCTTGGGCCCAGCATCATGCATTTTATTTGAAGTATAAGAAAAATTAAGTCTGGTTTGCTCTCCCTCCCAGGAGCACACTCACGCCTCCTCCTATCCTCCTCTTTCCCCACAGGCATGCATCTCCTAACTCTCAGGGACCCACAGGGCTTGCAACCAGGGCAGCAGTGGGCAGTGGCAGCTCATCCCAGGCAAACCCCCTGAACCTGTCAACCAAGGCCCCCTTTTCTCTGACTTCTTAGTGAGCCAAAGCAGCCCCTCCTAGGCTCATTTCCCCAGTCTGCCCTGGTTTCACTGTCCCAGCTTTAATAAACATCCTCTAAAATCCAAAAAAAGAGAAAGAAAAACAAAATCTGGAAACCTGGCCACTCCTGGAAAGCTGAAGAGTAATTGCTCCAGAAATGAACTAATCAGTGCAGGGAATGTGTCTTCCCTGGAGTTGCTTCTCTCACCAGCTCCAGTCCTTTACCCCAAACCCCTCCTCTCTCCTTTAAAAAAAAAAAAATTATTTATTTAAAATTTTTAAATTGACTTCTGAAAGGAAAGGAGAGATAGAAACATCAGTGGTGAGAGAGAATAATTGATCAGCTGCCTCCTGCACACCCCCTTCTGGGGATCGAGCCTGCAACCTGGGCATGTACCTTGATCGGGAATCAAACTGTAACCTCTGATTCATAGGTCGAAGCTCAACCACTGAGCGACACTGGCCGGGCATCCTCTCTCCTTTTTCACCCAAGTACCAAGTTCAGAAAAGAAACTACTATTTCCTAGACTTGCGTCTATCTGGTTCAGTACAGTATCAAGTCAGGACAACTGAGCCATAAGGAGGTATTCAAGGAAACAAAAAGTAATGAAAGTAAAAGGGGGAGAAAAGGGGTCCAGAAGAAGAGGAGGGGCAGAGAGAAGGGGAGAAAATGAGAGGAAGGACTATGGCAACTCTATTTTTCCACTTAGTACACTGTATACACTTACTAAATGTAGAAAGACCGAAGGGGGAAAAAAAGGATTCTATTTTAAAATGAGCTGCTTGCACATTCTAGGAAAGTTGCCAAGGGATGTATCGTGTTGGAAATGCACTGAAAAGGGCTTTGTTAGGCAGAAGGCTTTGTTAGACTTCTGAGCCAACTCTAGAAGCCGGAAGTTGAGAAAAGAAACCATTCTGCATAATAACCTCCGAGGTTGTCTACAATGGGGCCATGGAAACCTTTGCAGATTTGTCCCTTTGATGCAAACTTCCTTTTTCACTTAATGTGAATTTAGACTGTTGTCTCTAGGAGTTGTTGTTAGTCTTGGGACACTGAGTATGTTGAGAAAGGGCCGGGGCCATGGAGGGGTGGGAGGTAGGTGTGGAGCCCCGCCCTTTCTCTAAGTGACAGCACCCAACCAGGGGAGGACCTGGCTAGGAAGGGGACTTGCGTTAGGGGTTCTGTGCCTCTTTCTTTCTTTTTCTTTAGAGAGAGAAACATCAATTTATTGTTCCACTTATTTCGGCATTCATTGGTTGTTTCTTTTTTGTTTATTTGTTTTTGTTAATCCTTACACAAGGATATTTTCTCCCTTGCTTTAGAGAGAGTGGAAGGGAGGGGGAGAGACCGAGAGAGAAGCATCAATGTGAGAGAGATACATCAATTGCCTTTCAGTCCGAGGGCCGACGTTCTAAACCCTGAGTCAAACCAGCTAGAGCAGTGGTCGGCAAACTGCGGCCCCTTGAATGTGGCTCTTCCACAAAATACCACGTGCGGGCGCGCACGTACAGTGCGATTGAAACTTCGTGGCCACACTCAAGAGGCCAAAGAGCCGCATGTGGCTCGCGAGCTGCAGTTTGCCGACCACTGAGGTAGAGCCATTGGTTGTTTCTTATGTGTGCCCTAACTGGGGATCAAACCTGCAACCTTGGCATATGGGCACAACTCTCTAACCAACTGAGCTACCCACCAGGGCGAGAGCCCGAGCCATGTTCTTGATCCCTACCACACTGCCTAGAGTTTATGCTGGTTGAGTGATGGAATAAGTGAATGAACTAACTCTGTACTACATATTCTTCTACGGGTTGTTTTTCCCCTTGTTTCAGCCACATATTGAGCTCCCCTTGCTGCTCTTGCCATAAAAAGGAATGAACTATTGATATATGATACAATATGGATGAATCTCAGACACAAAAAGTTGCATACATATTATATGATTCCATTTATATGAAATGTGCAGAATAGGCAGCAAATCCATAGAGACAGAAAGTAGATTAGTGGTTGCCAGGAGCTGGGAGGCAGGAGAAATAGGGAGTGACTGCTAATGATTGTTGTTGCTGTTGGGGGGGCGGGAGGGGGGGGTCGATCGGCAGGATTAAAATGTCCTGGAATTAGTGGTAATGCTTGCACAACTTTGTGAATATACCGTACTAAAAATTAGTGAAGATGGACTTGAGGAAACTCTAAGAAAAAAATTGCTTAACTGTATATTTTAAAATGGTGAATTTTATTGTGTGTGAATTATAGCTCAATCAAAAAACAATTACGGCCGAAACCGGTTTGGCTCAGTGGATAGAGCGTCGGCCTGCGGACTGAAAGGTCCCAGGTTCGATTCTGGTCAAGGGCATGTACCTGGGTTGCAGGCACATCCCCAGTAGGAGATGTGCAGGAGGCGGCTGATCGATGTTTCTCTCCCATCGATGTTTCTAACTCTCTATCTCTCTCTCCCTTCCTCTCTGTAAAAAATCAATAAAATATATTAAAAAAACAACAACAACAACAAAAAAAACAATTACGATCTGTCATACTCTCAACAATAAAGATTTTAAATAATAATAATAATCATTACCATGGGGAGTGGGCCTAAGCCAACAGTTGGACATCCTTAGCGCTGTGCTCACGAGCCATGAGCCCTGCTTCTGGCTGAGCAGTGCTCCCCCTGTGGGAGCACACTGACCACCAGGGGCAGCTCCTGCATTGAGCCTCTAACCCAGCCGTGGGCAAACTACGGCCCGCGGGCCGGATCCGGCCCGTTTGAAATGAATAAAACTAAAAAAAAAAAAAGACCGTACCCTTTTATGTAATGATATTTACTTTGAATTTATATTAGTTCACACAAACACTCCATCCATGCTTTTGATCCGGCCCTCCAGTCCAGTTTAAGAACCCATTGTGGCCCTCGAGTCAAAAAGTTTGCCCACCCCTGGTAACCCCTGGTGGTCAGTGCACATCATGGCGACCAGTCGTTCTGTCATTCGGTTGATTTGCATATTAGCCTTTTATTATATAGGATTGCATTTTCCTGACTCCCACAGTGAGACTGAGCATCTTCTCCTAATTCCTCTTCTATGAATTACCTTTTCATAACATGGGATCATTTTACTATTGTATTGTCTTTTGTTTATTAATTTGTAGGAGTCTTCGTTTATTAGTATATTTACTATTATCTGTCATTTTTTAAAAATATGTTTTTATTGATTTTTTAGAGAGAGTGGAAAGCAGATAAGAGAGATGGAAACATCCATGAGAGAGAAACATTGATCAGCTGCCTCCTGCACATCCCCTACTGGGGTTCGAGGCCACAACCCAGGCATGTTCCCTGACCGGGAATTGAACCTGGGCCACACCAATCAGGCTTTCTGTCATTTTTATTGCAAACATTTTCCCTCACTTTTTCTTTTCACTTTATTTACAGTGTCTTTCACCTTGCAAAAGAATATTAATTTTATGTAGTCAAACATGTCTACATTTTTTTCTTTAATTTCTCTGGATTTTCTGCCCTGCTTAAGAAGACCTTCCATCCCCAAGGTTATACAAATATTTTTTTTCCTATTTTCTTCTAATGTTTAATTATTTTATTTTTTATATTTAGGTATAGATGTATTTGCAAAGCACCATATTCCAGACACACATGGATACCCTGGATTGGATCTGGAAGGAGTGTTCTATGTAGATTGGAGAGCTTAGTTGGAGCCACTTTTGTCTTCAAATTTTCTTTGATGAAAAAGAAATGTATATAGCACTAAAAATAATTAGTCCAGCAGCTATCCGGCCGGCACAGGTGAGGATTTTTACTCTGTGACTTGTTTTTCTGGTGGTGCTTGAAAAGGTGGCAGTCCTGAAACTATTCTGATTTCTTTCCAGGTAATGACAAGGCCTAGGGGTGAGTACTGCTTCTATTTCAATACCAGAGGAATCCATTGCTTTAGGACGCTGGCTCTCTTTGCTGTGTTCCCAGAGGACCCCTCCTCAAAAACAATGGAGTTTTGAACAGCCAGGGGCATGCAGTAAGTGAGGTCGCTAAACAAAGTTGTCATTGCTTCCACCCCCCAGACGGTTCATAAAATATCCTTAGCCCGATTTCAGGCTGTCCCAACAGGACCAAAATACACCACCCTTCACTGAAGCAGTCACCGTGAGCTCACCTGGAAGAAGACAGAGTTTGTGCTTAATTTATTAAGCGGCGGAGAGCTGCTAAACATGTGTTTGTTTATGTTGCGGCTCAACATGTTTGAGGCAGTTTCACCGTAGCTCACTGCAGGTGGTGTGATCTGGCAGCCACGCGTGGGATGGACGCTATACACAGGAAGTGCCTGCCTCTCTGACTTCATCGAAACCCCCCCGAACTGTTTCTGCCGCCCCCTTCTGGCTGAGTAGGCCCACATCACTAGGTGATTCATTTTATTTATTGCAGCTGCTGACAAATGCGGGCGTGGCTGTGGGGGTCAAGGGAGGGGAAAGTTCGTTTTGGAAAACGGCAAAACATTTAAAATTTTCTTAACTCGTTTTTGACCATGTGGTAGTAGGTAACCCAGCAGGCCATTCAGCTCCCCTAAAAGTTTTCCATGGGTTGGTTGGGGATGGGGGTGGGTGGGTGGGATTTTGGTTGGGTTTTTTTGTGTTTTTGTTTTTGTTTTTACAGCCGTTTAAACCTTTTCTTGAAGGTGCTTTGCCCCTTAGAAATCTTGTCACTGGTCCCCAGTCACATGTTTAATGGGATAACCAACATCTGGACTTGGAACTCCTCACCAAATTATTTCTCTTCCCTTGTTCCCGCAGGAGGAAGGCAGCCACAGCTCCCACTTTTGCTTCTTGGCTTGGTTTACAAGGTTAGTCAAATACCCTGCCCCACAGAGTGCCTGGGTTAATGATTTCTCTGACTGGGTAAGAGCCATGTGCCACTGCAACATTGCATTTTATTCTGTTTTCCAAACTGGTTAGCTGTTGTACATTGATGATGTCGCTTAATGCTGTGTCCCTAGAATGTGCTAGAGCACACGTGTATATTATGTTCACAGTGCTGCCAGGAGGAACAAAGACCTTCCCTTTTTGATGGTACTATGATTTTCCTGATAACTCGGAAAAGAAAAACGAAAAAAAAGTGACCAACAGCGACAAGATAGCATTTAGGGAATGTTTAAATCAGAAGGGCTTTCAGACCCGAGAGCATTTTTTAAAGCAAATTTTGATCGAAGTGTAATATCTGTACAGAAAAGGGCACGGCACAGGTCATCAGTGTTTGGCGTGATGAATTTCCACCAAGTTCTCACTCCTGTGTCATGCTCAGAGACATGACACAGTACGTATTACAACCCCAGAAGCATTCTTGTCACTGGTACCCAGTCACAAAACCCCCCAAAGTTAATCGTATTTTCCCTTCTGACATCATAGATTCGTTTTGCCTGGCTTTGAACTTTATGTAAATGAAATCATATGTTTCAATACCTGGGTTTTCAACTTTAAGTTATAAATTTCATCTATGTTTTTGCACGCAGCTGTAGTTTGTTCATTTCATCATGTGTACATACCACAATTTATTTCTCCTGTCACTGATGCGTATTTGGGCAGTTTCTAGCTTTTGGTTATATGGATACTGGTGTTATGAACAGTCTTTTTTGTTGTTATGAACATTTTAAACCATGTATACACATTTCTATACCTAGGAATGAACTTGCTGGGTAATATACATTAAATTATATGTACACACGTATACATATTTTTAGCATTAGTAGATACTGCCAAACAGTTTTCCAAAGAGACTGTACATATGAGTATTCTTGTTGCTGTGTATCTTTGAAAACACTTAGTATTTCTAAGTGTATTGTGCATATGGGAATGTGCAAGTATCCTAAGTGTAGAGCCCAGTGAATTTTCCTGAACTAAACACAACTATGTCATCAGCACCCAGATCCAGGAACGGTACATTAGCACTATTCCAAAAGCTTCCTCCTGTTTCCTTTCAATCACCACCATCTTTCCCACTGAGATCATTTCTATTCTGATCTCAAACTCATAGATTAATTTATTGATTTCAGAGAGGAAGGGAGAGGAAGAGAGAGATAGAAACATTAATGATGAGAACCATTGATTGGCTACCTCCTGCACGCCCCACACTGGGGATTGAGCCTGCAACCTGGGCATGTGACCTGACCAGGAATCCAACTGCAATTTTCTGATTCATAGGTTGATGTTCAACCAAGGAGCCATGCCAGCCAGGCTCATAGATTAATTTTGACTCTTTTTTGTACTTTATGTAAAAAAATCATAAAGAAACCAACTTTGTATGGCTGATTTCACTTGCATTTTCTTTATTTATCCATCCATGGACACTCAGGTTGCTTCCATAATTTGGCTATTGTCAATAATGCTATAGGGCAGGGGTCCTCAAACTACGGCCCGCGGGCCACATGCAAATACAAATATTGTATTTGTTCCCGTTTTGTTTTTTTACTTCAAAGTAAGATATGTGCAGTGTGCATAGGAATTTGTTCATAGTTTTTTTTTAGACTATAGTCCGGCCCTCCAACGGTCTGAGGGACAGTGAACTGGCCCCCTGTTTAAAAAGTTTGAGGACCCCTGTTATAGGGTTACCTATATCTTTATAAATTAGTGTCTTCATATTCTTTGGACAGAAACCCAGAAGAAGAATTGCTGGATCATATGGTCATTCAATTCTTAAAATTTTTTTTTTTTAATTTGAAAGGCATTGGGGGTCAGAGGACCTTCAGCTAAAGGAACTGAAGACTCCCTCCTTGTCTAGGACCCTTGCTTTTATTAACACAATTTGTCCTAAGGCAAGGTGGAGATAATACACTTCAAAGGGTAAGGTTTCAAGGGTACAGAAGCATTGTCAGTTTGGGGAATAGCCTACAGCTGTTCAGGTGTTTGGCCAGTAGGGGGCAATAACATGTAGATTAAGATGCCCTTTAACTGTCTGGCAGCCACAATCAGTTTCCTGTTCAGGTTTGGGGAAATGCCTTTAGCCATTCCCAACAGGTGACTACATGTGTGACTCAACCCTGTTGAGTCCCCAAGTTTCATCAACCTTTTGATGAAACTCTTGAAATTATGACATGCTGGAATTGGTCTAGGGCATCTCGCCCTTTTTGATTTTTTAAATTTAACAAGAATGTATGTTTTAAGATTTTTAAATTCAATGGAAAGGACAGAGTTCTATCATGTCCCTTTAAATTGCTGCCAGGCATTAAAGTAATCAGTTTGCAGTAACTTTCTTTCTGGGCCAACAGTTCTTGAGAGTCCCAATTTCAATGTCCAACAGTTTTTTATGTGTACATGTCAGCAATGATATTTCAGTTCTGGATGGTGGACAAAAGTTGGCAATGCAGGTACGACCTTCTCTGGTTTGGTCCTGGGTAACCTGCAGCGACGCACAGCTGCTGACTGCTAGCATGGCATGGCATTTTCACCATCTTCATTTCTGGACTGTTTCTCTTCTGTTGCTCTCGTGGGGCCACTGCTATTCCGTGGCTGGAGCAGTCCGGTCAGTTCCTCTCTGGAATCTGTTGTTGCAGGAATCCACATGGGCTTGGAGGAGTTTTCACCATTATTGGTGCTGTTTCCGCTCAGGCGAATGCTTCTTTTCCAGATGTCCAACGCCATTAATGTTGGTGCTTGCAGTTATTGTCGGTGCTCTGGCGCCATTTATTGTTGGCCTCAATTCTTAATTTTTTTTAAAAAACCCCCATACTGTTTTCTGTAGTAGCTAAAGCATTGTTTATGGAAAACAATGCTTTGTTTTTAAATTGGATAGAACTTACAGATAATCATAGCTGTAGCTTTAATAAGCTTTTCCTTGGTGCCATAAACTTGTCCTGCAATCAAGAATGTAGTAACGCTGGTTCAACCCTAATTTTCAATACGTATTTGTCTATAAGACCATTAAGTCATTGTAGTGGTGAACACGGTGGTGTCTCCCCAACCCTGTACCCTACCGCCTATCTCTATCTCCCCCAGGCCTCCTCAGCCCCATGGAGCACTAGGAAAATCCCGAGGAGCCCAGTGCTGAGGTGCACACTCTGTACACCACCTTCTAAATCACTAACGTGGAAATATAAGGCAATTGCTCTACTGACCCCAAGTGCTAAAATGATATACTCGTGTGTTTCTGCTTTGTTTCAAATGCATATATCTCAAAAATTTTTCCCAAACATATCCACAATATCTTTAACATCTTTTTTTTTATGTTTTTATTGATTTTAGAGAGAAAGGAAGGGAGAGAAACATCAATCAGCTCCCTCCTGAACGCCCCCTATTGGGGATCGAGCCTCAAACCTGAGCATGTACTCTGGGAATGGAACCGGCGACCTGCTGGTGCATGGGATGACACTCAACTGAGCCACACCAGCCAGGGCTTAACATAACTTACTATCATCTCCAAAATCAGGCACTCATTGGTAACACCCATTAGAGACCCGGTCTGGCTCCACGAGTGCTCATTCCAAGAGATGCAGATACAATTCACAGCTGCTCAGCAGGCTAATTGGCACGCTACAGCTTTTGGCAAGAAGTACTTGTTCTTGCTTTTCAGGCGCTTTCCTGCCTGGTCTTTGTAATCACACCATCAGCAGGGACTATGTGGCAGAAAGAGCCAAACATTGCATAACAGGAAGTTCAGGTAGTGGGGTCCTCCACCCAGCTTGGACCTATTCCTAAATGTTTCAGTCTACTGAATCTCTTACCCACTTGCTTCTCGCTATATACGAAGTGAGTCAACAAACTGTGTGACTTGAGCATATTTATTTGATCTGTGAGCCTTTCTGCACCATGATCTTGTCTAGGATAGCTTGCCTGGTAGGATGCATCATGCTAATATCCCACATTATGGATTAAAATCCGGGCAATCTGGTTCCAATGTCTGCCCCTTTAAGAATTATGCCATATAGGCTCCTTAAAGAAGTCATACTGATTCCCAACAATTACCATATTTTATTCAGAGGAGGAAAGGGTACAGTACTTTATTAAAAACCAGGTAGGAAGATGAGTGTTCAAGTCCATAAAAGGAGTCACAAAGAACTTGGGGAAAACAAGACATTCTAAAGTGAGGTAATAGCCCTCGCACATGAGAGAGGCAACCAATTGATGTGTCCCTCTCACATTGATGCTTCTCTCTCTCTATCTCTCCCCTTCCTTTCCACTCTCTAAAAATCAATGGAAAAGTATCTTCGAGTTAGTATTAACAAAAAAATAAAATAAATAAAATAAATAAAGTTAGGTAATGTATAATAAAGATACAATATACATTAAATATATCAATTAGAATTTTTGGTAAAAGTAGCTTTCTGAAGAAGCCTACAAAATAATGACTAACTCAATAATAATGAACATCTTTTTTTTAATTGACTTGCTTATAGCTTCTTTTTTTAATATATATTTTTTATTTTATTTTAAATATATTTTATTGATTTTTTACAGAGAGGAAGGGAGAGGGATAGAGAGTTAGAAACATTGATCAGCTGCCTCCTGCACACCTCCTACTGGGGATGTGCCCAAAACCAAGGTACATGCCCTTGACCGGAATCGAACCTGGGACCTTTCAGTCCGCAGGCCGACGCTCAATCCACTGATCCAAACTGGCTAAGGCCCAATTCATTATTTTAAAAACTCATAAACAGCCCTAGATGGTTTGGCTCAGTGGATAGAGCTTCGGCCTGTGGACTGAAAGGTCCCAGGTTCTATTCCGGTCAAGGGCACATGCCTGGTTTCGGGCTCAATCCCCAGTAGGAGGCATGGAGGAGGCAGCCGATCAATGATTCTCTCTCATCATTGATGTTTCTATCTCTCTCACTCCTCCCTTCCTCTCTGAAATCAATAAAAATACATTAAAAACAAACAAACAAACAAAAACACTGTAGGTACAAGAGAACCCATTGAAGCTAATTAATTTGTAGTTTTTAAACTAAAACTGGAAGGCTGGACCTCATTACTTTGGATTATTGAACATTAAGATGGAGACTGTTCTGTTCTATACTGTTAGTAGTTTACTAAATTCTATAAAAGCAGCAGAATAGAGAAGAATGCTTTAACTGTACTCTTAACCAATTTTTACTGCAGATTCGTAACCTCAGGTAACCATGTAATAAATGTTAATGATGACAAAGATAGAGAAAAAGGCATCATCATACATAGTTAAAAAAATATTTTATTCTGTTCTAACAGATTGCAGCCTATTAATCATTTGTGTTCTTTCTTCCAAGGAAACCTCCATTAAATTTGCACTCATTTCTTTTACAAGGGTCATTATGGGCCATTATTTCTATATATTTGTATTAATAACTGCAGGAAACAAAAAATATTACAGCTTAAAGTATTTTTAAAAGGACCAAGCAAATGAAATAAAAGGTCATGGCCTTTACTTCTCCCTTGCAGGTTTATTTTAAATTATCACTTTATCCTGCATAAGGGGATTTTTCAAATGGCATGGGATTTTTCCATCCTAATAAACTTCTTTAGAAAAGGTCATAAAAAGAACTGACTTGCTTACTTTGCATCCTACTCTATAATTATCTATCCTCTCCTGTGGGGGTGGAGATTAACCTATTAGCTCAATGCTTTATTAAGTCAGTTCACGGTAACTGCCCTGGCTATATTATATAAGCCACTCCAGGATAAATGGGGGCTGAAAGCACATTACAGTAATTATACTCTTCCAAAGAAGGACAGGAAAATGGACTCTAAAATGGGAGAACTCATAGAGAACAGGTGACTAAAAGTCTGCTCCTAATTTTCAGGTTTTCTTATTATTATTATTAATTTTTTAGAGAGAGGGGAAGGGAAAGGGAGAGGGAAAGGGAGAGGGAAGGAGAGAGAGAAAAGAGAAATATCATTGTGAAAAAGAAACATTATCCATGGGCTGCCTCCTACACGCCTCCTACTGGGGATCAAGCCTGCAATCTGGACATGTGTCCTGACCAGGAATTGAACCAGTGACCTTTGGTGCATGGGACAAAGCTCAACCAACTGAGCATAGCCCTGGCCAGGGCCTACTTATCAGATCTTAAAGGGTATGCACATGGGAATGGTCACACCAAGGGTATATATTACTCTTTTCCCCCAATCTTTAAAGTCACCAGTATTCACAGATAAGGATAAGTTCAAGAAAACAGAAATCCCAGTGCTGCCAGAAGGTCGTGTAGTGTTAAATATCACTTTTGTGAAGCCCAGCTGGTGTGGCTCAGTGGTTGAGTGTTGACCTATGAACCAGGAGGTCACAGTTCAATTCCCAGTCAGGGCACATGACTGGGTTTTGGGTTTGATCACCAGTAGGTGACATTCAGGAGTCAGCCAATCAATGATTCTCTTTCATCATTGATGTTTCTATCTCTACCTCTCCCTTTCTCTCTCTGAAATCAATAAAAACATATTTAGAAAATATATATCACCATGAAATTCACTGTGCTAATTGTTAGTTATAGAGGAGTATGAAACATAATCATTATTCTCAAAAGACTTCCACAATTAATAATTAATTTTGATTAGGTGCCTCTCACGTACCATGTTCAGCACTGTATGTGTATGTCTTATGCAGATATAAATAGAAAGATATATATATATATATATATATATATATATATATGTATATATATATATATATATATAGTACTGAGGCTTTTAGTGAATATGTATGAAGAGACTGAAGCTCAGGGGAAATTCAGTAATTTGCTCAAGGTCACACAGCAGGTTAAGTATTGGATCTGGGTTTGGAACCTTGGCAGTCTGCCCCTAGAGCCTGAGCATTTAATTATTAACCTTCCTCGCCATTGTAAGTTTGACCAAGAGACTGTGAATGTTTAAAAAAGAAGGAAAAAGAAAAAAAAGAACAAGAAAAAAAAAAAGAGCATTTACGTATACTAGTTAAGATGCACAGTCGGGCAGGTTAGAGATTTTGGCTTTAGTCCTTACTCTGACAGTTTAGCCAACTCTCTATGTGCCTCATTTTCTTCTATCAAATGGGAGTTATAACAGTTATCTATCTTATGTAGCTTGTCTTATGCAGTTACTATGATAACGGATATGAAAGTGCTTTGAAAGCACAAATGTTACACAAATATAAAGTGCTACGTTTTTTCTAAAGGGCAGAGGACCCACATCTGTCCACCGCCTTTGTGGGGTCAAGGTCTAGAGCAGTGGGGGGGAATGTCCGTATAAGCCAGGCCTTCAGAATCATTTGGTCTGGCCCTGCCAAGGCACTAGGGGTGAGTCAATTAAATGTTTGACCAGAGACAGCAGGCTCATTTTTAAGTTGATAATTCGGTATGGCCCCCGAATGATGTTATAAATATCCAAATGGCCCTTGGCAGGAGGAAGGTTCCCCACCCCAGGTCTAGAGTGATATTCTAATTCAACAGATATTTATTGAGCATCTACTGTGGACCCAGCAAGTGCTTGGCACTACTTGTACAACAGATGAGCAAACCAGGATGGTTGCTGTCTTTGTGGAGCACATGGTCTCAAGTCAAAGACAAACATTAAACAAACAAGTACACAAATAGGGGTATAATTTTACACTGTCTTTTGAAGGAAGTAAACACCTTGTCAGAGAAAAAAAATAGAAGTGGACTTGGAGGAAATGACTTTCATATTGGTGGAGGAAGAATTCCAAGCGTGGGGTGGGAGATATAATGT
Organism: Myotis myotis; assembly: GCF_014108235.1. Classification (NCBI taxonomy): domain Eukaryota; kingdom Metazoa; phylum Chordata; class Mammalia; order Chiroptera; family Vespertilionidae; genus Myotis; species Myotis myotis. The sequence continues at coordinate 17,389,683 of NW_023416318.1, read as the reverse complement.
TTGAGTCAAAGAGGGAGAAGTATCAGCCCAGGGCTGGGGCCTGCATGGCCTTGGGGGCCCTAGGTTTGTATTTTATGCCAAGTGCAATGGAAGATCATTAATGGCATGGTCAAAGAGGTGAAGGTGTCTGCAGAAGTGATTACACTGTTGACCCTCAATGTCAGGGCTGGATCAGGGGTTGTGAGGAGAGAGGGGAACTGCAGGATGGAGAGAAGCTTCAGGTCCCCGGGCTTGATAGGGTGCAAGGGGTGCTTTTGGAGGGTTACTTGGAAACGTGGAAGGACAGGAGGGTGTGTTGGAGTGGGTGAGGAAGGCAGCGAAGTTTCCGGTCCATGTTATGATCATGGGAGTGGATGGTGGTGACAGGGAAGTGTAGCTGGAGATGTGAAGCAAGAGATCTTAGGCCAGGACAACATGACGGAACTGGGAAGTTCCAACTCACGGAAGGCTCAAGCTGTGGGTTTTTGTACAAGGCTGACCCCTGCTGGTAATTTCTGGAAGCTGAGCTGCTGGCTAAGGGGAACCCTGAGAAGCAAAAACTGTCACCATAGGCAGCAAAGGAAGAGGGCTGTTTTTACTCAGACCGAACACTTTCACTTTTACAAAGGTCTCTGCCAGGGTTTTTGGCTTTGGATATCCTCATAACTAAAGCATTCTTTATAATATTCCAGGCTCATGTGACCAAATAATGAAAATGCAATGATCGAATAGTTGGGAGAACACAAACTTCTCCATAAATGTTGTGTTTACTTTCTCAGGGAAGTAGAACATACAGGGGTGGGCAATGTAGGCTTACAGTTGTGAGTACATGAAACACAGAATTTATTCTTGTATTATTTATTTATTGCTATATTATTTATTTGTATTATTGGTCTTATTTCATATCCTTCCTTATCTTTTAGGTAATGATGGCTGGTAATTTATTTATTTATTAAAATACATTTTATTGATTTTTTACAGAGAGAATGGGAGAGGGACAGAGAGTCAGAAACATCGGTGAGAGAGAAGCATCGATTAGCTGCCTCCTGCACACCCCCTACTGGGGATGCCCCTGCAACCAAGGTACATGCCCTTGACCGGAATCGAACCTGGGACTCTTCAGTCCCCAGGCCGACGCTCTATCCACTGAGCAAAACCTATCAGGGCAATGGCTGGTAATTTAATCTACTTTTGCTTACATGTTATAAAATGCACACATCTTAACTGTACATCAAGATGAAATTTTAGGAATGTATAAACCCATTATATTACAAAATTTAATAATCACCCAGATTATGTGATTGAATATTCCATAATCCCAGAAACCTCATTCTTGCCCACTTCCTAGTCACTACTTACTCCATATTCTGACTTCTAACCACTATTGTGACTTCTAACAGCAGGTTAGTGTAGTCTGTTTTTGAGCCCATATCAGTGAAATTAAGCAGTATCTACTCTTTCGTATTTTGCTTCTTTGACTTAACATATGTCTGTGAAATTTACCCTTATAGCATGTAGCAGTAGTTCGTTCCTTTTTTAAATTCTATTTTTAAAATATATAACCATTATTTATCCATTCCTCCTAACGGGTTTTCAATTTGTGAGTTTTATACTGCTATGACCACCCCTCAATATATCTTCTACTGTATATATGTATGTATGTGGTGGGTATCTAGCTAGATATGGAATTGTCATACCGCCAAAAGTTTTCCAAAGAGGCACTCCCACCAGCAATGTATGAGCATTTCGGTTGCTCCACATTTTTTGCTAACTCTTGGTACTATTGGGTTTTTGTTTTGTGCTCTGGTGTATAATCAAACAACAGAGAGGACTCCAGGAGAACCTTTTGGAGGGTTTGGCCTGTGCCCCGTGGAGTTTGTGTGGTACAGAGGTGAGTGGCAAACCCAGTCCTGAAAATCTCCTCCAGGTCAAAGTGGCCGGTGGTGGCAGAGAAGAGCAGGCTGCCCTGAGTGTGGACGGCACTCCCTCTGAGGGCGGGGCAAAGCATGCTGCTTCTTATACACCGAATTCTAGTCCTGAGAGGCCACGGGACCCCGACAGATGCGTGGCCGGAAAGATGAAAGGGAGCAGTTAAAATGGCAGTCAGAGAAGTGGCAGTTCCAGGCCCAGGGAGCTGTCCTCAGAGAGCCCGGCACAGGAATCTTTGAGGAACTCGAGGGCCATGACAGGATAGACCTCATGAAACAAATAATGTTTTTTCTCTCTTTAATCCTTTTGTTGTTATTACATGTTCTCCCCTCAATTCATCCCACTGGACAGGAACTCTTTCTCTGAGGTAGAGGTCTTTGTTATTTTGAGGCCAGGGCATTTGAGCACCAGGAACAGCTGTAGAATCTATCAGGAAGGGATGGAAAGGAAGGAAAGCAATAGTGAAAAAGAGCCTAGAAGGATGGAGAAGCATGTTTTGCTTGATGCGCTCTGAGAGGACAATGTTTGAAACCATCACACGGGCATGCTCTTGGCACGGTGAAGGCCTGTCTCTTCACACAGAAACCACAAGGCATCCACCTGAGAGAAAAGAAGCATAATAAAGGAAGAAAAGAAAAGCAAAAAAGAGAGAGAGAAAGCCGGGGGTAGAATGGTAAACAGCAGAAACAGAGAAGATTAGAAACAGCTAGCAAAAAAGTAGAACCCAGAGGGCTACAGATGGAGAAGAGAGGAGCAATGAACCTGGTACAGATGGTAATGAACGAGTGAGAGGGTGGCTTTGATGAACCCAGCCTCTGACTGGAGAGGGGAAAAGAGGCAGGAACACCAGGCAGCGGGTGGAATGGCCCTCAGCTCCGGAGAGGTTGAGAGGATGGACGGATGGGGAGGGAGGGAGGATCAGCGTATACACGTGGATTGTTTTTGCAGCAAAGGCTGGACAACGCCACAGTTTGGGTGGAGTGGAGAGAAGTAGGTGGGGGAAAGCTTTATAGAGGGTTGTGACAAACTAAATTGCTTACTCCTAATTCCAACATTTATAGGCTATTACAAGGCATAATAGGAAATCGGGTACAGATGAATTTAGTTAAAATGGGAGATTCATACAGGGAAGCTGTAGAAGAAAAGACTAGAAATCTGGGACAGAGTCAGACTGTGAAAGTCCTCAGCTGTCAGAGTAAGAAACTGGGCCACAGCAAGGGGAAAGGAAGAGTTTTCAGCAGACAAGTAAAATGATGAACACAGTGTTTTAGGGGGATAAATTCACCCAGGAAAGACAGAATTGACAGAAAGGGAAAGGGAAACCAGAGGTAAGAAGAGTACTGTATTTTCCTGTGTATAAGACACCCCCCACTTTTCCAACCCAACATTAAGAAATCAATATTTTAAACATTTTGTTGGTTTTCCTCTTAAGGCCTTCTTCTTTTTGGGCATCTTAAGGAGTTGTTCTTCCTGTTTTCTCCACTGTCTGATCACACACTCAGTGGGAGAAGGTCCAAATTGTCTCTCTAATAGATCAATTTTTACTGTAGGATAGTGGTTCTCAACTTTTGAAAATTAGTGAGACATTTAAAAGTTATTTTTAATTTAAAAAATTTCCAATTACAGTTTACATTCCATATTATTCTGCACTGGTTTCAGATGTACAGCAAAGTGGTTAGAAAAACATGTACTTTACAGAGTGCTTCCCCCAATGCTTCGAGCCCCCACCTAACCCTATACATACTTCTCATGATATTATGACTATATTCCCTGTGCTGTAATTTACATCTCTGTGATTATTCTGTAACTACCAATTTATACTGCTTGATCCCATCACATTTTTCACCCAGCCTGCCAACCCCATCTCCTCTGACAACTATCAGTCTGTTCTCTGTATCTATGAGTAGTGAGACATTTTTAAATACTACAATTCTGGATTGAAAGACTCAAAGTTACACTAAACAAGTTAGCAATAATTACAAGATAGTTTATATTCATAACCCATGGCCACAGACATTATTGTTGTGAAGGCCAGGGATGGGGGCGAGGGCGGGCTAGAAGGGGTCAATGGGGAAAACGGGGACATCTGTAATACTTTCAACAATAAAGATTTTAAAAAAACTACAAGGCAATCTCAGGATAAACACGTATGATACTTAGTATTAAGTAGTGGACAGCGGTTCTGTTGGTTTCCCAGCATCTATCCCCCATTCTTCTGGGAAAAGAGCACCCTCAGAACACCCCCCAGAGAGCCACCTCTCCTCTCTTCTCAATCCTTGTGGTTGGAAGGCTAAGGTGCTTCCTAAGTCACTAAGAAATTGGCTAGGGCAGTGGTCGGCAAACTCATTAGTCAACAGAGCCAAATATCAACAGTACAACAATTGAAATTTCTTTTGAGAGCCAAATTTTTTAAACTTAAAGTATATAGGTAGGTACATTGTTATTAACTTAATTAGGGTACTCCTAAGGCTTAGGAAGAGCCACACTCAAGGGGCCAAAGAGCCGCATGTGGCTCGCGAGCTGCAGTTTGCCGACCACGGGCGCTAGAGTGATTGGTCCAAATCGGGCCAATAGGAATGAGGGTCAGGATTTTTGTTTGGCTGTTGGAGGAAAGAAGCTCTTTCTTTCCCTCTGGGTTTGAAGCTGAATGGATGTAGAAAAGAGCAGCTGAGGTCATCTAGGCATCCCAGGCTGGGAGGTGGAGGGGAGAACAGTGGAATCTAGAACTGCCAGGAGCCACAAGATGGAGCGATAACATTGTATGGGTCACATCTAGCTATACCGGGAAACATTTTCCTGCACTTTTCAGTTAATAGAGCTGTGATGACTATATGTACCTTCTTATTTGTTATATTCTTGATGATCTGGCATTTGGGGCTTTGATCCTGGAGAGACTGCCCTTCCCAGGGCTAGCAGCTCATTCCTAGAGATCAAAAATGACTCCCTCAGCTCCTTTGCCTCAGAACATACAAATCAACAAATCCAGATATCACATTGTAATGATTTCCTTTATTAAACTCTTACACGCCAAGCCAATATTCCCCTAAAATTTAGGGCCTAAATCATCTCAGGGCCAAGTACCAGACAACTGGATACCACCCCTATAGGCTAGAATTTACTGAAATTAATAAAAAGAAAGAAGGCCTGCGTGCTGGGAAGGGGCCATGAGACCAAATCTCAAGGCCTGGCCTGGTGCCAGCACTGACACCTCTGTCTGGGGCATAGTTTACGGCCTCTCTGGATGGGAGTAGTCTTATTTTTCTTATTATTTAAGCAAGCAAGCGTTTACAGACGCCAAAATAGCAAGGTTAAAATTTCAAGCAGCAGTTTTTATATAAGATGGATGCTTCACTATGAACATTCCTGTATAGGTTTCATGGTGAATGTATGTTTTCATTTCTCTGGGGTAAATGCTTAAGCATACAATTTCCGGGTTGCATGGTATAATGTTTAGTCTTATAAAAAATTGACAGACTATTTTCCAGACTGAATGTATCATTTTACATTCTGAACAGCAATGTATGAAATCCAGTTTCTGCACCCTTATCAGCATTTGGTGTGATCACTATTTTTAATTTTAGTTATTTAATATTCTAATAGGTGTACAGTAGTATCTAATTGTGGTGTTTTTATTTTTAAAATATTTTTATTGATTTTTAGAGAGAAAGGAAGGGAGAGGGAGAGAGAGAGAGAAAGAGAGAGAGAGAGACATTGGTGTGGAAGTGGGACATTGATTGGTTACCTCCTGCACACCTAGCGAAGATCAAACCTGCAACCTGGCATGTGCCCTGTCCAGGAATCTAATCGGCAACCTTTTGGTGCATGGGACAATACCCAACCAACTGAGCCACACTGGCCAGGGCTCTAATTGTATTTTAATTTACATTTTCATAATGGCTAATGATGTTGAATATGTTTCCCTTGTCTCAAATGGATATTTTTTAAATGATCTCTAAAGATCCACTTCTGGGGAAGGTGAGAGGGAACTAATATTAATGATGAGCATAAAATGGGACTTAAAATGTATCTGTAATGTGTGATATTTTAGAAGAATGAATTCATGTATTGTTTATGTAATTAACTGTTAACTGAAAAAATGCACAGAATAATAAACAGAAGCAGTATTTATCATGGAAAGAACTCAGACTTCAAATCAGATAGACTTGAGTTTTCAGGGGTGGGCAAACTTTTCGACTTGAGGGCCACAATGGGTTCTTAAACTGGACCGGAGGGCCGGAACAAAAGCATGGATGGAGTGTTTGTGTGAACTAATATAAATTCAAAGTAAACATCATTACATAAAAGAGTAAGGTCTTTTTTTTTTTTTTAGTTTTATTCATTTCAAACGGGCCGTAGTTTGCCCACGGCTGGTTTAGATTCTATGCTCCTACAGGTATGAGACTTCAGGTAGTTGATTTTAACTCACTTCTTTAGTCTCACTTCTCTTACCTGTAAAATGGTGATAATAACACCCGCCTCATAGGATTGTTGTGAGGATTTAATTAAATTAGATAATATATTAAAAGGGGTTAGTATAGTGGTAGGAAAGAGTTAATAGATAGTAAGCTATTGTTCCTGCTAAAATTGAGATTTTGTTATTTTCTGTACTGCTTAATTGTTTAGCCTCTGACTCCTCTGAACATCTAGCAAATAGGCTAGTGTTCATTTTTTGGAATAGTATCATGCTGTAACATGTCTAGTGATCTCATTCTATGCTTCCTAAATGAGTAATAGATTACACTTTCAGGTTGTACAAAGTCAATACTAGCAAGTCCCTAATAACTATTTTTCCTTGAGGTCCTCAAAATTTATGAAAATATCTATAGTGCTTAACAAAGCCTTTTTCTACATCACTGTGGTTGTGAGACCAAACTAACAATGAAAAGTATTCCTGTCCCATAATCTTAACCAAAGAGTAATGAGCAATCACTTAACCTTAAGAATGACCAAACAGGTTTGAACAGGACTATCTGTTTCTCTGAGGCAACTTAACATTCCAAGATTAAATCTCACCACCCCCCACCCCATGTTCAAAAGGAAATTTGAGTTCTCTGCACTATGTGATAAATGAAGGTGTCGTATTACCAAAGCTTTGTGACAGGTCTCTAATATGAGTTAGTCCACTTTAGCATATTTCAGTTTCTTTGCCATTGGAGATGACCAGTCTGTCATTAATGACAACATTCTTTTAGGTGCCAACACATGACATTTATAATTTACAGTGGGAATTTAATTCAACTGTGTCAATTAGCTAAGTTTACCTGAACAAATATAAGTGATCACATTTCTAGAAATGTGAATGCAGATTATGAGGGTGAACATGGTGAATCCTATTCTGGTAATTATGGGGGGAAAAAGAAAACGAGGGAAGAGAAATAAGGAAGAAACAAGAGGTAAGACTATGTGATGATCTTAATGCTCACCCTAGTTAGAATATCACCCATAAAAAAACAAAGAGAACATGAATTTCAATGTTATAACTGTGACTTGTAAAATAATAATTATAATAATAAAAATAATATCTTTTATAAATCAAAAGAGTAATGCATTTATTGGGGTAAAAAACAAACAAACAAAAAACCCACACACCAAACAGAATTGCGTGAAGTGAGAAAAGTTTTAAAAAGTGGCTAAGATCACAAAGCTAAGTCTTCTAACAGTGAAGACTAGAACCCACCCAGGTCTTCTAATTCATGGTTCAGTACGCTGTCCATGCGATTCTTATTCCAATATACTTGTGTGTGTGTGTGTGTGTCTCTCTGTGTGTGTGTGTGTGTGTATTATCATTTAGCTTCTCTGCATCTAGTCTGCTCATCTTTAAAATAGGGGTCGTCAGAGAGAGAAGAGAGAAAAAAATAAATAAAAAATAAGGGGTTGTAACAAATCTGAAGGTGGTCATGGGCATCTGAGGGCTATTTTTAAGATTCTGCCGAAGAATAGTGATACTGTTCTTTCATAATAGTGAGACTGATTATTACAGGGTGTGCCCCAAACGTTACTGCAGCACATCAGTCACAGAGAGTATATACTCCGCCTGGCAACAGTTCAGCACAACAGCCAAAATTAACCAGCAAAGTGTACTCAGTGGGATCCTCGTACTGGAAAGATGGGAAACCACTGGACTAGATAGCTATGCTGCTTTAGTGGCGACAGAGAGTTAACTCCCTGCTCACTGCTCTCGCTGTTGGCACCGTATCTGAAAAGCCAGGACCAGGAGATGAGCCAGAGTTTGAAGAGGGTTCACAGCTTGATCTGGGAGTTGGCGGTGAAGATCTCCGCTGGACTCATAAAGATCATACTGCAGATAAGAAGCCACCCCGGAAGGCAGGCGAAACAGACTCACAGGCCTCCAGGCCAAAGCAGGGCCTGTGCTTAGTCTTCCTAGGTTTTATTTATATTTCCATAAATTCACGTATTTTTGTTTCAGACTTGTTTCTTAGGCTGCAAGGCCTGAAACAGCCTTGCTGTTTCACACTTCGCTGGTGGGGGATTTGGCCATGAACATATATCCCTTTTTAATTTTTCATTAGAGATGTAAGTTTTTTAAAAATATATTTTTATTGATTTCAGAGAGGAAGGAAAAGGGAGAGAGAGTGATGGAAATATCAGCGATGAGAGAGAACCATTGACTGGCTGCCTCCTGCACGCCCCTTCCTGGGGATGGAGCCCACAACCCGGGCATGTGCCCTGACTGGGAATTGAATCATGACCTCCTGGTCCATACGTCGACACTCAACCACTGAGCCACGCCAGCTGGGGTAGAGATGAAAATTAATCACTGCCCGCATAAGCCTTGTGTTTCTTTTCTTTTCAATAGCAAATTACTAGCGTGGGATTTTAAATCACAATGTTGAGGTAACAATATCTTATTTAGATTAAAGATATATAACTTCTGAATTTAATCAAATTTTATGCATTTTATCTAGATCATTCGAATGATTCTTAAATTGAAACTTTTGCTGTTTCGCTCTTTTTTTCAATGATGACAGATCACTTGGAGGTCAGGAACTCACATTTTGATGTTGGATTCTATTGTCAGGCACACTTCTCCCTAACTCCTGTGTAAAGAGTAACTCAAACTTCTTGGTTATTTTTAAAAACCATTTAGGGGTATTGAATCCTTATCAAAAATTCATCTTTTAATGGTCAAATTCTGAGAGTAATGACAGCTTTAGGCAACAATATGAATGAATGAATCTAACATAATGTGGAACAAAGGAAACAAAAGAGTATATACTGTAATGATTCCGTTTATCTATATTATAAAAAGCAAGTGGCCCTAACGCTGTGACACCTTAACGACCAAACGGCGAGTGGGCGGGGCTGCAAGTGCAGTGAGGCACACACAGGTGGGCGGAGCTGCATGATTTCATGTGCTGGGCTTCTAGTATAAAATAAGACTTGAGCCCTCTCCAGTTTTGCTCAGTGGATAGAGTTTCAGCCTGCTGACTGAAGGGTCCAGGGTTCAATTCCCATCAAGGGCACATGCCTGGGTTGCAGGCTCGATCCCCAGGAGGGGGCATGCAGAAGGCAGCAGATTAATGATACTCTCTCATCATGGATGTTTCTATCTCTCTCTCCCTCTCCCCTCCTCTCTGACATCAATAAAAATATATTTTTAAAAAATCTAAAGTTGACAAATTTAATCTATGTTGTTAGAAGCTGGGTAATGTTTTCCTTTGTGGTGGAGAGGTGAGGCAGTGATTAAGAAGTGGTGTGGGGCATCTTCTGGGGTGCTTGTAATATTGTAATTCTTATTTATTTATTTAATATATTTTTATTGATTTTTAGAGAGGAAGAGAGAGGGAGAGAGAGAAACTTCAATAATGAGAAATAATCATTGATCCGTCAGCTGCTTCCTGCATGCCCCACACTGGGGTTGGAGCCTACAACCTGAGCATGTGCCCTGACTGGGAATTGAACTGGTGACCTCTAGGTTCATGGGTCGACGCTCAACCACTGAGCTACACTGGCTGGGAGAGTTAAATTTACATCTTCCATTTGAAAGGGCGAGTCATCGCGGGGCCTGACCACGCTGCTGGCGGCCTCGGGCACCGACTCCCCAGCCCACGGTGGGAGCCCGGCGCAGGCTGCCACCCGCCTGCCGCCCCCCGACCGGACCCAGCAGCAGCGGGGGCGGGGTGGGGCACATGCCCTCGCTCGAGGAGATGGAGGAGGAGGCGATCGCCAGTGCCCCCGGGAACGAGACGGAGGACGTGGACTTCCTGTCTGGGCTGGAACTGGTCGATCTGCTGGACCCCCAGCAACCGGACTGGCCCCTGGAGCCTGGGCTCAGCTCGCCCTTGGGGGGGTGAGGACTGTGCCCTTCATCTTGCCCTGGGTCCTCCATTTTTGGGGCGGCCACCATGTGCTCAGGAGAGTGCCTTCTTCCCGGAAGCCCAGGCCCCTGCTAGCCACGCCCAGGATTTCTTTAAACTAACCAATGACAATCAAGGGACGTGCACGCCAGAGAGATGACCACATCCTGTGTAACAAGACCCGACTCGCGCCTGGCCAATCGGCGGGGCCCACAGTCCCCTCCCCTGCCCTTACTATAAAACCCACAATCCCATCAGGCCTCGCTCTCTCTCGGCCACTGGAGCTTACCGTTGCATCGGTGAGTGTGGCAGGGGAGCCAAACCTAGGTTTGAAATGAATGACTCTTTGCTTTTGCATCGGACTCGCTGGCTCCCTGTGGGGGTTCTTGGGAATCTTGAAATCTGGGCACAACACCATTCATTTTGAATTAAAATTTTGTATATAGTGAAGTGAAGGGAGAGGGAAAATTAACCTTTTGAATGAGGCATTTCACAACTATAATTCGAACTAAAATTATAGCTAATGTACGCTTAAGTGCCCATCCGATTTATTTTTTAATTTAAAAAATCATTTAATTAACCTAGTTTCAAAACTGTAATTCTTCTACTTGAAAGCAACTGCAGTGGCTAATTAGGTCAAAACCTATTAGCTTTGGAAATGACACATTGTGAGCCAAACACATTGTACTTGTTTCCTGGTCCAATCAGGCAACAATCACTGGTGGTTGCTTAAACTATTAAGTGACAAGTTCCTGGGGAACTCTGTAGTCGATCATCCAGGAACACCGAAACCCACTGAATAATCTTAGCAACACTAAACACAGGACACCCAGAGCTAACTACAAGCTTACAAAAAATATGGAGGCTAGAGGAACAAGAAAAACTACACTGTGTGGATACAACCAATACAGAATGTGTGAAATTCTAGAGGATAAATGATACAGTTTCTATGACAACAACAAAAAGGTATAAAAAAAGACAGAGGGAAAAATTTAAAAAAATAAAGACAGAGGGAAGTGTTATAGACTAAAATGATCTTGAGACATATTAACTAAATGCAATGTGTAGCCTTTATTTAGATCCTGAAAAAAAATAAAAATAAAAACACCGTAAGAGGATATTTTTGAGACAAGGAAAACAACATGGATTGACTTTTAGAAAAAGTAAGAATTTATTAATTTTGTTGGCTATAATAATGGTGTTGGGATTATGTTTTTAAAATCTGGTAGGAACACATACAGAAGTATTTATTTATAAGATTCTGAAACCACCTATTTATCTGCCTTGCTTTTAACAACAACATGCCCGAAGCTCCAACTAATCAACTTCGTTCAGCTTTTCTGGGGCTGAGCATGTGAGGACCACCTAAAATGTGGGGCCACATTAGAAAAGTAAAATGACAATTGTGTACTTGGTATAGAGGCAGGAAACGGTCAGCTACAGTATCATATCCGAATTTGCATAATCAAGAGGCTCGGCTGCATTTTCGTTAGTGTCGTGAGTAGACCATCGTTGATACTTTCTACCATTTGCATGTATTGTTTGTATAATTAGAAGAAAACAACAGGTGTTATGTCTTAAAAAGTAAAAATTAGTAATCCAAAAGAAAAAAAGGTAGGGGCATTAGCAGTAGAGAGCACGTTTAAAAGTATGTAACTAATAAATAATGAGGAATAAAGAAATAAAATGGAGTCACTACGGTCAAGCTGCTAAATTACTAAAATCAAGCATGCTGAGGAATGAGGAAGTTATTCTATTCTTGCCTTACCTAGCCTGGGGACTTACACTTTTAAACTTCTCGGCTGAGCGTCAATGCCTAGATGTACATTATTTCCACCGATAACCATCTGAACAACTCAGGAAAAATCAGTCCATTATCCAGACCATGACTAGACACTTGGAAGATTACCATCTTGGACCAACCCATGAGCAAAGACTGCAGGACTGGTCCTTCCCTAGCATGCTCTTTTTTATTCGAAGAACTCGCAGCTTCTCTTTCTCCTTTGGGACACTCTGGATATTAACTAGCTGTGTTTTCAGTTTGCACACCCTAAGTCCCTTGAGTAAATCTTTGTCCTTTATTTCTGGCCAAAGCCTCCTGACCGGGGTTGTCTGATTTCAAAGCCGAGGCTCTGGGTTCAAATAGGTGCACGCACTGAAGAGGTGGCGCTGCAGGAAGAAAGTGGTCCCAGAAGCAAGGACACACGAAGCCCTGCTCCACGGTGCGCCCGGGAAGGACCTCCAGCTTTGCTCCCCCTCTCGCTGGCCGCGGCACATTCCCGGCTCCTGCGACAGCCCCGGTGGCCGGCCTGAGCCTTCCGCGGAAGGGTAAGCGGCGCCCTACACGCCTGCGGCGCCTGCTTAGGGAGAAGGCGGCAGCGCCCACCAGGGCGTCTACTGTGCTGGGCCGGCGAAGCGCCGGAAACCAGGCAGAGAGCGTCACTCGGGTGGGCGGTGCCCGTGAAGGCGGAACCGGAGCCGCAGCGGAGGGCGGGGCTTCGGAGCTCCTCCGCTTCCTATTGGACCTGACCGCTGCTAGTCACGGCCTCCTTTCCGTCCCCACCTTTTCCGCGCTGGCCGTCAGTTAAATGACGGGCGGGGCGGGGCGGGGCGGGGCCGGGCCAGTGGCGACTTCCGGTAAGGGAAGAGAGTTGCAGCCTAGGAGGGGCTGCCGAGAGGTGGAGGAGGAAGAGGGAAGCTCCGGGCGGCGGCTGCAGTAGGTGCTGGCTGTAGGTTGTCGGGGGCAGCGGCGGCTCTCTCGCAGGCGGACGATGGACAGCCAGGGCAGGAAGGTGGTGGTGTGCGACAACGGCACCGGGGTAAGCTCCCGACGGGGAGGCCGCGGTGGCCCCGGGTCTGGGTGGGGCGCACGGGCCCTGGGCGCTTGGGGTTGCACCCTGGGCCCTCGAGCCGTCCGGGCCAACGGGCGCGGGGCAGCCCTTTCCGCATCCGTGGATGTAGCGAGCGAGGGCCCTGGTCTCCCCGAGCTTACCACCCCCTCATCCATCCGGGTCGGGGCGGCGGGCGAGGCCGGCGCTGCCCGGGGACCCATGCCTGCTGCCCTGCAGGGGCCGGCTCCACGCCCCACGCTGGGCGATCTGGCTAAAGGGTCGGAGGGTAAAAGACGAGGTGTGTTCGCGAAGGGCTTCGTTGCCCCGGGTCGCCGGTGTGTGAAAAGGGGAAAGACCCAGAGGCCTTCCTTTTCCTGTGTAGGTACCGAATGGGAGGCAGGAAACGGGTTTAAAGAAGAAAAAAAAAAAAAAGGAAGTACTGTCAGTGCAAGCCTCAGCCCTTCAGCAGTTTTGAGGTTTTGTGTTTTTTTTCTTTTTGAGGGAAGTAGAGACCAGATCGGAGTGCATAATTCACTTTTTGTTCTGCATGCCGGGAATTTTGCCCACGGCGGCCCCGCGGAGACCTGCATGTTCCATTGAATGGTCTTGGGACGTCCAGACCCTCAAGGGGTCCCAGTGTTAGTTCTGCTGACCTTGCGGGAAGTTCATCCGTGTTGGCACCTCCCTCCCCCCGGTTTTAATTTTTTTAAATCTTCACCCGGGGATATGCTTTTATTTTATATTATTGATTTTAGAGAGAGGGGAAGGGAGAAGGAGAGAGAAACATGGATGTGAGAGAGAGAAAAACATCATGGGTTGCCTCCCATTCGCCCCCCGGATCAAACCCGAAACTTGGGTAGGTGCCCTGACCGGCATCCAACAGAGACCCTTCTGTGCACGGACGCTCCAACCAACTGAGCCACACTGGCCAGGACCCCCCGTTTTCGTCCTTAGGTACAGATTACAGATAATGTTGGTCTTTAAGAGTCTAAAACGCAAATAATTGTAAAAATCGGAGTAAAACACTGATTAAGAAATTATTTGAAAGCTGTTTCTTTCAAACGCGCACCCCCCCCCCCCCCCCCCCCCCGCTTTAAAAATGTATTTTGGGCAGCCAAGGCAGAAAATTAGAAGACAGAAATGCTACTTACGTTGGATGAGTTCCATAGAGGTAATTTTCTCCTACATTACAGTGATGTCTAACCATTTTGGAGTTGCATATTTTGTGACTTTTCTCCCCCTTCTTCCATAAATGTGACATATGAATTAAAAAAGATTTTACGTGAACTTTCAAATTGGATTGTTGAGGAGGGGAAAAGACCTAATATTCATTGCCATAATACTTCCCTTGATGGAATTTGTTACAGACTTTTACAAGTAATAATTATACTAGCTTTATCTGAACTTAGTTAAAAATGGTCTGTGAGTAATAAGGGTGTTATCATATAATGGGACATCATACAAAATGAAATACTTAAAAAACAGAGGCAGATCTACTGCTATGGAAAGTTGTCTAAGATTTATTGTTAAGTTAAAAAATGATCCAGTTATGTGAGTGTTCTTTATTAAAAATATTTATATGTTCACAGACTTGTGTGTGTATATGAAAGTTTTGGAGGGATACATAAAAAAATGTTCATAGTGATTACCTGTGAGACTAGGGATAACGGAGTGAGGGAAGATAAGGACTTCATGACTCTAATTATTGGGAAAATGTTCTTTGTGTTTTTAACAAGACGTACTGTTAAATTATCTTTAAACAAAAGAAACTATAAACATTTGTTTTATAGTTATAACTCAGTTAAAGGTACTTTTTAAGAGATATTAGTCTCAAGTTGACCTCTATATAAACTTAAAGCTTTAAAAATTGAATTTAAAACATTTTGTTTTGTGAATATGCCAGATAATTCTCTTTAGAAATCTGAGCCATTTATGTTTTAATGGATTCCTCTTTTTCTTTTTTAATTTTTAGAAAAAGTGGAAGGAAGGGGGGCGGGTAGAGAGAGAGAGAGAGAGAAACATTGGTTATAGTGACATATTGCTTCCTGCATGCCCGGACCAGGGCTGGGGGGATGGAGCTTGCAACTGAGGTATGGGCCCTTGACCCTAATCGAACCTGGGACCCTTCAGTCCACTGAGCCAAATCAGCTAGGGCTGGATTCCTCTTTTTTTGTGGGGGAGGGGTGATTCCTCTTTTTTGAAGGCTAATGAACCCTATATTTGTAATGAGTTTTGTGATACTCAATTAGAATAGGGATGTTAACTGTGAGCTCATTAAAGAAAAGTTTGTTTTTAATTTGAGAGAGAGGGGAGAGAGAGAGAGAGAGAGAGAGAGAGAGAGAGAAAGATATGATAGATATCAATGGGCTGCCTCCAGCACACATCTGGACCACCAGGGTTTGAACCTGCAACCTGGGTATGTGCCCTGACCAGGAATCGAACCTGCACCTTTTGGTGTATGGGACAACACTCCAACTGAGCTACACCGGCCAGGGTCATGAGCTCATTTTTATGTTACTGTTTCATTAGTTTATCTATGTTAGGAAGCTGATTGTATATTGTTGATTAGTCTTATTCTAATTAATAATTTAAGGATTTTGTTCTTTAAGAGAAAAGATCAGTTACTATTACCTACATAGGAAAAAGTGTAGCTGGTTCAAGTAAAAACATATTTGGTGTTACATTTCTTATTTTTAAATTTTATTCAGATTTTCTATAGACATAATCAACTTCAAATGAAGGGACAGTTCTGATATGTCCCAGTTTCAATTCCAGTCAAGGGCACATGCCTAGGTTGTGGGCTCGATCCCAGTAGGGGGCGTGCAGGAGGCAGCTGATCGATGATTCTCTCTCATCATTGATGTTTCTATCTCTTCCTCTCTGAAATCAATAAAAAATATATTAAAAATAATAATAAATAACAATTTAGAAAAATAGAAACCACTTAGATTCTATATTCTTTTTTATAGTCATCTTGATTTTATTTGGTTAGCTGAAGGTATAATGATTCCTTTACAATGATATATTAAACAAGATATTCAAATTTAATTTCTAAAAACTTGTGGAAATAGTTCTTACCCTAAAGCAACTTGCCTCTTACACGTTTTAGGTTTTAAAGTTTTAATTATAGGCAATTTGAGAAGTTGATGATTTTTTTAACTCCTCTGGCAGGCCCTAAGTCGAATGTTCTAAGAGTAAGTGAGTTCTTATGATCACATGCTGACTGTTGGCCCTTGTTCTGCTTCCTCACTAGCCCCCAACCAGTTTCTCATTAGGGCAGCCTAGAGGAGTAAAACTCATCCAGTTCTAATGATTTGCTTCATCCTCATAACTGTTCAAACCTACCACCTAAAATAGAGCCACTGAAAGTGGCCAAATAGGTGAAAATCTAGATATCTGCTTAGGTTTAGATGCCTTTCAAGAGTTCTGCCCAGGCCTCTGGTGTTGTGTATTCTGTTATCAAATTTGGGTGATTTCATCAGCAGTGAGTTAGTTCACCACCCACAATGCAGACACCTGCCTACTACGTGACTGGTAGTTTTTAGGGCCTAGTGATACAAAGTAGCTTATAATGCTAGGATAACTATATTTTCACTAGTGGCCCAGTGCACCTATTCGTGCATGTGTACATTGAAAGGAAAATAATTAGAAGAAATATTTTAATATTGCTATTTTCCCTTTCTCTGTAATGGACACTGGTCGCTGTCTGCTGGGCAATTGGTGGGGTGATTGGGCCGCTCGCATCTGCCTTGGCCTGGCGCTGCCTGCTCACCTGCTCCACCATCCCGCCACAGTCCTGCCCTCGAAGGGCCCATCAGGGGCTGGCAGCACCTCCACTGCCACCTGCTGCCAGCGCCACGTTGTGGACGCCCACCATGTTCCGTGCCGCCCCCTGGTGGTCAGTGCACGTCATAGTAAGCGGTCAAACTTCTGGTTGAGGGGACAATTTGCATATTAGGCTTTTATTCTATAGGATTATATAGGATTTGTAATTCCCATTTATATTTGCATATGGCCTGCTCTATCTGGCTTATGTTAATTTATTTTGTTGAATTCAGAAGTGTTTGGAATAGAAATAAATAAAAAACAAATTTGATTTTTCCCTGGCTGATGTGGTTTAGTAGTTAGAGTGTCTGCCCGCACACTGAAGGGTCTTGGGTTTTATTCCTGGTCAAGGGCACTGTACCTGGGTTGCAATTTCCATCCCTGGTCCTCGTCAGTGTGGGAGGCAGCCAATTGTGTGTGTGTGTGTGTGTGTGTGTCTCTCTCTCTCTCTCTCTCTCTTCCTCCCTCCTCCTTCCCTCCCTCCTTCTCTTCCTTCCACTCTAAAAATCAATGGAAAAAATAGCCCCAGGTGAGGATTAAGGGAAAAAAACCTCACAACAGAACACATTTGGTTTTACCTGTAAAATGCTTTGGAATAAATAGAATGAATATTTTGGTTGAGATCAGGATAATCACTATGAAATTAAAGTAATATACCAGTACTATCAGATAAAATTAATAAAGAAAAATACAATAAGTCCAAGTGAAGCTTTATAAATCTGTTTATTTTTTGAGAGGAAAAATACTTTTAGAGCAAATGTACAGGAACTCTTTTTTCATCTTTGCTTGAAAGAACATTATAGTGGTCATGTTCTTACCATTAGATGACTCAGTGGGAAGTAAGGGAGCTAGTTTAAACCACAGTGCTATGAAGAGGAAACTATATATGGTAAAAAGCTATTTCTTAAACACAGACTTATTGCACACAATGAGAGAACTAAGTCTCCAAGTCTTAAAATGATTGGAGTGGGGGAGGAATTTCAAGGTTTAAATGATGCTAAATGAGTAGCTTAGGAAAGAATATTTTCATTTCATCACATCATGGTTTAGATTTAGATTTTTTAAAATACAGACTTTTTTTGCAATAAACGAAATGCTGGATTGTCTGTTAGTTTCTCTTATCAAGAAATAGGTTATTGTAATAATATTCGTGTTATTATAGCTATTTGTGCTTTCACATTTGAAGTAATGTGAAATAGTGCAGTTGTTGCCATTGTGACCGAATTATCTTATACCCTGTAGGAATGCTAACACTAGATTACTATGGCAGCAAATGCTTGCAATAAACTACTTAAGCAGAGTAATTTCATTAACAAGTGAGTGATAGCTTTAATTGGAATTAAAAGCCACATTTTCCTTTTTTGTAAAGCACAGGAATAGCAGGTTTACAATTGTTTTTCTAGTTTCAGGTGGGGAGGGGTTGTCCCAGTTTTTGTCTTCTTACCTCAGGCACTTGGGAAATATTTTGTCCCTTGAAATATATTCAAACAAGAGTTTTAAGATATGAACTATGCATCTGAACAGTTACAGTCAGAAAACATTGAGTGATGTGATTGTTTACAGATTTGCCACGTTGCATGATTCTGAAAGTGAGGCCTGATCATGAGAGGAGAGGCATATCAACCTTCCCAGGACTTGACTTGTGCCCCATCCGAAGCTCTTCCACCTTCACCTTCTATTATGATTTCGCACTTAAATCATTTGTTTACATTTAATATGCTGAAAATGGCTCTCCCAGACTTACCGATTCTTTTTTCAGTCAATTCATTTTATAATTTTCCTTAATACTTTGAGGTAAACATAAGAACTTTATTTACTTTCTATATTTGGAATACATATATAATTTATGATTAATGCTTATATTAGGCAGGTGATCATGACAAATTTTATTTATATAGAAATTTCAGTATGGCGAGGACAATAACAGATTCTCTACCCTTCCACAACATTTCAGTTCACATCAAGTGAGCTGGATTTTGACTTAGTTCTGATCGGGGCAGTGCCCAGCATGGCCCTGGCAGGGACAAGGAGTCCCTCGTCTTCTCCCTCTGAAGGCAGTGAAGACAAAGGAGCTGTGCTCCCCACCAGGAACAGAAGGCAGTGCTGCCATATGCCAAAGAGCAGATTAAACATAGCCCCAAGTCCACTCACCTCTAGCTCAACTCATCTTTAAAGCCTGTTCCTAACATATATTGCAACTGGCCTGAACACTTTCCCAGAGCTCCTCCACACACATCAGGCCCACGTTTTAGAGTGGGGAGGGGCAGGACACAGGAGAGGTTACCCAAAAGTACCCAAATGTAGGCCCCGAAGGGAAGAGAATCACTGCACTAGAGGGTACCAGGTTTCCAGAGCTCTCCTCTCCATCAGGACCACACAGCACCAAGAAGCAGTGGTGACAGTATGTCTAAAGATGGAGTCCTGGAGGGCTGAGAGGCATAACTTGTATTTCTGTGCTGCCAAAAGGCTACGGCTAAAGCTGAAACATTTCTCAGCAGCCTCCCTGCTGACCTTCCCTTCCCCCCTGAAGTTTTTAATGACATTTTTCTTGCAATGTCTGCTCTTAAAAATAAGACTAAACACTATATTATTGGTATAAGAATTTAAAGACCCTTGGTTCTATTTTCAGTTTTACTGTAGTTGTTAAGTCTGCTTACGCATAAAATGGAAGTATTAAAGTCAATAATGATATGCCTTCATTGGAGAAGTACGCTATCTGAATATGAAATTGTTACCTGATATTACTAAATATATTTATCTAAATATAAAACTGTTAATAGCCCAAAATGCCTAATAAATGTTTATTTTAATATGATGCTAGTCCAGATTCCATTTAATTTTTCCCATTTTGGAAAATGAGTTGCTTAAGTGAATTTCCAGAGATGAATGCAAGCGTGCTTTAGAATTAAAACTTTAGCTCTGTTGTTCATTTTCTAACGTTTCTCTATTAAAAATACTTGTTGTTGCCCTGGCTGGGTGGCTTGGGTGGTTAGAGCAATGTCCTGACACACCAAGGTTGTGGGTTAGAGTCTCTGGTTAGGGCTCATACAGGAATCAACCACTGAATGCATAAATGGGTGGAACAACAAATTAATGTTTCTCTCTCTCCCTCTCCATCTCTAAAATCAATAAATAGGTTTTATGCCCTAACCAGTTTGACTCAGTGGATAGAGCGTCGGCCTGTGGACTGAAGGGTCCGAGGTTTGATTCTGGTCAAGGGCATGTACCTTTGTTGCAGACACATCACCAGTAGGGTGTGTGCAGGAGGCGGCTGATCGATGTTTCTCTCTCATCGATGTTTCTAACTCTCTATCCCTCTCCTTTCCTCTCTGTAAAAAAATCAATAAAATATATTAATAATAATAATAATAATAATAAATAAAATCAATAAATAAGTTTTTAAAAAAGTAGTTGTTGACTGAATTTGTCCATTTCCCTCAATATTACTTTTTTTTAAATTGAATTTTTAGAGGAAAGAGAGAAAAAGATCTAATTGAGAGCAAAACATCAATTGGCTGCCTCCTGCATGCCTCCCACTGGGGATCCTGCCACCACGCCATCCTGGCATATGCCCTGACTGGGGAATGAACCGGCAATCTTTCAGTACATGGGATGATGCCTGACCACCTGAGCCACGCTGGCCAAGGCTCAAATACTTCTTGTGTGACCACTGTGTGCCAGGACCTCTTTGAGGCATCAGGATCTAACATGAATTGCTCAGCTAAGCTCCCTGCTCTCCTAAGGCTTTCTCTGTAGTGAGGGCCTTAGGCACTAAGTAATCAGTTTTCCGGTAAATAAACATGAACTCCAGTAGTAGTCGATGCCATAAAGGAAATACAACGAGATACGATAGATTGGACGACCTGTTTAGATAATTTGAAAGTATCCAGTTTAAAATATTGTATAAATGCAAAGTGGTATTTTTCAGAGATCTATTTTTTAAATGTTTGATTGATTTCAGAGAGAGGAAGGTAGAGGGAGGGAGGGAGGGAGAGAGAGAGAGAGAGAGAGAGACATTGATCGGCTGCCTCCTGAGCCCCCTGTACTGGGAATTGAGCCTGCATTCCGAGCATGTGCCCTCATCAGAAAAGGTATCTGCGACTTCCTGGTTCATGGGATGACGCTCAACCAACTGAGCCACACCAGCCTGGCTCAGATACTGTTTTTAAATGGATATGGTACATACCTTGACTAACCCACTTTTACTCTCTTCCAGTTTGTGAAGTGTGGATATGCAGGCTCTAACTTTCCAGAACACATCTTCCCAGCTTTGGTTGGAAGACCTATTATCAGATCAACCACCAAAGTGGGAAACATTGAAATCAAGGTAATATTTTATTTATTGATAAATGAGGTTCAAAACCTATGAGATGTTCTTTGAATTAAGTAGTTTTAAAATATGCCATGAAAAGCAAAGGGGGAGGGCAGAATTTCTTATATTTTTAATTGATATCAATACCTGAAGAAAGGCATAAAAACTGAAATTAATTTTACCTAACTTTAAGTATGGCTTTGATGCCATTACTCTCTGAATGGAGTAAATCATTCAAGATTTTTATATGAATGTGAATTATTAAAAGAAAGCCTGGCATTTTTACGTTTTTCAGTTCCATATATTTGTCATCATGTATGTTAGTGTTTCCTTGGGACCTTAGACTTTTCCTTTTCACGTTCTTATGGCCTGATCCCCCTACATTTTTATATAGTTAGTCAGGAAAACACAGGGTGTAAATCTTATTGTTTCTTTTTCTCACTGATGTAATAACTGTTTTCCATGATGTGCAGGAGGAAGCGTACGAATCTTTATGTGGTCTTGCATTATTACCTTACCAGAAAGAGGAAAGAGGGAAGGTTATCATTCCCTACTCACTGTACCTGACACTAGAGACTCAGCATTAAGGATGATGGATTTTTCTCCCATATTAAAGGGATTGGAAATCAAATGGGAGTTATGATATTGTAGAAGAAAAAAGAAACAGATCAACCAAAAGGACTATTGTCACCAATTGACTTAAATTCTTCAGGTGGCCTAGGGGTCAGGTTATACAAAATGCAGTAGAATTTAGGGACTCTTTCACTGAATTATTTGTGAACAAGCTAGCATTGTTGGTCTTATCTGGACAATCTTTGGCAAGACTTCAGTGAACTATTAAGATTATGAGTCACTTGAAACATGAGTTAGGGCGAACCTCTTTGGGACATTTGTTTGAACTTTCTAGTAAGGTGGTAATAGGCAGTAGAGATTTGCTACTTGGTAGCTCTCTGCTCTTGGGATTAGAGTTGAATTAGCAATGAATAAAAATATAAATTGAAACTTAGGTTCTTGTTAATTTCTTAAAGACTTAAAATAGTGAATTATTCTGGCCTCTTGTTATTTTACGGATAGTCATCTTGAGTGGGACACTCAAGATGTTTTCATTTTAGGGTCTTTTCTTTTGGGAAATTTATGGGATTCCTTATTCTCTTTTTGTGAATTTTTGTTCTGATTGAATTCGATCTTAAGTAGACTTTGCTTAAAATTTAATTAATAATAGTGAGAAGGATAAATTTTTAAATGGAGTGGAAAGTCTTTTTATTCAGTATCAGGTTTGTAAAAAAGAATTTTTTAATGTACTTTATGGATATTAACAGTTTTGAGGTATTAAGATATATCACATATAGCCATTTTTATTCTTCAATATAGGCACAAATTTTAGCTCCCATTTTCTTGCCTTTTTTTTTTTTTTACCCCCCCTCCCCCATTTTCTTGCTTTTTAAGGCCAACTGATAGAATTGAAACTAGTCTATATACTAATGAGATGTTTTTTACTAAGGAATTCCCCAATAGCATTGCTTGTATGGTTTGCCATTCTGTGTTTTGTTGGCTCAGTACTGTTCAATCTGCTTATTAGTCTTAAGTCTTTCAAGTTAAATTGTTCTTCCAGTAAAAGACAGAAACCTATAAAATTTAACTTGACTGCTGGAGCTTGGAAAAACAACCCTAACCTTATCCTCTGCTTACCCAGCTACGCCTTCCTGTTATCATTTATTTTCCTTAATTAAGGTTCTTAAATTCAGTGATGAATTTAAAGAAACTTAACTTTTTGGAATTCCTCTGTCTAGTGCATTGACTTAGACTTTTTGTGTCTTGTTAGCTAAAATGTGGTGGTAGACTGGAAAAAAACCAAAACCTCGAAATTTAAATTGTTTAATGAGTTAATTTTCTTTTAGAAGTAATAACTTTCCTTGTTAATTTGGCCCTAATTATTAACTCCGTAAAATATAGTGGTACTGCATCTGACCTCAACCTAATTGTTCTCTATTGCTTGTATGTTTTAAAAATTTCAGTGAGGATTTTATTTAGGCCTTTTCTGACTCTTACTTCTACCTTCTCTCTCTTCACCTTTCTTGACCTGTTGAAGTAGAATAACAAAAAGATGGTAAGTGAGGTTACACACATGCTCTCTGTTTGTTTTCCACTTTTGCTTGGTGGGACAGTAGTTATTGTTTTGTGTCCCTTTAGTATTGGGGAGGGGGGTAGTTCCATATTTTAATTTTAAGTACTTTGATCCTGTACTTTCCTGATTGCATACAATGGACCAAACCAGAACTGATTTACTAACATAGTTTTGAATTGTTTTTCTTGTGTTTCTTATAGATGAATGTTATAATTAAAATGGAATGTGGTGTGCATAATATTAGAAACCAAGTAGTTTTTTATAGGATATGTGTGATCCAAAAGATTGGGGTGAAGTTGTTACATTTGGATAAATTCACTATATTGATCAATGTCAAATTGAACATTGCCCATCATACGTAGCTTGTATATATATATTTGCATCCAATACAGTATCATGTGTTTTTAATAAACAGTAAAATCTTAATATGCAAATGAAATATAGATAGTAAAGAGTGGGGAAATTCCTATACTATCCTTATTGATGAGCAGATTTTATAACATCTGAGGGGAAATAAGTACACGGTGAGTCTTATCAGACTTTTCCATAAACAACAGGTTTCTCCCTAAGTAAACGTGGCACCTTTTTCTTTTGAACTAGAAGCTTCTGGGTACATCCCAGACAATTTACTCTTTCATTGTGTTTTTTCAGTGGTAGTCTAAATGCTTCTGTAGTAGGTTGTTTTCAAATTTGTTTTTTAATATTTGTAAGCAGCTTTGACAAAGATGAATGATAGGCATTTCTAGGGATATATGTTTTAACTAGTAGCAGTAACTTTGTGGAGTTTTCTTTTGATTAAGCAAAAACATTTAAAAGTGGAAATTCTTATATTTATCTTAAATAAAAAATCATGCCTTTTCTTAATATCCTAAGAAAATTTGAGAGGCTATTTGTAGAGAACTGTGTAGACTTAATTTCACAAATATTTTTTAAGGAAATTCCTTCTAGGAACTTAATTGTGGTTTTAAAGTGTTTTTGCTCTATTTTTCAATTTGAGGTGACACTGTTCAAATGATTCTTGGCAAATATAACCTATATTGCTTGCTTCTCATGATATATAAATGCTTTTTAAACAGCATCTCTGAACAGTTACTATAACTTTTCATTCTTTCAGGTAATAGGTGATGGTTTAGGCTTGAGGTCCATTAATGAGGTGGGTGGTAAAAATCTGAGCCCGATCTGATCGCTTATAACGCGGTTCTGAGGTATGAGGGCAAGCTTGATAAAACTCTTAAGATTTTTGGTTTTTGGAAGGAGAAATGTTCTAAGGAAAATTACATGTTTAAGATTTGGATAAATTTAGGTAGCTTGAGATACTCAAATTTTAAACTAACCTAGTAAGTTAAAACTTGTTTTCTTCCATTTTAAATGTTGTCTTTGTTCAGAGGGATGGTAAGATACTTGATGCCAGACATTTCTTTCAGTTAGTCTTGTAGAGTATGTATTTCCTAGATGTAGATACACGAGGCTTTTATTTTTAGTTGGCATTAGGTCTGACATACTTAAGCTCCTATTCTTGCATGGAATGAAAATTAATATTTTGATAAAATTTGTTCAAATGTATTGTGAATGTATATTGATTTATGTAAATTATCTAATTATCTAGTGTAGTACCTTGTACAACACAAAGATATATTCTAAAGGAAAGTAAGTAACAAAATTGTGTATTAAATTATATTTGTTAATGGCCAAAAGTTATATAAGCACTTACAGGTATAAATATCTCCCTTAACATTTTATTAAGAAGTGTTTAAAATATACAGCAAAGTTGAAAAAATTTTATAGTAAAGTCCATACACCCATCACTTAGATCCTGACATTAACATTTGCTATAATATCACATATTTATCCATCTCTCCATTCATCAGTCTGTCTTGCTTTTTGATGTATTTCAAAGTATTGGTATACTTCACCCTAAATAATTCAACATACCCATGTAATTAAGTAGAGTTCACAAATACAGGGTTTTAGTGTTGCATTCTCCTATCAGATAATGCTAAATAGTTAATATTGAAGTCATTTGAATATTAAGTTGTGTTAAATTAATTTTATAAAATACTAGTTGCAATACATAAGTTTTAGAGAACATTTCTAGGACCTGCTCTCCCCTCCCTTTTTGTTGTTGCTTCAGTGGATTTTGCAGAAACCTTTTGAAAGGTCTCTGCAAAATCATGGTTTTACCTCTGGTCCTTTAAAAAATTACTTTTAAACGTTTTAAACTCATATACACAAGTTGTCTTCCAAAAATGTATACATACTTTGAATAATCATAAAGGCAGTATTTATTATTCTTAAAAGAAAAAAACATCAATTGAGCTATCAGCTATTAAAGTATGTATACATTTTTGGGGGACACCCTGTATATTTAAACCTCTGTTTTAAGACTTTAATTTTGCTGTTTCTTTTATTTTCCCCATGTTTTAAACTTAAGGTATTACAGCATATAGTTGCTATGTCTGCTGCTAGTTTTTAAAAAATTCGTCAGTACATGTAGAAATTAGGATTATTCAATATCTTGATTAGCTGATTTCTAAAATAAGTTTAAGTTCTAGGACATCATTAACTTTCTTATACATACAAAATTTGGCTTTTCAAATGTGGGTCATCTTAAATATGCTCTCATTGGAGACAAGACTTGTGAGTATTCTGCTTCATGTGTCATAATTTTCTAGCCTTACACTTAAAGATAAAAAACGTTGCTCATGAGATAATTTTAAAGAACTGTTCCCCTGTGTCTTATTTTTTTGTATATCTACAAATTTTAATTTCTCTTGATGAGGCCTGTATAGAAACTTAATTCTAATTCGGACATGTAGGTAGAAGTTTGTAAAATGTACAAGTTATATGGTGCATATATGCTTTATTGTAGTGTAAAAAGAATCATTTTTTTGCTTCTTTCATTATGCTTTATAATACTTGTCATTTTGATATTTAGTACAAAGAAATGTGCTGCATGCATTGAGCATTTTTCTGCCAGTTTTTTCCCCCTGATGTGCTATTTCACATATCACAGGCCTTATTTTTTGAATATTTGAGCAAAAGAAACAGATGAAACCTCATACAAAACCCTCCAAAATATGAAAATATGGGGTTTATTTGTGCTAATGCCCTTCTTTTGGAAACATATGTATTAAAGGTAAGGTCATTTTATTGATTTAAACCACATTGTATATAAAAATGTATTCAAGTTGGTAAGGCATTGTTCTTGAAATAAAAGATTTTTAACTTGTGGAATGAAATACTTAATCTGAATGTGCCAGAAAGATTAAAATTATTCCAAAATTCAACCAAAATCTGAGAATATAATTTTCTGAAGGTATTTTATGCAAAATTTGATTGGTCTTAAGCTTTGATATTATAATTTTTAGGATCTTATGGTTGGTGATGAGGCAAGTGAATTACGCTCAATGTTAGAAGTTAACTACCCTATGGAAAATGGCATAGTTCGAAATTGGGATGACATGAAACACCTGTGGGACTATACATTTGGACCAGAGAAACTTAACATAGATACCAGAAATTGTAAAATCTTACTCACAGAACCTCCTATGAACCCAACCAAAAACAGAGAGAAGATTGTAGAGGTAAGTTTTTAGATAGAATGTATAATGTATATATTTCTGTGTTTGCTTGTTTTTTCTTTCTAAAAATGTTCTTTCTTTTATCCTACCGTTGTTGTTAAAGATAAAGGGAATAAAAACAATTGTTGTTTTCCCCCATATCCTGTTTACTGAGCACCTAACTATATGCTAGTCATTATTTCTAAGTAGGCTATGTTGGTAAATGAAACAAAATTTTGCCACCGTGGAGCTTCCATTCTAGAAGGGCAACACACACACACACACACACACACACACACACACAAGTGACTTAATTGAATGGTTTGTTAGAAGATAATAGATGCTAACGGGGAAAAAGAGCAGATTAAGGGAGATGGGGAGTGGGGGAAGGTTGCATTTGTACATAAAATGTGGTAGTGGCCCTGTGTGAGAAGGTGATGTTTAAACAAAGACAAATTAAGAGAGTTGGCCAGGATATATGGGGAAGAGCATTTCAGTCAGACAAAGGGAGGAGTCAGAGTAAAGGTCTTAGAGTGAGTGTAAGCCTAGCATATTAAAGGGTCAACTAAGAAGCCAGTGTGCAAGAGCAACAGGAGAGTAGGTCAAAGAAGTAAAGGGGCCAGATTATCTAGGACCTTGTAGGCTCTTTTTCTTTCTTTTTTTTTAAAATACGTTTTATTGATTTCAGAGAGGAAGGGAGAGGGAGAGAGAGAGAGCTAGAAACATCAGTGATGAGAAAGAATCACTGATCAGTTGCCTTCTGCACGCCCCCCTACTGGAGATGGAGCCCGCAACCTGGGCACCCATGACTGGAATCGAACCTGGGACCCTTCAGTCTGCAGGCCAACGTTCTGTCTACTCAGCCAGACCAGTTAGGGCAACCTTGTAGGCTCTTAAAGGAAATTAGACTTTCACTTCAAGTAAAATGAAGGGCTATTACAGGGAAGGGATGTGTTCAGATTTAGGTTTTTGTGGCTGCTGTGTTGAGTAGATTATAAGGAGACAAAGTTGGAAGAGAGTCCTGTTTAGAGACTTTTTCAACTATCTTTGCAAAAGATAATCATTATTAGGTTTGGGGTAATAGCAGTGAAGTAATTGGAAGTGGCCAGATTGTGGATCTATTTTGAAGGTTGGGCCCAGAATTTTCTGATGCATTACATATGGGTAAGAGGGTATGGCGCCAAAGGTTTGACATGGACAACTGGAAGGATGGGTTAGGATTGGGGGTGGGGGCAGAGATGGATCAGGAGTTTCATTTTGGACATATTAGGTCCTCATTAGGCATCTAAGCAAAAATGTCAAATAGATAGTTCTGTAAAATAAGATCAGGTCAAGAGAAAAGTGTGAGGTTGAGGGTTTAAACTTAGGAGACATCAGGTCATAATATGGCTCACCAACGAAGTGAGAGTAGACAGTAGTCCACAGGCTTAGGACCTGGGAGACAGGAGGAACAATTGGAATGAGATTGAAAGGTTACTGAGCTAAGCAGTTACAGAGAGTAAGAATTCTACATTCTTAGTTTAGATAAGTATCTTCTCAAGGTTGTCTTTCATTTTGTTATATATGAGGTAGAAACTTTTAATAACTTAGTATTTTAGTAGCTTTCAGTTACTACTTAATGTAAATATTTTGTATTCTGTCTGTGTTTAGATGTTGATGGAAAATTAGGAAGGGTTTTAGAAGAGATTGTATCCCTTTTACTATTTGATTAAGCATACACACACACACACACACACACACACACACTAGAGGCCTGGCGCACGACATTCGTGCACTGTGGAGGGAGGAGGGGGGCCTCAGCCTGGCCTGCGCCCTCTTGCAGTCTGGGACTCTTCAGGGGATGTCCGCCTGCCGTGGAGGCGGGAGAGGCAGCCCAGCTTCTGGCTGAGTGGCACTTCCCCTGTGGGAGCCCCCTGACCATCAGGGGGCAGCTCCTGCGTCTGCCCCCTGGTGGTCAGTGTGTGTCATAGCCACAGGTCGTTCTGCCGTTCAGTCGATTTGCATGTAAGTGTTTTATTATATAGGATATGTGTGCAAAAATGCCATGAGTTGGTTTCACAGTGCTCTAAGGTCTCACCTTTTTATCTTTTTATTTTTACTCAAGAGTGCAAATTTGGCTATGAGTAATAATGCCCTACTTTAATCTCATCCAGAATGTTGGTTTTAGTACAAGTGCTTTTTACTGGCCTTATAAATAAAAACAAGTTCTAACAGACTTTCAGGTTGATAAATGCAAGCCCTCTTCCATTTTCATCCCTGTCGAGGGGGATTAAAGGATAATGGAATAGAGTACTAGTTAGAATATCTAATTGCTAACTGATAAGGATGCATTTCAGAGTTGTAAAATTTAAATTCTATATAGTGAATGTGGTCAGTTGTAAAATTTCTAAATATCTAGATATTCAGAGTGGTAGTCAGCCCCTACTAGTTAAGGTAGCGGTTCTCAACCTGTGGGTCGCGACCCCTTTGGGGTCGAATGACCCTTTCACAGGAGTCGCCTAATACCATTGGAAAACACATAATTACATATTGTTTTTGTGATTAATCACTATGCTTTAATTATGTTCAATTTGTAACAATGAAAATACATCCTGCATATCAGATATATACATTACGATTCTAACAGTAGCAAAATTAGTTATGAAGTAGCAACGAAAATAATTTTATGGTTGGGGGTCACCACAACATGAGGAACTATATTAAAGGGTCACGGCATTAGGAAGGTTGAGAACCACTGAGTTAAGGAATGCTCAGTATAGAAGACCGAAAAAAGTCCTGCCAACATTGTTCCCAGCCAACCTGGACTTCAGGGAATGAGCATGGTTTTGACTAGAGAGGACACTAGGAAACTCCTTTTCCCTCCAATGTATTCAGCTGAGTGGAGCTACAGCCTTGGCTCAGGTAGGGAGTGTGGGCTCAGCAGTAGCTAGGCAGTTCTGTATCTGCCAACATTCAGGAATTGCTGCATTATTTTTTTGCCTTCCTGTCCTGATATTTAAAAAAATATATATATATGTAGATATATCTCTATCTATCTATATATATAATTATTATTTTTTTACAGAGAGGAAGGGAGAGGGATAGAGAGTTAGAAACATCAATGAGAGAGAAACATAGATCAGCCGCCTCTTGCACACCCCCTACTGGAATGTGCCCGCAACCAAGGTACATGCCCTTGACCAGAATCGAGCCTGGGACCCTTCAGTCTGGAGGCCGATGCTCAATCCACTGAGCCAAACTGGTTAGGGTTAAAAAATATATTTTGATTGATTTCACAGAGGGAGAGGGAGAGGCATAGAAACATCAATGATAAGAATCATTGATAAAAAATAAACCATTGGTCAGCTGCCTCCAACATGTCCCTCCCTACTGGGGATCGAGCCCCCAACCCAGTCAGGGCACTGCCTCTGTTGGGGAATTGAACAGTGACCTCCTGGTTCATAGGTTGATGCTCAAGCACTGAACCATACCAGCTGGGCTCTGCTCTACTATTTTACTAACACATTTTTTCTTTTAAACTCTTGGAGGTAGTTTGTCTTTAAATTAAAAAAATATTTCCCTTAAAGGACATCAATTAAGAAAGGCTTGTTCAAATGTAAAATGCTTTTACTCTAATTAGCCATTAACAAAAACATTCCGAAATCTTTGCTTTGTAGCACTTATGAAATGCTTGGGGACTCAGTATATATCCAAAAACCTGTCCCTAAAATTGGAGCTCTGACAGCAGAAGTTAATCGAGGCGAAAAGCGCTAAAGTAAATGGAGGACTTTTAAGTTTCTTGGTTCTGTTTTGGCCAAAAACATAATTAGAATATGTAACTTCTAAATACAATTGTTGTTGTTTTTTTTTCTTTGCATTTTCAGGTAATGTTTGAAACTTACCAGTTTTCTGGTGTATATGTAGCCATCCAAGCTGTTCTGACTTTGTATGCTCAAGGTAGGTGAAGCTTAACTTTTAGAATAATCGATTCAGCAGATATTTATTATGTTTTATGTCAAAGGAATTTGATTTTTCACTAAGTTGTAAATCCCAGAAAAGCACAGCATTTACATATTTATTTAGTTATTTTAAATATTTTCAGTTTTTAAAAATTGTCAATTACATTTTATTTTCCTAAGTAAAAAAAGATTTCTCAATTTTTAAAAAAGTACTATGTTCCCTTTTTAGGTTATTTTGAAGTAAAAAATTTTTTATGCAGTGGAGAATGAATATGGAATTTGGCTTCAGAATTGGTAGATTAAAAAAAAAAAAGCAGATCTAAAAACATTAGTATAGCCCGGCTGGCATGGCTCAGTGGTTGAGCGTCAACCTATGAACCAGGAGGTCATGGGTTTGATTCCTAGTCAGGGCACATGCCCAGGTTGCAGGCTCCATCCCCAGTGTGAGGCATGCAGGAGGTAACCTATCAATGATTCTCTCTCATCATTGATGTTTCTATCTTTCTATCCCTCTCGCTTCTTCTCTGAAATAAATAAAAATATATTAAAATAAATAAATAAATAAATAATAAATAAATAAATAAATAAATAAATAAAGACTAGTACAAAAGAATGCTTGTCAGATACATAATAAGTACAAAGAAGAAGGTATACATTTGGGAGTACTTTCCTAACTTTTGAGATGTACATTTAATGGAGGGGGCTACTATGTTTTCTTGGGACTGCCATTAGTACCCGCCTTCCTATCTATTGGGAATAAAATATTGGTTATGTCGTGGAGAATTCTTTATATTCTGATGGTCTCATTAAGGATTGTGGGGCTGTCAGGTGCCACAGAGTCTGTGAGGTACTTGAAATATAAAATTCTAGTCTATCTGGGAAAAAGATATAGAAACAGATAATTTTAATTCAGCACACTAGAGAAAGTTTCTGAAGGAGGTGACACCTGAGCTAACTAAGTCTCAAGCCCTAGCACTTAAGCAGCAGTGTGTACGATCTAGTACAGTGATGGCGAACCTTTTGAGCTCGGTGTGTCAGCATTTTGAAAAACCCAAACTTAACTCTGGTGCCATGTCACATATAGAAATTTTTTGATATTGCAACCATAGTAAAACAAAGACTTATATTTTTGATATTTATTTTATACTAGAGGCCCAGTGCACAAAAATTTGTGCACTCAGGGAGGCGGGGGGTCCCTCAGCCCGGCCTGTGCCCTCTTGCAGTCTGGGACCCCTCGGGAGATGTCCACCTGCTGGCTTAGGCCCTCTCCCCAGGGGATCGGGCCTAAGCTGGCAGTCAGACATCCCTCTGGCAGCCTGGGAGCCCTTGGGGGATGTCCACTTGCCAGTGGGGAGCAGGCCTAAGCTGCAGTTGGACATCCTTAGTGCTGCAGAGGAGGTGGGAGAGGCTCCCGCCCCCACCGCTGTGCTGGCAGCTGGCAGCCTGGCTTGTGGCTGAGCAGAGCTCCCCCTGTGGGAGCGCACTGACCGCCAGGGGGCAGCTCCTACATTGAGCATTTGCCCGCTGGTTGTCAGTGTGTGTATAGTGACCAGCCATTCCCAGTGTTCTGCTGTTAGGGTCAATTTGCATATTACCCTTTTATTATATAGGATAGAGGCCTGGTGCACGGGTGGGGGCAGGCTGGTTTGCCCTGAAGGGTGTCCCAGATCAGGGTAGGGGTCCCGCTGGGGTGCCTGGCCAGCCTGGGTGAGGGGCTGATGGCTGTTTGCAGGCTGGCCAACCCCCCCAGTGGGGACCCTTATCCCATGGGGGTGTGGCCATCCTGGGTGAGGGTCTGAGGGCCGTTTTCAGGCTGGCCATGCCCCCTGGCAACCCAAGCTCCCAGCCTCTCTCTTTTTTTTTTTCTGGGATTTATTTATCTTCTATAATTGAAACTTTGTAGCCTTGAGTGGAGCCCAGGGCCGGCCAGGGCAGGCGGGAAGCTTGGCTTCCTCCATCACCAGGGGCAACCCAAGCCTCCTGCTCGCTCCAGCTCCGTGGCCACTGCCATCTTAGTTGGGTTAATTTGCATACTTTCTCCTGATGGGCTGGTGGGCGTGGCTTGTGGGCGTGGCTTGAGCGCAGCAGAGGGACAGTTAATTTGCATGTTTCTCTTTTATTATATAGGATATTTAAATGCCATTTAATAAAGAAAAATCAACCAAAAAAATGAGTTTGCATGTCATAGGTTCCCCATCACTGATCTAGTACTTAGAAAACACACTTTAATATTAAGGTGAGTCATCTGACTCTACATGTGGATTAGTAAAAATCACCATTTATAAAACACATACTGGGTGTTTTAAAGCTGTCTTTATTACTACATATAGATACTTAGAAAATACTTAGAGGAACTAAGTGTGGCATGTACTTTAACACTCTGTTGTGTAGAGGATAAGGCAGTGAGTAAACTAGACTGGTCTCCTTGCCTTTAAAGCAATTACAGTCCAGCTATGAGTAGTTTCTCCTTTGAAGAAGGAATCAAATTTCACTTTCTGCCTGGCTGGTGTGACTCTGTGGTTGAGTATTGACCTGTGAACCAGGAGGTCACAGTTCGATTCCTGGTCGGGGCACATGCCCGGGTTGGGGGCTCAATTTCCAGTAGGGGGATGCAGAAGGCAGCAGATCAATGATTCTCTCTCATCCTTGATACTTCTCTCTTTTCTCCTTCTCCCTTCCTCTCTGAAATCAATTTTTTAAATTAATTTGTTACTTTACAAGGAGTGATTATCTGCATGTAGGTAATTTTGTTTCATTAAAATAAAATAAATTTCAGAATTTATTTTAGAAAATAATTTGGAAAAAAATAGATATAATTTTTTTAAAATCTAAGCTTTGAAACTGGTGATTATAGTTCTAGTTCTGCTGAAATGGAATTTTTGTTTGACTTGCACTTGAATAAAATTGACCTTAACAGATTTTTCTAGCAATATTCATAAATTTATTTTCATCCAATGAGAAGTTATCCTCTCTTAATTCCTGATATTTAACTATTTTTGTTTAGCTGTTGAATATTTAATTTGAGAAATGATAATCTAGCAATGATAATCAAAAGAACTTAAGCCATAGTAAAATTCTCCTTCTAAAGAACTTGTTTAGTGCTACTAGTTTAAAAAAAGGTAGGGAGAAGCATTCAGAACCATGAACGAAGGTGTTTATTTTAAATTGATATTTGAGAGAGAGAGACAGAAACATTGATTGGTTGTTCCACTTATTTATGCATTCATTGGTTGATTCTTGTATGTGCCCTGACCAGGAATCAAACCTGCAACCTTGGTGTATTGGGATGATTCTCTAACCAACTTAGCTGCCTGGCCAGGGCCCATGGAAGGTGTTTTGAATAAGAGAGGTGGTGACATGGTGATTTAGGGAAGTATGTTTGACTTCATGTACAGACAGAAGTGAAGGGAATAAGTGGAATTAGAGAATTTGGGCTGGAGATTAGAGTGGTCAGGGAAGGTATAAACGAAAAGGTTGGTACTGGATTAAGTCTTAAAAGACCCCATTGAAATTGAGGTGGAAAAAATACATAATCCAATGACAAAAGGGTCACTGAAAATGGGTCAAATGTGTACAGGGGAAGAAAGACCAGTATGCAAGCTGGTGCGAGTGGTAGGAAACAAGGTGAAGGTGGTATGGGAAGGCCTATTTGGAAAATAAATGTAAATACCTGCTGTAATTAATATTACTGGGAGTATTTTTGAATTATTGATGTTGTGGATGCCTTTCTATTTTTTGAAATGGAAAGTTTCTTAAGAGGATGCAACGTTAAAAGGCTGTATATGATTGTCATGAAGCTTAGAATATCAAGGAAAAACAAATTATTATGTTAGCTTCCAAAGGAGGTGGTTTGAATAAATGTATTCAAAGACAAATCATTACAATTAGAAACTATAGTGCACGCAAGTTTAAATTGATAAGAAAAGGAGAGAGCCGAGAGCCTATTCGGGAATGGGAAAATGATAAAGGAATGCTTAAGCACGTTACAGATAATGCACGTTCTGGTTACAAAATATTTTTTTTTAATAATTAGAAAATGGTTTGGGTTTTTTTGGGGGGGGTTCCCCCCAAATTAATGCTGGTGCAAAAGGCAAAACACTAACTTTTGCAGCCATTTATATTTTTAAATAGCACAAATGAGAAACAAGGCAGCTTCTTTGCTGTTCTTTTATTATAAGGTTTAATTGACATTGTCTTTCTGGTTTCTGATGAATAATTGAGGTTACCTTTGACTGACTAAGATCACTTGTTCTCAGATTTCTAGCTAATATCAGCAGGAATTTTCCTGAAACAGCACAGTTTGAATATACTATATGGAAAAAATAATAATACAGACTAGATTGTTTCAACGGGTTCACGATCCACTTGTGTAGTATTTACCTTTCACATCGCTTTTCACAAAAGTTATTCAATATATTTTAGAAAATTTTACTTGAGGGGAATTCAGAGATGAATATTAAGTTGGAAAGAAAAATAAAGAATTGCACTGAGCATTAAGAACATGTGTTTTTCAGTCCTATGTCTCAGGATTGGTTTTCCCCCCATTTCTTGGGGTAATACATGATTAGACTAAAATTCTCAGAAGCGGTATGTGAGAGAATACCAACTTTAGTGTCTGTATTAGGAACACATTTTAAAATAAATAATAAAGAAATGCTGGCTTCTAGACCATTACGATTGGTGAAGTTTCTAGTTTGGCTTCTATACTAATAGTTGAAATTTTCTGGCTTTGATTTTTCTGATTTGGCTCTACTGTACTTAAAACCTCATGTTTCTTACACAGGCTTATTGACTGGAGTAGTGGTGGACTCTGGAGATGGTGTAACTCACATTTGCCCAGTTTATGAAGGCTTTTCTCTCCCTCACCTTACCAGAAGACTGGATATTGCTGGGAGGGATATTACCAGATATCTTATCAAGGTAAGCAAAAGACGATGTCCTAGAAATTAGATTTGTAGTTTGACTTAACACAAAGTTGAATGTATCATCTCAGGATTCTAGCAAATCTTCTGCATCATTAGTAAAATGGCCCAGTTGCTCCATTATCCATATAAAAATCCATATGAGATTTATGGACAAGATCTCTGGTATACTAATGAGAATATGTTATTTCATTATATAATTATGTTTGCTATTCCTGAGGAAGGGATAGAGAGGTATTTAAAAGATGGAAGATACCATAAAACTGCCTTGAACAACTTAGGCAGGCTTTTCTACCATAAAACCTTACTTTGAACAGATATATATCAAAGCTATAATCTTGCTTGGGTTGACTGTTCTTGTCCTTCCCCATAAAACGCATCGATAGCAAAGTAATATTTGATTAAAAATAGGGCCCAGATGTGCCTGACTTTAATATTTAGTAATTTTCATGGAATATATCTAGTTTTCAGTGTTTGCTATTTTAAAGTTTACTTCTTACTCTAATTAGTTATAATTTTCTTTAAAACATTGCTGGAGAAAGTATATGAGATCACTGTTTGGAGGCATGAGTACTTTTTTAATGTTTTTTAAAAAAATGGTTAGAGTATTGTCTGTACCAGAATTCCTGTAGTTAGTGTATCTCCTCTGGGTCAGTGGCTCTCAACCAGGGACGGTGCTGTCCTACAGAGGCATTTTGCAATGCCTGGAGACATGTTTTGGATGTTACAACTGCAGGAGTGCTATTAAACATCCTGTAATGAACAGGGCATCCTATAATGAACAGTCCCCACAACAAAACACTATAATGTCCAAAATGTGTATAGTGATGTCTGTGCAATAAATTGGGTTGCATTGAGTCTTCATCTTGACATTGGGTTTCTTTAGTCTCAAATTAGAATAATAATGAGGTTAGGTTAATGAGAGTTATAATACACTCATTCTAGGCCAAAGTTCTGTCTTAGGGTAACCACCAAAGGAATTTCCAAGGGTGTTACACAAAGATTAGGGGACTTGTTTTTTAGAGGTTTTTATGAAAAGTCCAGTTGTGTTTATATGTATATTATGTTTTTATTGTTTTGTTTTTTTCCTATTAGCAGGTTGAGTTCTTCCCGCCCCCCCCCCATTTGTTTAACATGCTATTGTCCATCTGTTGTGTCAGACATTATATTAGAAGCTAGAGATAAAATTTTCTAAGACCCAGAGATATCATGAATATGGTATTGAGTAAATTGCAGACAATAGGAATTTGTGACTAAAATAATATTTATTTACTAATAGACTTAATGTTTACCAAAACTATCTAAACATTAGTACTCAAACAGTACTCTTTCTTAAAACTAGCTTGTTTAACTAGCTTGTTTTACCTGTTATTCATGAACTTTTGATTCTGTTACTCTGAAGCTTCTCTGAAAAAGTGAAATAAATTCTTCTATGGTAAAGTAATGTCCCTGTTTCTGAAATAATCAGTAAGAGCTTAGGATCCACTGCCTATTGCATTTGTTATTGATGTGACATACTTAGTGAGCAATGACAACAGCTTTTACAGAGTTGAACTCATTCAGGGTAATTGTGAATTTACTGCCATATTTTTTGTGTGTGTCAGCTGCTTCTTTTGCGAGGATACGCCTTCAACCATTCTGCTGATTTTGAAACAGTTCGAATGATTAAAGAAAAATTGTGTTATGTGGGATATAATATTGAGCAAGAGCAGAAACTGGCCTTAGAAACCACAGTATTAGTTGAATCTTACACAGTAAGTATTTCCAGTGTTTTAAAATGAATAACCATGGTTATTGGTGTGTGCTTAAGGAGGTTTTCTTGGAATGCAGTTTCTTAATGAGATGTTGAAAACAAATGTGAACTTGAAATTATAACAATGAGACTTAGAACTTTGTTACAGTTTATATGAGGGGATTTGCTCCTACCTGATTTTTTTGTTGTTGTTGTTAATCCTCACATGAGGATATTTTTTCCATTGATTCTTTTAAACAGCAGAAGGGATGGGGAGAGACAGAGAGAAAGAGACACATAGATGGGTTGTCTCCTGCACGTGCCCTGACCAGGGCCAGAGATTGAGCCTGCAACTGATGTATGTGCCTTTGACTGAAATCAAACCCGGGATCCTTTAGTTCTTGGGACAATGCTCCAACCACTGAGCCAAACCGGCTAGGACTGTACCTGAATTTTTAATGTATTGCTATCTTAATTCTATCATATGCATCTGGGTATCAAATGCTTCCAGATCTCATCTTCGATCTAATTATTACTAAAATGAAATAGAATAATAGTCAGTAAAAACAAGTATTCTTAAACCATTTGATTCATGTAAGCTCTGTATATCCCAAATATATACAAAATAGTCATTTTAAAAATAAGTATACATTTTTATGAGTTATATTGTCTTATTTTTAAAGATACAGATCCAAATGGTAATGTAATACTGTGTGATTTAATGGCCCTGAGGATTCTTTCCTGAAGCTTTCTTGATAGTCCCTCTAGATTTATAACTTCATCTCTCTGCCTTGTTTGGAAGAAAGTGGCATGAGACAAAGGATGAGGGACCAAGACTGTATGACATGTTTTATTAATTTCCTCCTTTCTCAAAGAATTTGGGGCAAGTTATAAAAATATGTACGACAGGAAAGAAACAGCAAACTGATAAGTGAAGAGGGATCTGGGTGAACAAATAAAGGATAGAGTAAGATTTGATGCAAAGAAATGGGAACCATAGCGTCTTAACAGTTCCTGGGGGTAGGTAGTTCCTAGAGTAGGTGACTCCAGTGTGCCAGTAGCCAGGGTGTCCAGAGAAGTCACACCATCAAAGAGGCTAGAAATGTCAGGTACAGAGATTTTGCTAAAAACAGTCTCTGCCATGTGACGTTTTTCTAGGTATCTTGGGTGATATCATATGGTTTTTAAATTCACCTGGTGGTTTTGTTTATTTTTCTAAGGTTAAATGTTTGGATCAGTATCTTTTTTCTTTTTAAGACATTTGATACAATTTATAAAAGGACAATTCTGGAGTTTTTGAAAACTGTGATTGTTTTGCATATATCTGTAAACAGTTACAGCAAACATGGAGTAAATGTTTAAAAGGACTTGCTCTGTATGAATTTGTTGTATTGGAAAGTCAATTTTGAAATCTGAATATAATTATTGTAATTATTATAAATTAAATACACTGTGAGACATGTCAATGTAAAACTAATTCTGTTATCTCATAAAGAATTCATTAAATGCCAGTATACACAAGCACGCTTATTACTTAGGTTCATCCAATGAATTATGAGGTGATGTAAGAGAGGGAGTTTTTCTTTAACATTTCTCATTTAATTAAATATAAACAAGATGTGACTTAACTCTTCTTTTTTTTTTTAATATATTTCTTTATTGATTTCAGAGAGGAAGGGAGGAGAGAGATAGAAACATCAATGATGAGAGAGAATCATTGATCGGCTGCCTCCTGCACACCCCCTACTGGGGATCGAGCCCGCAACCCAGGCATGTGCCCTTGGCTGGAATCGAACCTGGGACCCATCGGTCCACAGGCTGACGCTCTATCCACTGAGCCAAGCCGGCCAGGGCAGACTTAACTCTTCTTTGCTTAAATTAATATTTTGTCATTATCATTTAAAATTTAATAGAACCTAATAAGTAGGATACAAAAGAACTGCCTAATAAAAAATAGTCTAGATCAGTATTCCTTAAACCTTTTTGATCATAAAGTAATTTTTGGATAAAATAATTTGACAGAAGTTCCACACATGATATAAAGTGTTTTGATAACAAAATAAGTTTCACAGAGTAATTATTTGGTGAAAGAAATTATTTAAAATTTTTAATTGAATCTGTTTATGCTACATGGTAAAAATATTTATAAAATTACAAATGTGTTAATAAGAGAAGCACATTGATACCAGGTATAATTCAAGAGCAATGGTTGATAATGCTGCCTGTTTATGCTTAGCTGAACACCAATGGAACATCCTGCACTCACGCATTGGTGATTTCTCCACAAAATTCCTGATCCTTGGGGCAAGGCATACCATTTTTAAAAGCAGGATAGAGTATGGTAATAAAAACAATTATCTAACAATACTTTGTTTTACTTTTTTTTCTCTTTTCAAAAATGTATTTCGGGAGAAATATGTTGCTGATAATGATTTTGGCTGTAAAACGTGTTTAAAAGTACTCATGTTCTGGGGAGCACTGGAAGATTTTTTAATCTCTTGCTAACACTTGGTTGATCTTGGTTTCTAGCTCCCAGATGGCCGCATTATCAAAGTCGGTGGAGAGAGATTTGAAGCACCAGAAGCTTTATTTCAGCCTCACTTGATCAATGTTGAGGGAGTGGGTGTTGCTGAATTGCTTTTTAACACAATCCAGGCAGCTGACATTGATACCAGGTATGTTAGAAATGGTGGTTTCAAAGTTATTTATCAGAAATAGAAATAGATGGAATATACATAGTTGGAATGACCAAGTTGCCTGTTATCTCACTCATGTTTGTTTTTTAAATATATCTTATTGATTTTTTACAGAGAGGAAGGGAGAGGGATAGAGAGTCAGAAACATTTATGAGAGAGAAACATCAATCAGCTGCCTCCTGCACACCTCCCACCGGGGATGTGCCCACAACCAAGGTACATGCCCCTGACCGGAACCGAACCTGGGACCCTTCAGTCCGCAGGCCGACACTCTGTCCACTGAGCCAAACCGGTTAGGGCTCACTCATGTTTTTTAAATAAATAAGGCAAAATAATTTTTTGATAGGGTGGTATTTGATGTTTACCACATTGTATCATTGTGTCTCAGAAGTCATTTTAAACTGTATTTTGAAATAATATAAACCTGAAAAGTTGCTAGGATAATAAAGAGAATGCGTGCATACTCTATCCATTTTACTGATGTTCTACTGTACATGCTTGCTTTATTATCCCTTCTCTCTTTTTTCTTGAGCTATTTGAGAGGATGAATGTTAAGTCCTCTATACTTCTTAATATTCACTTTGTAGTTTCTAAAAACAAAAATATTCCCTTATACAGCCAGAGTGTAATTATTAGATACAGGAGATTGATTACTAATAAATAATTTTTATATGTTTATTTATTTACTAGAGGCCCAATGCACAAAATTCATGCAAGAGTAGGCCTTCCTCCCCTCCGGGCTGCTGACACCAGCTTCCCTCCGGCACCCGGGACCCAGGCTTCTCTCCGGCCCTCCAGCAGGCACCCCACCCGGGACCCGGGCTTCCCTCACAGTCCCGGCTTCGTCCGGAAGGGATGTCTGGTCTAATTAGCATATTACGCTTTTATTATTATAGCTTAATCCTCACCCGAGGATTGTTTTTTTCTAGTTTTAGAGAGTGGAAGGGAGGGAATTGGGGGAGGGGAGGAGCAAAAGAGAGAAACATTGATGTGAGAGAGACAGATCAATTGGTTGCCTCCTGCATGCACCCCCACAGGGCTGCAGGATTGAACTTGCAACCCAGGCACATGCCCTTGATCAGGAATTGAACCCGAGACCTTCGTTGCACTGAGCCACACCATCCAGGGCATTACTGATAAATACTTAAATCCACCAGATTTCAGTTTCATCCACTATCCTAATAATGTCCTTTATACAGTTTTTCTTTTCTCCGGTAAAGGAGTAAATGTAGGATCACACATTGTATTTAGTTGACACAATTCCTAGACACTTTTTATCTGCTACCAGTCCTCAGTTTTTCATAATATTGACATCTTTGCAGAGTATAGGCCAATTATTTTAGAGAATTTTTTCTCAATTTGGGTTTGAATGATTTCTCATGGTTGGATTCAGGTTACAGATTTTGGGCAAAAATACTGCATATGTATGTGATGTGTCCATCTCAGGGCATCACATCCAGAGACGATGCCTGTTCCATATTGGTGATGTTAGTGTCGAGCTCTTAATGACGTTTTCTCTTTGCTCCACTGTATTGATGCCCTGTTTTTTTCTTTCCTAATTTATAAGTAATTTGTGGGAAAATACATTGAGATTTTGTAAATCTCCTGTTCCTCACCAAACTCTGCCCTCCACCTTTTTTAGCATGTATTGATGATTCTTGCCTAAATCCATTTTTATTTTTAAATATATTTTTACTGATTTTCAGAGAGAAGGAGAGATAGAAACATCAATGAGAGAGATTCATTGATCCGCTGCCTCCTGCACACCCCACACTGGGGATCACGCCTGCAACTGGGGCATGTGCCCTGACTTGAATCGAACTCTGGACCCTTCAGTCCACAGGCCAACACTCTATTCACTGAGCCAAACCGGCTAGGGCTCCATTTTTGTGATTATTGCAAGAAGGTGATTTTCTAATTCCATCATTCCTTCTGTATTTATCAGTTAGCATTCTAGCAAAAGGAAGTGCTTTTCCTTCTCCCTCTTTGTTTGTTCATTGTCAGTATGGATTCACAATTTTCTTCTCCAGTGGATTATAATTTATTACTGTCTTTACTTTGCTGCTCAAATTGTTCCTGATTTGACCAATGAGAGCACGTTCAAGCAGGCTCCTGTGTCCTTTGATGTGCCTCCATCTTTTTCGCACATTCTATTTGGGGGTACAGGATATTCCTGGCTCATCTTTAATTTTGTTTTTTGAATAAGTAGAACCTTAACAATATAGTCAAAACTACATTAAAAAGTATATGTATAAGTAGTACTCTCCAACCCCCTGTTTTCCACCCTAGTCCTCTCCTCCCTCCTATAGTAAACAGTTTCATCAGTTTCAGGTTCACCCTTTCTGTGGTTCTTGTTTTCTCTTACACAAAAGGTAGTATACTATAAGTACTCTTGCACTTTGCCTTTTGTTGTTGTTTTTTTCTTATTATATCCTAAACAATCCTATACCATTTCCTAGAGATAGTCTTCATTCCTTTTTCCAGTTGCATTCTTTTTTTCAGTGTATACATACCACGGTTTATTCAGTGAATCTTAGTCATTTAGGTAGATTCCAGTATTGTGTTGACACATAATGCTACAATAATAACCTTGTACACATTATGTTTTTGTAGTTTGGGGCATGTATATTCTGAAAATATCTCTAGAGGGGGAATTTTTGCCTC
The DNA here is from genome assembly GCF_014108235.1 of Myotis myotis. Classification (NCBI taxonomy): domain Eukaryota; kingdom Metazoa; phylum Chordata; class Mammalia; order Chiroptera; family Vespertilionidae; genus Myotis; species Myotis myotis. The sequence goes on along the minus strand of NW_023416318.1, from coordinate 17,346,852 downwards.
GAAGGCTAAGTGGTTGTAGTTTGTTATTGCTCATTTCCACTAGTAATACACAAAGGCACCTGTGTCCCCACAGCTTGTTCAAGTTTGTCAACTCTTACTTTTATGCTGGTTTGAGGAGTGAGAAATGATAACTCAGTGTAGTTTTAATTTGCATCTCCCTTAGGAGTGAAATTGAACATAATTTTTCTATGTTTAGGGCCATTTTTATATCTTTCTCTGATGAATTATCTGTTCATGGCTTTTGCCTGTTCTATAGAATTTTTGTAATTATTTTTCCTCACTTTTTAAAAGTTCCTGTTATATTAGCTCTGTTATCTATTACAGATATACTCCCCTAATTTAACACTTGTCTCTTGCTTATGGTGTTTTTAGCCATACAAAAAATTGTTTTTTATTTAGTTGTATAATTAGATACATAATTTGCCCAGCCAGAGTGGCTCAGTTGATTGAGTGTCATTGTCCTGTGCACCAAGAAGTTTGCCAGATCAATTCCCAGTCAGGGCACGTGCTTGGGTTGCGGGTTTGATCCTCAGTCGGGGAATGTGTGGAGGGAGGCCTATTGATGTTTCTCTCTCATGTCCATGTTTCTCTCTCCCTTCCACCTCCCTCTGCTTCCCTTCCTTTCTTCCTCTCTCTGGGCATGTCTTCAGGTCAGGATTAAAAAAAAAAAAGAAAAGATATATTATCTGCCCTGGCTAGGTTAGTTCAGTTGGTTAGAGCTTTGTCCCAGTATGCCAAGGTTGCAGGTTCAATCTCCAGTCAGGGCACATACAAGAATCAACCAATAAATAAGTGGATCAACAAATCGATGTTTCTCTCTCTCCCTACCTCTCTAAAATCAACCAATAAATTTGAAAAAAGATATATAATCTTTTCTTTTATTGCATCTGGAGTTTGAGTTATAGTTAGAAAGCCCTCCTCTACACCCAGGTTATTGAGGCGTTCACTCAAAAGTATTTTGTAAAGCAAGTGTTTGCTTACTTGTTTGTTTAACCCTGAGTTAAATACCCACCTAATTTTTGTGGGATGGCTGGGGAGTAGCATAATAATGGAAATTAATAAAAATAGCAATTGGCTCATAATATCCTATCTAATAAAAGAGTAATATGCAAATTGACCATCACTCCAACACAAGATAGCCACCCCCATGTGGACACAAGATGGCCACCACAAGATGGCCTGCAGGGGAGGGCATTTAGGAGGGACCAGGCCTGAAAGGGAGGGCAGTTGGGGGTGACCAGGCCTACAGGGGAGGACAGTTAGGGGCGACCAGGCCAGTAGGGAATGGCAGTTATGGGTGGCCAGGTTGGCAGGGGAGGGCAGTCAGGGGCGACCAGGCTGGCAAGGGAGGGCAGTGAGGGGTGACCAGGCCAGCAAGGGAGGGCAGTGAGGGGTGACCAGGCCAGCAAGGGAGGGCAGTTGGGGGCGACCAGGCTGGCAAGGGAGGGGAGTTAGGGGTGACCGGGCCAGCAGGGGAGGGCAGTTGGGGGCAATCGGGCCAGCAGGGGAGTGCATTGGGGGCTTCAGGCTGGCAGGGGAACAGTTAGGTGTCAATCAGGCTGGCAGGGGAGTGATTAGGGGGTGATCAAGCTGGCAGGCAGAAGCGGTTAGGGCGATCAGGCAGGCAGGCAAGCGGTTGGGAGCCAGCAGTCCTGGATTGTGAGAGGGATCCCAGATTGGAGAGGGTGCAAGCTGGGCTGAGGGACCCCCCCCCCCCCCCGTGCACGAATTTCATGCACCAGGCCTCTAGTCTATATATAAAAGCCTAAGCGACTGTTACCACTGGTCAACTGGAACTACCGGTCACTATGATGCACACCACCAGGGGGCAGAAACTCAATGCAGGAGCGGCCCCCTGGTGGTCAGTGTGCTCCCACAGTGGGAGCGCTGCTCAGCCAGAAGCTGGGCTCACGGCTGGCTCACGGGCTCGCAGCAGCACTACCGAGCGGTGGCAGCAGGTGCAGTGGGGCCAGGATGAGTGGGAGTGGTGGGGCGTCCGGCCTGGCTTGGGCTCCTCCCTGCTACCTGCCGCTTAGGCACTGCTGCTTCTCCCGAGGGGTCCCGATTGCAAGAGGGCGCAGGCCAGGCTGAAGGACCCCACCCATGCACAAATTCGTGCACTGGGCCTCTAGTAAATCTATAAATCTAATGGAGGATGATAAAACATCTAACCTAGACTTCATAATTATGATAAATTCTAATAATAGGAATTAGATAGATGCTTTTGTCCTTTGATTTAATGAAAATTGTATTTAAAAGTACATTTCCTGTTGGTGGTATTTAACGTTTTGGCATTCCTAAAACACTGGGGTCAAGTTCAGCCCCTCTCCACAGACCCGGAGTGGAAAGGAGCACAACTCAAAATTTAGTTTGTTTGTGTGTTCTACATATTGAAGGCATACATGTAAATGCTCATGGTACTTATCACATGGAGCCATACTTCAGCTGCTTGGCTTATTTATGGCACCCACATGTGCATACTTTTGCAATTAAAAACAAAAATGCTGTTCTTTTAGAAGCTAGAATTACAGTCGCTTGAGCCATTGAGAACCTGGGAGTAACTACTGAAGACACGAAGCCAGTTTGAATGAAGCCAAAATGGATGTGACTCAGCTCCTGAGCTTTACTATGAGAAGAATTCCTCAGACCCTCCCTCAGATTATGTTTTACTACATATGTAGCTATTTTATATTTGATTAACCAACAACATATTTAAGGAAAGGAGAGGATTACTATAGGAAGCAAACATGTTCATCAGTCTAACAAAAAATAACAGTGACAACCTCAAGGCAAAGGAACAAAACGGGAAACTACAAAAGGCAAATGGAAAAATTGAAAAGCAAGAACTGGGAACATAATAGAATATGGTTATTAGAGTAAACAACCCCTTCTCAGAGGCTCCAGAAAGCACTGTTATAACACAGTCCAAATAATGATAGTTTGTAATGTAAACTGGTCATTGTTAAAAGACTCGGTTACATTTCAAGTGTGTCATGCTTTAGAAGTATATTCATCAAAATTGTAACATTTTATATGAAAGGAGGGCTTGTTATCCAATAATAGTAGTAATAGCAAACATTTAGCCTGTGGTTTATATGTTGAATTTTATTTAATTCTCCTAGCAACTAGCTGACATAAATAACAGGGACTCTGAGATACTGTTTTTCTAATCTGAAACCCCAAATGGTTATCTATTGTGTCTTTCTAGATCTGAATTCTATAAGCACATTGTGCTTTCTGGAGGGTCTACAATGTACCCTGGACTACCATCACGGTTGGAACGAGAACTAAAACAGCTTTACTTAGAACGAGTTTTAAAGGGAGATGTGGAAAAGCTTTCTGTAAGTATCAATAATCCAACTAACATGCCTTTAAAACCCTGTAAAGTAGCTTGTGAATCTTGCCAGCCACCAGAGGGCGCAAGAAGTCTTTCTAAACAAATTTCTAATACAGTCAAGTATAGCCTTGAAGAGATAGGAAGCACTGAATGGTCAAGGTCATAAGGACTGTCCCAGAATGGTCATATTGCATGGCCTCTTGTGTATTCAGTGGATGGAGATGAGTAGGTCCAGGACCAAACATTCCGGGTTATCTGTAATGACTAGCCTAGAATCAAGGTGTCTCTTAAATGCATGGGAAGAACCTGCTGTACTGTGGAGGGATAAATGCCCCACTTGGTGGTTTGGGGTTGTTTTTTGTTGTTTTTTGTTTTTAACTTTTTGGTTATGTAATCAGCTTTCATTGCTACTCTTGGACTCATATTTCTGATTTTAGATTATTTTCTGGCTTTTTCTTGCATATGTCTTAGCTCCCCGATCAGATTACAAAACATCATGTCTTCAGTTCTTTTGCATCTCCATTAACTCTCATAGCTCCTGAAATAAACTTTAATTAGTAGTTGTTGGTAAGTAGTGTAGAAAGAAAATTTTAAACTAGCATAGTTAATGGTTGTTTGACGTTGATTTTTCCCCCCATAAACTGGACTGTGAAGTACACTATATATTGTGTGCTCAACCAACAGTCATTTAATTCTGAATAAATCTCTCAGGTTTGTCTCATGGACTTTAATCAACTGTATTAGATGAGATTACACATTACAGAGGACTGTACATATTGGAGACACTAATAGTACATTTCTCATATGTGACTCAAAATTGGTGAAATTAAATTGAGTGTGGACACACATACATTAAATAAATTAAAAGACTGAAAGGAGCCATATTGTCCAAGTCCTTCACTCACTTGTCAGATTTTATTGAGTTACACATATACTTTAAAATCGGTTTCAGGTGATCATTTATTTATTCAACATATATATGTTGAATTCCTTCAGGGTGACAACACTGGGATAAACAAAACAGTGGTGAACAAAAACCAAATCCCTGCTTTTAGTTTATGAAGGATAGCATCTCAGTAGTGATAAGTACTATGAAGAGAAGGAAAGTAAGGTTGGGGGTTAGAAAGTGGTAGGAGTTGGGGAGATGGTGTGTTCCTTCATGTGGTGTGATTGGGGAAGGCCTCTGATGAGAAAACTTTTGAGCAGAGACCTGAATGGAGTGAGGAAATGAGCCATGTGACTGACTCTCTAGGGGAAGAACCTTCTAGGCAGGAATAGCAAGTGCAAAAGCCCCAAGTTGGTGGGAGCTGAGAGAGCAATGGAGAGGGCTGGGAGGTGAGGTCAGAAAGACAGCCAGGACACAGTAGAGTTTGACTTGGCTCCTAGTGAAATTGGATTTTGAGCAGAGAAAGGCTAGGATCTGACTTGCTTTTAAAGGATCATTAAGTCTGATGTGAACAGGCTTTGAGGGGAGGGAGAGAGGTGAATGTAGAAAGACAGGTTGGGACGCTCTGAGAGAAGGGAGGAAGTGGTGGAGGTTTACAGAATAGGGGAGGAGTAGTAAAATGTCTTAGAGAGTGGGGGAGAGGGAAGAAATGTAATGGGATTGCCGAGCAGCACTAGGGCTCAGTTGCAGTAAGTGATGCGTTAGAAGTAAGGTGCTTAGCTTTCCTCCTGTAGTGTTCAGTTGCTTGAGGGCAATGCAAGTAGAGAGTTGATCACCTGAGTTGCAGTTTTTCCAAGTAAGTGTGAGAGGGAGAGGACAGACTCGCCAAGGATAATGTCAGGAAATGATGGAGAGGGCACACACTCATGTAGTGAGAGCAGATATGAGGAGAAATCACCTGGGGATCTGTAGATGACTTAGGCAAGGAGTAGTGGATGGAAGGAGTTTCTGAGGGCCTGTGGAGCTGTAGGGAGGAGGAGAGAGGAGCAGCAATGAAGAATAAGAATGTCTGTTACCAAGTCCCCGGGTCAGGAAGTGCTGTGAGAGGGAAACAGCAGCCAGCTGAGAAAGCTTCAAGGGCAGCAGTGTCTTCTGGGAGCCCAGCTTCCCTTAGAGTGGGGTTGGTCGGCCTGCAGCCCTGTGCCCCAAACAGCTGTTCTGCTGTAAATACAATTGTTTTGGACAAAGCCAGAGCCATTTTATATGGCGTTACCTATCACCACATATTTCTATAGCTGTCCAGAGAGACCTGCAAAGCTTCAAGTATCTGCTGTCTAGCCCTTTACAGAAACAGTTTGCTCACCCCGACCTACGAGCAAAACAGTAATTGAAATAATTATAACAGGTTAGCCTCAGAGTTGATAACTGGTGTTTTTCTGAGATGTATTATCCCATCTTCCGATTCATTTATGTGACATAAAGATACTTTAGAATGACAGTTATTTTGAGTCCTTTTGCAGGATCTGTGGCACTGTTAATAAAACTGCTACATCATGTTAAGGTTTCTTTTAGGTGGTAACTGACCGTACAGATTGAGGTGTGTCCTTGTTAGGCAGTTAATACTGGCCGTAGAGTTTGTTTGTTTGTTTGTTTGTTTGGCCATAGAGTTTTAAACTTTCCCCGCTTTCTTTCATTTGGTTACTGTGTTCATTTTTTCCAATACCCCCAGGATTTATTTTGAACATATTTGGTCTTTTTGAGAATATTTCATTTGAATTTGAAAAAGTAGAAAGAGAGCTTTGCTCATAAGAAAAGAGTTTCAATCTTTCTCTATTGCATGGGACTAAAGTCATAGCAGTGTTAGACCTTGAAGAAACCACAGAAGTCCTCTTATCCAAACTCTTCATTTGACAGCTAGCTAAGTGGTCAACCCCTGTGTTCATCCACCAGTTGATGGGAAAAGCTGCCGCAAGCAGAATCTGGTATTTGGGCTCACAATAGGGTGGTCATGGGATTTATCATTCAAATCAGGACACTTGATAGTGCTGTTACTAGTGATGGGGTAACAGGTATAAATCAGGACTGTTCTAAGCACACTAGGTATGAGCTTTGGGCAAATTACAGAATGTCTCTACCTCAGATGTCAAATCCTGCAGTCCTACTTAGACCACAGGATGTTGGTGAGAATTCCGCAGGAGAATATGTGAAGTTGTTACACAGCACAAAGCACTATGCACATGTGACATTTTATCATCTCTCTTATTTAGAAATTTAAGATCCGCATCGAAGACCCACCCCGCAGAAAGCACATGGTATTCCTGGGTGGTGCCGTTCTAGCAGACATCATGAAAGACAAAGACAACTTCTGGATGACCCGACAGGAGTACCAAGAAAAGGGTGTCCGCGTGCTGGAGAAACTCGGTGTGACTGTTCGATAAACTCCAAAGCTTGTTCCCATCACACCCCTAATGCTTTCTTTTTTCCTGTATTGCCAATCTTTGAACTCATTAAATTCCAGGACATGGAAGAGGCCCCTCTTTAACCTTTAACTGAAAAGGTCAGGTTTTATTCTGGAGTCTTGGGGAAGCTTTGTTAAATTTTTGTTAATGTGGCTAAATCTGACTGTTTAATGCAACCACTTCCTTACAAACAGAAGGAGAGGGCAAAGGGTCCTGTCTGCTGCTTTGTCTCTGCTGAGTAGGCATTTAGATCATTCCTGTAGGCTTCCTAGTTTCACTTGACTGCTCTAATGCTGCTAGTTTCAGCGCACTAGGTGGTATGCCTTTATTAGCATAAGAAACTTTAACAGGAGCTTTTACACGTTATTGGGGTGGGGGGTAAGGGATGGGTGGGCAGCTGCTGAACCCTTCGGGCATTTCATCTATATTGTGACGCTTTCAACACAGATTTAAGTACCTTACAGCTCTGGTATTAACATTTTAGGGAAATATTGGGCTCAGGACTAAATTGTATTGGGTGAGTGTTTGTGTGTAGGGGCCAGGGGAGTTGATCTTTTGATTTTCATATTTTGATTTTTGAGCTCTTCTGCTCTGGGTACAAAAGATGAACTTTATTTACAGTATTTTGATTTGGCAGGTTTTCTTCTACTTTTGATCTGCCTGGAACTGTTTTCATATGATAGAAAAAAATAAGTATAGTATCCTATGTGGCGTAGGGATTTTTTTTTTAATCAACCTTGTTATCTGGGACTAGACTCCCTAAAAAATCTATCAATAGAAAAGTAACATCTTTAAAAATGCTATTGGACATTCAAAGTACAGATTTAAAAAGTGCGTAAGAGCTGGTATTTTCTAAGAGTTTCTGTTTATACCAGAAGCATTAAGGTAAACCCAGTGCCAAGTATCATTCTTGCAAATTATTGTTTTAGATAACTGACCAGTGCTTATGTAATAAAAACAAGTAAAAACATATAAATAATTACTGGCAGTAGGTTATAATTGTTGGGTTAAAAATAACATTGAAATATGGGACTTGTTGCCAGTTGGGTAATTTTCATTCATTTTTTTTGTTTTGATTTGAACCTTAAGGAGAGTAAAATTTGACTATTTAAAATGTTGGCCAAAAAAAAAAAAAAAATCAAGATTTAAATTTGTATCTGTATTGAAAAATTAATCATATCAACATAATCGCAGCCATTTTATGCTTGAAAGAAGAATTATTGGTAATTTGTAAATGTTAGCAGACCTTCCTTCCTAATTCAGAAAATCATATTTATGAGTTCTGTCAGAATTACTTGGTATCTGAAAAAAATACTCAGGCCTGAATGCTTTCTAAATTGGAAAAACAAAGTAATAAATTATATCACGCTCAGTACAAAATGCAGATTCTGAGGGGAAAAGTTTGTTGTTTTGTTTTTCCCCCAAAAAATTATTTACTAATAATGAAAAGAAAACTTTGCTTTGAAAGGAGAAGCTTATTTTTCTGGGTAACTGAAATCGGAGAAATTATTGGCTTTAGAGTCTCTTTTGTGAGAAAACTTAAAAATCAGTTTATATGAAATAAGCAGCAAAAGGAGGCTAGTTTTCATTATGCAGCTTCTGTTATTATTAAGTATTTTTTCTCTGTTTACCTCAATTTGAACAAATAAAAGAAGTTTGCCTGCATGCTGGCCATGCTTCAGTACATGTGAATAGCCTATGAATAACATCTACTAGATTTTAGGGACCTGGATGTCTGAGTACTTTGGGATTCTAAAGTGTTCCTAAATCATGTTCTTATCAATCCCCCAGCCTTTTGAGTACTGGACTTTTGTAAAGGACACAAATGTAGGACCAGTACCTACTAGCTGTTCATTTCAGGTAAATGGATTGACTCTTGGCCTTTGGTCATGATTTTATAATATGGGGGCAGAAAACAACAAAGAATGGGATAGGCTCTTAAATAAAACAATGAAAGAGCACTTATCATCTGTCCTTTGTAGGATTTGGTTTTAATTTCATATTCTGCTAGCAAACATGACATTAAAATGGTGTATTAATATATATATAGTATAATTTTAAAATTCCATTTTATAATTTTCCTATTCCAAGGTGAAATGATGCATTTAGAAATTTTGGGGGTGGGTGAAGTGTTGTGTTTCATTGAATTTGTCTAGTATGAGTTTTTCAAATTAAAATTTTTTCTGTTATGAAAGAGATCTGATATTTAGCTCTTAAACCATTGTCATTTAAATTTCTAAAAATGATTAAAATTATTTTCTTTTAAAATTAGGATTGCTAATACTTTGATCTTTGAGAAGGGCTTCTTAGAAATAGGTCCTATGGTTAAACTTTTTTCTTCAAAACTTGTTTTTGAATGTTAACTTTTACACAGTTCTGAGCACTGTTAACAATATCAGTAAAGTATTTTGAGAAATCATTGGAAAGTTAAAAATTCTGAATTTAACATGAATACACTTCTTTTTGATTCAGAAAATAAAATCAGGTTTTTCAAAGTAAATTTGAATTTTGCCTTTCTCTTAATAGTTTTTCTCTTTAGTTTCACTTTCTTATATTCATTTATATATTCAGTTTTGCTAATGCAAGATGGATTGACAACTGTAGGCCAAGTTTCATTCAGTGTTCTATTATTTGACCCCAAAACCTCTTCATTTCTGGTATGATTTCAAATACTTGGGGGGGGGGGGGCAGGGTTTGGGGAGGATAAAAAATAAGAGCAAATGACAGCTATAGCTATATTAGAGATTTTTTAAAAATATGTATTTTATTGAATTTTTACAGAGAGAAAGGGAGAGGGAGAGTTAGAAACATCGATCAGCTGCCTCCTGCACACCCCCTACTGGGGATGTGCCCACAACCAAGGTACATGCCCTTGACTGGAATCGAACCTGGGACCTTTCAGTCCGCAGGCCAACACTCTATCCACTGAGCCAAACCGATTAGGGCTTTTAGAGATTTTTTTTTCCTCAAGCAGAGACTGTTTTGTTTCCCAGAAGATACCCTGTGGTTTTCAAATAGTAGGTAGGAATGGTAGGTAGACTGGTATGTCACATGCCTCTTTCCAAGCATATTTCAGCTCATCTGCAGACTTTTAGGCATATTATTTTTAATAAAACAACTAAAGAAGGATGAAAGTTTATTAAACTGACATTTGCCTTTGAGGATGGAGGCTGGGGAATAGACTCAAGTGTTTTTGTTTTTCCTTCAGGAAATTGTATGCTTGAATCTCATTGCTCCCTTCATGGCCGAAGTCCCCAGGACCTCCTGAGTTTGCCTCTGATGTCTTAAATGCCTTAGTTTCCAGGAGTATAGTGTGACAGCTGTCTACAAATGTTACAGAGGAAGACACTATATAAAGTGTCCTTGTGGATGGAATGAAAGTCACAATTTTGTTCATCCATTGTACAGCTGAGTGCATTTATTAACGATGATTTTAGAACCATTAGAGAAGGTGTCCAGCTATAGTGAACCAGACACTCAGGGATTGCTTTTAGTTCAGTGTTTAGTGCGCTGTCTAACCTTATACTCGGGCCAACTGCCCACAGTACCAGGGGTTTTGTAGGTTCATTTCCATTCAGCTCAAATTCTGTGACCCATTAAAAGACTGGAAATGTTACGTCAGAGGTAAGTGGAGGAAGTGGGGAGGACCTGGGAAAGCATATTTGCATCTATTGTAAGTATCCCAATTTGTGTTCTCTGCAGATGGAAAGTATCTAAGTAGGTAGGGGGAATCCAAATGATTTCTCACTTCTCTTTGGCTGAACAGAATTCCTGTTCTCTCTTATTTCTACACTCAGTTCCTTCCACCCAATAGAGAAAAAGACTGGAAAGGACTGCAAATAATTTTCCTTTAAACAGAAGAATTAGTATTTTAACTGTGATTGAAAGGTTGGATTGGGGATTGCAGAGACCAGTCACAAGGATAATACAGGATAGTTTTCAAGGGCAGGGTAGGCTCCTGAGCGCAGGGCCTTTGGCTAATACCAAGTTGAGCCTTTGCCGAGTGCAGTGGTTCTCAACCTTCCTAATGCCGCGACCCTTTAATACAGCTCCTCATGTGGTGACCCCCAACCATAAAATTATTTTCGTTGCTACTTCGTAACTGTAATTTTGCTACTGTGATGAATCGTAATATAAATATCTGATATGCAGGATGTATTTTCATTGTGACAAATTGAACATAATTAAAGCATAGTGATTAATCACAAAAACAGTATGTAACTATATATGTGTTTTCTGATGGTCTTAGGCGACCCCTGTGAAAGGGTCGTTCAACCCCCAAAAGGGTCGCGACCCACAGGTTGAGAACCGCTGGCCTAGTGAATGCTTTTTCAAGATTAGTGAAAAGAAAACGAATGAGCTGCTTTGCCCTTGAATGGGGGCTTGAAAAAGACTGCCCTAACTCTCAAGAATAAGAACTTTATTCATTAAAACTATTACAAATATTTGCATCTTAATATTTTAATATTTAACATTTTAATATTACAAATGTTTGAAATATTAATATCGAAGGTTGACATTTTAAGCAATTAGTTCAGGAAATTCTGAAGTTAAGATCTGCCACAATACTAATTTGATCTTTTTGTTAAATGAGTATCTTGATACTATGCAGGGATTGGTTTTTAAAAAAATATATTTTTATTGATTACAGAAAGGAATAGAGAGGGAGAGAGATAGAAATACCAATGACGAGAGAGAATCACCTACCAGCTACCTCCTGCATGCCCCACACTGGGGCTGGAGCCCACAACCTGGGTATGTGCCCTGACCAGGAATCAAACTGTAACCTTCTGACTCTACCACTGAGTCATGCTGGCAGACGGGAATTTTTTTTTTCTTTTTTTTTAGACCTATCAAAGTATACACAAGAAAACTGCAAGGCCTGTCTTGCTTCAGGAACCAAATCTTAGGATGTCCTGAGTAAGAATTCTCTTTTAGCTTTTCTGTTTACGTATTTCATGCCAACTTACTGTCTGAAGAGTAAGAAATGTGGGCCTATACTGGGGCTCAAATGTAAAAATAAGTTGATAATATACATTTGACCCTTTGATTTGAAACCTTCAGTCTACCTACGTGTGTGTGTGTGTGTGTGTGTGTGTGTGTTCTTAGATCTACATTTGAAGGCTTCTGCATTGCATTTAAGAATTGTTGAAAAGGAATGTAGGTTTGAAGCCTAAAGCTACGATGATGAGATACAATTCAAAGGACCTGGATGATCAAGCAGGGAGGCCATTTTGCTTATTTTGTTCTTATTTAGCGGTTTAGGTGGGATTTCATGTTTGTATCCTACAGGAAATGATGAGAGTATAATTACCTAAATTTTTTAAATAGTCAAATTGCCTCTTAATGTCTTTCTCAGTATAAAGTTCGAATCACACGGACTGTTTAAAAGTGCAGGTTCCTGAGCCCCCACTGTGGACCTGCCAAACTTGACTGGGGCCTGAGGGTGTGCCTGTTCTGCACTGATGGGCCTAATCCCCACTCCCCCAAAGCTCTCCCTCTCTGCAGTGGGATATCAACAGGACAAGCAGGCTCCAAATTACGACCCACACTCCCCCCCCCCCCACCACTGCCCCCGTCCCACACCTGTGTGCCATTGCCTCATTCTGAAAACTGGCCCAGCTTTTAGCTAATCGGTTCAGCAGTGTGTGGGAAACCCACTCAGAGCAGTGTTGATGGGTCAGGTCAGTATGCTCACCTCCACTGTGCCTCCCCAGACAAATTTCAGTCCCGTTGAGGGATGCTATCCTTCACTCAAAATGCAGATTCCTCTGGGAAGGTTAAAGCACCACCATCAGTCACTTACACATCTGTGTGAACTGCCAGGAAGTCCAGTGACTCAAACACACCTGAGGATTAGCAGCTCTGGTTAAAGTGAAGGGAAGGCCTGCAAGTTTGGCCTACGGAGTGCCTAGGAGACAACAGGCAAACTCCAGAGGAAAAGTAGAGGACTCACTGGGGCCAGGTCACTTCTTAGGGACCCGTGGAGATGGAAGTGGTGAAATAGAGCAAACTGCCAGTTTCAAAGACATTTTTAAGAGCTATGTTCTCCTCACTTCTGGCTAGCAGGGCTCCCAGCTCCCTGAGCTTGAGTTAGCACAGCTCTGTGCTGCAGTTCAGCCGCTCGGTGGATTAAAGTGACTTGTAGTCTGGCCAAGGAACCCACCTACCAGATGTAGCTTTACTTCTGGAGAGGAAATACCTGTTTTAATTTCCATGCAACTGACATACAAATGAACTTTGGGATGCAACTTAGAGACCACCTATCTGTATATACAGTTTTTTCAAGTTCTGATTTTTTTACTTTTTTTTAACATATAAACCCAGTTGGTTCCAGAATTTGGAAGTTTGTGGAATTTTTTTTATTTCAGTTGATATCTGCTAGAGAGAGAAACAAAAGCTTACCTCTGCATTTTCTCTTTTAGACAAGGGTCATTTTAGCGAGAGATTTGAATGGAAAGGAGGAGGGAGGGGGCAGGCTGCTACTATGAATTAAAATTAAGTACCCAGCTGCAGATAGGTACCTGAAGGAGAAAAAATAAGTAGCTAGCTGCAGGTGAGCACACGAAGGAGGAAAATAAAGTGGGCCGCTGCAGGTGAGGCGGTGGTTAGCTGTCTAGTGCGGGAACCCTCTGAAAAGACGTTTGCTGGATCCTCTGGGTGAGTAGGAAATAACTTTTATCTTGAACTGGATTCTGCAATCCGTACGAGTAAGCTTTGGGGTTCTCTCTAGATGAAGAGTGCGTAGTGACGCTGGATGCATTTTCTTGCTGTTTGTTTGCCTGCATATCTCATGCCTTTTCTCTGCGAAAGCTTCTCTTAACGTTTTCGGTTTCACGCGGCAAAGAGCCTCCTGCATGTCAGATTCTGTTAGAAGCCTTGTTTGTTCTGAATGTTTGTCATGAAATTTGTCCAAAAGTGGAAGTGTTTAATTGTGCATAATGACCAACAGTCGTTTTCATGACTTCTAGAAATAGATTTCTTATGGCTTAAAAACGGACCGAAAACTCAGTTTAAGGTCCCTTAAAGTACAGTGCTGTTCCTAAGGTGGGTTTTTGGGGTGTCAGCGTCTACTGTTTGCCTTTCTCAAACGGGTGGAGGTGATGCTAGGAAGACTGTCTTCTGACTTGAAGCTACCGTTCTTGTAAAATGGGGCCACAGTTTTGTTTATTTCTTTAGTTTTTGTTAATCCTGCCAATCTCAGAAGGGAGTTGGCTGGAAATGGTCTCTTTCCCATTTCTTATATGTAGCACTCTTTTATGCCTTCAACATTTTGTTGTTGTTGTTCAGACAGTTCAAAAGAAGCTAGATTTGTGGTGTGAGCCAACAAAAATCCTCTCTCAGGTGCTTCAGAAACAATGAGAAAGGCTTCCTTGAGCTTTCTAAGTGAACGTTGTCTTTGTTTTGTTGCATTTCTGGGTCTCTTGAACAAATAAGTGTGGGGAAAGATTTATGTCATGAAATTCCCCTGGCTTAAGAGTCTAATGAGGTTTGGACTTGTGGAGCTGGCTCCCACCTCCACCCGCCATCGAATCTCTGAGACTGGAGGACTTTTGAATATGGCCCACAAAAACCTTTGCTGTTGCCGCATCCCCTGAAACGACAGGATAGAATGAGCTACGAAAGAGCACCTTCAACTCTTGGAAGGCAAGATTTGCCAACTGGCAAAATAAACCAAAGGGTAGCCTGCTCCACTAGCTGGTTTTATTCAGAAGCTCGGACCGACATTGAAATTTCCACTACATTTCAATACAGTTACTACTTTCAAGAATATATCCTGCTTTCTTTAGGCTCGGGGCTTGTCTGCTAAAATAATTAGCTGTGAGGCAGCCGGGGAAAGAGCCGCATCTGCAGAGGCGGACGAGGTTAGGAGGAAAGGAGTGGGTAACCAGCCGTGGGCAAACTACAGCCCGCGGGTTCGCCCGTTTAAAACGAATAAAACTAAAAAAAAAAAAGACCGTACCCTTTTATGTAATGATGTTTACTTTGAATTTATATTAGTTCACACAAACACTCTATCCATGCTTTTGTTCCGGCCCTCCGGTCCAGTTTAAGAACCCATTGTGGCCCTCGAGTCAAAAAGTTTGCCCACCCCAGGGGTAAGCCCTGGCTTGACTCACAGCTGCCCACCCTGCGGGGAGCAGAGCTTGCCACGGGGACGCAGACGTTCAGAGGAGGAAACCATCCACCCAGGTGGCTTGGGTTCTGACTGTGTCGTGTAAACTGTTTCCCTGTAGACCACGGGAGGATTTTGAGGCTCCAAGGTGTTCCCTCGCGCCCACCTTCACCCCCTTCCTCTCCTAGCATTTCCAGCAGCCTCAGGCCAGGGGTGCCTGAGCCTCCATCTCGAGGGAGCTGATCGACACAGGGATACCAGGTTCCACTCCCAGGCACTGAGGGGACACTTCCCAGGGCTCCTTTGCACTTAGAAACACGTGAATCAGAAGCCAGAGAATTTTGTATCGAATTAAGCCATGGCAACCGCTTAACATCAGGGTATATTTTTCCAAAGGCTTCTTTACAGGGGTTTTCTGTGAGATGAAGACAAAGGCTTCCCCCTGTCCCTCGGGCACCGGGCTCCTGGACCCCAGGCTGCTCTGTCTGTCTGGTGGCTGCCGTGTGCCTGGAGAGAGCCGGCACCCCGGGTTCCTGTGCCTCAGTCACTCAGAGAGGAAAGTGCGGCCCCCTGGGTCCAAGGGCCTTGGCTTCGAATCCCTTTTGGGGCAGGAGTGCCTTTCCCCGCCTTGGTTTACTGCCTTCCAGAGAAGAGAAGGCATCTAAACAGCGGGGCTGGGCGTGCGCAGCGGCTTCGCTTGTTGTGAGCGGAGACCACGGGGTCCTCAGGCCCGCTGCTAGGGAAAGGCGTCCCGTGGGACCCAGGAATGATGCCGACACAACAGAAGGCTGCCATGGTCGTCACTCACTGAGCACCCACTGAGCACTGTCCACGCTCTACCTGCCTTCTCACGTTCGTTCAAGCAGGAGTGACTGTGGATGAGGAAACGGATGTACAGTGAGCAGAGCAAGGACTCGGGGCTAGAAGTGGTAGGGGCAGGTTGAATTCAAACGTCTCTCCGGCTACACAGCCTTTGCTGCAGCACCCTACAGTGGCTCCGTCTCTCAAAACCTTTATCTTGAACTGCCCTCCTCCCCACCCCCGCCCTTGGGGAAAAGTACTTGTCCTTTGTGTGTCTTAATTTAGCTCAGGAAGATGAGGAGGGTGCCGGCCCCGAGCGGTTGGCGTCCCAAGTGCCATTAGAGAAGCGCTTTGATATGAAGTGCCCTCTAAGAACTTGCTCTTCTGTTTATAGCCAACTATTCCCGGGAAGGAAATTGAGTGGACGCTCTGGGAGCGAACAAATGAATGGCCTGCTGGCCACAGGCATTTCTGTCCGAGCAGCTTGTCACACCGTTAGGGTTGATCAGGTTCGGACTTTCCTTTGTCGGTCGGCTTTGTTTTTGCCTAGCAGGTGTGTTCATTCTGGTTCCAAGGCCCGAATTTAGATCAGAACCTGACAGATCAGTCAGTCAGTGGGGTTTTCAAAATCTCCACTGATGACAGGAAGGCGAGAAATGGGAAGAATGTCAGTCGTTATGGTTGCAGTGGCCCTTGGAGTCCAAATGGCCCTTGGAAATAACACTTGGAGAAGGAAAACATTTGAATCACTTACGTCTGTGAAGAACGTGCCCTGTGTGGAATGCCCTGAGCATGGCGAGTGCGGGGGCAAGCTCTCGGGGTGACTGTCATCAATGGGGACAGCCCAGTGGGCGGCCGCAGACGCTAAAAAGTGGAAGACGACAGCCCTGGCCGGTGTGGCCTGGTTGGTTGAGCATCGTCCCACGCACCAAAAGGTCTCCAGTTCCATTCCCCATCAGGGCACATACCCAGATCCCTGGTCTGGGTGTGTGCAGGAAGCAACCGATCGAAGTTTCTCTCTCACATCGATATTTCTGTCTGTCTCTCCCTCTCCCTTTTACTCTCTCTAAATAAATAAAACCATGTTTCTAAAATTTAAAAAAAGGTGCCAGAGGACAGGATGTTGCCTCCTGGGAGACAGTAACCGCTCACAGACAGACCTTCAGCGTGTCACTCAAGCAGCAGCTAAAGTTCCTGATCTGAATTCAAGGATGTTTCCCAGGTCTCCAGCGGCGGATAGCAGTGTTGTTTAAGGTGGTCATGATTGCTCACATCCCGCTTTGGCCGGGAGCAGAGGGAGGGGCCTGGACCTGGGTCCCCTGTCCCCGTTGCAGGAGGACACAATTAGCAGTTAGCCTGTGTCTGCAAGCCCCGGGGAGCAAAGGGGAGGAAGGAAGGAAGGAAGTTGTGTAGGATAAACAAAACAAAGCACAACCAAAAAAAGCCACAGAAAGGACTTCAGATGTGCAAGAATCTGTAATTCCCATACTCATGGGATAGCCGAGGGTTCGGACCTGGATTCAATGTTTTCCCATGAAATGGGAATACCAAGAAAAAAGTGATCGGGATTGTGGAGTGCCTGGCTTGCTCTAAAGAGGTCTTGGAAACAGTTTCCTCTTGTGTTTCTGGATGTGGACCACAGCCAGGCTGATAGATAGATTGTTTAAAAGGCTATCCAGCAAGTTTTACCGCAGGGTCGTTCGTATTGCCAATTGGCCTTTAACTTTCCGTGGCAGGCTTACATGGCTTTTATGAGCTTGTTGAAAATAATTCAGCACTTTAAAAAAAAAGGGATTTAAAAAAAGTGAACCTACAGATAAAAACAAAACAAAACAAAAATCAAAATGATCTCTTGCGTATTCACCAAAACCCATTCCAAATGAAGCCGTCTCTGGCAGACACGATGTTAGAGTGACTGGTGTCCGCCACAATTCAGGGCTTTTACAATATCCATGGGGAGAGTCCCAGGATTGACACTGGGCGCCACACCGCCCGGAGAGGCGGCTTTTCCCGCATCCCAATGGCCCTTGGCATAGAACCGAGCAAACACCTCTAAAAAGCAGGCGTGGTGGGCATTTTAATAGGCTGCTGAATGACCTTGATTTGGAGTGGGCCCAGATGACGCAGCCTCATGGCATGCGGTGGCGGAGTGTCAGCTGTGCAGCTGTTCTGGTGAGGGGCTGGGTGGCCGGCTTGCGTGGGAGCCAATGGTTTTGCAAGTTTTGTGCATGTATATGTGTCAAGGTCATTCGAAGATGGTCTGTCACGTTGAACTTGACACGGAACCAAGAAAACAAAACGAAAACATGACAAAAGTCAGTTCCCTCCAATGTTTGTTTCAGTTTGTGCAAAATAAGCACATTTGCAATTTTGTGTGTATTCCGTTGATTTTGTGGGAAACACAGTTTTTATTCCTTCACTGGGTAGCGTTGTTATTGTGTGTTAGTGGCCATCGTTGGACCAGGAAGCTTGCGTGTAAGGATGGGGATCCCATCGTTTAAAGATTCAGGCTGCGTTTCCTAAATGAAACGGTGATGGGGTAGAGCACGTCCCAGGACCTTCTGGAGAACTCGAAGGGGACGGCCTCTCAGGTGTTGTCCCCTCCTTCCCTGTTCAGGGCAGCCCTCAAAGTGGGTCTGAAGCCAGGGACATTTAAAATCACTCGTATTTGCGTGAAAGTCTCTGAATTTTGAATTTAAAGAAGTTAACTGTTCTGTGGGGTTCTACCCCAGGTAAGAATAGGGGGGCAGTGGGAGAGGGGTGGGTGGAAGGGGGGTAATGTAGCATCCCCAAGGGAATTCTGTGAAACCCACGTGCCAGCAAAGTGCCTACGACTCCCTCATTTCTGGACCCCTCGTCCTCATGTGTAAACAGCCAGTTCCAAGGTGCTTGGAATAGTTATTATTTCCGGTCTCTTCCTCAAAAGTTCACTTTAGGACTCAGACTTGAGGACTTCATAGGTCTTGTTATTATTATTATTTCCCATATGAGAGTAAGCCTTAGAGTACCAAGGCCGCAGCGGCTGGGGGATCGGGAAGACAGTGATGACAAAGCAGACGCAGGGGCTCACTTAACTCAAAGGAAACCTAGAAACGGGGTGTTCGTTAGGGTGACCGCCTCCACGGGCGCTGTATGAGCGGACGCTGGTCATGATGCTGTGGCCACCAAGCACCTTTCAAACTCACTCACTCGCCTCCCTGCAGCCGGCCTTTCCGGGCCAGGGGGCAGCATAGGCCTGGGGCTTGGTCTTAACTGGACCCCGGCCCTCCCGACACGTTTGTGAACTCCCAGCACCTCTTAGTCGTTCCTTTTCTGCTCAAACCGTCCCGGGCAGGTTATGTTGTTTGCAGCTAAGTGCCTGACCAACTAACAATGGCTAGAAAGTAATTCTTTTTTTTTCCTTCAGGAAAAGCAGTCTTTTTTATGGAACCTGCCTTGGTGTGGGGCAGTTCGGTCCTAATGAAACCAGTGCTTGGCAAGGAAGGACATGAGATAGCTGCAGAACATTAAGCTCAGGGATACAGCACGCGTTTATCCTCCATGCACGGCAGAGGCGGGCTCAGCAGTCAAAGACAACTTTCTCGTTCAAGCGCCAGGCCCGCTCAGTCCCCTGCATTGGGTAGAGCGAGAACCTGACTTAAGGTTTTCATAGGATCCGAAGGTCAGAAGAGCCAAGAATGTACTCAGCCATATCCTGCTGAGGTTTCTTTTTGTTTGTGTGTGTGTGTGTGTGTTATTTACCCTACAAGTATGGTAAGAGTAATAAAATCCCAAATAAATTTCCAGGAAATATGGAGGGATCTCTAAATGATCATGAAGTAAGGCAAATTCTCGGTAGTGTTTCCCCCCTTTTCTTAGGGGAGCCGTGGGTTGAAGAATGAGAATTTTATTTGAGCCTTCTCTGAAATCAAGAAGTGTTAGAAACTGTCCGGCGGGTGTGCTCAGTGGTTGAGCATCAACCTATGAACAAGGAGGTCACAATTCGATTCCCCATCAGGGCATAAGGCTGGGTTGCGGGCTCCATCCCCAGTGTGGGGCGTGCAGGAGGCAGCCGATCAATGATCCTCTCTCATTATTTAAGTTTCCATCTCTCTCTCCCCCTCTCCCTCCTAAAATCAATAAAAATATATTTTAAAAAATAAAAATATCTTTTAAAAAATTGTTAGAAACCAAGAGAGCCGCTTTGAAATGTGTTTTCCTTGATGCCAGTAAACTGAAATTATTTAGTCAAATAAAAACAGATGTTCAATTCACTGTCTGCTATGGGCTGAGCTCTCTGCTGGCTGCTGTATGGAAAATCGCAGCGACACTTATTTCTTCGGAACCAGTGGAGAGTAGCTTCAGACTTCCATGCCCCCTTATCGCTTACTACCTCAGTGTGTGTTTCCTAAGACCAGGATATCCCTTTACAGAGCCACAGTGCCGTTATCAAGTTCAAACAGTTAAATTCCATTTCCGTAATATCTCCTCTTCCACTCTCCATTTTCCAAGTTGGTCAACGGCCCGGGAGTGCCTCAGGGCGTTTCCCAGACTCCAGTGTAGAATCAAACCCAGCACCACGCTCAGCAGTTGGATGCCGTGTCTCTCTTGCTTTCTGTTCTCTGGAACCGTTCCTCCGCCTTTGTCTTTTATGACGGAAACCAGTTACCTTCCAGAACATTCCTTCACTTGGCTCCTCGCATGTTTCCTCATGACTGGGGTCGGGCTGTGCGGCCCAGTCAGAAGGTGAGGTAAGTGATGTGGATGATGCCCCTCTGCTTATGCTCATTGTGGTCACCTGGTCGATGTGCGGTCAGGCTTCTCCGCTCACTGCATAGCTGCCATTTCCCCTGGTAACCAAGAAGCAACCGTGGGGCGAGGTACCCTGGGTTTTCAAGGACCAGCATTCCACGGTAACGGAGGAGGCTGCGAGGGCAGTGGTGAAACCGGCTCGGATCCGACTGCCGTCCACTAGCTGTGTGGCCTGGGGCAGCTTCCTGACCTCTCACACCCACCTCTCCTCATCTGTGAAATGCGATACTAATAACTGCCTTCCAGGGCTGAGAGGGCAAATAAATATAAGGGGCTTGGCGGATGGGAGGTATCCGCAGACGTTAGGGTGCTTCTCACCCTCTTCCTCCACCTTAGCGAGGCGGTTTGAGGGCAGTGGTTTGTTGGTCTCTTCCTGTTGCTTCCAGTGCTATGAAGGGACAGGAGGGACAAGCAGGTCACCCAATACAGCACCGGTGGAAAAGCAGGAAGAAAGGCGTGGTGTTCTCGTCGGAAGTGCCAGCTGCAGGGGTGTGTGGGGGTGGGGGGGGGGTTAGTGGTCATGCTCAGCTTGAGACTCAGCTGCAAGGAAAGGGCCCATGGGACACAGGCGTGGACCGACCCGGGCTCCGGGACTCCAGGTTCACCCCACACCCAGACCAGAGGCCCACGCTGCCACAGAACCCACTCCGCCCCCTGCTGTGTGCCACCAACCTCATCTCAGCCTCCATTTCCTCATCTGAAGAATGGGGGGTTTTGCCCTGGCCGGGGAGCTCAGTTGGTTAGAGCATCGTCCTGCTACACCAGGTTGTGGGGTTCGATCCCGGTCAGGGCACATACAAGAAGTAACCAATGAATGCATAAATGGGGAACAACAAATTGATGTTTCTCTCTCTCTCCCTGCCTCTCTTAAAAAATAAAATAAAATAAAATAAATATGCACTAGCTGGGTTGGTTCAGTGGATAGAGTGTCAGCCTGTGGACTGAAGGGTCCTGGGTTCGATTCCGGTCAAGGGCAAGTACCTCAGTTGGGGGCTTAATCCCTGGGCCCCAACAAAGGGCTCGAGCGTGAGGCAACCAATCAATGTGTCTCATGTCGATGTTTCTCTTTTCTCTCTCCCCACCTTCCTTCCACTGTTTCTAAAAATCAATGGAAAAATATCCTCATGTGAGGATTAACAACAACAACAAAAAAGATGAAGAGTGAGGCGTTTTGAGTTCTCAGTCCAGGCTGGGCATTAGAATCGGTAGGGGAATTTTGAGAAAAATGCCAGTTCTTGGACCATCCCCTGACCGCATAAGTTAAAACCCAGGCATCGCCGAAACCGGTTTGGCTCAGTGGATAGAGCGTCGGCCTGCGGACTGAAAGGTCCCAGGTTTGATTCCGGTCAAGGGCATGTACCTGGGTTGTGGGCACATCCCCAGTGGGGGGTGTGCAGGAGGCAGCTGATCGATGTTTCTCGCTCATCGATGTTTCTAACTCTCTATCTCTCTCCCTTCCTCTCTGTAAAAAATCAATAAAATATATTTTAAAAAAAAAACACAAAAAATCCAGGCATCAGAGTTTTTCCGAAGTTCCCCAGCAGATTCTACTCTAAGTCAAATGGGAGACCCTCAGGCCTAACTCATCCTAAACATTCTTCCTCTCCTTAAGTCTCTACGAGTGTGTGAATGGAATATTCTGAGGAACTGAGTTTTCTGGTGAACTTAGAACTCACCACCAGAATTTCCTCCTTGTTTCTATTCCTTTTTTTTCCTTTTAACATTTCTAAAGTGAATAAGTCAAAATAATCTTGAAGGTCCTTCCTACTGTAATGTTTCTATGACCACAGGAGAAGAATATTCCGAGGAACTGGGTTTTCGGGTGAATTTAGAATCCCACCAAAAATTATTTTTCATTTTTATTTCTAGTTTTGAAAACTTTTTAATAGTACAATTTCCTGCCTAGAAAAAAAGGGACAATAACTGCAGAACATGGGGGCCATGAGGGGTCCTATCCGAGCCAGAGCAGACATTGCGAATTGATGATACCGACCTCTGACTTGCCTTTAAAATCCTCTCAATCCTAGCCAGCCATGACCAATCAATCGACTAACACTTGAGATAAGACCTATTTGCTATTCTGGGTATGCTGATTTCAGCTCAATATTTCTTTCATAATGGGATAGCTTCAGGGCTGAAAGGGCAAGACTCCAAACGGCCCTTCCTCAACTCCAAGTGCAGAGGCCTATAGAACAGGCTAGGGGGGCTGTGCTGAATGTAGACTGAGACTGGATACGCTTTGGGTGTAAATGCATATAGACTTTTATGAAAGTACTAGAGGCCCAGTGCATGAAATATGTGCACTGGTAGTGTCCCTAGCGGCTGCTGGCTACCAGTTGCTGGCTGGGGCCTCCCTCCCTTCCCCTGGCCGGCCCTGCCCCCTGGTCAAACTCCTGGACGACCTCCCCCCCGTCGAGGGGACAATTTGCATACTATGCTTTTATTATATAGGATGCTTTGCTACCGTTTGCTTCTTTTACTTAAGTTGAATATAGAGAAGCTGGTTTTGGGGAAACAGTACAGCAAAGCAAGACCCAGGGTTCAAATCCTGATTCTGCCAGTCACTAGTTAGTCACTTGGGACAAGTTACCCAAACTCTCCTTCATGCCTCGGTTTTCTCCTCTGAAAATTTGTCTAGTAATACTGTCTGCCTTGTAGGATTATGGTGACGTTTAAGTGAAATAACAGACTTAACACCCAGGGTCCTACACGCAGGGAACTCTCAACAAATGCTACCTGTTTACCTTGTCAATACCACTCCCAAAAGGTTTTATTAAGTGAGCTATAAATCAAAATTGCATCGATGTGTTACAGGAAGTAGGGAGAACGGAAATAGCTATATTGTGCCCCAACACCAGCTGGTGGGAGGGACGTGAATCTGTATCCATCCAAAGTGGGTGTTGTTGTGTGGTTTGGGATGACAGTGACCCATATCTAGGATGTGGTCATGTAAGCTGTGGTGCCCCCGTGGGGGCATTTTGGAGATTGGTAGAATGGTTTTTGGTTGACACCCCCACTGGCATTTGGGGATGGAGAGGAAGCTAGATGTCCTGCATTGTGAAGAACTGTCTCATGTCCCCCATGACTTTCGAGTGTTCCCTCAGGCTAGACTCGCACGTACAAATGTAGATCATCAGTACTTAGAACATCATAATCCTGAAAATTAGTTCTAAGACGTTACGCGAGACACCCAGTAATTTAGAAGACCATTTCGTCGGGAGAAACCTCAATGGCAGGGTGATCTTGTCTGGAAATTACTGACTCCTTCACTCGTGCAGGCTGCTGGCTCTGTGCATTAAGCTCTCTCACTACACATTTCCCTGAAAAGGGTTTCATTGCACATTACGGTGAAACGTGTGAGAGAGACCTGAGATTGCTTTCCACAGACCTCTTACCAAACACAAATGCGCAGACTCGTGAAATGCAAGGAACGCAGTGAATTTCACCAATGTTTAAAAAATGTTGTTATAATTTTGCCATTCTACATACGTATTATCTATATTAATTTTGTAGCACAATAATCAGAAATCTAGGTTGTGAGGATTACACCTTAAGATTTATTTTCCAGTGGCCTGTTCCTCTTCAACATCATTCTGGTTCCTGCCCTTGTGGTCTCCGCTGCCACGTGACCTCTTTCATTCCATCCTCTCACAGCGTCTTTTTTTTTTTTTAGCACTAGAGACCCTGCCATTAGGGTAACACCCCAGGTCATAAAATAGGAAACCCCCCTGATGCTGTACTTACAAATAAGTCCCAGCTCATTGATAACTTTGAGTCTATAGTGCATCTATACCAGTGGTCGGCAAACTGCAGCTCGCGAGCCACATGCGGCTCTTTGGCCCCTTGAGTGTGGCTCTTCCACAAAATACAAACTTCGCATGGGCCACGAAGTTTCAATCGCACCGTACATGTGCGGTCACACGTGGTATTTTGTGGGAGAGCCATACTCAAGGGGCCAAAGAGCCGCATGTGACTCGTGAGCCGCAGTTTGCCGACCACTGATCTATACTATATTTTAATCTGGTTATTTTATTCTTTCTCTTATATATAGGTAAATGTTCTCAGCTATTACTCAGCCTAACACTAGTTTTCATACTTATGTCCACCCTACCTTTGCCCTTTCATTTCTCTGTTCTTGTCTAAACAGCTTCTGATCTCACTTCTCTGAAATCCAGACACCATCATCATCGGTAGGTGCAGGCAGCTGGCTGCTTCAGTTTGTCCCCTGGTGCTGCTGTGCTTGAGCATTTATAGTTTGAAATAAATGTGACTTAATTATACATTATCATCACTTAATTCTTCCTTTATGTTAGGGGAGGAGTTCTCAGTGACAGATAATCTTGCCCCCTGAGGGACATTGGGCAATTTCTGGAGGCATTTTTGGTTGTCACATATGGGGGAGGTTAGGGAGCTGATCTATGGTTGGAAGACCAGATCAAAATAATTGATTAGGAGTTGTTTGTTTGTTTTTAAGTATATTTTTATTGATTTCAGATAGGAAGGGAAAGGGAGAGAGATAGAAACATCAATGATGAGAGAGAGTCATTGATTGGCTGCCTCCTGCACTGCCTCTACTGGGGATTGAGCTCGCAACCTGGGCATGTGTCCTGACTTGGAATTGAACCATGACCTCCTGGTTCATAGATCGACGCTCAACCACTGAGCCACACTGACCAGGCTAAAATTATATTTTTAAAAATTCTGTTAGAGTTAAGGTATTACATTAATTTTTAAAAACATGTATAGCTAGCTTATTAATCCATGAATTTCTTTAGGGATACTAAAAGGAGTTTACAAAAGACTTATAATACAAACAAGCTGTGAACCACTGGCATAAATCAAAATAAGAGGAAGTGGTGTGGGCAGACATTGGATCCCCACTTCTGTCCTCGCCCTTGATCTAGTTCTGTAAATAGAAAATGCCTTTGGAAAGCTTTTCTGTCCTTTAATCTCATGTGGAGTCAAAGGTCAAATGTGAATCTGGCGTAGCTAAATCGTCCAGCATCCATCCTTCCAGCTGTGTTTCTCCAACATCTGTCCCCAAGCATTCCGCCTCAGGTAACATTTGTTCAGCACCCAGTGAACCCAGCCTCCTCCCCTCCCAGAGGGAACGCCGGAGAGGGTCTGAGTCACCCACAGGATTTGGTAGAAACACCTCCCTTCAGCCAGCACCCAGCTCCGGGTCTCCATCACCATCCACAGCCTGGAGGAACACAGCTACGAGGAGGCACTAGGCTGCTCCCTGGGCCACAAATAGCCCGAGAAGAATGTCTCAGAATGATTTAAAGGCGTGGCACTCAGTGTGGCTAATTGTGGGAGGAGCGAGTCTGCATATAGTACCATTTAGCACATTCCTTCCCAAGATGCAGTGGGATGCCTCCGCTCCAAATGGGGTTAAACAAATGGACCAGCACATTCCACAGTCTGCAAAGCAGCCCGGGGCGGGGGGGGGGGGGGGGGGGGGCCCGCAGGCTTTTGGCAATAGCTCCACTCAGGGCCCTAGCGTCCAGGAGAAAGGCGGCCCCCCATCCGGGAGTGGAGCTTGCTTCCCATGAGCTGCACCCACGGCAGCGTGGTGAGCAGTGCGGAGGGGTCCCAGCCAGCCCTGAACTTGGAGCACCTGGGGGCTACTTACTCAACTAGAGACCAGCTTTGTCCCCTCAGACCACCTTGAAGGTGCCCCTTGGTCATTGTGAGCGCTCGCTTGTGCCAGAGTATGCTTGCATAGTCTCATTTATCCTCAAAATAACCCAAAATATAGGCGTGACTGCTCCTTTGAGTGGATGAGGAAAGGGAGCCCCAGGGCAGCAACTCCACGACTTGGGCCACGGTCACGGTGGCAGAGGCCAGGGGCCGGAGGCAGGGCTGGGCCCGGGCAGGGCTGTCACCTTAGGCTGCCTTCGTACCTGATCAGGCCGCATCCCTCCCTTCTAGGGAGATCACTGCCAAATGCTGACTCCCAGCTCTGGGAGGGGAGGCTGTGTGGGGCCAGCTAGCCCTTCTCCGGGACGCCCAGCTCACGAGGCCTGGCGCTGGCTCCTGCGCTCAGCTCAGCATCGGGGGCCCCCAAGCCTTGGCTCCCAGCTACCACATCTGCTTGGTGGAGAAGTGGGTGGGGCCCAGAGAGCAGATTTATTGTGTCTCCAGCGCCTTGGGCTCCATCCCAGGCGCAGAATTGGAGCGACGACAAGGATAGATGTGCTTGGCTCCGGGCTCGGGCATGAGGATTTATTGAGCACCTGCAGTCATAAAACATCAGGACGCGGCAGCGCGCGAGGCCCCCGGGGCCCGCGGGAGACGCCGAGGTGCGGACACTTGCTCTCCAGCTGCTTGCAGTCTAGTTGCGAACAGCGATGGCTCCCGAGAACCTCAGACAAGGAACAAGGCGGGGCGCCCCGTCTCTGCCACGAGGAAACCGAGGAAACCGAGAGGTCAAGCACTCAGGTCGCACAGCCAGAGAGGAACCGGCCGCGTCTGCAGATTCTGACACTTACTCCACCTCCATTTCTTTCTTTCAAAACACATGCAGAAGCCCTACCTGGTGTGGCTCAGTGGGTAGAGCGTCAGCCTGCGGACTGAAGGGTCCCGAGTTCCATTCCGGTCAAGGGCACATGCCCGGGTTGCGGGCTCGATCCCCAGTAGGGGGCGTGCAGGAGGCAGCTGATCAATGGTTCTCTCTCATCATTGATGTTTCTACCTCTCCCTCTCCCTTCTTTTCTGAAATCAATAAAAAATATATTAAAAAAAAACATATGTAGAAAAATGAAATATAGAACTAAGCAAAAAGAGGGGAAGAAACCACCTCAAACACCCCCCCCCACCCCCCCTCCAGAGATAACAACATCCTCTCTCTCTACAGATGCACGTGCCCATGTCCACCGTGTGTCTGCTTTATAGACTTGGGTCATGCACACACTGCTCAGTAACCTTGTCTCCTTTGCCATGGCTCCCTGGGAGGGGGGTGCTTCTGGGAGGTTCTTCTCCCTGCAGGCAGCTCTGGGGTCCAGGAGGGAGGAAGGCAGGGCCTTGGGAAGTAGGCAGGTGACGGTGACCCCTGCAGGGGAAAGAGAGCCTCGAGCCTCCTGCGGGGTGTGTGTGTGTGTGTGTGTGTGTGTGTGTGTGTGTGTGTATGGAGGACTGTGGAGGGACATGTAAGCAAGGATGTGCTTTGGGGCTCCCAGGAGAGGCAGCCGGGGCTGGTGAGCCTGGCTGTGTGGAAGGGAAAGGCCCCCCTCTGGGTGTGTTCGGTGATCAGAGCCCACACATTTCTTCAGAAGGCGCTTCCGCAGGGAAGAAAGCATGAAACCCATGTTTTCCAAAACGTGCCCGGGGAATACCAATCCCACAAAAGCGGTCTCCAGAACAAGGATTGGAAAGCAGTTAAGGAATGTGATCTCCAGTCCCCCCGCCTTGGAGGGTCGCATGCTGAGGAGCCCTGGTGTGTCCAGAGGCCTTAACCCAAGTTCCCCATGTGTCTTCTCAGAATGGCTCCCCCAGGCATTTCCCTCTTGCTCCGAGACGAGTGGTGTTGGAGAAGACACCACAGAGCCACTGGGCTGGGAGTGTCCCCTCATTAGGTTGACTTCCTCACCGTCAGCGGAAAGCCCCCGGGCTGGCAGGTGTCAGGTGCCCATGCCCCAGCCCGCCTCGGCCCGGAAAAGGCAGAAGTCAATGACCTCAAGTCTTCTCCAGCTCCAACTTTCTGTTTCTGAAATTCATGCCAATCGAATCTCACTGAGAGATTACCTCGGAGGTGTGGTGGCCTAGGCAGTCAAGTTTGTTGGTTAAATTTACCCAACAAGTATTTCTTGAGCTCCTATGAAGTGCCTGGTACTGTTCTAGGCATTTGGGATTCAGAAACAAATATAATAAGCTCTTTTCTTCTATTGCTCTAACTAGAGGCCCAGTGCATGAAATTCGTCCCTCAGCCTGGCCTGCGCTCTCTCACAATCCAGGAGGCCCGTGATCGATCACCCCGCAGAGGGAGGCCCCGCCCGCCTGCTGCAGCACCGCCAGCTGGGTAGCCTGGGCCTCCCTCTTTGGGGCGATCGGTCGTGGACTCCATGATCGATCACCCCAAAAAGGTAGGCCCTGCCCACTCGCCTGGGGTTCCACGATGGATCGCCCCCCCAGAGAGAGGCTCCACCTACCTGCCGCAGTGCTGCCAGCCAGGTAGCCTGGGCCTCCCTCTCTGGGGCGATTATGGAGCCCCTGATTGATCGTCCCACTGGCCCGTGGCCTGGGCCTCCCTCGGCAGGGTGATCATGGGGCGATGGCCAGGACCCAGACCAATCGCATCTGCCTTGGCTGGCCTGGCGCCAGTGAGTGTCATAGCGTGGTCGTCCGGATAGTTCCGCTGTTTGTCCGTTTGGTTGATTTGCATATTATGCTTTTATTATTATAGACTAGAGGCCCGGTGCACAAAATTCATGCACTTGGGGGGGGGTGTGTTCCTCAGCCCAGCCAGCTGGCTTAGGCGGATCCCCCGAAACTGGCTCTCCAACAACCCCCGAGGGGTCCCAGATTGCGAGAGGGAGCAGGCTAGGCCAAGGGACCCCACCGGTGCATGATCGGGGCAGGGGAGAGATGAGGGAGGTTGGCCAGCTGGGGAGGGACCGCAGGAGGGCTCCAGGGCTAGACCCCAGCAGCAAGCTAACCTGGAGCATATTTCCCCTGGTGGTCAGCGCACATCATTGCAAGCATTTGAGTGGCCTTAGCATATCATTAGCATATTACACTTTGATTGGTTGAACGGCTGACTGGTCGACCGGACACTTAGCATATTAGGCTTTTATTATATAGGATGGGGAAACTACAAACAAAAAACTGTATCACAAATATGTCATCTAAGGACTATGAGGAGAGTAAGCAAAGGGTATATGATGGGGATACTGACAGAAGAAGCAATTTACGATAAAGTGAATTGGAAAGGCTTTTTTAAACAGGTGACATTTGAGCAGAGAACTGAAGGAAGCAAGGATGAAGCTGTGCAGAGATCACAGGGCAGAGCATATCAGGTGGTGGGAATAGCAAGTGCAAAAGTCCTGAGGTAGGAACATGTTTGAGGAAAACAAGGAGGCCTGTGTGACTTAAGGAAGTAAAAGGGGGAGAGAGTGAGAAGATGAGGTCAGAGAGGTAGTGGGGGCCAAGTCTTGTAGGACTGTGAAGGTCACAAGAAGAACCTGGGATCTGATTCAGAGGGTGATGGGAAGCCATTGGAGGGATTGAGCAGGGGAGTGACATGTGATACAAGGGAGAATGTTTGCTTCCTAATGGGGATGGACAACTTTCTACATGGCGAGAGCCCACTCTCTGTCTTTAAATATAATGAAACTTAGGAAAAGTAACTGAATTTTCATTTCATGACTGAAGATCTTGTAAGGCCTCAGGATTTGTTCTTCATTCATTATATGCTCATTGAGCAGCGACTGTATGCCAAGTTCTGTGCTAGGCACCAGGACTACCAATGTAGTTGATATGACTTTTAGTGCTCAAATTTTGATGTGAAACACATCACAATTACTTTGTCCCTTTAGTTCAGGAGTGGGGAACCTTTTTTCTGCTATTTGGATATTTATAACATCATTTGCGGGCTATCCAAAATTATCAACTTAAAAATTAGCCTGCTATATTTGGTCAAACATGTTATTAACTCGCCCCTCATGCCTTGGCAGGGCCACCCCTGCTCTAATTAAACAGGCCTCCAGGCTCCCACGTGTCATGGTGGTATGCAGTTCCATCTCAGTCACATTTCAGGAGGCAATGTCCTTCCTTTCCTGTGTGAGTCCATACAAACCAGTAACTCACAGGTGCCCAGGAGGGGAGGGGCCCCTGGTCTCCATCCATCATGAGTGATACCATGATGTTCATGGTCCAAGCCCAGTTAGTGGTTTTGCCAAAGGCAAGCAGCTCCACCCCTCCATGCCAGCCAGGGCTTCCCAGATCCTCCCCTTGGTCCCAGGATCCCAGCTCCTAAGAACTCAGTCTCCCTGGCATCTAGTTACGACCCTCAGTGGTCAGGTCATTAATGGATGCTGCGTGGATGCATAAGACACAGTCACCTTTCCTCAAGCCTTTTATGACTTTTGGTCCAACAGATGAGGAAACCAGTGTTTGGTCAGTGAGGCTGGGCTCTGTCAGGCCATTGGGATAGACTTGAGAGCTGCGTTCCTTACGGAGGACAAGCCGGGGGAGCTACACAACCCTTGTACTTAAGTGGTTATTGTTTTTAGTGTAATGTTCAGTTTTTAACTTGATTAATACAAAAGTCATTCATTTTCAGTTTTGTGCAGCAGGCTGCGAGCCATGCTGAGTTCACTGTGACTGCAGAAAAGAAGCAGGTTTATTAGTTTCTTTTTGGAGGTAGACATGCTTTTAGGCCAGAGACTAGTTACCATATTTCATAGTCAGCCTCTCACTGGAAACAATAACTGGTTGAATAGAATTTTATTGTCTATTCTTCTTTTAAAAATATATGTATTTTTTTTTTAAAATATATTTTATTGATTTTTTACAGAGAGGAAGGGAGAGAGATAGAGAGTTAGAAACATCGATGAGAGAGAAACATCGATCAGCTGCCTCCTGCACATCTCCTACTGGGGATGTGCCTGCAACCCAGGTACATGCCCTTGACTGGAATCGAACCTGGGACCTTTCAGTCCGCAGGCCGACACTCTATCCACTGAGCCAAACCGGTTTCGGCTATATGTATTTTTATTTATTTCAGAGAGGGAGGGAGAGGGAGAGAGAGAGAAACATCTATGATGAGAGAGAATCATTGATCAGCTGCCTCCTGCACACCCACTACTAGGGAAACCATACGGAGAAGCACACATCTTAAGAAGACTTTGGCCGAACCAGTTTGGCTCAGTGGATAGAGCGTCGGCCTGCGGACTGAAGGGTTCCAGGTTCGATTCCGGTCAAGGGCATGTACCTTGGTTGCGGGCACATCCCCAGTGGGGGGCGTGCAGGAGGCAGCTGATTGATCTCTCTCATCGATGTTTCTAACTCTCTATCCCTCTCCCTTCTTCTCTGTAAAAAAATCAATAAAATATATTTAAAAAAAAAGAAATTGATCTTTAAAAAAAAAAAAAAAGAAGGCTTTGGTGCTGGTTAATAGCAGGCTGGGCAGGGCACAGGAGGAGGTTACCAGTGAATGTTTTCTGCCAGTTGCTGCCAGGTGATAACATATTAAAGCCGATACTGACACACGCTCTTCAGGGATTGGTCTTAATGATGCTGTCAGATCCCTGTGCCCTGAGGTCAAACAGGCAGTGAGCTTCGGGCTCCACCAAAAATGGTGTTATGAATGGATGCCCAGAGTGCGTAACGGGTGCCAGGCCTGTGCTAAACTCTTACGCATTATCTCATTTAATCCTGACTGCAATCCCCTGAGGGGGATTCTATTAGTCTCTCCATTTCACAGATACAGAAACTGAGGCTTGCCCAAGACACACAGTTATGATGTGGCGAGGCGAGGCTGGAAATCTAGGGTTGGAATGCCAAAGCAGTGTTTCCTTTCTCTGCGTCTTTGATTTAAAACAAAGCTTAAAGGGAAACAGAATACATCCATATATGGTAAAAGGCAGCACAAAAGAATTTACAGCGAAAATCAACTCTGTTCCAACAGACCCCAGCCCAGACACAGCCACTATTTCTAATTTCTTAATTGCCTTCCAGCTACAGAGACACACAGAGGGGTACGTGTTGGTGTATCTGCACTGTGTGTCTACATGTGGTTGTGTGCTCTCCACAGCGTCTGCACCTTGCTTTCTTCAGTTAACATGCCTTGGAAGGCTTTAGTGTCAGTACCAAGATCACTGGCTGACTTTTTTAAAAAGTTATCTTTATTGTTGAAAATATTGCAGTTGTCCTATTTTCCCCCCACAGACCCTCCTCCACCCCACACCCCTGCCCCAGGCCTTCATCACACTATTGTCTGTGTCCACAGGTTATGCATATTCGCCTATAAATTCTTTGGTTAATCTCTTTCCATCCATTCCCCCTTCCCCGCCTTTCCTCTGAGATTCGTCAGTCTGTTCCATGCTTCTGTGTCTCTGGATCTATTTTGTTCATCAGTTTATTTTTGTTCATTAGATTCCACATGTGAGTGAGATCATGTGATACTGTCTTTCTCCAACTGACTTATTTCGCTTAGCATAATATTCTCCAGGTCCCTCCATGCTGTCTCAAGGGGTAAGAGATCCTTCTTTTTTTACAGCTGCATAGTATTCCATGGTGTAAATGTACTGTATCTTTTTTATCCTCTCGTCTACTGATGGGCAGGCACTTGGGCTGTTTCCAGATATTTATTAGCTATTGTAAATAGTGCTCCTATGAACATAGGGGTGCATATATTATTTCTGATTGGTATTTTGGGATTCTTAGGATATAAGAGGGTCTGCATAGTGGTTCATAATGTGGATATAGAGGAACTTAACCAGTCTTCTCCTCAGGGACATTCTAGATTTTTTGCCATCAGTACCAATGTTGCAATAAGCATCCTCAGGCGAATGGCTCCGCAAATGTGTGTGGGCAACATTGACCAGAAGAGCAAGATGCCATCCAGGGATGGTTGGGGTCACTCACTAGGTCCCTAGCTCAGAGAGGACACATCTGTCATCTCTAGGGCATGGGGGGTGGCACCAAGGGGGCCATGTGTGCTCTTGGCTTTGGGACATCCAGGTCTGATAGTAACGGACTCCGGCACCTGCCTGTGCCCCAGGGACGTTGCTGAATGAACACAAAGTGTGGACAGCAGAGGTGCCTCTTTCCAGTCACCCTCTCATCACACCCGCGTGGGGCCGCCAGGATCTGTGAAGCTCACCTGCTAAGCCTGCTGCCCAGGCAGTAGAGACGCATCATGTCTGGCTCCCCGAAGGAGGCGTGGGCTGAAGATCCAGAGAGATGAAGCAGCTCACCCAAGGTCACACAGGACACAGAGGTGGGGAGGACCAGGGGGCTGGGCTGGAGGGGGTGGTGGCTTCTGTCCCTAATCCTGAAGCTTCTTCTGGGCCTGAGGAGAGGGTGCAGGACTGTTGAGCCCTGCGGCCCTGTGTGTGTGTGTGTGGGGGGGCATTCTCTTGTCACCTGTTCGCCTTCCCTTCACTAGAGTGAAGCTGGCTTTTTGTCTTATGAGGTTGATGTTTCTTCATTAGCCTCTGCTCTTTGTATCTGTCAGGACAGTCTTCGGTAGCAACAAACCCCAGATTATATGGGCTTAATGCCAAGGTTTTTTTGGGTTTTTAAAAAATATATTGTATTGATTTTTTTACAGAGAGGAAGGGAGAGGGATAGAGAGTTAGAAACATCGATCAGCTGCCTCCTGCACACCCCCTACTGGGAATGTGCCCGCAACCAAGGTACATGCTCTTGACTGGAATCGAACCTGGGACCCTACAGTCCGCAGACCGACACTCTATCCACTGAGCCAAACCTGTCAGGGCCCAAGGTTTGTTTTTTACTGACACATCAATCCCTGACTCAGGCCCCTCCTGTCATCTGTTCTGTGGTGACTCGGTGACCCAATCTGCTGTCATCTTGTGGCTTACCACCTCCACGGTGGCCTCTTAGGACGGCCTGGGGGAGGGGTACAGGCCTGGGGAGGGGGAGAGTGCAAGAGGACCGCATGCTGCTTCTTAGATGCCTCTCGAGGTCACTTCTATTCAGAGCCCGCTGGCCAGAACTAGGCAAGGGCCACACCCAATCGCAAGGGACGGGCTACTACATTAGGGGGCGGGGGGTGGATTGCACGGGTAACCCTGAGCAGTGTGTGCGTGTCTCTGCCGAGCCCACAGGCTGCATTAAGCGGGGCAATGACCACAGCCTGCGGGGGCTACTGTTGGTGATAGTGGATTTGGAGACCAATGTTAGCTTTTAGGCGCCACGCAATCGTTAATTCATCTGCAGAGGACTTTCGTTTTCTGCAACCATCTTATTGTCCAATAAAGCACACACACAGAAAACCCCGCACGGCAAATGTAGAGCTTCACCTTAGCAAATTCTTAGAAGGAACAGGCTCCTGAAACTGCCTCCCGAAGCCAGAAACGGAACTTAGCAGTAGAGCCGACTGTGTTAACTTCTGGACTCAGCATTCTGTTTCGCCAGACGGGAGTCTCATGCCGCTTTGAAGAACTGACGTTTTGCATTTCAGAGGTAGAATGCTCCACTTTTATACGAAGGGCTGTCCAACCTCAACCATGAACCTGCAGTCTGCCTGTGGCCGAGGGAGGGAATGAGGAGGTGCTCCCATCTCACGTGAAGGTTAGGACTGGAATGTGGGGTGCTTCCGGCAGGCCAGGCGGCAGCCGGGGAAGCTGCTGTCAGGCTCTCCCCGCATGCCCTCCCTGTGCACGTGGTCCCTGGGTCAGCCTGCCTCTTGTGGTCCTGGTTCTGCCCAGAGAGGCCACCACACCCACCCTGTGGCCAAACTGCAGCCTGGAGGTCAGCCTGACCCCGGGGACTCCCCGCTCTGGGCAGAAGCCTCATTGGTCCTGCCAAGGTATGTGTCAGCCTTGAAGCACACCACGTTTTGGGGACTTGAAAAGGCTGAATCCTAGAAAGACTGCGTGTCCCTGGCTGCTGGCCGTCCAACCAACCCTGGCCGGCGCTGGACTGGCCTCCAGGGAGCCCGAAACACCTGTTGAGAGCGCTGGGCCGGGCCCGCCAATCTAGCCTATTAACACCTATTCCTGGGTTCAAGTCAAACTCAGCAAAGCATGGCTTTCTCTCCTCCCCACACCCTGCCCCCCTGCACGCATGAAGCCACTGACACCATTTTTGATAGAAAAATGAGAATCTTTGTGGTCAGATGAGAGGAAGTAAATGCCCAACTATCCTAACCCCACCCAGACACACCCTCCTGAGGAAGGGGCCAGGAACCTGCACCTCCCCACTCTTTTCCAAGCATTTAGAACAAACTCCCAAAATACCAGAGGCTGAGTATAAGCCGCCTTTGCTGCCATCAAGAAGAATGATAAATCATGCAAAACAGGCAATTTATCCCGTCCCAAAATACTGCATGTATACTTACATTTGGTGTCATTTTACATGGCCAAGGTATTTTTGAAAAAAAAAAAAAAAAAAAATCTCTTTTTTTCCTAAACCAAAAACACCAGCTGTGAAACCCACTGCTTCCTTCCCGGCCAAGTCTGCACTGGTAGGAGGCGGCGGCAGCAGACGGCAGGCCCTGTGCTCTGAGTCAGGCCTCCCTCGGTGGCTCCCTGCCTGCAAAGCAAACTGAAAAGCTGGTGAATGGCACCTCGGGGCCTGCAGGCACGCAGGGAGGCCCGACACGTTTGCAGAGGCGCACACTCCGTTAGCAGAATGAAAGGCCGCTGGGAACATGTCTGGGCCCAGCGGGGCGAGGCATTTTCAAAGTGGCTTCTGCTTGCCGCATGGAGCAAGTGAGGAAGCCAAGACAGTTCATTCAGAAGGAGCACGCGAGAAACACACCACCACTTCCTGGCCCCAGACTCAGGGAGCACAGCCCCGTCCCATGGGTCTCCTTCGAGTCCTCGCTCCTTGCTTCACGCTGCACGGGATGGCTTGGTGACAGCCTACATCAGCTTTCAGGGCTGGGCGGACGTGATCAATTTTCTCTTTTGACGGAGACAGACTTTTCTGGAAGACACTCGAAAGGCAACCATAGTTACTAATGGAGCACGGCAAACATGAGACAGAGGTAGCCATTACCTAGGTGCGACAAAAGAGCAAAAAACGGGGGATGGCTTTTGCGTCGAGCCACAAATATTTATGGAACAACATGGTCTGAGAGGAGAGATGCAGAGAGAGCTTGCTAAAGTAAAAAGATAATATAAATAACCCCAAACCAGGAGGGCCAGAGTCAAGCACTCCAGGTGAGAGCAGGAGCAAACCAGGCACACCCGACACCCCCTCCCAGCACCTCCGCGGGTCCCCAGGAAGTCTCACACAGACAGGAAACCTGGCAACGGCTCTATGGCCAGAAAGATAAGGCCGCAGGCCAAAATCCCAGCAGAATTTTCATTGACCACATGGTCTGCTGGGATGCAGTTAGAAGAACAGCCTTGGATTTCACGCCATTGGTGTTGCCGGCTCTGAGCCAGAACAGGACAGACAGATGGCCCCCAGGAAGGAAGGAAAGAGTTTTGTTTGACCTGGTCCCTTTGTCGGCAATGATCTTCCACCTGGACAGGCAGGCGTTATCTTCTAGGTCAGACAGTTTCATTCTTTTTTTTTTCTGCCTCTCTCCAAAGCAACAAAGACTGCAATTCCCAGAACACAACAGAAGGGAAAGGCTAGAGGAAGTGTCATCCACAGGGCTAGGAGAGGGAAGGTGCTGGCACTGGCTGCTCAAAGGTCTGCAAACTACATTTGATTCTCCAGCCCCATCGGGGGTCCCAAGAGCTGAGCAGAAGCAGCAGCAGCCATAGGCTGCCTCCGAGATACCCCAGATAATGCTCACCAGGCAAGAAGGTCGGAGCGAAGCAGGCTTAGATCCACGAGAGGAAGCTGCTTTTGCCTGGTCGGGTGGCCAAGGCTGAGTCTGGATAGATAGAGAGCTCTCCGTTCGATGGAAAAATACCAACAAGAGGACAAGGAAAAGATAATAGAGCCCCAAGGAGAAGAAAACTGCTCTCAACACCCAGAGGCAGCAGATCTCTCTGAACATTGCTCTTCTACAAGAAACAGATGCGAATCTTTGATAACTGCGGTTCTGTGTCCTCAGAAAATTGCAAGGAGATATGGCCTCAATGGAACTGGCCAAAGCAGGAACTAGGGGGACCACACAGTCTGAGATAAGAGCGAGAAGCAGATACGAAGAGAGCTGGCTAACATAAGAAGATACCCCAGAAGGAGAAGCGCCGGGGTCAAAGCCATGTTTGGAGAGCAGACTTGACTGTTAACCGGAGGAAGAGGCCACAAACTTTTTGTCCTCAGGATCCCTTCATACTCTTCAACATTATTGAGGGCCCCAAAAAGCTCGTGTTTAAGTAGGTTATAGCTATTGATATGGTCCCGTTAGACACTAAAGAAATTTACAAAGTTTTTGCTAAAATTCACTTAAAAGTAACAACAGTAGACACTTTGCATGGTAACAGAAATAAAATTTTTAATAAAAAAAATAACCGCTTTCTCCAAATGAAAAATATTTCAGTGAGAAAAGAATCACTAGCTTATATTTTGCAAATCTCTTCATTGTCTGCCTAAGTCCATGTTCGGCAAACCGCGGCTCGGCAAACCGCGGCTCGTGAGCCACATGTGGCTCTTTGGCCCCTTGAGTGTGGCTCTTCCACAAAATACCACGTGGGGGCGCGTACATACAGTGCAATTGAAACTTCGTGGCCCATGCGCAGAAGTCAGTATTTTGTGGAAGAGCCACACTCAAGGGGCCAAAGAGCCACATGTGGCTCACGAGCCGCAGTTTGCCGAGCCGCAGTTTGCCAACCACTAGCCTAAGTGGAAGACAGCTGTATTCTCTTACCTGCTTTTCTATTTTTTTTTATTCAAATACAGTTGACATTATATTAGTTTCAGATTCAACATAATGATTAGATATTTGTACATATTGCAAAATCAACACCACAATAAGTCTAGTTAACATCTATCACTGCACATAGTTACACATTTCTTTATGAGAACTTTTAAGATGTACTCTCTTAGCAACTTTCAAGTATATAATACAGTGCTATTAACTGGAGTGACTGTGCTAGGTGTTACATCCCCAGTACATAATTATTTTATAACTAGAGGCCCGGTGCACAAAAATTTGTGCACTCGGGGGGTTCCCTCAGCCCGGCCTGTACCCTCTCACAGTCTGGGACCCCTCGGGAGATAACGACCTGCTGGCTTAGGCCTGCTCCCGGGTGGCAGAGGGCAGGCCCAATCCCTAGGTGCAGCCCCTGGTCGGGCTCAGAGCAGGGCCGATTGGGGAGTTGGGGCGCCATCCCCTGTCACACTCAAGGCAGGGTCGATGGGGAGGTTGTGGCGCCACCCCCTGTCACGCACAGAGCAGGGCCCATCAGGGGGTTGGGGTGCCACCCTCTATCACCCACAGAGCAGGGCCGATCAGGGGGTTGGGGAGCTCCCCCCATCAGGCACAGAGCAGGGCCGATCAGGGGGTTGGGGAGCTCTCCCCATCAGGCACAGAGCAGGGCTGATCAGGGGGTTGGGGCGCTTTCCTCTGTCACAAACAGAGCAGCGTGTATAGGGAGGTTGTGGCCCCACCCCCTGTCACACACAGAGCCGCAGGGCAATCAGGGGGTTTGGGCTCTGCCCCCTGTCACGCTGATCCTGGTGCCGGGAGGCCTCGCAGCTCCGCTGATCCCAGTGCTGGGAGGCATATTACCCTTTTACTATATAGGGTAGAGGCCTGGTGCACGGGTGGGGGCTGGCTGGTTTGCCCTGAAGGGTGTCCTGGATCAGGGTGGGGGTCCCCACTGGGGTGCCTGGCCAGCCTGGGTGAGGGGATGATGGCTGTTTGCAGCTGGTCACACACCCTTCAGGGTGGGGGGTCCCCACTGGGGTGCCTGGCCAGTCTGGGTGAGGGGCTGAGGGCTGTTTTCGGGCTGGGGGTGACTGAAGCTCCCAACCGCTCCTTTTTTTCTTTTCTTTTTTTTATTCTGGGCCAGCTTTAGCTTTGAGGCTTGGCTCCAGCTCTTAGGCCTCCGCTGCTGAAAGTAGGTTTCTGGCCTTTGCTTACAATGTTGCGATCCTGCTGGCTGAAGCCAGGCGGACTAAAGCAGGTTTCTGAGGTTTTGTTTAGCTTCTATATTTGTTACAATGTTTCAAACTGCCAGCTCAGAGGCCTGCAGCGGCAGGCGGGGAATGTTGGAGTCCTCTGTCACTGAAGCAAGCAAGCCTCATGTTAGTTTTAAGCTGCCTGGCTGCCGGCCGCCATCTTGGCTGGCAGTTAATTTGCATATTGCCCTGATTAGCCAATGGGAAGGGTAGTGGTTGTACGCCAATTACCATGTTTCTCTTTTATTAGATAGGACTAGAAGTTTGTAGCTTTGATGACTTTGCCTACTTCCCAACTCAGGCCTCTGGCAACCACCAGTTTGTTCTCTCTTCTCTGTATCCATGAACTTGTTCTTTTTAGATTTCACATAAGTGAGATCACATGGTATTTATCTTTCTCCTCTGACTTATTTCATTTAGCATAATGTCCTCAAGGTCCATCCATGTTGTTGCAAATGGCAAGATTTTTTTTTAATCGTTAAATAGTATTCCACTGTATACTATTCCATTGTGGTGTATACCACAATATTTGTAGCCATACATCTATCTATGGACACTTCATTGTTTCCATGTCTTGGCTATTGTAAATAATGCTGTGATGAATATTGGGGTGCATATAGCTTTTTGAGTTAGTATTTTGCTTCCTTTGGATAAATGCCCAGAAATAGGTATACTGGATCATATGGTAGTTCTCTTTATTTTTTATAATGTTTTCTGTAGTGACTGTACCAATTTACATTCCTACTCACAGGGCACAAGGTTTCCCTTTTATCAACATCCCCAGCAACACTTATTTCTTATCTTTTTTTAAAAAGGCTTTTAAAAAATATGTTTTTATTTTTATTATTATTTTTAAATATATTTTTATTAATGTCAAAGAGGGAGAGAGAGGGAGAAAGAGAGAAACATCAATGATGGGAATCATTGATTGGTTGCCTCTTGCACACCCCACACTGGGGATCGAGCCCACAACCTGGGCATGTGCCCTGACTGGGAATTGAACCAGGATTTCCTGGATCATAGGTCAACACTCAACCACTGAGCCATGCCAGTCAGGCAAAAAATATGTTTTTATTGATTTTAGAAAGAGAGGAAGGGAGAGGGAGAGAGAGAAACATCAGTGAGATAAAAACATTAACATCAATTGGCTGCCTCCTGCACACTCCCTGCTGGGGATCAGGGAGTTGATCTGGCAACCTCTCGTGCATGGGTTGACGTTCATTGAGCCACACCGGTGGGGCTATTTCTTGTCTTTTTGATAGTAGTCTTTCTAATAGGTGGGAGGCGATACTTCATTGTGGCTTTGATTTGCATTCTCTTGATGATTCATGATGTTGAGCACCTTTTCATGTACCTGTTGGCCATCTGTATGTTTCCTTTAAAAAAAGTATGTTTATTCTCTGGCCCATTTTAAGTTAGATTGCTTGTGTTTTTATTATTGAATTGTATGAGTTCTTTATATATTTTGGATATTAACCCCTTAGCAGATATATGATTTGCAAGTTATTTCCTCCCGTTCAGTAGGTTGCCTTTTTATTTTGCTGCTGGTTTCCTTTGCTGTGCAGAAGCTTTTAGTTTGATGTAGTCCCACTTGTTTATTTTTGCCTTTGTTGCCAAAAGTATCATCAGCAAGATCGATGTCAAGGAGCTTAATGCCAGTTTTCTTCTAGGAGTTTTATGGTTTCAGGTCTTACCTTCAAGTATTTAATCCATTTTGAGTTAAATTTTGTATATGGTATAAGATAGTGGCCCAGTTTTATTAATCATATGAGTATTCTTTTATTCTTTTGCATCTGTCCAGTTTTTCTAACACCATTTATACCAAAGACCACCTTTTCCCATTGTATATCCTTTATTGTAAATTAATGTACCATATGTATGGGTTTATTTCTGGGTTCTCCATTCTGTTGCATTGATTTATGTATGTTTTTATGCCAATACCATACTGTTTTGATTACAATAGCATTACAATATAGTTTGAAATCAGGAAGTGTGATACCTCCAGCTTTGTTCTTCTTTCCCAAGGTTGCTCTGGCTATTCAGGATATTTTGTGGTCCCAAATACATTTTAGAATCGTTTGCTCTATTTCTGTGGAAACAGACATTGGAATTTTGATGAAGTTGCACTGAATCTGTAGAGTGCTTCAGGTAGTAGGGCAGTTTAACACAAATATTAATTTTTCCAATCTGTGAGCACAAAATATTTTTCCATTTATTTGTGTCTTCAGTTTCTTTCATCAATGTCTTACAGTTTTTATTTGTACAGGTCTTTTACCTCTGATTAAATTTTATTCTTATTGGTGCAATTGTAAATGGGATTTTCTTCATGTCTTTTCTAGCTCTTCGTTAGTGTATAGAAACACAACAGATTTTCATATATTGATTTTTATATCCTGCAACTTAACTGAATTTTTTTTATTAGTTATAACAGTATTTTGGTGGAGGCTTTAGGGAAATTATATATAATCTGCAAATAGTGACAGTTTTACTTTTTCCTTTCCAATTTGTATGCCTCTTCTTTCTTTTTCCTGCCTAATTGCTCTGGCTAGGATTTTATGTTGATTAAAAGCAGTGAGAGTGTACATCGTTGTTTTGTTCATGATCTTAAAGGAAAAGCTTTCATCTTCTCACCATTGAGTATGATGTTAGCTGTGGGCTTATCATATACGGCTTTTATTATGCTAAGTTTTGTTTCCTCTATATCCACTTTGTTGAGAGTTTTTATCATGAATGGATATTGAATTTTGTCAAATGCTTTTTCTGCACCTATTGAGATGATCATATGATTTTTATCCTTCATGTTGTTAATGTGGTGTATCACATTGCTTTGCTCATGTTGAGACATACTTGCATTCCTGGAATAAATACCACTTGATTATGATGTATGATCCTTTTAATGTATTGTTGAATTTGGTTTGCTAATATTTTAAATTGAGAATTTTCTCTTTTTTTTAAAATATATTTTATTGATTTTTTACAGAGAGGAAGGGAGAGAGATAGAGAGTCAGAAACATCGATGAGAGAGAAACATCGACCAGCCGCCTCCTGCACATCCCCCACCGGGGATGTGCCCGCAACCCTGGTACATGCCCTTGACCGGAATCGAACCTGGGACCTTTCAGTCCGCAGGCCGACGCTCTATCCACTGAGCCAAACCGGTTTCGGTGAGAATTTTCTTGTAATGTTTAGAATTCAGCAGTGAAGCCATATGGTCCTGGACTTTTGTTTGCATCTTGGGAGGTTTTTTTGATTACTGATTCAATTTCTTATAAGTCTGTTAAGATTTTCCTTTCCATCCTGATTCAGTCTTTATCGATAGGTTTTATGTTTCTAGGAATTTATCCAGTTCTTGTAGGTTGTCCAATTTGCTGGCATATAATTGTTCATGGTGGTTTCCTCTGATCCTTTATATTTCTACTAGAGGCCCAGTGCACGAATTCGTGCATGGGTGGCGTCATCCCTTGGCCTGGCTGGTGATCAGGGCCAATTGGGGCCAGCTGGCCAGGGGGAGGGATCACGGGAGGTTAGCTGTGGGAGCACACTGACACCAGGGGGAAGCTCCTGCGTTGAGTGTCTGCGCCGTGGTCAGTGAACGTCATAGCTATCGGCTAGTCCTCCAGCTGTAAAAGTCACTTAGGCTTTTATATATATACACGGCATCAGTTGTAACGTCTCCTCTTTCATTTATGATTTTGAGTCCTCTCTTTTGTTCTTGGTGAATATAGGTAAGGTTTGTCCATTTTGCTTATCTTTTTTTTTTTAAAGCTATTAGTTTCATTGTTCTTTTTAAGTAGTCATTTTAGTCTCTATATCATTTATTTCTGCTCTGATCCTTGTTATTTCCTTCCTTATACTGATTTGGGCTTAGTTTGATCTTTTTCTAGTTCCTTGAGGTAGAAAATTATGTTGTTCATTGGAGATCTTTCTTGTTTCTTAATGTCAGTACTTATGTGTATAAACTTCCCTCCTGGAACTGCTTTTGCTGCATCCCGTAAGTTTGGGTATGTTATATTTCCATTCTCATTAGTCTCCAGGTATTTTTTAATTTCTCTTTTGATATCTTCTTTGACTCATTAGTTCAGTAAAATGATGTTTAACCTTCACATATTTGAGAATTTTTATTTTCTTGTAATTGACTTCTAGTTTAATATCATTGTAGTTGCGAAAGATGCTTGATATGATTTCAATCTTGCATTTATTAAGACTTGTTCTGTGACCTAATATATGACATATCCTGAAGAATGTTCTATATGCGCTTGAGAAAAATGTGTATTCTGTTGCTTTTGAATGGAATGTTCTATATATCTGTTAGGTTCATCTGATCTACTGTATCATTTAAGACTACTGGTTCCATATTGATTTTCTCACTGAATGATCAACCCATCGATGAAAGGGAGGTATTAAAGTCCCCTACTATTATACAGTTGTCTATTTCTCCCTTTAGGTCTGTTGATATTTGCTTTATATATTTAGGTGTCTCTATGTTGAGTGCATAATTATTTACAAAATATTATATTCTCTTGGGTTGACAGCTTTATCCTTATGTAATGCCCTTCTTGTCCCTCATTGCTCCTGAGGGCTCCAGCCAGCCTGGTACACTTCTGCAGTTCTCACTTAACATATCTGGGAGGGGCAGCAAGGAACCAAAACCTAATTTAGAATTGCAGAGGTTAAAAAATCTCAACATGTAAGTTGTAGGCCTAAATAAGTATAAAATATTCACAATGGATTCAGCCTCCTGTGCTTCAAGAGAAAAGGGGGAACTGAGGGAGGAATTAGCATTTGGAAGTGTATCCTGTGGACTATATTCTCACTACAGCACATCATTAACCTTTGTGTTGTGCGGAGGGCAGGTATAATTCCACTTGTTACATCTGAGGAAACAGGCTCAAAAATGGTTTTGCTAGTAATGACAGACTGTCCAGTGACTTTGATCGAATTCATGTAGTTTCTCTACACCTGATTCCTCA
The DNA here is from genome assembly GCF_014108235.1 of Myotis myotis. Classification (NCBI taxonomy): domain Eukaryota; kingdom Metazoa; phylum Chordata; class Mammalia; order Chiroptera; family Vespertilionidae; genus Myotis; species Myotis myotis. Next base: position 17,302,772 of record NW_023416318.1, on the reverse strand, counting down.
CCTGTAACATGGAAAGACACCAGCTCCTCTGCAGAAGGTTAAAGGAGACGACGTGCCCAGCTCCTGGCTGAGCACAAAGGGCACCAAACACGATGGGCTATTCCAGAGGCAGCCTGAGGGGCCTGAGGGAACAGGGCAGACAGGGTGAGGCTCTTGACTGGTGTCTGCTTTTCAAGCCTCAAAGCAGGAAGGGAGGCAAGTATCAGAGCGAGGCCTGGAAGGGGCTCTGCAGTCACCTGAGCTGAGGCCTGGTTCAGTCCTTGCCTCATGTGATTGCATGGTCACCTTAGTTACTGACCCTTGCTAAGCTTCCGTCCCTCGACCGGAAACAGAGGTAGCAGGAGGGAAATACCTTGGGGGGCGGGGGGGGGGGAGAGGGGGGGTCCATGGGGATCAAGGAAGATTTTAGGACTCCTTCCCCACTGCAGTTCTGGAGGTGCCTTCCAAGTTCTCTCTTTCTCTCTCTCTCTCTCTCTCTCTCTCTCTCTCTCTCTCTCTCTCTCTCTCTAAATCAGAACAATTTATTCAGGATGGTCATAAGTAAATTGTTCTGGTAGATATATTTTTTTTAATCCACTAATTCTATTTCAGAGCAATCCCATTATTCCTTTACTATCAAAATAAAAGTTTTACATTTGATGTTCCTACTTCCTCCATGTTGACTCTTCACCCCACTATAATCTGGTTGATGCATCTCCTACTCTAATGAAATGTAGCTTTCAAGTTCTCCAGTAATCTCTTGCTTACCTCTCGCTTTCTACCTTCCAGCATCTCCTGTTTCTTTTCACCTTGGCCAGTGGCCTAGAAGTCATTCCTCCCTGCAGGAGTTAAAACTAAGATGGAGGGGCCCCTCTATACATCTTTTTAAGGCCCTTCTCAGTTCTCTAAAGGAGCCAAAACTTTCCTCTGTGACCCCTAAAGAGACCCCACACCTTATCTGCTCAGGATTGCCACTGTAACTTCTGAGCATCCAAAGAGCCCGTTTGGAAGGGAAAGTGGTCCAGATGTCACTGAGCAGAAAAGTATTGTGAGGAGACCAAGGGTCTTGCCGTTTTAACAATTGTTTTTGGTAGAAACTGTCTTACACACACACACACACACGCACACACACACGCACGCACACGGTTTAGCAGGAATTGGTGGAAAACAACTGGGAGGAAGTACAGCTGTTCCCTCTGAGGAGCTCGCCGGGGGAAGGCAGGCCTGGGAAGAGGGGGTGTTCCCCGGGTGGTGACATACAGCATTCCTTTCACTTGAGGCAGCTGAGCCGAGGAGCTGCAGTCTCCCCTTGGGAATATGACTTCGCCGGGAAGGGCCTCACACACACAGACCTGTGCCCCCACATCCTTCTCCAAGAGAAACCCCTTCCCATCCTGTGTGCGCGAACTCCCGCACCAGCAGAGGCTCCGATACTGCCCCATCTCTGGCCCGACAAACAGCCCGAAGTCAGCGATCTCGTAGGATGTGTTTATATTTACACGGTACATTTTAAAGCAATGGCTACATTGGTCATACATATTAGAAACCATAAAAAAAAAGTTAAGAACTTAAAATGTACATCATACACTTGTATATATATTTTTTACACAGAGGTAAAAAGGGTTATTATAAAAAAATCAATACAACAGGGTTTTTAGTATACAGGTAAAGAATGAATGATGCTTCAGGCACTTTAATTTGTTAATGTGAGCAAATAGCTTGGGGAGGGGGGGAGGGGGGGAGGGCACGGGTGTTGGGAGAAGCTTCCAAACAGATAATCTTTTGGTTAATGTTTTTGTTACCACAGATACAAAAATAAAATCTGAATAATTTCTTTCAAATGATTGACGTCAGTATGGCAAAGCTGACTGGGAAAATACTACACACTGTTCAGCTGCAGTGTGGTGATGAGAGAGAGACGTATTTACATAAATGTCCCCATGGCTGTCCTTGTGCCCTTCACCGCTACCTTCACAAACCAAAAAGCATAGGCAGAGTTAAGATTCACTGGCATAATTCTTCAAAGGGGTGGACCAGGACAGGGGTGAAGGGAGAGAGAGAGAGACAACAAAATAGAGCCGACAAACAAAAAGCTGCGGGGATATGTGTATTCTTACTGAAATAAATAGGGGCACTGGAACTGAGGTCTAACAAAACATACATTAGTGTTGTGCTTTGTAGAGAGGAGACCTTGAGAAAGGCCTTGAGGAAAACCCTCAGGGCGTGGGGGTGGTCTCTCAACAACGTTGGGAGGCTGGCCACCATCCGCTAGATGTTCCCCAGGCAGGGAAACAATGCTCTTTTCTCCCGTCACCAGATTGACAACTCTCTGGTCCCTTTCCAGACCGAAAGGCCCAAACCAGTCACTCCAATCAATGAAAACGTCTACCGACTATCTCAGAAGCACAGAGGGCATTTGAACCGATGATCTGACTAAAGAAGTGCGACGGGCTCTCAGGAGAGCTGCAAACATTCCACGAAGGTAAGCACGGCTAGCACTTTCCCGCACGATGGGAAGATTGGAAAAAAGTCCCTTTCCTTGAGGACTGGTGTCCTGTGTGCCATAGAGAAGGGAGGGGGAAGCGAGGCGGGAGGGAGCAGGCCATGCCCTCAGCGGGCAGTGACCACGGGAAGATCATGGCGGGAAGAACAGTGTTTGACAAACCTGCCCCTGTGTTCTCCACGTCGTTCTGATTGTACTATGCTGGGCACAGGGAAACCACTCTTCTTTCTGCCCTAAGATTTGGCTATTCCTTGCAATAGATTAGAAAAATACTCTTTTCCAGCTAATTCAAAGCCTCCTACGTGGCAAGGCGACAGAGAGCCCTAGCCTGCTGACTCAACCGTTTGTGCACACCAAGTGGCAAGTCTGGGTTTGGAGCTGCAGGAGAAAGACACTTGGGCATCGGAGGGGTTTTTTACATATGGCCTTGTTTTTTCCTAAGTATAAATGAAGAATTTGGTGACGTGAAACTGAGTCCAAAAGAAAAACACAAACCCACGTGCAAGATGCAGCCTACCACTCCTCAAATTTACAACATTTAGAACTTCCCCCGTTAACAGAAAACCCCCATTGGGGAGAGGGGAGCTCCTGTAGTTTTATTTACTGGAATCTTAGTGTTTCCCAACACTGGTTTGTGTTTAAATGGAGTATTTGGTTTCCAAAACAGCAAGCAACTTTTTTACTTTATTCGCATTTTCTTCCAATATTGCTAAATTTTTTGGAAGTGGTGGCGACACAATTTTAAAAAGTCCTACCTTAGGGGTAACTGGGGAGACTCGGGGAAATCCGGAAACCTCCTTTCTAGCCCTGGCTAGAGAGGCTGTGATGCAGTTTAAGAAATTTTCCTGATTCTCCCAAGTTAATCTGAAGTTAAGGCTCGATTCTTAGTCATTTTCCGGGTGAATGTTTGCATCCTGAAGAACTGGCAGATTTGGGGGCGGGGCGGGGGCAGAAAATGATGATGGGCTCAAGATAGAAACTGCGGCTTACATGGGAAATTTGGCTTTAGAAAAGTTAGACCGATCTTGTTTGTCAGCTAGCTCACCTCCTAGACAGCAACTAACGCGGGGTTAAAATACTTCTGGTTGGGTTTCATCGTTCTGACATCGCACTTCCAGGAACCCGGTGATGCTTGTTGGCAATAGGCAAGCTGAGCCAAGAGAAAGATAGTCTTCGATGCTCTTGGAAAAACCAACTACAAGACCCATCAAAAAAACCCCCCAAAAACAGTTCCGCCTGCAGGTGCCTTTGAACTGGAAGAGGTGGGCAGGAAATCAACACAGGTATAAGACAGTTAGCTTGATTACAGATTATTAATACACGAGTCTCTGCGGGGGGGAGGGGGGTCCTTTCTTTAGAACACTGTGCAGGGATGGATGAGTGGCTGGGAGGTGCAGAGTCCACCGGAGGGCTCCCCAGGCTGGAATGGCGCCCCAGGGAGCAGGGGAGAGGATGCGAGTGTGTGGGAGACAAGTTCCCTGGTGGCTGTGGACGGAGGGGAGGGAGGGGCAGAGTCACACGGCCGCCTTGTGCTTGCCCCCGCAGCACCTGCACATCACCCCGCAGTGGTAGCAGGCCCGAAGGGGCAGGTAACAGCACATACAGGGGGCCAAGAAAGACAAGGCAATAAGAGCCATCCACCGGAGGCAAAACTTCTCGTCGCTAGTGTCGCACGAGCAGGGGTCTGTATAGTCGCCCTCGGGGTCCGACATACAGTGATAGAGCAGGCTGTCCGCACACCACATACAGCTCACCCGGCGGATGCAAGTTCTCACGGAGTCGGGCGCGTCCTGGCAGTGGCCCCTCCGGTTCTCCTCGTGGTTGAACATGTCCCTGCAGTACTCGCACCGGGAGCGCTCGCCGTCCTCCTTCCGCCGCCGGGATTTGCCCCGCGAGGGCTGGGTCTTGATCACGCCGCCCCCGCGCCCTTTGGGGTCCTCACCGAGGCCGAAGTCCGAGGAGTCCACGTAGGGGTAGTTATAGTCGTGCTTGGGGACCTCGCCCTTGGCGAAGCGCACGTAGGAGTCCGCGTCCTCGGCGGGGTCCAGGGCCTTGCGCACGGGCGCGTGCCGGTAGTCCTCGTAGCCCGTCACCCAGACCTTCTCCCGGGGGTTGATGCGCACGATCTCCTCGTCGTCGTCCGGGAAGCTCACCTGGCGGTAGGGCCGGGGCATCGGCTGCCCCAGGAGAAAAGAGACAGTATTTTACAACAGTGGCAAAAAAAGAGAAAAAAAAGAATCCAACATGTACCTTTCACCTTGCAAAGGCATTTCTGGAAGAAACTGACCCGTCCTGTAATGACTGAACATCTTATGGGTCAAAGATGGATTTCAAACTGTGAGTCTCAATCCATTCCTGGGTCGGGAGTCAATTGAATGGGCAGAGACCAGCTTTTATCCTCCCCCTTGTTTTGATTACCATCTAGGTGGGAAAGTGTGCCCATTGTAAGAATAGTTTGAATTTTCAGAAGCTGGACACACCCAGGTCAAGAAGCAGAAGGTGAGGCTGCCTGCTAGCCTGATTTCTGCCTGGTTTTGGACAGTATGTTCTCTGTTGTATGGTCAGCTTTTTTTCTTCTTCTTCTTCTTCAGTGAAATAGACGAATACTAGAGTACACTGCATGTTAGAGGGGTAAGTACTTTTCATAATCTATGTGTATACAATACGTGAGCCATGGGTCACCATATAAAATGCATTTCTCACTGCGGATTGTGTTCAAAAAAAGCAAAAGGGGGCTACCAGGAACTATAAGAACCGTGTAATCTGGTTGGGAAGAGAAGATGCCCAGATAACAGAAGGTTAAGAGCGCAGGCTCCGGAGGCCGGCTGCCTGTGTTCGAATCCCGCCAGGATCGCACAGACAGTGAGCGACAGAGCTGGAACCTGGGCCTAGGCAGCTAAGACCCAGAGCCACACCCTCTAGCCCCCACACCCCAACTGCATTCTCCCTTAGGGCCAAGAGTCCTCTTAGCGGGTAGTTGGTTTTCCACCTTTGAAGTCCTTTGGGCATGAAGGCTCTTTAAGGGGGAAAGAGCATGGTTCTGAGCAAACCCACTGGAGTCCAATTCGGGCTGTGCAATTTCCCGGCAAGTGGCTATGCCTCAACCTCAGTTTCCCTGATTGTCAGACTGCACAGGGCTGTTGTGAATGGAGAGGAGGAATCTACGCAGTGTTCGCACTGAGCCTGTCACACGGGCTGTGCTCGATACCGGCTGCCATTGCCACAGTGACAGCATTTTACATGGCAGTTGGGTTTCCCCATCGCTTCCCACCAGACTGTGAGCAGGGCTACCTCTCACACCCTTTGCCCTATTTCCCTGAGAGTCTTGACATGAGAGATTCCTGGGCTTCAGAAAAATCACAATCCTGTAGGATTTCAAAACGGATCTTGGGAGCTGTCACAGGCTTTGCTAATTTTTTATTTTGCAAAGTAAGGAGAGCCAAGAAGCCAGTTCTTATGGATTGCTACCATAATTTGATTAAAAAAAAAATTTTTAATGCCACACTATTGGAAAGCATACAACAAAAAGATTTTTTAAAAGAGTCATATAAACCTAGCTTTATGTTAACTGTGCTCCTTTTTTCTCTTTTCAAAGCAGACCGGTGGCCACATCACCCTGCACGGGCACCAGTCCCGGCCCCACAGGTTGGGAACCTACTCTGCAAAACAGCCACTTGGTAAATATTTGTTGAATTATTGAATTCCAGACTCCATCTCCCTGAGCAGGCCTGGGCCTGCAGCCCGAGCGGCCAGGGCGTGAGCCAGGTGTGCAGCGTTCTTCAGGCCTGATCGGGGCTTTGTGCTTTCACACCAGGCCGGGAGGCCCTCTGCAGGGGGCAGCACAGCGCGTGGGTGAGCACAGACTGGCATTTGAATCTGTTCCACCAGGGACTCGATCTCTCTAAGCCTTAGCTTCCTCATCTACAAAGTGGGGAGCCGAGGACCTGCCTTGTGGGGGGAATTTGTGAGGATTAAACGAGATACAGTACAAGGATTCTGGCACATAGAAACCTCTTAGCAAGGGGAGCTGCCACCACTGCCAGCGATGTGGGGTGGGGTGGCACAAAGTAGCACGGAAAGGGGCCTGGGCTCGGGGAGAGGAAGGAGGCCTCCCAGCATTGGGACACCCACCCCGAGGACCCCCCCGGACGGAGACTGCCGCTCACCTGCTCGAGGTGGTAGTGGTCCGTGGGGTACGGGTCGTGGAGGTGGCCCAGGGTGTAAATCCTCCGGTGCTCACAGGATGTGGGGGAGGAGATTGTCCGGGTCGGTTGTTCCCTCTTCTGAGAGGAATTAGAAGAACTGTCTGTAGCTGTCTGTTGAGAGGGAGGTAACCAAGAGTTAATTTGAAACAACCAAACCCTCGCATGCCGTCTGCCCGCCTTGTGGCATCTCGCTGGGCTACCCGAGGCGGGAGGACCCCCGAAGGGCGAGATTGTCTAAACATGATGTGGCCGCCAGACCCTGGAAAGCTGGGTTTGTTTTCTCGAATGTGGGAGCAGCGACCAGGCTTTGGGGCCGGGCTTACGACAGCAGGCCTCCCGCGGGTGCAGCCCTGTTGGTCAAGGATGGTCGTCCCATTTGTAGCGCTAGTTCCAAGGCACTCCGGCGAGCAGCGGAGGTGCAGACACGGAAAAAAATCAAACCCAAATGTTGACATGTGCGGCTAGTCCCAGCCTGAGAGAGAGAGAAGGATACCGTGGGGTATCATGGGTACTGGCTCTCCAGACATTTTACAGGCCATCTTTGGGGTCCACTTTAAACTGGCAGCAAGATGGACGACTGCAGAGGGGTAAGGCTGCCATCAGTGAGGAGGGGCTGGCAGAGCTGTCTCCCCAGCAGCGGTATCCAGTTCAGCCCGGAGCCTACCTGATGGTGTCTGGGAAGGTGAGCGGATGTTGGGATGGACTGTGGCCAGAGCGCAGGGGGGTGCCCACCGCCTCCCAATATATCTACCACCTGGGTGCTTCATGCTCCCAACTAAGACTCAACGAAGGGGGCCAGGTGATGGTCACCCTCCACAGCCACTCCCACCCCCCACATGCTCGTAAAAGACTGTGAAGTCTTTACAACCAGGGCACCCCACCTTTCACCTTCATGGCGTTGGGGACCCTTCCCCACCTCCAAACAAATGAAAAGGTTTTTCTTGTATCCAGGAACTTCTTCCTCTCCTTGGCTGGCTGTTGCTTTCATAGTCCCCTTATCTTTTTATTCTACATGTCTTTTGTTCGTGTCACAAATCCTTTTGGGGGAAGGCAGGGTTTAAACAAATGGACTGATAACTTATTTTTACCCCTCTGCCCATTTATAAAGAAGTAAATGCTCAGAAAAATGGGACTACAGGTATTTAGGAAAAAGAAGACTCATTTCCATTATGCAATAAACTGCTGTTAATTTTTAAAACTTGGCGGACATGTGCAGCTTCCCTATAGGGACCCAATCTACCTGGATTTTTCCTATTGGTTTGGTCCAAATGATGCAGGGCTGATGCCTGTGTCCAGTCCCTCCACCCATGGTGGCTAATCCAGATGTGGACACATGGTCCTCTCAGGCAGTACAGAAAGATTTTTGATGGAGAGTTCAGAAAAGATGCTGACTTTTTACCTCAAGTTAAGACCTACGGGTCCCGTAAGCCTGGAATGGTGGTGAGGGCACTGGGGAAGCACCTTCTGGATGAAGTGAAGCAAAACCTAGAGAGGGCCACCCCCAGGGACACCATCTGGGCTTTGGGGTCCAGTCAAGCCTGAATCCTGACCCACTGTTCGGTAACTTAAGCCAGATGTGTTGGGCTCACCACGTGGGCGCACTTCTCCTCCCTCCCGGTCCCAGCTCTGCGGCAGCAGCTCCACCTGCGTCACTCCCCTGGCCTCTCAGTGACCCTGACTCCTCGCCACACGGGTGGGGTGACCTGGGCGTGCAGCCTGCTACCTCCCTCCTCTGCCTCTTGGAAGCCACCCAACTGGCGAGCAGCCATTCTGGGGACTGTGGGGCCCACCGTGGGGAGGCTGCCGACCCAGCACCCCTGTGCCTGGCGGGGCGGGTCCTGAGACACCCGCTTCCTGCCGATGTCAGCCCGGACCATAAAGGGTCCCCCCAATTGGTTCAGAACTCAGATAGGAAAGAATTACTATTAAATATCAGTAACTGCAAGAGACCAAGCTGACACGCAAGAATTTTTCCCTTTCTTCCACACTCTGCTTGTTGTCCAGCTCTCACCCACTCTGCTGTCGATCCGACAACAAAGCCCAGGACTCCCGCGTTATGAGAGTGGGTACCATGTGCCAGGGGCTGGGTACACGTGAACCATCGCAGGTAAAATATCGTCTCCACATGGCACAGAGGAAAACAGAGGCAGGAGCTGCTGACCGGCAGTGGCTAACCCAGATGTGGGCACCCTGACCATCAAGCCCCCTGGAGTTCAGTACCCCTCACCCTGCTTCTCACACGCAGGTGAGCCCATTCCAACGCCGCCTCTGAGAGGAACTGTGTTCACCCCAACGAAAGTACAACCTCACGTCAGAAGGTGCACCCTGCGTGACAGAACCCAGGAGATAAGGGGATGGCGTCACACGATACAAAGGTTCCCAAAGATCTCGGTAAGTACTTCCTGAATAAGCAGATAAGGGCCCTCAGTATGACTCAGATCTCAGGGGTTAAATTCTTATCCAACACCCACATGACGGTCATCTCTGAGGTTAGAAGCTACCCGAGTGCTGAACCCGGTAACATGCACTCAGCACTGAGGTCTCGGGAACCAGTTAACACCTCGCGCTCACCTCTGTGTTAGTCAGCTGGTACCCTCATCCACCCCAGGGCCAGGTTAACAATGTGGAGGAAGTCATTCTGAGCAATGGGGCACACCCAGTTTTCCCGGTATTCGTGAGCCAATCAGAAATGCCCCCGCCTGACCTCCCTAGGCCCAAACAGCCCTTCCCCCCTGCACGGTCAAGTGCAAAGCTTCCCAAACGTGAGGCCGAGGAAGGCCTTTCAAGGTCTCCTAACCGAGTGACGGGTTTGTACAAAGGAGCAGGAAAGCCAGCAAACTTTGAGGTATGCCCACGGCTCACCGCTTCCCGAGGGCCCTGCCGAGGGTACGGCCTGGCCCAGCGCACAGCCTCCCCTGCCAAACTGCTCGGTGTGGGTCTGGACTCTGGAGAGGAGAGCCTGCCAGAGAGGCTCCACGGGAAGCCAAGGTTGTGTCAAATCTATACTATCAGACAGATCGTGCAAGCGGTGTGACCTGCCGACAAGAGGAATGTCCTATCAGGGCATCTCCAAGAACAGCGAGGGGGAAATACCTCCTGCCCACATGCACCGCTGACCTAACTGCTCGTGGTTTCCACTCACAGCCGGAGGGCAGCAGCCACCGAAGCTGGGCGCACGCGCACGCATCCACAAGCAAGATTCGCGAATGTCACTGTTACTTGTGTGCACATGCTCATGACACCTACCCATCTGACAGCTTCTCCTTCGACTCGGAAAGACTGCGGCTGCGTTTTAAACTCGCCCTGCTCTCCGGAGGGTGTCTCTCAACTGTTGCAGGCTTGAACTGGGGAAGAACAACAGCAGAGGCCCTCAGCCCCCCTAAGAGGGACAGCTTCAGCGCCAGGCTTCCCCGAGCCACTGCACTTGCCCGGGTCTCCTCCACAACCGCCTCCGAGTTTGACTGACTCAGTGTCAGTGCCCATGATGAAAACGATGTCCAAGGAACAAGTTTGCAACGTAACATGAGGGCCGAAGAAAAGAAAGGTGATGGGATATTATAATGTTAAATATCAGGGTCTCAGCTCCGGCAGACTGGATTTGAATCATTCTCTGCTAATTATAAATGGCATGATTTTGGTCAAGTTAACGTCTAACTCCAGTTTTCATTATCTGCAAAAATGGAGCTGAAATTGTCCTCAGAGTTATTACAAAAATGAAATGAGATTAAACATCCCCATTTTTTAAACTGTTACTGCCGATTACAGAAAAGTTATTAATTCTGTTGGTCCGGTATCTGGTCACCTTGCTTAACTCCTTATAGAAGTTCACGTTTACATAGTGACTTTGGGTTTTTCTCAGTAAATCGTGTTACCCACAAAAGATAGTCTGGCCTCTTTTCCAGTTTTTATACCTTCTTTTTCTTATTTTATTGCAATTTTTGCCAGGGCTTCCAGCATGATGTGGAAAAACAGAGGCGATAGTGGCCCTGCTTGTCTTTTTTAAAAAATTGATCATATATATTTTTTTATTTCTTTATTGATTTCAGAGAGGAAAGGAGAGAGAGAAACATCAATGATGAAAGAGAATCATTGATCAGCTGCCTCCAGCATGCCCCCTACTGAGGATCGAGCCTGCAACCCAGGCATGTGCCCTTGGCTGGAATCGAACCTGGGACCCTTCAGTCCGCAGGCCAACACTCTACCCACTGAGCCAAACTGGCTAGGGCACCCTGCTTGTCTTTTTAAAAAGCACTTTAAAAAATAAATTTCCAATGATTACTGTAAAAACTCACATGTTTTGAGTAATTAACAAGCTTGTGTGACCCTCTAACAGGGCAGTAAGCCGAGACAAGACCTTGATAAGGAGAACAGAGAAAGAACAGGAGAGTGGGAAGGGAAGGGAGGTGGAAACGAGAGTTCAGGGTACTGAGATGAAAGGGTGGGCACTGCTAACCTTAGAAACACTGAACAGAGCCCCCATCAGCCTGACCAAATCCACTCTGGTAGTACCAATACCCATCCCTTCCCTGAAGGGTTTTTGGGTTTGGGCTGGGTGCTTTGTGGGATGTGGGTTCACAGAAGGTGACATGGGCAGGGCACGGCCAGGAAGCGTCCCTGAGGAAGGACATTCTAGATGGGTAGACAACCCAGACCGAGGCCCAGAGGAAGAAAGAAAGAGGCTCAAACTTATCAGTGAACATCTGATAAACTCCTTTAAACACTGTCAGCTTCCAGCGTCTGAACTCTGCAGACGTAAGTTGTACTTTGAGAATTCAGATAATTCTCCAGAATTTAATTTAACAAATAAGAGGAAAACCACGGAGCTTCAAAAGTTGATAGACCTTTCTTCTGAAGAACTGACTTCAATGTTATGCTGTCTTGCCAGTAAGTCAAAATCTGAAGTACAAAAGACACTGGGTGGAGGCCGCCTGTTCCCCAGGGTCAGTGCTACCTGTGTGGGCAGGAATTGGTCTGAATGGAGAACGGGGAGTAGAAGATCAATGCCTAAAGTTAAAGCTGTGGCTGGCTCCCTCCTAGGTTATGGGCATATTTTGTACAATAGGACTTCTTACTCGTGGGAAGTTGGCTATTCTTCCCTGACCTACGGAGGGCCCTTGCGTTGACCGGGAGGTTCTTGAAGAAGCACGTGCATTTGTTCGCCTGCCCTGGGTCTGGGAACGAGCCTCCTTCATTTGGAAGGTGAACCTCTTTGACCAGGGGAAGCTCAAAGAGGGAGGGAAAAAAACCAAGAGGCTAAGCCAGGTAAGAAGGCAATTTGCTTAAATCAAGTTACCCATCTGGGATAGGATCCTAGCTGCAGACCAGGGCTTTCTGGGACATTCTGGGTGGGTCAGACTATACATTTCAAAGTAAAAGAAGTGTTTTCAGGACTATGTGCATCCCCTTTAACTCCCCTGGGTTTTCCTGCTAAATCCTTGATTTTCCAAAAGGGGTTGGGGGGTACAGAACAAAGGCAGCAACAGCTGGCAGACAGTGGCTAGGGGCGAGAAAGGTATGTCCAGGGCTGATTTTTCAAGGACACTTGGAACTATTAAGGGGCTCCTGGTTTATAGTTTTCCCGAGTAGGACACCCCCACTGAGTGTATCGGTGAGACTACGAGAAGGCTGGTGTTCGTCAGTTTTCTCCTTCCTTCTGGGAGGGAGGCAAGCAAACAAGTACAGCCACTTGGTCATCCCCATGTCTCCAGAACACGAGCCGACGGAAGAAAGTGCACAGTGCATGGAGACAAGCCCGCTCGGCGGCCACTTCCGGAGGCCAGCGGACCTGGGTGTTCTCAACAGGCATAGGAAAGACAGGTAAGAAACTGCCCGAGGAGCCCGACCACAGCATCTGGGGGTCACACGGCAATGCCAGGCAAACAGAGCTCAATGCAGAGAGGAGTGCACAACCCTGACGCCAGGCCAGGCGAGGCCATTCGTCTTAGACAAGTTGCTGAACTTCTTTGGGCCTCAGTTTCCTCATGTGTAAGATCAGGGGCGTTACTGGGTGATCTCCAAGGTCTCTCTGGGCTCTAACAATTTCATGTGTAATCCTCCTCCCAATGCCTAAGAATATGACAGGTCAGAAGGGTTTGTCTAACACTGTTGCTTAGCTGACTGAAGAGCCACAGGATATATGTCAACTATACCTCAATAAACACAAATAATAAATAAAAGTCATCACCATGCCCCACCCCCCAAACTGCCAGAGGATTCACTCAGATGATTAAGTAGAATTTCTGCCATCTATAGATGCTGCTATTTTGAATTTTTAAAGATGGATTACTGGGAGTTATGACCACAATTCGTATTATTTTTACTGCAATCCACCACCAAAATAGATCTCGACATCTGATGCATTCTTCCTATAGCAAGGGCTGCTCGTTCTATTTCTTTTAAAAAGTATGCACACACACAGAGTACATATAAATACAAATGTATGCCATTCCTCTCCACCTCGGGCTGGGAGACTAGACTGATCACATAAAACTCTGGGCTGCTTCTGCCTATCAGGAGACAGTGACCCGAATGGCCGAGGGCCCAAAGGCTCCTGGGTCAGGGGGTGTGGACGAGCTGTTGTTTCGAACTCTTCAGCAAAGCATACCTTCTGCTCCGTATCGACCAGACTGACAGGCCTGTGGCCAATCCCTTTTCCTCTGCTAACCAGGAAGTCACCACCAGGTCTCTGGGAAGAGGTAGCACTGGCTCACCTGTCCTGAGGGCCTACATGGGTTCCGGTGTCCTGTTTCAAAGAGGCAAGCAGAGCAGAAAATCGGCCAGGAACATGCTCTTCTATGGTCCCAGCTAGCAGGCAGTTTGGGCCTAAGAGGCAGCTGCTTGGGGGAAAGAGAGAACTTGGTCCTAGGGCATTATTACCCTCTCTGGGACCCAGGGAATAGAGTGGGCGTTCTTTCATTGGGAAAAAAATCCTATGTAATAAAAGGATAATATGCAAATTGACCCTAATGGTGGAACGACCAGAATGACAGCTCAACCAGTCACTATGAGGCGCACTGATCACCTTTCTGGCCTTTTCCCCAGCCGGCAGGCTCCAATCGCCTGATGGCGAGCGGGGAACCGGGGGTGGATGGTGGGGGATGCGGGTGGTGCCAGGCCAAGGTCCCTACCCCACTGGTCACCCCACACACAGAGGGCAACCCACAACGGGGGTGGGGCTGGCAAGCGGACAGGAATGGCCAACGTCTTGGTTCCTCCTCCTGGCTGGCAGGCTCCAATCACTCGATCACTTGATGGGGAGCAGGGAACTGGGGGCGGGGGGCGGCAGGGGGAGGGGCTGGCTGCAGGCAGCTAGGGAAGATGGCCCTGATTGTAGGCCAGGCCTAGGGACTGTACCTGTGCATGAATTTTGTGCACCGGGCCTCTAATAATAAAAAAAAAGAGGAAATTTCCACATGTTTAACAAAATTTTATGTGTCTAGATTTTGAAGTCAGGTGAAAGCAAATTTGATATGAAAGGAAAGGACTGATAAGCCACAGCTTTGCTTCACTGGAAGGGCTGAGGGATGGGAGCAGGAAGGCTGGGTTTCAGGTAACCCTGACTATGTTCTCTGTATGAATTAGTAAAATGGAAATAATAGTAGCCTACTATCCACAGCTTAAAAAGATGAGATGACATACGTGTAAATGAAGAAAGACACACATGGAAGAGTTAGAGAAATGCCGTTGGCCTTCCTGACATGGAGAGTGTTGCAAAGCTTTTGTTGGACATTAATTGATTTAGTTTAGCCACTGTAAGGTATTACTTTTGAATAAAAAGATCCTCCTCTTACTATGTAATGTGAGCTTGATAACTGTCGTGTGGAAGATAAAGCAGCTCCCATCCATGTGGGTCTCCGCCTGCAGCAGTTATGGGGCACAGGGCTGCCCCTCCCAAACATTTTTGCCTTTCTTAACAAAGCACTGTAGACCAACTTCACTAAATTTTATAGGATTTACATTTCCAACCTATTTTCTCTCCACGTCTCCTCCCCCCACCCCCTTCTGTCCCCATCCCTTCATTCCTTAGGGAGAGACAACAGAAACGTTTCTGATCAGCTGATCTTCTAAAAGGAGGCTGTGGCTTTGAGGAGGAACCTGGACCATCTGCCTACACAGAGGTCTTAAGACAGTGCCCTAGTTGACATATCCATCATTTAGGTGGTTCTTTTAAAACAAAGGGGGACTCTGGTATGCTTGACAGGTAACATTTACTAAAACGTATTGAATAAGTATTGCCTTTTCTTACAGTTCTGGGTGAGCAGAGTGTGGAACTGAGCCTCCCTGAGCCTGGGTGATTCACCTGCAGACATGAAGTGCCAGGAGGTTACCTCCCAGGTGGCTGGAGGACAGATGCAGTGATGTATGTGCCAGTGTGGGCGTAGCACCAGGGCAGCTCCACACCCCAGTCCCTCTCCCTCCCCTCCCCTCCCCTCCCCTCCCCAGCAGACAGAGACTCAGAAGAAATGTGTCCACCCTGAGGTTTTGTATTCAAAGGATCAAGGGTCACCACTAACTCACAGCAGAACCAAGTTCAGAATCCAGGCAGGCCTCTCCCTCACCTCCAAACTCCGCACTCTCAGGGGTCACACACCACTTCAGCTTTTAAAAACACTCTTAGAAAATCAGTAGGTGAACCCCATTTCATTACAAAATTGGCCGATATGCCTTCAGTTTTAATGTTTGTTAGGGCTGAATTAGGTGGAAAAATTTTGTGGTATTCTGCACTCTTCCGCTTCTGTAAGTGAAACCTAGGTAATTACAAAATTCAATGAATGTTTTTCCTACTTAAGAATGAAAATAAGGACAACTTGTAAATACTCAAAAGCCCATCTAGGATAAAACAAAACTGCTTCTCAGTACTTTGGTTTCAGCCACTTGCTCTAACCTCGCTTTAGCGAACACCTGGGGTGGAGGGGCGAGGTACCATCGGGGACAACTGCTCTGAACAGCCGGAAGGTAACAATGCAGCTTGTAATAAACAGGATGCCAGGGGGCCAAGCACGGGGCACCGGGCAGGACCAGGATTTCCAGTTTGGACAAAACATGGCTAGAAATTGATGATGTTCTAAAAGACATGACATTTTTCCTATCTAAAGGAGGACTGCCTACCTAAAGAAATACAGCGAAACACCAACACCTAATCCAAATACCAGCCTTTTCCAACTGGGTTCTAGGAGAGTTCAGACCTGAACAAAATCATTGAATGACTCTCCCCAATTCTGCAAAGGACATTACACAGTTAGTACCATTCTAGGAGCGCAGGACACGTTCACTCATTATATAAGGATGGAGTCCTTAAAGTGCTAGGGTGTAATAGAGAAGAATTGATGGAGAAGGGCTGTCCAAATCCCAAAACAGTACTTAGGTGGAAGTAAACCTAGAGGGTGGGAAAACACCACCCAAACCTATACATGTAGGGTAGGCCTTGCTAAGGTCAAGCTCCGAGTTGCCATCTTGGGGACCGCAGACTGTAACACCCACTAGGTAGCTCCCAGCCGACCACATGAATGGGTCACATGGGCATGAGCCACATATTTATTCTCTTATCTCCCTTTTCCAACTTGGGTCCAAGAGAACCCTAAGATAGAACTTTTATATTTGGTGGTGGTTTAAAAAAAAAAATAGAACAGCTGAAAGACCCTAAATATAATTATTCAACAGCGGCAGCGGGGAACTGGGAAGCTGGGCGTGAGTCCCCACTGCCCCTCCACCATGAACTGGATTGAGATTTTTTAAAAATATATATATTTTATTGATTTTTTACAGAGAGGAAGGGAGAGGGATAGAGAATTAGAAACATCGATGAGAGAGAAACATTGATCAGCTGCCTCCTGTACACTCCCTACTGGGGATATGCCCGCAACCCTGGTACATGCCCTTGACCGGAATCGAACCTGGGACCCTTCAGTCTGCAGTCTGACGCTCTATTCACTGAGCCAAACCGGTTAGGGCTGGATGTGAGATCTTAGGCAAGTCACGCGTCTGAGTCACCTGGAAGAACTCACAATCCCTTCCCATTCCCAGACCTGCAATTCTAAGGAGCTGGCTTTTTAGAGCTGCCCTCGCCACCCAGCAAGGCAAATAAATGTCCAGTAACACCTGCAGCTTATCTTATCTCTAACGTGCCATTACTTCCACAGTGGACATGCAGCTGCCTAGCACCAGGCAGGGAGTACAGCAGGAAGAAGAGCACTGAGAGCCACAAAAGTCAACCTCTTTAATCTCTAAACCTCCAGCGGGGGGAACGAGGATGAGCTGCTATAACTAAGGTGTTCGTCTCGATTCCTCCTTCTCCCTTGACCTCTCACCCACCTTCTGATAAAACCCCTCTCATTCATAAGAAAAATAAAATAATCAATACATGTATGTATATCACGTAATATCTCAAGTAGCAGTCTCACCCCTCTCCACCTCAGCTTCTCACTCTCCAGAGAAATTAATACACCTTCTACTCCTGTGGCTCTTCTTGTATTTGTCTCCATTTTTTTTTCAACCCCATGTGGTTTATGCTATTTTCTGATGTGCAGATTTGGATATTATTTAAGGACTGCTTATTGTGGATGAAGATCGAGCCCTTTTATACACCCTCAAGTATCTTCCTATAAAGCAAATATTTCCCTAATCCCCCAGCTTTAGAGCCAGAATCCAGCCACTCGGCACAGTGACAGCTGAAGCACTGACCACACGTGGCCAGATTCTAGGTCGGCTGCTCCAGAAGTATGTGTGCCCTGCAGCTGCATGCTCCAACGATCCTATTAAAACGATCCTTGTCTGCTATGAAGATGCTAATCCCATTTAAAAATTACTTCAGAATTCCGCAGCAGTAAATAAACCACCTGGTTTGAATGGACCAAACCCTACACAACAGGGATTTGGAACCAGTGCCAGTTCATTTTCTCTCCTCACTCTGCCCAAGAATCCCTTCCCTGCCGGTTCCAACCCCGCACCTGGAGGGACCTGGGAGGACGTCAGTTCTAAGTTGGGGAGCAAAGCAGCTCAGCTTATCCACAGAGCTGAACAGCCCAGACCTGAAGTTCACAGGGCCTCCTCCACGGAGACAAAAGCACCGCAGAGGGAACAGACTAGGGGGTCTTTCTCTGCCTCTCGTCTCCCAGCTCGGAAGGGACAGAGGGGAGAAGCTGCCAGTCAGGTGCAGCAGTGAGAGTGTGCTCTCAGCAGTGTACAGAATGCAAACCTTTGCTGCTGTTTTATGTTCTTTGCGTGACTCATCTTACACATTGCCAAGTGGCTCAGGCACTGGAGTTCCTGGCACCTCCGTGTTTAATGCTGGGCACTCTCTTGCCACCAAGGGCCACCCCTTATAACTGAGGTCTCCCTGGAGTGGGGGGCTGTGAGAGGGCCGTGCCACAAAGGAGAAAGCGGACGAGAGGGTAAGAAGCAGCGAGAGGAGCCAACAGCTTAGAGCCGGTGACAAAGCCAGGGCTCCACTCCTCGCTGTAGACCGAGCACAAAACAGCTGGAAACATGGCACGCAGTCACTGAGATTCCCTCAAGATCACCCCCTTCCAATGGCTCTCCAAGATAACAAAGCAAGTGAATAAAGTAGGAAAACCTGTGATTTTACACACTATACAGTCATCCCCACCAAATGCCATCTATAGGGTCTACGACTTAAAGCAAAATGATGTATAACGAAGCCCATTTTACCAGAGGCCGTACCAACAATGCAAGAGTGAAGTTCTTACACTGTCTCATCGTCGTTATAACAGAACGATGTTGAATGAAACGCATTACTCCGGGCCTGTTGTATCTGGGGGTCAGATCACCCATTTATTTATTTATTGGGTATTTATAGAGCAAAGCTTTCTAGGGTTGCAGAGGCTAAAATAATGAATAACCTGCTTCTAATTGGACAAAGATTCATTCACTCAGCAAATAAAAGAGGAAAGCCAAAAAAGGGGGCAGGCTTTTAAGTGGCCTGAGAAATAAGCAGAGTGCTATGGGACTTTAAACAAGAGAGAACAATCATATTTGGTCGAGGGAGAAATACGAGGGCACATGAATGGATAAACAGCCCAAACTCAGAAAGTCGGAATGGTTGCTAATCAAGTCTCTGGTGGCGGTACTGGCTGGAAAGATGTGGACACACACCAGGCTGGTGGCAGTGATGTGGACAGGGGAGCCTTGGGAAGACTGTGGAGGCCACAGTGTTGGCCACAGGTGCACAGGCAGGGCAGGTGTGCATACGTGTGTACATGCGTGCACACACTAAAAAGGGCACGAATTTAACTGAGAAACTGCAACATGGCTGTACCATCCTGAGAAGTCAGGCGGAGAGGCTGCTTGGGGGTTAACCATCAGGGCTGGGAAGTGTGAGCAGGGACAGCCCATGGTTGGTGAGCACCCAGGCCGGACAGCTACCCCTCAAGGAATTGGGCTGCCCCTTCCTCCACCTCCACTTCATTCCCTAATGCAGAATGTGCATCAATAGACTAACCCCAAGCAACCCCCGAAACAGGGACCCCCTGGCTCCACCAGCAGAAACAGAGGATACGCTCGTGGTTCCTCCAGTGACACCTCTACAGGTGTTCCTACACACATGCTGTTCTCGCAGGAAACTCTCCCAATCCCATCGCAGGCGGTAAGTTACACTCTTTCACTGATAAATGAGTTCTGAGTTCTAAACGCTTGTCTTACCCATAAAAGGTGTTCTTTAAAAAGAAGATTTTAAAATTGATTCCGAGAGCGAGCAGACACATGGGAAACCTGGTGGGTAAGCCTCGATGACCCTCCTGTCATTACACAGGATGTTTCTAACCGTCAGTGACCTAATGACTGGGGCTGTCTTGAGAAGGGAGGTACTATTGTTAACAGTCCCTTCTTTGTAAACGAATGGCACGAAGGCCACTGGTCCTAGACATCAGGGCTACACGGAATGCGAGTAAGTGGGGCTCCTTCTCCCGTGAGTTCCAAGGGTCTGGGAGCAGCAGGGCTGTTCCTACACTTCCTTCCAGGCACTCGGCGACACCCTACAGCGGCATGTTGATGCCCCGTGGATGAAAGGGCAAAACCAGGAGGACGCTGGCTTCCATCACCCGGCTCCCGCTGCCCTCTCCCGATTCTATAAATCATTCTGGCAGGTAGCTGGGAAGCAGCTGCGGGTGACAGTTCTGCTCTGGAGCACAGGAAGCCACCTTTTAACCCTCCTGCTGTTGTTTGTCTCCCCAAATGTGACAAAGGAACAGATGTAAGCAACATGCCAACTGCTGAGAAGATCTGCTCGGAGCACTATAGGAAGCCTGCTCAGAGCCACATCACACCAGCCGCTCCAGGGAAGGACAACTGAGCTCATTTCCTGACACCCCCACGCACGTCAGGCTGGGACCCGCAGGCCGCTCACCATGCACATCCCGGCATCCGCCTTCGCCCCTGTGCTCCCAGCCTTGAAGCCCCTTCCCGAGCCCTGTTCAAATGCCGCCGCGGTCCAGGCGGGCCTCCCCACTAGTGGTCTTCTCTGACCTCCCCTACCGTAAAGCCCCTGGTTCAGAGGGCTCCAGTCTGTGCCAGTCTAAGCCTGTCAGAGCCAAGCTTATCTCTGTTCAAACCACCCTGCTCCCTGAACCAGGGCTGTAGCCTCGCTTTACACACACCTCTGGATTCCCAAAGCAGTTTTTCGAAATCACTAGCTGTGAGGAGTCTATTGGAAAGCACGTTGAAAGGCGTGCAACCAATATTTTAAAATAGGAAATAAAAAATTGCTTGTAAAAGATATTCTTGGGACAACTGGGGAACTATTATCCGACAGGAGATTCCTATGAATTTTCTTAGGTATAGGAATGGTGTTGTGCTTGTGTAGAATACCACCTTATTTTTAGGAGGTGGATGCTGAAGTAATTCCAGGTGACTTATTTTTAACCAACCAGCAAAAATATACGTGTGGGGGGGGGGGGGAGGGGAGGAGGGGGAGTGCACATCTCTAAATACACACAAATGCACAGACACAGCAAATGGGGCAAAATGTCCCAACTACCAAATCTCGGTGTAGAGCATACAGTGCTCACTGGATCATGCTGTACTTTTCCTATGTGCTTGAAAAGTTTCATAATCAAAAGTAGAAGAAAACAAAACAGCAGAGGAAAAAAACATAATGCAGAGCATGAAGTACAGTCTGGTTTTAGGTGTCCCTGGATGTGTGTGCCCTAGGTTACAACGTAAATGTATTTCATACTGTAGGTCCAGGCCAAGAGTGTGAAAATGCTGCCCTAGAGCTCTTCACTGCACCAGGCACACAGTAGGTGTGCAATGAACTATCTGTTATTTCCTTTTAGAAGCCCAGGACTTAAATGAAGAAGCTAGCTGAGAAATCATTTTATCTCCAGTTATATCCCATTAACTCAAGCTGTGTCAAAATATCCAAGCCATTTCCTGCCTGCGCACACTTAGTTCCAACCTCAACTCAGCCTTCAGGCCTTTCTGATCAGTTTAATTACTCATCAGCAAGGCTACTTCTGGTGTTCCCGTCGCTGCCAGGGAGGCGGTTGTGTTCCACTCTGAGTGGGGTGACCAGTTGTCCTGGTTTGCCTGGGATTGAGGTGTTTCGTAAAACCAGGGACTTTCAATGTTAAAACTAGGACAGTCCTGGGCACACCAGGCGGTTGTTCATCCTAAATCCGAGGAAAGACTGTGCGAGAACCTGGGACAGGTCCGGGAGAGTTGACACTCTCAGGTCATGTGGTGATGCTACCACTGCAACACGAACAACAAAGGCAAAACCCAGCCCAGGAAAAATTGCGACAAGACAGAGATCTCCACGATGGCATCCCTGCTGCAAGAGCACCTGCCAAATTGCAAAGTGTCTCTCACGCCCTTAACCAGAACCTCTCCCGATTACTCACCACTGACCTGGAGAGCAAAGGACACAGAGAACGTACCGTAAAAACGTCGTCATCACCAAGCTCAGCTTCGTTGTGGATGGTGGAAGATGATGTGGTTGAGCCTAAAAAGACAAAAAATAAATGTAATAAAAAGTGTTTTCAAAGAGAGTAAGTCCAGTCCAATCGTTTAAAAGGTAGATTTTAATAAAACCACACCTCCTTCCTTTCGTATGTAGCTCACTAACAGAGATGTTATCTGGGAATTAATGCTTTTAATTTATTCTTCAACTGACCCTTGCCAGGATGCCCCCTAGATGAACTTGGCCGACTGTTGTTCCCAATTAACCCCTTGAACTTCTGCACTGGCTACTAGAGAACAAGCACACAGAGAGGCAACACAGAGGAGGGGCGGTGAGAGCCTGCCCACAGCTCTGCTGTGCAAGGTCAAGACCAGCCTCTGCCAGCGATCCCCAGGCCCACCAGGGTATAGTAGGGAAAACACGGGATGGAAAACCCCCAGGTTAGACCCACCACCATCTCACTGTAAACTGGACTTAGCTTTCTAGTCT
The DNA here is from genome assembly GCF_014108235.1 of Myotis myotis. Taxonomy (NCBI): domain Eukaryota; kingdom Metazoa; phylum Chordata; class Mammalia; order Chiroptera; family Vespertilionidae; genus Myotis; species Myotis myotis. Next base: position 17,280,682 of record NW_023416318.1, on the reverse strand, counting down.
TTTCATCTACCAAAGAGGGGGCTTGACTCAACAGCTTGTGTGGTCCCCTCCTGTTCTGAAATTCAGGCACTGTTGTCTAAAACCCAGATGGTGGGAGCCACCTTCTAAGCCAGTGGTTCTCAACCTTCCTAATGCCGCGACCCTTTAATACAGTTCCTCATGTTGTGGTGACGCCCAACCATAAAATTATTTTCGTTGCTACTTCATAACTGTAATTTTGCTACTGTTAGGAATCGTCATGTAAATATCTGATATGCAGGATGTATTTTCATTGTTACAAATTGAACATAATTAAAGCATAGTGATTAATCACAAAAACAATATGTAATAATATATATGTTTTCCAATGGTCTTAGGCGACCCCTGTGAAAGGGTCATTCAACCCCCAAAGGGGTCATGACCCACAGGTTGAGAACTGCTGTTCTAAGCTGATACCAGGGCAATATTGTATTCTCTTGCAATACCAGGGTATCAGTGAGTTTTCTGTTTCTGCAGGCCAACATTTAGGCTCAGGTCAGAAAACCGGGTTTATTCCATCATGAAATGAGGGTTCAATTTATTTACCTTTTCATCTCTTCATTCTGGTATGCAAACCAGTAGAAATTCCCATCTTTGCCCCACTAATAGTACCCAGTAATGTGTGGATCAACAACTGACAGTTAGTGGCCAAAAGGAAAAATATTTAAATTTGCATAAGTGATAGACCAAGAGCAATTTATTTTCTACCTTCTCTTTTTCTTGGTTAAGTCTTTAAAAATATGCATTTAGAAAATATTTTGCTACTATGTAAAATAGAAATTAAAAGAATTGCTCAGAAAGGAAAGAGAGCCTGACCAGCGTGGCCCAGTGATTGAGCGTTGACCCATGAACCAGGAGGTCACGGTTTAATTTCCATTGTGGGGCATGCAGATGGCAGCCTATCAATGATTCTCTCTTATCATTGATGTTTCTAGCTCTCTCTCCCTCTCCCTTCCTCTCTGAAATCAATAAAAATATATAAAAAGAAAGGGAAGAGAAATATTTAAATCTCCAGCAAGGAACCCCTGGAGGAAAAATAAGTTCCATAATAAACTCTGCACAATTCGTATTGATCTTTCAGGGTTTTTCTCTACTATTTTAATTATACTAATCAATCAATATTTAAGGCAAGTTTGATAGAAAACAGCTAAGTAGAGAATACATAGAAAACATGACATGTGATCAATTTTGTTTATAAATTCAGTAATTAAGTATATGGACATACTGAAAACTGCTATCAGTAATAGAGGAGCTATTTTCTCTCTATACATTTAAAAGATATGTTTGATAACATTTTAATATTTGTTACTTAGGTAAGACCTATGATGTAAACACCAGTTTTCATTGGCTATCACGTGGTTGTAGTTAACAGATTCACGTTCCAGCTATAATTATCTTACTACTGATGTTAAGTAGCTTTTCATTGAAGATTTGCTTTTCTCTCTTCCCACAAATCCATAATGAAGAAAATGACTTCTGAACACTTTTATTTCTTAAACAGATGAAACACTGTTCATTCTTTTCTGATTGATTTTTATTTAGTTTTTATAATTAATTCTGAGGTTGGCTTTTGCTTGGTATTTCTTTCTTCATGGTTGTGGTACCAGTGACCCTCTGGTTTGAGAACTGAATGAGTTACAGTGGAGAAGTCGTGTGTTTGCATCTGTGGACTCTAGAAAAGCCCCTGAGAATCGATGGCCTAGGACAGTGGTCGGCAAACTGCGGCTCGTGAGCCACATGCGGCTCTTTGGCCCCTTGAGTGTGGCTCTTCCACAAAATACCACGTGCGGGCGTGCACGTTCAGTGCGATTGAAACTTTGTGGCCCATGCGCAGAAGTTGATATTTTGTGGAAGAGCCACACTCAAGGGCCAAAGAGCCGCATGTGGCTCGCGAGCCGCAGTTTGCCGACCACTGGCTAGGAGCCTTCCAGGCCAGGATCAAATGTACACAATGTCTACTAATCACTCACCACAGGGTAAGGCCTAAACCAAACCAGGTCTCCGGGAGTCACAGATCCCTTTCATATTCGGTGGCAGCTGCACACCTGGGCTCTGACAGCAAAAGGGCAATGGGTAGGCCTGGAGCCCTCTGGGCCCATTTGAATCTATTCTCCATTTTTGAGCCATGACCGATAGACCAAGCCGTTTCAATCGTCAGGGAAAGGTGAACTCCATCAGAAACTCATTCACATGGAAGTCTAGATCTTGTCTTTTCAGAGCAAAGTCTAAAAACCAGTTGGGACCACTTCTTACTCAGAAACCCATCTCCTTCCCCCCCCCCCCCCGGGTTTTTTCACTTTGTAATTGTTTTCCTTGGATGTTCCTAAAGTTTTGGCTCCTAATGACTGACCTGGCCACCAACCCTCCTTCTAATAAACCACAAATATATGATGGTGGACAAGAATGAACAATAACTCAGAAAAGTAACATAGTCCCACTAAGAATGCAGCGACAAACTCAATACCTTCTATAAGGTCTTCGATTGCTTTCCTCACTCCCCTGTCAAAGGCTCGAGCATCGGCAGGACTTTGGAAAGTAAGTCCAAACTTCCTATTGTCGACCTTCCAATGATGAAAGGTTGGGTTGGCTTTGGTGTAGACCAAGTCCTTTCTTACATAGCATTCCAATACCACCTGAAGGATTGAAACACACAGGCTGGTTAACTTGTGAAACAGTCATGCTGGTGTTTGGTTACAAAACTCTAACTGGGAACTGTCCATCTTTGGTGGCAACTAATGAAAACCCTCCTCTCCTGCCTTCAGGTATCTGTGAGTCTCTTCATTGGAAAGGCCTTTGCTTGCCTCTGTGGACCATCCATCCACTCTTTATTGACCTGTCCCCCTACCCCACCCCCCAACCCCCTTCCCTTTGGCGATCCCACTGTACTGTGGTACTCCTTCTCATTCCACTTCATCTCATTCCTCTTCCTCACTCCCTGATTGGGGGGCACTAAGCTGGGGTCCAGGTCTTGGGGCTTTGCTCTGTTCCAGGTGACTGATTCCATGCCAGGGCCTTTGTATTAGTGGCTCTTAACTGTCCCTCCTCTGTCCTAATGGGTGTTTCCTGGTGACCTCAAATCCAACATGTTGAAAAACTAACTTAATCTGCTCTGAAATTTCTGCCACTAGCTTCCTCTTCCAACTTCCCCACATCTAGCAATGCCAATCCCTCTTTGTTCATTCTCTTTGGTTTAAAATCTCCGCGGTTACCTTTGCCTCTTCTGCTTTCTCTGCCCCCTGTATTATTAATCACCAAGTCCGTTTCATTTTTCCTTCAATATCTTTTATATAAATTCATTCAAGTTGCTACTACCCTGATCTGGGTCTTTATTAACCCTTTATCTGCATTATTAGAACAATCTCCAAGTTTTTAGCCATTTCGCTTCAGAACTGCCTTTAACTAAGCTATAACTTTGCATAGATTGTCTCAGACACTTGGTTTTTTTTTATCTCTGAAATGGAAATAACACTAATATTATCAGTGTGAACATATACAGCATAAAAGCAGCATTGCAATCATGTGAATGTAAATTCCCTTCTTTATGCACAAAAAATCTCTAAAATATCAACAATATTTATCAACAATATTTATTCCTATGTACACCAAAATAATTTTGCTAAGTGTTAATAATAACTTTGATTTTGTTCTGGTGAAGCTCTTCACTGAGCCAAATGAAATCTTACTAAGAGAAGGGAAAGAGTAAAGGCCTGCCTAAATTAGTATAAATTCAAATTAGAGACTATTCTTAAATGAGTTCAGGTTTCAAGGATACATCTCAGCACACTAAGAAATTAAGTGCTGCCTACTAAATGTTCCCTAACTTCTAGACAGATGAGAACAACAGTCAAATTGGTATATCAAGTAGCAGTCCCAAGCAGTTAACTTTATTACATTGTATTGAAAGAAGACAACAGTCTTTTCATACAGTTTTATTTATGATTAAAATGCTTATTATGGCCGTTTCCCCCTAAGAATAGTGCGACGGTTAAATGTCAGCCCAGCCCCATTCCTAATTGGGGAAATCCAAATAACCAAGGCTTTAACTAACAAATGTTATCTATTTTAGAATTTAACAGTCTCAATTCAAGGTCTCAAAATAAACTTTTTGTAAAAACAAAGACTTCCAGTTTCTCCATATTTTTCGGGTGAAAAAATTAGTCTTTGGTTGACATTTTCCAAGTTTAAGATTATTACAACTGTACATTTTCTTACAGAAGTTTCAAAAAAAATGACATCATTAGATATCTAAGTTTAATGACAAAAATGAAAAAGTTCAGATGCTTTCATCTTACCAATAGGTACTAGTATAGTCCCTCTAATGAAGTTTAGGCATTAACTTAAAACTCAAAATATCTTTTTAGCCTGGCCGGCGTGGCTCAGTGGTTGAGCATTGACCTATAAACCAGAAGATCATGGCTCGATTCCTGGTGAGGGCACATGCCTGGGCTGCGGGCTGGATCTCCATTGTGGGGCGTGCAGGAGGCAGCCGATCAATGATTCTCTCTCATTGATGCTTCTGTCTCTCACTCCCTCTCCTTTCCTCTCTGAAATCAATAAAAATATATCTGAAAATAAAAATATATTAAAAATTATTGAAGCTTGACCCTTGAATGGACATCTTTTGTGTGATGAAGTGGAAGTACACATAATTGGATTCTCATCTCTGCTTCTGCGTCCAGTCTGCTGTCATGTTACTGGGGTTGCAGTATATGAAGAAAGCCTGGCTTTGCGCAAATGCGGTTGGGAAAGGGAAGAGAATTTCTAACAGCCTTTTCACTTCTGCTGCACAGGGAAGAACGACAACTGTCTCAAGGAAAAGCACTAGCGCAATTAACTACTTCAGTTGTGAGTTGACCTGCCTGCTTTTTTCATGGGTTTCCTTGAAAGAACCACTGACAGATGAACTACGGTTACTCAAACGTGTGTATTTGGCAGATCTTTTCTTTAATATGAGCACAGTGAGCCTGTCACTTCCAGGAAAACAACTAGAGTTATTTGTTGCCAATAATAAAATTTGAACTTTCAAGCGAAAGAATTGTGGACAGCTCCCCAACACTGCAAGACGTTTCAAATGAGATTAGTGGTGACATTGTGATTTTTGGATACGGTTGGGTTAAATGTACCAACATTTGGAAGATCTGCTTACATCATTATTTTCCAAATGACCAATGCATGAATGTTACAAAACCAAGAAAGAGTGAGTAAAAGATGTCATCAGAGTGAAAGATAAACCAGTGGATTTTATTGTAAGAGTATGAAAAATTCACTGATATGGCTTCAGAGTCCACATTCATAAAACTCTACAAGCCAAGTTTTGGTGTAGTATCAAAAAAGTATACCTATAATTATCTGAAAAGATTAAAGTACTTCTCCCTTTTCCAACTACCAACCTGTGTGAGGCTGGATTTTCTTCAACCAAAACAACATACTGCAAGAGACTGAAAGCAGGAGTCGACACCAGAATCCAGCCATTTCCCATTAGCCTGATATTAAAGAGATTTGCAAAAGCAAAATAATACTACCCTTCTATTTTTTATTCTGCAAAACAGTTATATAGTTAGCTCTCATAAAGAATGCCACCTATGCTAAAACTGCCACTTAAGATTAAAAAAATTTCCAGTTTGAATTTCTAAAATGGTAAATATTAGCAGCTATACCTCACAGCGTCAAAAGATTTTTGGGGTCCTCGATAAATTTTCAGTGCAAAGGGAGCCCGAGACCAGAAATGCTCGAGAACTGTTGTTGTCCACAAATCTTTGCGGGCGAGTCTATTTTTACAGGACAGGGCTCGGGTGTAAAACTGCCAGGTAAAAAGGTATGTCCCTTTAAAACCAACCGATGTCCTGCCACACTGCCTTTCGAAGAGCCCTGCCAGCTGGAGCTCCCACCAGACGAGAGCGCTCCCACCTGCACGCGGGGACGAATGGAATGATCAACCTTTTAGCTTTTGTGGTTCATTTTCATAAGGTGGTTCTCACAGGATTTGTTTCAGGAGTAAACTCCTCTAACCCATCTCAAATAAGATTGAACCCAGAAATTTTCAATTTACATATAATTGCTCAGGAAAACTTGACTGTCTCCAACTTACAGAAAATGATCCCAAACACCTTGTGAACGGATGTCTGGGACCCAGACTTGCCATAAAAACAGTAGCAGTTGAGTTCACAGGCCTCAACATATTAATTCAACACCAACAAAAACCAATGTTTTGAATTTTAGAACTGCACATTGGAAAAACCATTGACAACACGGTTTCTGTCAGAAAAAGCACTTCCTGTCCTAGCTGGAATACTGGGGATTCTGATACCATCCATCCACTCTATTCCAAAAATGATCTCCACTCTTTCCTCCAAATCCCACCATTTAGGGGTGTGTGTGTGTGTGTGTGTGTGTGTTTTCCTTCAACAACCCACCTTCCACAGGGACTCATACTCTGCACTAGGTGGGAGTGCTGCTTATGGAAGCGTGGAGGCCAAAAAAGGAGTCACCATATCTCCGGGGGGTGGGGGGGTGAGGAGTGGGGTGTGAAGGTGGTGGTGGTGGTGGTGGTGGTGGTGGTGGTGGTGTGTGTGTGTGTTGTGGGACGGGGCAGAGGGAGGGAGTAAAGTACCACTGAGTATAGAAGTCCAGAATTTCCTAGAGTGTGGCATAGGTAAGGTGAGGGATGCGAAGATGGAGTAGCATAATTGGGTGTGTGATTTAAATACTAGTGGATATAAAAGTCCAGAAGCGTAGAGTCAGAATGCAGAGGGCCAGGAAGGGGACAGAGTAACGGAGAAACATGATTGGGGAGAGGGTGAGGCACACAATCCTTTCACAACGGAAGCTGGCCCACAAGCAGGACTGCCCTGCTGCTGTGCGGAGTTAGTAAGAAGGCACCAGGTTTTGGCTTCACAAGGAAATGGTTCCCAATGCTGGCTCTGCTGAGGCTGTGTGCCTAGACCAGCCGTGGGCAAACTACGGCCCTCGGGCCGGATCCGGCCCGTTTGAAATGAATAAAACTAAAAAAAAAAAAAAAAAAAAGACCGTACCCTCTTATGTAATGATGTTTACTTTGAATTTATATTAGTTCACACAAACACTCCATCCATGCTTTTGATCCGGCCCTCCGGTCCAGTTTAAGAACCCATTGTGGCCCTCGAGTCAAAAAGTTTGCCCACCCCTGGCCTAGACAGAGGAAATGCGTCACTTCTTAGAGCACCGAGCTCCCACAATGTGGACATAATAGCATTGCTCCCTACAGCATGCTGCAGGGATTTAACTGAGGTGATTTACATAAGGGCCCTGAACAAAACCGCAAAGGTTTATTATGTATGTCAGTGGTAAGATACAAGTTTATAAATGTATTTATAAAATGAAGGCGTTGAATGAGACAAGCTAAAGGCCATTTTAGATTGACATATTCTATGACAAACCATAGAAATACCAGGGGAAAAAAACATCTAAAATAATATAACCATTCAGGTAAGATAATCTGTTAACACAAAAGTAGTAACAATAAAAAGGGTAAAAGGGGGAAAACTTTTCTTTCAAAATTTTTGTAGAAAAAGAACACCAACTAAAATAAAAAGGCAACAAATGTGGCAGATGAAGATTAATACCCTTCTGCTACCAGAGGGCATACATACACAGGAAGGAGAAAAGCAAGGTCCCAACAGATCAAACATCATTAACAGATAATTTAGTTGTCACTGTTTAACAAACAGAAAAACATTCGCTCTCATCAGATACCACTGATAATCTGTCAAATTGGTGAAGATGTAAAGTATCTGATCCTTGTTGTGTTTAGGATATTCTCATAATGGTCGCAGCTCTTCGTACAATAATCAAAAGTCATAAAAATGTGACCCTTAAGTTATTCCAAGGAAATAAAAATGTAGAAAATGCAGGTAGGTATCTACAGATGCAGAGAGGTAATCCTAGGGGAGGGAGCCAGGGGGAAGAACCTCAATATCTGACACTAAGGAGATTGTCAAATAAACAAAAATAATCAACCTGATAACAGCAACATGGAAAGTTGCTTATAATAATGTTAGGGCAAAACCAAAGACGAGCAGAACTGTTCATGAGTTCGGATTATGGCTAGTAAAAATAAAAATATGCATGAAGAGGAAAAGCTGCGTCAGAGCTAAATAAAGGTGGTTGTGCACATGCGACTTTGGCTCAGTTTTGGGGTCAGAGTGACAGAGTAGCAAATACTGGTTCCAGACTCCAAGATGAGTCACCAAGAACAAGCAGTCTTTCCGAATCTTAATTTCTTCAGGTCTGACTGCACCGGCTACAAGGACACAATGATGCAACCTAACTGCAGAGCTAGCACAGGGTCAATGCTATATAAAGGGTAGTTATTTTATATTGATAGCGTGGTTATACTGCCTTTATTGTGACTATCTTATAAACGAGAATGTTTAATTATTTGACTATCATGTAGAAAATTTCTTAAATAGACACATTTTCATTTATTTTATTTTTAGAGATGAATCAAGTGTGAAAGCAGCATTTCTATGAATCCATATATAATATTTACAAATTGTTCTGTCTTATTTCATAACTTTTAAAACAATAAATGTTTGTAAAATATTATATCTGTACACTTAGCACCTCATCAACTCAACAGACACCACAGTAAAGGGCTTCAGGTGTAACACTGACATGCTCTGCAGTGTCTCCATGCTTTCTCTGTTGAGATCCTGTACCATCTGGCACATTCTGAGTCATCTGATGGCTTTTGAGCGTATACTCCATGATTAAGTACAGATGGGGCAGCGTTCTTCCAGGTTCACACCACCAATTACAAATAGCGTTATCCCGGCTGGCATGGCTCAGTGGTTGAGCGTCGACCTATGAACCAGGAGGTCACAGTTTGATATCCGGTCAGAGCACATGCCCAGGTTGTGGACTTGATCCCCAGGGTGCTGCTTGTAGGAGGCAGCCGATCAATGATTCTCTCTCATTATTGATGTGTCTATCTTTCTCTCCTTCTCACTTCCTCTTTGAAATCAATAAAAAAAATTTTTTTAAAATAGCTTTAGATATTCAATTTCCCTTCATAATATAGAATTGGACATCCAAGTTCTTTCATGCAACTAACTGAATGGATTATCCATGTGCCCACCCCTGTGAGGTCATGATTACACTCCAAAGCGCGTGCGCACGCGTGTGTGTGTGTGTGTATGTGTATATATATATATATGTATATATATATATATATATATATGTATATATATATATATATATATATATATATATTTTGACCAATACAAAAGTTTATTTAACAAAAGTTCAATGTGAAAATGGACTCTATTTTTATATTGTAGTAAAACAGGTGCTATGGAGAGGGGACATGTGGGAGCAGTTGATTTCTCTGGCAACTATAGCCATTCTTCATACTCGTTCCAAGGCTTATAACATGCTGGTACTATTTCCTCGTATTACCACCATCCCAATATTGTTCTGTTGCCCACCAGTTGCCATCTCCACACATTCATCTATCACAAGATTCATAAAGGGATCAAATCCCCGTAATATTCCTTGGACATGTCTGCCACCATTTAATTTCAAGGATAACTGCTTGTCCATACATTGTTTTAACTCGGGAGGGTGAGCTTTGCTCATGGTGGCCAAGTGAGCTCAAAGAGACTTCCAAAGCGTATATTTTTAAGCACGTAGAATTAGTATGGAAGTGTGATACCACTACTTTTTGTTACTTTCTTTTTCCAAACATGCTTTATTCATTACCTTATGGAATTAAAGCTACCCTATCTTTTAGCTAAACATGTATTTAGAAGTAACCAAATATTAGGTGGCTCCTTTTCTTTCCACCTTTTCACCAACCAACCAATCCTTGGTGGCATGCTCCATAAAAAAAAACAACCCTGCACTTTTAAAAAGTCTGACTTCACAGCTCACTACAATCTGATTCATAATAAAGAACCCACTTCTGTTTTGAATATCTTGTTACAGTGACAGCATCCGAGTTACTCTGAGCATCCGAGTCATACGGTGTGTGTAAAAGTGACTTTGCTGGAAAGCCAGGGTTATGTTTTTGTAACTTGGCACCAGCTCCAGACTTATAACTTTGGAAGCTTTCCTAAGAGTTTGGGGTCAGAGAAAGAAGGGAAGAAATAGCCTACGGGAAGAGGGCTGTGATTTAAGGCAAAGAAATCAGTCATTGCTGATTTAACCCCCGCACCCCCCGTCTGCCATTACCAGTTTGTCTTTCTGCCGTTCACCATGGATGAGAAAGCCGCTTCGTCCATTGCCTTCGGGGTGCATGACCTTACAGACCCCCACGCGACTGATCCCGCCTCCTTCCTGTGGGAACCATCCCCCGCTGGAGTCATCTCTGGTCATAACCACAGCCTTGACACGCACAATATAGCTGTCACTAAAACGACAACAAGAAGAATGGGGCATGACAATGGTCTGGCAGTTGCAGGACACGTTTCACAAAGCAAGATGCCAGCATTTGCTGGACTCATCGACGGGAAACCTACGCCTGGCAGCAACCTTCAAAGGCAGCCATCTCAACCTTCAGAGAAAAACCAAAACTTTAATTAACTCAATATAAACGTACATTTTAAAAAAAGATGCCCAGAAACTAAAAATATTTGTTTTTTAAGATGTATGTCCAATTTCTGGGTGGTAAATATTAATGATAAAACAAATGAGCTGGCCCGGCTGGTGTGGCTCAGTGGTTGAGTGTCAACCGAGGAACCAAGAGATTGGGGTTCAATTCCAGGTCAGGGCACATGCCTAGGTTTCCGGCTTGATCTCCAGAAGTGGGTGTGCAGGAGGCAGCCAATCAATGATTCTCTCTCATCATTGATGTTTCTATCTCTCTCTCCCTCTACCTTCTTCTCTCTCTTAAAAAAAAAAAATCAATAAAAACATTAAAAAAAAACAAACCCACACAAATAAGGTGATCTCTATAGTTTGGAATCATACGTTAGGAAAGACAAATCTATTAACTTAAAAGGATATTATGGTTTCAACCATTAAAACTTAGTTTATAATGCCAAGGTTTAACATTTTATAAAACTAATAATCCTCTGATTTAGCATAACAATAGGAAAATCCTTTTCCAAATCACAAATTCACTATACAATCACATATAGGTGGGAAATATTTCAATTTAAGTGCCCTTTACACGTGTGTAACCTCTTGATTCTATTTTTCCAGTCTAAATTTCAATTTCACATTAAGTTCTTTTGCACAGTTGCCAAACATCCTCTTTCTTCTCCAGAGACCAACTCTAGCTTCTTTTCATTCTTCTGTCACTTTGCGGGAAATTTATTTGGATTTTCAGCAAGGCCATTAAATCTCACTTGCTGCTCTCTTTCTTTGGAAAGAATTCATTTTTTACTCATTCAAACATATATCCCCGTCTTCTGTACGCCAGGCACTGTGCCAGATTCCAGGGAACGAAGATGCAGAGTAACACAGAACCCCCTCCCTCCGCCTTCCGGGCCCGGCGCTGAGCCTGGCCACGCAGTCTGCAAGCTGCTGGAGACCATTTGGACAGTCCCTCTGCCCCACGTCCCTGATCACCTTACTCACCCAAAGACAAAGCCACCTAGATTCCCTGGTTCCCTAGAGAGCTTACCCTCTACTGTGACCCAGCTCCCTTCCCCCTGTGCCCATCAGAATCAAGGTCTGACACCCCACCCCTTACCTTCTTACCCCCCTTCCTCAGACTTTTTTTTGGTGGTAAAATATACATAAAGTAAAATTTACCATTTTAAGTGTCCAATTCCATGGCATTGAATTAAGCACATTCACATTGTTCTGCAATCATCCCCATCACCCACCTCCAGAACTTCTTTCATCTCCCCAGACTAAAAATCCATACTCACTAACTCCCCGTTCTCTCTTCTCCCCAGCCCCTGGCAGCCACTATTCTACTCTGGGTACCTCATGTAAGATCCTTTCACTTTCTTAACCTCAAGGCACAGGTGCTCTGGGCTGAGCCTCAGGCCCCGCACACACTGGGCTGCTTTCTCACCTCTGCTGCAGGCCAGTGGCCCTCTCCCCAGCTCCTCTGAAGCTCCCGAGTCTGACCATGTCCCCACTACCCCTCTTCAATCTTCAGACCTCGGGGTCACTCCCCCGCATTCCTTGAAAACACTCATTGTCCCTCCATCTCCCCACCATGATCCCCGTCATGATTCTTTCTAATTTCATTATTCACCCAAAGGATCCTTCCGATTTCTTGGCCCCTCAGTTTCTGGAAATCTTCTGCTCCTGTGACCTGGTCTCCCACCCAACCTCTCCCACCCATGCCGAGTCACAGCCTTAACCTTCAACAATAGCTGTACAACTTCCATGACCTCAATTCTAACCATCCTGCCCTCCAGCCACCACCTCCCGAATTTGCAAGCTCCCTCCCTCGCTCCCTCAACTTCAGTAACTGCACCCACTGGGGCCACAATCTAGTGTTATGACCCCCCAACCCCACTTCCCACCCCCTTATGCTCTTACTTGATTCTCTACCCAACTCTTTTGCATAAAACCTTAACGCATTTCTTCTCTCTTCATTGTAATTGCCTGGCGAAACCCCAACTCAGGGGAAATCCCACCATCTACTCAACTCCATGCTCCCACCCAGGCTGCTGAATATGGTTAGAGGAAAACCCCCCACTCTGTTTAACTTATAGTTCTAGGGTGAAAGTCATAAGCACTAACCTCCATGGGTCCTAAAGAGCCACCCAGCATCTGCTACATTCCCCAAGTCTGTCCCCAAGCTCACTGCACGTGTCCTCCTACCACCTCCCTCTCAGATGATGGATGAGCTCGCTTTAATTTCAGTGAGAAAATAGACACCATCAGAAAAGGCCCTGCACCTATGCCCACCAGCACGCCGACGACTCTGGACCCGGACTCTCTGCCTCTCCTTTGATAACTGGCTAAACCGTCCACGGTCCAAGCCAGGGTCAACAGCTGCAACGTCAGTTCTGTCCATGAGCCAACAGTGGCCAAATTCAGGTTTCTGTCCAGACCTCTTCTCTAAGCTTCAGAACAGTAAAACCAACCGCCTATGATTTCTCTGCTCGGGTATCTAGTAGGCACATCAATCAGCAGGTTGAAATCGTGATTCCCAACACCTTCCTATCCAGGAGGTTCTCCCTTTGACACATATCCAGAACCCACATTTTACTACCTCCCTCAACTCTGCCCTGAGCCCAGCTGTCACCACCTCTCAGACTATTGCAGTAGCCCCCTAACTGGCCTCCTTACTTCCACACATGCCCAACTTTCTAAGAAAATAGACAGGTGACTCAGAGTATGACACTCGACTCAAACCAACCCTGCAACATTTCTTTATTATTACTCTGAGTAAACGTAAAAAATCTAGCACTTATCTACCACTCTCCTCCTTGCTCATTCCACATTAGTTCCACTGTCCTTGAGGGCCCTCCACATGAAGCACATTCCTACCTCAGGGCCTTTGCACATGCTTAAAACGCCATTTCACTCTTCTCCCCACACAAACTAGGTTCATTCCCAAGGTTAATTTCATCATAGAAGACTTCTCTGTCCATTTTATATACAGTACCGTGAACTCCTCTTCAATCTTCTCACCCTGCTTTGTCTTTTTACATGCTGCTAAGTCAACCCCGGGCCTATTTGTTTGTCCACCTTCCCCAACTAGAATGTAAACTCCCCATGAGAGCAGGGACTTTGCCCCTTTTGTTCTAGGCTCTATATCCCTAGAGCCTAGAACGGTGTCTTACATGTAGTAGGTGATACAGTGATTGGGTTAAATACACAATATTTATCAACAGGTTTAAAAAAATAATTTGTAGCTAACAGAATTCCTGAGAAGACATGAAGTGTTCAATACCCTTTTGCTTATGAGCCATAATAGTTTAACTGGGATCAGGTAAAGATTTCCTCTTCATTAAACAGGAAAACTGGCCCTGGCCGGTTTGGCTCAGTGGATAGAGCGTCGGCCTGTGGACTGAAGAGTCCCCGGGTTAGATTCTGCCCAGGTTGTGGGCTTGGTCCCCAGTGGGGGGCGTGCAGGAGGCAGCCAGTCAATGATGCTCTCTCATCATTTATGTTTCTATCTCTCCTCCCTTCCTCTCTGAAATCAATAAAAAGGTATTTATAAATAAATAAACAAACTGAATTTTAAAAAATCACATCATTAATCTATTTTAGGATCCCACATGCATATTCCTTTAGATCATAGAGATTAAGAACATTTTTTTACATTTGTTTAGATTAGTTGCATACAAACATCTTGAGAATATCTTTTTTTCCTCCAATACCTCATCTTCTCTAGAAAAAGGAAGGGGTCCCAGGATGTGTAAAAGGTGTGGTATGAAACTCAGCTTTTCAACTCTCCGGTAAGTGCAGTGGGTTCATCCTGACGGGAAAGGCCAAGGTGAATAACTGAAACTCCACACACCTCTTACTGAAACATGCTTTCACTGTTTCGGTGTTGCAGCTGTGTACTGGTCTCCTTTCGAGTGGATTAAGTATGAAAAAGGAAGTTTGTATTACTTATGCTCGTGTCATAAACTTATTTCCAAAAAGTATTCATTTATTAGAGATTTTTAAAAATGCCCCACCCCTTGGCGTCCCGGCCACAGGCGCTAATTTGGGCCTTTGCTTTTGGGTCGGCAGCATCCTCCTTCCTGCCTTGATTCATCTCACGCCCCTTCCTGAGGGCGGACGTCTTCTCTGTGAGGGGCTGCGTGTGATGGGGCTAGGAGGACAGAAGTCCACCCCCCACTCCCCTGTCTTCTCTGGTAACAACTCCGACAGCCAGCATTAACCGAGGCATCTGGCTGTTTAAAACGAGGTGGGGGATAAAGTGCTGCACTGAAAGCTGTGAAGGCTGTCTGGGTAATCCAGCTGCATGGCTGTGTGCCAGCTGCTTCCTAGCCGTGGTGTATTTACGTTACTCAGGCATCTCCCCCCACCCAGAACAGACACGACAGTGAACTCTCCTACCAGAAGGTATAGGGAGGAAAATTCCCTTCCCACCTTCCCTCCCCTCCTTCTGGAAAGAATTAAACAACATGTTTAAACCAGATGTGGGGGTGGCTGGGGGAAGGAGGGGAGCAGGAAGGGCAAAGGTAGGTTAGTGTTCTAACGTGTACAAGGAACATGCTGCTAGTGAGCCTCAGAAATTTTACAAAATAATGTTATTTTTGTTAAAAATAACAACAACAAATATGCTTCTGAAAGTTTCAACAGCCAAACTAGTGTAACTGATTCAGGACCTGGTGATGTTCTAGGCGTGTGTCCAGATACCAATTGAACGGAGCCCTCGTGTCTGAATTTGAGCTAAACTGCCCCGTAGAATCAACGTCCGTGCAAATGGTGTTTGACTCCCACCATCCAAACAATACCATGTTCTTTAGATCAGTGGTTCCCAACCTTTTTTTGGCCACGCCCCACCAAGGCATCACTAAAATCCTGATGCCCCCTCCGTGCCATATAATTCTTATTCCTCAAAAAGTGAGCCCCTATTCACGTGGAGGAAGCCTAAAGACCATTAACTTAGTCTAAACAAGCTTCCAAACAACATGGCATCCATGAAAGGAAAACAAAAGAACGAAAGGACAGTTGAAGTACTGAGGAAGAAATCACTAAGAAATCGTTAAAAAAATAATAATATGAAGTGATATGAAAAAATGGCAAATAAATTTTCACAACGTATTACAGAGAACTGAAATGCATAAATATGTCACAACATATATTTATACTAGAGGCCCAGTGCACGAAATTCGTGCATGGATAGGGTTCCTAGCGGCTGCCAGCCAGGGCCTCCCTTCATTCCGCGCCGCCCGCTGGTGGTCAGAGCATGCCACAGCGAGCTATCAAACTCCCAGTTGGTCGAACTCTAGAGGGGACACTTTGAATATTAGGCATAAAAGATTCCGTTAATAACTCATTCTCAAATTGCCCCCCTTAAAAATCAAATTGCCCCCCTGTGGGGCATGGGCTCCACGCTGGGAACCACTGCTTTAGATGCATTCTGAGTAAAATTGATTCTTACAAATTGGACTGGGGCTCTGCCATTTAGATGTGGTTTCTTTAAGGAAAAAGTTTTGTGTTGCCATGTGTGACTTTATTTGTAAAAACAGGTCTTGTTCTGTGATTGCTCAACATACAAAAGAGGTGGGTGCTATCCTAAAGCAGAAAGAACAATTTCAAAGCTAATTTTTTTGGGGGCGGGGGGTGGGGGGGAGTACTCATTCTACAGTGGCAAGGCAAGGTTTGGATCTCAGGCCTTAATGTTCTAAGGTCTCCCTAGATTAAAAGCAGGCCCTGTACAGGCCACATTACAGAAGTAAACAAAGGAATTGTAGGAAATGGTGCGGAGGCAACTGTCTGTAAATGATGTTGAGAGCCAGACAGGTCAGCCCTCAGTAGCTGAAGGAGCCTCTTTTTGAGCTTCAGTTCCCTTATTTGGAGAGAGAGAGAGAGGGGGGGGGGGGGGCGGAGAGAAGGGGAGAGAGAGAGAGAGAGAAGAAATGGGTCTGTCCTGCTGGGAAGTCTAGAGGGTTAAAAGCAGTGATAGAGGTCAAGTATCTGACACAGAAGTTGTAGCCATCATGATTATTTTTGCTGAAAGGCTGACTTTGATGATTAAAACAGGTCCCTGGCCACTGACTGCCTTTTTCAGCTGCAGGAGAGTGGAGTGGCAGGGAGGCTGTCAGGCCCTTAACAACAGGAGAAAATCCAAAACGAACCCGGGGCAATTATTAGTGCAAGTCAGAATCCTAAAGGCCAGGCTGCAGCCCACATCTCAGGCACACCTGTAGAGAAAAATCATTCCAGCTGCCATCTGTGAGCAGTCCTCTGCCCCTCCCCTCCCCGGTTCAGGGATGGAGGCTAGAACTTTTACATCCCCCATAAATACTTCCCTGACCCCTCCTCAGCCAGCCCTTATCTGATTACCAGGCATCTTTATCTCCACATGATGCTAAACATTACATTAATTTCCTCCCAGCCCTCTTTTTCTACCCTTCCCCACTTCACCAGACCTTGAGAAGGATTAGCTAAGATCTGGGCTCCCTCCTCCCCTCAGCACAACCCCCAGCTGCCCACTGAGTCACAAGAACCCCAAGTCCTCCAGGGGAGCCAGGTGCACAGTTTACTGTGCTCACACCCTGCCTACCCCATCTTCCTATGCCTATAGATTTCTAAAGGCTCTTTGATTTCATCGAATCATATATACTATATAATAAAAATCCTAATATGCAAATTGACTGGTGGAACAACCGGTCGCTATGACGCTCTCTGACCACCAGGGGACAGACGCTCAATGCAAGAGCTGCCCCCTGGTGGTCAGTGCGCTCCCACAGGGGGAACGCCGCTCAACCAGAAGCCAGGCTCATGGCTGGCAAGCGCAGCAGCGGTGGCGGGAGCCTCTCCTGCCTCTGCTGCCGGTGGGCTGTAAGGAGTGAGGGGTCCTGGACTGCGAGAGGGCACAGGCCTGGCTGAATGAGCCCCATCCCCCAACTCCGTGCACGAATGTCATGCACTGGGCCTCTAGTGTATATATAAAATATTATGTGTATAAAGTATGTGGGTATATGAAATATATATGTCTAGCCATCTTAAAAAAAGAATCAACAAACATTTCAGCAGAATCAAGTGTGTTGAGAAACCAAAGATATTGGTCATATTCTATTTAAGCAAGTGGTGGTTCTGTGAGTGGTGATTTTACTATTAAGCATCAACTACTTATTTTTTTTTTTAAGTTGACTGCCCCGGTTTTAGAAATTTATATACTCTGAAGTTTATAGGCAAGGAAAGTTATACATAATACTAGAGGCCCGGTGCATGAATTCATGTAGGGGTGGGGTCCCTCGGCCTGGCCAGCGATCAAGGCCTATTGGCGGTTGGCCAGTGTCCCCATGCCCGATCGGGGTGGGGGGGCCCTATTGGGGGCTGGGCCGGCCAGGGGGAGGGGCCGCAGGAGGTTGCAGGGGCTGATCAGGGCCAGATCGGGCCAGCTGGCCGCCGCAGTGCATGTCATAATGATCAGTCATTCCGCTGTTTGGTCGCTGGGCTTTTATATAGTTTCGTGCATGGTGGGAACGTGCTTTTCAGCTCTGTGTGAGCCACTAAAGGTAGACTGTGTTCTCTCTGCTAATGTCTACTAAAATGTGTGGGGGCCTTGTACTGGCTGAGGCATTACAGAGAACGGTGGCAGGAGAAGCCCGCTTCTGCAGAGGACCAGCTCTCTAGGGCGCTGATGAGCAGGCACTAAGAAGCAGAGACATTTTCTGAATGTCAATTTGCTTCATAAAGAGAACTGGTTTGCCTAATATCAGAGTTGGGGAAGCTCAAAAGTGGGCCAAGATCATGTAAGAAAAAGGCTTCCCCACAGTAACGTAACATCTGTGAAATCAGCCATGCAGTACACAGGAAGAAAGTTGGCTTGGAAACTGCCCTACCCAGTATCTGGGAGGGGAAAAACCGTGGCTCTGACCTCCCGGTGCCAAGGCGCTCAGGTAGTGACCAGATCTACGGAGAGAGGAAAGCAGGCTCGGCAGTCCAATCTCCATCGTGTCCCTGCTTTTCTGAGATGCTGCAGTTCATCTTGCCCATGCAAAGTCATTCTCCCAGAGGATTACAACAGAGCTTTTATGTTTTATCTTCATAATTTAGGCATTTTTTAAAAATGGTAACGAGTTTCTAGAAATGGAATCCCACTATATAACCTAGTATCCAAAAGGTGGTGGTGGTTGGGGCTGTTTGCCTTGCAATGGCTAGGGATGTAAGCTTCACCCAGGAGTCGATTAGGCTGAAAGTCAGGGGTCCTGCTTATATTGTAGGAGCCCCAGAGGGGGTATGAGTAGGTTTCTTTATTATGTGCTGGGCTCAGAATCTGTGAAAATGTTTTAGGAATCTCCACTTCAGCCCTGCACCATAAACCACTAAATTCTGTAGCACTGCAAGGTCACTGGAGCCTTCGGGGTCCAAAATCTACCCTCACCCAGAGGGGGAAGTATGGGGCATGCCCATGCGCATCCTCGCATGCCACACTTAATTCCCGCATCTTTGTTGTTGATGCTACCTAGCTACCCTGGAGCCTATAAATAGACCTCCTCACCCACACACACTGTCTAGTGCACAGAGAAAGGGCCGCTTCCTCCATTATTGTGAAAGGCACTGCCAACACGACGGGTGCTTGAAACAGGCATGATTATTAAATGTAATAATTTATAAATCATTCCTTAGAACCCAGCCTAGCAAGTGAACGTTCTTTAGACGTGGCCTCTGGTATTTTTATTTTCCTATTGAAATTTTGACACAAAAATATTCTGTTAGAATAACTACTGCTAACTCCTATTTTTATAAGCGAGTGATTCTATGATTCTAAACTAATGGCCAGGCCTTGCTTAACATCCAGTGCTGATTCAGCACGCGATGTGCCTCTAATACTTTCCTTTCAATTACAATGCACTGTAAACAGACACATTTTCTAATCTCCCAGGTGCTGCCTTACACCTACAGGCCATAGGAGCCAGAGTGCCGGTGTGCTGAGTATTCCGGCACATTCTCTCCCACGTGGGGCCAAGACACCGCCCTGTACACACATGTCTTTGGGAATGGATGCTCTTTGGGGCTGTCCCAAGTCGAGGGTACTGGGCAGTGTGCTACTCACCACTCAGGCCCCCCTGTCTTTGCTGCTGAGTCCTGCAACCCTTAAGGGCCAAAGAAAGGAAATGAAGCGAAGACACAAAGGACCGAAGGCTGAGAGTGGAAGTGAAACTTGTAAGCTTTTTTTTTTTAATATATATATATATATTATTATTATTATTATTGATTTCAGAGAGGAAGGGAGAGAGACAGAGAGACAGAAACATCAATAATGAGAGAGAATCACTGATTGGCTGTCTGCCTCCGGCACGTCCCCTACTGGGGGTGGATCGAGCCTACAACCCAGGCATGTGCCCTTGGCCGGAATCGAACCCGGGACCCTTCAGTCCGCAGGCCAACGCTCTATCCACTGAGCCAAATGGAAACTTGCAAGCTTTAAGGAGGCTTAAGCAGCGGTTCTCAACCTGTGGGTCGCGACCCCTTTGGCGGTCGAAAGACCCTTTCACAGGGTCGCCTAAGACCATCCTGCACATCAGATATTTACATTACGATTCATAACAGTAGCAACATTACAGTTATGAAGTAGCAACGAAAATAATCTATGGTTGGGTCACAACATGGGGAACTGTATTTAAAGGGCCAGAAGGTTGAGAACCACTGCTTAAGAGGCTGTTGAGGAAATACCAGAGGCGATTAGGGGCCCTCTGACATCTCTGCAGCCTGGGAGCAAGGACCTCCAGCTCCCAAATCCATGCAGGCCTCCGAGGTGAGCCAGAGCTTCTGGCGGCCCCACCTCGGTGAGAATCCCAATTCTAGGGGCAAATCTTCCTAAACTGTGAGTGAAGGGTGGTGATGGCCACTGGAAATTGCCTTATAGAACACTGGTTTTTGGGTTTCCTTCCCAAAGTTTACAAAGTTACCTGAGACGCACTCACTCTACAGTGCTGTGTTTCAAATGCAATTTTCAATGTAACCTCTAAGCTTTTATCACCTGCATGGTGAACAAGCATACATCCTCCGCAGGAAATGAACGGTCCAACTGGCTTTTACTTCTATGGTTCTCAATCCTTTTCTCTTTTGTAAATACCTTTTTATAAAAATCTTCTGATTTTATTTACTTACTATCTCCAATGTCTTAAAGGACAAAGCTATGGTTTAAAACAGCAACAATGCTCTTCCTACCGACATTTAAATTCAGCACTTAAACTCAGAAACCACAAGAATACTAAATATATAATACCCGTGATGGCAGATCACTCAGAGCTGGGGCACAAGGAAGATAAAGGCATTAGGGTTCTTCTGCTAATGTGCAACCCCAAACCATAACACGGGGTAGCTTTTGACCTGGACAATGAACCGTCCGCTGAAGTAAATCTTAGCTTGAGCACCTGAAAAGGCCATTTTAGAAGTTGTGTCTAGGACAGATTTTGTTTTAATGGCTCTTTGGCAACTCTCCCGTGTCAATATAACTTTCCTGAGCAAGAACCTCTTGAGGTGAGTAATGTACCCGGCTCGGAGGAGAAAGGCCCCGCTGAGGTCGCGCCTGGAGAGCTGGGGCAGGACAGGCTTGAAGTTTATATGCACGATCAGTGAGGAACAATCATTTTTTTTTCCTTGAAAATTTAAAACCATTTGCTCTAATTTTTATTAACAGCAGAAATCCTAATTTACCCACCCCGAGGGTCTGGGGAACTAGAGGCTCCTGGTCGCAGGCCCCTTAAGTCCCAGGTGGGTTTCCTGCTCAACCACTTGGGACCTCTGTACCCTCATCTAGCAAGTACCTATATTGTGGGTAAGTTCTTTAATAGCAGGCTCTGGTATACATTTTACATTATCTTTTAGTTTAAAACACTGGGATCCAGGAAAGTAAACTAGCTCATACTGCCCTCCAACAACAACAAAAAAAGTAAATATAATACAATTTTAAAATAAACAAAAAAAATTTACAATTCCACGGAACTCAAAAAAGTTAAAAATTTTTTTAGGGAAAGATTACTTTTTTAAAAACTCAAACAGCAAATGATTCTCTGCATTAAAACATGAGTTTTATCATAGCGTTATACACAAATTCTCTAAATGTTAACATGGGAATTTTAAGATCAGCTAAAACATTTTAGAAAATAATGGCAAGATTTTCCTACAACACTTCATTCACACTTAAGGCATTTACAGGAGACTTCTGAGTTTTGTCCAAAATCACCCAAACACAGACAACCTGCACGTGAGCAAACTACTTTTTTTTTTTAAAAAATGAAATTTTTATTCAAACCAAAACAGAATGAATCTACTTCTTAAAGAGTAAAATGGTGCTGTCCTAAAGGGTGACAGCATGGTGTGACGTGGGGACTGGGAGTGTAGAGGCCCAAGGTCTGAAACCCGGGTTTACAATTTTGCCTTTATTGTCTGCTGCTCTGCGGAGCCCACAGTTCAGTGGAGTTCATACTTAGTCAGGATCAAAGGATTACCAGCTTAAATCAAATAACGCATCCCTGGAGAGCGAGCCCCGTCGTCTTCTCCCACTTTTTACTTTGAAAGCAGGTTTCCTTGTTTTTACCCTTCCAACGATGGCATTTACAATCCACATTTAAACACCCAAAGATCAGCTGATGGAAATCACTAAACACATTTAATAAATTACCGAACAAAATCAACTCTCTCCACAGTAAAGTATAATGTAATAGAAAAATGGGTACTTCCACACACAAATACCAAGGGGGTTTGTTTCAAGTTAATAATCTCTAATTTGGGTCTTTAAACTGCTGCCCTTAAATGCTGTGCCTGACTTTCTCAGAATCTCTTTTTTTTTTCTCATTGAATCGGAGAAAACAAAGAAGAGCTTCCTTAATGATCCACATGCTGATGTTGAGGGAGAAGCACACGAATGCCTGTAACTTACTTTGCGATGCATAAAAAAGTAACAAGGTGACTGGGATGGAGAGAGGGATGATAGAGGGGTAAATCCTGTGGGTTAAGCAATAATAGCCAAATGCTGGTAGCAGACAGGAGCTGGTGAGTGGTGACTGTGCACCCCCTTCGGCACAATTTTTTGTTGAAAAAACAAAACAAATGGAAGACTTTCTTATGGTGCGCCACTCTAAATGAAGATTAACAGTAAACTTAGGAGATGCTGATAACGGTACTGAAAATTCAGTCCAATTATTTCTCTTCACTCGATCCAGGACACGCCTCCCGTATTTTCACCTGCCACCTGCCGTCCCTCCCAATCCCCAAAGCAAACCATGGTCAAAAGGGCAGGAAATTACTTTACCAAACGACTTAATGCCAAATTCTAAACCTACAAAATCCTTTACAAGCCAGTCCTTAATAAGGCCTGTTCTCAAACAAAAGGAGGGGACAAGTTAGCCCACAGGGAGGAAAGGCAGCCTGTAGTGCCAGCCTCCCTGCCTATATTCCAACAGATGTGAGTGGCAAGAATTACCAAAGGGAATGTCGTTCCCTCTCTTTGACCTCCCCCATCAGAGATGAAAAGCCTAACACTGAGGAACAAATAAAGCACAGGCAGGCGTTTGTTCTCCCTGAAGAATGCTGGGTCTCTTCAAGTACCAGGTAGAGACTGGAATAGAGCTGGGCCTAAGGTGGACTTCAGGTCTTCAATTAGGACTAGTGAGGAGCCACCCAAACACGTTTAGATACACACCTTTTATGCTAGAAAGAAGCGTAGAAACCGTGTGCCCTAGACCCCTCGCTTAGATGAAAAAGTTACAGTCCACACTGGAGGCGGGGCTTGTGCATTGGAACAGGAAAAGGACTAGGCTCCACTCTCTGTCAACCACCCCCCTCCCCTGGCACTTTGTTTTAAAGGGTCCCGTGTTGTGGCAAAGCTCCCAGTATCCAAGCTAGTTGATCCAGGGCAGGGGTGGGGGACATCCGGTCCGAGGGCCGTGGAAGGCCTGCGAAATCATTGGGTCTGGGCCTGCCAAGGCATTCGGGGTGAGTTAATTAAATGCTTGACCAAATATAGCAGGCTAATTTCTAAGTTGATAATTTTGTATGGCCCGAGAATGATGTTATAAATATACAAATGGCCCTTGGCAGGAAAAAGGTTCCCCACCACAGATTTAGAGGATATAAGAGAAGTTATTCTCATTAGTCCCTTAAAATTTACTGGATAGGCAGCTGACTGTCAAAGAAGTCATAAGGAGAAATGAAGAGGTATCACTAATGACACAACCACATGAAGAGAAGAAAAAAAAAGCGGGGCCTGCTCAGCTTGGCAAAGTTTCCCAGGAACAGAGGCAATCCTCATTTTGGATCCATCAGTGTAAGTCGTGCCATAAGTCAGCAGACTTAACCTCTACAGCACATCTCCTCACTCCCGGTTGAGGCACCCCGGACTCTGCTAGTCAGCCTCCATTTCTTCATAGGTCAAATGAAGGGTAGGGGCTAAATGACCTCTAAGGCCCTTTTTTTTTTTTAAAAAAAACTGTATTAAACACACATGAAAAAACATCTCCTTAAAGCCCTTTAGCTGTGCCAAAGAAATCAGCAAACTGAAGCCACACTAATATTCTACAAAAGCAGATCAGAAAACTTTGAGCAGTAAAATGGTAACCGAAAATATCTTTTGAATTGAAAAAAAACCCCTGAAACCACAAAGACCTGAAACCACGACAAACTAACAGATACGTTCTCTCAGTGCAAGTGTTATTACGCAATTATAAAGTTCCCAGGAGTGAAGCTAGTCTATCAAAGTGTTTTTGGAAAAAACAAAAAACAAAAAACCCACAAGAAAATGCTGAAAATTGAGTTTAATAAGATTCTTTGAGTAAAATAGGTCCAACTTCGCTCTCTGACTCGGTTTACATGTCCACAAGTGTGAGGTTCTCTCCAGCGATACACAGAAGAAAATCCTCCAGATGTATTTATGGGACAAAAGCCCGCAGAGAAGAGGGAACTGCCTCCTCTCTCCCTAACAGTGCATTTATATCAGTGGTTCTCAACCTTGGCTGCACATTAGAATCACCTGGGAATCTTTTTAAAATCCTGATTTCTGGGCCTCATCCTCCAGAAATTCTGTTTCTTTGTTATGGGGTGGGGCCACAACATTAGTAACAAAGAAACAAAATTTCCGGAGGATGAGGCCCAGAAATCAGGATTTTAAAAAGATTCCCAGGTGATTCTAATGTGCAGCCAAGGTTGAGAACCACTGATCTATATGCTCTATCAATCGACTCAAAGACAGCTGTTTCAGGAGCAGAAGGTAATGAAGCATGTGCTTAATTTAAAAAATGGGGAGAGACACTTTGATAAAGCAACTCTGTGCACTTCAAGTTTCACGTTGGGTCCAGGATGCTTTAATGACACAAATGAATTCGGGTCCCAAAGTTTTCTTGTAAATCAGTTGTTTGAAATTGGAATGTATTTTCTCCACAGGAAAAACAAACTGGTGAGCAGCAGGAGAGTCCAATCAATTCCCAAAATACTTGAATCACAGTTCTATTCCCACATGGTTTTTACTGCCCACTGAGAGTCCCCTTAGAGAGAGAAACCTCCCCCACCCCCTCCAGTGGGAATGGCCCCTTCTATTCAGCTCTGGCCAAGAGTTTTCCCCACCTGGGTGTGGGGTGGGGGAGAAAGGGCAAGCAAGGAAGAATTCTTAAACTCCTGGCTTAGGCTTCTTTGGGGGGACCCTGGAATTCCACATCACTGGATCTTGAATAGCTCTGAAAAGAGCCAACCTGATGATCATCTACTAAAAAGACTGAGAAGTCTTTACACCTAAGTGAGCAGCAGTCAAATCAAAAGGAACGCGCTAAATTACGGCAATGGTATCCGAATTAACATAGTTGATTAGGAATTCCAAGTGTCACGAGACAACTGTTTGTCTTTATGGCGGCAATGACTGCTGGCGGGCAATCAGAAGGGCAGGAACAAGGCAAGCTTCACGCTCCCGGGACAATCAGGCAGCAGTGCCTTCTTGGCGAGTGCTCGACTACAGAGAGGAACAGGATTTGACCTCTGAGGGCCATTTCCGTCTGAGTTCTTACACAACAGAGCCATCCACTTGGGGCACGTGCCTCCATAAGTGACTTTCCTGCCATACAAGAGCTGGGCCGTCAGGAGAATGAGTAGGCCAACTAGCTATTCGCTTTGCCCACCGTTTAACATGATATTCTTAAAATAGTTTCCTTTGTAGGAGAATATTTCTAGGTTGATTTCAAAGACAGCCTCTGGGGAAAAGCTATCCCCACACATAACTAAGTCTACCAGCCTGTGGAAGGGCTAGAAGCCGTCTGATTTCGAGACTCTTGGTATGCACAGAAAATTGAGATCCCTGGAGGCTAAGCTGCTGAATTTGGGCCTTCCTGCCCCTCGCCAACGTGCTTACGCCAGGAAGTCCAATCTATCTTTTAGGTCATGCATTCAGCGGTGGCTTAAGACCACTGCCCACTGTCCAAGGCAGGACAACCAAGGAGCCATGGCCAACTTCTCCCACCAGGGAAGCTTCACTGAGCAGGTGGCAGTCTGTCTGGCCAAACAGATGCAATTACACTACCCTGAAGCCATGCTGTCACCGTAGGCTGCCAATTAGCATCGGAAGAATAAAAGAGCCCTGTCTTAATATTTGGTCAAGAGGAACTACCCACAGCTCATTTCACTCTTGGTGTGCTTCAGCCACCTCTCAGGACTACGCTCACCTGCAGGCAAGTCACAACCCCTGAAGGCACCGTAAATCCGCCATCCCAAACTGAACACTGCTACATACCCAGCCATTTCCTGCAGTGAGCAACTTGGTCTATGGAAGCTCTTGTGTAAACCCAAAGGGCTAGATAAACACAAGGTGTTATGACATGATGGCACTTTTTCTTGTGTGGCGACATATAAAGAATTAACCTGATGTTTTTTTGAAAGTCAAGTCTTATCTCAAAAGGCATTCATTTCACACCCATGTTCACGGTGGCATTATTCACAACAGTCGAGAGAGATGGAAACAGCTTAAATGTCCACCAAAGGATGAAGGAATAAAGAAAATACATATGACAGGCTATTTTCAGCTTAAAAAAGAAAAAGAAAATCCTGTCGTATGCTGCAACATGGATGAAACCTTGAGGGCGTTATGCTAAGTGAAATAAACCAGTCACAAAAAGACAAGTACTGCATGATTCCATGTTGAAATTCTGCTATCTAAAGTAATCGCACTTACAGAAACAGAAAGCAGAATGGTGGTTGTGAAGGGCTGGGGAGAGGGAGATATGGGGAGTTGTTTTATGCATTTGGAGTTTCAGTTTTGCAAGATGAAAAGGTTCTAGAGTTCGCTGCATGCATGTAGTGAGCACTAATAATTTACTGAAACATTTAGAAATAGTCAAGATGGCACATTTTATGTTATGTGTAGTAGAATTGCATCTACTTGGCCACACACAAAAAAGACAATATGAGAAACAAAAAAGGGCCACTTGAAGTGGGTATACGCAAGAAGGATCCAAATTCATAAATTTTGGGCTTTGACAAAAGAATATTGCTGTAGTCCTTAAGAAATAAACATTGACACACACACACACACACCCCTCCCCTAAGCTAAGAAACACTCTTCTACACTATGAGAAACAATGAACAAATTTGCAAGATCTCAAGGTAACTATAAAAGGGAGATCTTGTGCTTTAAATATAAATGTAAATGTGGCCTATGCTCTGTTCCTTGGGATATCAGACGAACTGCATATATAAAAAGCACAAACATTTCCTTCGTGGAGGGTTTTACTGAGATAAAAATGGCTTTTCTTACGAAGTCATCTCAAAGAACAGAAGCCACGGTAAGCATAATAGACTTTCCCCTAATTGTTAGCTCCAAAAATTCCCCTAATCCTTTGCCATTCCAGTATGTTCGAATAGAATGCTTATTTTTTTACAATATAGGCAACAGGACCCCTAAAAATATTTTATTACTCTCTTTCTATTTCTTCTATTCCAACCTCAATTTTGAGATTATTTTAGACACACACACACACAATCACAAAGATTTTCTAAGAGTTCCATTTCTTCATCATGGGGATTGGTGATGTTTTTTTAAAATATTTTTCAAAGCAGAAAAGGGGGCCGCTTTATTTTTCTTTGGAATAAGTTCCTGCCAGATTTTGCACGCTGCAGTTCTTTGGCGATGTGATGAGAACACATGCCCACCCACAGACACTAATTTTGCTCTTCACCCTTCCCAAGCAGCCTTTATGACACATGCTGTCTGTGCTCCATTTAATAGAATTCGAGAGGCCCAGTCAAACAGCAGGCCCCACGGGGCCAGTGCCACCCCTCTTCCTCTGGATGGGCACAAGGAACGTGTGTTCAAAAGAAAACCACAAAAAAGCCCAGCCCGGCTTGGACACCCCCAATCTGAAAATCTTTACAACTGTATGAATTCACACTGGAAACGAAAAGTCATCTCTTGGGTTGAAATCTGGAAAGAGATGGTATCTTGTTGCGGTTCCTTGCACCCTGAGCTCTACGAAGATGAGGCAGCTAACTCCTGGAGCGGCTCTCAAAGTGTGCAGCAGGAAGGTAGTAGACTGGCATGCCAGCCAAAAGCTCTTTCTAAGAGGGCTGAAGTGCCAGCCTGCCTCTGAAGCATTTCCTTTCCCTGTGGTGATCATTAGACACGAAGAAACGCTGGTGATTAAGAATCCACCTGGGGATGGGCATGACCTCGATGACTGTCCCACATGCATCCCAAGACAATCTGGGCCCAGATAATTAATGCAAACAGGCAGCCAGAAAATTCACCCCTAGAAGAATGCTCAGGACTAATAAAAGCCTTTGCTGGTTTGATCAGAGAGTGGTCACTGCCCCATTTGTGTGTTCTTTAGAATGGGCTTCATGCCCTAGGAAGGCTGTTCTGTACTTGTTTCTGGCCTTTCTGAGCTACACACACAAGTCGACTATTTCCAGATAATGCTACAAGATTTATCTAAGTGTTGTTCATCGCAACCCTGTGTAGGCAGAGTGACCATAAACCCCGGATGTGGGGGGACAGCAGAAGAGTGGGCAATGGACAGCAGGCAATGAATAGGCCCAGCTGGGGGAGATCACCAAGCACCCATAAATCATCCGCCCGCACGGCAGGAACGGATGGTGGACTCACTAAGCAGATCTCTCTAAATGCAAGTATTTTGAAATGTCGACAGATAACCTATGGTGATTTTAAATAAACCTGTTTTTATTAAATGGTTACTGAATTCATGACGGCTTTGAGTCATTAGAATATGCTTTTTATAGATGCTAAAGTGGGGAGGGGTCTTCCAACCTCAAAGATTGGGAAAACTATCCTTGATGTTTACTAATCTGTTTCACTAAAATATTCTGGACTCTCAGTTTTGAGGATTCAAAACCTCTCTCTGACTGCCTCACCCCTCAAGGAAGAAGAGAGAAAATGAAACAAAACAAAAAACCAAGAGCCTCTGTGCAAGGTAGCTCAGAAAAACATGGCCACCAAAACTATCAAATGAATTTCTGAGTAGGACAGTTCTTTCTTGACATCCATCCAAGGAAGAGTTAGATGTTGAAGAACCAAAAGGGAATAGCTGAGAGTCGCTTCTATACAGAGCAAGTAGTGGCTCCAGATTATAGACTCCAGTAAATCTATGAATAAAAGAAAACTCAGGAGGAATCTACGGGCCATAACAATAAATTCCCACTGAAAGGGGAATTAAAACAAGGGCAGGGCTAGGCCCGGATCGCAAGCATTTCTTAATTTAACACTACCCAGCACATAGCTCTGAACGTAGGCAGTGTCTCACTCAGTATCTATTGATCGCTTCCAAGTTGAATGATCTGAGACCCTTGGTACTGGCTCTGGCTCTGTATTCCTGTGGCCTCAAAAGGGAAAAGGGGAATCTAAAAACCATGCAGTCACTCTGGAGTGATGGCTCATGGTGCTTAAAGCAAAGGGGCCCCTGAGGAGTGGCGGCCCCAACCGTAGGGGTGATTATCATTGCTGAATCTCAGTGATCAATATGCCCTGGGTGCGTAGTGTAACCAAAGCTGAACGAAATCTATGTTGCCCTGAAATTACCTGTACAGGACCTGAGTTAGTCTCAACTACACAAATCACAGGAAAGCAACACATTTTCACAGAAAATGCCAATAAACCAAGAACTTTAAGACATGTTCTCATTGGTATCTATGCCTATGCTATTCAAGCATCAGAAAACCAAAGACAGGGAAAATCTTAAAAAATATTTTCAAGGAGGGGGAAACCACCTTACTCATAGAGGAATTAAGGAGGAGGATTACAGTGGCTTGCATGTCAGAAACCATGCAGACAAGAAGACAGTGAAGTCGCCCAGCCGGCGTGGCTCCGTGGTTGAGCATTGACCTATGAACCAGGAGGTCATGGTTTGATTCCTGGTCAGGGCACACGCTCAGGTTTCAGGCTTGATCCCCAGTGTGGGGAGTGCAGGAAGCAGTCGATCAATGATTCTCTCTCATCATTGATGTTTCTATCTCTCTATCTCCCTTTTCTGAAATCAATAAAAATATATTTTAAAAAATAAAAAATAAGACATGTTTTCATATAGCGACCTGTAATCATTTTCTATAGGCTCAAGGAAAAAAAGATATAATGGAACTGAAGATGTCAGAAAAATTGGAGCAAATTAGCTATTTTTCTGATAGCATTTAAAAAAAATACATATTTTTATTGATTTCAGAGAGGAGAAGGTAGGGAGGGAGAAACAGAAATATCAATGATGAGCGAGAATCACTTCATCGGCTCCTTCCTGCACACCTCCCACTGGGGATCAAGCCCACAACCCGGACATGTGCCCTGACTGAGAATCAAACTTCAACCTCCTGATTCATAGGTTGACACTCAACCACTGTGCCACACCAGTTGGGCTCAGATGACTTTTGACAAAGTGAACCCTGAGCTGAGGGTGGCAATCAGAATGTGGCTTCCAGTGAGATCCCCATTTACTATAAGGTCACAAAATTCAGGCTTTAGTTTAAGCTGACACTTTTTTAAGTAGCCTGTCTTTTACAGCGTACAAAAAATGTTAATGAGAATAAAAAGGACTCTCACTTTGAATCCGAAGTATTTTTTTAATATTACCAAATGCCCTTATTAAATAGGCACTATGCATGTATACACACACATGTAAAAATAAGCACTACAGATGTGGGCAGGAAAATTCTTAACAAAACCCCCACATATTTCAAATACTGTCCTTCCTCATTATTGTCCTCTACCATAATTAGCACGGTACAGCATAACAGGTGGCTTTCATTTATAGAATGCAAAATTAATGAAATTTGGAGATAGTCCCGCCTCCAAAAACAAGTTGACCATTCTAAAAAAAAGTATACCCCTTAATCTACAAAACAAACAGAAACGAACCAAATAAGCCCCTTCACGCCGACTTTCCAGATTATCTGAATTCTACGTGTATTTAAAGAAGTAAATTTAATATATTTAACACTGACAGTTTAAAATACAGATGCCTCAAGGAAAACAAGACATTATTATGGGCTTTACAAGAAAAGGGAAGAGAAACAAACACTGCCTATTTTTCCAGCTTGGTAGTCCCATATGTTTAATGCTGTCCAAGTGATAACAGAATTTATCATCATTAATGGAGCTGCTCCAAAAATGCTAAATCTTAGGTAAAACTGTGGGCAGTTGTCCTCACCCAGACATTCTGGACAGCAGACAGACCAGAAAAGCAGAAATAGTACTGCTTCTGTCCCTAACAAGTAGGATGCACAGGATGCAGAAAGTCTTTTTTAAAAATACAAGGAGACACTGAATGGACTGTCAACACACAGAGGAATGTTTAATGTACTCAAATAAACAAGATATGCGCCTTAACTCGCCAGGCATTGTTTAAATTTAGTGAGTGAAGGGGGGGTGGGGGGGAAGGTCAGACAGGCGACACAGCCTCCCAACTATGCAGAGCAATCCTTCAGATCACATGAAAGCTATAATTAAAGGTTGATATCGAGCCCCCCAACTCCTCTTCTCCCACCTCGAAAAGTTAATGCATGAACTGAGCATGAACAAATTATAATTTGTAAAAACAGACATAGTCACTCAGGAGGGGAATAAAGCTTTCTTGCATTAAGTCATGCATCTTGAAGGGTAGGAAAGAGCACGATATTGAAAAAGATCCAACATCCTGAATACAACAGTTATCATCCGACCACATCCTTTAGCTCACCTCTGCTTATTCATTTCTTTTTTAAGTTTTAAGCTAGCCCCCTAAAAGGTATACCACCTCTGCAAGCTGTTTCCTCAGCAGCATCCTTTAAACTAAGGGCTTAACAAAGGGGATGGGTTAAGACCATCTCTAGCTGAATACCTAAGGAGAAATTCGTTTTCAGAAAAGGAGATGAGTGACAAGAACTCTTTGTCCAACAAAAGACCATGGTTACCTATGTGTCCTTGCACGTGGGCACAACACAGACACACACACACACACACGCTTCACTTCTTTATAAATTGAATAATTTTCTCCCTCCCTTAAAAACGGTAGAAAGCACACACAGGAAAGGCTAGGCAGAAGCGAAGGAGAAAAGAAAGCCACGTAAACAGCAAGCACATACCTGCTGGGCGGTGCCATTTCCTCTACATGGTAGAACCCATGTGCTGGGCAGTAGCATTATTGCTACTGTAAAGCTTCCGATAAAAATGGACCGTCCCTTGCGGACCTGAGAACCAGCTGGCTGCTTGAGCCGTGGTTTCCCCCATATATGATTCAGTCTCCTTGACAAATATGCTGCAACGTACTGGATGAGTCATCTGAGGGTTAGTCCGCATTTTATAGGCCTGTTGTGTCATTACTCACATTCAACATCCTGCTTCTCAAAAGTGGAAGCTGGAAGCCTGACAGCTGACAGATGCTTCTTCCAATTAAAATATTGTTTAAAAGAATTCCTGTAAGTTACAATTATCAGTCATTGATGATGCTATGAAGTGCCCAGGAAACAAATGGCATAGCTCAATACCCGAGATTAGAGTCTGTAGAACCACAAGTGCAAAACTGTTCACTGCTCCCACCCCCAATCCAAATAATGTTGTTCCGAGTTGAGAGCAAGGGCCCTGCTCCCTCCTTTAAGCTATCAGCGAGGCCCTCGTCGATTCTTATGCTGTAAGGTTACCTAGTTGCAGGTGCTCTGTGAAAACTACACACCAACATTTTTTTGCTCCCTGGGTGTATTTTCTTAGGTGGGATAGTGGCATTCTGTTTATAAAATGCCTACCTTTTAGAGCAGTGGTTCTCAACCTGTGGGTCGTGACCCGTTTGGGGGCCGAATGACCCTTTCACAGGGGTCGCCTAAGACAGTGGTTCTCAACCTCCTGGCCCTTTAAATACAGCTCCTCATGTTGTGACCCAACCATAAAATTATTTTCGTTGCTACTTCATAACTGTAATGTTGCTACTGTTATGAATCGTAATGTAAGTATCTGATAGGCAGGATGGTCTTAGGCGACCCCTGTGAAAGGGTTGTTTGACCACCAAAGGGGTCGCGACCCACAGGTTGAGAACCGCTGGCCTAAGACCATCGGAAAACACATATATAATTACATATTGTTTTTGTGATTAATCACTATGCTTTAATTATGTTCAATTTGTAGCAATGAAAATACATCCTGCATATCAGATATTTACATTACGATTCACAACAGTAGCAAAATTACAGTTATGAAGAAGCAACAAAAATAATTTTATGGTTGGGGTCACCACAACATGAGGAACTGTATTAA
Source organism: Myotis myotis (assembly GCF_014108235.1). Lineage (NCBI taxonomy): Eukaryota > Metazoa > Chordata > Mammalia > Chiroptera > Vespertilionidae > Myotis > Myotis myotis. Next base: position 17,247,378 of record NW_023416318.1, on the reverse strand, counting down.
AGGGTCGCGGCATTAGGAAGATTGAGAACCACTGTTTTAGAGAAAGCATGTGAGGGGTGAAATGATAAGCTCTCTGGGGTTTGTTGTGAAATATTTTAACCAAAAAAGACAGGGTGGGAGGTAAGAAAATGTGGCAAAATCTTGGTAATTGTTGCATCTGAGGTGAGTCTATAAGCTTATTATTCTCGCTTCTTTTGAGTATCTCTGAAAATTTTAATCAAATGTTTGCGTGTTTTTTAATGTTCAGTCCTTATAGTCTAAATCTGTGCCCAAACAAGGCACTTTCAAGCTAGGTATGAACCTGCCATACGTGTGAGTGTGTGGCCCCTTTTACACGGTGCAGCCCAGTGGCTCTGTGGGTGAGAGAGAGTCCAGCCTGAAGGCATGACACATGTCCTAAGGCCACTGTGAGGGCTGCATCCACCCCACCCCCACCCCAAACACGAATGCTCGGTGCCCTCGCCTCCCAAGACTGTCTGGTTGTTCCTTGTGCTTGCTCTGAGGACACCGGTCCAGGCCTCCTCTGTGAGCTCAATGTTGACACAGTGAGGGAGAGGTGACTATTTCCAGCTTCCTTATATGGTTCTGCAAACGCTCTGAGAGATTATGTCACCTCCACAGTCCCCTTAAACCAACAAATCGCTTTGTAATGTGGCACAGTGTTTGCCCGACTCACTTGATGCTCAAATTGGGCGACTTAAGCCACCTGAAGGAGAAAGAGAGCTTTGATTTCAAGGCCAGAAAAAAAACACCCAGATATGGAAGCTCCAAGGTATGTTCAACGAAACCACTGTTGAAACTAGATGTCATTACAAAAAACCTCGGTGGTGTTGTTATGTTCGGAAAGCATGACAAGTCAGCATGGGACCCTTGAAATACAGAGGTCCCACTAAAGCACAGGAGGATGTCAGGCCAAGGCTCCCACCTCAGCCCAGCCCAGTTCTCAAAGGACACTGCCCCAAAGACTGCAAATGGGCTGCAAATGGTTGTGACAGTCTCTACAGAATATCAATGACACCCTCACAAATACAGCCTGATTAGGACTGTGTGTGGGCCCAGTAAAGCCTTCCCTGGTTCAGGTTCTTCCCTCTTAAGGATTACAAGCTACAGGCTTATCAAAATGTCTGTTTCATCAGAGCCATTGTCCATCATTGGGCCTATTTGTTACAGCTGTTAGCCCAGCCTGACTGACACACTGACTGCTTCCAGTGGTTCTCAACTTTGGCTGCACATTAGAATCACCTGGGAATCTTTTTAAAATCCTGATTTCTGGGCCCCCTCCTCTGGAAATTGTTTCTTTGTTATGGGGTGATTCTAATGTGCAGCCAAGGTTAAGAACCACTGACGCAATGCAACAGGTAGAATTAGGGGAATTAATAAACTTCTAGCCTATTTTGAGTTTCTAAGTCTTTTAAAGAAATAAATCCATAGTTCATTAAAATATTTTTAAGTTCAGATTTTACTAATTAAAAATACAAAGGTAATAGCACCAGCCCGGCCGGTGTGCCTCAGTGGTTGAGTGTCAACCTAGGAGCCAGGAGGTCACGGATCGAGGCACATGCCCAGGTTGTGGACTTGATCCCCAGTAGGGGGCGTGCAGGAGGCAGCCAATTAATGATTCTCTCCCATCATTGATGTTTCTCTCTCACCCTCTTCCTCTCTGAAATCAATATATATATATATATATGTATATGTATATATTTAAAGTAACAGCAACAATAATGTATGCACACACAGAATGAGAATAAAGCCAATGTGGTAAAATGTTAACGAACAGTGAAATGGGTATAAAAGAGAGCTTTGTACTATTCTTGCAACTTTTCTATAAGTATAATATTTTTTAAAAACAGAACATGATTATATTTAATACACAAGTTTGATATAACAAAAAAATAAAACACCAGAGTAAAACAGTAACAAAAAACATGGTATTTCATTTGCAATGCATGATAAATGGTTAACATCTTTAGTCATAAATAAGCTCTTAAAAACCAGTAACAGAGACACTATAATAATGCAAGGAAACTGGAAAAAAAAGTAAAATGAAATAATATAAGTGATGATTAAGCATTAAGTATATATGATAATTCTGCTGAGCAGTGATGAAGAATAATTTCTCTGCAGTATCACAGTGAGCAGAATGAAGACACTGGAGTATGACATATTTTAAAATAAAGTTAAACACAAATGCATAACTTCTGCTACAAAAAGAAAAAAGAGAGAGAACTGTATGGTTTCATAACTACCATAGTTATTGCTGCCACCTTCACCCATTTAAAAATGTCTTGACCATAAGGAAATTTACAAACATGTAAACATTGAGAAATGCCTCTGGGTTAGGGTGTCTCAAAGGATGTTCCTTGCAAACAATGTTATAAGAGGCTCCAAAAACAAAACAAAAAACCCAAATAAATAATTCAGGAAAACAATATACTATATCCTTGAAAATACTGTTTAAGTTTGTTTAGTCTAATCTTTCATAAACTTATTTGACCACAGGAACCTCCACTTCCATTACTGTTAAATAAAGCACTTGGGGAAATGTTGTAGGTGATGAAATACGGGATATCTTTTTTCTGACCTTTTGCTCTTTCTAAGTTTTCTTCAGAATACACTGTACTATCACCACAAAAAGCATCCAAAACTTGGCTTCTACTATCTTTTTTATTTTTTTTATTTTTTTATTTTTATTGATATTTTACAGAGAGGAAGGGAGAGAGATAGAGAGTTAGAAACATCGATGAGAGAGAAACATCAATCAGCTGCCTCCTGCACATCTCCCACTGGGGATATGCCCGCAACCCAGGCACATGCCCCTGACCGGAATCGAACCTGGGACCTCTCAGTCCTCAGGCCGACGCTCTATCCACTGAGCCAAACCGGTTCCGGCTTCTACTATCTTTAATAGACATTTCTATCTGGTTGACTTGCATGCTAATGACTACGGGTAGTCAGCAAACAACTTGTATTATGTGATTACCCTTCACCCCTAAGTCCCCATCAGTGGCAGCCAAGGAGCTGCACCTGTGTGTACAAGGGAGTGGACAGCTCATGCTGGTGTTGGTGTTTCTGTAAGAGGCAGCTGTTCTCGGCAACGCCACGCCTCGGAGCAGCAGTTTGCTTCAGGCCCAGCTCCACCTCGCCATTTTCAGAGCACTGGGCCTTGGAACTTGGAAACCAGTCTGGATATCTTTGGCCTCCAAGCTCCCCAGGCCAGTCTCCTAGCACTAATCCTTGGATGTTAAGCACAACAAGCCTAGAAAACACAGTAAAACATGGCTTCCAATTTCTATTAACTCACTAATGGACCCTTATTTTTAAGATTCTTGCCATGTTTTTGGGTGTTTTGTTTGTTTGTGGCTTCCAATTTCTATTAACTCACTAATGGGCCCTTATTTTTAAAATTCTTGCCATTTTTTTGGGTGTTTTGTTTGTTTTTTTTAACAATTATCTGTAAGTTTTTTGAGGGGCTAAAGTCCAAATACCAGCTAATGTGAAGATATAAAAGCAAATGTGGGTATCAATGATGTTAGTACTATAGGCTGTACTGACTGTATAAAGGGAAAGAGCATGAGTTAAGCTATCTTGGTCCAAAATCCAGCCTGGCCCTTACTTACACTGTTTAAACTTATCTGAGCCTCTGTTTCTTTATCTGTAAAATGGGTACAATGCTATTAATGATCTCACATAATTGTTCTGTATGGGATAAATGTGATCATTTACGAGTACTTGGTAAGAGTCTGGCCACATACAAAGCACTCATTAATTTATGCAAACAATGATAAGGATATTGTAAGTTTTATCAATTTAGGCTGTCAGGGGTGGGTAAACCATGGCCAGCCACCACACTCATCTGTTTACATTTACATGGCTGCTTTAGTGCTACAAAGACAGAGTTGAGCAGTTGTGACAGAAACAATATGGTCCCCAAAGCTGAAAATATTTACTATCTAGACCAGGGGTCCTCAAACTTTTTAAACAGAGGGCCAGTTCACTGTCCCTCAGACCGTTGGAGGGCCGGACTATAGTTAAAAAAAAAAAACTATGAACAAATTCCTATGCACACTGCACATATCTTATTTTGAAGTAAAAAAACAAAACGGGAACAAATACAATATTTGTATTTGCATGTGGCCCGCGGGCCGTAGTTTGAGGACCCCTGATCTAGACCTTTACAGAAAAATGTCTGTTGACCACTGGTGAGCAACATTTGAGGGATAAAGAACCAGTTCTTTTCCCTACAGAAGTTTTGGTCTTTGGTCCCTTATTCTGCTTAATGCCTCAATTCAGAATCAGATACATAAGTGTTATCTGTGGTGATTTGGTCCACAGGAGCTACATAGCTCATGCTTCCCTTACAACACAAAACACAGCGTCCTGTCTCATGGCAGGTGGGAAATCTACAGAGCCTGAGGTTGCCTGCTGGTCTTCCCGCCTTCTCTACTGCAGAGTCCAGTGACCCCAGCTGATGTGTGTGAGTCCACAGCCTGCCTCCCCTCCCCCCAAGTCACATCTGTGCATTATGTTGAAACCACATGTGTCCCTAGAGCTTGAAGCAAGAGGTGAAAAATGATCTGGAAGAGGCATTCAGGAAACTGAGCAAACAGAAATGAAGGATGCTTTCAAGAGGGCTGGACAGCCACGGCAGGATTAATACAGCACTAGGGGCCTTCACAAAGGAGGGTTGCTACAACACCACCACTGCCAACAAGAGCCCAGTTAAGAAGACTAGGGGGCCAACCCAGAAAAATGAACAACACGCCCCAAATGCAGGTCCCAAGATGCATCCCTGCATCCAATCACCCTGCCTATTTTCTTTGGCAGGAAAACTTGTTTATTTGGGGAAAATGAACCCACAGCGTTAATGGATAATGCAGGTGAAGGGACTCCTGGGACTTGTCTCTGGGAGAGGAAATTTGAACAAAAGAAACCATTCTAATTATTTCAGCTAGTTCTCTTACAAAAAACGTCTACGCCAGCTGTCCGGACAGAGATGAAATCTGGGGTGTACTTAGACACGCAGTGTCTTTCTGGCGGTCACTTGTTGCCTTCCTGGCAAATGTCAGTATTTTTGTGAATCCAACAGAAAACTGCACATGGTAAATAATAAAGTGGATGATGAGGCTGGAGCTGGTCAAGGAAGAGGAGGGAGGCCGATGATTTCTATTGTTACCCATGAGAGCAGGATTTCAGAGACGATACGAAAATCTCCCGTGAAGCCAAGTTAGTTTTCAGCCCTAAAGTGTTAATGGCTGGCACAGGGGTAAGATAAGGCTCCCTCCAAAGCTCATCATTAATTTGGGGATGTTCAGCTTGGCCAGAGTCAGAAGACCGTCACTAACTAAATGCATATGGGCTATTATGCTAAGCAGATTAAAAAAAAATAACAAAGAGACCCTCTGATGTGAAGAAGACCTTTCAGAGCGAGGCTTGTAGATTCAACCAGGTTTCTCTAGAGAAAGGGAAAGGGAACTCACATTCACCGAGTAACCAGGAGGTGTGGGGTGTTCTGTATGGCTGTATCAACGTACCTACAATTTTGTTCCTGATGTGTGTGGAGGAAAAACGGGGCTGAGCTACCAGGTTGATTTAGTCTAGAGAGTCTGAATCTCCGGAGCACAGGATGTTATGCAAACAGGCCAGCACTGATAAAAAGGAAGGAATCCAAAATATAACAGGAATATGGGAAAGTCACTCTGGGAAGTGATGGAAGGAGCCAAGGGCTTGATAGAAGGGAAAAAAGTGAGAGCATTCGGAGTTCTGGGTATCGGCGTATCTCATTGTAGTGCACTTTGCTTCACTGTGCTTCACAGGTGTTGCAGATTTTGTTTTGTTTTAAAGAAATCAAAGGCAACACCCTCCACCAGCAAAAATATCACAACTGGTTCTGGAATGGAACCTGCAATACCTCCAAGGTTTGCCTGTATACGGCTGCACTGGAGGCTGGGTGTCCACTAGAAAACCATTGTACCCGTCAAGCCTGGAGAGTCAACAGGGCAACAGGGCCTGACCTCAGAGACCTGGGCTGCCAAGAGAAACCATGCCTGGGCCTAGGGGTAAATTTTAAGTTCAAGGGATGAGGTTGCCTCAAGATCTAGAGAGGGAATAGGGAGCGCCTAAGGGGTGGCCACTTCGTGTGCTTAATATCTGCCAGGCAGAGCAGCGAGGTCTGTGTTTGAAATCTGCTCAAGGCTGGACGGTTTGTTTCTCAATGCACTTGTACCATGACTATCACCGAACACACTGAGCAGGCTGGTCCCAATCTGCCATCCGCCTCGCTCAGCCCATTCTGCTGTTCCCCTAACTTTAGGCCAGAGGCCAGATTAGACCCGAAGCTGCTCAAAGGCTGTGTCATTCCAGGAACAGACTTCAGGAAGGAAATCTGCCACTCACCTTGATGTTGTTCACAAAAAATGTATCCAAGGCAAGGGAGCTTTCAGGCTAAGCAAACCGTCCACGTGGAAGCTACCTGCTTGTCAGATGGCCACACCGATGTTTAGCTGTGGACACAGAAAGCTCACCTGAGAGCTCTCCGCAATACTCTTTAATCACGCACCTAAGTAAGTAGCACACACTACTGAAGTCAGAAGTCCCACGAACTCATTTTCTTGGGAGGCAGGAACTTGGGCCTGGCGTTACCACTAGTTATATGACCTTGGGCAGAATCACTTATCTTCTTGGTGCCTCACTTTCCTTGTCTAGAAAATGTAGGGCTGAAACTAGTTCACTACCCGAAGCTCCAAAACTCTACAAGGAATGAATGGGTAACAGCTAAATGAGAAAGCTGCCTAATAATACAAGTAGACAGAGAGAGGAACAGAAAGAAAGCTGGGCAATGCTGGCTTACTCAAGGCCAAGGGACTGGGGCCCTAGCCGATTTGGCTCAGTGGATAGAGCATCAGCCCTCAGGCTGAAGGGTCCTGGGTTCCATTCTGGTCAAGGGCACATACCTTGGTTGCAGGCTTAATCCCCTGCCCCAGGAAGCAACCAATCAATGTCTCTCTCTGGCATGGCTATTTCTCTCTCGGTCTCTCCCCCTCCCTTCCACTCTAAGAATCAACAGGGATATATCCTTAAGTGAGGATTAACAACAACAACAACAAAAAGACCAAGGGACTGGGGACAAAGCTATGTTCCTGACCCTGGATCTAAGAGGCCTGCCTAACCTAACCTACCAGCTTAAAAAAATTTTTTAATTGATTTTAGAGAGAGAGGAAGGGAGATAGAGAAACATCATTTTTTGTTGTTCCACTTATTTATTGGTTGATCCTTATATATACCCTGACCAGGGATTGAACCCGCAATCCTGGCATATCGGGACAGCACTAACCACTGACCTATATAGCCAGGGCCTCACACAATAGTTTAAAGGGATGCAGAGCTCACTCCAAAGCTAAAACTGACTTTTCCTTACAAACATTAGTCAACAGTATCAGCTAATGTGAACATTACTGTGGTTGTATCACAAACACTGTGCCTTACGATCTCCCAGGACTCTTATCCCAAACACAGGCGACAGGGGAACAGAGTCCGGCACACCCTCTTCTCTGCCTTCACAGCCATTAGTAACACAACTACAGCATTCTGTTATGACTTGCACGTCACCTTTGCCATTGGACGTGAGATTCTCAAGAAAAGGTTTTCTTTCATTTTTCTAGTTTACTTCTGTAGTTCAGTGTCCAGCAAATGGTAAAACCTTGGCAGAACAATTTTTTTTTTTTCATTCAACAGACAAACCATAGAGAAACCTTTACTGGCTTAAATAGGGAGTGGAGATAAAGATTATATGAAGCAAGGAAATGACAGAAAGGTGGTAGCAAACTTTTGTAATGTGTATTTTTTCTTCATTACGAAAGTGGTAAGTTTACCGTGGAATATTTAGGACATGCAAAGGAAAACATTCACTGAGATGACCTCTAGGTGGTAGAATTTAAGAGCATTACCGACATCTACAATTATGGGATGCCTGCTTGCTAATTTATTGTATTCTTTGCCACATTTAAAAAATGATTGGGAAGTAATATTTTCCTATTTTTTTTTTTCATTTCTGATAAAGTCAGAAGGTAATAAGTGCAGAGCTTAGTGACATGTTTCTTCCCTGCTTTAGTTCAGCACCCCCAAGGGGCAAGTAACTCATTTATGGATTTCACACATTATGGACCTTAGATATTAACTAAAAAAAAAAGTAGGAGGGCAGCCTAGAATTCTAAAACAAACCTGAGCGATATCTAGTTCTAGACCAACCACACTTGACAGATGAGGAGACTAAGGCCAGCGGTCACATTTCTTGCTCAAAAGCAGTAGGAGCCAGGACTGGACCCAGAACTCTAAGGCCACTGTTCCTTACAAGAACTACCTACCTAGCTAAAATCAAATTCTGCCACATCGTTGACTTCTGGTTTCTGAGAAGCAATCAGACATGATTCCAGAACAAGAAAAGTAAATGACGGTGTCCAGAACATTTACCTGCACTATATATAATTCTCAGGTGCCAGATTAAACACATCATGAGAAGGGCAGCCAAAGGCACACGTTTCTCTGAAAATGATTTCTGACTTTGCCACAAACATTTTAAGTCTACCAGAAACTTAAAAAATGGGCCAGTGAACACGAGTTAAGGCTCACTGGTCAATAGATCGCAAACTATGAGATAAGGCTTACCGATAAGACTTTGGCACCAACTTCTTCTCCCTGACTCACCTAAAAGCACAGTTAGTGAGCATCCAACCTGCTTCAAGTATCTCCCAGTCTCAGGAATTCCCAAGAGTGGTCACAGTAAAGCTTACACAGAGAGGGGAAGAAAGGGAGAATCCAAGTACCTCCCCGAGAAGTGAACCTTGCTCTGTGTGGGAGTTAAGATGAGTGCCCTACCGCGAAGTCTTACAGATGAAAATTCACCACCACCCTCTCAGCAAGAGAACAGAAGCAAGAGTCTGAGCCCATTGGAGGCTCTTCCTCTCAATGAACACATCTGCTGGAGTTGGCTGATATTTGGGGCCCACTATCCACATGCCCCTCCCGGTCCACTGCCACCCTGGAAGTGACTCCAGGGTTTAAAGATGCAGTACATATTTCATCTGTCAATGTGGACTCCAAGTGCTAGCCCACGATCTCACTTGGTGCTCCATCGTGAAAACACGGGCCTTCTCAGGACTGGAGGAAGAGGAGAAAGACTATGCTGGCCTCCAACAGAACTGCCAAGGGTAATTATAACCACGTGCGATTTTCATCGTGTGTACAGCTCTAGTCAAGAATGGAAGAGACCCGTGGGAGAGCTAACAAGTCCGTGACCAAACCTCAACCTGATCAGTACCCATCCCTAGAACAGTACTCACTGTAGTACTCATCCCAGGAAGAAAAGGGACCAAGGAAGGCTTAGGCTTACCCACTCTCTTCACTCACGCTGTCCATTTCAAAGGACAGCCTTCAAATTTCATTAAAATAAGTCTCAGAAGGGAACAGTGGGGGGGGGGGCGGGGGGGGGGGGATGCCGACAATGAATGTGGGCTCCACCTATTTTATAGACTTAAAAACCAAAGAATAAGCTCCAAATGCACAAACAAATCCTATATAATAAAAGGCTAATATGCAAATTGTCCCCTCGACCGGGAGTTTGACCAGGGGGCTGGCCAACCACCTGAGGTCCCTCCCCCCAACCGGCCCTACCCTTGATTGCCCCCCACCCACCCTGATCAGGGGCAGGACCAGCTGGCCAACCTCTCGAGTCCCCTCCCTGCCCCCCACCCCCAGCCTGGCCCAATTGGGGCAGGCTGGCCAGACCCCACCTGTGCACAAATTCGTGTACCAGGCCTCTAGTAAAATATAAAAGGTATATTTGTGGCAGAGCCAAGAATAGGTCCTGGGTGAAAATTCATCTCTCAGAATACTGTTAAATAAGGTATACTCCCCCCTTGTCCTTTGTTTCAAATCTCCCCAAAGATTTTCTCCACCCCTCTTTCTCCACTCAAAAGGGAGAAAACTATTCACAGATTTCATTTATTTGTTTCCTGTGAGCCCTGGAGGAATTGTCCCTGATACTAAGAATGTGCCAAATGTGAAGAGCAAGTCTTAACATTAGAACATTCCAAGCTCCCAGGGTGGGACCAGTTCAGCTCAAAGGGATTTTACTACCACTCAGTAGAAGCTGGAAATAAATACAAATACACAGACAATGTGGCTCATGGAATGCCAACGGATAAGCAACAGATTGCACTGAAAGACTAGAATGGGAAGGGAAGCCGTGCCGCTCCCCGCCCCCCCCCCCCCAGCTCCTCCCATTGTGCCATCTCCACATAAGACAGCAGCTAACGGTGCTGGAGGCAGCCTGCCTTCCCTGTCCCCTTCGTTAAACCTTAGATGTGGTCAGCTCAGTTTATATTTCAGCGTGAGGAAGCAGAAAAGCCCATGACCTTCAGAACAGACCCAAATATTTATAACGTGCTGCGGAGCAAGGCATCATGGGAAGAATATGGCACACATTCCAGGGGCTGGTCACAGCCTCACTGGTCCATCTCAGGGCAGTTTCTGGGGTGTTTAAGTACAGACAAGCAGAGGTCAGGAGCTTATAAAACTCACTAACTGAGCAAAGTAGATCAACTTATCTGCACTATGTAGGTTTAGATGCATTTATTCTTTTTAATTTAGTCAACTGTTCTGCATAGGTAACACATTCATGATTCATAATCAAAATATAAAAAGGTAGACTCCCACTACATCCCATCTGCCCTGTTCCTTCTCCCAACCAACAAGCCAACTGTAACCACCTTTTTAAAGTTTTGTGTGTATCCTTCCAGGTTTATGTAGTCTCCTCACACCCTTTCTCAGTATGTTATTCCTATGTTCTGGACTTTGCTTTCTACCCTTCAGAGATTTTTCCATATTGGAACACGCGACTAACCCATCCCCTTTTTACATCTGTACAATATTCCACCATAAGGATGTAGCATGATTTATTTAACTAGCCCCTTATTCATGAACATTTAGGTTTTTGTGAGCCTTTTGCTATTAATAACAATTCTGTAATAAACAACTGTGTGTTTACCAGAGTTGCCTTTATATATTAAGATGTGTATTTACTGCTCTGTAATTGCCTGCCCATTATACAGAGAAAGAAGAAAAGCAAACCCCATCTGATATCTAGACAAAGCCCTCCTAAAGCAAAAATATGGTTATGGAAAAATAAAATGAGATTTTGATTTTGTATGATGCATATGTGGAAGGAGTGAGGCAGAGTGCTATTATTTAGGTTGCCCATTTATCACTCTTATCTTCTTCCTGCTCATCGCCCAAAAGTCTCACCTCCCATTCACCCTAGGAACCATCCTGGCATCTGCCCCTTTAAGGAATTCTGACAGCATTCTATCTCACAGAGGAGGGACGCTGTAATGTCTGGTGCCACCTCCGAGGGCAGAAAGTAACCCTCTCCTTCCCTGGCCATTATCTGGACCTGCACCCAGAGTTCCAGCTGGAGGTGAGGCCACACAGAGCTCAGGGAAGCAGGCCTGAGCTGCTGCTGGTGGGTCCCTCTGTCAGAGCACAAGTCCCAGGTGAATCCCAGGGGGAGGCAGTAAAGCAGGACCCCTTTGACAGAGCCCAGGGAGGGGCCCAACAGGCTGTTCCAGCCCTTTCCAGCCACTGTCTTCAGCAAAGGAGCAGGAAATTCAAAGCTGTCCATGAAGCTGACTCATTCTCTCCACAAGCCTCCTGATGGTTCTATTCTAAGTTTACCAAAGGGAACATGCCTTCGGGCAGGCAGAAGCAGAGCAGCACAGAAGTGTTGGGGGGGGGGGGGAAGCCTCAATGAGCATTTCCTCCAGGATGGGTCAAGGTCCCACCAGAGGCTCAGGGAGGCGAGGAAGGAGAGAGGCCATCCTGTAAACATCAGCTGAGTCAAATGCCATCGGCACTTCTTGTGGTGCATATGCATCATTACCTGCGTGTGCACAGTGACTGGCTTACTCACCTGCAGTTAAAGTCAAACTACTAAAAACAAATTATACCTGTTGGGACCCTAATTGGGACAAAACAAATGTACCGAAGCATCTGAGACAAACTAGAGAAAACTGAATATGGATTTGGTATTACATGAGGTGAAGGAATTACTATTAATTTTCTTAGGTGTGATAATGGTATTGTGGTAATTTTTTTAAAACTCCTTAACTCGTAGAAGTACATATTGAAATATTTATGGATAAAATGATGTTTGGGATTTGATTTAAAACACTTCAGCCCACCTTCCCCCACCAATAAAAAGTGTGTGTGAAGTGTGTGTGTGTGTGTGTGTGTGTGTGTGTAGAAAACATGAATGACTGCTGGGTGATGAATACATGGGGTCCAGTATGCTATTCTCTTCACCTCAGTGAAGTTTAGAATGTTTCATAACAAGAAAACAGCCAAGTGCCACTGAGACCTCACTACGGACTGACCAGAATGGAGAGTTCAGCCCCTAAGGGTGATGCCTCGGCCTCAGAGGTGTGTAATTTGGTGCTCGGTTTCATTGTTTGGGGTGCAGCCCGAATTTCTGGGTATTTTTCAAACTTTCCTAGGTAATTCTAATGTATAGCAAAGGTTGAGAATCAGTGTTCCAGGAACCTAATGGAGTGGGACAGAAAAAGTCAGGGTAAGTGTGAGAGGACAGTGGCAGTCCCCTGCTCTTATCTGTAACCCCCTTGGCCCAATTATCTTTCCAGGGTCCTGAATCTGGGGTCCAGGCCAAGCTTCTGTGAATTACTGGTGCCATCAAAGATGACACTGGAGCTATAGTAACAACTGGGGACTTGGCAAATAGATTAAAACCAGAGGTGGGCCTGCTTTAAATGCAGATGGGAGACAACCTGTTATCAATATCAGGATTGCAGTTCACATCAAGCTTTTCATTGGTTCCCTCTCACCCACCTGAGCGTTCGTTACCCATGTGTATCTCTCTGAGATCAGTCTATGTTAACTACTAAAAAGTTCCTGTTTTAAGAGGCTGAAGGGTCTTGGGCAGCTTAATTTGTCCTAACTGCTGAGCGCTGGAGCCCTACAGCTGGCCTTATTCAAAGCAGAGAGCAGCTGGCAAGCATCCTCTCAGAGCACAAGCCTCACCTCGCCAAGGGACAGGGGGAATTTTCCTGCAGCAGGTAGCATATCCTGATGTGTAACTGTGGGACTCCGCCCACTCTCTGTGGCTTTGGGGTTCATTTTGATGTCATTCACAGGGCCTTGGGAGAGTTGGGGGGTTTACACCTGTTGAGCCTTCCCTCCTTGTAACTCCTCTGACCTTCCCTCACAACCCTGAAGTGTCATTGTGTTCCCATCTGACAGATGAGAGAAAGGAAGCCCAGGCAATCCTACTTATGACACCACAATCAGGCAACAGACAGCAGAACTAGAGTCTGACCAAGCCCCAAAGCCCCATGCTCTTTGCACAGCCATGTCCTCCGAGATAAACATTAGGGTATCGTGGACGTGGCACCTCTCATTGCCACCTGTAGGAAATAATCCAAAGGTTGCTCGGGGGCCCAGCCCTTCCGGATGAGCCTATTAGTCACCAAGAGCCTGAAGATATAAAACCCTTGACCTTTCTTCCGACATTTTCCACAGGGACACGCACTTTCCCTCCACTCCCAGTGAGCTGACTGTCGCCTTCCAGCCGCTCAGCAGTGTCTACGGAAGGGGGAGCGCTTCTTACACGCGCAGCTCCACGGTCTTGGCGGAGGACACCAACCAGAGCACCCCTCCCTCGCACACTCACACTTTCAGACCTGAATTCTGTGTATCGCAAGGCACACGCACACCTGGAATGCAGGTCAACCCAGGTTCTGGCCTCTGCTTCTTGGATTCACAAAACCTGCTGCCGCTCTTGGCCCCACCAGCAGCTACCCCCCAACTCTAGGCCAACTCGGCTGCAAGTGTTACTTAAGACCGTAGATGCAAATAAGGCTCGCTTGTACTTCCAAAAAAGAACCTCGTGTCCTAGTAAATGTTGCCCACTCACACCCAGACCCCTGCCACTAAGACTTGAGACTTTACTAGACCAGTGGTCAGCAAACTCATTAGTCAACAGAGCCAAATATCAACAGTACAGCGATTGAAATTTCTTTTGAGAGCCAAATTTTTTAAACTTAAACTATATAGGTAGGCACATTCAACTTTAAATTCACAGTTTTTGTCTTCCGTTTTTCTTTGCTTCTTCTTTGTAGCCATCTCAAACAGGGCACCTAAAAAATGTTTCATTTGATAATAATAAAGCCACCAACACAAAAGAATTACAATTCTTAAATTGATGACAAAAATACCTGTAGGATTTGCAGCTGGTTGGAAAAATACAGGTAACTTGATGCTTCGAGTAGGTACTTTTGTCACCCGCGCGCGATTTGCGGACGCGACTAGCACTAACCACTGCACAGTGAGACTGCTGACTGACTGGCTCACCCAACTCAACTCGTGCATGGATCGCGCACGTCCCCCGCGCTGCGTCTCCCGTCGCCCGACCGACACCCCCCACTTCTTCTAATGCCACTTCTTCAAAATAGACTCGCCCAGGCCGAAAACTGACTTCTGCACATGGGCCACGAAGTTTCAATCGCACTGTACGTGGGCGCCCGCATGTGGTATTTTTGTGGAAGAGCCACACTCAAGGGGCCAAAGAGCCGCGTGTGGCTCGCGAGCTGCGGTTTGCCGACCACTGTACTAGAGCTTCCAAGGAGCTGCCCCAAGTCAAAAGCTGTCTGAAACCCTTCTTCTGGGACTGCTTCAGGGCTAGTCTTACAATAAATGAGCCAGCCATTAAATTTAAAACAGAAAAATCAACCCTTATTTTTTAGTTAAGCACTCAATTTCACCTTACAGTGGATCGTCACCAAAGCTTATTTTCGACTTACTCATTCACCTGAAGGCCATTTCCAAACTTACAATCTACCTTTCCATTTGGTATACGTAATGTCACCATCTTTCTCTTCTGAAGAGTCCCCAAAAGGCTTCTGGAAATGTTTCAAGCAAATGGTTGGGAGGATGGAGTGCGCATGGCGCCTCCTGAAGTGAGGTCACGGCTTTGAAAGATACAAAGCTCAAGTACAAAGGAACATAGTCAGATACAAAGGGATATGTTCTGATATGTTTGCCTTTAAACAACAAAAAGCGGAGGCCACATGATCAGATCTGCCAGTACATTTTGTATAAGACTCTATTCCAGTGGTTCTCAACCTTCTGGCCCTTTAAGTACAGTTCCTCATGTTGTGACCCAACCATAAAATTATTTTCGTTGCTACTTCATAACTGTAATGTTGCTACTGTTATGAATCGTCATGTAAATATCTGATATGCAGGATGGTCTTAGGCGACCCCTGTGAAAGGGTCGTTCGACCGCCAAAGGGGTCGCGACCCACAGGTTGAGAACCGCTGCTCTAATCCATCATGCAGCATTAAATGGCATTAATGATAATCATAATGAAATGTCAGCTGACATTTACCCAATGTGCCAAGTACACTATACCTTTAAGCGTCCTCTTTAATTCTCACATCCGTTCTCTAAGACAGGAAATAGGAGTATCCCTATTTTACAGTCCAGAGCGCGAAGAAGCCTACCCAGGAAGCCATTAAGAGATAGAACCAAAAGAACCAAAAGAACATTCTGACTCCAGAGGCCAAAGGCCTTAACTCCTCTGCTATTCCAAACCTCACCAGGTTGGCCTGCCGCCTCTGGCGGTGTGCTGTCTGCATCAATACGGCAGCTGCAGGGCACCTGGGAGCGGCAGGTGGGACATCGTTCGAGACAACCCCGGGCACAACAGCCACATGGGGAGAAGGTGCAGCAGCATGGAGCACTTTAGAGGCCACGTGAGAGGGTGCTCTTCCAGCACAGCTCAGAGGCACTCAGCTCAGCGGCACAGAATTGAACCCTCCCTGGCGTCGTGTCCCAGCCTGCACCAGCAGACGTGTCGATACTAAACAAATGCCTGAGCAGGACGGACCAGCGCGCACATGGACTGGTCTGGGCAGCGCAGGACACCCGATGTTAAACACCCGGCTCTGGAGTCGCACCCCAAGTTGTACTCTGTGCCCCACTGATTTCTAGCTATGAGGTCATCTTTTTTTAACTGTCGTTTCTTCATCTGCAAAACAGAAAAACAATGACACCTGCTCTGGAGTGTCTAATAAAGCACCGGACACAGAGTAAGCACGGAATAAATGCTGGTTCTCTGGTGGGTTATGCCAGCAAAGGTTTGGTATACCCTGGACAGCAGTGTGGACACAATGTGTCAAAAATACCAAGTGCCTCGGTGCAGGGCTACTCTGACACTGATGACAGAACCCCCACCCCCGGGCACAGGTGCCCAAACAGAGAAATTCCACCACGTAATATCCTTTGGCAAATGACAATTAAACAGTCCAACAGGTTCTTCCTGGACCTCTGAAACTCCTCCTTGCAACAGGGGATTGTTTGCGGCTTTCAAGCACCAGTGGAATTTCCCCCCTTTTCCTGAAATTCCACCCCAACATCAGGAGGTGGTTGTGGTTCTGTACTTCTGTCCGTCTCAGTGCAGGAGTTTCCTAAGCTTCACACCCACCTCGCGTTTGCCCAAGATATATTTACACTTGAGTAACCACGCCAAAGGGCGGGGGGGACCCGGGGACATGGGACTTGTCTGAAATAGTGGCTTTCCAGGCCGCTCTGGGTAGTTCTTGGGCAGCTACTGGAGCCTGACCTAGGGGTAGAAGAGCACTCTAAACAGGAAAATAAAATGAAAAGGCCCTCTGGACACCACCAAGCCAGCAGGTCCCAGGCTGACAGAAGGGAAAGTTCTGAATTTTGAAAGAAAGGGTTCCAGTAAGGAGGCTGGTGTACAAAGCAGACTGAAAAGAGAAAGAAAAGAAAGGAAGAAAAGGAAGAAAAGGAAGAAAAGGAAGGAAGGAAGGAAGGAAGGAAGGAAGGAAGGAAGGAAGAAAAATTAAGCCAGGAGGGGTGCTTTTGAAAGGATTTTTAAAAATTCCTGCTGCTGCTTATTAAGTTATTAACTCCTGCGTAGAAGCAGGCTGTCCCACCCACTGCCCTAGGCAGTCAGTCTTGTTAGGGCTGGGTCACCCCCTCCACCCAGGCCACCTGGGCAAGGAGTCTCCCCGACCCCCTGAACCCCTGCCTCTGGGACCATATTTGCTTCCAAGCCACACTGGCAGCTGACCCCACAGTATATAGACTGGCAGCTCTGTCCTATAGAAATGTAACATGAGCCCCATACACATTTGCCCTTATTTTTTTAGTAGTCACATTAAACAAGTAATAAAAAACAGGCAACACTAATTAGAATACTATAGCTGACATAATCCAATATATCTAGAATATTTTCATGTCAACAAGTCATCAAAAAGAAAGAATTACTAATGGGATAGTTTACATTCTTTTTTGTAACAAGGCCTCAAAATCCGAAGTGTATTTTACACGTACAGCACATCTCAGCTCACACCAGCCTCATTTCAAGGGCACGGCAGTCCGGGCGGCTGGGGGCTGAGGAATTGGACAGTGCGGGTCTTGAGAGCAGCCGCCAGGGTCTGGTGCAGGAATTTCCAATCCAGTCACCTGAGTCGCCAAGGGCAGAGGGATGGTGCCTTGTGCAAAATCTGACATCCCAGCCCCACCTCAGAAGGCCTCAGTAAAAGGCAGCTGGCTTCCCTCCAGTTTCCGCTGCGGCACAAGCCGCCACCCACGCAGCCGGTCCCCACGGCCTCTCTGCAAGAGTCATACCAGAAAGCTCACATTGAACAAATAACCCACCAGCAGGCTAGCTTGGGCTGTCAGCACAAAGAGCAGGGGAGCCAAGACAGTCTCCCACAGGCAGGTGGGCCCACTGGGTAACGAGCAGAATGCCCTGGCCTACTTACCTTGTGTCTATCTGGCCTGGACGTGTCCACACGGCTTTTTGCTTTTTCTTTGTGCACAGTCATGGGCACCAAATATACTCTAATTCCCTCATTTGTGACAGGAAGAGGGAAGTAGGGGCTCTGTTTCTAGTTGAAAGACGTTGTAAGAACACATTATGGCCCAACGAGGGGTATTTTGAACACTTCCGAGGGGCAGCGGCCTTTCTGGAGCCATTATTCCCTGGTGGATATTCAGCAGGGCGTTTAAAATGTCCCCAAACAGGGCCCTTTGCAGCAGTCACACTATCTCCCTCGGACTCTGGCCAGAAAGAAGCCACCTTTACCCGGGAGGAGGGGGCTGAGTGCCCATCAAAACCTGCTGCAGGTCACTCCCCCCCTCCCTGGGTTTCCCAGGCTCCGGGCTAAGAAGTCTTTCTGGTTTAGCCTTACTTGCTGGGGTGTCTAACTGAAATCTCTCAAGGGAAAAGCCTGACACACCAGGATGGAAAAGTTATCTTATCATTTGGAGAAAATAATTTAGGGCTGGGTAGATAAACATGTACAGGAAATACTTCTATAGAGGTCTTGATCCTCTGAAGATTAATAACCCACGGAACTGGAGACCAGCTTCAAACTCGGAGGAAATAGGCAAGTTATAAAAACAGGAAGAACGGGAAGTTTATTTTTGGATGAATATTTGTTCTAGTGAAGCTCTTGATACTGACACAAACCTTGATCCGCAGGTCATTTGCTGCAGCTGAGCAGCTGCGGAGCATGTTTCCACAAGCTGTCCCACCAGAGATTTCCGGGTCTTTCTGGAAAGGGCCTCGCCCCACGCCTGCAAAACATCTGCCTGGCTGCCACTGGCCCCGAGGACTCCTTTCTCCTTCATTCCCGTGGCTGAGTAGAATCTCCAGCCCAGCTAGAAACCTCAGCCATTTCCAACCACCCCCTCCACCTTCGTCCCCGGTGCCCAAAGCTGGCCATCTCCACCGGGTATAGCTCTTGTATCCGCCACGTCTGTACCAGCATGATCTGATCAGGCTCCCTCCATGGACGGCCAGCCTAGCCTCCCCTGGTCTCACCAGCCTCCCAGCACCCCCGCCACATACCTTCCATGGCTCCCCACTGCTTCTAGAATAAAACCAGATGTTCTCCAGTTTGACAGACAGCTCTTCACAATCTGGCCCCACCCACCTTCAGAGCCCCATCTCCACATGCAGGACTGGCTACAGGATGTGCAGAACCCAGTAGAAAATGAAAATAATTGATGGGGCTCTTTGTTCAAAAGTTGAGGATTTCAAGGTGGCAACAACATAAACCAAGTATGGGGCCCTTCTAAGCACAAGGCTCTGTGTGACCACGTAGGTTGCACAAAACTGAGGCAGGCCCTTTCCTCCCTCAGATGACACCAGTAGGCAACAGATGCTGCCATAACTGGGAAGAACCCTTCTCACCTGTCCTCACCCTCACTGAAACTCATCCTGTCCCTCAAAGAAGACTTCAAGACAAGGAAGCCAGCTTCCACCCTCTCATGTGAGGCGTTCAGATACTCCTTCCACCGAGCTCTCTGGCCCTGAACTATCATGTGGTTATTTATTTACCTAGCTCTCCTCCACGCCTTAATTAGACCAAGAGTCCCAAGGCCTTGGGTCCATTGCTTAGTCATTCTGCGCCCCCCCCCACCCCGCCCCACACACATCTTTCATGAACAAAACTTGGTACACATTAGGTCTGCTATAAATTTCAATTGAATGGCCACTTATAAAGCCCATGACCTTGCCAAGTGACCGATGAAAGGCAAAATTAAAAATTCCCCGAGGATCTCGCTTGTACATAAGAGGAGAAGCCCCAGTTCAGTGGAGACTGAATACACAATGAGCTTGAGGGCATCTGAACAGGACTTCCATTAGCCATCATTATGAAACCTACCGGCCAGACACAAAGGCTGCGCGTGTTGACTTTGGCAGTGACTTCACAGTGGCCTAGCTGGCATAGTGGCAGAGAACTCACCACCTTCCTAACTGCTGCCAGCACCATGGGGGGCGTGGTAGAGGGCTGGGGAACAAGAGAGCCAGCATTGCCTTCTTTCCCCTGGCTTCCCCTGACACAGGGGCGGGCAGAACGCGGAGAGGAAGACAGCGATCAATGTTTCATTTCATTCCCTACCACTGCCATGGGGATGGGGGGGGGGCGGGTCTTCTGACTTGGAAACTTTACATAAGATCTCATTTCCCTTGAAGTTCCTTTTGGGCAAAGAAGCAAAATGAGGCAGCAAGCAGAAGAGATAAATGATGACCACCACTAACCCCTAAATGGGGACACGCTGTATTATTCTTTAAGAGGAAGAAAAACATTGGAAATCCCAAATAGCTTCCTAAACCTTCCGGCACAGTTGATTTTTCCAGCAATTGTCTACTGATTGTGCTCATGGGAGACAGTGAGGCAGAGAGCGGGGGCGATATTGTATCAGAAAGCACAGGCATTAACTTTGTGTGCCTTCGGATATAGGTCTTCGCTGAACTTTAGTCAAGGAACTTTCCCCCTGCAACTGGCCGGTCAATAACACAGAGTAGCAGCTAGCATTTCCGGAGCCAGTACTCACTAGGTAAGGGCCGGATCAGCTATTCCCCATCACGTCTCTCCTGGCACTGGGGACAGCCTGTACTTTTCTTGCTCCCTGGTGTCCCTGCTTATTGTGATGCTCCCTCTTAAGAATGTAAGGTCAGCTCTGATCACCCAAGACCCAGAACAGTGCTGTCGGCCGAGAAAGGTCTGAATGTAATCATAACTTGTCAAAAATACGTCATCTCCATCCGTACAGTACGGTCCACATTTTAGAGAGGAAGAGAAATCAAGTAACAGGCTCTGGCTGCCTGTCTCAGGAGGGACATTTCAGGTTTGGGCCCTTCAGCTGTCATTCTCTATGTTTAGGGCACTCTTGTTTCAGAAGTCCTGAGCATAAAAGTATCTTTTAAAATGCCCACTTTGGAGACCCGCTCTCCCTGCCACCCAGCAAACATTTCCCATAGATGGTTCTTAAGGAACTTTCTCTTTTTTGTTTTCCTTTAGTTAAAGCTGCTTTTACTGTTACAGAAAAATACTTTGATTGGGAAACATTCAGTGAATACCATAAACATCTAAAACCTCAAGGAGGGGGCCAGGGGGCCCTTCCCTCCACGGCGACAGGATGATGTTGTGGGGAGTGTCCTAAGTCTCCTGCGTGCTGTGGGCTATGTGGTAAGTATTCCATCCACATACCCTCAGTGTTGGTCACAGAACACTGAAGACAAACTCCACAAATGGCCTCCGGAACAATCTCCTCCTTTGTCGGTATCTGCAACCTTGGTTGTGCTTTCTCTTCAAGAAACATACGCACTGTCCTTCAGCTCTGACCAGCGTAAAGGTGGTATGAGCTCCCTCCAACAGAGGCTTCTCATTTGCACATCTAATCATTTGTACCCTTCAAGGTTCGTTTGTTTTCTTTCCCCCCACAAAATAAGGGAAAACACACCCAGGTTTCAGTTTATTCAGGGAAGAGCTACAGCTAAATCTATTCAATTCTGACACTAGTAAGTAAAAAAACAACACAAAAGTTTCAAAACATGCCGGTAAATGATTCAAAATTATTTCTGAAGTGGGTGTGTTGGAAAGATTAGGTAATGTGTACATGTGAACGCCAGAGCGTTTGGCGAAACAAAATCAGAAAGAGTAAAGTGACCAACTCTATGCAATATCTATTTCCAACTTAGGCCTACCAGTTTAGACTATTAACCAAAAATGCAAATTTTAACCTAAGCACATACATAAGTTTTTGTAAAAAGCAACTTAAAAACACTGAAGAATGAGGGAGAGCAAAGACCTAAAAGCCACCAGGAATGAGCAAGGAGGCTCTGAAGGACAACGCCAGGTTTCAGTGCGTTCCATGGCCTAAAAGAACCAGGCCAGTGCCACACCCACGAGCTATGTTCAGTCCCTTATTTTACTATAACATGTCTCGGGGAGAAGTTCAACCTGAGTGAATCCAGAGCTTATGAAACTCTGAATGTGAGCCCTCAAGGTAGGGATCGCATGTCTCCCATTAGGGGCAGAGCCAAAGACATTATCAGTGCCCAACAAATGGCTAGATGGGCGAATGAGGTAATGCCAGCCCAAGGCGCCATGTGGGCAGGCCGCCCCGCCCGGCCTGTGTGTGCCTGTCTCCCAGCTAAGCTCCTACTCCATCCAAGGCAGCACTCAAATCCTCCAAGGGCCACGGACTGGTGGCTCCATTTTTTTGTGATTTTTTAAAAATATTTTTTTTATTGATTTCAGAGAGGAAGGGGAGGGAGAGAGATAGAAACATCAATGATGGGAGAGAATCATTGATAAGCTGCCTCCTGCACGCCCCACACTGGGGATCGAGCCTGCAACCCAGGCATGTGCCCCAACTGGGAATCAAACCATGACCTTCTGGTTCATAGGTTGACCCTCAACCACTGGGCCACACCAGCTGGGCTTTTTTTGTGATTTCTTGAGCCCACAGCGAGGAACCTCATGGACAGCTCCACTGTTTGCCCTGGTGAGGGTGACAGGGAGAGGGCCTGGCTTGGTCTCCTCACTGGCGTGTTTACTATGTACCCTTAAGGGCTGTCTGTTATCAATGGGGCTGGAAGTCCCTCAGTCCCCTCCAAATACTACCAGTGTAGACGAGGGACCAAAACCAGGGGGTGGAGGTAGGGAAGCAACTCTTCCCCCAAACACACATTCCCGATGTGCTCTTGATTTCCTAGGTACCCAAAGCACAATGCAAACCCTGAGCATGTGATCCATTATTCTATTAATTATCTAGAATACATTAGCCCACTCTCTCCCCATTCTCCTGGGCTTAGGAGTCAATTGCTCTTCCGGGCAGCCACCGATTCAGCCCATACCTACAGACTGTGCAGGCACATCACCTGGAAAGCTGATTCTGGTTCAGTAGGTAAAGCGGGAGAGTCTGCATTTCTAATAACTCCCCAGTGATGCTCGCCCTACATAGGGAGCTATGCCTGGGAATCCTGGCGGGTCAGGCCCCTCACTCTCACCTTCCTCCGAAGGATGAGAGGCCCTTCACCAGCCTCAGGAATCCACCAGGGAATTCTCCCCTGTTCTCACCCAGCAGATGCCTCATCCCTCTTCCCAGAGAAGTAACCATAAATGATATATCAGCCTTTGGCTAGGGGGTAGGGGAATATCTTGCCTTGGGAAGCAGTCTTTCCTTTGAATAGTAAAAATTCAGGAGATACCCTACTTTTACAATTAAGAAAGAATAATTTTGCTCCATTACGTTCCTCTTACCTCCCAAAAAAGTGTGTTAAGGGAAGATGACTCAGATTTTTGAACTTTTTGGAAGGAAGATGATAAAGAAACTCACAGCTCCTTTGAAAACATAACACACAAGGTCCAAATTTAAACTCTGTTCTAGTTTAAACATCACAGTCCCCATAAAGAAGTACCTAAAACCTTTGTTTTAACTTGTCAAATAACAAATTTCTAAGACTTAAAAGCATAAAACCTTCTCCACCCTCCCTAACACACACCTAAAAAGAAATGTAGATTTTTGTGCCTCCACCTCATAGGAGGGGAATGCCAGTGCCCTCTCATTGTTCAGCTAATGTGACAAAACAAACAATTACCCAGAAACTCTGGCAGAGCTGTCAGCAAGGTACAAGTTCAGACAATAGCTGAAGGTATTTCTTTTTTGGTTCAGAAGTGGAGTTGCTCTAACTTGAATGTACAGATTTTGAAAGAGCTGGAAATTCTGCCAGAGTAAAACTGCACTGTAAGAAGAAGAAAAAAATTGGAATACATTTTTAAAATCTGGAAAGTAAAGGAAGTTTGAAGAAACATTTAAAACAGATGAGCAAAAGGATTAATACTCCCTGGGATCGAACGCCCAGAGATCCACCAGTGCTGACAAAGACACGGGCAATCGAGGGGGGTGGGGGTGGGGGGTCTTGGTTAGGCAAAGCTGAGATGGATACCCTGATATACATTACCCCCTCCCACGTTCAGACTCATCCTGCAATTTGCAGAGTCCAGAGCCCTCCTGGGAGATTCCAACACCTACAGAAATATCTGATGGTCCGAGCAGAGGACCCAAAATCACATTCAGAGAGCAGGAAGGCCGATGAGCCAGATGAGGCAAAATAAAGGAAAAGAGAAGTGTTTCCATAAATAGCCAAGGCTGCACCTGGACCCAGCCCTTTGCCACAAGGTCATGTGGCACAACTGAAAGAACTGTATCACCAGAGGCCAGCAGCTCTGCTATGGAAATCCCCACTCCAGGCTCTGGACTAGAGGGGGAGAAGGGGGTTTCCTCTGTTCAAGGTCAAAGAAAGGCAGTCCTGCCATAGGTCAAAAGCAGTCCTGGCCATTGACAGGGCCTGGAATGAAGGAGCAGTAAGTGGAGTATGGCCCCACCTGTGGGCAATAAAGACAAAATTGTCAAGGGGGGCAGCAAGGAGAGTGGCTGGAGTGGGGGACCTACAGAGAGAGAGGTGCTGGTGAACAGCCCAGAATCTGGATCTGGACTGCCTGCGTTCAAATTCAGACTCTTCTGAGAGCTGTGTGACCTTGGGCAAAGTACCCAATCTCTCTGTGCTTCTGTAAATGGGGATGCGAAAAGAGTACTTACTTTATCGGGTTGGGAATGATTAAAAAGTGTTAAGTACCGTGAAACAATACTGGCCACATGGAGACACTATATAAATTTTTGCATATTTGTTTTTCCCTATGTTTTCTAAAATAAGTCATATTAATTTTATCACCAGAAAATTGATTGCTTTATTCCCCCATACGGGCCCCATCAGCTTGTCACTTGTCACTCACTATCTTTGACCCCTCCTGCCAAATGGCACAAACCCATCTCAATACCCATACATATACATGAGAGCGGCGATTTTCAACGGGTGTGCTGCGAGAATTTTAAAAACATGCAATACCTGACTACTTAGGGGCACTGACCTCTTTCCCCTTAGGTTGTCAAATAAAAAAATGGTAACAGCCATATGGTGTGAATGCCCTGTCCTTGAGCCATAAATACATAGGTCATATAATAGAGTTGTATCTTAGAGATCATGTCGCATAATAACGTTGCATCTGATTGGTTAATTCTTGATACCAGAAATCCTTATATACAAGTATAGGCACCTGATTTTTTTTTCTTTTTAAAAAATATTCGTATTGACTTCAGAGAGGGAAGGAGAGGGAGAGATAGAAACATCAATGATGAGAGAGAATCATTGATTGGTTGCCTCTTGCATGCCCCCCACTGGGGCTTCAAGCTCACAACCCCAACAGGTGCAGATGGATGCTCAACCACTGAGCCACACTGGCCGGGCAGCACCTTTTTTTTTTTTTTTTTAAAAAGTCACTTTGGAGCAAGAAGGGTAGGCAATTACTATTATTTTATTTAATTTTTTTGTAAATCAAAATCATACCTATTTTTTGTCAGGTTGGCAAAAAATATATTTTAGAATTTTAGTAATTAGTTTGTGTGTGCCATGAGATGGGTGCACTAGAGTGATCAACATGTGGAGTAGGTCCGTCAGCACTGAAACCAGGGCAGGCAGTGCTGGGCAAACAGAAACTGTGGGTCAACTTAACATATCAATAAAGGAATAAAGAAAACAAGAGTCGTGTCTTTGACACCACAGCTCAGAAATGACCATGACCATGGCCAGTGCTAACAGTCCGGTGGAGTTCCTCGTGGTCATTTTCCTATGCACGTTTTAGGCAAAATCTGGATCATGTTTCTGTAGGTACAGAGCTCTCTATCCTGTTTTCACCCACAGCTATATTCTCTATCTTTTTAATAATTCCTTCAAAGTACTGTTTTCTGAGGCTGTACTAGTTAGTATACTATCCGGTCGTATGGATGTTCCATATGGCTGTACTACTACGTAGCGCTCTCCTAGGCCCCCTCATCAGCATTTTCAGCTCACATAACTTTTTGTTGTTGGTGTTGTTAACGCTATTACAGGTGTCCCCCATGTTCTCCCACTTTACCCACCTCCACCCAGTCCCCGCCCCCTTCTTCCTCTGGCCACACCACATTATCGTCTGTGTCCATGGGCTATGCATATATGTTCTTTGGCTAATCTCTTCAGCTTCTTTTATCCAGTCCCCCACACCCCTCCCCTCTGACCTCTGTCAGTCTGTTCCATGTATCCTTGCCTCTGGTTCGATTTTGTTCTTCAGTTTATTTTGTTCACTAGATTGCACATATAAGGGAGATCATATCTGTCCTTCTTTGTCTGGCTTATTTTACATAACTTGAAACCCCACTGCCCACAAAATGTTTTCACCTAATTATTATCTTTAAATTTCTAGAAGAAGAATATTTAGAGGTAAAGAATATGAACTTTTTTTTTTAAAAAAAAGTAATATGTTACCAAATTGCTTTCCAGAAAGGGCGCACTAAATTCTATTCCAAACACAGGATGAAAACTGCCCCCTTGCCAAAAATCGTACCAGCACTTAAAAATACTTTTCTATTTGGTAACAGTTGAAAATATGCTATTATTTCACTTGTATTACTCTAATCACCTGTGAATAGCTGCTGTAAAAATGCTATTATGTTTTAATTGCATTGCTTTAATACTTTGTGGGTTAACTATTTTGTTCCATGTTTGGCCAACTATATTGTTCTCTTTTAAATAGTTAGCCTGGCATTTGTGAAAGCATAAAGTTGTCTATATTTCTACTGGTTGTCTTAAGTGTCTCTTTTTGTAATTTCCTGAACACTTCATAGTTTTATATTGTCTATATGTCACAATCGAGGCAAACTCTTTGCCTATTTGTTAAATTTGTCAGTGGTATTATCACACAAACAGAAGTCTGGAAACTTCACAGTAATTTCCTCTGTAATTTCTTCCATACTTTTATGTGTGGATGATCCTTCCTTCAGAGATCAGTTTATCTAGCTATGTGTTCTTCTAGCTTATGTTTTGAAGGTTTTCATTTTGTTAATATTTACCTCGTCGTTTTTAAATAAAATGTGAGGCGAAGTTCTACATTTGAAGGAAATCATAAAACTCATGGTACAATGGAGTTGTGTTGAAATGAGGAAATTGTTAGAAATTAAATCCACAGGATACAAACTGGGGATTTGCATGAGACCTACTCTCAGTAATGAATCAGCTCATTAAAAAGCTGTACTTGACAATGAATAAGATTAATCAGAACTGTGCCAGGGACACGCCATCTTCCTCCTTCCCCAGGCTCTAGCCTTCCTGAGGTCGGCTTTGGAGGATGAGGGATGAAGCAGAGGGCAGCGCCACATGAGAAGGGGGGACCGGTGGTCTGACAGACCGTTTGGGGCCCAGACCTCGATGAATGAGAGACTCTACCTGCCAATAAATAACAGGAAAAGGAAACTGTGAGGAACCTGGTAAGAGCTTCAAGCAGATCTCTCCCTTGCCTCCTTTTAAAAGGCAAAAAAGATCACGGAACCAGTTCTTTTCCCTATAGAAAGTTATTGCTACAGATAGATACATGTAAAAAAAGCAGCACGTTATTCAAAATAATCCTGAGTGCAGCATTCAACCACCTTTCAGGCACCTGCACGCAGATGTGGTGCTATGGTGGGAAGCCCCTCATGTGGGAAATGTGGCGCCTCAACCCAACCTGCCCCCTCACGTGTATATTCAACCCCTAACCTCTTCCCCAAATCCAGAGCCGTGAGTGCATTTTTACTCAACATCTATGTGTTGAATAATTGTAGGTCTTTTCCTTTGTAATGATAATTAATAATCATGGGAATTACCGGCTTTAAGGAAGATTTTTTTGGTGTCTCCTGGTTCGTGGCTCCCTTCTCCAAAAAACCATCTCAAATATTGTCTTATATTAGGAAGCAATATGAACTATTGTTTTTGGAGAATCCATCCATCCATCCATCCATCCATCCATCCACCCACCCACCCACCCACCCACTAGTGGTTATTGCCAACTGTTGGGCTACTCCTGATAACGGGAACAGAAAGCCACATGCAGTCAGGGACCCAGGCTGCAATCCCAGCTCTGGCGCTTCCCAGCTGGGGGACCTTGAGGAAGCTACTTCCCCTCGGAACCTGGGCTCCTCCTCTCTAAAATGGGTTCAAAACCACCCAAATAAAAACAGTGAGAACTACTACGAATGTGTGAAAAGGACCCAGGCAAGAAAATTATAAAATAGCAATCAATGGTGGCTGCTACTTGGGGGGAAAAACACCTTTCCCTGTGTCCTCTGCATCTGTGGGTAAGCTGTATCCTCATATGTAAAATTGTCAAAGTCCAGCAAACAATTTACATTCTCATTTCCTCTCAGGTAGCTAACCCGCTAGAAATAGATCTATCGTAACCCCACAGCTAAGCAATTACACATCATTAGGTTTGGAAAGATGATTCCGCAGATGAATCCCTGCCTTTAAAATTCACAGGCATCTGGCCAAGGGTGCTGCTCTTAGAGGCCTGCCAGAGAGGGGGGTGGCTGCTGGCGCCCGGCGCTGGCCGCCCGCCTGACGGAAACCAGGTGTCACAATGAATGGTCACAGACAAGGGCTTAATGTACCTTCTATTTCAAAGCAGCCTCTATAAACCCCAAAGCCAATAATTACTTCTGGGCCAGATCTGACTGAGGGACACACATGACCTGAAGACTGATTTCTTATCATTGTACGTTCCACAGACATGGATCCGACATTCACATGACCCACGTGAACCTGAAGGGTGCACGGTGACCAGGACTTGCCACATCTAGCCATTTCCCTCGTCACCAGCTCCTCCTGTCCATCCACGTCCCCAGCCAGGCTTCCCTCATCCCATCCAGCTTCCTCTCCAGATCTAAGTGTTCAGCGTGGCTCCATCTGTGGCCCCGTCTCCACCGTCTCCACACACTCTTCACTTACCAACTGTACCATCCTGAGCGGCCTTCTCCCCACCCGTGTGCAGAATGCCCCAGTCTGTCCCTTCTAGTCTGGGTGTGGGGTTGGAAAGGCAGGTGACTTGCCTCCTGCACGGCTTACACTCCCAGAGCTCTTCCCAGCACCTGCGCTCTACAAGATGGAAGTCAGAAGGCTCTGCTACGTGGACTCTCTCACTCCCTTACCTGCACCCCGATTCTCTCCCCTCCCTGTCTCTCATGGGCTCCTGCAGTGGCCTGACTGATCTCGCTGCCTTTGACCTCCAGTGCACCTCCCACATCATTCTCTATTCCTCTTCTAGCAAGTCAACCTCTCTACACGTTTACTCAGTTTCCTTACCAGGAGAAGGGGGCATGGGTAGCACCTACCGCACAGGGCTGTTATGAGGTTAAAGGACATCGGGGGTGTCGGGCAGCTGGCACATAGTAATGAACGCCAATGTTTTTGCCTTGCAGTCACACTCCATTAAAAGCATTACAAGCCTTCAGCGGCCCCCTGCTGCTTACAGAGTCATTAACTCAGCATTCAAGGTCCTTTCTTTCCTCTGCCCCAAACCACTTCTTTTTTTTTTTTTCTAAACCTCACCTTGCAAATTACTCCACTTCCCTTCAAATACCTTTCGCTCTGGCTAATGCCTGTTTTAGAGGTCAACAGTTTGAAATTTGGAATCCGACTGTCTCGAGTTCAAATCCCCACTCTTACCACTTAAGAGCTTCCTTGGGCAAGTTATTTAAATGCTCCAGGCCTTGGTTTTCTTAGCAGGAGAGAAGCTGCCATGTGGATTACATGGGATAAGGAGGGTGCCACCTTAGCCAAGTGCCTGGGCTACAGTGAGAACTCAATGAGCACTGATTACTTTCTTCCAATTCTCCATCCATCCTTTTGCTTTATGGAGCCCATGTGTTACCTACCTGTGCCCAGAACACCTCCTGCTCTGCACAGCAAAGCCTATCCTTCAAGGCTCAATCCAAATGGCACCTTCTCCATGAGGGTTAACCCCCTAGCTCATCTCCTTCCCCTTCTAACTACCTACAGCACACCGCGCTGTTGTGGGGCACTTTATGGAAAAAGCTCCGTGGGCTTGCCCTACTGCACGCTGTCCTGTACTTGACTGACAGCACTTATGGACGGGCCCCATGTCTGATTCATCTTTGTGTTCTCCGCACAGTCCTGCGTATGGCAGAAAGTTGGTCAATATTTGCTGAGTTGAAGAACACATTTTCGGAGGAAAGGCAAGAGGGAGTTCCAAGCTTTGAAGACTAAGGACCCAGCACCACGGTGTAACCGAGCAACGGGACAGAGGTGGACTTGTCCCAGGACACACTGGAGAAGTAAAGGGTGTTTTATTCCAAAGGAGCACTGGAGCCAAATTATACAGAGTACGGTGAAGTCAGCCTGCTCTGTCTACTCCAAGGGAAGCATGCTGCCTTCCCAGAGCCAGGAGTGGCCGCCATGTCAAACACAGAAGCCACACCGCCTCTGGCTGCAAACAGCCCTCAACGCCTCCGTCCTAGGATGGGGACTCTTGTATACCATGTGCTTGAAAAACTGCATCTTTGAACCCACGAGGCTATTCTAAACTTCTAACCAGGCCTGTCTGCTTAGCAATTCAGTCCTTAAAAGCATGTGCTGGTAGCAAGTACAGCTGCATTCTTAATCACTTACACCACACAACCGACTAAAGATAGCGTGAGGAGGTCTGCCATATGCCAAATTCTTCTTTTAAATAAGAACACAAGAACCGTTCATGCGAGAAAAATTTAGTCATGATTGTCAGAAAAGGAAACAGACTTGACTTTTCTCTTTGTTTTGAATGAAATACCACAGTAGAAAAATTTCGATACTGAAATAGATGCACTGCATCTTGGCACCCCCAGGTGCCAGGCAGGCTTAAATGACCTACATGCCCGGCCTCTGGGACCCTCGCCCTGACCCTGGTGCATGCCCTGAAGATGAGCCAGGTCTGCCAGAAATCAGCCAACTGACAAACTCAGCCCTCACCGTCGCCATCTTGAACAACTGAGCAATAAGTACGTACTTTTCTCATTGGCAACTAGTTTGTGGTTGAGGACTTAGCTCTTTTTTCCCTTTTCCCCAAACCCTACCAATCTATCAAGGCAAAACTCAATTCCTTTCTTTTCCATGAAGCGACTCTCAACTGCCAAAACCAACAATTTTCAACATGGCGCACATAAACGAATTACTAAAATTCTGCAGCATACAAAAAAATACTACATTTTTTTGCCTGACAAAATAGGTATAATTTTGATTATTTAAAATTTTTAAATTTGACTAAATCTATGGGAAGAGCGGTCATTGCTCCTGACTAAATATTCAGGTTTTGCATGTTTTAAAAATTCTTGCAGCACATCAGCTGAAAAATCACTGGCCTAAACCAAGATGATTTTCCCTCTTCTCCCACCAAATTGCTACAATGTTTTTGGCACCTTTTTTTTTTTTAGCCCTTTTCTCACAACAAGGTAACATATAATTATATTTCATTCACAGACTCTGGCCTTTCTGAGTAGGCTGACAACTTCTTGAAGACAAGAGTCTTGGGCTAGTGGACTTTGTTAGACATGTCACTTCCTCCAATGCACCTGACGGGCTGTTCTCAGCATTGCAGGCGGTATACAGGTGTGGATACTTCTCCAGGGAGACCGCTGATGTGCAAACCTGGCATCAGTATCAGCGATTATCTACTGGCTCTGTCAGGTTTGGCTCTCTGATATCACCCCGACTCCTCCCTCCTTCTTAAATAGTTATATGACATTTTAAT
The DNA here is from genome assembly GCF_014108235.1 of Myotis myotis. NCBI lineage: Eukaryota > Metazoa > Chordata > Mammalia > Chiroptera > Vespertilionidae > Myotis > Myotis myotis. Next base: position 17,215,836 of record NW_023416318.1, on the reverse strand, counting down.
TAAATCGAACTTTGGCAGCACACAGCTATGATGATATACATCTTTAAAGTGAGCTGACCTTGGAAAATTCGCTGGTCATATTTTCATTCTTGTAGCTTTCTGTCTTATTCCTACATTTAAAAACGACCTCCTCTTAAAAATTTTGCTTGGTTTTCTATGCATTAATTACTATTTCATCAATAAACTGGGCCAGAGCTGAAAAATATATTCTCTCAATAGGACCAAAAGCACTTCTGCTCTTAGGGCCATCCCTTCTGGAACCATCCATGCTGCCCATCGAGACTGGCTGTTCTCAGGGTTTAAATGTGTGGCTGCGTTGCTGGGCTTCTTCCCTTTATTTCTGTCCTGTATTGGACCCTACTTCTTGTATTAGAGGTTCTCATTCTCTCTCTCTCTCTCTCTCATTCTCTCCCTCTCTCTCTCTCTCTCTCTCTCTCTCTCTCTCTCTCTCTCGGATAAACCCTTGCTGATACAATGTCCTTCCACTCCCTGTTCTAAGTGCAGAACTGCATCTGGAACTCCAGCCCTTAGGATTTTGCAGCAGAAACTTCCATCTATCCCACCCCCAACTTTACACCACCCACCCTGGCAGCAGTTTGGTTTCAGCTTTCTCTGCTCTGCTAAGTCAGCATTCACACACTGGGCATTGCATCTTGCAACATTTGCTTGCTATCTCTCTCAGGGAGGTTTCTGTGCTTATACTGTTTTTAGCCCTTACTGTCATTTTATGAAGAGTTTTGGGAGGGAGCAGAGATAGGTACACTTGTTCAGTTTACTACGCTTAACCAGAAGTTAAGGACTAAATGTTTACAAACAGAATTACAAGGTCAGTCAGCATGTCCTGCACCACGTTTCCCCTTCTAGCATCAAGTACAAAGACGTATAAGTACCGAGAGCTCAAGAAGTCCACCAATAACGGTGGGCCAGTATTTTCACTAACGAAATGCTAACATTTAGACCACTCGCGGATTAGGAGATGTAAAACAATGAGAATATTAACACGCACAAGCGCCTGTCAATCTGTCTCAGGTAATTCGAAAGGCACATGGGTTTCCTAGGAATGCGAACATCACCAGGAGGAGCAGGTGCTTTGCGCACAAGCCTGCAGTTGCAGGACCTCAGCTTCCAACAAACAGTCTGGAAACTGCTTCTTTACAAAACAAAACAAAACAAAGCAAAAGAATCTTTAGGGATAATGTAGTCTATTTTGTTTTGTTTTTTTACTTTTTTTGCTCAAACAGCAGTGAATAAATACGAATGGTGGTAGAACTCAAGTTCTTTGCATTTCAGTAGTCATTCATTTAGCCTTAGTAAGTACCTATGCTCAGGTACTTTCTAGGCACTAGTATACACTGGAGAAAAGGCAAATGAGGTCCCTGCTCACATACAGGGAGACAGAGCATAAAAATCAACAGGCAGTGGTAAGTCCTACACAGATTTAAAGTTGGTGATGTAATCGGAGGTGACAAGGGCCAGAAAAGGCATCCAGGAGCTGACATTTAAACGCAGATACACTTACCAAGAAGGAACCAGTGATGGGAAGAGCAGGCAGAACAGCACTGTCGTCAGAGGGAATGGCCAATACCAATACCTCGAGACAAGAGCGAGCTTTCCTGGCTTGCAGGAGAATGGTACCAGATGAGCAGAAGGTGTGATACGGGCCAAGGCAAGAATCCAGGGATTGGTAAACCAGGTCAGGAGTTTCCAACATAAAACTGCTGGAAGGTTTTAAGCAATGAGAGACATGAAGCAATGTGTTTCTGTAAAGATCATTTGGCTACTCTGCAGAAAATGCATTACACAGGGGCAAGAGTGAGGGCGGGCGCCCGAGGGCTATGGCAATGCTTCAGGCGGGAGACTGAGACTACCTGCCCAGGGGAGGCAACTGCCAGAGGGAAAAAGGACAATCTCATACTCTTATGGAGGAACAACTGACAGCCTTGTTGATGGCTTAGAGGTGGACAGGCGGTGTAGGAAAGTGGGATCAAAGATACCATGAGATGTGGGATCTGGACCGCTGAGTGAATGGTAACGTCGTGTGTCAAGACAGGGAAGGCTGGGGAAGTGGGCTGCTGGCTTGCTGTAGGGGACGGCAAGTTCTGTTTTGGACACTTAAGTTTAGATGCATGTTAGGCGTCCATGTGGCAATGTCGACACAAGTCTGGAGTTCTGGGAACGACCAGCCTGGAGAAATCCACCTGTGAGCCGTCTGCACACAGACAGTATGGAAAGCCATGGGACTAGAATCAGCCGTGGGCAAACTACGGCCCGAGGGCCGGATCCAGCCCCTTCGGCTGTTCTATCCAGCCCCCAGAGCCGAAAGAGCGGAGGGTTCTCTTGCTCGCCCCTCCGCTCCTTCACCAGCAGCAGTGTTAACATGGCAACGTTGGGAAACACGGCCGCAGTTCCTTCTTCTGAGTCCAGTTTGAGAACCCATTGTGGCCCTCGAGTCAAAAAGTTTGCCCACCCCTGGAGATGCTGCCCAGGCAGGCTGTAGAGAGAGAGGAGAAGGGGGCAGGTTTGAGCCCCGGGGGTGTTCTAGCACCAAAGGAGGTAAATCCTTAGTGAGTTCACTTTGCAAACACAGCATCTTAATACACAAGAAGTTAAACTCACACCGATGTTGTTGCCTGAATTGCAGTATTGTAAAGCAGCTGCATCTGAAGAGATGGACAATTCAGAAATTATTAGAATCAATTGGCACTGTATAGGCATGCAAAGATTCATACTTAAGATATTTATTTTGCAAGACTACAAAAGGTTTGTTTTAATATTCACCCAAAAGAGGGTTAGACAATGATGAGACCACAGGATCAAACCGAGTGATAGAAATGAACCTACCATGTTTGGGGCATCGGACGCTTCTGTCAAATTATTTATTGGCGCAACCCATACTTTTAGCCAACGCTGAACCCAATAACGTTTGATTTGCATCCAAAAGCCAAATATAGAGCCTCAGACTTCACTCAAGGTCCACCGTGAATCCTGAAAGGTCCAAGCTTCTAGGAGCAGCTGGCTACACCGGGGCAGGGCTGTACTAACCACCTATAGACCAAACAATGGTCCTCCCAAGGGAACAACTATTTCCCGAAGGGATTAAGAAGAATCAACACTGAGAATGAGATATGCTACATCTTTAGAACACAAAGACACGAGTACACTAGAGACAAATTGAAGTCTTGCTACCCAAAATGTGGTCAAAAGAGGCAGCAGCAGCAGCAGAAAACTTATTAGAAATGTGTGCTCTCAGCCTCTCCACCTCATCTGCAATTTCGCAAGACATGGGTGATTCACATACACATCGAAGCCCTAAACCTCAGGACACCTGCTCAGTACTGCACTGGTCGGAGCGATAGTCCGGTGAATACAACACTCGAACACTTTACTCCAGAAGTAGCAGCATAACCCGTTTTGGGAAAAGGAACGTTCATGCTAATCATTTCTCCTCAATTATTTTAACGATGGTGTGCAGGCAGGCAACCACATGAAATAAAGTTAAAATCTGTAATCAAATATATTAAACATATGAATGGCATGGTAACTAGTTATAAACACAAGTATAAACAACTTGCCTGTGACCAAACCAAGTTGCTTCAAAAGTTTCTCTCCTAACAGTCTCAGCAATGATAATTTTCTCGATGAGTTTTCTCAAGGAGCACACATATTTTATTGTAGATATTCACTTATGCAATACCCCTATTCATTCATTTGGCAGATACTACTTGAGATCCTATTATGCTACTAGGAGCCCAGAGCGCAAATCGCTAGGCGCCACCCACCCACCTGCAGCCCTGCCTTGACACCCGAACCTGTCCACCTGTCCACGCAGAGCTCCAGTGCACCTGGCCCAGCCCCCAAGCCCTTTGGCCACTTCAAGCCCCGCCCTCAGTCCTCTAGTGGCCCCAGGCGGGCCCCGCCTTCTCTGGGCGCTTCCCGCTTTTGCCCCATCTCCAGAGCAACGAGGCAACTCCGCCCGTCATGGCACCCGGGGAGAGTGTGGAAGCCTCCCGCCTGCTGCGCTGTGCTCCTTCCCCTGGCAGGTGGGCCACAGGGCACTCAGAGTGAGAGCGGTGGGTGGTGAAGGACTGTGAGGGGGGTGCCATGGGCTCTCACCCCTGCCCTCCCCAGCACGGGATGGTCCTGCCTCCTCCGGGGGCCTCCCCGCTTCCGCCCCGTCTCCAGAGCAATGCCCCAGCTAATATGCTAATGACCTGGTCATTACCCGTTACGGCGTATGGACCATTAGCATATTAGCTCTTTATTAGTATAGATAGATTATGCCATGCACTGGAAGCAGCAGTAAACAAAACAGGGAAATGCCCTGCCCTTCTGTAACTAAACCCTACTGTTCACAGACAGACGGTCCGGGGTCTCTGGAAGCTGGATCGTTGAAAGCACCTACCCCTGCCCACCCCCCTTCCCCATGTTTTGCACAGATTAGGGAGAAGCCAAAGGGAACAGGGCACAAATTGCAAATCTACAAAACAATGGGTCAATTTCTTGCAAATGTGGACACAGCTCAGTCATCCCATGCACCACCATCCCCAGCTTGGACATCACCCTTTCTCTTCTGCCAACCAAATCCCTCCCTTCCAAAAAGTGGCCCAGGAAACCTTTCTTGGACCAACCTCACTGAGCTCCAGGCACCTGTTCCCCAACAGACCTTTCATCCCCCCCTTTTCCTCCGGTATTGTGGCTATCTCTGGGGCAGTACAAATGCTATAAACATGACCAGAAACAATGATGATGATGATAATGGCAGCTTGCTATTATTCACCATGTGTTTTCCTCCTGTGTCTCGTGTTATCTCATTTAACTGTACCTACATTAGCCCATTTCCCAGAAGAGAAAAACTAAGGCTTAGAGTTTAAACTGCTCTAGATCACATGACTAAGAAATGGCAGAATCAGAACTCCTTATAACAATTTTCAGCTTGGGGGAGAAAAGTATGGAGCAGACAAAAATATTAGAGGAAGTCCTTTTCCAGGGAGTGAAATATCCTTTTCATTTTTCCTTTTATCATTCAAATAGCAATTAACAAGGGCCAGTCGCCATAGACCATTCTCAGTTTTCCCTCTTGGCTTAGATCTTATTTTATTCTGACCCCAAATATTCCTAACTAAAATGTTTAATGGTGATTCTTTCCTCCTTCATCACAAATCTCTCTCTCTCTCTCTCTCTCTCTCTCTCTCTCTCTCTCTATATATATATATATATATATATCTATATATAGATAGATAGATAGATAGATAGATAGATAGATAGATAGATATAGCTAATATGCTAAGTGTCCCACAGTCCAGGTAATGACATCACATAGCAATGCCTGGCTTCCTCTCCTTAGTGACTAGCCTCCTTGCAGTTTCTTCAGCCCAGGAACACGACTTGCTTTACAGCCAGGTGGAAACAGTTTACACTGTAACCAAATGTCTGTGAAGTGTTTTCCCATGCCTCATCTCATTTGATCCTCACAGAAGTCCTGGAGTAGGTAGACAGGAGACTCGATAGAATCCTGTTTTCTTTTCATTAGCCAGAAAATGCAGATTTAGAAAGCTTAGAAACTTGACCCGACTGAAAAGAAGAAATGGTGGACCTTGAAAATGACTTCAGGTTTTCTCACTGTGCAGAATATAGTCAAACACTGCTGCAGCTAAATATTTTACCCTTTGTTCTCTCCCTGAGTGATCTACAATAATAATCTGTTTCGTGTTGATATTTACTGCTGTGTTGCTGACAATTACCTGAAAGAGAAGTTGGGGTGCTTCACTGGACTGGAAAAAGTTTAGCTAAGTCAGAAAGCAGGTCTAATTAAGCAAGTTTATTCCATATCTATAAAAGGCTAATTTGACTAGCACATGCATGATACATATAAAGCTCTCGCTGGCACCAACTGCACAGGTGTGTTTTGATCTGTCATTGTCGATCGTGAATTTGGTTGACACTTCTATTATAGAGAAAGGGCGAATAGAGATATTAAAATATTTCTTCTAATTAATTTCCTTTCAATATGCACAAATCCGTGCACCAGGCCACTAGTTTGTTATAAATGCAAAGTAACTGTGAATGACTATCCAAATGAGGACGAAAACTCTCCCTAAGTCCAATCCACATACCTGAACTTAATGGGACTTCAACACCCCCAGAAGCTTAACCAGCTCTGGGGCTCCCGAGCACACGAGGCCACTTCGTGGGAGTAATGCTGCGCCACACTCTTCTCTTCTGTGACTACACCTCATTTTATAACAATGTGCAGACATTTGGTTTGAGCAAGTATAGTAATTACATTTCTCACTTTGAACTAATTTAAGCAGCTATAACAGAGCTCCTCCACCCCTCTCCTCCTACCCAGAGCACTCCTGTTTGAGAAGACCCAGGGCCTCTGCAAAGTTCCCATCCGCTCTTTCCTTCAGGCACTCTTCAAAATTGCAAAGGAATTCTCCAAGCTGACCCTCCTGCAATGACAGCACCCCCCTTTCTTTCTGGACCTCATTTGGATGATCCCTGGGGGAAGAGCAAACATCCAGGCCAATCAGACTCTCCTGCTCCCAACGGTGTGATCTGGGTTTAAATCCCAGGCCTCAGTGTCCTCATCTGTAAAATGGTGCTTCTTTCTGGCCTGGATGTTGTGGATGGGCACACCTGGAAGCCCATACTGCTGCCCTGAGGTCAGAAGATCACCCCAAGGTAGCAGTTCTCCAGAGGCCGGGCCGATGTCAGAGCCACAAACACACCCCGGAGGAAATGAGAAACCAGGATTCCTTCATCCTCTCCACCGACACACTTTCCAATCCTCCAATCCCTTCTCAAAATTCACTCTTCACAACAGTCAAGAATAACGAATTGAAATGTTAAAAACAAAACAATGCCAGGTTCACCCCTTCCTCCCTACCCCAAGTCAAAGGGCCCAGTTTTGCTAGGTGGGATCCCGTATTTCATCAGCTTGTGTCTGTGCACAAGTCTGTCTCCAAGATTGCAAGGAGGCCCAGCCGGCGTGGCTCATGAACCAGGAGGTCATGGTTCCATTCCTGGTCAGGGCACATGCCCAAGTTTAAGTCTCAATCCCCTGTAGGGGGCATGCAGGAGGCAGCCAATTGATTCTCTCATCAATGATGTTTCTAGCTCTCCCTCCCTTCCCTCCCTCTCCCTCCCTCTTTCTGAACTCAATAAAAAAATATTTGAAAGAATAAAAAAAGATTGCAAGGAACTTTTACAGAGACCGTGGCAAGGGGCGTAACTGGTTGTGGATATAGTCATTCTACTCTATGCACCACACCTGGGATGTCGACCTTTTTTTAATCTCTGGGAGGATTTCTTTAGGGAGGGGAGAATGGAATGTCAGGGGCAGGTAGCAACACACACTTCAGAAATGTGTTATTATTTCACTTTCCGTCTGCTTGCTGCAGGTGAGAGACAGGCCAGAAATAGTTAACATCAAGTTTCTCCTCTGCAGGGAGTGAGTCTGTTTCACCAGAATGGCCTGATAAAGGGAGCCGCCACTTCCTTAGCGATAAGATCTACCTTTCCTGAGAGCTTAGACCCACAGTGCGGCAGGGCCCTCCACCAAGCCACCTGGGCTTCTGGTCCAAGTCACTGGACACTACTTGGGGCAGTGGAAAGTTTAGTTCTCAAATGGGGCATTCAGCTCCTCTATTCATGGCTAAAAGTCCCACGACAGAAAGTCTATGACCTCATAGCTACTGTGAGCTAACAAAACACACACACACACACACACACACCCTCCCAAATTATGATGGCTACGTATCTCTGTATGAGTCTGTGCGTGTTGGTGGTGGGTGATGAATACCTATGGCTGAATTCAAGGAAAACACTATATGCAGTGAAAACCCACCTAATGACCATCTTTGGGGCCATTGGGTTGTCCTTATCAAGTAAAGTTTCAAGAGAAGGAGCGCTAATCTGTTGCTATGGGGCCCCAGGTGCAGAACTGCAGTAAATCAAAGAGGTGGGCGCGTGGCTGCAAGGCTTCTCTCTGCTCAGGGCAGGGGAGGGGGTGCCGCCTACTTAACGCAGTTTTATGCCGCGTCTTTGTGTGTAGTGACTGTCACACACACCCTCGTTCACGTGCTTTGCAAAGCTAGATTTTGGTGTCTGGTTTGTCTGAATCAAAAGGCCAATTTGTACTTATTCTCTCTGGCTGGATCACATCTGTCCTTTCACCTGTGAAGACACTGTATCCGCTCACACTTCACCTTGGGAACACAGGTAGCTAATTCCCCAAAGCTCCATTTTGAGGATGGTTCTCCTCTGGCTCTTGGGACTGTCTTAAAATACTAACACGAGAGTGTGACCCTCTAGTAATAATTTTACTTTCCAGAATAAATAAATAAATAAATAAAATGTCAAAAGCTGGGCAAGGAAGCCAGAGAACTAAAGGAACAAGAAAAAAAAAGTTACCAAAATGCTCATGACACAGTCAGTGTGCAGGGGTCCTAATCCAGCTACCCAGGCCACGCCCCTTTTCTTCCTCTTCTCTTCCAGAGTCCCCTCTGGCACCCAGTTCAGTCACAAATCCTTAGTAGGGTCTCACAGAATCTTGGTATTCAAAGAACAGCGGGTATGTGGCCCTAGATCCCCCACGCCCGTTCCATTTGGCTAAGACAGGATTTATCAGTCTGTTTCCAGCTCCAAAGATAGTTCCTCACAAAACCTTGCTTGCTGGTTCCTTTTCAAACTGCTTATCAGGGGGGCACAATCCTTCCCTTCAGTCTAGACCTCAGGCCCTCTCAATAGGCTTTAAGTTGCAACTGCTTTCCAGGTGCCAGTAACATCCACCTGGCAAGGATTAGGCACCTCAATATGCCAGACACCGCAGCAGGCATTTTCAGGTGTAGTCTAATTGAACCCTCACAAGCCTCATATTATTAGTTCCATCTGACAGATGAGAAAACCAAAGTTTGGGAAGAGAAATATGCAATATAAGGGGCAGAGTCCGCCACATCTGAGGCTCGGGCTGTTTTGATAATGCCACATGATTCCTATAGGAATTCCCTGTATACCTTCTTCTCTGAATTGGTCAGAGCTCCAAGCAAAATGCTCTGACCAGACCCACAGTTCCCTTCCAATGCTTGTGTACGAGATCCCAGATTCCAGTCCCTGGAATTGCCAGGTTGTTTGAAATCCTTCTTCAAATAAATAAATATTGTCTAAACACTGGCTTCCACCATAAGTCCCACTCCTTAATCCATACGCTACACAATTAACAGTGGCTATAGTATCTCAAAAACAGCTAGATGCCATTTACAGAGGACCCCTTCATGGACCCACGCGTTTACACACACACATCACCTGACTTAATACTCAGAGCAGCCCAGAAAGGTGGGTTTTACGGTTCCTTTTTTACATTCGAGGACTCTGAGGCTTTGCAGGGTGCAGGTAACTTACCCCTGGCCACACAACAGATCAGCAGCCGAGTGACATTCACACCCAGGTCTGTCTTAGCCGAGAGGTGCGCTGTTTACCACAATAGGCACTAGCCACCCCTGGCTACCGAACACGAACACGGGAAACACACCTGGTCTGAATGAGATGTCCTAAGTGTAGAATACACGCTGCATTCCAAAGGTGTAGTGCAAACACAATGCAGAATATTTAATACTTTTTGATACCGAGTACATGTTGAAATGACAATTGGGAGATATACTTCAATAAAAACATGTTAAAATTAATTTCACCTGTTTCTATTTAAACAACAACAAAACACTGCTACCCGCACATTGAAAAACGCTTACGCGGCTTGCACTGTACAGCACTGGTCTAAAATCTATGGTCGTTATTTGCCGGAAGCCGGTCCATCCTTGCTGCTTGACACAGTCGCTGCAGGATAGAAACATCTGCACAGCATATGTTTCAAGGGACCTGGCGTATATAGCATACTGTTCTTAATATGTTTGCTCCCCTTAGCGCTGTGTGTTTTAACCAAGGTCACCTCTCCGAGAAAGGTTGTTTCCCCAGGTAGGGATTTTTCCCTGAAGTTAGGGAGGGGATGAAACTCCTTAACTAAGTGCCAGGCAGGTAGTTAATCACTTTAACTACAAACAATCATGCTTAAGCTACATAATCTTTACTCCCTGGAATGGAGATAAGAAACGCCCTAACCTTTGTAATAGAAATTGACAGGATTAAAATCAACTGGTATAAATACGGATGTAACAAGACAATAAACAGCAGAACCTCTCTAGAGATCCAGACCAGAACTTGGCTGGAGATCCTGGCTGGAGATCCTGGCTAGGCTGCTGATCAACTGAACACTGTCTCCGTGTCCTTCCTTCTTTGTCGACTCCGTCTACACCTTTGGGGACCCCTGGACCCGCTGGGGTTGGACCCCAGCAGTTACCAAGAAAGCCCTACTGCCTCCTTGCAATAACGCTAAACAAGAACGAAGCCACCATGACAGCCTCACTTCTACTAACAAGAATTTAGTTTCCCATGAAGACTTTAAGAATAATTTAAAAACAAACAAACAAAACCCTTCATGTGCTGATGCCAAACAATCCGAAAGCAGCCTACACAGGGCGGTCCCCTCTCCAGGCCCCCCAGCCGGGATCTTTAGCACGTTCACGGCATTTGATAAGCATTCTCAAGCAGAATCTCTCTCTCATTTTCCTTTTTTGGTTAATCCTCACCCGAGGATATCTTTCCATTGATTTTTAGGGAGAGTGGAAGAGAGAAGGAAAGACAGAGAGAAACATGGATGTAAAATAAACACATCGATTAGCTGCCTCGTGCACGCGCCCCGACCAGGGCCCAGGCTGAGCCGGGAGGAGCCAGCAACCCAGGTAAGTGCCCTTGACCGGAATCGAACCTCGGACCCTTTGTGCCGCAGGCCTACACTCTATCCACTGAGGCAAACTGCCTAGGGCGGAGTCTCTTTATTTTAATCCCTAACTGTACTATCCACCCCAGTTCTTAACCTCAACAGATAAAGAATGGTTCCCGAATCAGAAGAGCGCGTCGCTTTTTCCTCCGAAGGATGCGGCACTTCCAGGTAAGAAGCTGGGTTGAAAGCTGTCACGCACAGGGTCTACAGTGAAACCCAAGAGCCATACCTTTCCTTTGCGGAGCGGTTCTCAGCGCAGAGCTTCGGGCTGGTGTCTGGCTGGGGTCCCGAAGGTGCAGGCGGAGCTGGGGCTGTTTGCCCTGGACAACCAACCCGTGGAGGCTCTTGACCAATAGCAACTGCTAATCTAAGGGTTAGTCCTCTCGCAGGGTTTTCGATTTTGTGCTAACAATCCCCATCAGCTGCAGCAGATAACCTTTTCCACATCGACTGCTTTCTACGTACTAGGCGCTATGCTTGAGCGCATGACGCACGTTTCCCTCATTTAATCCTCCAGCAGTTCTTTGAGGAATTACTCTCTGCAAATGAGGAAATCACTGCTCTGGACCCAGGCAAGGCTCATGCAACAGCAGGCTCTGAAAGCAACAGAGGGAGGCCGAGTCCCCCTGCCCTTTCTCTAGCATTCCCATGATATCCCTGATGCTGGGGGTGAGGGGGTGTTCCAGTCAGTTGCAAAAGTGTTAACATGGCATCATTTAATAGTTCCTTAAATTACACGCTTTTAAACAGCACTCTTACAGGATGACATGACAAATGGCACTTTTACCTGCGCGCTGTAACGGGCCACACATGTACAGGTTATGGGAAGTAACTAGCTTGAAGGGACTTGTAAAACTAAGCTATGACTGGGGACAAAAGTTACAGCTGGAATGTGGGCATGAGCAGCTCATTTCCAGGCCTTAATTAGCTTCTCTCTTGGTGTTAATTGACTTTGAGTTAAGTGCCTTTCATACAAACAGAGGAAAGCTGACCTTTGCAGGGCTGGTGACTTGTTGGGTAAACATGTCTTTATGGACTTCATAAAATGCAGATTGTGTAAACACATACTCAGGAACCATTAAAAGCACTGGGTGGCTGGAGCAGGCACAAAGGTGGCCTTTAAGATTCCTGAGTCCTCAGTCCTCTGGACATTTAAGAAAATGAACATCAAAGAGGTCATTACAATTGAAGCAGACCTTAAACTCCAGCTTGCAGGCAGAGGATCACCTGGGGAGCTTTTCAACAAGGCAGATCCTCTGGGCGGTGCAGCCAGAGAGGCCGATCAGGAGGTCTGGGTGGGCCGCAGACACGTGTGTTTTAACAAGCTCTCCAAACTACCGACTCTGAGTAGGTGGCCCAGAACCAACTTCAAGAAACAACGATTTCAGTGCCATGAGCAGCTCACCCACCTTCTCACCTAGCCTTCTGCGCCCCTACCAAAAGATACCACTCAAGGAATACAGCCAGCCAGCGTGGCTCAGTGTTTGAGCATCGATTGACCCACAAACCAGAAAGTCACAGTTCAATTCCTGATCAGGGCACATGCCCGGGTTGCAGGCTCGATCCCCAGTGTGGGGTGTGCAGGAGGCAACCCATCAATGATTCTCTCTCATCATTGATGTTTCTCTCTCTCTCTTTCCCTTCCTTTCTGAAATCAATAAAAATATATTTTTTTAAAAAAAAAAAAAAAATAAATACAGAAGACTAGAGTCCTTCACCTACAAGGGGAGAGTTCCTTTGGAGCAGAATGCCCTTCCCATCCCTGCCCACCATACCAAGAGCCAATAGGATGCCCTCTCAAAGGGAAAGATGTCCATTCCTCTACGCCCATGGCAGCTGATGGTAACTGACATCCTGTAAAAGCAAACTCAAGGGCGCAGGCTCAGCACAAGCAGCATGCATTATCCATGCAGAACCTGGTGCCTTTCCACTGACCAAAGCCCCGAAGCCACCCTAGACTGCACCAAGGGAGGCAAATACCCACAGTATCAAGAGTCTGGCACCAGGAAAAGCACCCCCAGTTCTGGGCCCCCATTTTACGAAAGACATGACTGAGTGTGAACCCCAATCAGGAGACCAGGATGGTATCTGGCCTGAAGAAGAGAGGGAGCCTGCCATCTGTATCAGCAGGGCGATCAGAACCCGGAACCGGCTGTCGCTGCTGCCGAGGACAGTGGTTCCATAGAAGAACTTGCCGACAATCAGAGCTGCACAGCACGTGGGTTCCTTATCGCGGAAGTGACCAGGCAGAAGGCGAAGGGCCATCCGGTGTGGTAGAACAGGGCATACTTCTCAGCTCCCGGAACTGGTAAGATCTTCAGATCCTGTGTCTCAATGGGGAAGGTGGGGGGAGGACTGTGTGCTTTCACATGAACGAATGTTCCCTCGACCACGAATAACCCTGTCCCCAAAGCTTATCAGAGAGGTTCATTACAACATTTGTTTTTTTTCTCCTGGACACAGAGATTGCCAAGTTAAGTATCCAATGTGGTGACTTGAGTATTTCCAAGGCCAGAAAGTGTCAAATCCATAAACAGTTTATGAATGAGTACAGATTGTCAACAATCAAGAATGACTACTTATTAGTAGGAGTTAGAGTGTAGTTTCATTGAAAAATTCACAAAAGCTACATAAGAAGTGGCTTATATTCCCACTCTAGGGGTATGCCACTTCAGACACCCTAGCAATCCAATTTACACCAACACCCTACTAGTAAAACTACTTACTGAGAGAAACATCAAGTTTTTAAAAAAAACAAGGATGTGAAACGAGAGTCTCAGAGAACAAGTTTTCTCACAGACATGCACTACAGTACATATTCTTATATGTTTGTTTGAATTAAGTGATTCTTAATTGCACCTGTCAGATTACGAATCCTCCAAATAGGATGACGGGCCGACTTGCCTCTCTGGCTTTTACATTCATGGGAGCGCAACTCATACAGTTGTCCGAACCTCTGAAGTCCACGGTCAGGCTCTCCCGGAGAACTACCAAGGCTCCGTGGATGTGAATGCTTGCCCGGGGCCGTGTCAGGTGGGCACCACTGCGTGAGCCTCCCCTTGACCCTGGTCTCTGCGTCTAGGGAGGGTCCATCATCCCCACCACCCACCACTAAGACCAGCTCTGCTCTTGGCTCTGGTAGAAGCCGTTCGGACCTCTAGAACTTTCTGAGAGGTTCCAACCCCTTGTCAAGACACAGTAGTATAGAAAGAAACACACATACTTGGTCAACTGCAGGAAACTTGAGGGGATAGTGACTTTAGGCACCCCTGGTCTATTCTCAAAGTCTGTCTGCAAACTTCTATGAAGGGAGCTTTTTTTGGGGGGGGGGATTAGAAGAAGGGAGTCAAGAGGACTAGGCAGGAATTGACAGGAAGCTAGAAATCTACAGGTGAGGATGTGAAATAGACTTGGCTTCTGAGGCACACACTCAGTTGTATTCAGGGTGCAGTTTTTCTGGAAAGAAAGTCATTAGTTCTTATAAAGTCATTAGTTGACTTGATGTTGCTATTGTTTTTAATCATGGCAAAATGTACATAATATAAAATTTACCCTTTTGACCATTTTTAAGTGTATGGGGTCAGTGAAATTAGTAGCCACACTGTTATGCAAGGCTGTCCCTTTTTGAAGTGTGTCCTTCAGTTTCTAATTAAAAAAATGTTCAGCCTTCCCCACATTCGCATGTGGTGCCGCACCCGCTGGTGACAAGTAATCATCTGAAAACCTGGCATCAGTTTTTGTTGGAGACATCTGTTTTAAATCAATGTATTTTCATTTCTAGGTAAAAGCATATGATTCTATACCTCTGTTTTCCTTCAAATTCGAGCAAATACTGGTCCCACATTAACAAAAATTGTCAAAAATCAAATGCAAGAACTTATCCTGTTCCCTATAAAATAGTTGGCCCTACTCTACCAAAAAAGAAAAGAATAATAAAAGGCAAAAAAACAAAACAAAACAAATCAAAAAAGCACCCTGATATTTACTACTTCAACTATTAAAATAGCTAAATTAGTCTCCTAAAGGCATCTGTGTTACATCACCAATGAAAACTTCTGAAAAAAATTAATAGGGCTTTCAAGGTTTCAGCCAAACCTTTCTTTAAAAATAATAAAAAACAGCCATAAATTTGGACAACTGTAGGTGGTGTATTTTTGGTGTGCTTTAGAATTTTTTAATTCAATATAAAAGACCTTTTGGAACAACAATTAGAATTTATTTTTATTGTCTCTTGTGATCTCCCTTCATGTTAACATCGATTTGGTACTGTCCTCCCTAAGAGATTATTTGCTATCTAACTGGAATGAGATGGAACCTCGAGGAAAGGGTGGGAATGGAAGGACCAACATCCTCAGAACATTCCCATTCACTGATATGAATGTGTGTGGCCTTTTGAATGCCTTCTGACATGACGGACTAGTCAACATTAACTTACAACATTTTTAGTTTCAGGCATAGAACATGATGCGATATTTGTATATATTGTAAAATGACCACCACAGTAAGTTTAGTTAACATCCATCACCTAGGGCAGTGGTCGGCAAACTGCGGCTTGCGAACCACATGTGGCTCTTTGACCCCTTGAGTGTGGCTCTTCCACAAAATACCGACTTCTGCGCATGGGCCACAAAGTTTCAATCGCACTGTACGTGCACGCCGCACGTGGTATTTTGTGGAAGAGCCACACTCAAGGGGCCAAAGAGGTGCATGTGGCTCGCGAGCCGCGGTTTGCCGACCACTGCCCTAGAGGATATCTGAGCCTTATCTGGAGTTAACCAATGGGACAGCACCCTTACAAAAACCTAAATTAAGAAGCTACCATAGCCCTAGTTGGTTTGGCTCAGTTCGCACGCAGAGCATCGGCCTGCAGACTGAAGGGTCCTGGGCTCGATTCGTTCAAGGGCACATGCCCAGGTTGCAGGCTCGATCCCCAGTAGGGGGCATGCAGGAGGCAGTCAATCAATGATTCTCTCTCATCATTGATGTTTCTATCTCTCCCTCTCTCTTCCTCTCTGAAATCAATAAAAAATAAATTTTTAAAAAGCTACCATAAAAAATGTTCATGATATGACCAGCCGGTCAACTTTTCCCTTCCTCTCTTTGCTGTAAAAGCACCTGTTTGCTTAGAAGTGCTCAGAGTTCTCACAGGAATGTGCCAAACCACCACCCTTCCCCTC
Source organism: Myotis myotis (assembly GCF_014108235.1). NCBI lineage: Eukaryota > Metazoa > Chordata > Mammalia > Chiroptera > Vespertilionidae > Myotis > Myotis myotis. The sequence continues at coordinate 17,199,822 of NW_023416318.1, read as the reverse complement.
CTGAATCCACCGACCCCCTCCCCAGCAGACCTGCATATCAGATATTACTTCCTGCTGTCTATGGCCACACCACCTTGGCAGTTAACATCAAAAACAAACACACGGGGAGAGCAGAAGGCAATGTTTCATCAACTTTTTTTTGCTGGTGCCCAGGTGTAAAAACCTGGGGACATCACATGTATTTCAACTTTTCATCTAGGGGTTCATCTTCCCTCTCAGGATGGTGAGCTGAAGGAGGCCCTCCTCTGCCTCCATCCCTACCCTCCTGTCCCCGAGGGTGGAAACCACACAGGCACAGCGTTTAGGCAAGTTCATCTGTCTCAGCCCCGGACAGGGACTAACCAAGGCTAGCAATATGGTCAATGTTGATGGTTTCAACATGGGCCACATTTACCTGTACTGAGTAGGTTACCACCATCTTTCTCCCATCTCCGGAGGGTTCCACAACTCGAGGGTAGCAACTGTCATGAATGTTTAACACAGCACCCCAAACGGGACTGGAACCACAGTCAGGTGACATCTGTGCCCTGAAATATCCCAAATCACCAACTGGCTGTGTGACCCTGGGTTCCTCACTCAACCTCTCTGGACTGCAATTTATGTGTAAAAGAAGGGAGCTGAACTGGTGTTTTCCCAAGATCCTCTCCAGTTCTACAATTAGATGGTCAAGTTGCAACTATTTTACTCTATTTAGAAAGAGCAATGTATCCTCTACTTCACAAGGACACATAATAGCTTCCCATAGTTAGTCTCTGCCCACTGGACCGGCTCTTTCGCTGAGCTCCCCCAGCAGAAACCTGGGGGTGGAGTTTCCCTGTCTATGGAATAAAACCTTTGGCCACAAGTTGCCTCCTCCCCAACTTGCCTTCCCCAAATACCAGCACCGTCTTTAGATGAGTCCTTAAAACTCAAGCCCCGCCCCCGCCCCCTTATTGATGGTGAACATTCATCCCCTAGGCTGATGCAGCAAGAGGTATTTTAATTTCTTCTTTGTATTTGTCTCTATTAAAAAAAGATGATTATACTAAGAATGAGTTTTTAAACATGAACTGTCCTTGCAATATCTGGAATTATAAGTTCTTCAATATTATATTATTCAAGCTCTTTATTTTAGAGATGGGAACACTGAGTCCAGGGAAGAAGCTTGACACCTTGCCTAAGGTCCTACAGCAGGGTGGTGGCAAAGAGGGAGGGGACCTCCGTTCCCTGACTCCCAGACCTTACTACACATGGCAACCGAGTACCCACCTTCTATGCTACTGGTACCCATCAAGAGCTTCCAGTGTTGGGTGTATCCTCTTTTGCCCCATAAATAAAGAGTTGTGTGCTGCACAGCACACGTGTTTGATAAATGCTGATGTAAGTGGAGAGAGGAAAGAGCTGGAAGAGAGGAGACTCACTCTCTCAGCTCTCCCTCCTCTCATGAGAAGACCCAACTTGATGCCAGGTCTCTAGGGGAGAGGTCCTGAGGCTCGTTTTCAACTCCCCCTTCCACCTCCGACGACACTGGTCCTCTGCTTGCCTTCAGGCCTTCCACTCAAACCCTCCTGCGTGGGACCACACCCTCTACACACGCGCCCCCCAGAGAAGGAGCGTGCATCTTCTCTTCCATCTAGCATGCGGGTCACAACTTTCTCAGGAGAGCACTCTAAGGGAGAAAATTCAGGGACTGGCCCCTACTCCCCAGGGATTGTAGTTTTGCTTTTCAATAACTGTGAGCTGAGAAAAATACAACAAACATCCACAGTGAATTCAGCAGTATTTTAATGAGGTTGTATTTTATTATTCCATAAATACACTGAAAGAGAGTAACACAGATAGATGTGGGTGGCTTTATATATTTGGTTCACAAACAATACGTAAGAGTGCTTGCTGATGGGCTCCCAGCCACTGGTGTGGGAACTGCTGGGTGGTGGCATCCGTTCAAGACTTCAGAGGGGTGTCTAAGTGCTGGGGAGGGGCCTTAAGTCCCTTACCGCTTTTGTCTAAAGGAAAAAGGGGACAGGCTGCTGCAAAGTCAATCAGAAGGGACGTCCACTCAGCCACTCGGCTTTCCCATTGCATTTACCTCCACTTGGTAGGTCACAGGCACTGGTATTTTTAGAACCTCTTTTTGGAGGAAACAAAGGATCTCTCACTTCAGTCCTGTGGTCTATTCTTGGCTTTCCTAGCAATGCTGCCAGAAGAAAGGCCCATTCCCAATTCATATTCCAGTCTCTTCCCCATCTCTCCCCAGGAATTATCTCTAAAGAGACAAGTGATGGGTAATTTGCATTTTAACCCTATTCAAATTTGGGTAAATGGTTTAATACGCATGCTAATATTCTATCATTATTCCAATTAAGGAGACTATTATGTTAAAGTGTTTAATCAGGAGAATTAGGGAGAACTCCAGACACCTAAAATTAACCTCTAATAGTCTTGACATTCATTTCATTTAAGTGCAATTTGCCAAGCTATAAGCAACTCCCGGTTCAAGACTTATGCTTAGGCACGTGGGGATTCCTGATAAGACCTAAAAGCAATTCATTTCCTAAGTAGATTGCTGTCTAAAAGAATAAACTAAAAGGGCTGCAATTTAAATACAATCAAATCCCCAAGCAGCCACATTCCAGAAGATTTAAACATCATGATCTTGATCCCCAGGAACAACAATGCAATTCGCATCAGAAACAACACAACCACTTCCTCTTTCTCTGACCTTCTCTGTTTAATTACTTCCTGTGATTTCTTCTAGGGCTGAGCGTGCCCAGGGCGGCAGGCTTTCCACCCAAGACTGATTTGTCTGGAGGGTACAGGAGCACCAGCTGACTATCAGACATTACACACCCAGTGCAGGAACTTCGCATTTCTTGTTAAGTGATGGAACTCTTGGGTCTCCTGGCATTCACTAACAACTTTTTTAAGCCCTAAGAAAAGAAAAGAGAAAAAAAATTCCCGCACAGTCCTGTCTAAAATCAAGCTATACCTCAAAGCTGGAAGTCCTGCCGGGGATAGGGAAGGGCAGGAGCTTGGTAAAGGCTCTCTGTGTATTTTGTTCAATGAGCTTCCTCAACAGATCCCAAAAGCCAGGTATGTGAGTTGCCTCTGAAGACACAAACCTGGCAGCCGCGAGCTCCCTATCATCCCACCATAGAGAGGCCCTGGCTACTCAAAGTGACGTCCATGGATCAGCAGCACCAGCAGCACCTGCAAGTTTGTTAAAAATGCAAAATCTCAGGCCTGACTGAAACGCAGTCCCCATTTTACAAGATTCCCAGGTGGTTCCCTATGCATGTTCAAGTTTAACGCCCCCCTCTCAAACAGCTAGGCTAAAACGCAGGGCCAGGAGACTACTGTGCTTTGTTAAGCCTTCTGCTCACACACACTTTTCCCATCAAGGGTAAGGTGGTTAGTTCCTATTCCAAAAGAGGTACCCGTAGAGCTGTTCTTTATATCAGTACTAGAAGCCCGGTGCATGAATTTGTGCATGGGTGGGGTCCAGCCGGGCCTGCCCCGATGGGGGCCCAATGGGGGTGGGGCTGGCCAGGGGAAGGAGCAGAGGGAGGGCTCCGTGTCTGGCCCGTCTTGCTTAGTTCCAATCGGCTGGACCCCAGCAGCAAGCTAAACTACTGGTTAGAGTGTCTGCCTTCTGGTGGTCAGTGCACATCATAGCAACTGGTCGACTGGTTGACTAGCATATTACACTTTGATTGGTTGAACAGACAACCAGATGACCAGACACTTAGCATATTAGGCTTTTATTATATAGGATAGAACAGGCCACCTCAGTGGGCACTGGTTCCCTGCTCCACAGAGCGAAAAGAAGAATGTGAAGAGGAAATGACACCTCACAGCTTTGAGGCGTTTACAGGATTCTTAAGTAAATTCTAATGTCATTCACTCAACAGTAATATAAACCAAGCTGTACACACAGCACATATTTGTATAAGAGAAAACTGAGGCTCTGTGAAGTCATAATACACAATGTTGTTCTACAGACATGGGATTTGAAGTCAAAGGATCTGGGTTAAAAATAACAAAGCCTGCTCTGTGACCCCAGACAAGATACTTAACCTCTCTGAGTCTTTTCCCTGCCTGTAGTTTGTGGACGCTTGGCTAACATACATATCCCATCTTTGTGTGCTTGTGCGAGTACTTGTCCACATCACATACACTCCCCTTAAATATAACTTGTAGGACGCGTTGGGGATTCTATCACCCTTCCCAAATCTGGGAGTTCCAAGGCCTGCAGGAGGGAACCTGCAAAAAGATGGGAAGGAAAGGGAAAACAAGTCTGCAGCCACCAGACAATCATCACACACCCTTAAGGCATGTGCAAGTGCCAAGGACCCTTGAGCGTAAGCTCCCTGAAGGCAGAGAGGTCTCTGAGTCACAGTTCCGTTAACTGCCTGGGAGTTTAGGTGTCTGGTACGTTTGTTGCAGTAAGTGAATGGCATTCAACAGCTAGTGACTCCCTTTCCTACAGCCTCACCCACACTGTTACTTATTCTATTCAATAAATTTATATATGGCTTTGTAACTAGAGTCCAAGTATGCTCTAGAGCAGGGGTGGGCAAACTTTTTGACTCGAGGGCCACAATGGGTTCTTAAACTGGACCGGAGGGCCGGAACAAAAGCATGGATGGAGTGTTTGTGTGAACTAATATAAATTCAAAGTAAACATCATTACATAAAAGGGTACGGTCTTTTTTTTTTTTTTTTTTTTTTTTTTTTTTTTTTTTTTAGTTTTAGTCATTTCAAACGGGCCAGATCTGGCCCGCGGGCCGTAGTTTGCCCACGGCTGCTCTAAAGTCAAGTTTTTTTGGAATCAAAGTCTACCACACTCCAAATGGACACCTGTAATTCCAGTACCTCCTAAGTTTCCTTAGTGTAAAAGACATCTAAGAATGGATGGTACAGGATGCAAAGCTGGTTTACAAATGGCAGAGTCCTGATCTAAAACCTGTGCGCACGCAGATAAATGAGAAGGCAACCATTAGGCCTTCAGAGCCAGACGTAACATGGAGCCAGTGCACACCATCCTGGTAAAGCAGACTTGGTTTTGAATTTTGAGCCTGAGAAAAGCCACAGGTTTGATTCATGCTATTAAGCAAAAGAAAGACATTTAATTACTATAGTAACACTATATGCACACTTAAGTGGCTTCAAAACGTCTGTAAAAATGAATAAAATTATTGGGATGTTGATGACTCCGGTCCAGCATTCATGTTATTCCTTGGCCGGAAATATAAAAGGCAAACACCAACATAGCATATAAGTAGACAAAACAAATCATAAGCCACCTGATTCCTAAGAGAACCCTTGGCCCGCCCATCCCCACCAAGACTGTTGACTCTTGTTTTGGAAACTATTTAAACACCACTGGTAATATGATTTCTAGACCACAGATAAGGATGGCAAGAGAGCCAAGGATGCTACTAGAGGTAAGATTACTGACAGTAAGAGAGGAGACAAGCTACTAAAAACATAAACTCTCAAAAAGCATAGCCAACTAGGATCATTGGGTAAAGGGGCCAATAGACAGCTGGGCATTACTGACACTATAACATAAAATGTGCGCCGCTGTTAGAGGGGCCGACCAGGACAGCACTGAAGGCCAAACGAAAAGAACATGACTTCTAATTATCCCACAACCCCCCCGAGCAAGTCACTTCAGTTCTCTTAACTATACATACTGTCAGGTGAGAGCCCCATTTCCTGCCTCAAAAGGTTGCTATGAGGCTAGCATAGTTAATGGGTATTCTCTCCCTTATCAATTCTGAAGGGAAATGATTGGCTTGCTACATGATGTAAGACCTACCAAAGGTGGATGAGCCACTGATTTCCCAATTCATCAGGTGCCGTGCTACAATACTTCACATTGCCATTTTTTGACCGTTTGTGAAGTAGGTAGCAGAATGAACTTTGATTACATTGACCCAGGACTCACGGCTCAGGATACTTTTCAGGGTCCCCGAGTTAATGGAGAGTTGGGGCAGGGTATCATCACCCCAAAGACCATGTTTCTTCTACTACCATCATGCAGCCAGCCCTTCATGGTAATTTTTAAAAAGCAACCTCAAAGTCTTTTTGGATGTTGGTACAATATGAATAACTGTTGAAATTTTTACATAAGGTAAAATGATTTCTTAATTAATGACTCTTTACTTTAACCAATCAATAAACATTTGCAGAAAGCCTTCTATGAGCAGCAAGCCTAAAAGGGTTAATATAAGCTATTACTCCCATAGTAGATGGGCAGGTGGGTCTTGCTTCTATGTATTTCTGTTAGGGTAGGATGCAAATACAAAATAAATAGTGCTTATCTGAAAAATCGATGCTGGAGGCCAGAGTCAAAGCAATGCAAGGAGAAAAAGAAATAAGAGTAATAAACAATGAAAATGAAAAGACAGCCCTAGCTGGTTTAGTTCAGTGGATAGAGCATCAGCCCTTGGATTGAAGGGTCCTGGGTTCAATTCCAGTCAAGGGCACGTACCTCAGATGTAGGCTTGATCCCTGGCCCTGGTCAGGGAACCTGTGAGAGGCAACCAATAGGTGTGTCTTTCTCACATCAATGTTTCTCTCTGTCTCTCCCAGTCCCTTACACTCTCTAAAAATCAATAGAAAAATATCCTCGAGTAAGGATTAACAAAAAAAAGAAAGAAAGAAAGAAAATGAAAAGACAAAAATGAAAATGGATAAAGGATTTAAATGTAAGGCGGGAAACCATAAAAATACTAGAGGAATCCAAAGGCAACAAAATCTCAGACATATGCCGAAGCAATTTCTTCACTGATACTGCTCCTAGGGCATTGGAAACTAAAGAGAAAATAAACAAATGGGACTACATCAAAATAAAAAGCTTCTGCACAGCAAAAGAAACCATCAACAAAGAAAGCCCACTGCATGGGAGAACATATTTTCCAATGTTATCACCGATAAGGGTCTAATCTCCAACATTTAGAGGGAGCTCATACAACTTAACAAAAGGAAGATAAACAATCCAATCAAAAAATGGGCAAAGGACCTAAATAGACACTTTTCAAAAGAGGACATTCAGAAAGCCAAGAGACATATGAAAACATGCTCCAAGTCACTAATCATCCGAGAGATGCAAATCAAAACAACAATGAGGTATCATCTCACACCTGTCAGAATGGCTATCATCAACAAATCAACAAATCAACAAACAACAAGTGCTGGAGAGGATGCGGAGAAAAGGGAACACTTGTGCACTGCTGGTGGGAATGCAGACTGGTACAGCCACTGTGGAAGACAGTATGGAGTTTCCTCAAAAAGTTAAAAATGGAACTCCCATTTGACCCAGTGATCCCACTTCTAGGAATATATCCCAAGAAACCAGAAACACCAATCAGAAAGGATATATGCATCCCTATGTTCATAGCAGCACAATTCACCATAGCGAAGATCTGGAAACAGCCTAAGTGTCCATCAGCAGATGAATGGATTAGAAAACTGTGGTACATCTACACAATGGAATACTATGCTGCTGTAAAAAAGAAGGAATTCTTACCATTTGCAACAGCATGGATGGAACTGGAGAGCATTATGCTAAGAGAAATAAGCCAGTCAGAGAAAGATAAATACCACATGATCTCACTCATTTGTGGAATATAGAGCACAACATAGACTGATTAACAGGGACAGATCCAAAGACAGAAACAGCAATCAGACTATTAATCCCCAGAGGGAAAGTAGGGGAGGGGGGTAAGGGGAAGAGATCAACCAAAGGACCTGTATGCATGCATATAAGCCAAACCAATGGACATGGACAACAGGGGGATGAGAGCATGAGTGGGGGAGGGGGGGTGGAGGATGGGGGTTAATGGGGGGGATGAGGACACATTTGTAATTCCTTAACTAATAAAGAATTTAAAGAGCCCTAGCTGGTTTGGCTCACTGGATGGAGCGACGGGTTAGGAACTGACGATTCCGGTCAAGGGCATGTACATTGGTTGCAGGCACATCCCCAGTGTGTGTGTGTGGGGGGGGGGGGGGCGTGAAGGAGGCAGCTGATCGATGCTTCTCTCTCATCGATGTTTCTAACTCTCTATCCCTCTTCCTTCCTCTCTGTAAAAAGTCAATAAAATATATTATTAAAAAAAAGAAGAATTTAAAGATAAAAAAAAAAAAAGTTAAAGAGTGAAAAAAGAAAACACAAAAATGTCACTACTAGATGAACTTGGAAAGACAATTTAAAAACTTAACCTGATAATTAAGTTTTAAGCATTTATGAATGGAGCACAGGAAATATACCTAAGCATGAAAACAACCAGATTTGAAAAATCATTATTTCAGTACACAGAGGAGCCAAAGCCATACTTTTTAGAGGCTACCCAGACTGTTCTAATCTCTTCAATCACCAGTACCAAATGCTAAAGTCAAAATCCATTACGTTACCTCTACGCTCTAAGTGCATGTAAACAGAAATTTTGTTTTGAAATAAGTATTCAACTACCCTTTGAGAGTAGCATAACGAACATAAGCACAATTTGCTATCGTGGGTGCACTATGTCACATGTGAATATACTGCTGACAAAGATTACCTCAGAAATGAGTGGTTAGAAAACAGTTGTTCCTCAACTCTTACACCAGTAACTACCCGGGATTTTACTAAGATCCTGGCCAGACTTCCTTTCCAGGACATGGGACACGTCAAGCTGTGGTAACAATCCTTCAGGCCTACCCAGGCAAGCCCAAGAAAATGCATTTGCTCCACCAGGGCAAAATAGTCCTTCTTCTCCCAGCGACTAACAGCCCTAGAGGGTGCCTTTAAAAAAATCATCAATGTCCTAGCTTTAAATATTGATTAAAAAGAAATATTTACAAGAAGAGTCATCAAGTTTATCAATATGACTGGGTCTTTAAAAAAAAAAAAAAGTCTCAGCCCAATTTACTTAAGAGAAAATAAGCCAAAACAAACAACCACACACACCAACACTTCCTGCTCTGCCTCTATTATCATCTTGTTCGGTTTGGGAGGATTTTGCTGTTAGATTGTGTATTTGTGTTCAGCCCAGTAACATAGGAGCTATGCCAATATTGGAGTTCATCAGCACAGCTGTCTCCAACTTCAAGTGTGAAGACGCCATCAGAACCCTGCGGCTACTGCAAATTGTTAATATTGTGATTTCTGCAGAGATTCTCCTGCAGACGCAGAAACGCAGGCCCTGGCCTGTTGCGTTCTACTTCGCAGTTCTATTGCTTCTGCTTCCCAGTTCCTATAACAGTGATCGGAATCAACATGGTTTTGAGTTGTCAATCACATATCGCCACCACCAGACAGTTCTGCACCCAATTTCCACAAACCACTCCAAGGGCTTCATGTAAACATGGCAGTTCCTCAGAAGGAAAGCCGGCTTCTCCACACCCTTAGTTAACCGAATACAATTATAATTATTGCATTAGTTGACAGGGATGAAACCGCATTTTAAAAAGGAATTAAATCCATTTTTAACGAACAGACTTTTATTCAAACACTTAAAAAAAAAAATGTCTGCTGTCTTAGGCAAGTAACTACAACTCCTTCCCAGGGTTATTTGAAAATTAGCAAGCTGAGCCTGTAAAATTCCTACCTCAGTGCTCCCTAGAGTCACACTGGACACTTGTTTTATGCTTGGTACTAGATTGTAAATTTTACATAAACTATCTCATTTAATTCTCACAGCAACTTCATGAGATCACTAATATTTATTCCTATTTTATTCACACTCAGATAAAACCTAGGTGGGATCAGAAAGTGTGCAAATGGCTGAGTTTTGCACTGTAAGTATATTTCACGAGTGGCATTTAATACGGGATCTTTGGCTCCTGGCTGAAATAACCAGTTATAAAAGACATTTTTCAGACAATTGAGACTGAGTGTTAAAGACATCAGGGAATTATTCTTAATTTTGTTAAGTGTGCTGATGGTACTGTGGTTTCACCCAAGAGTAGTCTCACCTTTTTGGGAAGTAAGCTCAAGTATTTAATTAATTTATTTTTCAAATGTATTTTTTATTGTTGATAGTATTCAAGTATTTATTTTTATTTTTTTGTTACTCTTCACCCAAGGATATTTTTCCACTGATTTTTAGAGAGAGTGGAAAGGAGGGGGAGAGACAGAGAAAGAGAGGGAAACCCCACATAACACCCTGACCAGGGCTGGGGATCAAGTCCCCAACTGAGACACACACGTTCCCTTGACCAGAATCGAACCCAGGACCCTTCAGTCTGTGGACCAATACTCTAACTAACCACTGAGTCAAACTGACTAGGGCTAAGCTCAAGTATTTAAATATGAGTTCTGGTGTCTAATTTTGAAATGGTTCCACAAAAATAATTAAGCTTTTTTTTTTTTTTTTTTTTTTTTTTTTTTAATGAGAAACCTTTCAACATTAGGAGTATGACCGCAGGCAAAGCTGCAAATCCATTCTCTCAGCAAGATGTGTGTTCAGAAGAGGAACAGAATAAAAAAGCTGAATGAAGACCTGATGTCTCCAAGGTTATAGCTCACTTGAGAAGATTTCTTCATTTTTTGTCTGCGAATTTCCAAACCACATAGAGCCATGATCAAATGCTTTAAAGATATGGTATGACTTAAAAAAAATTTTCTACTCCTATGTATAAAAAACCACTTTCCATATTTTGTTGATGGTCTTTAATTTTTAAATTATAAAAAAAAATGTGTAGAATTGTTAATCTTAACATGCATGTCTAATTGAGGGTGGGATCAAAGAAGAGTCAATGTAGTTTTTATAGAAAAGCTAATTTTTAGGACCATCAGTGAATAGAACAGACAAGCTTTCCTGAATTACTATATATTTATCAGAGAGGAGCTTCAAATTGACGTGGAAGAGAACATTAGGAGACAAAACATTTATTTTTTAATTAAGCATGATTTTACCAGTTATTAAGATTCTGATTTATTATATCCTGATGTGAAATATACCAGACATTTAAGAAAAATATGTGGACTATCAAGAAAATCTATTTTACCTAAGGCACAAGTATAACTCCCCTAGGTTTCCAGTTCATTGTCGCCAATTCTTTTTAAGTAACAAAACTTGCCTATTTCCAAACGTATCTGAGGGACCTCAAACACGAAATCATTAGAAGGGAAAATAGGGGATCAAAATTTATAGAGGAGTAAATAAGTCTAGCAAGAAACCTAGGCCAATATGGCTACCCTGATCAAGCAATAATTTTGGCTCTGAGCTTCCAGACAGTAGTAGCAAAAAGAAAAGGCAATCACAGCAAGCCCTGTAACTCAAACAGAAACCTTCTTCTGGTACTAATATTTAAAAGAAAATTTTCAGATGGGTCATTACATAAGAATATGGAACAATATAGTAGAGTGTCCACAAATGCCAGTTTATGGCACGTGCAGCCTGCTCTCTGACCGGGCATTCCACGTCTCATGCCAAGGCCATTACATTAAGAGTAATCCTGAAAAAGCTGTGCAGTGGGCTTAGGGGCCACAGCTTTCTGATTTTCTGAAACCAGAACGTGTCCTCAAATAGCCATTGTCTCAACTGGGCTTCTGACAGCAGTGGGGGCAGCCAGTTCTCCATGTTGAACTGCTCTGAAAGCCTGGAATAGAGATATTAGTTTCTTGCTGGTGATCCCACTCGAAGTCCTTTTGCTTCTTTGGATACCAGATAACATGCTGCCGTGAAAAGGGAGAGGCCAGGCCGGGATTCACAAGGAATGGAGCCAAGGAACCCAACCTAGGGTGGTTGAATCGGTCTTTGGGAAATTCCGAAGCCCAGAGCATGGCTACCATTGCTATTTGCGCGTGCAGGGACAAAGGAGGGCCCACACAAATACCTATTACTAACCAAGTCCTGAAGGGGTTAAGGCCCAGCAGCATATAACTCCCCTCCATTATTTCAGCCTAGAAACACAACTTTTTTTTTTTCTTTCACTTTCCCATTTCAAGATAGTCTACGAAGGCCAAGCAAAATGTCTAAAACAGAAGGGCCAGCAGATGTAGTGGGTTGGCCACAACATATACACCAGGCGGGATCCTCTCCAGCTATGGGTGTCCGGCAGACTAGGGGTTACTGCAATCAACGCTCCCCGGGGACCCACAGGAAAGGAAATTCCCTTTCCCCAAGACTAGCCCTCCCAACACCCCTCCCTCCTAGCCTGGCAACAGCAGACGCCGAAGGATAAAGGGGCATTTAAAAAAGGAGTAGATTCTTAGAGTAGAGCACAGCATTCTGTCACCTGCTGCAAGAGAAGCCTTCTCGCCCAAGCCCTGAGTCACTTCCCCTCTCTGCACGGAGTCTCAATGCTCAAGGAGGCAAAAGACCGGGGCCCCAGGAGCTGTCTACCCGCAGGCCCCACGCCCCCAGAGACACTCCCGGGGCCTCCCTCTAGGGGTAGTTTCCGCGGCTTCGAACAGGGTCTTTGCGCCGAAGCCGGCGCCGCCACTACCTTGGCTAAATGGCAGGCAGCTCTGAATGAAAGGAGCCGAGGCAGGCTCCGGATTTATGAATGTGCAGGGGAGGAGGGGAGGGCTATCATGTGACAATAAAGGAGAACGTCTTATTCACAAAAAAAGGGGGAAAAATAAAAGAAGAAAAAAAGTGGCTGGTGGCGGGCACAGCCGCTGAGTAGTGGCGGCCGCTGTGCGGTGACCGCTCGGACCCGAGGCCGACGACCTCAGGCGCCGGGCCCAGCGGCCTAGCCTGCGTTGCACCCGCAACTGGAACGGCCTCCGGCGGGGCTGGGGAAGAATCAAACCCGACTCTGCGACCGAGAGGCTGCAGGGAGCTGCACCTTGGCCAGGGCCTGGAGAACTGCATGCGTCCCCGGGGGGCGACGGGTCTGGCAGGGAGCCCCTAGGGCGGAGCGCCCGGAGCATTGTTACCCTCGGACTCGCGGAGCCCGGCACGCACTCGGTTGCACGGGCGCACACACAGACCCTCCCTGCCCCCCCCCCCCACACACACACACACCGGCCCTCACCGTACTGCCCCGCAGGATCCCGCCCGCCCCCGCTGCGCAAGCCTCGGATCCGCCCCCCGAGCTACCGGACCCCGCGGGGCGCGGAGCGCGGGTCCCGGGCACACGAGCGCGTGCACACACGCCCGCACGCGCCGCCGGACCCCGGGGGCGGCTCCAGCCCGCCCGCCAGCGCGAGGACCCGGGCGCAACGCAGACCCCCGCACCCAGGGCTCCCCTCGCTCGGCCGTGTTTTTTATGAATGAAAATGTGGTATGCAAATGAGAGCGATTCAAGAAAACGAAATGGCGGAGCCTGGGCCCCAGAGGGCTCGGGAAAGGACCGCAGGGCGAGCAGCCGGGCGGGAGAATCACAAAGTCACCAAATAAAAAACCCACCGACCCCAGGAAACCGGAGCGGGGGTGTCAGGTCTTCCGCTCCGGCCGCCGAGGATTTCGGGGGAGGGGGGATGTTTGTAACTCCCCGGAGAGGGAGGGGGACCTCCCTGAGGTCACCAGTGCGCCCTTGGCCCCCGCAGCGGCGACCAGCCAGCCGACCCCAGGCGCGCCCCCGCCGGCCCACAGCAGTTTTTGCCCCCTCCTCACATCAACAAGGGGGGGAATCTCGCGTCCCAAACCCCACAGGCCAGCGAGTCGCTGCACCCCACGCCAAGTTCACCCAATGAGCGTCGCCCGCCGGCGTCCTCCGCCCCGACCCCCACACGGCCCCCACGGGGCACACGCGTCCCACCCCGCGGCCGAACTTACTCGTCCGGGTGTGTTTCCTCGGTCATTTTCCTGTTCACCTAGACGTCTGTCCCGCGGCGGGCAGCTTTGCTCCCTTCATCTTCCTGTGCGCTCACCCCCTTCTTCACATCTCCGGAGATCGCCTGATTTGGCTGGGGAGGGGGGACGGCTGGAGATGCAGAAGGCAGAAGGGGAAGCTGCACGACCGGGCGCGGGTGGTTGGGGGGAAGCGGTGCGAAGGCAGGCTGCGGGAGGTCTGGGGCGCCGCGGCGCCGAGGGGCGAGGCGGGCGGGGGCTTCGGGGACTCGGGAGCGGGCGGAGGGGGAGAGGTTTGGGCCGGGGACGGCGGTGAGGGAGAGGAGGAAAAAAAAACAAGCGCGCCGTGGAGCGGCGGAGACTGGTGAGAGGAGGAGAAGGGGGCCGGCCGCGGGTGGGGGCTCTGTCCGGGGTCGCCCCCGGGGGGAGGGGGGGCGGGCCAATCACGGTTCCGGGGAGCGGTCGGCGGCCGGGGGAGGTGCGCCTGGGAGGCGGTGCAGGGCGCCCCGTCCGAGCCCCATCTCTCGACTCTACCGATTTACTCCATATTGGATTCTCACCGCCGCCAACAGGAGGAGGAAGTAGGGCGGAAGCGATGACGTCTTCCCAGCGGCCAGAGGTGGTGGAGTGCAAAAAGCTTCCTACTTGCGACCGAAAAAAAAAAATGAGAGAGAGCGGAGAAAAAAAGAAGAAGAAAAAAACACAACTTTGTCCCGTCTACTGAGCATGCCCGGCTTTCTCTCCCCCTCCCTTCTGGCTCCCACTCCCGGGGGAGCCGCGGAGCCGAGTTGTTTGCACCGCGTCTTTGTGACTCCGGATCCTCCTCCGTCTGAACTCCGGGTTTTAAGATGCCCGGGAGGAGGGAGGAGGCGGGAGCGGGGGACTCGTACACATCTGGCTCCCGTTCAGCTCCCTCCCTCCTACCAAACCCCTGGATTGAAAATCGGGGGGTGGGGAGGAGGAGGAAGGGTGGAGACAGAGAGCTCTGGGTAGGGCCGGAGCGGTGCTCGGGCTCTGACGATCAACTACTCCCCCACGGAGGGGTGGGAGGGTGAGGGCGCACAGGTGCTTTTGCCAAGGTTCTGAATGGCAGAGGCTTTTCAGTTTCCCGTGAATCTTATGATCTTTTTTTTTTCTTTTGTCTTGGTAAGGGAACGGGCATTATTTTACGTAAAAAAAAAAAAAAAAGATAAGTCCAACGCAGCCGAGAAACGTTTACATTTTAGTAGAAATGACAGGCTTTCTTGGTTAAAAGATAAGACCAAATATACATTTTTATTCAGTAAATCTTTCTCATGTTGGTGGAGGATGGCCCTGCCCCAGGCTCTTGAAGGCCATAGTTATGGAGAGAAAAGAGCTTCTCCAGTCCCCTTTTCCTTACCTTTTTAAAAAATATATACTTTTATTGATTTCAGAGAGGAAGGGAGAGAAAGAAACGTCAATGATGAGAGAGAATCATTGATTGGCTACCTCCTGCACACCCCCTACTGGGGATCAAGCCCGCAGCTGCCACCCGGGCATGTGCCCTTGATGGGGATTGAACCTGGGACCCTTCAGTCCCCAGGTCAACGCTCTATCCACTGAGCCAAACCGGCTAGGACCCCTTTTCCTTCCCTTTATCTTCAAATTATTTTTCCGATCTTGTCCTGGGACCATGGCCTAGGTGGGCCCATGCTCTCCAAAACAGCACTGCCTGGGCAATGGGCAGGCCTTGCTTGCTGGGCATGCACCCTGTTCAGTTGCACAGGGACCTTGGCTTGTTTTATGCTCTGTTGTTGGAGGCTTGGCATTCTTTATAGTGTTTGAACCAACTAGGGGCTCCCCATTGTTATTCTGTAGTGGGCCCCACAATTTGCACAGCTGTTGGGTATTCCTTCTGGGATTTTGCTAGGGAGCAAGAGATACAGTCCCCGCACCTTCCTGCTCTCCAAACACAGTAGACTTTTCCATCCTCCCAAATGTGCTAAGAGACTACACAGGTATTTTAACTAAATAGCAACCACTGAATGAATTTAAAGTAGATTAAACATACCTTAAATGTAGTACACACACACACACACACACACACACACACACACACACACACATTTGGAGAGCCACAAGTACTCCAAAGATAGAGTTTCACCTTGAGTCAAGGCAAAATTGGTGGTTTACCCTAACTCAGTGCTGATCACAACCATGAACTTTCTGGATATGGATCGGGCTTGACCACCTTGGATGCTGAGTGATGTTGTATGGAGGTGAAAAGGGCACCGGATGGAAGGCATACCTGGGTTCTGGTTTTCTCCTGGCAGCCTGAAGACCCTGAATGAAGCTTTTAGCAATTCTTCAGTTTCTTCATAAAACAGAGATAACAAGGCCAAGGTTGTCTTTCTCAGCTTTTGAGGCCATTGAGAGTCTATGAGAAAGCACTGAACAGAGCAAGATCTCATTGGTCTCTAAAGCCCCATAAAGCTAAGGTGTCTATCCAGTTACTACCTTTGGCCATTGTTGCTTTTCTCCTAGAGTTGCTGAAAGAGGTCCCACTCAGTCATTCCTGGACTTCTGGGAACACAAACATTTGTCCATATCAAAATTACCCATCCAATGGGCACCTCTTTGGCTCCACCCTCCAGTTTTAGAAAGTCCAAATGACAACGTGGCAGGTGAGGTGGTTATTCATTTCTGTAGGTAGCCAAGCAGAATTGGTGTCATCACCACTCGTTTACCCAGCTCCCTGCTAATAGCATTGGATGACTGGCCCTGCCCTAACCAAGCAGCCAGAGGAGCTAAGAAAAACATTCAAGGTCCAGAATTCACCAGGTCCCCAGTTGGTTGCCCTGGTGCCACACTCCAGCAGGTTTTTAGGTTCTCTGAGCCTTGGGTTCAGTGTCTGTAGTGTCAGGATAATGCCCACAAATGGGGTTGCGGGGAAGGTTAAATGGCTATACAGTGAGGGTACTGTGTTAAGCACACTGCAAGTAGGAAATTAACGGCAACCCTTTCTTCTTTCTAGGCAGCTGTATTACTATATTGCTACCCCCTCCACCCCGGGTACTTCATGTTCCTCTAAAGCAGTGGTTCTCAACCTGTGGGTCGCGACCCCTTTGGGGGTCGAACGACCCTTTCACAGGGGTCGCCTAAGACCATCGGAAAACAAATATATAATTACATATTGTTTTTGTGATTAATCACTATGCTTCAATTATGTTCAATTTGTAACAATGAAATTGGGGGTCACCACAACATGAGGAACTGTATTAAAGGGTCTCGGCATTAGGAAGGTTGAGAACCACTGCTCTAAAGAAAACCTTCCAGTTTTCTTTTGCTTTGTTCATTTCCCAAAAGGGGCCTTTTGATGGAAATGTTCCTAACAGGTCACCTCTTGATCCTCCCCATCAATTACTAACTGTACCATAGAAGAAATGGCATATTGGGCGAATAACTCGGGTATACTTACTGATCTCAATATCAGGATGTTATCAAAGTATACTGGATTGTTACCAGAATAGGGGTTATCACGGATTTAGGACTTTAATTTAATGACATTACTGAAAGAGCTAAACACCCATATCCCTGTCTCTCCCCCACAACCTCCAAAACGGGGAACAAGGCAGCTCTGAAGACGATCAAATCAAGTGTGTCGACTCAGAGTGAGACAGTACAGCTTCAAAAGTAATGTTGATCTACTCACAACTTCACGTAAACCTAGCGGAGCCCCCAGCAAACCGCACCCCCCGCCCCCCACCTCTCAATCCCGAGTCCCGGGTGGGGCAGCACCCCCACCCCGGGGCCTTCCCGCCGGCCGCCCGGAAAACGCGGAGCGCGGAACCGGAGCGACCCTCGGTGGCCCCGGGACGGGCATGCTCAGTAGACCCACAGGTCTTGTTTTACTCGGAAGCCGGTCGCGGCCCCCGCCCCCTCCCGCCCCGCTCGGGAGTCGGGAGAAGCGGACATTTTATCCTTCTTGGCAATCTGCTCCCTTTCGAGTCCTTCGTCTCCTCTCTGCGTCCTCCCAGTTCTCGCCCATCGGGGTCTGGTAGGGCCGGGAGTGTAGATCTCCGGGGTGGGGGTAGCGGAGTGGGATCCGACAAATCACTCACCCTTAGCCGCGAACCCGGGACGAGAAGGGGCGGGGGAGTGGGGCGGAGTGATTTGGAGAGGACTCTACTGTACCCGAAGGTGTGCGTGTGCCCGACCCCCCGAGACCCCCACCCTGACGCGGCACCCCTGCTCCGACCCGGCGAGGCGCGCGCAGCTGCGCCCGGGCCCGTCCTCATCTCACCCCCATTCTGCCCCTTCGCTATTTCTCAATGACTGGCGCTGGGAGGACACTTCCGACGGGGGAGGGAGAGGGTGTCATTAGCGCTCGGTTTATCAGTTCCTTCCGGTCTGCCGGAGCCCTGCCCCGCGCGCCTCCGGGCCGCGCCTTGGGCGCGCTGGTGCCTTTATGATGATGTTTAAATACGCAGTCCCGTGTGCCAGTGTGTGCCAAGCGAGTTCGTAGCCCAGCTGTCTCCCCCAAGACCCGCAGGCCGGAATGGAAACTCAAGCTCTCTCGTAATGAAGGGGATGATGCAAACTTAGTAACTGACCCGGCGGCCGGGAACGGCGCCCTCCCCCACCCGGCGCGCGGCGTCCCGGCCCGGGCATGAATGGCTGGAGCCAGATTGCACAATCCGCCGGGTATAAATAGCCGGCGGGCGGGCTGCTGACGCGCTCGCTCGCTCGTACCGTTATCGTGCAATACTTCAGCCCCGAAGCAGTTCACTCCCAGGTCATTTTCCCTTTCAGCTGCAATGCTGGGATTTTAAATAGCCGAGATGAAAGGCTCTTCTCCCTGCCTCCCTCCTCCCTGGAGTTCATTTATTATGAATGAACCGCCAACCTCGCGGCTTCCGGAGGTACTTTACTCCACTCCAGGTAGGAGAAAGACTCAATGTCACGGCCGCGGTCCACCCATGCTTGTCTGGGTGCACGCGCCGGGGAGGGAGAGAAAGCAGGAAATGATCGACAGGCCTGGGAAACCTTGTCGAGAAAATGTAACCGCTTAGGGTTTTCCTCTGGAGTTTCAATTTTTAACTCTGCAAGACTCGGTCATTTTAAGAGTGGGTTATGCAAAAGGTCTTTCGACTGCGGCTGCTTGCTCTCCCCCCCCGTGGGCCGCAGCGTCTGTGCAGGTGCAGTTTCATTCAGAAGAACTGGTTCCCTTCCCCTGGGAGGCAGCAAACACTCTAAGAGCCTTAGGGATGTTGGAAGGTTGGGGAGAAATGCTAGCCCAGCCAGTTTGGTCATTTTCTTGTTCTAGAACTCTTCTTAGAAGCCTCCGCTATGTGCAAAACTGAGAAAATCTAAAAACATACTCTTTCCAACTGTATTTTACAAATTTGTGGTCCTTGAAAGTATACAGAACTTTCTTTCCCCCTTCTCTTTAACACCAAATTTCAACTTAATTTCTCAAAATAAAATTACCGGTTCCTCACAGATTTCTGGCCTGTGAAAGGCAACGGTCAGGCTCATTATTTTTCAAATTGGATGCTCAGTTTTTTCCTGCATTTAAAATTCGAGGTACTCCATGAGGCAATGGTTCCTGCCCTCTAGGAGTTCCATCAGATGGGGCAATAGGCCTGTAGATAAAACGTTAGGGCAGCAATTGTCCACCTTCTTCATCTCATGGCACACATAAACTAATTAGTAAAATTCTCTGGCACACCAAAAAATACATTTTTTTTTTGCTGATTGAACAACAAAAAAGGTATAATATTGATTCATTCACACATGGATGGTTATTGTTGTGTTGGTTCACATTTTTAAAAAATATACTTTTATTGATTTCAGAGAGGAAGGGAGAGGTAGATAGAAACATCAGTGGTGATAGAAACATCAATGGCGCCTCCTGCACACCCCACACTGGGGTCAAGCACGAAACCCCTGCATGTGCCCCTAGTTCAGTGATGGCGAACCTATGACATGCATGTTAGAGGTGACACGCGAACTCATTTTTTTG
The DNA here is from genome assembly GCF_014108235.1 of Myotis myotis. NCBI lineage: Eukaryota > Metazoa > Chordata > Mammalia > Chiroptera > Vespertilionidae > Myotis > Myotis myotis. The sequence goes on along the minus strand of NW_023416318.1, from coordinate 17,180,121 downwards.
GTTGATTTTTCTTTGTTAAATGGCATTTAAATATATAAAATAAATATCAAAAATATAAGTCTTTGTTTTACTATGGTTGCAAATATCAAAAAATTTCTATATGTGACACGGCACCAGAGTTAAGTTAGGGTTTTTCAAAATGCTGACACGCCGAGCTCAAAAGGTTCACCATCACTGCCCTAGTTCATAGGTCAACCCTCAACCATTGAGCCACGCCAGTGACAATCTAAGGAAAAAGAAGTCAGTGCCCCTGATTAAATAGTCAGGTATTGCATGTTTTAAGAATTCTTGAGGCACACCTGTGGAAAATCGTTGCTTAAAGGCAATGGAGTAACCATTCTAAAACATGGTGTAAGCAGAAGAGGAAGCAGAGATCTGCCCAGAGGAAGGGGTGTTGGAGCCAAAACGTGAAGGAGGGTGAGAGTGCTGATAGACAACTGGAAGTGAAAGATCTTCTGAGATAGCCCAGTGAGCAAAAAGGCCCAGAGAAGTGAAACAGTATGAGGGAGGGGGGTAGCAGAAAGGCCATGGGAAAGGGTAGGAGCCAGGTCAGGAAGGCCACGCAGGCCACCTGAAAGGAGATTAGACTATCTTGAAATCATGGAACCTTTTGTAACCCGTTCACAGCTGATCTTTGTCCAGTCCCAGTTCATTGCTGTGGCCCCCCCCATAGTAATGCAAATATAGGGCAAGCGGACATCCATTGTTATGGGGTTAGGGCAGCCGTGGGCAAACTACGGCCCCTCGGGCCAGATCCGCCCGTTTGAAATGAATAAAACTAAAAAAAAAAAAAAGACCGTACCCTTTTATGTAATGATGTTTACTTTGAATTTATATTAGTTCACACAAACACTCCATCCATGCTTTTGTTCCGGCCCTCCGGTCCAGTTTAAGAACCCATTGTGGCCCTTGAGTCAAAAAGTTTGCCCACCCCTGGGTTAGGGCATGAAACCAAATTCACAAACTGACAGCCCCTAGGACAGATAATGCCCCAGATAAGTTTTGTTTTGCCTGCGGAAAAAAAAATAATAATCTAGCTAACAGTTTAAAATCAGAGTATTTCACATAAAAAAAATCAAGATTTTGGGGCTCCTCCGGAAAAAACTATAGATGTGGCTGCTGTGAATTACTGAGTGATTGTTGCCAAGTGATGGCTGTCCTGCCTGTCAGGCTTCTGGCTCCTTTAGGCATTTGAGTTCTTGACCTCTGGCATAAAAGAACCTTTTGTGAATGGATCAAGACCTCCACTCTGAGCCCCAGGTAGGTAGAGCTTGTTGTTAGGTCTGATCAAGCAATTGCATTGACACCCCTCCCCCAGGAACTGACTTTTCAGGCCATTTCACTATGGACCTTCCTTTTGCTGAGACCACATTTCACTTGCAGCTACCACATTCCATGATCTTCCCTCCGGGTATGCATAAAGAAGTCTCCGCCCAGAAAAAGCCCGCCAAAAGTTCTTTAAAAGCTGCTGGCTCCCGTCACTGGGTGCTGGAGCCATCCAGGCTCAGCCACCTGGTGTGCGGATGATGGAGTAAATAAATTCATGATCCCTCCATTCTGGCCCCGTGCATTCCTCGTTCCTCTTTCAGCGACCTAACCCTTGTCACTGGGTATAGCAATTTGCGTGAGAGACCCTGGGCTTAGGAGTAAAGACACCAATCTCCAATCTTCTGCTCCAAGATTCTGTATTATACAGTTAGCCACTGGGCAGGGTGGATTAACTTGGGCTCAGCCCCAGCCCAGTGGCAGGAACAATGAGGCCCCTAAAATAACAACTAACACGTATCTTCAGCTCAGACTCTGTTTCTAGGAAACTCAACCTAGGCTCTCTGCCAACAGGACAGCTGGGAGTTCAAGTGATCAACTGGAAAAATTACCAAATAGGATCATGTTTGTACCCCAAATTTGTGGAGCTGCTCAGACAAGTTATATAAACAAAGGTTTTAAGCAGGCAGTACTAGACTCAGATGTACCTTTTTAATAGGTTACTCCAGGCATGTAAGATAGTTGGTAGGGAGCAAAGCAAAGACTGGTTAGAAAGAAATGTTCTTCTTCCATGACAAGAATAACAATGCCTGACAAAACACAGTGGCAATGGCCATGGAGAGGGAAAACCAATTCCAAAGACACAGATGGGGTCGAAATGTCTTGGCTTTATCATCTATTGGATATGGGGACTAATGGCGAGGTCTGGGATGGCTTCCAAGTTTTTGACTTGGGAAATTGGATGGAACTTAGTCCCTTTAACATGATAGGGTAACAGGTGGGGAGAAGGAAAAATGGCTTGGTCACTCTCAAGATGGAGATGTAATAGACAGTTGCCACCACTCAACTCTGGGACTCACAAAGTAGGTCAGGGATTGAGGGACCTAGGGAGACCAAAACAGAGGGAAGCAGAACCTAGAGATAGAGATGGAGAGACAAGAGAGACATTGCCCTGAGGATATCATTTGAGCAATTGGAGTCAATCTTGCCTGAAGATGATTTGGACTTTTTTTTTCTACCCAGAGAGGAAGGGAGGGGGGGGGGTGGGGGGGGGGAGAGAAACATGAATGATGAGAGAGAATCTTTGATCAACTCCCTCCTGCACGCCCCCTATTAGGGATTGAGCCCGCAACCTGAGCATGTGCCCTTGACCAGAATCAAACCCGGGTCCCTTCGGTCCGCAGGCTGACGTTCTGTCCACTGAGCCAAACCAACTACGGCAAGGAGTTTCAATAGAGATTCTGATTTAATAGAGCGAACCTCTCCTGGGAAGTTAAATACAATAGGAATTATACTGATGTCTCTTTTTTGCCTCAGCATCCCACTGTCACCCCCTTAATTCACATTTGCAGCTCCCTTCCACTCTTAACATCATGCCTCATTTTTATTGCCTTTGCTCCTCCGCCCCGTTCTTCTGTAAAGATCATAACTGAGAAAGGAAGCGTAACAATGTAAGAGAATCAGAGCTTTTAGAATTAGAAGAAAATGGAAGATATGTTTGTGACAACTGTGGCTCCAATAAACCAAACATGTCACCCAAGCTTTTTGTAATGGATAAAGAGGAAAGAGAACAAAGCTCATTATGAGATGGCCCCTGTATCAGTAAGCTTTTGCGTACTGATACAGGGACCATATCAAAATTTTGTGGCTTCAAGCAATAAGCATTTTATTATTTCTCATGAGGCTCTGGTCAACTTGGTGGTTCTTCTGGCCTCTGCCAGCTCATCTGGGGCAGGATGGTCCAGGATGGTGTCTCAAATATCTGGTGACCGGCAGGCTAACTGGTCTGGTAGGCCCTGAGCTGGGCCAGTTCACTGATGCCACATGATCTGTTATCCTCCAGCAGGCCAGCCCAGATTCGATCACATGATGGTGGTGGCAATGTTCCCAGATCAGCAAGGGACGGCAAAACCCGAAGTGCAGGCCTCTGCTTTCTGTCACATTTGTTAATATCCCATTAGCCGAAGTAGTCACATGGCCAACCCAGGGTCAAGAGTCAAGGAGCAGTGAAGTGTAGACTCTCCTTCTTAATGAGAGGAGTGGCAAAGTCACATGGCAAGGGATGTGCATACAAAGATGAGAGGACTTTGTGACCATTTGTTACCATCTACTTTAGTCTCTAGCCCAAACTTCACAGTTAGAGAAGGGTATAAGAATAGTCATTGATCACATATATTTGGTAAGTATTGTATATTTTAGTACACAAATATTTAATAAACATTTTATGAAGTATACTATAAGTACATATATTTTTATATAAGCATCATATATTTGCATCTAGATATACTATTTAGATATAGGAGTACTATTGATAGGATTAACTATCTTTACAGTTACTGACTTATGACCAAGTAACTAAAACTGCTTAATGTTTAGCAGATTTGTGCATGTTATAGAACTCTTCACAATTAATTTAATGAATGAAGAAAGAGATCTTACAAGCTTAGTATGCTTGCCCCTCTTTCTCAGCATGAAAATCCTATCCCTTATAGATCTTATTTTTAAAATAGGTATATTCTTAAAGAGATCTGGGTAATTAAAATGTTTGTAAACCAAAGCACATATTAAAAAACACTAGGGAGCCCTAACCGGTTTGCTCAGTGGATAGAGCGTCGGCCTGAGGACTGAAGGGTCCCAGGTTTGATTCCGGTCAAGGGCATGTACCTGGGTTGCGGACACATCCCCAGTAGGAGGTGTGCGGGAGGCAGCTGATCCATGTTTCTAACTCTCTATCCCTCTCCCTTCCTCTCTGTAAAAAATCAATAAAAATACAAAAAAAACAAAACACTAGGGAAACTTTATCTAAAGTTACTGTATATTGAATAATTTGGAAAAGCAAATAATCATCCCTTAATTTGTTCAGAATATCAACTCGGATTTTATACATACGTTTGAGATTAAAGCAAGCCTCACTTGTGTACTTTTTTGTTGATGGCAGGGGTGGTGCTTATGGCGGTGGCTATGATGATGAGGGTGTTGATGGTTGTGAGAGTGGAGGTGTTGAGAGGTGGTGATGAAAGTGGAGGTGGTGGTGATGGTTATGAAAATGATGGTGGTTGAAGTGGTAGAAGGATCTGAAACAGAAACCTTCAGTTTACCGCAGTGTTTCCTGGTGGCCCTCTTACCAGGTCCCAGACTGTATAGATAACTGGGCACATACATTGAAGAAAGGAATAGAAAAACAATTAAAAGCCCTGGCTGGGTGGCTCAGATGATTAGAGAGTCGTCCTGATAAGCCAAGGTTGTGGTTTCGATCCCTAGTCATGGCACATACAAGAAGCGACCAGTGAATGCAGGAATGAGTGGAGCAATAGATCCATCTCTCTCTCTCTCTCTCTCTCTCTCTCTCTCTCTCTCTCTCTCTCACACACACACACACACACACACACACACACACACTTCTCCTCCTTCTCTTCTTCTCTCCCTCTCTCTCCTCTCTAAAATCAATTTAAAAAAGAGAGAGAGAGCAAAAATGGATAAAATGAAGCATGAGATGCCCTGTAGGCTAAGCAACATCCCACAATGTCAGGAGAGCCGTTTCTACACCTTTGTAATTGAATATTGGCTTATTTACACCCCCTTCCCACCAGATTGTAAGCTCACTGAGAGCAGGACTACATCGTATTTTTTAAGAAAATCAGTCCAGAGTCACTGTGGCACATAGTGGGTGCCTATTGTACTTCCTGAGTAAATGAATGACAAGCCACCATGGCTTGCCTCCTTCCTTTCTCTCTAAAAGTGCATGTTGCCCCCATGGCATCAGAGAAAGTGCCCTTCTTAATGACTTATGCTTTGCTGCTCCAGCTTGCTAGTGTCAGATGAGGGCTGGGAAGGTCCCAGTTGAACAGTAAAATAAAATCATGGCGTGGTAGAGGTCAAAGGACATTAAAGAACCATCTGTTTTAAGATGAGGAAATTGGGGCCCAGATAAGCCAAGTGACTCAAATAAGACCACACAAATTGGGTCATATCCAGAACCATGACTCAGAGACTCAAAGTTCAGATTCCATAACCAAGGTGCCTTTGTTGGAATAATACCCCTGGCACTTCTAATTGTGCTGGTGGGAAGCAATGTTGCTTACCAATATTGTAGCTCATTCACGAAGGAGAAAATGAAGACTTTTAGCTTAACAAAGACTACTCAGGGAGAGCTAAGTCTATATCTTGCATTATGGCTCACATTAAATTCTACTGGACACTGCTGATTTAGGGCAGTAGTGGTAATTCCCTTCTCCGGTTCTTGGTTTAAGAGTGGCTATGATTTTTTAAAAATATATATTTTATTGATTTTTTTACAGAGAAGGGAGAGGGATAGAGAGTTAGAAACATTGATGAGAGAGAAACATCGATCAGCTGCCTCCTGCACACCCCCTACTGGGGATGTGCCTGTAACCAAGGTACATGCCCTTGACCGGAATCGAACCTGGGACCCTTCAGTCTGCAGGCCGATGCTCTATCCACTGAGCCAAACCGGTTAGGGTGGGTGTGGCTATGATTTTTAATTTCAACTGAGTGTCGTTTGCTTCCCTGTTTTTCCTTAAACTGAACTGTCACAGTGCAGCCAATAAAATTCCGGAAGGTGTCTGCTAGGGAAATTCGGGGAAAGATTTGAATGCCTGAAAACAAAAAAAGATGGGGTGAGAGGGATGCCCCCTTCCCGCCTTAGACATTCTTGGGTGCGGCAGTGATGTTCACTACCTCGCTGTCAGATAGACTTTCTTGGGGAGAGCCAAGAAAGTCAAAGGAAAGCTGACCCAGAACCCTGAATTTGCTGAGCTACTGAGTTAACCAGAATTGGAATCCACCTCCTTCAGGACTTCATGTTATGTGAAATAGTAAATATTTATTATTTAAGCCACTTTTTATCAGTGTCCTGTTACTTATGGCCAAAGTAACTGATTCACATCATATTCATCTGTTGTGTGCACAGCACTCCCTGTTTTTAGGAAGTTCCAGTGTTAAGTCAGCAGGTGTCTGGTTGATTTGCTGCCTTGCAGAGAGGATCAATAGGGTCAACTTCTAGATAAATCTGTTTTTTTTTGTTTTGTACATATATATATATTTTAAATTAAATTGATTGGAGTGGCATTGGTCAACATGAACATATAGGTTTCAGGTGTGGGTTTCTATATTATAAGATCTGTATATTATACCATGTGCCCACCACCCAAAGCCAAATCTCCTGTCACCTTAACCCTTCTCCGCCTACCCCCTTCTCCCTGGCAACCACCACACTGCTGTTTGTGTTCATGAGTTTCAGCTTGACATCCCATAGGAGTGAAATCTTATGGTTCTTAGCTTTTTCTAACGGACTTATTTCACTTAGCACAATGTTCTCAAGGTCCACCCATGTTAGCACATCTCTTTGAGATGTCATCTGCTGACTTTTGTAGGCTGAGGAATTTTTGTTGCTGTTCATGTAACAACTAAACATTGGGCAATCTACAAAAACATAAAAACCTCTGGCCTCTGTGCTTACAAGCAAACATGCATGCTTGTAACATATGCTTGTGGTTGAAGTTCAATGGTTTTTGTTCCATTGTTACTTGTGATTATAAAAATAAGTCCTGTTTATCATACAAACATTGAAAGTGTAAAAGAAGAAAAAAAGTGTAAAAAAGTAGAGTGAAGAAAATAACCTCCCAGCAATCCCACCATTTAGATGTGTCCTCTGTTAATATTTTAAATGTATCTTTGTAGACTTTTTCTATTTATAGTGTATATTTGATTTAAAAAACTATATAGCATATACTTTAATTAAATAACATCACGCTTAAGTACCTTTTGGTGACCCCTTAAAACCACACCAGTGCTCTGGCCGGGCAGCTCAGTTGGTTAGAGTGCCATCCTGCCGCAGCAAGGTTTCAGGTTTGATCCCTGGCCAGGGCACATATTAGAATCAGCCAATGAATGCATACATAAGTAGAAAAAAATAGATGTTTCTCTCTCTCTCTCTCTCTCTCTTTCTCTTTCTCTCTCTCTCTCTTTTCTAAAAAATTATTTAAAAACCCCTAAGCTCTGGCTGGTGTGGCCCAGTTGGTTGGAGTGTTGTCCCATATACCAAAAAGGTTGCGGGCATCTTCAGCAATAATATGCATGTGTTCAGAGTCCTAAATTTCTTTCAATTACATTTTATGTTCAATATTCTTCTGTATTCTTTTTTTAAATCCTCACTCAGGGATATTTTTCCATTGATTTTTTTTTTTTTTTAGAGAGAGAATGGAAGAGAGAGGGATGGACAGAGAGAAATATCGATGTGAGAGAAACACATTGATTGGTTGCCTTCTGCACGAGCCCCTAGCAAGGCTTGGACCAGGGAGGAGCCTGCAACCGAGGTATGTGCCCTTGACCAGAATCAAACCTGGGACCCTACAGTCTGCAGGCCCATGCTCTATCCACTCAGCCAAACCAGCTAGGGCTGTGTATTCATTTTATCTTGATACTTGCTGTCACGTAGATGCATAATCTCGATTTTCCTATCTCTTCTTTAAAAAAAAATTTTTTTTTTATTGATTGATTTGAGAGAGAGAGGAAGGGAGAGATAGAGAAAACATCAATTTGTTGTTCCACTTATTTATGCATTCATTGGTTGACTCCTGTATGTGCCCTGAGCAGGGAGTGAACCGGCAACCTAGGTGGGTCCAGACAATGCTCTAACCAACTGAGCTACCCAACCAGGGCTTCTATCTCTTCTTCCTTATTTCCATTCCCTCCTAATCCCGCCATGGTCTAGCTTTTGTCCTCACCACCATACACAAGCTGCTCCTTGGTTAGGACACTTCATCTGATTGCCAAATCTGGTGGTCTTTCTTGATTTGTCAACTTAACATAGCTGACCACTTCCACCTTCTTGAAACTCTTCCTCCAGTACTTCCCATGACCCAAACATCTGGTTCCTCTTTACCTATCTGTTTATTCATTTATTCAGCAAAATTTTATAGAGAACCTGTGTTAAGTGTTGTCATAAGGGCATGCAATAGTATGACGAAGCTAGCATCTATTGAGTGCTTACCAAGTACCAGGCAATATTTTGACATTTTAAACACTTCAGTCTCACCAAAGCAGGGGCTAGCACTTTTCTTAAATATTTTTGGCTCTGCAGGCCCTATGGTCTATGTTGCAACCACTCGACTCTACCATTGTAGTATGGAAGTGGCCATGGACAATATATAAACAAATGTGTGTGGCTGTGTTCCAATAAAACTTTATTTTATTTTTTTAAAATATATTTTATTGATTTTTTACAAAGAGGAAGGGAGAGAGATAGAGAGTTAGAAATATCAATGAGAGAGAAACATTGATCAGTTGCCTCCTGCACACCCCCTACTGGGGATGTGCTTGCAACCAAGGTACATGCCCTTGACCGGAATCAAACCTGGGACCCTTCAGTCCTCAGGCCGATGCTCTATCCACTAAGCCAAGCTGGTTAGGGCAATAAAACTTTATTTATAAAACAGGTGGCTAATTTGGCCCACAGGCTATAGTTTGCCAATCCCTGCTCTAAATTCTAAGTTCCACCATGCTGGAATTTTTGTCTTCTTTGTTATATGATAGTCAGTAAATATTTGGTGAACGAATATTCTTCTTCTAAAGTAGGAACTATTCTCATCTTCATTTTACAAACAAGGAAACTGAAGCACAGAGGTTAAGTCACATGCCCAAGTTCACCAACTGGTAAGTGACAAATCCAGGATCTATGCCCACAGCATCTGGCATCAGAGCCTGTCCTCTTAACCAGCACACTCTACAGTGGTGGCACAGAGGGGAAGGTCATCAGCTATTCTCACAGATGTCTGGAGAGGTTATTTTAACTGGATCTTGAAGAATTTACTAGGACGTGGAAACTGCAGATTTGGTACAAAATGGCTTTCTGAGCAAACTGGCAGCAAAGGAAGAAAGTTCCTTAGGAAATACATTCACTTTCCAGTAACTCACATCTCTGGACATAGGGTTTGAGATGTAAAGTCGTGAAGATGAGTCTAAAGGAGTTATGTGGGGGCCTTGGATAGCATCTGAACAAATTTGGATTTTAACTTGGTGGCAGATGGGCTACTGCAGTGCTTTGAGCATAGGAAAGAATGGCCATATTTGCATTTTAGGTCAATTTTTAAAGTTACATGTTATTTTAAAATTATGTGAGACATGCATATTGCACAACATCCAGAAGCTGAGGTCTTCCCGCAGGCCTTCAGCCTCCCGTGTACAGTCGCAGGCGTGCTGTTTCGTTAGAAAGGCAACTTGCACTTATAGTGAGAAGAACCGATTGGGTGGAGGTGTGCTGTATGTCCTGCCAATTAAATTAACTTACTTAGTAAATCGATTTAATTTTTGTCTTCAGGGTGGATGATAATGGAAAAAGGTTGAGAAAGATTGCTGTACACCTTTACAAATAGTTCCTCTATTAAATCCTCTTCAAATGACTCAGGTTGACTGTGCATCTGTGTCTGCCCAGATGGCTAAATGATAATGGATAGTGAGGCTTGGGTAGAAGATAGTTATCCACGTGGTACATGATCATAGAGAAAGGACAGCACACCATTTTGGTAATAAGCATGGACTGCTGGGATTAGAGTCCTAGCTCTGCCATTTATTAGCTCTGTGACCTTAACCTCTCTGCGAAATGGGCATAATAATGGTACCTATCTCTTCATGGTTGTAAGAATATCCCTCAGTGTGTGTTAGCTGTTCTTCAAAGAGTGGACGGTAAGAGCTTCAAAGGAGAAGGGAGTTTTGCATGGTACATGGGAAATGTCAACCGCGCTTCCCGTGCCCATGGGTTGGGGTATGGGAAAATGAGTAGCATCCTTTCTAGAATTCAGTAAAGAAGAAAGTTCCTTTGGGAATGCACTCATTTTTGCAGTTAAGGTTAAGAAAGGAGCGAGGAGAGTAAAGGTGGAAAGAAGTTTATTTACAATTGAATGGAGGTCCCTGCTGGCCACGGAGGAAAGATTGGGAAAGAAGAGGGTAGAAGGTGGAGAGAAAGCCCAGAACAGGATGGCAGATGAGAGACTAGGGTAAGGGAGAAAGACCTGGCCAGAGGTAGGGTCACCATGACAACACAGGCTGGGCAGGACAGGGAGTGGGAAACTGTGGACATATCCAGCCAGCTACCTTTTTTTGTGAAGTTCACAAGCTAAGAATAGTTTTTACATTTGCAAATGTGTTTCCTTTTTAACATTGAGAGTAAGAATAACATTTCACAAGACATGAAAATGATGTGAAATTCAATGTCAGTATCCATAAATAAAGTTTTATTGGACCAAAGCATGCCAATTCATTTACATAGAGTCTATGGTTACTTTCACACCACCGCAACGGAGTTAAGTAGATGCGACAAAGACTAAATGCCCACATAGCTGAAAATATTTACTATCTGGTCCTTCATAGAAAAAGCATGCCAGCCTCTGCTCTAGTACATCGTTCCCAGTCTGCAATATGAATGGCACCCCCTGGAGTTGTGCAACAGAGGGCCCTAGGAGCACTCATTTTAGATGGGAAAAAGGATTAGCAGGAGGAGAGGCAAGGATGGAATTACGTGGCCTCCTGGCTTTTTTGGAATGTGGGCACAAAGTTGTTTTGTCGGGACAAAGCAAGGCTGTCAGCCCTGATTCAAGCCACTAACTGAGGATACTACTGCTTGCCCACATTGTTGTTCCTTATTAACAGAAGACTGATTTTATCAAGATGATTATGTGCCCTATTAAAAACAATCTTGAATAAGAAAAGTACTCAGAGAATGATGCGAATGTGTCAAAAGGACACAGAGCCTGCTTAAAGAGGCTTCTAATGGCCAATCTGTGACAATTTGAACACCCAAATAAAGTATGATAGTAGTGGACTGTAACACATGGAATAGAAGAGGAAACTCTGAATCCACACTGAAAAGACCAAACAAGTAAGTAAATTGAGGAGGAAGAAAAGTTCTTCTATATCAAGGGTGGGGAACCTTTTTCTGCCAAGGGCTATTTGAATATTTATAACATCATTTGTGGGCCATACAAAATTACCAACTTAAAAATTATGTTGCTATGAAAAAAGCTCCTAGATTTATTGCATTTTGAGTCCCACCTGCGGTTGCCTTGGCAGGGCCAGACCAAATTATTTGGCCCCCAGGCCGGACATTCCCCACCCCTGTTCTCTATGATGGAAGACAAACTAATAAGTTATGGAATGAATGACAAAACTAGAAAAAAATCACCATTTTGCAATCACCATGTTATTATTTTAGGCAAGAATTATTGATGGATGCTAAAACTACCAGGTGAAATTTTGATGAAAAAACATGATGTTTAAATCACCTCAGAGCATCTCCTGCAGATTCTTACTTTATTTTCAAAGTGTAAAATAGTAACTCTGTAGTAGGGAAACCTGCCTAATACTACCACTTTCACCAAGTGATCAAAGTTAATATCGCTAGTAACAGGACAAATCGAAATTAGGTGCCTCCTAATGTGATGCGCTGAGGACACCACTTCATTTCTGTAGTGTTCCTGCTGAAAATGTGTAACCCAAAGTATGAGGGAACATCAGATAAATCCAAGTAAGGGCTTCTCTAAAAAGTGATCTTCAAAAATGTCAATGATATGGAAGATCAAGACACACTGAACAACTTTCTAGATTAAAGTGGACTAACGCAACATGACAGCAAAATGTGATCCTGGATTGGTTACTGGACCAGAAAGGATTTTTTTTTTTTCTCCTTACAACAAAAGGCATTAGTGAGACAGCTGGCAAAGCTGTAGATTAAACAAAAGCATTGTATTAATGTTAATGTTCTGATTTTGATCATTGTACTAGGTTACATAAGAGAAGATCCTTATTTTTAGGAAGCGACACTGAAGTATGTAGGAGTAAATGTGCCTGACAGAGAGAGAATGATAAAGTAAATGTGGCAAATGTTAATATTTGGAAATTTTAAAACTTGGGGGAAAGGGTATACAGGACTTCCTCATGTTATTTTTGCAAGTTTTCTGCCATTTTTTAAATTATTTCAAAACAAAATTTTTTTAAAAAAACACCTGGTCTCCCCCAGGTACCCATGGAGTGAAATATTCATATCCTTAATCCTGGCTGATGAGTTGTAGTTTTTAGTCTAATGCAGCAATTTGCAACTGGTGTGAAGAATTTTTAAAACATGCAATACTGCCCTGGCCAGTTTGGCTCAGTGGATAGAGCATCGGCCTGCGACTGAAATGTCCCAGGTTTGATTCCTGGTCAGGACACATGCCCGGGGTTAGGAGATTGATCCCCAGTAGGAGGTGTGCAGGAGGCAGCCAATCAATGATTCTCTCTCATCATTGATGTTTCTATCTCTCTCCCTCTCCCTTCCTTTCTGAAATCAATAAAAATATATTTAAAACAAAACAAAACATGCAAGACCTGACTACTGAGTCAAGGGCACTGACCTCTTTTCCCTTAGATTGTCAAATAAAAAAAATGACATCAGCCAACACGACATTGGCTACCCGCTGTGAATGAATCAAAATTATACCAATTTTTCTTTTGGTCAGATCTGCAAAAAATTTATTTTTTATTTTTTGGTGTGCTGCAGAATTTTAGTAGTTAGTTTATGTGTGCCTTGAAATGAAAAAGGTTGAAAATTGCTGGTCTAATGGACAGTGCTTCTCAGAAAACTGTTTTTTTTTTTCTGATAAAAAGGGAAATACTTGGCAAATGCCTTTTGCCCTTTGCCCTTCTCCTTCTTTGTGACTGGAATGGAAATGGATGTGGAGTAGCCATCTCCACGCACAAGGAAAAAAGGAACTGAAGGAGCTGAGTCTTGATGGCTCCGTGAAGCCCTGCCTGCACTGCCCTCTGGGTAACAGGCTGATTGGCCACTGCACTCAGGTTTCTGTCATATGCAGCCAAATGCAATTCCAAATGAGCTAGAACATCTAAGGCTCCCAGTGGTGTTTAGAGTTTGTGTGGCTTTGCTTCTCAGTCTTCTTCATAGGCAACTGCTGCCAACTGCCCCTTAAATTAGTTGGTATTCCCTAAATTTGGATTCGCGGCCTTCTCTTCTCTCTATATGATCCCCTTTTACCTCATCCACCTCTACTCACCATTTAAACTCTGATGACTCTCAAATTACTGTCTCTGGCCTGGAATTTTCTCCTGAATTAAATAAAGATCACACATCCAGCCACCTACTGGACGCCGATGCCTATGGTTCCTGGTCACTGCAGTCGTTACCAAGCTGAACTCTCTTTTCAGTCTCTCTCTCCACTTTCCAACTGAGGCAGGAGAGTAGGAAGCTAGGAAAATTCCTTGGCAAGTGGAACGGGGAAACTAGAACAGAGCTGAACAAACTGGCTGAGCAATTTACAGCCAGATGCGGAAGGTCACCGGAAGGTCACGGGGTGGCAAGCCCCCGGAGCCTACCAATGGGCAAAACTGGTGCCAGACCTTGCCTCAGGGGGGCCTTTCTCCCCCAGCACATCACTGGTCAAGCGGTTTAGTCCCCCTGACCTTTCATATCACTGGTCCTGTGGTTTAGAGCCCGCCCCCTTGACCTTTTCTCTCTATAGATAATATCTAGACCTCAGTTGTATTTTAGCCCCAGGCCCAGAAAAGCAGCAAAACCAGGTGGGGGTCACCAGGACCAGTTGCAATGACTAATGACCCCCTGCCCTGGTGTTGACCAATCAGTGGAGACCATGACCTTGAAAGGGCACACCCAGAAAAGCTGATGAATATTCTTTTTTTTTTTTAATTAAATCTTTATTGTTCAGATTATTACATTTGTTCCTCTTTTCCCCCCCCCCCATAACTCCCCTCCTCCCAGTTCCCGCCCCACCCTCCGCCCTCACTCCCCACCCACTGTCCTCATCCATAGGTGCACGATTTTTGTCCAGTCTCTTCCCGCATCTCCCACACCCCTTTCCCCCCCAGGAATAGTCAGTCCATTCCCTTTCTATGTCCCTGATTCTATTATAATCAACAGTTCATTCTGTTCATCAGATTATTTATTCACTTGATTCTTAGATTCACTTGTTGATAGATGCATATTTGTTGTTCATAATTTGTATCTTTACCTTTTTCTTCCTCTTCCTCTTCTTAAAGGATACCTTTCAGCATTTCATATAATCCTGGTTTGGTGGTGATGAACTCCTTTAGCTAGAAAAGCTGATGAATATTCTATTGCGATCCTCCCATGAAACCTCCCCTAAACTCCCAGCCTTTGAAACCCTCAAGGCCAAGGATCCAGCTCATGCTCTCCCTCCAGGGAGCACACCTGTCCCCTTCCTTCCCCCTCTTCTTTCCTGACAGGCCTGCATATCCTAAACTCTAAAACCCCATGAGAATGGCAACCAGTGGAGCAATGGGCAGTGGCGGCTCGTTCCAGGCTAACCCCTGGAACCTGTCTCCAAAGCCCCCTTTCTCTGGCTTTCCAGTGAACCAGAGCAGCCTGCCTCAGCCAGTGATGGCGAACCTATGACACACGCGTCAGAGGTGACACGCGAACTCATTTTTTTGGTTGATTTTTCTTTGTTAAATGGCATTTAAATATATAAAATAAATATCAAAAATATAAGTCTTTGTTTTACTATGGTTGCAAATATCAAAACATTTCTCTATGTGACACGGCACCAGAGTTAAGTTAGGGTTGTTCAAAATGGTGACACGCTGAGCTCAAAAGGTTCGCCATCACTGGCTAGGCTCTCTCCTGTTGCTTCTTCCATCTGAAGCCCTTCCTTGTTGCAGTCCCCTCAGCTTTAATAAATGCACTTTCAAAATCACCTGGACTCGTATTGTGAGATCTCTCCTGCACGAAGTCAACAGCCGCCCCAGGGCCGCTCTGGGCCTGCTCTCCTTTCTGGTAGCGCAGCCATCATCCAACCACGTTCCCAAGTCAGAAACTCAGGAACCAGCCTTTCCTCTTCCTACTTTCTCCCCCACTGCATGCAATTACTCATCCAGATTTTGATGACTCCATCTCCTGAAGTTTCTGAATCCATTTCCTTCCCTTTATTCTTATTATCTGGGTAGATGCCTCATCCTCTTTCACTGCCATTTTTTTCGTGAATCTTCTAAACAATCTCCCTGTCTCTGTCCTCCTAATATGTCCTGCTGTCTATTATCTTTCTAAAATGTAAATAAGATCACCATACTTCCTACTTAAAGATTTCCTGTCAGCCCTAGGCGGTTTGGCTCAGTGGATAGAGCGTCGGCCTGTGGACTGAAGGGTCTTGGATTTGATTCCGGTCAGGGGCATGTACCTTGGTTGTGGGCACATCCCCAGTGGGGGGTGTGCAGGAGGCAGCTGATAGATGTTTCTCTATGTTTCTCCCTTCCTCTCTGTAAAAGAATCAATAAAATATATTTAAAAAAAAATTTCCTGTCACTTCAACTGCTGATGGTAATAGCCCCCGCCCCCAATTCCTAATATGGTATGAGAGTGCCCACAGGCCGCCCTTCAGCACCACAGGACCGTTGATGGCTTTGGCTGGTTTGTAATATTTTTAAGAGACAATTTCTCTCAGTTTCCAGTAAACCAATGTTCTTCCCTTGCTCCAATGCTCTCTTACTCACAGCAAGTTGTACCTCATTCTATTCCACATCAGATGACCTGCAGTGTTCTTTCATTTGTAGTAAAAATAGATATTATATGTTGACTCAAATGAGGTATTTGGGCCACTGTGTGCAATAGTGAAGATTGGGCATTACCTGAATCCATTGAACACCATTCATATACATGATATTTCAGTCTGTATATGGTGGCCCAGGTAGGTGAGCTCTAGGAATGTTTATAACACAACCTGACTCTACACTGTGGGTCTCTTGTTGCCTTGGCTGCTTTTTAGGTCCTCCATTTTCTGAAACCAGGGCTTGGAAGATAAGTGATTCATAGTCAGCAACAGAGTAGGAAACCAGGTTGCCCAGCTCTGGAGGCACCGATCATCAGTCTTCTCCTTTAATAATCTTCCCTGTTCTGTTCCTAGTAGAATACTTCCCTCCCTCCCCCAAAACCCAGATCAAATGGACCTGTTTAAGCCTTCCCCTACCCAGGCAGAGTTAGACACTCCTCCTAGGAGCTCCCATGGTACTTGCCACACTATAATGCAATTATGTATTTGCATGTCTATTTCCCTGTGTTTGGTTTCCAGCATCTGAAGGCAAATCTTACTAATTCTTGTACATTCCTTGTGAGCATACAGCAGAGCCTGACATGTGGGGAAGAATTAATGTGTCTGTTGACTGATTGAATGAATGGATGTTTCTTCTAGGTTCCAGGTAGAACATAGTGGAAAAAATCTGAGGCCTGGGTATCATTCCCAGTTAGTTCTTCCACTAACTTTGTGACCACAATCTCTCAACAGCTCCTTCCCCTCATCAATGAGTGGAAACAGTAATACCCACCTTAGAAGAATAGTTTTGAAAATTGAAAGAGTTCCTGATCATATATTTGTTCAACTGTAGGGATGTACTGAATGCCTTCTATGAACCGGGCCCTGTGTTAGGTACCAGGGGTATAACATTGTCTTTTCCTCATAAAGCTTTTCAATCTAGCAAGAAAGATAATTAAAGAAGTATCTATAGTAAAATACAGTGAGAATTATACTTGGGGAAGAACAAGATACCATAGGAACATAGAATAAGGGATATAACCTACTCTAGGGGACAGGAAAGACCTCTCCAAATGCTCTGAAACATTTGTAAAATAGTCTACTCAGTGTCAGGTAGGGTATTATTACTAGAGGGGAGACTGCCCTTGAATTCATAGTAGGCAGACATCACACGGTGTGAAGTATGCCTTCCAGAATAGGTACTAGTGGAATACTGAGCTGGACCCAACTTCCTTTGATGTCGCTGACCAATCTTTATCAGGAGGGCATGCATTTTCATAGTGTTTCAAGCATCAGGGATGGATTTGCCTTCATCTGTGCATAGTCCAATTTGCCTTGTGGCTCTAAGAAACGGAGCCCCCCAATTAAAAAGAATATAAACCACAGAGACAGGGAATGCCGAAGTGGAATCTGAGAGGCCAGTGATGTTGTAGGCAACGCAGCAATGTAACACTCTGACTTCTTCCTTCAAAGGCATCTAGAATTTGACTGCTTTTCACCATCTCCTCTGTAACTCCCTGGTCCAGGCCAACATTATGGGTCACTGGGGTGTCTGTAAAAATTTCCAAACTGGTCTTGTTTGTACCCTTGCCTTCTACACTCTGTCTCCACACATATCGCGGCTCCAAAATTCTTTGTTCCTGCCTTGGGCATATTCACTTGAAGAAGATCAGTGGTTTGCAAGGAAAAGCGGGCTTGGCTGAAAGGAAGGAAGGTTGTGTTGACTGGCAGGATGAGGAAATGCGGGAACCTGTGTTAGGTAAATAAACAAGACCAAGTAAGCCTTCCTCTGTCGGTTTTGTATTAAAGAGTTTTGAGATAAGCCTCTGCTCCTTCACCCTTTCCCACACTCCCCTCCTCCACATTTCCCACACATTCCCTGAGATGTCTCTAGACTGCAAACATCCCATCTGTCTGCCCCCTCATCTCCTTCCCAGTCTTTTCCTGACTCACCCTTCAAGGTCTCTCCCAGCAATGCAGGCATATTCTCTTGTCTATCAAAGCCAGCTTCAAACATTCATCCTCATGACCCCGGCTAGGGAAGGCACCAGGGAGCCAACACTTGGTCAGCTCCTGAGTGTACTGAACGTAAAGGCTGGCCATTCAATGAGGGTTTGCAGTGAGGACAGTTAACCCGACCCAGGCTTCAGACAGGACTGCATTTTCAAGGATGATCTATTTCAAATCTTGGTGTTCTTCAAATGCCAGCAAAGTAAGGAATCGAGACACCATTTATTTTTCTTCCCCCAATTTTTATTCTCAAATATTTCAAACTGGTGGTACAGTTGTAAGAAAAAGCAATTAAATCCATAGATTCTTCACCTCTATTAACAGGTGTTATCATGCACTTTCTCTCTACATCTCTTTTTTCTCTAACACTTTCAAGATTATCTATTTTTTTCTGTCTATCTATCTATCTATCTGCACAAACACATGCATATATCCACACAAACACAAAATAAACTGTTTAAAACTAAACTGCAGACAACTTGACTCTTCACCCTAAAGACCTCATCATGCATTACCTTGAGAATAAGGACAATTTTCTACACAACCCCTTCTCTTTATCACATCCACAAAATTTAACATTAATGAAATATCTAAAATGCAGTCCAAATTTTCCCATTTGTTCCCAAAATGTTTTAACCCCAGCACATGATCGCACACATATGTGGAATCTAATAAACAAAATAACTGAGGAACAAAATAGATCCAGAGACCTAGAAGCATGCAACAGACTTTGGAATCTCAGAGGGAAGGCAGGGAGGCTGGGTGGGTGGGAAGAGATCAACCAAAGAACTTGTACACATGTATGCATAACCCATGGACACACACAACAGGGTGGTGAAGGCCTGGGGTGAGAGGCAGGGGGTGGGCTAGAAGAGGTCAATGTGGCGGGGGGGAGGGGGGGAAGGGGACATAAGTAATATTTTCAATAATAAAGATTTTAAAAAATAAAATAAAATTTGGTAAATAAAAAAAAAAAGAAATTAGGATGCAGATACACACAGAGAGACCACATGAAGAAAAAGGGAGAAGACAGCCATCTACAAGCCAAGGAAAGAGACCTCAGATGGAAACCAATCCTGTGGACACCTTGACCTTAGGCTTCTAGTCTCTATAATTGTGAGAAAATGTTGTTGAAGCCACCCAGCCTGTGGTACTTTGTATGGCAGTACTTTGTTAGGGAACTAATACAGCAAAATATATGAAACTTCTGTTGATAAAATTAAAAAACTCTAAGCAAGGTTCTTCTTCCTTTTGCTCTCCTTCATTCCTGCACAATTTGATTCTTCACCAGCAGGTGGGGCAGAGCGAGGTGGGCTTCTGTGGTTGGGGGATGGGACCCAGTGACAGAGTGCTGGGTGCAGGATGAGGCAACATGGAAGTCAGAGTTTGGGTGTGGTGAGGTGAAGAACGTATTGATCAAGAATGATGTTCTGGCCCTAGTTGGTTTGGCTCAGTGGATAGAACGTTGGCTTGCAGACTGAAGGGTCCTGGGTTTGATTTTGGTCAAGGGCACATGCCCGGGTTGCGGTCTTGATCCCCAGTAGGGGACATGCAAGAGGCAGCCGATCAATGATTCTCATCACTGTTGTTTCTGTCTCTCTCTCTCTCCCTCTCCCTTCCTCTCCGAAATAAAAACATAAAAAATATCATCCTATCTAATAATAGACAAACATGGTAATTGACCGTACCTTTGCTACACCTCCCATCGGCTAATCAACGTGATATGCAAATTAACCACCAACAAAGATGGCGGCTAACTTGCATACTGCAGGCAGATCCCGCTGTGCCGCCCCACCTGGGGCTGGTGGCAGCGTGATCCCTAGCTTCTGGCTGCCCCAGAGCGAGATCCTGGCCTGCCCTGTGCGGGGTGGGGCGGGGGGCAGCGCAATCCTGAGCCGCCACCCGCCCCAGCATGGAATCCGGACCTGTTGTGTGTGGGGCGGGGCGGGTGGGGCGGACGGCAGCACCATCCCCAGCTGCTGCCCACCCCAGTGGGGGATCTGGGCCTGCCGTGTGTGGGGCGGGGTGGGAGGGGCAGTGGCAGCACTATCCGAGTGGCCACCTGACCCAGCGTAGGATCCGGGCCTGCCATCTGCGACTGGGGGAGACAGGGCAGACACCTCGGGATTGGGCGTGCCATCTGCCACCAGGGGTGCGGGCCTAACCCAGCAGGTAGTTATCTCCCGAGGGGTCCCAGACTGTGAGAGGGCACAGGTTGGGCTGAGGGACCACCCCTCCCCCCGCCCTCTGCCAGTGCACAAATTTTTGTGCACCGGGCTTCTAGTATATAATAAAACGATAATATGCAAATCAACCGAATGGTGGAATGACCGGTCGCTATGATGTGCACTGAACACCAGGGGGCAGACGCTCAATGCAGGAGCTGCCCCCTGGTGGTCAGTGCGCTCCCACAAGGGGAACGCCGCAGCCAGAATCTGGGCTCACAGCTTGCAAGTGCAGAGGCTGTGGGGGGAGCCTCTCCTGCCTCCGCTGCAGGCGGGTGGTAAAGAGTGAGGGGACTGCGAGAGCCCCAGAATGCGAGAGGGATGTCCACCTGCCAGCTTAGGCCAAGCCTTAGGCAGACATTCCCCGAGGGGTCCCGGACTTTGAGAGGGTGCAGGGCGGGCTGAGGGACCACCCCTCTCCAGTGCATGAATGTTGTGCACTAGGCCTCTAGTATATATATAGGGTGTCCCAAAATTCACGCAAGATTTGCAACTGAATTGAATTGCAAATCTTGCGTGAATTTTGGGACACCCTATATATATAAAAGAGTGATATTCTGGTATATTTCATTTTGCCGGAGATCAAGGAAGTGCTCAAAAAATGTTGGGACATGTCAAAAGGACTCCTACTGCCCTAGCTGGTTTGGCACAATGGATAGAGCGTTGGCCTGCCAACCAAAGAGTCCCAAGTTCAATTCTGGTCAAGGGCACATGCCTGGGTTGCAGGCTCAATCCCCAGTAGCGGGTGTGTATGAGGCAGCCGATCAATGATTCTCTCTCATCATTGATATTTCTATCTCTTTCTCTCCCTCTCCCTTCTTCTCTAAAATCACTAAAAATATATATATTTTAAAAAGGGTGCCTACTAAAGGGCCTCTCATTGGCCACTCTGAGAACATCAAAATAATAATGATAATGGATTATAATCCTTTGAGTAAGACAGAAAAATCCGTTCAGTACAGATACAAACAAATAAGATCATAAATTGAACATTTCATGAGGAATGGGGTATTACATAGTTTTAAAATACCCCCAAATTCTCGTCAGTTCGAAAGGGGGAAGTAGTAACCGCAGAGAAGAAAAGCATAGCACGCTGAGCCTTAGGCATTGCTTGATCCCGCATAATCCTCGGCTATGTAAAACAGTACTAGGACGATTGGTAGAATTTGGAGTCCTAGGATCAAAGGTGAAAAGGTACCAATGTAAATTTCTTGATTTTGATGGTGCGTGGGGTTATGTAGGAGAATGTCTTTGTGTGTAAGAAATACACACTGAAATGTCAAGGCATAGCGAAAAGGCACCAGGTCAGAAATTTATTCTCAAATGGCTCAGAAAACGCCCCCTACAAAACTCAATTCTGGCCCTGACTGGTTTGGCTCAGTGGATAGAGCGTCGGCCTGCGGACTCAAGGGTCCCAGGTTTGATTCCGGTCAAGGGCATGTACCTTGGTTGCGGGCACATCCCCAGTAGGAGGTGTGCAGGAAGCAGCTGATCGATGTTTCTCTCTCATCGATGTTTCTAACTCTCTATCCCTCTCCCTTCCTCTCTGTAAGAAATCAATAAAATATATTTTTAAAAAAACAACAAAAAAACCCTCAATTCTGTATGTTCACATTTTCTTGTAAGTTTGTGGTTATTTCAAAATTTAAAAAGCAAAAAGAAAACTCTAATATAGTATATAGAAAATGATCTACATACACATCCATGTTCTGTTGGATTGGATGGTTTAACAGTATAGAAATAGCAATTTTCCCCAAATTAATCTTTACTCTTATACCATCTATTCAAAAACTACTCTAAAATTTATATGGAGAAATAAAATTCTATAAATAGCTGAGTCAATTTTACATTGAAATCAGTATATTTTATATTGCATACTGTGCACTACGTCACCCTTAAAAAATAACACAGGGAGTTTTACTCTCCCAGATATTAAACAATACTAAAGAGCCATAGTAAGAGTAAAATGGTGGTTGCCAGGGGCTGGGGGTGGAGAAAGGGGGAGATGGTCAAAAGGTAAAAGTTTTCAGCTATATGATAAATAAGTTATAAGGATCTAATGTACAGCATGGTAACAATAGTTAATAAGTAATACTATCTATACTAATAAAAGGGTAATATGCTAATTAGACTGGGAGACCTTCCAGGAGACCTTCCAGACGTTCTTCTGGACAAAGCCATGGTGGCAGGGCCGAGGTAGAGGTGGTTAGAGGCCAAGAGGGGAGGGCAGTTGTAGGTGATTAGGTCAGGATGAGACGGCAGTTGTGGGTGATCAGGCTGATGGGGGGCAGGACTGTTTGGGGTAAGCAGACCAGCAGGGGGGCCAGTTGGGGGCGAGCAGGCCATCAGTGGGGGTTAGTTGGAGGTGATCAGGACAGCAGGGGGCGCAATTTGGAGTGAGCAGGCCAGCAGGGATTTAGTTGGAGGCGGGCAGGCCAGTGGGGAAGGAAGGTGGGGTGAGCAGGCCAGCAGGGGGGCAGTTGGGGTGAGCAGGATGGCAGGGGAGGCAGTTGGGGGAGAGCACACTGGCATAGGGGGCAGTTGGGGGTGATCAGGCTGGCGGGGGGGCATTTGGGGACAAGCAGGACGGCAGTGGGGGGCAGTTGGGGGCGAGCAGGCTGGCAGGCAGAGTGGTTAGGGGCAATCAGGCAGGCAGGCAGGTGAGCAGTTAGGAGCCAGCAGTCCCGGATTGTGAGAGGGATGTCTGACTGCCAGTTTAGGCCCCATCACTGTAAATCGACAGTAGGACATCCTTTGAGGGGTCCCAGATTGGAGAGGGTGCAGGCTGGGCTGAGGGACCCCCCCACCCCCCGTGCATGAATTTCATGCAGTGGGCCACTAGTACAAAATAATATTGACTGTAAACTGTAATTGACAAAAAGTAAAAAAAAGTAATATCCATTGACAATTTATGGAAAATATAAATAATTTAAGACAGTTTCCATTTTCTTTCTTGCCATTGCCTCCATACCCAGTATAATAATCAAGTGTTTGAAATCCTAGATATATTTGATTTAAAATGAGATTTAATTGATTTTGAAGAACCTTCAGGAAATCTTTGAGCATTCAAACTTTCTATGGAATTGGGAAATTCTGGCCTATATGTGGGATAACCAGAAATCTGTACATAATATTGTACTCAAGGCTATTCTAAAATTCAAGGCAAGTGCTAGTATTGTATACTTGAAATTTGCTGAGAGTAAATCTTAAGCATTCTTATCACATGAAAAAAAGTAACTACTAGTATATGAGGTGATAAATATGTTATTTAGCTTAATTATGGTAATATTTCATAATGTAAATGTATATCAAATCACGACATTGTGTACTTTAATTACATAGAATTTTTTTGTCAATTATTCCTCAGTAGAGCTGGGGAAAGATTTTTTAAAAAGCCATAGTAACAAAAACAGTTGGTTTTTGTGCAAGAATGGGCAACTAGGCCAATAAAACAGAGTTCAGTTTAGAGACAACCCCATGCATGTATGAGAATTTAGTTGTAGAGCACAATTCATAGAGCAAAGGATGAATTACTTACTAGATGGGGTTGGCTCACCTTGTGGAAGAAAATCAAGCTAAATTCCTATTTAATCCCATATACATCACTGGATTCCAAATAAATTAAAAACCTTAGTCTAAATGGTAGTGTTTGAAAATAGAAAGAAATATAATAGAATATTTTTTGACCTAGAGTTAAGGAAAGACTTCTTAAACAAATTATAAAAAGCACAAATCCTAAGGCAAAAAAAAAAAAAATCCGATAAATTATGTCATCTTACCATAGATGATTTCTGTTCAATGAAGGGCACAAGGATAAAATTAATAGATAGCCAACAGAAGAGAAGAAGGTACTACTTGCAATGTCTAAAGCAAACCAAAGATGAATATCTAGAATGTACAATGAATTCATACAAAACCAACAAGGGAAAGACAGCTACTGCCACAGGAAAAGAACATGGTGAGAATTATGTTCACGGTGTACATGGGGGAAGTGGGGCTCCCACAAGTTGCTCAAGCGTGTTCCTGCTTCCCCTTGCTCCTCAGTGTAGCAAGATGTAGAAGCACAATGTCGGTGGCACTGAAGTAGTGTGAAGGTGCTAACATTATACTCTCCTGCTCTGGTCCTCAGTTTCCTAATGTGTAAAGTATAAAATATGGACTAAATACTCTCCAAGATTCTTTGGAGAATATATCTTGAAGGCAGAGACAACAGAATTTGCTGATGCACGGAAATGGAAGGTCTGAGAGAAGTAAAGGCATTAGGGATGACTTCAGGGTTTTCAAGCCGAGGGACCGGAAGGATGGATTTGCACGAAAGGCTGCAGGTGTGGGTGGAAGATCAGGTGTTATAATGGACACGTCGAGTTTGTCATTTAACACTGAGCAAGCCACTTAATTACTCTACCCTCAATTTCCCTTTCTGGAAAGATTTTAAGTCTTAGAGTATTTTTTTTTTCTTATTCTTGTTCTTACAAGAAATCTTGGAGGGCATAATGCTAGGCCTCCCATTTCCTTTCAGCAATCTCTCCTTTGTGTGGTATTGCTTCTCCTCTGCCCGAACCAAGCAAACAGAGGTGGAGAATGTAGAAGACCTCTGCCCAGTAGAAGGCAGGGTACCAGAGGCAGGTGTCAGTGTTTTTGAGCTTCAGGAGCTGGCTTCCTAGTTCCCTTTCAAATCCACCTTGACTGAAAGATAAGGGCATCTGCAGGCCGCAACCGCCCCCCCCCCCCCCCCCCCCCCCCGCCATCTTTGTCTTTCTGGTGGCAATAACACAAGTGAAAATGTCTCTTCTTGTGCCTACTTTCCCCTTGTTTAAACTTTATGTTTGAAGGGAAATGGGGGACCTTCTCATTCAATTTGGAGCCATGCTCCTGTTGCTCCAAACACAGACTTTTCTCCCTCCTGGAAGCAGGAGGCCACCTGGTGCGTGGGCACTTGTCTTGGACTTGCGAGGAGAAAGCAACCACCCAGGAATCCCAGCTTGTCTACTTCAAATGCCATCATCAGTGATAATCACCAATGTTCATTGTGAAGTTACTATGTGCCAGGCACTGTTCTAAGTATTATTAGAACACAAACACAAGTATTAATTCATTTAGCCCGCCAACCATCCTATGAGATATTGTGTCATGCATATCAAACCCTTTATAGGGATAGGAAAATAGGTACAAAAAGATTAAGTAACTTGTCTAAGGTCTCTCATTGGTAACTAGGGGCAGAAGCAGGTCCTGAACCCAGGAAGTCTGGCCTGAGGGACCGGGGTAGTGTTTATGATATTACACTGTCCCTGGTTATTAGACGCTATGAAAGGCGCGCCGCCCGCCTCTCCGGGCAGTGCGGGAGGAGGAGTCTGGCCGCTGGGTTCTGAAATCCCTCCGCGCCCGCCGTTGGGCCTGGCCTCCCCGGAGCGGGTCCGAGTGTCCTGACCGGCTGCGTGGTGGCCAGCAGCGGGCCGAGGGGTGGGGCCGGGGCCGGGTGGCGACCGACCACGGGGGAGGTCATGGGAGCGGAAGGCCTCACCGCCTGGCTCTTCCCTCCCTTCCCCCGTGGTCGGCTCCCCGCTTGCCCGCGCTGGGGCCGGGGGCCCATGCGGCCCTTGGGGCCCGGTCGGGGGGACCGGGGCCTGCGTGGGCCGACCGCCGGGCCCCATGGGGGGGGGGCATTGGCTCCCTGGCCCACGGCGGGAGCCCAGGGCGGGGTGCCACCCGCCCGCTGCCCCCCGGACCGGGCCCAGTGCAGCAGCGGCGGCAGCGGAGTGGGGCGCGTGCCCTAGCTCGGGGAAGCCGCCATGCTGCAGTGCACCGACCCCATGGGCCGGGCCTGCTCCGAGCGGATGCCGCTCCTCCAGAGCTGGGCCACTCCAGCGGCCGCACCCCGTTTGCTGGGCCTGTGCCGCCCAGACGCGCTGGAGTCCCAGTCTGCCCGCAGGCCGGCTGCCTTGTGGGGAGTTCGAGCGGCAGCGGCAGGAGCCGGACAAGGACTGCGCTCTCCATCTTGCCTTGGGTCCTCCATTTTGGGACGGTGCCATGTGCTTCCTCACGGGAAGAAGCCGCTGCTAGCCACACCCAGGATTTCTCTGGACTAACCAATAATAATCAAGGGAAGTGCACGCCATCACTATGACCACATCCTGTACCGACTCGCGCCTGGCCAATCGGCGGGGCCCACAGTCCCCTCTCCTGCCCTCACTCCACCCCCCTTTAAAGCCCCCTGTCCCATCAGGCCTCTCTCTCTCTCGGCCACTGGAGCTTACCGTTGCATCGGTGAGTGTGGCAGGGGAGCCAAACCTAGGTTTGAAATAAATGACTCTTTGCTTTTGCATCGGACTGACTGGCTCCCTGGGGGTCTTGGGAACTTTGAAATCTGGGCACAACAGCTACCCTGGAGATTTGCTTCTCTAAATATCTTCTTCTTTTTTTTTTCTTTTTTCTTAAACAGAGCCACCTACACTGAGAAGCTGATAGGAAATCCTTTTTCAATCATTCACACCTCTGTGCAGCTTAGATTCTTAGATGATTTCCTGTCCACTTGAGAGCAGATCCCCAAGGCAAACTGCGGCTTGCGAGCCACATGCGACTCTTTGGCCCCTTGAGTGTGGCTCTTCCTAAGCCTTAGGAGTACCCTAATTAAGTTAATAACAATGTACCTACCTATATAGTTTAAGTTTAAAAAATTTGGCTCTCAAAAGAAATTTCAATCATTGTACTGTTGATATTTGGCTCTGTTGACTAATGAGTTTGCCAGCCACTGCCTAGGATGCTATATCTCAGAAGAGCATAGGACAGGAATTCTTGTTCCAACCAGAGTCTGGGTCTCACTTTGAGGGAAAGTACCCAATAGCTATGAGAAGAAAGAAAGTACACAGGTGACACACTAACTTAGCTATGTGACTCTGAGCAAGTCATGTCCCCCTTCTGAACCCCACCTCCTCCTCTAGCCACTAAGAACTTGGGCCCAACACTTTGTAAGAATTTGTTGAATGTTTGGAGATAAACAGACTCACTTTCCAGCCATGAGCTTTGTCTAGAGTGGAGCTATTATTTTTCCCCTTTAAAAGATCTCTTGAAATACAGGAACATCATTTAAAAGCGAGATCTTGCTGTAGATGGATATGTTCCAGTATTAGATGAGAAGAGGAATAAAACCACATCCATTTAAAATCTGACAGAGGACCAGGGAGAATAAAACCCTCTTGGTCTAATGACAGGACTAAATTGGGTTCTGTTTCAAGTTGCCATTGAGTTTCTGAGTTCTTTAGAAGGAAGATAAAACCACCTCAAAAAAGAATGATGTATATAACGGATTAATTTCCAGAGCATTCACAGATGCCATTTATGTTGCAAGTCTTCCTTCCTGAATTGTTTTCAATTGAGGGGTTATTTTAAAGCAAGTAGATGAACCTGGTGAAAGGGAGAAAGAGAGTGAGGAGGGAGTGTGGGAAAGACAGGCTTTGTAATGACTTCCATCTGAGGACAGCCTGGGACCCCGTTCTCCAAGCTCATCTGCTTGCAGCCTTTCTTTCACTTTATGGTTGGAACACATCATAATTTCCCAACTTGTACACTATTTCAAGCCTATGGGGTCTTACTTGGACTGCTCTGTGTCCAAGTAGAGAAGTAGAGTTCTTTATCCCTCCTTTTGGTGTGGCTTTAAAACCCTCTACCTTATGCCCTAAAAAAAAAAAAAAAAAAAAAAAAAAGAGAGAGAGAGAGAGAGAGAGAGAGAGAGGAGAGAAGAGCGCAGATTGGTTTGGCTCAGTGGATAGAGCGTTGGCCTTCGGACTGAAAGGTCTCAGGTTCAGTTCCAGGACAGAGAGCGCGAGAGAGGAGCAGGTTTTGGGAGAGGAGCAGGTTTTGGGAGGGGGAGAGGGTGTAGCTCCAATCCTGGAAAGCACAGCTGGTTTTATTCATTGAGAACAACTGGGACAAGCCAGTACCTCCCCACCTCTCGGGGCTTCTGTGCCAGGATGGGAGATGATGATATGGCATTGTGCTCAGTCATTGCAAGTTCATGTCACAGGCCACTTGAACCTTCATCTCCCAAGCAGGGGCATTTCAGGGGTTGAAGACAGAGAAGAGAGGACTAGAGCTCATTTCTAACTTTAAAATTCGTCATTGCTTTTCTTATTTGCCTCCAGAGTTTCCAATACAAATATCCTGAATGCATCAATTTAGATGCACCTGGATGACATCTAAGGCCCACCACCCCCTGCACAGACCACTCTTTGCTTTTGCGAATTACCGTTATCTACTGTGCATCTCAGTGTAGGCTGGGAACCTCTGTGCCCGAGGTCACCAGCTTTGGCTTTTTCAGAAGCGGTGACTCTGGCAGGCTCCAGCTCTCTGATGTTTCAAACTACAAATATGAGAACCGAAGTCACGGTTGATTTGCACTTCTGAGTTTAAAAACAGATATTATTTATGAACTAACAGAGTGACTGGCAAAGAGGCCCCGGGGGAAGCAGGGTGAGAGCTAACCAGGCTCTGCAGTGCAGTTACTGTTTGGCCTCTTCCCCCCCCCCCCCCCCCCCCCCGAAAATCTCTCTCTGGAAGGGAAGCCTCAAACGGGAGGTCCTCATCCAGGCATTGGAGAGGCAGCATACAACCCTCCTTTTGTAGGCACCTCCCAAAATAACTCTCAGCAGGATATGGCTCATTATATTAGTTCTGTAATTTTATTTTTCAAGCGATGCTGGTTTTGGAGGCATGGCTGGGGGAGCCGTAGCTGAGATAAAATGGGGTTCGATGTTTCGTGACAATACCTCCTTGGATTTACACATGACTTTTAAAAGACATATATTTTGATCTCTTAAAACCTGTGACACAAAATATTAGATCATCTTCCATCCTGTCATTCATTTCCCACATTTGATATAAGTATTGAGCACCTCTTTTTTTGCCAGGCCCTTCCCTGGAGCTGAAAATACACAACAGTGAGCAGAAATTCAACTGGCCTCTGATCTCAAGGGACTTGAGGCGCAGTGGGGAGGCGGATGATAATCCAAGGATCTCACATGTAAGTGCATATGCAGCTGTGAGGTGTTCTAAGGAGGCCAGGGTATTGTGAGGGAATTGAGGAACAAAAACATTAACGACTCCTGCAAACAGATGTTAGTATCCAAACCAGAACTAAGCCTCAGTTCTCCTGACTTCTAGGTTCATGGTCCCCCCCACCCCCGTTTTTTTTCCATCATGCAAAAACTGTGAAATGTGATCTTATAAATCAGGACTTTTAAACTCAGCTAAGCTTCCCAACTCTACTTCAAGGTGAGAATTATTTCCATTTCACCTTTTTTCACTCAGGTTCAATGCCTTCTCCATTCGTCAGTCAGTTTCATGAGGGCAGGTTCTGTGTTTGTCTTATTCACTGATGGATCCCCACCCTCAGCGCCTAGCACAGGCAGGCAGTCAATAAAAATGTGTTGAGTCAATAAATGAATGAATGGAAGACTAACTTAGATTGAAAATTCTCGGAGGAGATGTGTTCTTTTCAATATGTCTTCATTCGTCTTGATATCCCCTTATGTGGTCGCTAGAATTTAGTAAATTCTTTTTGGGGGGGAAGGATTTAGTAAATTCTTAACTAACTAGTTAGTCTGTTGAATTAGTTCAAATTTGAAAAAGATTAGGGATGTCACCATCTCTTCTCCCCTTAAGATGATCAACCATCCTGTTTGGCTCACGACTGTCCCAGATTTAGCACTGAAAAGCCTGCATCTGCCCAGCCAGTGTGGCTCAGTGGTTGAGTATCAACCTATGAAACTGGAGGTCATGGTTCAGTTCCCAGTCAGGGCACATGCCTGGATTTCAGGCTCGATCCCCAGTGTGGGGCATGCAGGAGGCAGCCAATTGATGATTCTCTCTCTCTCTCTCTCTCTCTCTCTCTCTCTCTCTCTCTCTCTCTCTCTCCTCTCTGAAATAAAAAAAGTAAAAAATAAAAGAATAATTAAAAAGTCCTGCATGCAAGGAGACCCTTTAATCTCAAGAAGCCCAGGACAGCTGGTCACTCTAATTAGACACAGAACATATGATTGTCACCTGTAAGAATGCACCTTTCAACCCAGTGGTTATCCAAGTGTGATCCCGGATCAGCAGCATCAGCAACTCCTGGGAAACATCTGTAGGGAACTGGCAAACTTTCAGGCCCCTCCCTGGTCCTACTGAATCCAAAAATTATGGGGGTGGGTGCAGGCCCAGCAATCCTTATTTTAACAAGCTCTCCAGGCGATTCTGATGCCCCACAAAGTCGGGATCACAGTCAACCTGAGCATTGTTTGACCAAACAGGAAGTAAAGAGAGAAAGCCAAAAAGCAGACCACAGAAATAACCCCATTTGTGTCCTTCCTTGGCTTTAACTTTCTTGAATTGCTTTAAATCTACCAATTCTGGCTAAGCTCTCCTCCAATGAAGTGGTAAAGAAGGCGGGGTGGATGCCTCTTACACCCCGTGGCTTCCAAACTTGGAAGACTTGGTTCCCAATAAGGCGGGTTCCACTTTCAGTGGCAGCATCACTTATTGCTGTGCACAATGGGTAGAGCAAATGAAAGAAATTAAACATATGAGTGAACAGGATGTGGCATGAATAGGTCCATGCACGAGAGGATAGTAGTTCTACTTGAAAGGAGTGTCTTTTCGAAAGGATATGTTCACAATTTTCTCTCTGGTTCCCAGATTCCCAGAGACATGAAAGACAGGGCCAGACCTAAGGCCCACCTTCACATCATTCAGTGAGTCAAATTCCTGAAACATCAGTGAATCCAAAGCAAATGACTCAGGCACTTTGCTAGTCTGTAATATTGGACACTTTATTTATTTTTAATCCTCACCTGAGGATATTTTCCCATTGATTTTTTTTTAGAGAGAGGGGAAGAAAGAGAGAAATATTGATGTGAGAGCAATACATCAATTGGTTGCCTCCTGCACGAGCCCTGACAAGGGCTCGGGCCAAGGAAGAGCCTGAAACTGAGGTACATGCCCTTGTCCACTGAGCCAAACCAGCTAGGGCTTACTGGACACTTTAGAAAGGATTCAGAGTTACACAGATACCATAACGTCCCTAGGGCAGCGATTCTCAACCTGTGGGTTGCGACCCCTTTGGCGGTCGAACGACCCTTTCACAGGGGTCGCCTAAGACCATCCTGCATATCAGATATTTACATGACGATTCATAACAGTAGCAACATTACAGTTATGAAGTAGCAACGAAAATAATTTTATGGTTGGGTCACAACATGAGGAGCTGTATTTAAAGGGCCAGAGGGTTGAGAACCACTGCCCTAGGGAGATAGGTAGGAACAACACTGAAAGGTTTTTCCTTTTTGCAGATAAGGAAACTGAGTGGGTTAGTGACGTCCTTGGGTGAGTTTTTAGAAGGGATGTCTTAACCAAGAAGGGAAGTTAGGACTTCTGTACACAGCTGGGGCCATTAGGGCTGATGGGTGTTTACCTTTAAAGATCCAAAGGTGGTACACTTCTTTGAATGACTTATCAGACAGATGGTTCCCAGCCATGGAACTCACTCAAGTGAGTTAAAAAGTCAAGTTGAAAAGTTCCATTTGCAGGTCTACCCTATCAGATGACTTTTGTTTGTTTTTAAATTTTTCCGCATGTGGCTCCCAACTGGTGTGGTTGGCCTAAATAATGGCATTCATCCACGGCTCTCTGGGGTGTTGGACCATGAAGGGGTAAAGATGTAGGCACCATACCAGAACATAAACAGTGATTGGTGCCAGTCAAGTCCAATTTCTGACTCACCAAGAAATAATGCTCTAGGATCCTTTAAGGTGCCAGCATAGTTTTCTAGGCCAATGAATTGATCAAATGGCCTTGCAAATCTACTTCCTTTCCATCTCCACTTTCTTGACATGTTGTGGCTTCATTAACTAGGGATGAATGAAATATCCTTCTAATGTACAACTCCAAATTTAAATAAATTAAAAGTAGTAATAGGAAGCACATGTAGTGCTAACTCTGTGCCAAGACCTTTTCAAAGTGCCTTACCTATATTATTAACTCATTTAAACCTTACAATTGCCTTCTCAAGGAAGTACTAATACTATTCCCCTTTTACAGACAAGGAAACTGAAGCAGAGAGAGGGTAGGTTACTTTCCCGGAATCATATAGCTAGTAAGCAATACAAATGAAGTTTGGACCCCAGTAATTTTATTTCAGACTGTGTGCTCTCAATCACTTCCCCCCAGGTATCCCCTTTATAAAGGCAAAATTGAACGGATCTTCCTATGGTCTCCACTACAAATGTATCTACAACTGTTATCACACTGACCACAGCAGACATTTCATTTGGATTCCATAGGCAGATATAGGCGATGTTACCTATTAGTAACTAGAATGTGAGCTGCTTGAGGACCTTTCCCTAACTAAGTCTTCCTTGTAGATCTGAAACCTTTCCAATAGCTAACACTCACTAAGTGTTACTTGAATGTTATGCACAAGTACTTGGAAAGCTGTGAAACACTAAAATCTTGCTACAAATGCTCTATATTGCTATGCCAATCAGAACTACCTATATCAGTATCTCAACTGTTTCCTTCTTTCTCTCTCTCTCTCTATAGATCATGCATGCTTTGCACAGACATCCCTCAACCCACGGAGCTTTGTTAATTATTCCTCAGTTGCCCCTACGGAGGCGGAAGCTGTAGCAGGATGTACCTGGCTGAGGTGCCTGGAAATTCTCCACTTGCTCATGTACTCAGTCCCCTCTGCCCTTCTTCCCTCTCATTTTTCTCCAAGTAGAACATATTTCCACAGTACCAGCTTGGCCCAGTCAAGGCTTTAAAAAAATGATTAAAAGCTTTTTAAAAAATGCTTTTCAGTGGTTACAAAACAGCAAAGTCATTTAAAAGTAACGCCATTGTCATTATTGTATTAGTTGGCAATGATTCGACATATGACAAACACAAAACCTTTATAGCATTGAGGAAGTGATTTATTTTAACATGGCTTCTCTTTTAATTTATGTTTCAAATGGAATTTAAGTATTTTCAAAATTACTTTTGTTGTAAAGATCCAAATCTAGCTTCGTCTATGCAGCAATTTGTAAATGGATCCACCCACTTATGAATGGGCTAGATTTTTTTTTTTTTTTTGCAAGAGTCTGGCATAGTACCACCTGGAAAACCAGCAGATGTATAGCTAGCCTCATGTCTGTATCGCTGTTGTCCGGACTAATCATGTAGTCAGCTGTCTCTTACATAAACGCCGATGCCCTGATGGAGAGCTCACTTCTTAGTTCTCTGGCCCCAGACCTCAGCAGAAACTGACCTCAACGCTGTGAAGCTGAAGCAGTGGGAGCCAGGAAGCCAGGTCCGAGGAGGGCTGTGGGTGGCTCCAGGATCAGGCCGTGTCCGCTCTGGGCTGCCTGCCCCATACCCCAGACACAACAGTGCCACTGCCATGAGTCACTTGGAGAGCGGTGGAAAATGGGACACAGCCAGTAACCTGGGGAAAACAGAGCAGGGCAGATAGGTAGGTCTGGCTACTTTAAGACTTATAAGTGTCAGCTAGTGAAGACCAAAGTCTTTTAAAAGGCCAAGTTGTCCCCAGACAGCTTGGAGCCTCCTGGGTATGATCTTAAGACCTCATCCCAGCTGAGTCTGTTCTGTCCAGACCTTGCCTCTAATTTCCCTCTGGGGCCGGTGCTGCCTCTGGTTTCTGCCTACTTTCTTTATTTTTTAAAATATATTTTTATTGATTTCAGAAAGGAAGGAGAGGGAGAGAGAGAGAAAAAAAAATCAATGATGAGAGAGAATCATTGATCGGCTG
Source organism: Myotis myotis (assembly GCF_014108235.1). Classification (NCBI taxonomy): domain Eukaryota; kingdom Metazoa; phylum Chordata; class Mammalia; order Chiroptera; family Vespertilionidae; genus Myotis; species Myotis myotis. The sequence continues at coordinate 17,146,051 of NW_023416318.1, read as the reverse complement.
TCTCCTATACACCCCACACTGAGGATCGAGCCCGCGACCCTGGCATGTGCCCTGACCAAGAACCGTGACCTCTTCGTTCATAGGTCAACGCTCAACCACTGAGCCATGCTGGCTGGGCCTACCTGCCTTCTTAATGACATCCCGTTCTTGGTCAGCCCTAGGCTCACACTGAGTTTTCCAGTCCTCTGTGCCTTTGCCCCAAGGCCCATGTATGTGATGTGTATGCCATCCCAAGCTTATATTTACACATGCTGATTTATGGCAAGAGTCAACACTTGCATAGTGTTTATACCAGGCACTTTTGTAGGCACAAAGCTGTGTTCCTTACTTAGAGTGGTGTAGCAGTCCCGGACAGCTTGACAAGCACAGAACACAGGGCCCAACTCCAGAGTTTTTAATTCAATAGGTCTGAGGTGAGGCCTGCGAATTTGCATTTCTAACAAGTGCCACGCTACGAGAACCTCTATTGTAGAGCATCAGATAACCCTCAGATAATCCATGTGCCCTGCCTGGGGATTGAACCCACAACCTTGGTGTATGGGGATGACACTCTAACCAACTGAGCCACCCTGCCAGGGCCTTGGATAATTTTTTTTAACAGAAGAAAGGTGAAAGGAAACTTCAGCACAGTTCTCTATCAAGGGTTGGATACTGATAGGTCATTCTACTCTAGGGTTGGACAATCAGTTGGCTCTCATGGGCCTTAGCAGTTGGACCGCAGAATGGAGGTGAAGGAAAAAGCACCACCATTGGTGAGGGCCTGCTGTGTGCCAGGAACTGTACTGGGCACTTCGTCTCCACTGGGAGTCAACCACCTGGCGCAAGTGATATTATTTTTCCATTTTGCAGATGAGCAAACCGTGGCTTAGAGGGCAGAGGGTGGATGGCAGAGCTTCCCAATCGGGGTGCTAGAACTGGTTAGGTGCACTGAGTTATCAATCCCCTCAGCACTAGTGGTGCCAGGATTGGGGATGGGGCCTGAGGTACCTAGAGCATCTTTTAGTCACTTCATGAAGAGTTGCAACCCGCCCCCCCCCCCCCCCCCAGTCCCATCAGTTTATCCCTGGCTGCTGTGCCCACAGGACCGACCTTCAGTGAGCTTGGATGCAAGGGCAGACACTGCTCCTCCACCCTCTGATGCTCCAGCTCTGGAGGGCAGGGGCAGGACTACAGGGGTGACTTCAGAGAGCGCTGGGAGATGGAAAGTTCTCAGGGTTAAGGCTGAGGCTGAGGCTCTAAACTGGTAAAAACCTGTCAGGTACCTTGGGGAAAGCAGACTCCCTTTCTGGTAAGCAAAACAAAAGGTCCCTGAGGACACTTCTGCACCACAATCTTAGGATACATCTAAGAGAAAGAGGAGGAGCACACAGAACCCTCAGCCATCCCAACACCGTGGAGCTACCTCCCAGCAAGGCTGGAAGGTTGCCAGACTTTGTCCTTGGTGAACCATGGCAGAACCAGAGATTTATGACTCATATTTTAATAGCCTCTCGCTTGGATGATTGGAGCTCCTTATATTTTCATCTGCCGGCTAAGTAGTGTGGTATCTGCACAGGTCCAAATGCTGTAGCCAGACTCCCAGAGAGGCAACGGCTCTGTATGTTGGGAGGAATCTTAAGTAACCCGATTGACTTTCAGTTGTTGAGAGCATTGATTTTTTTTTTTTAATTGCACTTATGGTTTATAAGACCCAAAATAGCCTTAGACAATAGAACACAGATTGCATTATTAGTTCTATAGGCAACTCTGGACATATTCTGACCTCTAAAAGGGCCAGTTAATACATTAGGAGCTTCTAGTTCAAGCCAAAGGTTTCCGTTGATACGACTACAGGACAATTGATGCTTATATTCATCCCCAGGGGAAGGTAATTGTCAGAGAGTCTCATGTCTCTACAAAGGTTCTGGGGGACATTCTGACTAAATCAGAGATGTCTCAGGAGTTCTGCAGCTTCTCTTTTGTTCTGAATGTGACCTGTGATCTGCAGGCACCTTTTCTCTTTTCCCAGTGACCTTTGCTCTCAGAACCTCCCACTGGCTCATGTTGGGAGGAAAGAAGACATTTTCCAGAGAGAGTAATCATTCCTCATGTTTATATAGTGCTGTCTAGTCTTTAGAGTTACAGAGAACATTAAAAAGTCCTAGGTCACTCCTGCTTTCATAAATGAAGAATTGAGGTCAAGGGAGGCTAAGTGGTTATCCAAAATATCACAGCCAGCAAGAAACAGGCCAACAATGATCAAGCTAGGCTCTGGTAGTGAACTGGTCCCCTTATGGATTCATTCTTCCCTTCAAATGGCTTTCAGGTCCGAAAGAAATTCAGTTGTATTGCAGGAGGCAGTAGGCTTTATGTCACACGCCCTCCCATGCTCAGAATCTAAGGCATTGCTTCAGGGTTCACATTTTCACAGCCAAATGCCAGCATACCTGGTCTGATATCTGAAGATGAATTTACAATCAATGGCAATTTTTCCCCAAGTGTGGTTTTAGGCATTGGTGCCTAAAAGGTCTTCTTTAAAACAATCTCCATCCAAAATCTCTTTAGAAGAAAAACATTTGACATTTATCGATCACTTACTTTGTGACAAGTGCTGTGTATGCATTAACTCACTGAATCCTCCAAGAACCCTATGAATAGGTCCTATTAAAGCCATGTCTCTGACATATTTGGGGGTTGGTTCCAGACCACAGCAATAAATGAATCTTTTTGTTGGTGGAAGATCTTGCCTTCCATTCGTAAAAAATGCAACATTTGTGAAGCACAATAGAATGAAACACAATCAAACGAGGTAGTGTTAACCCCAATTTCGGGTGAGTAGCTGAGGCTAAGAGAGTAAATGATTAGCCCGGATCACATAAGAGGGGAGTGGCTTCGTGGGGATTTGTAACTCCCGAGCCCGTGCTTTGAGTCTGAGCAGTTTAATCAACCACTTAAACGTGAGCTTCTCTGAAATACTGCAACATCCAAGGCAAATACATGCCTGGTTCAGGCATTCTCAGAGCGGGGGTGGGTGTGTGTGTGTGTTTGTCGGGGGCTTAGAAAAGTGTATAGTATGAGGAAATTATGTTTACCATAATATTTATTATGTACTTTTATATTTTAAAAAGGACAATAATAGGTAGCTCAGTTGGTTAAAGCACTGTTCCAATACACCAAGGTTATAGGTTCGATCCCCTGGCAGGGCACAAACAAGGATCAACCAATGAATGATGAATGGGCAGACAACAATCTCTCTCTCTCTCTCTCTCTCTCTTTTTCTCTCTCTCTCTCTCTCTCTCTCATCAATCAATAAAAAAATTTAAAAAACATTTCTTTCTTTTTTTTTAAACGACAATACTATAGACTTTTATACAACCTTAATTAAGGGAGGACACACATCCATAATGCCCAAGTGAAGAGAAGCCACAGGCTAACCCTCTCCAAGGTGTTTCCGCAGTAAAGTGGAGAAGAGTTTCCCTGCCTATAAATGGGTGGGATTGTAGCACCTACCCATATGGTTACTATGAGGATTAAATGAGATTAATGCCTGTCAAGCTTTTGGCACCCTGCTCAGTGTACAACTATAATGGATTACTCAAAGACAGGGGGAAAGAGAAGTAATTTGACTAAGTAACCAAAAGCATTTTGTGTTAAAATACATGGGCATGGGTAGGTCTGGATAAAAACTTTGCATAAATTTGAAACATATAGATCAAACTTCAAGAAAACTGATGCCTGTGATGGGCCTCTTCAGGGTATACTGAAGAGACAGCTATCTCTCTCCACCTTTGGGAAATATTTTGATGCAAATAGCTAAATTGCCAGGCTCTGAAAGTCCTTTCCTATTTAATGCCTCCAGCACCCTGAAAAGGGCCAGCGTGACTTCCCTTGAAATGCAAATAAAGCCTTTGACATCTGGGCACCCAATTTGGCCATTTCAGGTTGTTGCTTCCCCAGAACTCCCTTGTGGGGATTTGTAACTGAAATCTGGGAAGGCTGGGGGGAGGGCCTGTCTTCCAGATACCGCTGGTGTGAGGGATACTTTCTGAGAGTGACAAGCCTGAGGAATGTGTGTAACTTCCTCTGGCGTGTTTGCTTATCTCCTTTCTGTCTTCCTTTAGAGATTAGCGGTAAAACCCATTTGACCCCTCCTGTGAAGGAGGCCCACCTAATACCATCGTTTCCTTTTGCTACTCTGGAGGCCCAGTGGGTTTGTGCCATGGGTCACAGTCCTACAGAAAGTGAGGTGGCCTGGAGGTTCAAGCAAACATCTTTCAAAGTCTCTTCTTATAGACTTGCCACACGAGACCACTTACATCTCGATGAAGGAAATCATGGTCAGCAGCTCTGGATGCAGACAGAGTGAGGCAGAAGGAAGTTTGAATCCCAGATCTACCTCCTACCAGTTGTGTGGCAGCAGAACATTTGGAGCAAGGATGATGGGCCAGGTACTGAAACTCCTGGATGCCTAGCAGGGGGCAAAACTGGGAAAACAAAAACCTCGCCCCCAGGGTAACCTACCTGCCCCTAGCATATCACTGGTCATGCGGTTGGGACCCCTGATCTTTTCCTCCCTAAAGATAACCTCTAGGCCTCCGTTGTATTTTGGAAAAGCAGCTAAACCAGACAAGTGATGGTGTGGCTGCCTCAGGACCAGCTACACTGACTAATGACCCCCTGTCCTGGCATCGACCAGTCAGTGGAGACCATGACTCTGAAAGACCACACCTGGAAAACTGATAGTCTATTAAGACCCACCCCTGAGATCTCCCCTAAGATTTCCGTCTGCAAGAGAGATAATTAGGCTCATGACAAAGGACCCAGCACCTGCATGCTCTCCCTCCAAGGAGCTGGCTTGTGCCATTCCCTAACCCACCTCCTTCCCGCACAGGCACGTATCCCCTAACCTCTAAGCGACCCCATGAGACTTGCAACCAGAGGAGCAATGGGCCTTGGCAGCTGGTCCCAGGCTGACCCCCTGAACCAATCGCCAAGGCCCCCTTTCCGTCGACTTCTCAATGAGCCAAAGCAGCCCAGCCTAGGCTCTCCTGTTGCTTCTTCTAGGCCCTTCCTTGTCTCACTGTCCTAAGTATATTTTTGTTGCCATCATGGACCCAATACCCTTTGGCTCAGTGCTGTGAAGCTCTTCCCTTTGGATATCTCTATCCCCCAACCCCTTTTCCTTAAATAAATTCAGTTTTTCTTTAATCACCATCTGAGATGGCTGTTTAAACACCTCCCCTCGAGTTTACCGACTTTAACCTTTCACTGTCCTTATTCAGAACTATTCCCATGCAAAAGTGGAAGTGCTTCTGTTATTGCTAAATAGTTAGCAATAACAGCTGGGTCCAGGGACCTAGGGTCTTTGATATAAACCTTTAAAATCAGTGGGGGTGGCACATCCTCTAAGGAAAAGGAAATTGTTTATGTGGCAGCTTTGTGCCCTGCTGAGTGAGACTTCCGCCTTACAGGATGTTTAGTGGAGTCAGTGCCGGTGTGCGGTTCCACTCAGGTCAGCGCACTGAAGAACCAGTTTGTAGGAAAAAGGCTTTATCGAAAGGAGCAGGACCTCCATCCTTGCTTACCACCCTGAAAGGAGGCCCACCCGGGACACCTGGTAGGAGGTTGTTAAAGAAAAAAGGATGCTTGTTAAAGATGATAAGACAGGCTTTCCTCAGGGAGATCAGATTTCACCTGGGGGATGGTGGAGGACGAGGAAGGTGATCAGCGAGGGCGATCAGATATCGAAGGTGGGGCGATCTGGTTAAATTGACTTACTAGGGTTCTTGCTACAGCTAGATTTTACAAGGAAGTGGCCCGATGGGCTTAAGGCAGTGGTTCTCAACCTTCCCAACGCCGCGACCCTTTAATACAGTTCCTCATGTTGTGGTGGCCCCCAACCGTAAAATTATTTTCGTTGCTACTTCATAACTATAATTTTGCTACTGTTATGAATAGTAACGTAAATATCTGATATGCAGGATGTATTTTCATTGTTACAAATTGAACATAATTAAAGCATAGTGATTAATCACAAAAACAATATGTAATTATATATGTGTTTTTCGATGGTCTTAGGCGACCCCTGTGAAAGGGTCGTTCGCCCCCCAAAGGGGTCTCGACCCACAGGTTGAGAACCCAGTTGGCTTAAGGGAAAGTACAGGAGCCTAAAGTTTTGGCAAGCAAAGAATCTTTACCAAGGTCTAGCTAGTGGGCTTCCTGGACGCCTCTCATCGTTGTCTGTGAAGGAAGTCATGGGTCTGGAAAGAAAGTGGGACAGGTTTGGGTCAGGAGGAGAAGCACCCTGGGGCAGTAAGGAGTCATTACTGAGAAAACCGGCAGGCCAGGGGCAAAGGGAACCTGGTGAAGGGCAAAGTCCACCCCTGACGTGGGCGGTAGCTTGCCTACATCTGACCACAGGAAGGCAGGAACATCACTTGGGTTGCCTCAAGGAGGCTAACAGCACTTCCCGGCCATGATTCCCTTTGTTATGAAACCACCTCAGGGAAGAGGGAAGTTTTCCGTCTGTGCTGGCAGCCTTTACGGAGAGCTGGGCCTCTCCCAGCGAGGACGACTGGTGTTCCAGCCTGGGCTCTCCTCTTCGGGTGGGGAACCTTTTCTCTGCCATTTGTATATTTATAACATCATTCCCGGGCCATACAAAATTATCAGCTTAAAATTAGCTGCTATATTTGGTCAAACGTTTCAATTAACTCACCCCTGATGATTTCATGGATCTTCCACGGCAGCACCGGACGCTCCCCATCCCTGCCAGAGTCTAAACGGTGGGACCAATGGGCAGGACCCCCACCAGGTTCCAATCACACTTAGTATCAAAGACATGAGTGACGAGCTCTAGTCCTCAGGAGCTGACTTGGGAGAGAGCCTGGGATGGAGGCTCCCAGGTTAAATCTGGTCTGACCAGCACAAGCTTCACCGTCAGGACCCAGCAAAGATTCCCCCCTCTCCGACGGGAGGAAGAAGTCTACAAAGCCAGATTATTGTTAGCCTTTGAGGCGAGGCTGATTCACTCTTCCCCTCTCCCCTTCCTTTGAAATGCGGAGGCCTTCTCCATCCCAGCCTAGCTAAGGCTCGACTTCTCCGCAATGGAACCCCGAGGCCCAGCTGCTCCTCCCAGCGGTACACGCAAGTCCCCGGAGAACGTGTGGAGGGAGAGGATGGGTAGCAGGGTGTTCTTTCCTAGTATGGGTTACTCAGGTCAACAGAGCAGTACCCTTTCTACGACGAAAAATGCCCCAACCACAGTTTTTGTTACTTGAAAAACAAAGGAGTGTGCCTTTTAACAATTATCAAGAAATATTTCAAACATGAACAAATAATCCCCCCCCAAACAAAACAAAACAAAACAAAACACACCCCCACACATCCAGAAATAGCGGCTCATTGGTTGGGACTCAAGGCCAGGTTCCAGGGGCACCAAGCTCTAATCCAGCGCAGGTTGCTTCCTAGAGTTCTCAGGGATGGCATGCATTTCTGCCCAGGAATCCAGGCTGGGCAGAGGGCAGGTGGCAGGAGGCCTGGGGTGGTAGAGTGCAGGGCAGGTTAATATCAAGACCACCGGGGGACGGGCTCCTGGCTGGATGGTCATCATGCGATCTAATGCTGAGGGGGTGTCGGGCGCAGTATTACTCACTAAACCAGGGGTGGGCAAACTTTCTGACTCGAGGGCCACAATGGGTTCTTAAACTGGACCGGAGGGCCGGAACAAAAGCATGGATGGAGTGTTTGTGTGAACTAATATAAATTCAAAGTAAACATCATTACATCAAAGGGTACGGTCTTTTTTTTTTAGTTTTATTCATTTCAAACGGGCCGGATCCGGGGGCCGTAGTTTGCCCACGGCTGCACTAAACCCTTGTGACAAATCCTGCCAAGTAGATGCTATTAAACCCTCATGTACAGATGAGGAAACCAAGGCCCTGAAAGCTTAGGTCACTTGCCAAGGTCACACAAAAGGAAGTGGTGGAGCTGAGGTTCTTTCCCAGACCGATGGACTCCAAAGCTCATGTCTTTTTTTTTTCTTCTTATAATGAAGAATAATTTACACACAGTAAAATTTGCCCTTTTCACTGGTGTATAAGTCACAAGCATTGACAAATGCATATAGTTGTATGATCACCAGCAAGGTCAACATATAGAACAGTTGCATCACCCTCAACAAGCCACTAGAGCGCCTTTGTAATCAATCCCTTCCTGCCATTCACCCACGGCCTTGGACACCCAGGGACCCCTTTTCTGTCTGTTTTGACTTTTCCAGAATGTCCTATAAATACAATCATACAGCCTTTTGAGACTGGCTCCTTCTTCTTCTTCTTTCTTTCTTTCTTTCTTTCTTTCTTTCTTTCTTTCTTTCTTTCTTTCTTTTTTTTTATTGCTTAAAGTATTACAAAGGGTATTACATATGTGTCCATTTTATCCCCCCACCCTAGACAGTCCCCTAGCCTCCCCTATCCCCCAGTGTCTTATGTCCATTGGTTATGCTTATATGCATGCATACAAGTCCTTTAGTTGATCTCTTACCCCCCTACCTCCTGCCCCACAACCCTCCCCGGCCTTCCCGCTGCAGTTTGACAATCTGTTTGAGGCAGCTCTGCCTCTGTATCTATTATTGTTCAAAAGTTTATAATGGTCTCTATTATCCATGAATGAGTGAGATCATGTGGTATTTTTCCTTCATTGACTGGCTTATTTCACTTAGCATAATGCTCTCCAGTTCCATCCATGACGTTGCAAATGGTAAGAGTTCCTTCCTTTTTACAGCAGCATAGTATTCCATCGTGTAGATGTACCACAGTTTTCTAATCCATTCATCTACTGATGGGCACTTAGGCTGTTTCCAGATCTTAGCTATGGTGAATTGTGCTGCTATGAACATAGGGGTGCATATATCCTTTCTGATTGGTGTTTCTGGTTTCTTGGGATATATTCCTAGAAGTGGGATCACAGGGTCAAATGGGAGTTCCATTTTCAGTTTTTTGAGGAAACTCCATACTGTCTTCCATAGTGGCTGCACCAGTCTGCATTCCCACCAGCAGTGCACAAGTGTTCCCTTTTCTCCGCATCCTCTCCAGCACTTGTCGTTTGTTGATTTGTTGATGATAGCCAGAGAGAGACTGGCTCCTTTCACTTAGCAAAATGTACTTGAGATTCATTCTTCTGTTGCTGCATACATCTATTGTTTATTCCTTTTTATTGGTGAGTATTATTACATTGTATAGATGTACCAGTTTGTTCCCATTCACTAGCTGAAGGACATTTGGGTGGTGCCTGGTTTGGGGAGGATTATGAATAAAGATGCATAAAATTTGTGCCCAGGTTTTCATATATGTATAAATTTTCACTTTATCTTGGGTAAATATATACCTAGGAGTGGGGATTACACATCTCATGCTTCTAGCCAGGCTCCAAGATATATAGAGAAGATGCTATAGAGTGGATCTTCAGGACCCAAGGGATGTTAACATGGAGAAAAGATTTTTTTGTGATTCACTCCCTTCCAAAAAATTAAGAAATATATATATATTCGTTCTAGTCTTCACATTGTTAATGTAGAAAAATAATAATATTATAATCACAACAAAGTCATAAACTTAAAACATAATTTTTGATATGTGATGAATACTAAAAACTAAACACTGCTCTTTTTTCTTTTTCTTTCTTTTTTTTCTTTTCTATTTGTAATCTTTGTTCTTGCATCCTAAACAAAACTCACATCCCACAACCCGCCTCACAACATTTCTGTATGTTTCTTATGTCTCTTTGAAGGCCACTGGGTCAGACTCAGACACTCAAACAGAAGGTACAGAGGAGGGTTTCTTTCCCTCCTCATTAGAATTCTGCTCTTGCCTCTCAGGTTTATCTTAACTCTAATCCCGTTCTTCCCCACATTCCAGCCCTCTCCCTTATTCTCACCCATCACCTGCTTTGGAAGAGAAAGCTAGATTCTCAGATGCAAGCCTCTTTGCTATATTTGTTGAAGTCTCTATATTGAGGGGTAGACACACAGACATGAGCCAAACCATGTCAACCCACTTTGTGTCCTGATGTGTGTATGTAAGAAGTGTGTGAAACATCCCACTTCTAATGAAACTGTTCTTCCCATTAAAAAAATTATATTTCAGAGAGAGGAAGGGAGAGGGAGAGAGAGATAGTTGAGAGGGATAAGAGAGAATCATTGATTGCCTGCCTCCTGCATGCCCACCTACTGAGGATCGAGCCAGCAACCTGGGCATGTGTCCTGACTGGGAATCGAACCATGAACTCCTGGTTCTTAGTTTGGTGCTCAATCACTGAACCACACCAGCCAGGCTTTCTTCCCACTTTTACATGGTGAGTCACTGGCCCATATTATTGGTCCACAAGATGGGTCCTAGTGAATATACACAATGAAATTGGACTTGGTGAGAAGAATTCACCTATGATGCTTCCCCATGGTGGGTAGAAGGATCATTTTCTCCTCCTCCTTTGGGCTAGATGTATTGAGAACTTCTCTCAGAGTCAGTACCTGACTGGTTACAATAGGAAGGTTCACATTCAACACAAACATGAGCAGGGATCCAGGAAACCCTCATCGCTGTGCCCTCATTTTCAAAAGCCAAGTGATTTTAAAAAAATTAATTTTGAGAGAGAGAGAGAGAGAGTAACACACACACACACACACACACACACACACACACACACACACACACAACAGAGAGAGACAGAGAGAGGAACATCGATTTGTTCTTCCACTTATTGATACATTCATTGGTTGATTCTTGTATATGCCCTGGCTGGAGATGGAACCCACAACCTCAGTGTATTGGGATGATGCTCTAACTAACTGCACTACTCAGCCACGGCCCCAGGTAATATATTTTGAGGTTCCTGAGTACCTTAGTCTGGATTCTCCCCAAAGTGGAGTCTGATAGGAATGCTTATCTGTGAGTAGTCTATTGGAGAGTGAAATAGGGAAGGAGAGAGAGACAATAAAATGATGAATTATTTAATTGGCCACACTAAGCAGGGTCTTCTAAAAAGCTTTGTGAAATGCATCTCAGGAATATCTGGGGTGGGGGGTGGGGGGTGGGGGAGAGGCAATAGGGAAGCATTTATCCTCCTGTTCCCAACCCCTAGTGGGTAATAGCTGCCCATGGGCATCAACACCCTTAGTCTGAGGTGGAGTGTGGGGAAAGCCAGAGGCATGGTCCTCACATAGGCCTGTTGGCCCTTTGCTACACGATGTTGCTTCAACAACCCCTGGTGTTAGTTGGACTTCAGACACTCTTGCTGAGTAAATGGCAAAGCTATGTGGGGCCTCTTGGGACTTGGATCCAGCCATTGTCTTCCTGTAGCCTGGCTGTAAAACTCCAGTTGCTCTGAGTAGCTGGCAAGAATGGCGGCTGTGGAATTTCTACTTGGAAGAGACCTACAGGCAGCCATCTGGTTGGGTCTTAGGGTTGGTCTTAAAGCTGTGTTTGAATAGCAGACATTGTTTTTACTTAGATTGCAGGTTTATTTTAGGGTGGTTGAAGGATAATGGGGGACTCTTGGCTCTGTACACAGCCACCAAGGGCCAGTGCCGCCCATGTAGCCCAGGCTTCAAGCTTTCCGTGCCTGATCTCATCACAAAGCCGTGCAGAGTGCTTGCCTGGGCCCTTTCCCTTTCTCATCCAGTCTGGCCTGCCCCTCCCTCACTGGGGAGGAGGTGAAGGCGAGCAAAGAAACCCTCTCCCAGCACAGGAACTGTGAGGTCTGTTGCCAAGCCTTCAGGGAAATATTTTCAACCCCGAAGTCTGTGACTCCCAGGTTCCAGGTGGTGTGATCCAAGCACAACAGTGAGAGCTGGCCGTTACTCCATGTCCCCTGGTGCCAACTTTTCACATGCGTCATCTTACTCACTCAGCCCTTGGACCCGAAGGAAAGGTGACCTCTTTAGTATGTGGCTTGTGTTCCTTTATTCATGCCTTGACTGGAAAAGCAGTTGCCAATTACCATGTGTGTGTCTATAGTCCTCTGTGATTGTCTCTTAAACTTTGGTTTTGCTCTTGGTAAACATCTCCTTTTCCTCCTCAATTAGCTTTGACTTGAGGAAGGAGGCGGGGCAGAATGATGAAGAGAATCCTCTGGAATAATCCGTTGCTTTGTGGCGTTGCTCATGTCTTTCCCCTTTCATTCTCCCTCCCTGCCCCTGTTTCTAGTCACCAAGTTGCCCCCATTCTATAAGCCCCACTTCCTCCAGGTTGTCTGTCTACTCTGGTTCCCAGAGATCACCTTCTCCTCTGAAAACTCAACTCACTGGGCCGTGAATCACTTATGCCTGATGACAGCTTTGGTTTTATAATTTATCTTTTTAGATACTCCTGCCTTATCTTTATCCCTTTCCCACACCCCCTTACCACAACCTCTCCTCAGGAGATTGTAAGCTCCTTGAGTTTGCTTTAAATTTCTTTGTAACCTCCACAAGGTCTAGACTGGTGTCTTAGACACAGTAGGGATCAATGAATATTTCTCAAGTCAATTAATGAATAGAAAAAGGGACTTGTGAAAATTTGGGGAAGGACACTCTGATGGCCTCTGTCTTCACTGCGTCTTGAAATGTTTGAGAAATTGGCTGGTCTTGGGCCCTATCTCCAGTATCCAAATAACGAGCATTATACTGGGGCCTATCAAGTTTGCTTGCTAGTTTCTTCTTTCCTTCCTTCCTTCCTTCCTTCCTTCCTTCCTTCCTTCCTTCCTTCCTTCCTTCCTTCCACAAACATTTATGTGTCCCCTCCCCCTGCAGTGTTTAAAGCATGTTGGTTGACTCAAGATGTTAAAGGGAACTTTTTGAAAAGTATAGATTACTGGAAGGTACTACCCTTTACCACCTGGTTGCTGTCACAGCTGCAGAAATTAGGAGTTTGAGGCACTGGACAGTTGCCTCTTGGGAGAACTGGACAGCACTAGGGAAGGGAAACACTTTAAGAGGGAGGGAGTTGAGAATGAGCCAAGACTTCCTTCATCCGCTTCCCAGTTTTGGCTAGGGCTGCCCTGGTTTCAGGCCTCATATCTAATTATGTGGGTTCAAAAAGGCTCAGACACTCCTTCTGGGAGAGGAGCAAATCCTCAAGAATCCAAGGTCCTGACCGTGGATTCTTCCGGCTGGACCCCGGAGGACTGGTGGCACTAGGGCTGGGGAGAAGGGGGTGGCAGTTTGGGGTTGAAGTCGACTTTAGCAAATAGCCCATTGTTCTCTTTCACCCTTCTGTGAAAGAGGATCAGAAGTTCACTGCATGGTTCTCAGGAAGTTCCTGGCAGCTCTGTTTATAATAGCGAGATTTTGGAAAAGACCCAACTGTCTGACAGTAGATGATTGGTTAGATAAAGTATGGTTTTGCCAGACATTGGAATTCTATTCAGCCATTAAAAATGATATCATGAATGATTGCTTATTGACATGATAAAAGGATATCATATATGGAAAACATACATAGATATGTAATACTTTACATGTGTGATCTCTAGGAAAAGATCCACACAGAAATAAGATCAAGGGGGTTTCTCTGACTGGTGAGATTATGGACAACCTTTCCCTCTGTGATGGGCACATGTTTGTAATGTAAAACTAAAGTTGCAGTGTTATAGATGGAATCACGAACCTTCTCCCTCTTTCTCCCCATCAGAACTTACTTTTCTGCATTTCTTCTCACAGGTCTAGGTTCTCTCTCTCGCAGTGAGTTGCAGAGAAAACCTCATGCCTAAGGCAGTGGGAGGTCTTGCCAACAACTCTGGCAGCCCCTAGGGAATGACCTATTCGGTGCTTCGGGCAGCTGAGGCCCCCTGCTATGTTCTGTCCACACTGTGCATGCTAGCAGAGGCTTCCCTGACCATCCAATGTTGTGTCAGTCTCTCATTCTCTCTAGTAAATATATACTCTCTAGTAAATATATACTAGAGGCCTGATGCACGAAATTCTTGCACGGGCCTTGGCTATGGCCCCCGCCTGCTGCGGCTTTGTCCTGAAGGAAGGACATCCGGGAAGGATGTCCGGTCTAATTAGCATATTATGCTTTTATTATTATAGCTGTCCCCTTTTCTGCCCATTGCCCTCTCCCAGCCCGCACCCACCCACCAACCCCAGGCCTTCAAAACCCTATTGTCTGTCTCTCTAGTAAATATTGTCTTGCTTGAAATCCCAAACCCTACACCATATGTCTCTAAATATTTATTTTAAAAAGTTATAATGTTCTGCTCCAGTTCAACTCAGCCAACATTTGTTTGACTGTTTACTTTGTGCTAGGTAATAAGTTAAGCTGTTGAAACGAGAGAATTTGCGGGGCTACCCTCAACAAATCAATAAACATCAAGTGCTGCCCTAGCTGGTTTGGCTCAGTGGGTGGATGTGAACTGAAGGGTCCTAGGTTCAATTCTGGTCAAGGGCACATGCCCAGGTTGTAGGCTCAATCCCCAGTAGGGGGCATGCAGGAGGCAGCTGATCAATGATTCTCTCTTATTGATGTTTCTCTCTCTCTCTCCCTCTCCCATCCTCTCTGAAATCAATAAAAATATTTTTAAAATAAATAAAAATGGAACTGCCAGTTGACCCAGTGATCCCACTTCTAGAAGTATATCCTAAGAATTCTGAAACACCAATCAGAAACAATATATGTACCCCTGTGTTCATAGCAGCACTATTTACAGTAGCTAAGATCTGAAAACAGCCTAAGTGCCCATCAGTAGATGAATGGATAAAAAGACTGTGGTACATTTACACAATGGAATACTATGGAGCAGGAAAAAAGAAGGATCTCTTACCCTTTGACATAGCATGGGGGGACCTGGAGAGTATTATGCTAAGCAAAATAAGCCAGTCAGATAAAGACAAATGTTGCATTATCTCACTTATATGTGGAAACTGATGAACGAAATAGATCAATATGTTTGCCAATGTATCTTTGAAGGGCAAGGGAAACAAAGGTAAAAACCCACAAGTGGGACTACATCAAAATGAAAAGCTTCTGCACAGCAAAAGAAACCATCAACAAAATGAAAAGGGAGCATGGGAGAACATATTGCCAATGATACATCTGATAAGAGGTTCATTTTCAAAATATGTACAAAACTCATGCAAATTACCAAATGGAAGACAAACAATCCAATTAAAACCTGGGCAAAGGCCCTCCATGTCTTTTCATGGCTTGACAGCTCATTCATTTTTGGTTCTGAATAATATGCCATTGTCTGGATGTACCACAGTCTGTTTATCCATTCACCTAATGAAGGACATCTTGGTTGCTTCCACGTTTTGAATACAGCTGCTATAAACATCCAGGTGCAGGTTTTGTGCGGACATAAGTTTGCAGTCAGCTGGGTAAATGTTCAGGGGCACACGTTACTGGATTCTGTGGTCAGACTATGATTTTGTAAGAAGCTGCCCAATGGTTTTCCAAAGCTGCTGTACCGTTTGCATTCCTACCAGCAGCGAATGAGCGTTTGTTGCTCCACATCCCCGCCAGCATTTGGTGCTGATCGCATTTTGGATTTGGCCCTTCTAGTTGTTTGGTATTTCATTGTTTTAATTTGCAATTTCCTAATGACACATGCTATTTTCTTATGCTTATTTCCCGTCTGGATGTCTTCTTTAATGAGGTGTGTGTTCAGGTCTTTTGTCCATTTTTAAATCAGGTTATTTTCTTATTGTTGACTTATAAGAATTCTTCGTACATTTTGGATACTAGTCCTTCATTAAATGTCTTTTGCACATGTTTTCTCCCGGTCTGTGGCTTGTTTTCTCATTTCACTTTTTACTTTACACATTTCAGTTTTGTTTGTCTTTCCCCCCCCAAAGGGCGTGCAGTGCTTTTTGTGATTAAAAAACATTTGTTTTAAAACATCGCATCCCAGTGCATTCAGAAGCATACAAATGAATTAGGGTTTATCAGTAATACAACTGCTGTTAGAAAGATTCCAAGCCCTGGCCAGTGTTTCTCAATGGTTAGAGCACTGGCCTGTGCACCCAAGGGCTGTGGGTTTGTTCCCTACCCTGTTGGGATGCACGCAAGTGGCAAACAATTGATGTGTCTGTCTCACATCTCCCTCCCTCCCTCCCTCTCTCCCTCTCTGTGAAAAAGCAAGGGAGGGAAAAGGATTCTTAGGCAAAATTGCAAGATTGTTCCTAACCAGAAACCCAGGTTCTGCCCTGGGAAGAGGAGAGAGCAGTAAGCATGGTGACTATTTCCCAAAAAGGTAACAAACTTGTGTGCGGTAATGGCTGTGCCATGTATTCCAGAGTTTAGTGCCTGTATTATACATTGATATCTCTGCTAGGGTCTTGGATAAACAGGAGTCTCTAGACTCCCTGAAAAAAACCACACACTAATGAATTGGATTCCCTTTGACTAAAACAGAAATCTGGAGCCAGTTGTCTGAGCTTGAGAGAGCAAAGAGAAAGGCTGAAAAAGAGAGCGTACTGGAGGCCAGAAAGGCCATTGGGCAGAGGATGGACTTCTGTGGCTCTTGTAGGAGGAAGCTCCACATTTATGTTCAAAGGCCCTGGGTACCAGGCCAGCCCCACCATAAGCTGCCTCTGTGACATGAACAAGATGCTAAGCTTTTTTGAGCCACGATTTTCTTATTTTGGGAAAATGCAGATGATAATAATAGTTACTATCTCAGGGGGTTGCTATGAGAATCAAATGGCACTTCACTTTCAAAGCGCTTTGTAAAGAACAAAGTGCTTGTTCTAACATGTTATCCTTGGGTGTCTGAATGCCTACTGTGTGCTGAGGACTGGGCATACAAGGAACAATAATGCTTGGTGCTTATCCTCAAGAACCTGTCAGGCAACATAAAACGTCAGAAAGGATCATCCTATGACTATTGCACTGGAACTTATACCAGATAAATTTCCACTTTACAATAGAGGGTTATCTGTGTTGCTCATTGTTATGAGAATGTTCTTCGCATCTTCCAAAGTGGATTGCAGGCTCTTTGACGGCAGTGGCTTCTTTTACCTTCCACTGCAGCTTACACGGTATTGAGTGAACACAGCCACTGTCAGCCTGCAGCTTGGCAGAGAGTGAACCAGAGGGTTCACACCCCAACTCCTCTCTTGTACCCTCTGATTTCCTGCCACTCACATAGGTTTCACCCAACCAGAAGCCAGAGAGCCAGACAGCCAGCTCATGCTATGAGCTGAGAAAGATGGATCTGGAGGGGCAAACGGAGAATACCCAGTGCCTCTGTCCACAGAAGTTCTTAGCAGCTGCTCCAAAAACAACCAAGAAGCTATCAACAGGGAAGTATCTAAGTAAATGGTGTGACGTCCACACTGGGGAACACTATTCTGCAGCGATAGTCTAGATCAGTGAGTACTGATGTGGATGGATCACAGACATGTCGTTGAATGGTGAAGCAAATTGCAGAAGGATGCCTGGTATGTTTATTGCACATGTGCATGCATGCTTGTGTGCACACGCACACACACACACACACACACACACACACACACACACACACACACTACCATAAGTTTATTAAATGCCTCAAGTCTATTGTCAGTTTTGTATGTTGTGTATACATATATGTACAGTATGTGTGTGCATGTAAGTCTGGAATGATAATAGTGGTTTGCACTGGGGTGGTGAGACGAGGCTCAAGATTAGAGTGACAGTCAGAGGGGACTAGCTGTGAAAGACACCATTAGTTCTCTAATAGCAGCCATTCTCTGCCTCCCCCCCATTCTTTCATATTAACAATTCAAATTTTGTCCAGGTATGAAAGGGCGGCACTGTGCTTAGGAAAGGTGGGTCCAGGGCTCGGATCATGATTGATCTAAGCTCACACCATTCCTCTTTGCCTGTGGGTAGGCATGCAACCTAGTCTGCTGGTGACTTCGAGGAAGTTTTTTCCCTCTAATAACAAAGAGTGTAGTGGACAAGCAGTTCTGCCTCTCCTCTTCCTTTCTGTCTTGGTGTGATGTCTGAAAATGTGATTCTTGGCTGGGTTGGCATGGCTCAGTTGTTGAGCATTGACCTATGAACCAGGAGGTCCCGGTTCGGTTCCTGGTCAGGACACATGCCTGGGGTTGCGGGCTTGATCCCCAGTGTGAGGCGTGCAGGAGGCAGCCAATCAATGATTCTCTTTCATCATTGATGTTTCTATCTCCCTCTCCCTCTCCCTTCCTCTCTGAAATCAATAAAAATATATATTAAAAAAAGAAAAAAGAAAATGTGATGCTTGGAGCTATGGCAACTGTCTTATGACCATGAGGGCAAGGCCAGGAAACTGTAGAGACATCACTCCAGCACCCTGATATCTTCTTGCTGTTTGAAAGCAGAAACCATTCTCCTTCAATCCTCTTGTTACCAGAGATAATGAAATGCCCTCATTGCTTAAACCATTGTTTGTCAGGCATTCTGTTATAATTAAACTCCTCCTAACCAATACAGTGGCTTAATCTGAAATAGTTTAAGAATCCTTTCAGAACAATTTATTCCTGTGCTACTTGTGTAATTAAACTATTTTTTTGGTTAAGCCACCTCATGCCCTTGTCCTTTGCCTGCAGAATTGACCTGGTCTGCCTTCTGTGGGCTCCCTGAGGCTCTCTCTACCCTTCAGGTCCTTGTCTGCCTCTGTCCCCGGGTTGTCTGCTAAGCTGCTTGATTGATGACCCAGGTGGACAAGACTTTTGGAATACATACACCCGCTGCCCCTCCTGGGGCTGCCATGTCCCCTGCACCTCCTCAGGCTGGGGGGCCGTTCCCATAGCACTCTCTGCAGGGAGGGGCCTGCCATTTGGAAAAGACCTGAAGGCCCAGGTCTGAAGCCGGGTAGGATGTGTTCTGCCCCGACGCCCGGCATGTGACTATTATAAAGAAGCTCCTCCTAGGTTTATCCAGGGAAGTCTTGCAGCTCCTGGGATTTCTGAGATGCCTTTCACTCACTAGCATTCACTGCCTCTGCTGGAGGTCCTGTCCCCGGGCTGGATCCCCACAGTGATGGGGGCCTGTGAAACATCTTCAAGAGGAGAAGGAACCGTTGGTTTGGGAACACCCCGGCTGACATTTGCATAAGGTCACCTTGGAGGCCAAAGACTGTTGGGAGGCCCTTGGGAGAGGCTGAGGGAGAGAAGCTGAGGTTTTGGTTGGGGCCCAGGATGGGGTGCAGAGGGGAAAGGGAGCATGAGATTCCCCCTTCCGTTCATCCTGAGCGAAGCTTTACACATGGCGACGGTAAAGTTTTCTGCATTCTTCAAGGCCAGGGCACCGATCTCTGGGGTGCTGTTTCTGAGGGTGTCTCCGGGAGCTCTCTCTAACAAGGGTTTCCTTCCTGCCATGTGGCAGTCAGGCCCCATCAATCATTCTCTGAAGCAGACCTGGGCTGGGGGCTGGGAGACCAGGACTTCTGTGCTTCCTCTGCCACTGTGAGCTCTGCACCCGCACTGGGAGTAGTAGGTACCTCCTTCCTCCCTCCCCCTCCGCCTGCTTGCTTCCAGTTCACTCTTCCTCTCCAAACTTACAGAGCGCTGCAAACTTTCACCTCAGATGCCTGGCGGGCTGCTTTATTATGCATGCTTCCTTCTTTCTCACTGTTTTTTGGACAAGTCTGAAAATAAGCACTTTTGTAATACTGACTTGCAATTCACACTTTCCTGACAAGTCACTCAAACTGGAAGCCACAGCTGCTGGGAGTGGGATCTGACTCAAGCCTCCTTCAGCAGGCACTCTCTAAGTCAGAAGGTCCCAATGCAACTGAGCTTGCTCCTCCTCAAAGGAGTGGAGGGGTGGAGGGGCCCAGGAGGGAATCGGGGAGCCCTGGGCCAAACTCACCACCAGGCTCTCCACCACCAATTCCAGCTTTTGAAACTGCTAATCCTCAAGTAATGTTGGGGGAGTTATTTCTTTTTTTCTTTCTTTCTTTAAAATATATTTTATTGATTTTTTACAGAGAGGAAGGGAGAGGGATAGAGAGTTAGAAACATCCATGAGAGAGAAACATCGATCAGCTGCCTCCTGCACACCCCTATTGGGGATGTGTCTGCAACCAAGGTACATGCCCTTGACCGGAATCAAACCCGGACTCTTCAGTCCACAGGCCAACGCTCCAGCCACTGAGCCAAACTGGTCAGGGCTGGGGGAATCATTTAAAACCTCACCTGGAAGGGACCAAGGAAAGCCGTTAACTCAAGACCCTCATTCTATAGGTCACAGGAGTCTTTCCTGCTTAAAGCGACCAGCCTGGTTAGTGGAGAAACAGGGAATGTAACCTTGAAAACTGCACTCCCAATCCTCTCCCGTTAAGCCGTGCTTTACTAATGTTTTGGATTTTATTTTGTCACTGGCGTTTTTGTTAGGGAGAAATTCAAACATACACAAAAGTAGAGAGAGGAATATAATGCATACCCACGTACCCATCACTCCCTTGCAATGATCATCCTTGTTCTGACGTTCATGTTGTATCTGCCCCCCCCCCGCCCCCGCCTTGCCCCTTTGCAACCAATCAGACTTCATAGCATTTTATCTGTTAATACAGCAGTATGTTTCTCGAACAGAAAGCTTTTAAAAAGAATGTAACCACAGCACCATTATCACACTCACACAATTAACACTGTTTCTTAGTATCATAATGCCTAGCTCGGTACTCAAGTTTTCTCTCATTGTGTCAAAAAGGTCTTTTTTTTTTTTTTTAGCTTATTTACATCAGCATTCCAAACCAGGTCCACCTATTATATTTGTAGATTTTTTTAAAGGCCTTTTAAACTATAATAGTCCTTCCTCTCATACATCCCCCAGGTCATATGTTTGTTAGAAAAACTGGGTCATATGTCCTTTAGAATTCCCCGAATTCTGGATTTGTGTCCTGCTGGTATCTTTGCACATATTTCTACATCCCATGTCCTGTGAATTGGTACTTAGTTGTAGAGTAGTGGGGAAGGTTCACGCCCCGCCGCCAGGCCCCTCCCAAGGCCTGACAATGTGTGGAGACATTTTTAATTGTGGGTGGTGCTATTAGCATCTAGGGGGCCAAGGCCAGGGATGCTGCTAAACAGCCTATATACACAAGAAAGAATTATGTGTCCCAAGAGGTGAATTTTTAGTGACCCTGATGTTGAGGTTAATCAGTGGGTTCAGGAGGCGTCAGCCTGACATCCATCATAAAGTTAGCCAAACTGAAGTATTTGGCGAGTAAAACAGGCATTATTAATAGACAAAAAGACTGAGAATGTCTCTGGCAAACAGGGACATATGATTAACCTACCCATTGACTTTTGCAAGAGCTTTATTCAGCTCTAACTGGTTTTCCTTGACATTTCTCTCAGTTTTTATAAAAGTTACTCATAATTTAAAGAGTCTCATAATTCTCCTAGCAGTTCTTCCCCATTCTCCTTTCCCAAGAGGCAGCCATTTCCATTTTTTTTTCCAGCTGGTTCTTTTAATATTTATCTTTGCATATCCTAATAATGGGCTTAAATTGCTGCTTTTTGTGCAATTAGGTTTTGGGTATTTTCTAATGACTTCTCCCTAAAGAATATGATCATCTCTCTATTTTTCTAATAATGCTTCCCAGCCAAGCACCTTTTCTATCCCTGTATGTTCTAAGAAGAAATGCTAACTTTTGTTGTCTGCCATGTTTAAGAGTAGGACTTTAACAAGCCCATTAGAGCTCTGATCTCATTGGTAGGGCGTGTCGACTGCAGTTTCACTGCAGGGTTATCTGGCTACGCTGTTCCTTTAGGGAACCCTTCAGAATGCGTAAGGCTCTTCTTGGTCCAATAAAATTGCTCAGAGAAGCGTTTTCCAGTGTTGTGCCTGGAGGTTGCAGGGTTCCAGGAGCTGAGTGGGGCTAGGAGGCTTTTAGTCTCAGCATTCAGTATGTGGGCTTTCCTGGTTTTGTTATAATTCTCTCTCTGTTTTTTTTTTTTTTTTTTTTTAAGTTGATTTGAGAGAGAAAAGGAGAGAGAAAAAGAGAGAGGGACACTGATTTGTTGTTCCACTTCTTTATATATATATATATATATATATATATATATATATATATATATATATTTTTATTGATTTTTACAGAGAGGAAGGGAGAGGGATAGAGAGTTAGAAACATCGATGAGAGAGAAACATCGATCAGCTGCCTCCTGCATGCCCTCTAATGGGGATGTGCCCGCAACCAAGGTACATGCCCTTGACCGGAATCGAACCTGGGACCCTTCAGTCCGCAGGCCGATGCTCTATTCACTGAGCCAAACCGGTCAGGGCTTGTTCCACTTCTTTATGCATTCACTGATTGCTTATTATATGCGCCCTGACTGGGATGGGACCGGAAACTTGGCATAGCAGGATGATGTTCTAACCAACTGAGCTACCTTGGTCAGGGTTTGATTACTGTAGCTTTGAATTAAGTCTTGACATTAGGTAGTGTAAGTCCTCCACACGTTAAAGCTGAATTGGCTATTCTAGATCTTTTGCATTTTTAAATGAATTATAGAATCAGCTTGTCAATTTTTATAAAAATAATACATTTAGATTATTAATATAAAACTAACAATATGATGTAAAAATATATTATGTATAATGTAAAGAGCCTCCTGGGATTTTGACTGAAATTATACTGTATTTCATGATCATATTGGGGAAAATTTATATCTTAGCAATATTTGGTATTCCAACACAATAATACGGTATATCTCTCTATTTAAGTATTCCTTTAAAAAAAAGTATTCCTTCATTTCCATCCATGATATTTTGTAGTTTTCATTATATAGAATTTGCACATCTTTTGTCAGATTTATCCCTAAGTATTTCATTTTTTAAAATGATATTAAAAATGGTAGCCCTAGCTAATTTGGCTCAGTGGATAGAGCATCAGCCTGCGGACTGAAGGGTCCCAGGTTTGACTCCAGCCAAGGGCACATGCCTGGGTTGTGGGCTTGATCCCAAGTGGGGGATGTGCGGGAGGCAGCCAATCGATGATTCTCTCTCATCAATGATGTTTCTATCTCTCTTTCCCTCTCCTTTCCTCTCTGAAGTCAATAAAGATATATTTAAAAAAAAATAAAATAGCCCTAACCGGTTTGGCTCAGTGGATAGAGCGTCGGCCTGCGGACTCAAGGGTCCCAGGTTCGATTCTGGTCAAGGGCATGTACCTTGGTTGCGGGCACATCCCCAGTAGGGAGTGTGCAGGAGGCAGCTGATCAATGTTTCTCTCTCATCGATGTTTCTAACTCTCTATCCCTCTCCCTTCCTCTCTGTAAAAAATCAATAAAATATATTAAGAAATAATAAATAAAATAAATGGTATTATATTTTAAATTCTATTTCCCACTCTTTTCCCCAGTATATCTATATATATATAAAAGCCTAAGCAACCATTACAACCAAATACTGGAATGACCGGTCAACCAGTCGCTATGATGCGCACTGACCACCAGGGGGCAGATGCTCAACGCAGGAGTTGCCCCCTGGTGGTCAGTACGCTCCCACAGCCAACCTCCCGTGGCCCCAAACCCTTGCCCCCTCCTCCCCCTGGCTGGCCCGATAGGCCCTGATTGCCGGCCAAGCCGAGGGACCCCACCCATGCATGAATTCGTGCACCG
Source organism: Myotis myotis (assembly GCF_014108235.1). Classification (NCBI taxonomy): domain Eukaryota; kingdom Metazoa; phylum Chordata; class Mammalia; order Chiroptera; family Vespertilionidae; genus Myotis; species Myotis myotis. The sequence goes on along the minus strand of NW_023416318.1, from coordinate 17,122,503 downwards.
GGCCTCTAGTAGTAATATAATTTGTTTTTTTATATTGTTCTTTCATACTGAAACTTTGCTAAACCCATTTATCAATTCTAGCAGCTATTTTTATAGATGACATAGGATTTTCTGCATAGACAATCACGTTATTTGTGAATAAAAACAGTTTTAGTTCTTCCTATCTGATCTGGATGCCTTTTGTTTTCTTTTCTTGCCTATTGCAATGGCTAGAGCCTCCTGTTCAATGTTAGTTATAAGTGATGAAAGCAGACATCCTTTCCTTGTCCTGGTGTTAGGGGGAAAACAATCAGTCTTTCACCACTAAGTGTGATGTTAGCTGTAGGCTTTTCATAGGTATTGTTTATCAGGTTGCAGAAGTTCCCATCTATTCCTACTTTGTTGAAAGTTTTTTTAAAAATCAAAACACAAGTTAGATTTTGGTAAGTGCTTTTTATCTTTTTGCACGTATTGAGATAGACACATGTTTTTTTTTTTTTTTTAAAGTTGTTAACATAATGAATTATATTGATTGATTTTTAAGTGTTAAATCAACCTCACAATCCTGGGATAAAGCCTACTTGGCTTATCATAATATATTTATCTTGTTGGAGTCAGTTTAGTAAAATTTTGTTTTAAGAAATTAGCATCTACATTCATGAGGAATATTGGTATGTAGTTTTCTTTTTTTGCAACGTCTTTGTCTGATTTGATATCATAGATTGTTGGCCTTGTAGGTTTTCTTCCTTCCTCTTTAAATTTTGGGGAGAGTTTGTGCAAAATTAGTATTATTTCCTTAAATTTTTGGCATTATAACTAATTCCTTTCTTTTGCTTACTTTGGTTTTCATTTGCCCTTCTTTTTCTAGTTTCTTAAGTTGGAAGGAGGCTAAGGTTATTGATTTGAAACTTTCTCCTTTATTATTTTCCCTAATTTAGACATTTAGTGCTGCAGATTTTCCTCTAAGTTCTGCTTTATTTATTTATTTTTCCACACAAATTTTGAAATAGTGTGCTATCGTTTTCCTTCGGTTCAAAATACTTTCAATTTCTCTTTTGATTTCTTCTTTGACTCATTGTTCAGGAAATGTGTTATTTAGTTTTCAAACATTTGGAAATTTTGAGATATATTTTTCTTATTGGCTTCTAATTTAATTTCCTTTTGGTCTCAGAACATCCTTTGTGGGACTTGCATCCTTTTAAATTTATTGAGACTTATTTTGTGACCCAGAATATGAACTCTTGGTAAATGATCTGTGTGCACTGAAGAAGCATGTGTGTTCTGCCAATCTCGGGTGGAAATGGAAACTCTCTCAGGACAGTATGCCGCAGCAATCATAGAGCTTGTCTTTATTTCCTGTCTCTCAGGGATGGCTATACTTTGCTGCTTAATAGCCAATGTCTTGAGAACAACTCCTTCATGCATTCCATCTGCTTTATAAATTGTGTCTAGTGGGAGGATAAACCTGGTCCCTGCTGGCCCATCTTGGCCAAAGTGAAAGTCTCCTCAAACTACTTTAAAAATATATATATAGTTTTAATTGATTTCAGAGAGGAAGGGAGAGGGAGAGAGAGAAACATCAATGATGAGAGAGAATCACTGATTGGCTGCTCCCTGTACACTCCCCACTGCGGGGGTCGAGCCTGCAACCCAAGCATGTGCCCGGACCAGGAATCAAACTATGACCTCCTAGTTTATAGGTTGATGCCCAACCACTGAGCCATGCCAGCCAGGCTCAAACTGCTTTTAATCAGGTTTTTATTTCATATCCCAGTTAGTTCTACCTTAACCTCCCCCTTCAGAAGTGCCTGGTTCTGACAATTCCTGAGTCTTTTGGGAGTTCTGAGATGTCAGTTGTGTTGTTTCTTGGCTTTTCTCTCTCATGGCTCTGGAAGGAAAGAAATATTCTAGGAGAGTTGTTAAAGCAGAGCTGGGACTGTACAGGGGGTACAGAAGCTGGGCAGTCTGGCTGAGCTTGGTTTTCCCATGAGGCTACATTGCCTGGACCTGGGCCTCAAACTCAAATACCAATGATGGTCCTACAGGGAGGGAAAAATGAATGCAGAGCACTGGTGCAAGCTACAGGGAGGGGTGGGCGCCGACATAACTCACCTTGTTTACATATCTCTGCTCTCTTCTCTTAGGACCACGCAACAAAGAAGGCCCAGTGTTATCAGACCTTCCCCTAATTCAGAGAAGCTGAATATTCAGAATTTTATGCAAAATTTCCCATTTTTAAAAGTCTTGACTATTAACCTCAATTAAAAAACAATGTTTTGGGCCAAATGAAAATCCAATGAAAGATCTGCCTTGTTGGGCTGTCAATTGGTACCTTTGGCTTTTCATGTCTGCTTCTCCTTTGTGTGTTCCTGATCCATTATGCAGGCCACTTACCCTGCTTCCTCATGTGCCTCTGCTCTGCAAACATTGCTCACACGTGACTCTGGTTTGCCGTGGCACCCACCCTGATCACCATTCCACATGAACTTTTCGTTCAAGTTCCCAGCACCATGTAACTAACTTAGTGTCTCAATATTCCAATTTCAGGTTCCCAGAAGAGAGAATCTGATCGTCTAGCTTTGGTCTTATCAACTGTGATTGGAGGGGGTCAATTAGGTCCTATTTACTAGCCTCCGGAGGCCAAGAGTGGCATAGATTTCTATGCATAGTGATAAAATAATTGCCTTTGTATGGAAACCAACTGAATCATGCATGGAGAGAGCTGGAAATGACCTTAAAAATTTTGGTCTAACTTCATCATATTATATATGAAGAAACTAGAGCTTAGAGAAATGAAGTGGTTTCTCCAAGTTCAAAGACTTTATTAGGTAACAGTAGGGCTGGGGCTGGGATTAGTTGCTTAGCCAAGTTTTCTTTCTTCTGTGTTCCATGAGAGCAGAAAATACAGCAGTATCCTTAAAGCAATGCTCGATGCATAGTGGGTATTCAGTGACTATTTGTTGAATGAAATTATGTACTGACTTGTTTTCTGTAATGTTAGCATACTTTGTTTATAAGTTAGGAGAAGATTTAACTACATATAAGACAATCCTCAAAACAATGGCTCATACCCAATAAAGGCTTATTCAGCTCTCATGTAAAAGAAGTGTGGAGCTGGGGGGGACCTTTAGGATATCAACAATAGCTCTATCTGCTGATTTCTATTTTGTCATCCTCAGTGCGTAATTTCCATCTTTAAATGTATCTTATGGTACTGGAGCTCGAGTCATACACTTGAATTCCAGGATGGAAGAATACAGAATGAGTCTGTGGCAAAAAGATTTCCTGGAAGTTCCACCCAACTTTGCTTATATCTCACAGTTGGAAACTTAAACATTTGGCTATACTTAGTTTTAAGGGAAACTAGAAAAAGGAAGTTGGATACATTGTCTCCTTTAGTAAGTCTGGGTTTTGTTAAAGAAATAAGATGAAATGGCTATTTGGTAAATATCTAACAGTGTCTGCTGGAATTAAAGAGGTAATTGGTTGATTGAAATGTTTCCTGGAGTTTTGATATGCCCAATAATCAGAACAAACATATGAAGGCCTTTAAAGATATTTATCAGAAGAGATGCAAACAGAAAAAAATACTAGTTTGGTTCCGATAATATTCTAATGTTCTGGTTCAATTGCTTTAGAAAACAACAGTTCAGCTATAGTTCACAGTAGTTCAGTAGAGTTTTATTGGTTGTCATAGAAATCGTTTTGGGTAAGTCCACAATTTAAAAAACGTTTGGTTTCAGTTCAGTATTGAGTTTCACAAATTAATGTGGTCCCTCCAATTTTTGGTTCATAGCTTGGGTCAGTGCCAGTTTCTAGTTGTAATGCAGCCACAGTAGGAATTTTGCCTAAGACTTAACCTATATATTTCTTCTCATTGTCTAGGCAAGAATAATTCAATGAGAATATGATGATAATGAGGCAAGGAATTTAATCCTGCATATGATCATATGTTTCTTATAGCCATTGATCATCCTTATAAAATTCATCTGGTCACTTTGCACATATGACCATTGGTCATAAGTTAAAAAAAAAAAAAAAAAAAAGAGGATAGAAACAATGCATTACAATCTATTCCACATGACCAATCAAGGTCTGCGTAATTATATGCTACTTACTTATTTTCCAAATTCATTCAATGAGTGTCAACTATGTGCTAGGACCAGTGGTTGGCAAACTCATTAGTCAACAGAGCCAAATAGCAACAGTACTTCTTCAAAATAGACTCGCCCAGGCTAAAAACCGACTTCTGTGCATGGGCCACGAAGATTCAATCGCACCTACGCGCGCCCGCACGTGGTATTTTGTGGAAGAGCCACACTCAAGGGGCAAAGAGACACATGTGGCTCGCGAGCTACAGTTTGCCGACCACGGTGCTAGGCCTATAGTAGGCTGGCAAATGGAATGTAGAGTGGGGGCATGCCTTTCTCTGGCCTTTACTTATTTATTGTTAAGGGAATTAAGGAGAATTAAAGGGAAGGAGGCTTTTGTCCTCTGGTCATAAGCTGTGAGAGGTGAGCCTTGAAGCTGCCAGCAGACATTGCTTCTTCAAGAGGAAGCCAGTCGGAGAGAATAAGATCAGTTGCATTATTTTTCCTCTGGATATGGAACAGCTTCCTGATTTGTCTCCTTGCTTCTACCCTTGGTCACTGATGGTCTGCTTTTAATGCAAGAATTGGAGTGATCTTGAAAAACAAAAGTCAGATGTCACTCCTTTGCTCAAAACCCTGCTTTAGGTCCCTGCTGTGGCATATAGAATAAAAGTGAAGTCTTCACCATGGCTTATGGGCCCTGGGACTGGCTCCATTTGCCTCTCTACCCGCATCTCTCACAGTAATCCACCTCACTCACTCTAATCCAGCTATGCCTCCCAAATGCCTGACAGGACCCCTGCACTGGCTGTTCCCTGTCCCCAGAACGTTTCCCATAGATTTTTTTTAAGTCTAATGCTCCCTACTCCTCCAAATGCTCCAATCTCACCTTCTCGCTGAGGCTTGGTTTAATTGGTCTGCCCTCTGTGTAGGCCACACCATTGCTTGTTCTTGCCTTTGATCTTGGCCCTGAACAACTCCAGCTCCATGACCACTAGGACTGGTCTTGTAGGAGAAAAGGACTTGGAGAGTGACTGGGATGGTTGCGGGAGTGAAGCTTCCTTGAAATGGCAAACTCACTGACTAGAGGAGCCTTGTCTCTGTGGGCTAGTAGGACTAACTTTAGGCTGTTAATTAACCTCCGGCAATTATTTTTCACTAGAGAAACTCCCCAGTTTTATGTACACAGAGTGACTTCGCCTTTTCACAGACCACATCATCTCCTTATTTTGGGATCTGTTTATAAAAAACCACCAGCCCCCAAAGCCTCCCAGAAAGCTGTGCTGGAAGCTGAGGCATAGCCCAGGGCTGAGTGTCTGCAACTTCAAAGACAAGGAGGGTCTAGAGGCCAGAAGCCTTCGTCTGTTCTTCTTTCTTCCCTCCCTCCTTTCCTTACTGCTTAACCCCTCCTCCCTTCTTAATTTGCTTGGCTTATAGTCATTAACAGTTACTAAGCATCTATTAGAAGTAAGACATTTTAAAAAGAGTTAAAAGAAGGGAAGACATGTTCTTATAATTTACTTTTAAAACATTCAACATAGACAGAGAATCTTAAGTTTGTGTTGTTTGGTTTAAGTTCCAACTCCAAGGGCAGCTGCTCTTGCCAAGAACACAGAGTCCAGTGTGTGGCCAGCTCCATTCTAATCAGGAAGTTCAGGCAGCCACTAAAAGCACTAATGATACTCATATTTTGATCAATACTCTATGCTTTGCTAATTAGCATAGTGAATGTCAGAAAGGGGTTTATTGCTAAAAGTAAGAAGCTGGTAGCCTGCATAATGAAAGTGGGCTCTTGATTTGGTGAAATTGAACATATGTAAGATATCTGGATGGGCTAACATTTCAGAGCCACTTGTAGAAAGAAGGTAGAAGAATCTAGCAAGATTCTGTAGTTAGCCTGCACCCTTAGGGAAGGCAACAGACACTTGATCCTTAAATGATCCCCTATCCAGCCACTGCTTTAGGAGGATGCCTGGTTACTTAACGCCACCTGTGTGGGTAAGAGAATCTTGTTTCTGGAATGTTGTCGTGTCTGTCTGTGATAAACTTTTCATATGAGGCGGTGGTCAAACATTAGTAGACAGCTCAGACTCCATGGGACTTACGGAACAGGCTTTATACATGGCTTTGCGTTTGCTTATTAGTAAGTTGTTTTGTAGTAAATGTTTGCATGTGTGGCAGAATCTGGTTTGAGGTTTCCATTAATGTAACGGGGTGGGGAGAGTGTGGGGAAGCAGCTAATTCTCTCTCACCTCCAACTTCTTCAGTGGCTACTATTTTTACCAGAAAGGACCCATGTTGTGGATAGTCAAATCGGCTTAGGCCAGTTTTCAATAACTCCGTCCCTGCAGGGAATCTGAATTTTATCTAGAAAGGTTAATGATTGGAGTAACGATTGGAAAAAAACACAGCTCGAAGGAAGATACCCCGTTCCTCACACACTGCACAAGCAGGAAGAGGGGCGCTTCCAAAAAGGCAGGAAAGAGTGAGCAGGGTTTGTTGTTGTTGTTCTTTTTTTTTGTCAGCATTATTGATGTGTAATTTATAAAACAAAATTCACAGATGTCAAGTGCATGATTTGATTAGTTTTGACAAAGGTATATACACCTGTGTAATAGCCATCATGATATAGAACAGCCCAGCCAGTGTGGCTCAGTGGTTGAGCGTCGACCTAAGAACTAGGAGATCATGGGGTTCATTTCCTGGTCAGGGCATATGCCTGGGTTGTGGCTCGATCTCCAGTGTGGGGCATGCAGGAGGCAGCCGATCAATGATTCTCTCTCATTATTGATGTTTCTATCACTCTCTACCTCTCTCTTCCTCTCTGAAATCCATAAAAAAATATATATATATTTTTAAAGATAAAGAACATATCTATCATCCCCAGAAGTTCCTTTCTTCCCATTTATAGTCAATTCCCTTCTTCACCTCTTGGCTCCTGATGACAACAGAGCTGGTTCTATCACCATAGTTTGGCCTTGAAAAAAGAATTTTATATAAAGGAAATACAGTTTGTAGCCTTTTGGTCTGACTTCTTCCATGTGGCAGAGTGCCTCTGAGCTTCGTCTATGTTGGCAGTGTATGTATATATACCACGGTCCATTCCTTTTTATTGCCGAGCAGTATTCCATTGTATGGCAATGCCACAGATTGTTTATTTTTCCCCAGATGATGGGCATTTTGGCTCTTTTCAGTGATGATTATTATGAATAAAGTTGCTATGAGCTGAACCATTACCATGACTTAGCCCCCCTCCACTTATCCAACGAAGGCAGGCAGGAGGGGAGTAACAGTGCTGCATACCTATTGTGGGCCAGATACTGTGCCTAGTAGTTTACACGTCTTTCTCATTTCGCTCCATCACAACCCCGTGGACATGAGTTATCACTATTTTGTGAAAGAGGATAGTGAGCTCTGAGTGGGTAGAAGGCTTGTCCATGGTCACACAGTCAGTAAGGGGAGAAGTTACGACAGTAAGTCTGTCTGATTCTTTTTTTTTAATCCTCACCAGAGGATATTTTTCCATTGATTTTTAGAGAGAATGGAAGAGAGGTGGAAAGACAGAAATATTGATGTGAGAGAAACACATAGATTGGTTGCCTCCTGCATGAGCCCCAACCATGGCCTGGGTCGGGGAGGAGCCTGCAACCGAGGTATGTGGCCTTGACCAGAATCGAAACCGGGAAGGCCGATGCTCTATCCGCTGAGCCAAAGCGGGTAGGGCTTTTTCTTAAAACACTGTGCTACTGTAGCAAGCTTACTCCTAGCTCCTCCCCAGTGTTCACCTTTATATGGGAGATTCATATTTGTTGACACCAATTTGCTAAAATATTTTATAATATTCATCCTCCAACAATTACCTTAATAGTATTCAACTGATCCTGTAATTACTTCTTATTTGTGTGCCCTCAAACCCCCTTGTCCATCCCCTGAAGCAGCCATATTTTTCCACGACCCTGCCACCCTGGTCCCGATGGGCACCTGATGGTTTGGGCCAATGATTTGTTCCCTGAGGTTTTTAGACTAGAATGGAGATAGGCTGTCACTTGTTGGTTGAGGGCAGCTGCTGGTGAGAGTGGTGGGTGTGAATTACCTGGCAGAGCAAGCTCCAGCAGGCAGCAAAAGCCTTTGGGCAAAGACATGCGGGTTGGCAGCTGGAAGTTGGGCAGTTGCCCTGAAATGAAAGAGAGAAGGAAATGGGTGTGGCATCGACAGCTTCTGCTAGAGCACACTTATCACACTTTCCCTGTCTGTGGGCCTGTGTGAGGCACCACTTCCATAATACAAGTACCACGTGGCAGTGATATGTTTATATCAAGGTGGATTCACATTGATTTGGGGTTTAAGATCCATGGGAGAAAAAAACGAGTTCTTTGTGTAATTATTGCTTAAAGCCCATCTCTTCTGTTTGACTGTAAGGTTTACGAGGGCAGAGGCTGTGTCTTTCTTTGATTGCTGTTTTACTCTCAGGTTCTAGCATGGTGCCTGGCACATAGCAGAAACTCAATGAAGGGAAAGGGAGAGAGAGATAGAAACGTCAATGATGAGAATCATTGACTGGCTGCCTCCTGCACACCCACACTGGGGATCGAGCCCACGACCCAGGCATGTACCCTGACTGGGAATCGAACTGGGGACCCTTCAGTCCACAGGCCAACGCTCTATCCACTGAGCCAAACCGGCTAGGGCTCAATGCATTTTTATTGAATGAATAGTGCATAATTAGAAACAATGTGAAGTATTGTTAGATGTGTGAAATTTGGGAGAATCTGAAAGTGTACAACAGTGTCATTGTTGGTTTCAGGATATATTTCTGTGTGACAAGCAAGTTAATTTGCTTATAAAATTATCAATCGGTATGTTTAGAGGTTTAAAGACCTTGAAAAACATTGGAGGATCTCTTTTTCTTTTTTAGCTTAAAAATGTCCAAGGAGGGGCAGGGAGAGAAAAAGCTGGTGTTTCAGCTGTTTGTTTTCTTTTCCCTCCCAACTCTGAGGCTTCTATATGCTATTAAAACAGGGCCAAATATCCCTGGCTTGGATTCTGTCTTTCCTTGGGGGCAGAAATTCTCGAGTTAGGCCTCCAGTCTTTTCAGTCTACAGATTCTTCAAAATATGGGCTGACTAACCCAGAAATGGTCTTTTTTGTTGACCAACTGCAGGCACATGTGTTATTTCATGGAGGAGTATTTGTTGAAAGATAGGATAGACAGTTCTCATTTGCAAGAGAGGAGGGTATTTTCAGAAGCTACTATGGAAGGGAGCGTAACTTTGCACTCACATGGAGAGCCTTCATTCTGGGTTTTTATGAAGAATGTCAATTATCCTCCCTTCCTTCCTTCCTTCCTTCCTTCCTTCCTTCCTTCCTTCCTTCCTTCCTTCCTTCTTTTTTCCCCTTCCTTTGCTAGGTTTCTCTGTTCTTTGGGTAAATACTTTTTATTGAAGGATTTTACAACAGGGAGGAAAAATTTTTTTTGTTGAAAGAACATCTCAGGCTACTTCGAATCCAATCTGGCCCAGGGAATAAAACGTGGGAGTCCAATTTCCTCAAACTGTACAGACATTTTACAACCCCTATTTCGTGTACTTTGAAATGTGCCATGTATGTAAAGCCTCAGAGGGAGTTGAGCTAATTATTAAGTGAGGTGTTCCAGGCAAGAAAATGAGTTGGAACTACTACTAAAACAGTTGAATATAAATGTCCCTTCTTCTGCAACTAAAGGCAACACTGTTCCTTAAGTCTCCCCCCAACCCCCCGTCCCCCGCATCTGGATGCTGCAAAAAACCCTGTCTTGTCCATTGGGAACAATGGTTGGAATGATGGTGTAGTCAATGGAGGTGGGGGGGAAGTGTTTGAAATAAAAAAATATTTTAAAAAGATGTTTCATGTGGTGGATCAGAAGCTGACCAATAAAATATTGCAACATTTATATCGACCAACCCTATGGTTAGGGTTGTGAGCATACATAATTATATCTCATTTTCATTTATTTTTAAAGAGATCAGAGATCCCTCTTTCAGCTAAAAACAGAACAGGACATTTCATTGATAATAGAGGGAGGGAGGGTGAAGGATGGTAATGGAGTTGCTTTGTAGTAGGCAATCAGGATATAGACTTTGGTCGTGAGAGCTAAGTACAGAACTGACCCTCATTCAGGATCACATACTATCTGAAGATTATTGTCTAAGAAAACCAATGCTATGTACCCTCTAGCTTTCTTAAAATAAACAAACACAACTAAGGGCTATAAACCTCAATATGTGTACAAAGATGAAGACCTACATGAAGAGAGGAAAAGCTTTCTCTTTATAGTCTGTCCACTTAGGGCTCTCCCCAATGGAACCCCAAACTCCCTTTTTAATCCTACTGACCACACCGCTCCCGCATGGAACCACGTCAGCAAGTTTGCTCAATTGATAAATACTCCTATCCTGAACTTTCGAATGATATTGTACAGATGCTGCATTTTTTTTTTTTAAATTGATTTCAGAGAGGAAGGGAGAGGGAGAGAGAGATAGAAACATCAATGATGAGAGAGAATCTTTGATTGGCTGCCTTCCGCACATCCCACACTGGGGATCGAGCCGGCTACCTGGGCATGTGCCCTGACCAGGAATCAAACTGTGACTTCCTGGTTCATAGGTCGATGCTCAACCACTGAGCCATGCTGGTCGGGCCAGATGCTGCATTTTGATTTGTTAATATGATGTTGGAGCCCATGTGGCATCTTTACTCTCAGTAACTCAGCATATTTCTAATCTAATTTTATAAACTAAGCTATAATTGTTGTTATTAAAAGTCTGTGGATCAGCCTGACTTTAAAGGAAATCAATGGATCAGACCTTTATATACCTTATGAAGTGATCACCACAATAAGTCTAGTACCTACGTGGCATTACACATAATTATTATAATATTATGACTATATTTTCTATGTTGTACTTGACATCTCTGTGACATTTTTATGACTGGCAGTTTGTACTTCTTAATTCCTTTCACCTTTTTTTCCCCATCTCCCAGCCCTTTCCCATCTGTTTTTTTAGATTCCACATATGTACAAGTGAAATCATATGGTATGTCTTTTTCTGTTTGATTTATTTCACTTAGCATAGCACCCACTAGGTCCGTCCATGTTGTTACAAATAGAATGATTTCATTCTTTTTTATGGCTGAGTAATATTCCATTGTATATATGTACCACATAATCTGTATGCATTCATCTATTAATGGACACCTAGGTTGCTTCCATATCTGTCTATTGTAAATAATTCTGCAATGAACATAGGAGTACATATATCTTTTCAAATCAGTGTTTTCTATTTCTTGGGCTAAATACTCGGAAGTTGGATTGCTGGGTCATATGGTAGTCTTATTTTTAATTTTTTGAGGAATCTCCATACCGCACCAATGGCCGGTGACTTTTTATTTTGAATGAGTGAGACATTTGATGGACGAGTTCCCCCGTGCATGTTCCATGAGATATACTCAACTCTGGTGCACTGGCCCTTACCCTGCACCTTCTGCTCCATTCGCTCAGAACAGTATACCGAGTGGAAGAATGCTTTCAGACAGAGGAAAACCTTGAATCCTCTCTACTTTGTAATGAGAAAGGTCAACCTTTGCAAAGCATGTATTCTTTCTGCTATGGAGTCACAGACCAGTGTGGGGAGGCTACAGATATAAGCCCTGAAGGGTCTAACTCTACACTGGCCTGCTGTCTCACTGCCGACAGCAGGGAGACTGCCGGATTTGGTACAGAATACATCCTGGCTCTTTGTGAGGAGATGCTGAAGTACTCAGTCTTCTGTCTGCTAGTACATGGGTGTGCTTTACATTGAGAGAAAAATCTTAGCATTTGCCCTCGACTTTTCATCCTCGTTTTCACTTTTAATATTATTTGTGGTTATTTTTTTTTAAAGTTTCCATTTTCTAGTGTAAAATAAATATACTTTTGAGAATAGAAATCTGTGTATTTTCAGCTTGAAATAAATTAGAAGGATGAGTTGGGAGTTTGATTTAATGGAAAGAGCAAACGGTTCAGAGTCAGATTTTTAGCTGTGTTCTCAGTACTTGGCCTTTCTGGGACTTAAATTCCTCATTTGTTGAAAGGGGATTTTTGTGGAGTTGTTGGGAAGATTAAAATACCATTTGGAGAACACCAGCCAGGGCCTGGGTCAGACGACATCAACAGAGAGTGTCCTCCTCCTCCTCACTGTCTGGTGGGGTGCCCCAGAGCAGCACAAGGCTCAGCTGCGGACAGATGGGTGCCTCCGAGTGTAAATTCTCAGGGACTCTTATTTGCTGTTGACTCTCTAGCTGGGCTGTGGGAAGTGCTGGTGGCAGTGCCTGAGAGCTGTGTGTGTGTGTGTGTGTGTGTGTGTGTATGCCAACTTTTAGGGATTTGGCAGGAAGTCACACAATTTAGTTCTGTTCTTAGCTTGTTCTTGCACAATATCCTTGTGATATCAGAGACTCGGGTTCCAAGATGATAAACCAGCACAATCCTCAGTGCTTTTAAAAGAGATGGAATGGGATCAATTAATAAGAAGTCATAGCTGGGTGTGGGGAGGCAGAGGAATGATCACTTGTGCTGGTAGTGGGAGAGATCCTGGGAAGATCCCTATGTCCCTAAATGTTTCTTTTCTCACATACTGATCTGAAATGCTTGAAAACATCACAGGGTATTTTTTCCTTATCTTTGCCACCTTCCTTCCTCCCTCCCTTCCTCCCTCCCTCCCTCCCTTCCTTCCTTCCTTCCTTCCTTCCTTCCTTCCTTCCTTCCTTCCTTCCTTCCTTCTTTGCCGGGAGCCGGTCCATGCTTGCTGTTTCAAGGGACCTGGCATATATGGCATACTGTTCTTAATATGTTTGCTCACCTTCTTGGCACTGTGTTTTAACCAAGGTCTCCTCTCTGAGAAAGGTTGTTTCCCCAGGTAGGGATTTTCCCCTGAAGTTAAGGAGGGAATAAAACCCCTCAACTAAGTGCCAGGTGGGTAATTAATCACTTTAACTATGAACAATCATGCTTAAGCTACATAATCTTTACTCCCTGGAATGGAGATAAGAAACGCCCTAACCTTTGTAATAGAGATTGATAGGATTGAATCAACTGGTATAAATACAGTTGTAACAAGACAGCAAGACACAGAACTTAGAATACAGAGCTTAGAACACAGAACTAGGAGGCACAGAACCTACACAGAACGTTCTCTAGAGACAGAAGAACTTCGCTGGAGAGAACATGGCAAAAGATCCTGGACTGAACCTGACTACAGAAATTGGCAAGAGAACCTGACTAGAACCTGGTGACTAAACCTGGCTGGAGAACCTAGCGAGGGAACATGGCTACAGAACCTGGCTGGAGAACCTGGAGAACCTAGCAAAGGGAACATGGACTCAGAACTTGGCTGGAGATCCTGAACCAGAACCTCTCTGGAGATCCAGACCAGAACTTGGCTGGAGATCCTGGCTAGAGATCCTGGCTAGGCTGCTAATCAACTGAACACTGTCTCTGTGTCTTTCCTTCTTCGCCGACTCCGTCTACACCTTTGGGGACCCCTGGACCTGCTGGGGTTGGACCCCAGGATATGGCGCCCGAACAGGGACCCCTAGGTAAGTGCCCCGCACTCGGGACGGATAGGACTCCACCGTAGGAAGAGGGTGGATAGTCTTTGCCCCACAATCGGGACGGATCAGACTCCACCATAGGAAGAGGGTGCATAGTCTTCGCCGACTCCGTCCACACCTTTGGGAACTCCGGAAACAGGATTCCCCTGGGTAAGCCCCCCCCCCCCCCCATTGAGAACCCCCACATTCGGGACGGATAGGACTCCACCAGGGTACTTCAGACCCCCCTATAGAGGATAGGTAGGGTAAGAAGGTGGATAGTACAGAGCTTAGATTGAGAAGATTTGCCATACTGAGTCTAAAGAAATAAGACTCTGTATTGATCTTTTAACACATATGCTTGCTAGCAGAGGAATTAAGGTTACTCCCAGTCAGATGGAACATTTTATACAAGAAATACGTCCATGCTTTTCTGAGGAAGGAAAGGTGCCCGAAAGGTAAATGTAGAGGCATGGGAGAAGGTAGGCCCAAGGAGCCTTATTCTTAACCCTACTGCAGCCTTTCCACCCCGGGAAAGTGCAGGATTGGCAAGTTCTCCCTGGGGTGATAGATCAGGACTCAGGTAATAGCGGAAAGCGCCAATCCTACTCTTAAAATGGATACAAGAGAGCATTTCAGGTTTTTCTTTTTAATGCCTGCTTTTAAAAAATAAAAAAGGGGGAATTTGCCGGGAGCCGGTCCATGCTTGCTGTTTCAAGGGACCTGGCATATATGGCATACTGTTCTTAATATGTTTGCTCACCTTCTTGGCACTGTGTTTTAACCAAGGTCTCCTCTCTGAGAAAGGTTGTTTCCCCAGGTAGGGATTTTCCCCTGAAGTTAAGGAGGGAATAAAACCCCTCAACTAAGTGCCAGGTGGGTAATTAATCACTTTAACTATGAACAATCATGCTTAAGCTACATAATCTTTACTCCCTGGAATGGAGATAAGAAATGCCCTAACCTTTGTAATAGAGATTGATAGGATTGAATCAACTGGTATAAATACAGTTGTAACAAGACAGCAAGACACAGAACTTAGAATACGGAACCAAGAGAGAGACAGAACCTAGGCACAGAATCTACACAGAACTAGAGACAGAAGAACTTCGCTGGAGAGAACATGGCAAAAGATCCTGGACTGAACCTGACTACAGAAATGGGCAAGAGAACCTGACGAGAACCTGGTAACTGAACCTGGCTGGAGAACCTGGTGACTGAACCTGGCTGGAGAACCTAGCGAGGGAACATGGCTACAGAACCTGGCTGGAGAACCTGGAGAGCCTAGCAAGAGAACAAGGACACAGAACCTGGCTGGAGATCCTAAGCAGAACCTCTCTGGAGATCCAGACCAGAACTTGGCAGGAGATCCTGACAAGAGAACCCGGCTATGATGATCAACTGAACGCTGTATCCATGTCATTCCTTCTTCGCCGACTCCGTCCACACCTTTGGGGACCCCTGGACCTGCTGGGGCCAGACCCCAGCACTTCTTGCCTCCCCTTTAGCTATACATCCAGGTCATTCATCCTGGCCAACTTGTTTGTGATCTAATTTGAGTCATTTTATCCCTCTGGGACTCTTAAAATTAGGCATTTATCTATCCAACCAGCTCCATTATCCAGAACATAGAAAACTGTTACCAACTTGGGAGTTGACTCTGGTTGGGCCTCTTCAGCAATCACAGGGTGCTAAGTGTTCACCTTGTGGGTGGGGAGAGGGTTGCAGGGGATGCTGAAGACAAAACCCAGTCATCTGAAGGCAGGCCCTGGGCTCACTGTGGAGTGCCTTTAAGAGAACAGTGCAAAGGAAGTTCCTCACAGTTTGAAAATGAGTCCTGTGGATTTTAGACTCAAGCTGATGAAAGCAAAGGCTTCCTCCCTTGTCCTATGAATCCAAACTGTAGGACCAAGGACATGAGAGAAGTAAGTGACACAGCTGATTTGCATGTCTCTTGGTTTTAGGCAGCGTAGGAACAGGAGTCACGAGTTCTGGTTTTGAGGCCCAGGCTTACCACTGATTAGCTGGGTGAACTTGACATCTCTGTGCTTTGCTTTTTTCGGTGAAGTGGGGGAGCACACTCGACCTGATGGAGACTGTGTTCGTTCACTCACTCGCTGGCTCGCTCACTAACTCATTGTCCAAATATCTTTTGAGAGCTGCTTATTATGTTCTCATTGAGAATAGCAAAATGGACAAGGCTCTCATGTCCCTGTAATCAGTGGGGGAGATACACAGAAAACAAAATAAATGAGATGATTAGGATTGTGAAACAGCCTTGGAGGCACTCTGGTCACAGCAGCAGGTGAAAGCAGTTTGCAGTCAGAGCGCCTGTGGGCACTGTGGCCCGTAGCTGCATGTGGTCACCATTCTTGCTCTGTCGCCTGCTTTGGAAGTGCCTTCTTCCCCTTTGGTCCGATTCATTGGAACAGCGCGGGAGAAGCCAGGGAGATGGCCTTGCTTCGGTTCTGGGACAGTTCATTTCTTTTTGTGGCTCATCACTGAACTTCCCCATCTGTATCTTGCCCCCCGTCTCTCCAACACTCTTGGCTTGGGGATGCATAGCGTGTATCCTGGGGTCTTCTTAGGGGTGATGGGCTGTTGCCATAACAACTGCCTCCTAGACTTAACAGTAGGTTCCGTTGGAGGTTTTTCATTGGCTTTTCAGTCAATTCTTCTTTCTCTTCAAATACCAGGGTGGATCTAACTCCCTTACTGCTCAACTTGAAGCTGGGGAAAGGCTTGACTGTCAAGGAAGTCAGGCCTGCACAGGTTTCCTTCGTGTGGAAGAAACAAAAGCAAGAGCCAACATGGGCGGACCTCCTTGCCAGGATGATGGAGGGTGTCCCCGGGCCCTGGGAGAAGCTCTCCTTCTCTCTTGCTCCTCACTGTGCTCTCCAGACCTCCTGGGGGATTTCCCAGGGGGCTTTGGGGGCCACATATCCCTTCGTGTTGGGTAGTATTCGTTTTCAAGTTTCCCTGCTCTTTGGATCCCGGTGCTAGATTCAAAGGCCAGGTTTATAAGGTCAGGAGAATCAAAGACGGCCAGTGACTCACACACTTTCATGTGTCTCAGCCTTTGCCTGTTGGCAGTTTCTGGATCCACTTGTAACCACTTTCCTGGAGCCAGTGCAGGTTAAGGAGAGGAGCTTCGCAAACAGGGAAGGGGTGGGCGGCCTGCCTGAGCCGGAGCCCGAGCCGTGGCCTGTGATGTGGTCAGGCCGCTGTGCACCCAACTTGGCAGGCCCGCCAGTCCTGGGCAGACGGGCCAGGGCTCACCGCAGGCGCCTGGGAGCTGCTGGCTCCCTGCAGGGCGGGGCTGGCTGGGTCGGCTGCTCCCGGGGCTGCCTTGGGGGTGGTGCTCCTGGTGGTGGAAGCAGCCTGGGAGGGAAAAGCAGCAGTGTCCACAGCTTCTGTAAAGATGCGCTGGGCTCCGGGACTTCATGCGCACCTTTCCCCCTGGCCAGGATGGACTTGCTCTGGTGTTTAAAGATCTTCTGGCCCTGGCTGGTTTGGCTCAGTGGATAGAGTTTCGGCCTGCGGATTGAAGGGTCCCAGGTTCGATTCTGGTCAAGGGCATGTACCATGGTTGCAGCACAACCCCAGTTGGGGGGGAGGGGGTGCAGGAGGCAGCTGATCAATGTTTCTAACTCTCTATCCCTTTCCCTTCCTCTCTGTAAAAAATCAATAAAATAAAAAAAAAGATCTTTTGGACACAGTTACGTTCACTGCTGTCATCCTCCTTCCCTAATCTTCAGACTGTAGGTCATGACCTGTACATGGAGCATGAAATCAACTGAGTGGATTACAAACAACACAGAGGAAGGAGAGAGATACACTGAGCGACACTAACTGTTCAGGTGCCCACGGAGGTGCGGCCGTGCATGAGAATGGCTTTACTCTTAGGAGGTGCGTGCCGAGCTGTGGCGGCGTGAAGTGCTATGCTGTCTGTCATGTACTTTCACATAGTTGAACCCAAAACTCTGTCTCTGTGTGCGTGCATGAGTGTACTGAGAGAAAAAGAAGCGATATGGCAAAATGTTAACAGCTGGCGGGGCGAGGTCAGCGGGTCTCAGTGGGAGTGACATTGCCTATCAGGGGACATTTGGCAATGTCTGGAGATACCACAGGTTGTCATAACTCGGTATATGTGTGGGGTGCTGATGGCATCTGGTAGGTGGAGGCCAGGGATGCTGCTACATATCCTACGATGCACAGGACAGCACCCACAACAGAGAATTATCCAGCCCCAAGTGTCAGTATCGCTGAGGCTGACAAACCTGCTCTCACCGAGGAGTGTTTCCATGTCATTCTTTCAATTTTTTTTCTGTAGGTCTGAAAATTTTCAAAAGTAAATAAAGGAAACACAATAGATGAATGAAGGATCAGGTCTCAGAGTGTAAATGTCAGTATTGTTTGGTAAAACTTGTTTTGTTTAAGCCAGGTGTCTGTTTATGTGTTCTGGGTTGCAACATACAAATATTTCCTATGATGATGGTGCTCAAACACTTGAAAAATGCTGCTTCATCCATACTGTTCTGGCTGCACTGGATGCTGGGGCGATAGAGAAGCTTGTCAAACTCCCCAATTTTGACCCATCCATGGCGATGTTATAATCTTATGTTGTGTTTATCATGTGTCATGCAGTCTGCTGGGCAGTTTACACACATTATTTAATTTTCACGAGAACCCTTGCAAAGTGGGCATTATTCCTACCCTCATTTTACAGACAAATTGAAGCTCAGAGAGCTTAAGTCAGCGGTCCAATGGCACACCGCTGAAAAAATGTCAGCAGAGACTTAGCTCTCTTAGACATCAAAACCCCAACTCTTCATTAGTGTGCCATTCTGTCCCAGCCGTCTGTGCTTCCAACTCCGCATTGCTTGGTTGGGAAGGGAGAGGAGCTTAGTTTCTGGAAGGATGGAGTGGGTGTGTCAGCAAGCACCCAAGCCCTTTACTCTCCTCCAATCCATCTTCTGATACCAGCACACGTGAGTTTGGGCGCTGTTTTCAGCCCTGAAGAAAGATGGTGCTCATCTTGAAGTGATGAAACTTTGATCAGAAAAGAATCATTAGGGCTGGATGGCAAAAAGGCGACAAGTGATCATGAAAACATTTGAACAAATTGCAACCTAAATACAGGTTTCCAAAAAGCCCAGAGTACTGTGTTTGAAGGACAAAAATGAGGAGCTCACATTGTCCTTCTACCTGAACTATTTACTAACTGAACTATTTAGAGTGTAAATGAAGATTCAAAGAGTTAACTGAGGCCCAGCCGGCGATCAATGATTCTCTTTCATCACTGATGTTTTTATCTCTCTCTCCCTCTCCCTTCCTCTCTGAAATAAATAAGAATATATTAAAAAACATATCTCATATAAAATCTACCATTTTAATCATTTATAAGTACAATTCAGTGACATTAAGCACATTCATATCGTACTTACCATCACCAACATCTATCTCTAGAATGTTCCTAATCTTCCCAAACTTTTTCCCACCTAAAAATAAAAAAATGAGCTATAATCACACAGCATAAGATTCACCCCTTTCCGAGGGTACAATTCTGGGGTTTTCAGTTTACTACATGGTTATGCAACCATTACCACTATCTAATTGCTAAACATTTTATCCCTGATCACTTTTTAATTCTTGTTTCCACACAGCATCACCCTCTCTGCCATCTGGTTCTTTGGGGATAGTACTGCATTTCTTAAGAGTGCACCATTATGGTCTCTGAAATTTTCTCCCAAGCTGGTCACACCTATTCTGCAAGTTTTGATGCCAATGCATTTCTGATTGTGCCTGATAATGCCAGGCAACGACAACTATGACACGATTACCCACCTTACCTGGCCACCAGCAACGGTATGACACATACTGATGTGGAGGTGTGGAAATGTGAAAGCGTGTAGTCTTAGAATGGGTGCACTCAGTATCTACCCAGCTTTAACCCCAAAGCTGCTGCATCTCCAGTGACTCACTCCCTTGCCAAGTTCTCTGGGTGGCATCCTTTGCACCACTGTGAACTCCACAGTGCTTTGGACGAAACCCCATTATTGCCCCTATTGTAGCTGCACGATCTATACTTGTTTATATAATTGTCTCCCTCCCTGGACCAAGAGTCCCTTCTGAACTGAATATTTTATTTATATTTGCATCTGCTGTGCCTAGGATCATTTGAGGAGTCAAATAAGTGCTTAATAAATAGTATCTGACTCAGCAATGTTAAAAAGAGCCCACAAATTATATCCGAGAAGGGGACAGCTTATTTGAACATTCCTGGGCAGTTTGTTGGTGAAACAAAGAGAACTTAATTAGGAGTCATCCAGCTCAAAATGGAACTAAAGAAAAATATTCTGAGACATTGGGAACGCACAACATGCTATGAAAACAGGGAAACAAGGAAGAGTTGGGGTGTTAATGGCAATGAAAACAGAGGGCGTGTGGTCGTATTTAAGTCTAGGAAAGAGACAATGGTTTGAATTTCCTACGTGGCCAACCAAGACCCAGGGGCTCCGTCCTGGCTGAGGTGTGAGTTCTGGGAGCTTGGTAGAGCTAGGGACAAACTTGACGGGACCTATGCAGACCCCGAGGACCTGGTCTATGTAGCCTCCTCAGGATACTAGCTCAGCTTCCACCACCAGGAAGAGGGTGTGAAGGCTTGCCTGTCACGGTGGGCAGTGATGTTCCTTATGATAAACTAGTTGAGATGGCTTGCAAGCATGTCAAACTCAAAGGCTAACACGGGCCAAATAAGTAAGGCATGTGGCCCACGGGCCGTGGGTTTGACATGCTTGGCTTACAGGATTCCACCTGGCATTACCTGATGGCTTCTGTGATAGTTTCTGCCAGTCACAGCTGTCAGCAATAATCACCTACAGCGGCTGGATGGAGGCCAGACTGGAGTCCTGGATGGCAGTGTGTTAGCTTCTTCCCCACTAGTGTGTGGATCTGGAGACTGTCTCTGCGTCTGTGCTGGTGTCCCAAGGGCCATGGGTGCCTGTCCTCCTCAGGGACAGTCCCCCGTGTGTGGCCTGTCTGCTGACTAGCCCAGGGCCCAGGGCCCTGCTTTTTGGATTGCCTTTGTTTCCCTGTTCTCTAGTACCCGTCCCTGACATCTCTCTCAACAACTTCACTGGCCTCCCTATACTCTGACGTATGCATCCATCTGCCCCAGAGAGCTCTGGCTCCCTAAATCAGGAGGCCTGGGTGCCCTTCCTCCCCTGGAATTGAACTCCGGGGTAGCAACACTGGGCTCTGTCTTCTGGAGTTTGCTCTGCTCCTCGAGGTGTGGCCACTTGAAATGCTGGACTCTCTCTGGAGCGGAAGAGGAGGAAAGAGCAGTCTGACCTGTCTTGGTCAATTCCTTCAGTCTGCCTTTTCTTTTTCAGTAGAAGCCTCCAGAATGCTTTGTGGTCAGGATAGTCTCGTTATGCCAGAAGGACTGACTAACGGAATTGTTAGATCTGTAAAACAGGACCTAATTCTGGGCCATGAAGGACTGTACAGGTGGGGTTCCCTGGGAGGCCCATCTTGACAGGGGCTTCTTCTCTTGCCCAGCATCACTCAGCTTCCCAAGGAGCAGTGGGCGGGGGACTGAGGCTTTGGGGAGGCATGTAGTGCTCAGTTGTTACCTCGGAATCAGCATCCCCTGAAAAGGCTAGACAGAGAATCTCGGGCCTCAACCCAGACCTCTTGAATCAAAACCTTAATTTTAATATGAAGCCCAAGTGATTCCAATTTATATAGGCCTTTGAGGAGCACATTTCTAAAGCACTAGTTTGTTTGGTACAGATGCTAAGGCAGTGGTTCTCAACCTTCTGGCCCTTTAAATACAGTTCCTCAAGCTGTGACCCAACCATAAAATTATTTTCGTTGCTACTTCATCACTGCAATGTTGCTACTGTTATGAATCGTAATGTAAATATCTGATATGCAGGATGGTCTTAGGCGACCCCTGTGAAAGGGTCGTTCGACCACCAAAGGGGTCGCGACCCACAGGTTGAGAACCGCTGCGCTGAGGAGACTCGTGTCTATGAAACACCTACTATGTGCCTGCACTTTTTTCATTACCAAGCTGCCGTGCCTGAGGATCCTTTCTTAGCTTATAGTTCATTCATTCATTCATTCATTCATCTCTACTTTTGAGAGCCATATGTGCTGGGCACTGGGCCAGACATTGGAGATACAAAGTGTACAAGACACGGGCCCTGATCACAATGATATGAGGCTACAATAGCAACCCAGTGCTTTGCCCACAGTGAGTGCTCAATGAGTGGTACCAGAGTGGCTGATCCTAGTAGGTTGGTATGGGACTCACATCCACATAGCCTGGTGGGGTGGCCCTTGCTATGTGGACCCTACGTTGAACGTGGGTAAATCAGGAAGTAAAAGGGCATCATTATTACTGATGTTGAACAGGAAGAAGTATTATGTGGCAACCCAAAAACATGGACATTGGAACTGCAGCTGATGTAAACATGGAACAGGAACCAAATAAGCTGTCTTCTTTGGCCAGCAGGCTCAGAAAGTTGGCATTTTGTTTATTTGTTCACCTAAGTCCAGGGGTCTGAAAACTATGGCCCATGAGCCAAGTCTGGCCCACTGCTTGTTTTTGTAAATAAAGTTTTATTGGAAAACAGCCATGCTCATTTGTTTACATATTATTTTATGGCTGCTTTTACACTATAATGGCAGCATTGACTAATCTCCAATAGAGACTGACCACAAAGCTGAAATATTTACTATTGAGCTTTACAGAAAAAGTTTGCAGACCTCTGACCTGGCCTTCCACTTTAGCTAAAATAAAAAACAAGTTTTCAATTACTTTGAAAAGTGTACATATATTTATATAGAAAAAGTCTATAGCGATATAACAAAATTATTTGTGATTTCCTACGGGAAATTTGATTTCGAAGAATTAGGGGCATAGAACACTTAATTTTTCCTTAATTTTTAATGATCAGATTCTATTACTTTTATATTTAAAAAGACTTTTGTTATATGAAGCACTTTTGTTATATTAAACTATTTTCATTATGTTCAAAGTAATTTTTAATTACAAAAGCTATACATAAATATTTTAGAAAACAAAAGGTAAATTTAAACTACCATCATTATACTACCCAGAAATTTCTTACTGTTCCTTTTTGGTGCATATTCTCCAGTCTGTCATTTGTATGGGTTACTATTTTGATGTACAATCTTCCAGTCTTTTGAGTATATACTAGTATAAGTGCATGTGTGAGTATGTATATACACATCCACACACATACATACACATTTAACATACTCATTATCTTTTGGGAATTTTTTTTTAATTTAATAATGTATTGTAAACACTTTTCTGGGTTCTTAAATAGTCATCTACCCAACATTTTATTTTTTTTTAAAGGAAAATAAGCTCTTTAATCATTTGAAATCAGAGGGGCTATAACAGAACACTAATCCTGTAGAACAAAGGGTCAGAAACACTGGCCAAAGCAAATTTATCTTCATAATCCAACCCTTAATTGGGCTGCTCTCCTATATTTCAATTGAATGTCTGTTTTTAAGCCTCCCTTCAGCAATGACTGTCTCTCTGTGATTGCTTCCAGAAGTCTATCTGTGAAACAATTTACAGTACTATAATTTTTCTCATGGCTATCAAGACAGTACAGCACCACTGAGCTGTCAAGAAAGGGCAAAGGAAAAACACTGCTTTTGGGTGAAGCGACAGTGTGTTGTGTTGCTTTGCTTCAATCAGTGGTGTGACAAGGTGTTCCGGAAAAAAAAAAAAAAAAAAAAAAAGAGTACAGCAGTTTCTTCGTTTACTACACTGTCAAGAGTCTACATATCTGCTTGGTGCATTCAAAAGCAATCACTAAATTTTTCAATATAAAAAAAGGAAAATAGATACCTATCCCAAAGTTAATGGGTGTAAACAGCCCACAGAGCTGACATTACGAAGGAAGTTACAGATTTTTTTTTTTGGGGGGGGTGGTAGATTTATTGTAGAAGATATATAACTTTCATATATCTTTGAAAGGGCCAGTGATACAGCTCTGAGCTTGACCTTGGGTTTCCACAGTCTCTAAGGGGAAGAAAGTCTGCCTAAGAACAGAATGTTAGTTGAGGGATTGTGTCGAATGAAAAAAATGAATGGATGGTCGGCCACAAAATTTTCAGTTTCTGGCATAAGCACGCAACCCACCACTAAAATCTGTGGCAGCCGCTGCCTCTGTGCCTTCCTCATTAACTTCCACAAAAGACTTGTGGATAATTTTTGATATAAAAAGATCTCTGGCTCTTGCCATGCCAGATAGATCAGTCTTGCTATTAAAGAGATCCTCTATACTTAGGCTGGCCAGGTGAGAGTTGAGGTGGTAGCTCTCTTCCAGCTGGAACCTGGGCAGGTGGACGTTGACTTTAATGGAACTCAGATTCTCAGGTTTGGTCCACTCCTGCAGTTTTTCCAGGGTCAATTGTTCTTCGATCTTCTTCAGACCCGTGGCCTCGTCCTCGATGGCATCTGGCAGCAGGATGACCATGCTGAGGTCCCTGCCTTGGTAAGGCAGTTCCAGCACCCGGCACTTCAGGTCCTTGATGTAGCCAAATGGAAATTTGCTCTTCTGATACATCATTTTCACTGTTTTTGTGTCTTTCTTATTCAATCTGAATGGTGTATCAGTTGTGGCCTTTTTACTGAATGTCTCCTGCCAGTTTCCTTTGAAATAGATGGCATTAACTAGCACAAGTTTGGTCATATTATCAACCACGCCTGCAGCCAACAATTCTGGAATTTTCCCTTCAGTCTGCCCTTTGACCCACTCGTTTATCACCTTTCTTGCATCTTCAGAGGCTCACTGAAAATCTGCACTGGCCAGTTCAGCACCATACATTTTCTGGGTCGAAGCTAAGAACTCAGGGAGGAACTCATAGGTTTTCTCTCCTATAACCTATTAGCAAGTTTGAGAATATAGGGAGCTCCATGCTTGTTGATATCAGCATTCAGACTCTGAAAACTGGAATCTCCTAACAGCATCGAAGTGAAGAGTCTTGGACATCTGTGCCTCGGTAGTGCCTCTGGCCCCAGAAAGACCATGGCCAGCGCTGAGGAAATGCTCACGGGGGAGATGATGTTCCCAGAGGGGCTGTTGTCCTTCAGTGTGCGGAAGAGGTCCACGGCGAACCGGGTGTTGGCCAAGCTCGCTGCTTCCTGGTGAGGCTACAACACAGGACAGAGGCCCGTTGCTAGCTGCCTGGGAGGGGCTCTGGATCTGACGATGTACCCAACATTTTAAATTGCTGCATGGTATTGCATTCTATGGAGATATATGTTTACCAATTCCCTATTATTGGACATTTACATTGTTTCCAGTTTATTACTCTTTTAAAGAAAGCTATGAGAACATTCTTGTAAATAAACCTTTGCAGATATCCATTATGACTTTTATAGGCTACGTTTGTGTAAGCAGAATTGCTGGACTAAATGAGCACTACAATTCTGATTCCAATTCTATTCCAGTGTGTGAGTCCCCTGCCCCCCACACCCCCCATCAGACAATTTTCAGATACCAGCTGGGTGTCATGCATTTCAACTCAATTCTGACATTGTCTACCTAGAGTTAACGTCATATCCCACAGGTTAAGGGCTCAGGCCCACCAGACTGTCCCCCACTTCAGACGCCAATCCCAAGTCCAGGTTGTTACCTGTGCTTCTGAAAGACTCGCTAAACATCAGGGGTCCCCACAACCCTCTCCTTGGGTTCATTTGCTACAGTGGCTCACAGAGCTCAGAGAAACATCGTACTTACTAGATTATCAGTTTATTATAAAAAGATGTAACTCAGGAACAGCCAGATGGAAGAGATGCACAGAGAAGCTGAAGGAGTTTCCAAGTGCTCGCAGCACCTCCACACGTTCACCAACCTGGAAGCTCTCCAAACCCCGTCCTCCAGTTTTTACGGAGGCTTCATTACAGAGTCAAGATTGGTTAAATCTGTGGCCCTTGGTGATTGAATTCAATCTCCTGCTCCAGCCTCCTTCCCCCATCCTGGAGGGCGGGACTGAAAGTTCTCCCTTCCAATCACAAGGCTTATCGCCCTGGCAACCAGCTCCTATCCTTAGGTGACCTAGGGGCTTTCCAGAAGTCGCTTCATTAACATAACAAAAGACACCTTTTCCAGTCTCTTCACTTAGGAAATTCCAAGGGTTTTAGGAGCTCTGTGCAAGAACCAATGAAAACCATATATACTTTTTACTAAAATCACAATGTCACATGAGCTTTTAAGTTGTTTTTCGGTGACTTGTGGATCAGGTTGTGCCAATTTAAATCCTCAGCAGTAGTGTCGGAGATTGCCTGCTTTCCAGAACCTTAAACTAGGTATTATAAAAACGAACCACAACACTTTCACTTTCGGTTTTGTGTTTTCTTACCAGACAGTTCTCTTCTTATTGGCCATTTAAGTCTCAATATCTCACTGTACTGCTGAGCAGTTGTCTTCACCCCACATTTCAGGACCATTTAAGTCCTGAACTACTAATGCTTGGCAAAGCCAGCCATCGGCATCGACATCAGCCACTTCTGGATGTTGACCTCTGCGTGTACACACCCTGCTCTCCGGCCTCCCTCAGACACCCGAGGGAAGTGGTGGGTCTGGCGGGGTCACGTGCCTTGGCAGGTACTAGATCACACACTACAGAAAAGCAAAAGCTTTATCGTGAGGATGGGTGGCCTCTCCTCCTTCTGCCCTTGGCCAACATTCTTGAAAGAGTCGCATAACTTTCTGTCTCCACTCCCAATCCCGCGAGGTTCTCCTGCAATTGAAAAGTCGGTCAGGAATTTCTAACTGCCTGATCCAGGACCTCCTGTTGGCGGCAGCCAGGACTGCACCAGGTGTTAGACCCATAGGGTCAGATGGGACCTGGGGCCAGATGGGACCTGGGTTCAGCAACCTGGGTACTAGAGGTCTAGCAAAGAAAGAATTCAGAGCCAAGACTCAAACTATAAAAAAAAAAAAAAAGTTTATTTAGAAAGTCACAGAGGTAG
Source organism: Myotis myotis (assembly GCF_014108235.1). Lineage (NCBI taxonomy): Eukaryota > Metazoa > Chordata > Mammalia > Chiroptera > Vespertilionidae > Myotis > Myotis myotis. Next base: position 17,095,794 of record NW_023416318.1, on the reverse strand, counting down.
AAGAAGTGAACAGTAGAAGAAATGAGCTCAGGAGACAAGTTACAGAGGCAAAAGAAGGGGCCGTGGAGGTAGGAGAGAGAAGGGTGAAGGTAATGCGCCTGGGGGAAGGAGAGGGGAAGATGAAAGGCGTGGGCCTGCTCCCGTCCTTAGTCCTAAGGGCTTTCGAGTGTGGGGATTTTAGGGGAGGTCCTGGGGAGGATCTCAATAGAATATTCATCAGCTTTCCAGGTGTGTCCTCTCAGGATCATGATCGCCACTGATTGGCCCGCACCAGGGCAGGCTGCCATTAGTCAGTGCAGCTGGTCCTGAGGTCAGCCTTGGTGTTGCTTGTCTGGTTTTGCTGCTTTTCTGGTCCTGGAGCTAAAACACAACTGAGGTCTAGATGTATTTGATGCAGATCAGAGCCTCACTGTCCTGGGGGCTTAATGCTTATGGCTATTTTCCAGGCTGCTTGTTTGTTCCCCCTCTAAAGGGGTCAAACCTGCATGACTAGCAACATGCCAGGGGGGGAAAGGTCAGGGGAGAATGCAAACTGCATGACCAGGGTCATGAAAGGTCAGGAGGCCTAGACCGCATAGCCAGAGATATGATAGGGATGAAAGGTTAGGTTACCCTGGGGGCGAGGTCCTTGCTTCCCAGTTTTTTCAGTTGCTAGGACCTGGGGCTTTCAACCCTGGTGACCTTCTGTACTTGCCCATTGCCCTTGCTCTGCTCATGTCTATCTAACTGCCTACCACACTTCTCCTCTCTTTGGATTTTTTATTTTTAATATATCTTTATTGATTTCAGAGAGGAAGGGAGAGGGAGAGAGAGATAGAAACATCAATGATGAGAGTGAATCATTGATCGGCTGCCTCCTGCACACCCCCTCCTGGGGATCTAGCCCACAACTCAGGCATGTGCCCTTGACCGGCATTGAACCCAGTACCCTTCAGCCCGCAGGCCGACGCTCTATCCACTGAGCCAAACCAGCTAGGGGTCCTCTCTTTGGCTTTTGATATTTGACTCTCCTTCTTGGAAGGTGTCTTGTCCACAGCCTGCATTTAGTTGTTCATATTCAGTTTCCTTTACTAGCTCTTCTTCCTTAAATTCCCTTTAAATGCATGCATCAATATTCCTCAAGGTATATATGGTTACATTTCACGTCTCTTTTTGTTCATGCTGTATGCTTGCAACTCTCTAAAGCTTTGCTCTGCAGACCATTCACCTCGGCTCCTTTGGCCTGTCCAGCACTCACCTCGTCGCCTCTCTGTCTACCCACCGGAACCAGTCCTTCCTCCCCGGCTTCCTCTCTGAACAGAATCACCCTCTACCAATTACTCAACTTGGAAACCTCAGAGGCACGTCTTTTTCTGCTTTCTGCCTCGTCTGTCAACATCCAGCATGTTGTCAGACCCCGCTGGTTTCTGTGCATCCGCGAGGGCCATCAGAACTGAAACGCAGCCCTCCGCAGCCCTGACTTAAATGAATGAGGCTGTTTTCTCTCCCATTTCCTGCTTCCTGATTCTCCAGGCAGAGTCTACCTTTCTGCCGCTGCTGCAGCGATCTCCTAACAATGCAACGCAATTGAGTCCTCTGTCCCTGAAAAGAACCTCTCAGTGATTTCTCGTAGATGACAAAGGCCTTCCTAATCTGGCCACCGCCTCCCTTTCATGGCTCACATCCTGCACTTCTTCCTGCCCGGCAGCCAGCCCTCATTCCCAGCAGGGCCCTCTGCCCACCATGCCCTGACCCAGCCCCTCTGCACCCCAAGACCTTGCCTCTCCTTTCCCAGCGTTACTCACTTCCTGCTCTCTGGGGCTGGGCACCGTGGTCCTATCGCTGGTAAAGCAGTTGTCACCTTGTCATTCCGGTTAGTCACATGCCTGCTCTTCCCCTGCCCATCGAGGAGTTCGAGCAGTTCGTTGTGGACCGGAGGACCCTGCCTCACTCACCTGTCTCTCCAGGGCTTAGCACCGTGCCGGGCACAGAGGAGTCACTCCGTGAATGGTTGGTCCTCTAGTGACATCACCACGCTGGCTCCCCAACCCATATTTAAAAAAAGCCAAACAGATGTTAGGCTCCTAGTGTTCTTAGTTTTATGGGACTACAGTCAAGATGATACTGTATCAGCGATCAATTTCCATATTGACCTAAGTTCCTGTTGCCGTTCATCAGACACCCCCCTACCCCCAACCCCGTATCAGGGTGTTTTCTGTAGTTTCAGAAAGAGTGCGCCTCCCAAAGGTGACATGCTCCTTTTCCTCTCCACACAGGAAGCCAGAAGGCCGATGGAAATGCAGGCAATCCCAGTTAGCAAACACAGTGAGCCAATATTTTTAGCAACTCTTTCACCAAGGGCTTTGGGATGTCAGCCCCTTCCTACCAATTTAGAGAAAGGCATTTGCTCTTGGGCTGTGCCTGGAGCAAGCAGATAGGCCCCCGGGCGTGAGCAGTCACGCCTGGCAGCTGGTGGGCCTTGTTGGGAAGGGAACTTGGCCTTTCTGAACCTTAGTGTCCTGATCGGTAAATGTAAACCTGCCCCTGCATGACAGGGTTGTTGTAAAGGTTGAAGGATGAGATGCTTTGGAGCACTGCTGGGGCCGCTCAACAAAATGTAGCTGCTGAGAGGTGCTGCCCATTGCGGGACAGAGAAGGGAGGGAGCCAGGACCTTCCTGCATGGTAGGCTCAGCCTTGGCCAGTCTAGATAATACTGCTGCCCCCCACCCCCACCCCAAGAGATGGCTAACTTCAGGTACCCGGAGTTGGGGAGGTGTGAGGTGCTTAGTCACATGCAGGGAATGCCCTCTTGCCTTAGAGTTTAGTGGCCAGGGAAGAGGTTTTTAACGGTTCAGGGCCGGTGTTCAGGAGCTCTTTGAACCCCTGAAACTGGATAGTGAATTTTGTGTAAGAGCACATTTTTCTGAGGAAAGAGGCGTTGGATTTATCAGGTTCTCCGAGGGGTCTGGGACCTTAAAACTGTTAAGAACCACGGGCCTGGAGTCCTGCAGACTCCAGACACTTGAAGGTGCATTGTTTCCATCTCCAGGGCAGGGGGGCTGGGAGCAGAAGCCAGTCCTAGCGCAGATCCACCGTCAGCCTGCAGCGCCCGCACTGCCTGTGGGAGGCTGTGGCAGGCTCTGAAGGATGCTTCTGGGGGGGGTGTGCCTGCCTGCATCTGGGGTGGCAGATGTTTGCACCAGCTGCTGGGGTGGGAGGTGCAGCCTGTAATCCAGGAACTTTATAAGAGAGACATGGCCAGTGATCCTTATGTAAACGAAAGGCAAGCCTCGGGCTTCTTAAGCTGGGGCTCTTACCAACACCCTTTAACCAAGTGGGGAGCTCGGGCGGCTCACTAGCTCTTACAGCAGATGTGAGGGGAGGGGCCCAAGATGACCTACCTGTCCAGGAGGAACAGCCTTGGGCGTGAGGTCAGGCTCATAGGTGGAGGTGCTGCCAGGGCGGCGTTCCTCCCATCTCCTGTGGGGACATTCAGGACACAGACACCCGGCCCCGCGTTCCCCTCAGAGACTGAAGGAGAGTGTCTGTCCACTGCAATTGGGTGTGTTCAGTCTGTCCGACTCTCGTTTTGTTTTGTTGTTGTTATTGTTAATCCTCACCATAGGATATTTTTCCATTGATTTGTAGGGAGAGTGGAAGAAAGAGGTAAAGACAGAGAGAAACATGGATGTGAGAGAAACACATCGATTGGTTGCCTCCTGCATGAGCCCTGACCAGGACCAGGGCCGGGGAGGGGCCTGCAGTCAAGGTACGGTGCCCTTGATTGGAATCGAACCTGGAGACCCTTTGGTCTGGAGGCCGACGCTCTATCCACTGAGCCGAACTGGCTAGGGCCCATTTCGTTTTAACACCCTGGGTTTGGTGGGATGGGGCTGTCCGGGGTTACTCCTGGGCTGAACAAGGTTCCCTATGGAACGGGTTTATTCAGAAGCAGATAGCCGCTCCCTGGACAGGCTCTCGCTGCTCCCTGTTCTTAGGGCACTTCTGCCCCGAATGACTCAGCCTTCCCGGCCGGCCGGAGAGCGAAGGGCAGTCCCTCTTGTTCCTGCTGAAGGATAAAAAGATGATGCTGTGCGCTTGCAGCTCGGGCTTGTCATCGTGCACATTACATTCAGGATTTTACAATGAGTGTTTGATTTGCCGTGGACGGATATTTATCTCCAAGTCCACCAAATGCTTCTCGAGGCAGCCTCCACACAGACTGTAATTGCTAAACCCACTTATTCTGACTCAGTGTCTGTTTGGCAAAATGTCTAGAGAGACAAGAAGTGGGGAGAAGTGAGCTGGGCCCAGATGCTTCCCTATGACTAACAGAATGTCCACCCCAAGTTGGGAGCTGAGCAGCCTGCTGGCGTGTCATAGGTGGGTGGGTTTCTCACAACTCTTATTTAAAGCTGTGCCCTATTGTACTGAAATTGTAATTTGTGAATAAGCATGGAATTAGAGTTGTTGGGCTGAGCTGACTCACTGCCAGTAACTGGGACAGGGTCTGAGGATGTCTTCATGTCACATGGAACTCAGGCAAGAGGAGAAAAGCAGGGAGAGCTTGCTGGGGAACCTGCTCATGGCTTTCCTCATGTCATTTCTGCAGACAATCGGGGCCACTGGTTTATCTCTCCACTCATTCCCTCCATCCCTTTAGAACAGTGGTTCTCAACCTTCTGGCCCTTTAAATACAGTTCCTCATGTTGTGACCCAACCATAAAATTATTTTCGTTGCTACTTCATAACGGTAATGTTGCTACTGTTATGAACCGTAATGTAAATATCTGATATGCAGGATGGTCTTAGGCGACCCCTGTGAAAGGGTCGTTTGACCATCAAAGGGGTCGCGACCCACAGGTTGAGAACCGCTGCTTTAGAAGAAGAATAGGGTTGAAGCACTCAGGCTGATCCAATGGGTCTCAGTGGAAACGCTTGAAAATCAGGGTTTTGGGCTTTGAGATCGATCACACAGCCTGCACGCTATCTCCAGAAGAGCCCTTGCAGCAAGAGGCGTGGCAGGGGACACACAGAAATTGGTTTCAGGACCAGATTTGGGTGTAGCCTAAAATTCTCAGCATCTTCAGTCACAGCTTTGGGGCCGGGGGAGGAGATGAGCTTTCCAGTTGACACGGGCCATTCCGCTGAGCTCTGTGTTTCTGCCAGGTGGGAGCAACCTGGGGTTCAAGCTCTAAAGTGTTGTTGTGAGGACCACTGCCATCAATTCTCATGAACAATTTGATTTGAATTCACTGATTATATCATATTGATCAACATTTTGAAAAACAGAGAATAAGGTTCTGGGGTGACAGATTTCATGAAGCATAATTTCCATAGAAACAGGGTAAAGAAATCCCACAACACTGGGCCCCCGAAAAAGGATGGGTGTAGTGTGAGACATAAATGCTATATCCCGGTGATTCCCCCAGTGACTCCCATTGGGGGCCACATTGCTCCTGGGAACATTGGGCAATGGCTGGGGACATGTTTGGTTGTCACTGAGAGAGGAGGCACCATTGGATTCTACTGTGTAGGGATCAGAGATGCTGCTGAAGATCCTACAATACACAGGACAGCCACAACGAAGAGTTATCTGGTTGTGCCGAGCTGGCATGGCCATGGGTGAACCTGAGAGGGGGTGGTGAAGGATTGAGAAAAGACAGACAAGAGAAGAAAGCTGGGTCTGGGTGAGATGCTGTCCTCTCTGATGGAGAGACAGCACCACAGCCTTCGAGCCGAGTCTTTATTTTATAGCCAGTTTCCATGAGGCAAAGTAAGGGCGTGGTCACGTTCTCGAGGGTTTCGAATCTACTCGATCACATGCACCTGATCAAGCTTTGTTTACTTGCTGCACCTCCTGCAGCCTATATCTCTCAGCCACGTGGGACCACAGGTTCGGACCATAGGGTCAAGCTTACAACTATAGCCTTTGGCTATAATTGTGCTGGGAGGGCTTTGCCCTCCAAGCTGGGACTTGCACGTGGCTTTGCCACGAGAGGACCATGACCTCTCATTAGCCCGAGGCTTGAACCTGTCCAAACACTGTAGCCGCTCTCTACATCTGGTCCAAAATGTCAGCAGGGCCACTCTGAAGAAACCGCTTATAAATGGACCCCAGAGCACAGCAAGTGCCTACACACGTTCTCTTCCTCCTACAAGCTGCCTCCTGCATTTCATGTGTAACAATCACCAAACAGCATCTGTGTGCCGGACACAGTGATTGCCTGAGTGGGAGGCTAAAAGATGAGTAAGCCCAATTAGGCAGAAAGGGCACGATCACTTCGTCTCTCCTCCTAGACAGAAAGCTCTCCTTGGACTCTGACAGAATTAGCGATGGGGCCTTTGTTCTAAAATAAAAAAAAATAAAAAAAAATTGCCTCCATCCCTTTGGGAGTGGGGGCAGGCGAGGCACCCTTCCCCTGCGGGCTCTGTGCTATGATTTGGTTCTGGTGCTATGAGTTGCCCTGTGATGCCGTCCCAGAGGCTTCCTGCTTTCTCATCCATGCAGCTTCCCACTCCGAAGGGCAGACTTGTTTCAGTGACTGAGATGGACTCAGATGAGACTGGGGGTCTGGAATTCATTCCCTCGCTCAACAGTGATTATTCATGCTCGACTGCAGGTTTCTGCTGAAAAGCCCCCACATCCGGCCTCAGGAAGCCCTGCTCGGGGGGACTTCTTATGGGAAGGTGTCTTGGCAAAGGAACTTTGGAGAAGGAGAAAAATCATCTGGGTCGCTCGCAGTTCCATCTTCCCAACCTCCCTGGAGCCACCAGAGCTCCGTGGATACGAAGGTTTGTTCCCCAAAAGGGATTCAGGCTCGAGGGAGATGGAGAAGTCAGAAGATATGAACTGGGCTGGACCTGCCCCAACCCCCTGGACATCCCATCCCATCCGGGCGCATGTCCCCACTTGCCCTCCATTGGAACAAGAATGCCAGGGCCATGCCTTTGCTGATGACCGCGTAGCATCCTGTCTCTTTACCATCAGGCATTTAAAGTCCTCACAGTCTGTGTGGAAGAGCCCGGGGTGGAAGGTGCTGCAGAGTCGCTGTCAAATATGTACCGTGTCACACATGCATGTTCTACTGTTTGCTAAATGCACCTGATGTGGCCATGTCTACACAGTGGTGATGGACGGAGGTGCTGAATTCAGTGAATTGTCATTCCCCTGCTGCTCCTCCCTCGAACCACAGCCAGTTTTGAGTCTGTCTCCTCACTTGCTTCCAATCCCTTCCCATTTCCACCTCTTCAATCAGGAACCAGGTCTTGCTAGTTCTTCCTTCGTAATCTCGTGAATGTTTCCTTTCTTCCCCCGTGTCACCCAGGTCTGCCCCCTGCCACTCCATCACTCAAAGCTGCCCCCCCGGCCAGTCTCTGAGGCGCTTTTCCAGACCATCTCCCACACCGCCACCAAGTAAATCTTCCTCATGGTCCCTAATTTCCTTGGCTTAAAAATATTTAGGACTTCCAGTCTCCTTAATCTGGTATTCAAAATGCCTCACAGCATGGCATTAACAACCATCTCTTGGGCACTAATTTCCATGCACTAATATTTTAAAAATAACTTTAAAAATAAGTTGTAAGTTTCCTATTAAAATACCAATCCTATATAATAAAAGGGTAATATGCAAATTGACCAAATGGTGGAATGACCAGAACGCCTGTGGCCCCTCACCCTGCCTGGCCCTGCCCCTGAGTGGGCACCCCCACCCCGATTGGGGGAGGGGCCAGCTGGCAAACCACCAACTGGTCTGCCCATGATGGCCCCCATCTGGGTGGCCTGCTGGACCCCACCAGTGCACAAATTCATGCACTGGGCCTCTAGTTAATTTATAATTATCATGTAGAATTAATTATTATTTTATCATACCCTTCAGAATAAAACTGTTCAATAAACATATATCTAAATGCAATGGTATTATGGACTGCAATGAGTAGAAAGCTTTTTTTCCATTTTCCTCAGATTTCATATTTTTAAAGGACAGGTGTCCATCTCTTATTCGCTTTAAGTTGCCAAAAAATCCTAGTGCTCTATAGGAAGTTCAGGAACTGCCAGCTGGCTTAGTGGCACCAGGCCTGTAATATTTTGCTCTCACTCTGCTTGGATGAGGAGGTTTGTGGGGCAGGGAGAAGTACGTCCAAACAGGACCTGCAGCTCCCCCTTGTGGAGTGCGGTGAGAAAACATGCGGGAAGAAGTTGCTCTATGTGTTGGGGAATACTATTTTAATGAAACAGCCCCAGGAAACAAGATTCGTGAAATATGTATGGTTTTAAACTGGATATTGTTGTTTTGTTTTTGCCTATTGAGGATAATTAAAATATCAAAGTTTAGCCCATGGGTTCATTGTTTGCCTACAGTTTTCCACCTGAGCACTTTACAAGGAACTAATTGCGGGGGAGGTTCTGGTTCCCTTCCTGTCAGCTCTTTCGACTGACTGGTTAACCAGCTGTCTGGTCCGTGTCCTGTCAGCCTGGCTCCAGGTCACTCTCCAGGCCACACACTGGCCTTTCTTGCCTTCCCTACTTCCAACTAGACGCGGGGGTGTGGAGGACAGGGACCAGGGTTAGGGGTTACTCCCCCAGACAGGGGTGTGAACAGAATGGGCAATGATTACATTGTCCAATACAGCTTGTTGTATGTGAAATGCAGGGTCAGCCTCTGGGATTGCACCACGTGGTCCTTAATTTCCATGGCAGGGCGACAGTGAACGTGCCTGACTGGGAGAACGCTGGAGAAGTCCCTGCTAGGGCCCTCCTCGTTGCTTGGCTAAATCTGACCTGTCTTCCTGGTCTTACCTTCGGGGTCATTTACTCCAGGTGGCTCTCCTTGGAACCCCCCAAGGCAGGGTGAGATGATTCTCCCAAAGCCCAGCACCCACTGACACCCTGATTGTTGCCCTGATCAGTCTGCGCTTTGCAAGTTTACTTGGCTGTCACCACTATTAGGCTCCCTGTCTCGCAGCAACTAATTGTGTTTTACTTCCCTTGTATCCCTGAGGCCTAGGACCCTGCCTGGTGCTCTGTGGGAGGTGTCAGGGAAGGCATTCCATCTGTAATAATAAAAGCGTAATATGCTAATTAGACCAGACAGCTGAATGACCTTCTGGACAGCTGAACGACCTTCCAGACGTCCTTCCGGACGAAGCCTATGCAGTGGGGGGCCGAGGCAGAGGCGGTTAGGGGTGATCAGGCAGGAAGGTGAGCAGTTAGGGGCAAACAGGCAGGCAGGCAGAGTGGTTAGGAGCAATCAGGCAGGCAGGCAGGCAGGCAGAGTGGTTAGGGTTGATCAGATAGGCAGGTGAGTGGTTGGGGGGATCAGGCAGGCAGGTGAGTGGTTAGGAGTGATGAGGCAGGCAGGTGAGCAGTTAGGGGTGATCAGGCAGGTAGGCATAGTGGTTAGGGGCGATGAGGCAGGCAGGCAGGCAGATGAGTGGTTAGGAGCCAGTGGTCCTGGATTGCAAGAGGGATGTCCAGTTTAGGCCTGATCCATCCCCCAAGAGGTTCTGGAGTTCAAGAGGGTGCAGGCTGGGCTGAGGGACATTTCCCCGTGCACAAATTTTGCGAGCCTTTAGTATAATGTAACTCCTGAGCTGTGTTTTCAAGAATGAGTAGGGATTGTTCAGGGAAATAGAAACTATTACATGTAAGTGGTAAAAAACTAAAATCCTACAGCAAATGTATACAACGAAGAGTGAAATTCTGAGTCCCTTTCATCTCATACCACTGGTTCTTGTCTCTAAAAGTAACAATTATGATCAATTTCTTATGTATCTTCCAGAAAACAAATATTCATACCTATGGAATTCTCTTTTTTTTTTTAAAATATATTTTATTGATTTTTTACAGAGAGGAAGGGAGAGAGATAGAGAGTTAGAAACATCAATCAGCTGCCTCCTGCACATCTCCCACTGGGGATGTGCCCGCAACCCAGGTACATGCCCTTGACTGGAATTGAACCTCGGACCTTTCAGTCCGCAGGCCGACGCTCTATCCACTGAGCCAAACCGGTTTCGGCCTCTTTTTTTTTAAAGATGAGAGGGATTTGGCCGAGTTTAGATACTGATAGGAAAGACCATGTAGAGAAAAAGGTGAGACAGATGGAGTACTGATGAGAGAGAACCGGAAGCCTGGACCACCCAAGGGGGCGGGGATGGGATCCAGAGGCAGGGAGAGAAGCCTTGGCTGCACTGGCAGGATTGCAGGTCTTCTGCTGAGAGCAGATGGAGGGGCAGAGAACAGGGCTGGGGGAAGGGAGGAAGCAAGAGAGGTCAAAGGGCAGGAGGCCATGGTTAGCGGTGACAGAAGTGACACAGGTGTGGGTGCAGCGATGCGTGTGGGTAGCTGAAGTACAGCTGAACGTCCTGGGGGTTGAGGCACTTGAAGCCTGGGGTTTTAAATTTTGGTCGTGTACATGCGTAACTTTTATCCATACACAAAATAAAAGTATAAATCCACTTTTCTCAAGTGTTCACCACGTTTATATTGGTATGGAAAAGTGCTCAGGATATTTTATGTGAAGAAAAACAGGTCACGAAACAATATGGTTCCTTGTTTTAGAGGACGCACACATATATAGGGAGAAAAAGTCTTGGACCATATTTAAATGTTTTTATTGATTTCAGAGAGAGGAAGGGAGAGAGAAACATCAATCGGCTACCTCCCTGTAGGGACCCAGTGAGCCTGCAACCCTGAGGGGGAATCGAACCAGCGATTTCTCAACCTCTGTGCACGGGATGACAGCCAACCACCTGAGCCAACGGGCCAGGCTTGATGGGTATATTCCAAGTGTTACTTTGGTAGTGGAGTATTTAAAAAAAATTGTTTGTTTTAAAAATTGTTAATCCTCACCTGAAGATATTTTTTCCATTGATTTTCAGAGAGTGGAAGTGAGGGGGGATGGGAGAGAGAGAGAGAGAGAGAGAGAGAGGTGAGAGAGACATTGATTGGTTGCCTCCTGCAGGAGCCCGACTGGGCTGGAATCACCCTGCAACCCAGGCACTTGCCCTTCGCATGGAATCTAACCTGAGACCCTTTGGTGCTTGGGCCATGGCTCCAACCACTGAGCCACATCGGCCAAGGCGATAGTGGAGTTTTTGATAACTTTGAGCAATTTTTTGTATTGCACTTTCCAATTTGTTTTCAAAGAATGTGCGTTGCTTGTGTTGTAAAATAAATAAGAATGAAAATGTACTTTCCTATCACACACTAACAACATTACTGTGACCTCTTTCTCTCAGGATGTTGCTTTTTTCCTTTCTCTCTCTCTCTCTCTCTCTCTCTCTCTCTCTCTCTCTCTCTCTCTCTCTCTCTTTTTAGATCTGGTGTCCCAGTTCAAGAAATAGGGTTAAATAATTGAATGAATGTTTTAAGTGTGTGTAAACTACTTAGAAAAACTTTGAATTAAAACCGAGTAACACAGTGGCTCTCAACCTTGGCTGCACATTAGAATCACCTGGGAATCTTTAAAATCCTGATTCTTTTTAAAATCCTGATTTCTGGGCCTCACCCTCCGGAAATTCTGTTTCTTTGTTACTAATGTTGTGGCCTCACCCCATAACAAAGAAACAGAATTTCCGGAGGGTGAGGCCCAGAAATCAGGGTTTTAAAAAGATTTCCAGGTGATTCTAATGTGCAGCCAAGGTTGAGAACCACAGGGATAACAGGTATGGCCTTTGAAAGGAGATTAAAACAACTCTCCATTGCTATCACCTGAGAGGGCTGTAGAGCTGTGGATGGCTGGGAAACAGCTCTTTTGTAATTAACCAACTGGGTTGGTTTTGATTTCTTGGTGTTATTGTGTCCCCTCAAAATGGATATGTTGAAGCCCCAGCCCCCAGTACTCAGAAATGTGACTGTATTTGGAAATAGGGCCTTTAAGGAGATAATTAAGTTAAAGAGGTCTTAGAATGAGCCCTAATCCAACATGACTGGTTGGATATAATCTCTTTATAAAAAGAGATTAGGACCCAGACAACACAGACAAAGGGACAGGGCTGTGAGGACACAGTGGCCGACCGTCTACAAGGCAAGGAGCGAGGCTTCAGAAGAAGTTAGCTGACACCTGAATCTCAGACGTGCATCTTCCAGAATCGAGGAAACACATTTCTGTTGTGTCAGCCACCCAGCCTGCAGTATTTTGCTATGGCAGCCCTAGCAGACTAATACGCTTCGGTTTTGTGTGGCTTGTTTCATTCAACTCAAGGAGAAACTAAGGAATATTGTTGGGCTTTTCTGTGGGTCCAAAATCTGACAACAGAAAGCCTGTTTATCTATGTGGGAGTTTAGTCATTGACAGCGTGAAGCTGGTTTCTCTTCAAACCTTTGGGGACAGCGACATCTAGTGGTCATTTGTTTTATATAACCTTTTCAGTGGCTCTCGATTACCAGGCACATTATATTCACCTGAGATTAAAAAAAAAAAAAAAATCTCTACTCTGCACTCTGTTCTAAGCGTCCAACAGAGCAGAATCTCAGAGGAATGGTGGAGGAGGATGCGTGGTGGGGGAATAACAACTAAAGACCTTGTGTGCATACATGAAAAAACCCATGGACACAGACAATAGGGTGATAGACGGCCTGGGGTAGGGGGCGGGGCAGGCTGGAGAGGATCAATGGGGGAAAAAGGAGACATATGTAATGCCTCAACAATAGAGACTTATAAAATAAAATAAAAATCCTTATGCCCATGAAGCACCCAGGCACATTATATCAGAATATCAGGGAACGGGATCTAGGTATTACTATTCTTTGAATCTTTCTACATTAGTCCAAAATGCAGCCAGGGTTGGGCAGGAAGGAAGACGTGGGATTAGTATGGTTTAAAACATGCTCCCAAATTCAATCCTCCCTTCAAGAGATGATGCTTAGTTTCCCTTTGCTTGAGTGCGGCCTGGACGTAGTGACTTGCTTCTAATGAATATAGACTCTGGTGGCAGTAAAAGAGTGGGACCTCCCAGACCAGGCCATGAAAGGGGTGGCGCCCCCTCCTCTCGGGGATCGCTCGCTCTGGGGAAGCCGCCACCCTGCTGGGAGGATGTGCAAGACGCGGCTGGGTTGCCTGTGAAATGCAGGATGCCCCGTTGGCATTTCAGAGAAACAACGAATACTTTTTTTAGTTTGAATATATCCCAAATATTATTCAGGAAAGTAGACCCCACATGCTAACCTGGCCTCCGTATTTTGGAGCTGAGACTGTGTTTGGGATTTACAGTGACTTAGGATTGTCTCTGGCCTGTGAGTAGGCAAAACAACTGGTGGCATTTTTTTTTTTTTTTTTTTTAAATATTTTTTATTGATTTTTTACAGAGAGGAAGGGAGAGAGATAGAGAGTTAGAAACATCGATGAGAGAGAAACAGCGATCAGCTGCCTCCTGCACATCTCCCACTGGGGATGTGCCCGCAACCAAGGTACATGCGCCTGACCGGAATCGAACCTGGGACCCTTCAGTCCGCAGGCCGACGCTCTATCCACTGAGCCAAACCGGTTTCGACGGCATTTTCATCTGAGGAAGGGGTGATACCTTCCTACGTAAAGTTTAAAGGGATGGTGGGAGACGACGAATGATGCTGTTTTGACCACTATAATCCGGGCATCTTGTTATTTAATATACTGGTGCCGGTGGTCTTGTACCAGCATCTAGAAGGGTTCAGGAATCTGGAGAAGGGCTGTGTGTAACTTAATAAAGAGTCCAGAGACGAAACATAATTTTGAAAGGCATTACAGGGAGCCAGAGAAGACTTAGCTAAAGGAACTAAGTTCTCTTTGTCTCAGGACCCCTTGCTATTTATTCACACAAATTGTCCTAAGGCGAGATAGATATACACATCAAAGGGTAGGGTTAGGTATACAGAATTGTCAGATTGGGGAAAAATTGCCCACGGCTGTTTAGGTGTTTGGTCAGTAGGAGGCAATAACATTTAGATTAAGATGCCCTTAGCTGTCTGGCAGCAAGCAATCATTTTATGCATCCTTTTCAGGTTTTGGGAAATGTACTCAGCCATCTCCAGATGATTCAGCCCTTGCTGACATGCTGGAATTGGCTTCCAGCAACTGGTTGACCGATTTGAGGGTTATCCTGATCATCCGAGCCCTTTCTTAAAATGCTCCATACGTAGTCTGGGTCTTAATTAAGTCCTTTTTGTTAATTTCAAATAACAGCACTCTCCTTAAATCAGCTTAAACAGAAGAAATGTGCTATAAGTATACATGGGTGGCTACAATAGTAGGCATTCAATATTTTTAAAACAAATGAATGAGTTGATTCAGGGGTAGATGTATAATATTAACTCAAGTCTGTCTGTCAGAGTTTCCCCTGATGACAGAAATTTGGGTAGAAGAGGAGAAGAATTTAAGTTAGCCCAGTTTGAGTGAAGTCAGGCCTTTGCTCAGTGGTTGGGGAAAAAGAAACTTGGTTTTTCTGGTCAGTGTATGTGGTTGTGAGGTTCCGAGCTGCTGTAGCCACTTTGATAACTTGAATAAAGCCAGACGTGGGATGACACTGACAAAGGGAGAGGCAAGGGATGGAGGAAATGCAGAGAAAGAGTCAGAGCCCTGATCAAACCACTCCTGAAGCCCTCACTACTTCTACATTTTACGGTACATGTTTGCTTTTTAACTGGGGGTGGATTTTGGTCTTGAAATGACATCTGGCGATATCTGGGGGCATTTTTGGTCATCACAACTGGGTGGGTGCTACTAACATCTAGTGGGCAGAGGCCAAGGACGCTGCTAAACACCCTACCAGTGGTCGGCAAACTCATCAGTCAACAGAGCCAAATATCAACAGTACGATTGAAATTTCTTTTGAGAGCCAATTTTTTTAAACTTAAACTATATAGGTAGGTACATTGTTATTAACTTAGTTAGGGTACTCCTAAGGCTTAGGAAGAGCCACACTCAAGGGGCCAAAAGCCGCATGTGGCTCACGAGCCGCAGTTTGCCGACCACGGCCCTACACCACCACCAACAAATCATTGGGATTATATATATATATACTAGAGGCCCAGTGCACAAAAATTTGTGCACTCGGGGAGGCAGGGGGGTCCTTCAGCCTGGCCTGTGCCCTCTCGCAGTCTGGGACCCCTCAGGAGATAACGACCTGCTGGCTTAGGCCTGCTCCCGGGTGGCAGAGGGCAGGCCCAATCCCTAGGTGCAGCCCCTGGTCAGGCTCAGAGCAGGGCCGATTGAGGAGTTGGGGCGCTGCTCCGTCATGCACAGAGCAGGGTGGATTGGGAGGTTGTGATGCCACCCTCAGTCACGCTCAGGGTAGGGCCGATTGGGGGGTTGGGGCACTGCCCCCTGTCACACTCAAGGCAGGGTCGATGGGGAGGTTGCGGTGCCACCCCCTGTCACACACAGAGCAGGGCCAATCAGGGGGTTGGGGCGCTGCCCCCTGTCACTCACAGAGCAGGGCCCATCAGGGGGGTTGGGCCTCCGTACCCTGTCACGCACAGAGCAGGGTCGATCAGGGGGTTGAGGAGCTCCCCCCTGTCACTCACAGAGTAGGGCCGATAGGGGAGTTGGGGCACCGCCCCCTGTCACCCACAGAGCAGGACTGATCAGGGGGTTGGGGCGCTGCCACTGTCACACTCAGGGCAGGGCCAATGGGGAGGTTATGGCTCTACCCCATCACACACAGAGCAGGGCCCGTGGGGGCGGGGGGGGGGTTGGGGCGCCACCCTCTATTACCCACAGCGCAGGGCCGATCAGGGGGTTGGGGAGCTCCCCCTATCAGACACAGAGCAGGGCTGATCAGGGGGTTGGGGCACCTTCGCCTGTCACGAACAGAGCAGAGTGGATAGGGAGGTTGTGGTCCCGCCCCCTGTCACACACAGAGCCGCAGGGCGATCAGGGGGTTGGGGAGCTCCCCCTATCAGACACAGAGCAGGGCTGATCAGGGGGTTGGGGCACCTTCGCCTGTCACGAACAGAGCAGGGTGGATAGGGAGGTTGTGGTCCCGCCCCCTGTCACACACAGAGCCACAGGGCGATCAGGGGATTTGGGCGCTGCCCCCTGTCACGCTGATCCTGGTGCCGGGAGGCCTCTCGGCTCCGCTGATCCCGGTGCTGGGAGGCATATTACCCTTTTACTATATAGGATAGAGGCCTGGTGCACAGGTGGGGCCGGCTGGTTTGCCCTGAAGGCTGTCTTGGATCAGGGTGAGGGTCCCGCTTGGGTGCCTGGCCAGCCTGGGTGAGGGGATGATGGCTGTTTGCAGCTGGTCACACACCCTTCAAGGTGGGGGTCTCCACTGGGGTGCCTGGCCAGTCTGGGTGAGGGGCTGAGGGCTGTTTTCAGGCTGGGACTGAAGCTCCCAACTGCTCCTTTTTTTCTTTTCTTTTTTTTAAATTCTGGGCCAGCTTTAGCTCTGGCTCCAGCTCTGAGGCCTCTGCTGCTGAAAGCAGGTATCTGGTTTGTTTGGGTTCTATGATTGAAACACTGCATCAACTCCAGCTCTGAGATCCCGGCTGGCTGAAAGCAGGTTTCTGGGGTTTTGTTTAGCTTCTATATTTGTAGCAATGTTTCAAACCGCAAGCTCAGAGGCCGGCAAGGCAGGCGGGGAATGTTGGAGTCCTCCGTCACTGAAGCAAGCAAGCCTCATGTTAGCTTCAAACTGCCTGGCTGCCGGCTGCCATCTTGGCTGGCAGTTAATTTGCATATTGCCCTGATTAGCCAATGGGAAGGGTAGCAGACATACGGCTAATTACCATGTTTCTCTTTTATTAGATAGGATACACATACATACATAGACTGCTGATGTCAAGAAACTCTGACTAGAGATTTCATTAGATTCAAATATTTTTTTTGCAAGAATAGTGTGTAGATGATGCTTCCTATTACATCACACCAGGTGTGTTCTTTTTTTTTTTGTACCTGCTCTTGCTCCCACTCCAATGCCCACCTCCCTGTCATTGCCTGGTTAGTCCCCCAGGCCCAGGTCCCGAGAACTGCCTGCCCCTTGTGCTCCTTCCACACCCAGGACTCCTCTCACAGGGGCGTTGGGCGGGGGCCTCTGGGGGCTTGTTGGTGTGTTTGTCCCCTACTGGGCGAGAAGCACCCTGAGGGCGGGGACTCCTTTTGCCTTCCCTCACACATCCAGTTCCCTGGACGTGGCAGTTCCTGGTACACACCTGGTACATAAGCTTCAATGAACAAATGAATGGGCCAACTCAGGTATGTGAGCCATCCAGAAGCCATGTCTCCCTCCCTGGGCAGGAGCTTAACCAACCCCAGTGTATTTTCACAAGTCCATTCCCTAGTCACCCATTCACCAGTAAAAGGGTGCAGCAAACCCTCCCCTTCTATGTACAGTGGGATATGATTCATACTTAACAATAAGGTCATCCTGTCACATGCTACAGCATACATGGGCCTGGAGGACATCACGTTAAATGAAATGTCCATCGCAAAAAGACAAATACTGCATGCTTCCACAAAGAGGAATTGTCTAACTAGTCAAACTCTTAGAAACAGGAAGTAGGATGGTGGCTGCCAGGGACGGGCGCTGTCGCTCAGTGGGTGTCTGGTTTCAGTTTTGCAGGGTGAAGAGGTTCTAGAGATCGGACGCCCATCAGTGTGCATGGAGTTAATGCCCATGTGCTGTACACCTAACATGGTTAAGATGGTAAGTTTTATGGTGTGTATTTTTCACCACAATTAATAAAAGGCAATCCGTGGGGATGAAAAAAATTGTGCACGTGGGTTACACCTGAAGAGACTTAGCTGGACTTAGCAGGCAGGGCTCAGGTGGCTTCTTGCCTCACTTTGTGCTGATTTAGGAGGCCTTTACCTGCTTGTTTCAGAGACTAACCTTGTTACCAAATGCTGGGGCACCCCAGCCAGTCCCCCATGCTGTCCGAACCTCCCGCCCAGCGTGGTGTGTGCTGCTCTGCCGCCAGGCCCTGCTGCCATGGGAGGAAGGCTAGACGCCCAGGGCTGGATCACAGCCTGGGGTCCAGGGCTTTGGTCTCCAGGCAGCAGGCAGACACTGAAACGGCAGGGCAGGGGCCGAAGTTCCCCGTGGTGAGGCAAACAGCTGAGGGGAGCCTTTCCTTGTTCTTCCGCAGCCTCCTGCTTTTTAGCTATGAGACAGGAGGGTCCCCGGCTCCTCAGCACAGAGCTGTGCAGCTCTGGGCGTCCCCCCCCCCCCCCCATCGGCCCAGCGGAGCCACCTGCGAATGACTCTTCCTGGCTCTGTGAGGGGCCTTCGCACCTACTTTGTCACCCTCCCGCCTTCTCTGTGTCTGCCTTTCACCCGGGCCTGCCAGCCAGTTAGCACCTCCCAGAACAGAAGGCCTGGAACAGAAGGGGGCCCTGTCTGCTCCTCATCCAGCTCCCGGAGCCAGGCTGGAGGACAAAGGAAGGCCATGCCCTCCCTCCTGTCTCCCTGTCCTCTCTCCACAGGACTCTCCCCTTTTCCCAGAAACCGGTCCCAGCGCTGGCTGCGGAGCATCCCAGAAGGATACTGTTCCCTCTCTCCTGCCTCCTGCTCCCTGCTCTCTGGGAGGACGCTGTGTTGGGTATGAGTTCTTTGTTGTTCTTTGTTTGTTTGTTTTTTTCTAGTAATGTTTAATGTCACTTTCCCCCTAACTCTCATTTCATATTACTTTCATAACAAAGAAAAATTAGCCTTGAAGATGTGACTATAAGCTTGGGGGCAAAAGATTTTTAAAAATCATGAGAATAGCCCGGCTGGCTTGGCTCAGTGGTTGAGCATCAACCTATGAACCAGGAGGTCACAGTTCAATTCCTGGTCAGGGCACATGCCCGGGTTGTGGGCTCGATCCCCAGTGTGGTGTGTGCCGGAGGCGGCCGATCAAGGATTCTCTCTCATCATTGATGTTTCTATCTCCCTCTCCCTCTCCCTTCTTCTCTGAAATCAATAAAAAAAAAATTAAATAAAAAATTATGAGAATAGAAAGTGTTTGGTGTAGGAATGATTAGAATATAGAGAAAAGGGAAAGAGAGGGAAATAAACACTAACCATAAAGATGTGCCCCTCAGAGAGAGTCCAAGGTCAGCCTGGGTCTCCCAGAAAGAAGAGTCGGAGAGGAGGCCTTGAGGAACGGGGTGGGGCTGAGGCAGGGAAGGCAGAGCCAAGGGAAGGAGGTACCTTCCCTCTGGCCACTGCTACCGGCAGGTGGGCGCCAGGACAACCCGGCTGCTCCAGAGCCCAGAGCTGTATGAGATGCAGGTCAGGACGTCCCCACTACCGGGGATTTAGCCCACAACCTGGCCATGTGCCCTGAATGGGAATCGAACCGGTGACCTTTCAGTGCACAGGACGATGCTCAACAAACTGAGCCACATTGGCCAGGGCTGGTACAGCATTTTGGGATACAAAAATAACAACGTTTCCTGCAGTTACTGTGAGCCGGCCCAGTACAAAGTGTTCTACATAGATGGTCTCATTTCATCCTCTAGTAACTCCAGGAGGAAGCACTATTGTTATTCCCATTTTAGAGATTAGAAAACAGGGTCAGAGAGGCTGAATTTACCAAGATGACCCAGTAAAAAAAGTGGCAGACCCAGGACCCAAGCCCAGGCTGTCTGACTCTAGTCCCACTCTTGGCTCTTCTTTGTAACCAGTGCACATCGATCATTAAGGTTGGTTTGACTGAGTGACTCTCTGCTGCTCCCTCTGTTCAGCCTTCTGTGGTGTCAGCTGAATTTTAAGCCAGCCGACAGCCCCAGAGCCATGTGCTTCTCTGCCCACACCCAGGGAAACGGGTGTAGAGGTTTTCCCCCAGCATTCGAAGGCACCACCTGGTTGGCTCAGTCCAGACAACCTGAGGATTTATGAACTGTGGACACGGGAATGCGATGGGTCAATGGGCTCAATTTAAGATAGGACCACTCTAGCAGAGATGGCATTGGACTTGGTAAGACTCCTGGCCCACAGGCAGTGAAGACCGTGTGCTCACTGCAACCAGATCACAACCAGGAGTAAGAAATACACCTCAGCTATTCTGCCCAGACCTATCAACCAGATGAGTCACTCTTCCTCCCCTGAGATGGAATGAGTTAAAGGGGATGGAGAGAGACCAGGATGGTTTATTGATAATCTTTCCTCAAGGAAACTTGTTGTAGAGAAGAGGTATTCTCTCCTAACAGATACGTAGCATCTCCCAGTTATTTCTATCTACCCATCTATCCATCCATCCACACACCTACCCATCCACTATCCATCCATCCATCCATCCATCCACTCACCTACTCATCCAACCATCTACCCATCTGCCCATCTATCTTTCTCACAAAAGTGACTCATACTGTATATCCTGTTTGTGCCTCCATTATTCATCTAACAACATGCCATGACTATTACTCTATCTCAATAAATACATCATTCCCATATTTCTCTGAGTAGCTATATGGTATTTCATTATTTAATGTATTAAGTAATTTTCTATTTTTTTAATATTTAGGTACTTTCCAATTTTTCACCATTATAAATGTCATCCATATCTTTGCCCACATTCCTGATGATTTCCTTAGAATATATTCATAGAAGTGAGATTATTAGTGTTAAAATGATTACTGAGTCAAATAAATAAATATATACTTAAAAAAATGAATATCTTAAGGTTTTCATGTGTTTCCAAAATTTCTTTGCAGCAACATTGTGTTAATTTATATTTTTACCAGTAGTATGTAAGAAAGTCTCTGGTCATTTTTAAAGTTGTACCTGATGGAAAAAACTTACTGCTTTAATTTGTACTTTCTGATTAATAAAGTTGAATATTACTTATATATTCATACTAGAGGCCCAGAGCATGAAATTCGTGCACTGGAGAAGGGGTGTCCCTCAGCCCAGCCTGCACCCTCTCCAATCTGGGACTCCTAGAGGAACGGCCGACCCTGCAGGCCTGGTCCCCCACAACTGCCCTCCCCTGCCAGCCATCTTGTGACAATGTGGGGGCGGCCATCTTGTGATGACATGGATGTGGCCATCTTGTGAGGGTGTGAGGGTCAATTTGCATATTACCTCTTTATTATATAGGATCGTTATCATTCATTTTCCTGATTTTGTCCCTTTTACTTACTTTTCTGGTGGTGTGAATTTTTTTTTAATTTAGTAAAGAGGTCTGTGTATGTTAAAGACACCAACCTATTGCTTGTCAAATATTCTATTTTCCACATTTGTGGTGTTATTTTAATTTTATGGAATATTGTTAACCTACAAAATTAAAAAAATCTTGTATGTGGTCAGGTCTATCAATTGTGTCCTTCATGGTTTGTTACCTTTGATACTGTGACTGCAAGGCCCACAGTTTTTAAAGAAGAGAATATCAGATCTCTACGAAGCTCTAACTCTGGGGCAAATATTAGTTGGCCATATATGCCAGGGTATATTCTGGGCTCTTGATTCTGTTTCATTGGTCTATGTGTTTATTTTTATGCCAGTACCATGCTGTTTGGATAGCTACAGCTTTGTAATATAGTTTGAAATCAGGAAGTGTGATGTCTCCCTCTCTATTCTTCCTTCTCAGGATTGCTTTGTCTGTTCAGGGTCTTTTGTGGTTCCATATACATTTTAGGATTGTTTTTTTTCTATTTCTGTAAAAAATGCCATTGGACTTTTGATAGGAATTGCATTTAATCTATTGGTTGCTTTGGGTGGTATAGATATTTTTGCAATATTAAAATTCTGATCCATGAACACAGGATATTTTTTCATTTGCTTGTGTCTTACTTTTAATCTCTTTCATCAAAGTTTACAGTCTATAGATCTCTCAACTCCTTAAATAAATGTATTTCTGAGTATTTTATTGTTTTTGATGCTATTGTGAATGAGCTTAAAAATTTTTTTCAGGTATTTTGTTAGTGCAACTGACTTCTGTATACTGATTTTGTAGCTTTCAAATTTACTGAATTTGGTGATTCTTTTTTTATTATATTTTCCTAAATATGTTTTTATTGACTTCAGAGAGAGGAAGGGAAAGGGAGAGAGAGACAGAAACATCGATGATGAGAGAAAATCATTGATTGTCTGACTCCTGCATGCCCCCCACTGGGGACTGAGCCAAAACCCAGGCATATGCCTTGACGGGGAATTGAACTGTGGTTCATGGGTCAATGCTAATCACTGAGCCACACTGGCTAGGAGAATATCTTAAGATTGTTTTCTAAAAAATATTTTTATTGATTTCAGAGACGAAGGGAGAGGGAGAGACAGAAACATCAATTATGAGAGAGAATCATTGATCAGCTGCCTCCTGTACGCCCCCAACTGGGAACTGAGCCTGCAACTCAGGCATGAGCCCTGATTGGGTCTCAAACTGTGTCCTCCTGGTTCATAGGTCGACACTCAACCACAGAGCCATGCCAGCTGGGCTATTTTAAGGCTTTAATAATTTTTTGGTGGAATCTTTTAGTATTTTCTCTATAGGTTGGGACAAAAGTAGATTTGTAGTTGTTTGTGTGGAAAAGAATGTAATAATCTACACTAATAAAAGGGAAGCATGCAAATTGGTGTCACTCTGCTATGCCCACCAGCCAATCAGAGCAACTATGCAAATTAACCCAACAAAGATGGCGGTTAATTTGCATACACAGGCACGGAGTGAAGACTGAAGACTGAAGACTGAAGAGGCTTGGCTTCTTCGCTATGGTCGGAGCAAAGGCTTGGGTCCTAGGTGCCGGAGGAAAACCGGTGCTGGCAGCCAGGGGAAGGAAGGCCTATTGCACGAATCTCTTTGTGCAACGGGCCTCTAGTTAATAAATAATAAACTGTTTCCCATACCCACAATTGTAAACCTACTTTTGCCCACCCCGTATGTGTGTGTGTGTGTGTGTGTGTGTGTGTGTGTATAATTGTTATATCTTTTTTTTTTTTTTTTAGAAGTAACTTTTAGTTTTTTTTGTTGTTTTTTTTTTTAATATATTTTATTGATTTTTTACAGAGAGGAAGGGAGAGGGATAGAGAGTTAGAAACATCGATGAGAGAGAAACATCGATCAGCTGCCTCCTGCACATCTCCTACTGGGGATATCCCCGCAACCCAGGTACATGCCCTTGACCGGAATCGAACCTGGGACCTTTCAGTCCGCAGGCCGACGCTCTATCCACTGAGCCAAACCGGTTTCAGCTGTTATATCTTTTTGATGAATTGACCCCTTGATTATTATATAATGACCTTCTTTATCTCTTGTTATAGTTTTTGGTTTAAAGCCTATTTTTTTTTTCTGACATAAGTAAAGCTACCCCTGTTCTCTTTTAGTTTTCACTTGTATGGAATATTTTTTCCATCCCTTCACCTTGAGTCTATGTGTATCCCAAAAGCTGAAGTGAGTCTCTTATAGGCAGCATAGAGTAGGGTCTTGTTTTTTAAACCCAGTAATGTCTATTTTAATTTACCTTAGATGGTCTGTCTCTTCCAGTGTTGCTCCCTCTCTTCCTCTTACTACAGCTTCCTTTATTGAGAAAGCTTTGAGTCCTTCTGGAACTGGGCAGTAAATTTGGTGCCACACCCAATACTGTGCTGTGTTTCTTCCACAGAATCTGTGATTCAGAGTTAGATCCTAGATCCTCTTCTCATTAGGGCAAATTCCAGGACTTTCTAAGGCAGCCACTATCACCCTGTATACGTGTGTGCACGCGCTAGGCGCGTGCGTAGTGTCTTGATTTCAATGTATATCTCTCTAATAATAAACCTTCAAATCATGTAGGTCTAAGGGGATTCCGAGGCCTCATATAAATAAGATGCCTCTCTAACTCCTAAAGTGGGCATGCAGGGGTGGCCTGAGTATGTCCTTGTGATACACAGTTACATGGATTGCCTCATGTAGAGTTTATCTTCCACTTTCCCATTCTCATTGCTTGTGAACAGTTCTTTTTGGCCTGGTATGTTTACCTCTGCCTATGTTGAGTCTAATCTTCTCAGAGGATGTGGAATTTTTATGACAATCATGTTTTAGAATCCATGTGGGTGAGGGTGCTCTGAGTATACCCACCCCACTGTGGAAGTAACAGTTTAAGTCAAGAAGTAAGTGGATCTTCATTAGCATTCTTTTTCAATCCAAAAGTTCCCATGAATTGTGATGGAGAGAGCCATGTGGGGACTGTTACAAGCTTTGAGAGGAGTAATTGCAAATTCCTTTTTGATTGGCCTTTGCTGGCAGCTGTGCCATTGGCTATTCCCCAAAAGAGGGAGGTTCTGTTAAGGAAGGAGGAAACAGGTATTGAAGAATTTCCCTTTTTATTATTCCTGAGCCTTTAGCTTAAAGAGGGGGGACATTTGTATGCTGGTCACAGGCCCAGGCAGATGGCAACTTTCTGAGGCACCCGTTTTCCAGCTGTTTGCACCCCCTGTAGAGGCCAGAATAAATGCGAGTAAATATAAAAAATTCTGCAAACTCTGTTTAGGGTGTTAGTGAGTAGCCAAGGAGAATAATTGTTTAAACAAAATCAGTGCCAAGGGATATTTAGACATATGTCATATTCTGCCCAGTGTGCATGTATTAATCTTGTAGTGGACGTAGTGAATTGGTATTGACCTGATATGATGCCATACTCAGAGTTCCTTAGGCCTATTTTCCATTTGGAGTGAAATCAAGAAGATTAGGACATGAGCCCTGATCCTTTTTTGTTTTGTTTTTGTTCCGTATCTGAAAAAAGACAAACTCCTTGTGTTTTGAAGTGATGTCATTTTCTCTTTGGGAGGAGAATATAAGATTAGGATTTGTTCCTCACCTTTAAGCCTGGCTTTTGATTTAATTATCATGTAGAAGTAATCTTTTAGCAGGATGTTCTATCATAGCTTTAATGCCATTTCTGATTCTGCCTGAGAGGATAGGGCCTGAGTCTCCTCCAAGTGTTCAATTAGGACGACTTACAAGAACAAAGTGGGGGAAATGGCATTGGCTATCATACCAAAGCCATTTGTGCTATCAAATAATGACGTCTCTTTTCTAGAAACACATAATTATATTTGGAATTCATGATAACATTCTCCTGTATTTCAAAATCCAGGCCAAAAAACAGATAAAAATATCAGAGGAAGGAAAATGCTTTTGATGTGTCAGAATTCATTTATTTTCCAACTTGTAATTCTTTGTCTTACGTATGTGAATGAGCACTTATCAAAACATAAGAAGGTTATTATTCAAATATTCCATTCTGAACATTTGTCCAAATGTAGTTTAATGTGCCCTATTAGCATGGGGAATGTTGAGAAATGATCCCAAATAGACTTCAGGAGGTGATTAGAAACTAAATTAGGGTTTATTTCTAAGTTTTTAAAATATTTATTTAAGTTATGAAAATAACACATGAACAGATACTTAATGTTAATAAGCAAACAATACATTCTTAAATACTTAACAGCATTGGGTCAAAAATCCCTCTTATGGAAGAAAACTGGGAATGTATCTTTTCATGGCTAATATCCTTAATTTAGCATTTTTTACAATAATATTGCAGCTGCCCATTAAAATACATAATTTATTATTTAGGAGTCTCTTTAAAATAGTTTGCATTTTGGCTTGCTCTCTTTAGTAAGAGGGAGATTTATAATGCATTCTTCTAAAGTGTAGCACTTATTTTCTTCCCATTAACTTGTCTGTTTTTATGCTTTGCTTTGTTGAACTAATCACTGTGGTGCTTTTTTATTTCCATGGGCCTTATCTTCCCAGCAAAATGTAAGCTCCTTGAGTTAGTGTAAATCTACATCCTATATTTTGTGTTCTATATAACTCAGAGTATATCATACACAGTAGATGCTCAATAAATACTTTTCCATATGAGAAATGCAGATTAGCACTCGATTAGTTCAGATATGCTATACGGGGGCGAAGCCTCAACTGATGCTTTTGGGGAGAGTTGGTGGTGGTATAAATCTTTGCCATCTCCTGGTTCACCTGTGGTTTGACAACTTCTTCAGAGGGAACTTAAACATTTCCATTAATTTAAAGTGCTAATTCACACTTTCAAGTCAAGGTTTCATTTTATGAAGACTTTATTTGGAGAAGGGGAAACTAAATTTGAATATTTAGATTTGAAAGAGGGGTAAAAGACAAAGTTGCTATTTCTTTTATGCTTCTCTTATCTGTCTCACTCTGCCTTATACACACACAGTCATTTATGCAGGATGGCTTCACCATTTTCCTCTCTTCTGACCAGCGGCACTGAATACCAGGGTGAAACGGAAAGCAGATTGGCTGAATACAGTGACAGGGTAGTTTATTCACAGCCCGGGCACTTCTCAGTTATTCTCAAGCATTCGTCTATTCATTCTTCCAACAAGCATGTAATTGATCACCTGTTATATGGCAGGAGCTGTGCATGTGCAGCCCTTGAGTTATAGTGGGGACAAGACAAGCATACCCTGACCCTCAGGGGCGTGTCTTGTTGGACTCTGTCAAGATCCTATGTACACTCCTTTGCAGATAGGATGTGACCTGCTTTGAGTCTGGTGGTGTTGGAGGAAAACCTGGACCTCTTCAGACTGATTTACAGAGTAATTGCTTTATTCTTCACTTGACTTACACAGACTTAGTTCAGGTTATGTAAATAAACATAACATCAGTTTGGCTTTTCCATTCTAAGGAGAAAATGCTTTAATGTTATTAAAAATAAATTCCAATAAAATAGAAAGTTACATATAAATTATACTCCCCATGTGAGAGTTTCTAGGAATTATAGTTTCCTAGAACCACTAAGTAACCTACCAATGACTGATTTTTCCCTTTTCAATGGAAGCGGATACTGTGTTGAGTGTCCTGTGGAATGAACGAATGAAACAGAAATATTTGACTTGTTAGAAACAGCAGAAAATGGGACCATGATTTCAAGGATGGATCCATATAGCTTGGCAGAAGTCCTTGATAGCTCTCCTGCTGCGTTTTTTTGGGTAACATGATGGAGGAAAAAATGAAGATGAAATTTCTAGGAAGTAACCCAATCAGGTGTTGCTTAATGGAATCTACTGTCATTAAAATCCAATTCGATTCATTTGGAGAGTGAAATATCACAATTGCAACTACACCTTAGTGGCTTTTGGAAGATGGAGTTTGTATAAACTGGGTTAATCCCTTGATCACCAATTCAAATAAAAATAGATAAAACATGAGGAGGTTGGCAGTGGTAAAGGGCTGGGAGTAGAAATGGTGATGCCAGAAGGCATCTTTCCTGCCAAAGGGAATTGGCATAGGGGAGATATCTGAGCCCAAATCCTGGGAACCACAAGCTGGTAGAGACAGAAGACAGATTGTCCACATCCAGGTGGGGCGCTGGAGCTCTGCTGGCCCAGCTAGATCCCACGTGAACTGCCTCTCTGACCTGCGCATGTGGCCTTGTGTGCAGAAATGTGCATTTCTTTCCACTTAGGGCCTTGCTTTCTATTAGCCTGCAAGAAGTTGAACAAGTTATATCTTTGGAAAACACAACAGGGAGGTGAGCTACTCCTGCTTGTAGAAGAGGCTATTTCAATGTAGTAATTAGAGAACTGTTCAGTGAATTTCGGCTTTATACTCGGAAATGACACCCTGGAGGTCTCACCACAATGCCCCGGTAGGCTTTCAGAGCATAATTTCTACACTCAGGCTGGGTGTGTGATATTGGATGGATTGCACACTAGGTCACCTCAATTATGAGGCTGTTAACCTTGGACTTGAAATACTTTGACAATCCACAGTAATTAGTATGAATTGAGGTGAAATTTGTTTCTGCTTGGCAAATTCTTGTGAAATGGGATTTCAAAGGTATGCTGATATTGCTCTTGGTGACAAACTTTCAATTATCTAACATAATAAAATTGGTACAGTATTTATAATTCTTTAGGTATTCATTAAAACAGACCTTACAAAAATCTCTATGAGGCTATGCTTGAATGCCTGTACACTGGGTAGGATGTTTTGACTGCAAGTTACAGAAAGCCCAGGTCAGAATTGTTTAAACAATATGGATAATTTGTCATCCTGCACCACAAGAAGACCTGACACATAAGGTAACTTCAGGATTGGTTCCCAAATCAGTACTTCAAAAACATCACCTGGGTCTCACATCCTTCCCATTTTGCCCGTCTCAATGAGCATGGGATCTTATCCTGGTACCAAGATGGCCACCAGAGTTCTAGCATCAAAATGGACACAGCCATGTCTATTGGAAGGAAATTCCCTGTGTATTGCTCTTCACTATTGAGGAAACACTTCAATAATAGGGACCTCTAGAGAGCTGGCAAGCAGGCTCATTGGGCATATCTGTCCCTTCAAGAAAGTATTTGAATCAAGGAATGAATGAATGAATGAATGCGTGACTTAACTTCCTGATTTCCTATAGGACGCAGCTACAGTGTTTTGGACAGGTTCAAGCCTTGGACTGAGGAGAGGGCACAGTCCTCTCGTGGCCACGTGCAAGTCCCAGCTGGAGGGCAGAGCCTTCCCAGCACAATTAGCCAACAGCTATAGCTGTAAGCTTGAACCTGTGGTCCGAACACGTCGCCCCACGTGCCTGTGTGATAGAGTTCAGGTGCATGTAGTTGAATAAGGATGGAAACCCACGAGAATGTTGTAAACATCTTGATCACGCCCCTACTTTGCCTCGTGGCATCTGCTATAAAATAAAGACACGGCTTGTGGGCGCTGGCGCTGTCCGTCAGGGGAGCAGCGTCCCACCGAGACCCAGCTTTCGTTCTCATGTCTGTCTTTTCTAAGCCTTTCACCGCCCCCACTCAGGGTCACTGAATCAGGCTGAGCTGGCATGGCACAAAAGGCGCCCTGGGGCTGAGTATGCCATGGCCGTGCCGGCTCCCCACAATTTCCCCCCGCCTATAAAATAGGGTTAACAATTCTTACCGGTGACAATAGGCAAAATTGTGACCTAACCTAAGTTTCCCTCCATTTCCTTTGGGTGGCTCATTTCTGTCCCCTATTAAAATGTGCTCTCAGGAAAGGCTCACCCGGAGCTTTACCTCACATTACACACCGGCCGAGGGGTTGTCTTTGGGCCCATGTGCATTTACTTCTTAGGCCTCATCTGCATTGTGAAATGGAAAGGCTGTCTCTGCGAGAGGGATTTTTCAGGTGCCGTTTGTTGGGAGGGCTTCTGAGGTGGCTGGTCCCTTCCTGGGCCCCAGATCCACTGAGTACATAATCTGCTTTGCTTACTCTGAAGGCTGGTCCTGATAATCCCGGCTCCACCTGCATCGCCGGGCTGTCAGGAGGATAAAGTGGGATGATGGATGGAGGCATAACTTTGAAAAGTTAAAAGCTGCTCACAAATGTGAGTTGTTATTGTTATTAATCCACAGTGTCAGAGAGGCTCTCCCCTTGAAAAGAGTCCATCTCTGAGAAGACTGGGGGCAATTTGGAAGGAGGTATCATTTATTGGTTTCTTGTTCTTAGAGCAACAAAATCCCCGGTGAACGCAGAGTGAATAGGATGAAAAGTTGTTCTTTAAATCGGCATGGATAAGGGGCTTCCCCTCACCCCCTACGAAGCCTCTAAAAGCTATAAACTTTGTTTTGGCAGGTTCGTTGCCAAATGACAGGCAGCCAATAGCCTTAATTTTTCTCTCAGTTCCCACATCTCTTTCTTTACCCGCTCGCCCCCCTCAATTATTTTAGAACAAGTCACAGCTTGGAGC
The DNA here is from genome assembly GCF_014108235.1 of Myotis myotis. Classification (NCBI taxonomy): domain Eukaryota; kingdom Metazoa; phylum Chordata; class Mammalia; order Chiroptera; family Vespertilionidae; genus Myotis; species Myotis myotis. The sequence goes on along the minus strand of NW_023416318.1, from coordinate 17,066,226 downwards.
TGATCTTCAACTTCTGGAAAGCTGAATTGGTTCCTGTGTATTTGGCTTGGCTGTGTGTGGGGAGGAGGGTTTGCTTCTGCAGGAAGAGGAGAGGGGTGCGAGCTGGGGAAAATCTGGGGAACCGGGAGGAGACAGGAGGCCTTAGTCCAAGTTCCAGCGCTCTCTCCCAGGGCCTGCTCTTCAGTCCTATTCTGCTTACAGGTCGGCCTGCCGCCTGCCGGTGGGGCTGGGAGCCGGTGGGGGCGGGGCGGGGGGCGGACTGAGGAAGGGTGGGGGCAGCTGTAAAGGTAGGAGGGAGGGTTTGAGGCAGCCAGGTCCTGGGGCTGATTAGAATTCTCACTGCTGGTCAGATCTCATTAAATGCGCGACCAACGGCTGGAAAATAATCATGAAGTGGGGGGAGGCGGCTGTGGGTATTTATGGTGGTGATTTGCTGTCTTGCAGGCAGGTAGCTCTTTCCACTACACCAGTGGTTCTCAACCTTGGCTGCCCATTAGAATCACCTGGGAATCTTTTTATTTATTTATTTATTTATTTATTTATTTATTTATTTTTTAAAGTTTTCTTTATTTATTGGTTGATTTGAGAGAGAGAGAGAGATTTGTTGTTCCACGTATTAATGCAGTCATTGGTTGATTCTTTTTTTTAAATATATTTTATTGATTTTTTACAGAGAGGAAGGGAGAGAGATAGAGAGTTAGAAACATCGATCAGCTGCCTCCTGCACATCTCCCACTGGGATGTGCCCGCAACCCAGGTACATGCCCTTGACCGGAATCGAACCAGGGACCTTTCAGTCCGCAGGCCTACGCTCTATCCACTGAGCCAAACCGGTTTCGGCACCTGGGAATCTTTTTAAAATCTCAACTTCTGGGCCTCACCTTTCGGAAATTCTGTTTCTTTGTTATGGGGTGAGGCCACAACATTAGTAACAAAGAAACAGAATTTCCGGAGGGTGAGGCCCAGAAATCAGGATTTTAAAAAGATTCCCAGGTGATTCTAATGGGCAGCCAAGGTTGAGAACCACTGCACTACACTTTCCAGGTGGAAGGGGGAAGGCCCCCTGCCTTTTCCTGGTCACTGGCTGTTTCATGCTTTTCCTGGGGGAGGCTTGCGCGTGCTGGGGTACGAGCCGGAAGCCTCATATAGGCAGAGTTCCTGGCAGGGGCTGGGCAGCATGGGAAGACCCTTCTGCTGAGGCGTTGAGATCCCACCTTCTGCCCGTCACCGTTGAAGGACACATTGAGCCGTCTTACTCCTCTCGAGCAGCCGAGAGCGTGAGGCCTGGCACTGGGGTGTGGGCAGGCTGGGAAACAGTGGCTTTGTTCCAGCGTGGGGGACAGCAGAGGCTCTAGAACAGTGGTTCTCAACCTTGGCTACACATTGGAACAGTGGTTCTCAACCTTCTGGCCCTTTAAATACAGTTCCTCATGTTGTGACCCAACCATAAAATTATTTTCGTGGCTACTTCATAACTGCAATGTTGCTACTGTTATGAATCGTCATGTAAATATCTGATATGCAGGATGGTCTTAGGCGACCCCTGTGAAAGGGTCGTTCGACCGCCAAAGGGGTCGCAACCCACAGGTTGAGAACCGCTGCATTAGAATCACCTGGGAATCTTTGTAAAATCCTGATTTCTGGGCCTCATCCTCCGGAAAGTCTGTTTCTTTGTTACTAGTGAGGAGGCCCAGCAATCAGGATTGTACTAAGATTCCCAGGTGATTCCAATGTGCAGCCAAGGTTGAGAACCACTGCTCTAGAACCTTCAAGGGATTCGCTGGGCATTCCCAGGACGTGTGGCTTTGTTCCTCTGAATCTTCTCACTGAGTGAAAAGCCCTCCCCCCTTGTTGCCCATCTAAATTCAACTCACCCTCGGGGCTCTGCTCAAACCCCGCCTCCTCCAGTCCCTAGAACACCCACTCCTCACCTCACCAACGCCCAGGAATGGGCTCTTGATTGCCTGAAAGTCCCTATACACTGGGCCGTGCGCATTGATTTCGATCGTCCCAGTTTACTCCACTTTGCTCCCACCAGCTTTACTGGGATCACAGCACAGAGAGCCAGAAGTGCCTGGGCTTTCCATCTACCCTGAGGTGGCCCAGAGCAAACGAGGGTGGCCAGCCAGCGCCCCCTCAATGAGACCATTTATGCTCTAGAACGCCCTCGAATCAGGCCAAGGCTTAGTTGGAATCGCACCCGTGCCCAGCTCTTTCTTCGTTTCAGTCCTGCTCCCTCAGCTACCTTCTCGGTTTCTCCTGGAAACACTTCATTGATAGATTCCTGGCAAGGGAATCAGAGTCTCAAGGTCTGATCCTGGGAACCTGATTTAAGAAGAGGGCAGCAGAGGGGGATGGCGGCGTGGTGAGCAGGGTGTAGATCATGGGCAATCTCAGTCATGGGTGAACAAAGCTTCCCTCAGGCATGACCTGGGGGCACAGGACCCATTTGTCAAGCAGAGCAGGGCTGCTTGGAGGATCTGTTTACCGGCAAAGCTTGGTAATTGGCAGAGCTGGAGCTGCCAGTTGTCCAGAGGGGAGGATTCCAGATCAGGGCTGAGAATCTGGGTGGGCAAGAGTCAATTTATGTAGCTGGAGTTGAAGCGCTTCTGGGAGACAGAGAGCTTTGGTTGTAGCTGACTTTCTGTGTCTGAGACTGGAAGTTGGCATCCGCCAGGGAACAGTCAGGATGGCCTCCGTGGGCAGAGGGGAGATAGCTGTGTGGTCTGATCTCTGGGTGCCAAGGTGAAGGGATGGAGCCTTGGAGAGTAAACACTTCCTTCCTTTATGGAAAATTCAAATTCACTGCCTTTCACTGTGGTCACAATGTGGATGTACTTCTTCTGTGTGAATGAAAAGAAAACAAAGGCATACATTATTTTCCAGAAATTCTAAGTTGAGATGAAAAACTTATGTCTTGTTTAAGCAGGATTTTTTTTTTCTCTTTCCTCCTTTTCCCACCCTCCTTGGATTTTTTTTTTTTATAACACTATTGTATGAGTCAGAGTGGGTGTATCACTCTTAATTATTGTTGATCACCATTCATGTTGGAACAGCTACCTTGAAACGCCACCTCCTATCAGGAAGTAAATGCCGACTTAGTGACCTGCGTGAGCTAGCTGGTGACCTATCCCACTGGGGAGATGGCAGGCAGCCGCCTGGCGCTTGTTGAATTAAGAAGTGTGACTACAGTAATTAGCAGCGAGTTTCCAGTACAGGAGAGAGTAGATTCAGGGCAGGGCACCGTTGTCATACAGGTCGACCTCCGTGCGGGAGAAATGAGGGATTTGGGATTGGGGCCGGGAGGGTTGGGGAAGGGGTCACGAGAAAGAAGGTCAGTAGCAGAAACCAATTTGACATCCCTGAGCTTGTAATAGGATTTACCTTGGCCCGCAGACCTTGGAGCAGAAGCTGGTTGGCAATGCTGCAGCCTGGGAGTGTGTATTTGGGACCAGAAGAGTTAAGTCTTCCCTGCTTTGTCTCTAGTATGTGCTTAATGGCACACAAACAAAAAGGAGACACAGTGTTAAAATAGAGCTGGGGCCCAAAATGAAATAATGCGTGATTACTAGCAGTTGTACACTTTATGGAAAAAATGTGCACGCAGGTCTTTTAGGAAGTGTAAATAAAACAGATGGATTTATGGAGGGGGAAGTATGCTTTACACACCCAGCTCCTATATCAACAAATGTTGCCCTCAAGGTAAAATTAAAAAAAAAATCTTCTAAGCGTGTATTAGTCACACCCATTTATTTTTGGCATAATTTGTGCGCTATTTGGAAGTTGGCAAGAACGGGAATGTTAGGGCCAACATTTGGTCTTGCTTCAGGGGTTTCTATGAATATGAATGCCTGAAGTTTACATAGGCTTATGCCGTCTCTATAGCAACATGAGTTTGTTGTGAAAATCAAGCCTTTTAAAGTCAAGAATCTGTATGTTAACCTCAAATTCAACACGCTATCTAATTCTGGTGTTTTGAAACACTTTAAAGACTGTTGCACGTTCAATATTGGATTGGATTAGGCTGGAGGGTGAGTTGATGGCGGTCCTTGGAAAAGACTCCCCCCTCACCGTCCACACTCTCATAGTTTTTTCGAAGGGAAGCCCTTGCTTATGGAAGTTAACCTTAACATGCCTCCAAATGGAGCCAGATGAGAGGATCTGCAAATCGTGGCACCGTCCAGGCAGATCCGAGAGACCAGTTTGAAGGACCAAAAGAGAAAATGAGCTGTTAGAGTAGCGGTTCTCAACCTGTGGGTCGCGACCCCTTTGGAGTTGGAACGACCCTTTCACAGGGGTCGCCTAAGACCATCCTGCATATCAGATATTTACATGACGATTCATAACAGTAGCAACATTACAGTTATGACGTAGCAACGAAAATAATCTTATGGTTGGGTCACAACATGAGGAACTGTATTTAAAGGGCCACACAGTTGAGAACCACTGTGTTAGAGTGTGCAAGTTCCACTCGCAGGGGTCCTCAAACTTTTTAAACAGGGGGCCAGTTCACTGTCTCTCAGACCGTTGGAGGGCCGGACTATAGTTTAAAAAAAAACTATGAACAAATTCCTATGCACACTGCACATATCTTATTTTGAAGTAAAAAACCAAAACGGGAACAAATACAATATTTGTATTTGCATGTGGCCCGCGGGCCGTAGTTTGAGGAACCCCGTTCCACTGGGTGTTTAGAACTTGTGGGAGATCTTGCGAGTGCCCCTCTGGCTGGCTCTGGTCTTTTGGAGCCTGGAGGGCAGAAAGGGGGGTGCTGGCACGAATGAGGCAAAACAGCTCAAATCTTTTTGTCTGCCCCGAAGCACCGGGGCTCGTCTGTACAGATTTATCCCTGTTGGGCTTATGTGTGTATGGGGGACTGTGCTTGCACTTAATGGGATTCTTGGTGGAATTCCAGTCAGATACCGGTTGTGTTTAGGAATTTGAGTATGTTCACCCCCCTCCCCAACGCCCGCTGGCTTTTGGCAAAATTATGGTATGCCATATGTTCCAGTAGCCTGCTTGTCTTTGGGGATGCTCTTTCCTGATCCTCGGTGCTTCCCAGGGTCCTCAAATTCTCCTCTCTTGGCCTCAGGAGAGGAAAAGGTGAACTGTTTTGTACTGCTGGTTAAGAGAGGGGTGCTTTGAGAAAGAGCCATGGGCCTGGAGGTAAGGTTAGGTTCCATATTGGAATCTGGGACCTGTCTCTTAAGAGTGGCGTGTCCATGAACCATTTGTGGAAACCCTTAAGTTCTCCATTTTGGTGTAAGGGAAAAGAAAAGAATGCCTGCTTGAATGAAATAGTGGGTGTGGCAGAACTTTGTAAACTTCTCAGCTCTGATGCAAATGCAAGTCTAATACTCTCACGCGAGTAAGGGATGGCAAATAGTTTTCCACTCCTATCCCAGCTTTGCTCATTTGGTGGTAGCTGCTGGCAGTGTTGTGCTGAGAAGGATTCTGAGCTGATCTCACAGGGAGAAGGGCTAAGGTTGGTGAGTGATGCTGTCATTGGCACAGGGAAGCTGGAAGGGTGCCCTGCCGTGTAAAGTGTTGGCATTTCTGGGCCCATTTGTTTTCCAAGAAGAAAAGAAAATATGAAATAAGTGGATAAACCTTTAACAGTAAATTTCAGGTATCAGTACACGGAGAAAGCATTATTCTGAGGAAGTGGACCAGAATAAACCATGTGTATAGTTCTGGCTCTGTCTATGGAAGAGAATTCCCTTTGGATGCCTGGCTGGGGAGATGCTAATCATTGGGACCAGTCTTTTCTTTCGGTTGTCCCATCTATCATACTGTCTCTTCTATACATTTTGACATTGGATAAGTTTTAATTTAGCCCTTGGCTCTTTGTTGTCCTATCTGGATCTCTAGTGGTTTTTACTATACATTCTCACATCTGTGAAATTGGTAATTTGTTTGAGGGAGGGATTATGCCCCACATTTTCCCTCCTTTTGATTCCTGTTCTAGTGTAGGATATAAAATAATTTGCCTAGCAAATTTTGAATTGGTCATTAATTTTTTCTGATTATATATAATATTAATTTTGGAAAATTTGAAAAATAAAAAAATATAAATAATCAAGTAAAAAACCCAAACAGGTTATAACATTATAACTAGAGGTTATTATCATTACCATTTTGATGTGTTTCCTGCCAGCATTTTTTCTTTGTGTATATTTAGATATTATTTTTAAGATAGTTGAGTGTATACTCTCAATATAATCTGTTTTTTTTCCTAATTATACTACATTATAATTACTTCTCTGGATCTGTCAATGAGTCTTGATAATTATTAAAATGCTTAAATATTAAAACTTTAACTGTTTATTAGTTGTGACTTAAGCAATAATGCCTGTTTATTATTAAAAAATAACCCACAAAAAGGTACAGAAAGATATTCAATGAAAAGTAAACACCTCCCTCTTCTTATCTACTTCATTTTCTCACTTCCTGTAACCCTATTTTTACAATTTCTTATGTTTTGTTTCAGATGTTGGTTTCACCTTTGTAGACATATAGAATATGGTTCATATTATTCAAACAATCTTTTAACTTGACTTTTGCACTTACTATTATCTTGGACAACTTTCATATTACTGCACTCAAATCCATCTGATTCTTTTAACTGCTGCTAGGTCTTCCACTTCATGGAAATCTTATTCTTTTAAAAAAATATATATTTTTATTGATTTCAGAGAGGAAGGGAGAGGGAGGGAGAGATAGAAACCTCAATGATGAGAGAGAATCATTGATGGGCTGCCTCTTGCATGCCCCACACTGGGGATTGAGCCCACAACCCAGTCATGTGCTTTGACCGGGAATTGAACCCTGACCTCCTGGTTCATAGGTTGATGCTCAACCACTGAGCCATGCCGGCTGGGCAGAAACCTTATTTTTATTTTTTACATTAAAAAAAATTCTTTATTGCCGAAACCGGTTTGGCTCAGTGGATAGAGCGTCGGCTTGTGGACTGAAAGGTCCCAGGTTCGATTCCGGTCAAGGGCATGTACCTGGGTTGCGGGCACATCCCCAGTAGGAGATGTGCAGGAGGCAGCTGATCGATGTTTCTCTCTCATCGATGTTTCTAACTCTCTATTTCTCTCCCTTCCTCTCTGTAAAAAATCAATTAAAAAAAATTCTTTATTGTTTAAGTATTACATAAATCTCCTTTTTCCCCCATTGACCTCTCCCCAGTCGCCCCCACCTCCCAGCACATTCCTTCACTCCCCCATCCCCGAGTCTTTGTCCATTGGTTATGCTCATATGCATGCATACAAGTCCTTTGGTTGATCTCTTACAGAAATCTTATTCTTTTCTCCCCCCAGAAATCTTATTCTTAATCAAACGTCTGTTGATAGCTATTTAAATGGTTTTCTTCCCCCCCCCCAATTATAAACAACACTGTATTGAACTTCTTTGCATGTATATTTCTGTGCATAATTATGAGTGTTTATGTAGGATTAATCTTTGGAGGTGAAAATTCTGGGCTGAAGGGAAGGTTCACAGTTAAAATATTAAAGGATATGGAAAAATTGCCTTCCAAAAATGATTACCCATTCGCATTCTCACCAGCTCCCCATGAGCTTTTTAGGTTCTCACACCCTTATCATTATATGGCCCTAAAACATATAATATGTTGTTTTAATTTCTGTTAATATAATTATTATTATTGAGGCTGAATGTTTACTTGCTACTTACATTTATTTTTCTACAAAATGCTGTTTGTATACTTTGCGCATTTTTTTTTTTTTTTTTAAAATATGGAACGCTTCACGAATTTGCGTGTCATCCTTGCGCAGGGGCCATGCTAATCTTCTCTGTATCGTTCCAATTTTAGTATATGTGCTGCCGAAGCGAGCACTGCGCATTTTTATATCACGTTGTTGGTAAGTTTCTTATTGATATGCTATGTCATGTCTTTTTTTTTTTTTTATTATTAGTTACTATGTCATGTCTTTAGATAGGAAGAAAAGTAGCTATTTGACATATGTATTGGAGGTAATTTCACTAATTTTTGCCTTTCACCTTGTTTGTGGTGTTTTTACTTACAGTAATGTAAAATGTTTATGTAATCAAATGTATTAGTTTTTTTTTCCAGTTATTTTATTTCATGTCAAGAGTCTACTTTATTCCAAGATAATTTAGATAATTCACCTATCCTTCTCTATTAGAAAATTTAAAAAACGTTTTTATTTTCATGTTAAGATCATGTTATTTTTATGTTAAAATAAAAAGTTGTAATGTAGGGCTCCAGTTTAACTCCACCCCTACCCCTCCAGTGGTTCTCAACCTGTGGGTCGCCAACAATGAAAATACATCCTGCATATCAGATATTTACATTACGATTCATAACAGTAGCAAAATTACAGTTATTAAGTAGCATTGAAAATAATTTTATGGTTGGGGGTCACCACAACATGAGGAACTCTATTAAAGGGTCACGGCATTAGGAAGGTTGAGAACCACTTTCTGAGTTGAATAATTTGTCTTTTCCCTTCTGATTTGGAATGTCGCCTTTATCATATACTAAATTCCTAGGTATACTTTGGCCTCCTCTGAACTTTCTAGTCTGTTTTATTGGACTGTCTAGTCCTGCATTTGTACCATATTGTTTTAATTACAGTAGCTTTATCATATACTTTTATAATAGGGAAGTCTAGAGTACCCTTGCTATTCTTCCTTTAAAAAAATATTTCTTGGCTATTTTCATGTGGACTATTTTCCAGATGATCTTGGAATAATCTTGTCAAATTTCTAACTTCTCAATAAAACAGAGAAACAAAACCCTTTTTGTGATTGTGATAGGATCACATAGAATTTATGCAATAAGATGAAGAGAATTGATATCTTTACTGACACTTCCTGTTCAGCAATACACTTTTTTAAAAAATATATATTTTATTGATTTTTTACAGAGAGGAAGGGAAGGGATAGAGAGTTAGAAACATCGATGAAAGAGAAACATTGATCAGCTGCCTCCTGCACACCCTCTACTGCAGATGTGCCCGCAACCAATGTACATGCCCTTGACCTGAATCGAACCCGGGACCCTACAGTCCACAGGCCGATGCTCTATCCACTGAGCCAAACTGGTGAGGGCCAGCAATACACTTTTTATTTCCTTTTATTTAGATCTTATTTTGTGTTTTCAGTAGAAGTAAACATCATTTTTAAAGGCAAGTAAAACTTTGTCTATGGATTTACCAGAATTTACCTGACTATTCCCTTATTGCTGAACTACCAGATCATTTCCCATCTCTTTGTAGATTCAACAACGCTGTGGTGAGCCTCAGTGTGCTTTGCTCTCTGACCACATTTTGCTGATTTCCTTAGAATACACTTCCAGAAGCTGATTAGATCAAAGGATCTGGGCATTAAAGGCTTTGGGTAGCTATTGGGATATTGCTTTTCAGAGAGGCTCAAACAATCTACTCTCCCACCAGATGTATGAGAACACCTGTCTGGCTGAATCCTCACATTAGCATTAATAAAAACTTTGCTGCACTGATGATTATGGAGGCATGTGATGGAACACGGAACTGTGTGTCTGCCTTCACCTGTGGGGTGAATAGATCTTTCCTTCCCCCCCCCAGGGGACAGTGTTCTTCACTAAGACTTTGGAGACATTTAGTTTAGTAAGTTCTTAGGTCTTTTGAAAAATTTCAATTGTCCACTGACATCTAGGGCTGAAAGATAAATTTTGAGAGGTGTCTTTCAACTTTGCTATGAAAAAATTGTCTAGCCCTAACCGGTTTGGCTCAGTGGATAGAGCTTCGGCCTGCAGATCGAAAGGTCCCAGGTTCGATTCCGGTCAAGGGCATGTACCTTGGTTGCGGGCACATCCCCAGTAGGAGGTGTGCAGGAGGCAGCTGATCGATGTTTCTTTCTCATCGATGTTTCTAGCTCTCTATCCCTCTCCCTTCCTCTCTGTAAAAAATCAATAAAGTATATTTTTTAAAAAAGAAAAAAATTGTCTAATAGCAGATATCACAGATGCAAACTCTACCTTCTACAACCTGCCCCCCTCCCCTTCCTGTACACACACACACACACAGACAGTCACGGCTGAGACTCTGAAAATTGCTCAGAGTAACTTGGAGTTGGCCAAGGTTGAAAGAAGTTTTCCAAATTCCATGCCCCCAATAGGTCTCGGGTAAAGAATGGTTCCTCTTGCTTTTTAGTAGAAACAGTAATTTGATCCCCCAAGTTTAGAACCCAGTTGTGTTCATTTGTAACAAGCAAATGCCAAAGGTGCTAGGCACGCCTGAGATGGGCACTGGACAGCCCTCCTTGTAATGCTTCTTTGCTTTGGGGTTATTCTTCACTCCTGTGTACTTTGGCATGCATCGAGCGTGGGAATGAGACACTTAAAATGCTCCCCTTCCATCTGAAAACCCCTTTTGCTGCCACCACCTCGCTGTAGAACCCCTTCCATCAGGATTTTTGTGTGGGGTGGGTCATGCTTTTACAGGGCAGTTTCTTTCAGGGCGAGTCTATTAGGCTTGTAGGATACTTTAATTGAGGCGGGGTAATTGTGGGCTGCTACAAGGGTCCTGGCAAGAGTTACTTTATAAATAAGATTATTATGCTTAGTCGTGTTAATGGGCGTTTATGTGCCCCAAATCCTTCAGCCAGCGGTGGGATGATAGCCCTGAAGGCCATAGTTACTATTTTGGGTTGGGCTCACTTGTAAAACTGGATGTTTTTTATTGTGAAGCTGTTTTTAGTTAGGGAGTACATAAAACCCTTTGAAAGACAGAATTTCAATTTTGTGGTTGCTGTCTTATGTAGTTTTAATGGTAAAATCACTATATATATGTGTGTGTGTTTTTATAGTTTAGAACAAAACAGTTAAAACCGTGCTCACTTTAGCAGGATTTCTTAATAACGGAGAACTACAAAATCTTAGTGCAATTTGGCCAAACGTACATCCTTTCCCCTGACCGGTGGTAACTTTTCACTTCGGGGAGACAGGTTCTCTTTGGCTCTGTAATGCTCGTTTCTCAGAGGTTGCAGGTCCCTGGGGAGATTTGGGTACCACGTTGTAGTGAGGGCACGGGCTGTGTGGGCTACACCAGGGGGTGTGAACACAGACCTGTGAGTTGAGGAGGTTCTGCAGGTACATTTGCATCCCTGGGCCTGAGGCAGACAGAGAGTCCCTGACACAACAGGAAGTCCTCAGACTCCCCAGGGGCCTGGCTACCCTGCTTGATGGTCCCCAGTAAGCAAATTGAATGGACTGTGGGCAGTTAGCTATGCTAGCTTGTAACGTGTAGCTGCAATAGGATAAGACAGAAAAGTGCATGACCCAGGAGTAGGGGAGGGGGCAGGGGAGGATGGCTCATTTCTCCCACAGAGAGGATCCCGTGCAGTGGGGCGATCCCTACCTGACTGTAAATACCCGCATTCACCCCTGCTGCTGAGTCACTTTCCCCAAATCCTGTTTCCTTTACTTACAGCGAGAGGGCTAGTCCTACCTGTGAAGAGCATACACCTGCACACCCCCTGCCGTGTCCCAGGGAGGAGACGGGGAATATTGTAGGAAGCTGTTCTGGGGATGGAAACTGTGTCCCAGAGAACTGCGGGCTGGATAACCCGATGATGGCACACAGTTCTTCTCGTGGCCTTCCTCTGTACTACAAAACGAACTCTGGCGACGAGGGACGCTTCTTTGTTCTCCCTTGCCATCTGTCCTGTTCCTGCTGATAAACTGGTTAGTCTGAAGGACTTGCCACCAATTATGATGATTTTCATAGCATTGCCCTGGCTGCTTCAGTTCCCCCTCCTGACATAACCCCATGAGGCCCATTCCCATGTCTGCTCCCAACACTTCTCCTGTATATGTACCCCTTGCCTGTCCTTTCCCTTCTTCTAGATCTGCATCAGGCTATCTCTCCCTTGAAGCTTTCTCTGGGTATTGGCAGACATTAACTATATTGGTGTTTGGGGTTTATATCCCCCCAACTGTTGGTTATTTATAAGGCAAGGAGGTGGTATATCTAGTGGTTTAGAGTTTGGCCCCTAGAGTCAGGCAGACCTCATATCAGTCCTGGTTCTTTCCCCACTGGATGTGTAACCCTGGATATGACAGCTCAGCCCTCTGAGCCTCAGTTTCTCATGGAAGATTAGAACCTGCCCCTTTGTTTAGTCATAAAGATGAAATGAAGGCATTAAGAGCTCTTACCGTGGTGGCAGAGGATACTGAGTACCGAGCAGTGCTAGCTGCTATGGTTGTCACTGTTATTATTATGCATCACGCAGTGCACACTGGGACAGTGCAGGGAAGCCCCTCACTATTGCCCCTCCCACCTGTGCTTCTTACAATGGGACTTCGACCCTTTTCCATTGAGAGGTGGGGTGTATGTTCTCTCCCCTTGATTCTGGCCAGGTATTAACCACAGGGAAAGCAATGCTAAAGTGGTTTCTGAAACTAGGTTATGTAATGTGGTTCAGCCTTTGCCTTCTTTTCAGCCATCGCAATGTGAGGGCCCCCAAACGGCTGTCATTGAAGGAACCGTGGCCCCCAGCCCTCAGCCTTAGCCGACTCCCAGCTGAGAGCCAGCATGAACTCGCCAGCCATATAAGTGAGTCACCTTGAAAGGGCATTCTTCAGCCCCAGTAGAGCCATCTCAGCTGATACTCCATGCCCCAGAGAAACCGTCCATACATGTTTTCAAGTTGTTCGGGTACATATGTATTTGCAAAGATATATGCACCCTTATGTTCACTGCAGCATTGTTCACGATGGCCAAGACATGGAAACAACCAAAGTGTCCTGCGATAGAGGACTGGATAAAGAAGATGTGGTACAGATACACAGTGGAATACTACTCAGCCATAAGAAAAGATGAAATACTGCCATTTGCAACAACATGGATGGACCTTGAAAACATTATGCTAAGTGAAATAAGTCAGTCAGAAAAAACTCCTATGTGGGGTATAAAACAGAAACTCATTAACACAAACAGCAGTGTGGTGGTTGCCAAAGGGGAGGGATTGGGGGTATAAGGGGATCATAATATATGGTGATGGGAAAAGATTTGACTTTGGGTGGTGGGCACACAGTGCAACATACAGACCTTGTAACATAGAAACCCCTGCCTGAAACCTACATGATCATATTAACTAATGTCACTCACCCCAATAAATTTAATATAAAGAGGGGGGAAATAAAGCCTAGAACATACCATTTCTATGTATTAAAATATTGGCACACAAGACAACAAAGAATATATACATAATAATACAATAAAATGCTTGTCTATTGCAGGGAGGGAAATCGGGCTGGGGAGTGGAGATGAAAGAGCATTATAAAAAATTTAGGAGAGAGGGAGGGCTGTGTATGGACCCAAAACAATAATGTCACGAGCTGAGGAATCTGATCAACCCAACCCACAGTCCTGAAGCACACAGACCACGCCCCACCAAATCCTCCACTTGTACTTACTTTATGCCGGCCTTGTGAGGTGTCTCATCATGTTACTGCTCTTCTGCTTGATAATACTTCCCTCCAACGGGAAGTCATAGACTCTTGGGGTTGGAAGCGATTTCCCTTCAATAGCACCTTGCCCCATGCTGCTTGTTGAGAAGGATACAAGAGAAGCAAGCAGCACTTCCTGTCTTCAGGCCAGTTTGTCTAGATGGGGAGTGAGCATGCTCAAGAAACATTAGATAGCAGCACACGTTGGTATGTAATTAAGTGTTAAATTGCGTGGGGCAAGCCTGCGACCAGTAAAGGCAGAGGTGCTGGGGAGGAACAGGACGTCTGCTCAAGATAAAAATAGCGATATGGAATTTCACTGACTTCAGAAGAGTTTGACTAAGGAAGCCACGGCCGCAGAATTTCCCTGGCCCCCCGCCCCTCCCCGAGCTCGCTGCCCTTTGCCAGGATTGTGGATGCCTCGCTGTGCTGCCTGGAGGCCCCGAGGTTGCCCTGACCTGCCCGTGGGGAAGGCAGCCAGGCCAGCAGGAGGGGAGTGGAAATTTACCACTCACCTTGACCAGATTTGTTTTACACACAGGGCTCTAGATTAAGATTTTGTCCCAGGACACATTTCTGTGTTAAAATGTTTGAAAACCCAGGGTATAAAGTCCCAGCACCTCCCTCCCTGATCTGGCTCTCACCAGACCATATGATCCTCCTCTGACCCCAGAAACTGCATTTTTCTGAATTCCTCCTTCCCTCCTAGGCCTCTGTCTGCTGAATGAATTCCTCACATCTTTTAAGGTGTGGCTCAAGCATCTTTTTCTCTTTGGACCCTCTCCTCATCAGTCACCTTCCCCTAACCCAGCGGTTCTCAACCTGTGGGTCGCCACCCCTTTGGGGGTCGAACGACCCTTTCACAGGGGTCGCCTAAATACATCCTGCATATCAGATATTTACATTACGATTCATAACAGTAGGAAAATTACAGTTATGAAGTAGCAATGAAAATAATTTTATGGTTGGGGATCACCACAACATGAGGAACTGTATTAAGGGCCTAACCAGAGCTGGTCGGGATCTCCCTTATTAAAGCACTCACTACACACTGCACTGTGATTGTCTGCCATCGGCTACGAGCATCCCAAAGGGCAAGGGCATACTTCTCCATCTTTGCGGCTTCAGCATCCAGAAGGGCACCTGGTGCATAATAAGTGATAAGGGAACATTTGCTGAGGGAATGAGTGATTGCTATACGTGTGTCTCTTTCAGTGTTCATGTGTGGGTTACATAAAAACTATGATATTTAAAACAAGGCTCTCTCTCTCTGTGCTCCTCGCCCTCTCCCCCCTCCCCCCATTGGTATGTCACAGGGGTCAGCAAACTATGCATGTAGGCCAGACCCAGCCATTGGCCTGTTTTAGCCCACAAGCTAAGAATGATTTTTACATTTTTAAAGGCTTAATAGCCCTAAGAAGATTATGTGACAGAGACCCTGTGTGGCCTGTAAAGCCCAAACTACTTACTATCCGACCCTTTACAGAAAAAAATGTGCCAACCCCTGGGACTTTAGCGGAAGACACTATGAGAAGGTCATGGGATTCTGGAGGCTGTGAGGAGCCAACCAGTACTGGTTAACATTTAGTAGTTGGCATGTAGCTAACACAATAGCTCTTACTATGTGCTGAGCATTTACATATGTTAACTCAGTTAATGCTCCTACGAGGTGCTGACTATGAGTAGCCCCCTTTTACGGATGAGGAGGCTGAGGCACAGACACTTTGGCTTGGCTAAGGTCTCGCACTGGCTTTTCTTTAGATGGACCTGAGAATTGGCAGAGGATGGTGGTTAAGAACCATGAGTCCTGCTCCCATTCTCCCTGGTTTGACTACTGGCTCCACAACTGAAGTGTCATGGTGTCCAGGCTCAGCTTAGCGCCTGGTGCAGCATGGGAGTCAGGTGAGCGCTCTCTGTCACTGTTTTGCGATGCTGCAGAGGTAACATTGACAAACACCGTTGTATTGCTGTAATGGGATGGAAGATGCTATTCACTTGAATCGGAGAAAAGCAGTCAGATTGGGAGGACTGTGCTTCCCAGGGTGCCGTGCATGTTGGGAGAAGTCCTGGATAATGAGTGTGGTGTGTGAGTGAAGGTGGATGGATTGATTGGGGTGCAGGATGGTAAGCAGGACCTGTGTGTATGTGGGTGCGTGCACACATGTGTACAGATAGGTGAGACTGTGCATGTTTTTGGCCTTTAACATAACTATAGAACTCTGAAGACAGAATGAGAATTTGTGTTTGAGTGTCTATTTTGGGACTGGGTTGCACGGGGCCAGGATTTATGTGGGTTATGTTATGTACTGACTGCCCTGGCTGCACATGGTAACTGACTGCACATAGGACGAACCTCTCCACGCACGATCCTAATGGGTATATTTAAAAACTCAGGCCTCCAGTGGTGACCCACTTGCACAGCCTTGCAAGAGCCAATTGTGCATAGATGCGCCCACCTCTGCCTTTCTGTGATGCCACACCGGTAGCTTAAAATTGGCCACGATGGAGGTTAGCAAATGCTACAAATCAGAGCTTTCCCTCACTTTGAGCTGGTTGTTACATACCTACCAGCTCACCACTGCAGGCATCAGACTTATCTCTCTTCCCAGTTCCATTTTTTTTTTTTAATCTAAGAATATAAGGATCGTGGTAACAAGGGCAGAAACATGAGAGAAACCTTTTTTTCATGGTGAAATTTTATTTTGAATAGATACATTGAATAACAGTTTTTGGTTTTGAGGACTTCTTAAATGTTTCGATGCTAATCGACCTAATTTTGATATCGAACACAGTAGATGTAAAATGGTTGGGTTTATATGTTTAAATTGTGTGTGTGTGTGTGTGTGTGTGTGTGTGTGTGTGTGTGATTGAAGACTTTTGGGCAGGAGGGAGGGAGCTGGTGTGTGGTAAGGGTAGTTATATAAAACAGGAATATATTTTGGCCAATTATTTTGCTATGTTTCACTCAGGTTTATTTGTGTGTGTGTGTGTGTGGGGGGGGGGGGAGATCTTTTTTTCATTGTGCAGTGACTTATTATCTTTCCACTAGGATATTACAGGGAAAGAGGGCATTAAAAAATAAATTTAATTCCAGTCATACCCTGGGAGGATGAAAGATTACTGAGTTGTTGTCCACGCAAGGTTGAGTATTATGTCGAGACTTTGGATTTTCAACAATAGCTAATTTTCAATAAAGAGATTATCCTGTAAACTTGCAATATGTTTGGAAAGGAGTCAAAGCTTCGTAGCAATGTTGTAGAAATTAGCTATTATCAGAGGTTAGCTCTAATTAACACAAAAATGTGATTTCAGATGACAGTGACAGGGGGTCTGTAAGTGCCTTTGTTGTCTGACTGTGTTACTGTTTGTGGAAGAACCAGCTCTGGTGGAAAATGCAGGCTTTGCAGCCCTCGCAATATAATTATGTGTGTTTTGTTTGTTTTTATAGAACAGATGCAAGACAAAGAACATAGTATGAGATATTGGAATGTAATTTTGAAACATATGTTTCCAAAATTATGGAAACGTTCTGGATGATAAATAAATCCCTTCAGCCGCAGAGGGTGCAGGCTTGGGAGGCTGAGGGAGAGCCGGGTGTTGGACGGGGAGGAACGTGGGTTAAGTAACAGGCTGAATAGTAAGCACATCAAAGCCATTAAAGCATAAACCCCCAGATTTAAAAACGTGAGAGGCAGAAGATTATGTAGCGTGGTCTGGCGGCTTTATAGAGCCCCTTTCGAATGAGGGACAGAACAAAGAATGTGCGGTTGAAGCTCTTGGAGAGATTTATTTCAGGAGAGAGGCAAACATGTTGCTCTGATGCCAATTAACCAGGAAAAAGCACCACGTCATAAACGCCAATGTTAACAATGTAAATCCCACACCCGAGGATATACTGAAGACAGGTCACAGTGCTCCCAAGAGAGAACGAACGCATGAAGGGATAACAGGCAGAGAGCGCTCCAACCCCCGGCCTACCCGCTCAGGACTTCTGTGTCTGCCGCTGGAGAGCTTCTCAGTGGGAAGTAGCCTCTAGTTTGGGTAGTTCAGCTGCTTGACCTGCTATTATTATTATTATTATAATTATTTTATTTTATTATTTATTTATTTATTATTTAAAAAAATATATATTTTATTGATTTTTCACAGAGAGGAAGGGAGAGGGATAGAGAGCCAGAAACATCGATGAGAGAGAAACATCGATCAGCTGCCTCCTGCACACCTCCTACTGGGGATGCGCCCGCAACCAAGGTACATGTCCTTGACCGGAATCGAACCTGGGACCTTTCAGTCCACAGGCCGACGCTCTATCCACTGAGCCAAACCAGTTAGGGCTATTATTTTTAAAAAATATGTTTTTATTGATTTCAGAGAGGAATGGGGAGGGAGCGATAGCAACATCGATGATGAGATAGAGTCATTGATCAGCCGCCTCCTGCACGCTCCACACCGGGAATCAAGCCTGCAACCCAGGCATGTGCCCTGTGACCTGGTTCATAGGTCGACGCTCAGCCGCTGAGCCTCGCCGGCTGGACCGCTTGACCTGTTCTTATGTGGGATTTTTGATTCCGTCCAAGAAAATGTGTCATGGGAACCGGAGAAGAGCCTCTTTATCACTCTGTTTCATCTGTAATAGCCTGGAGATGCCCCAGAGTTTTCCTATATTATTTTGGATAACAGAGTTAATAGAATGGATGTGTAAAGTTATTTGCAAAATGCACAGTGAAAACCATCAAGTCTATATATAGCACTTTTATGGCTTTTAAAGTATATTCACATTCATTAACTTAGTTGTTCCCCACTGTAATTCTGTGCAAAAGGAAAGGCAGATAGAGCCTTAGTCTTTAGAGCTCAGGATGGACTTCAGATGATTCAGCCCAACCCTTTCGTAGTGGAAAAGGGCCGAGGGAGGTTGGGAGATCTCTATCCCCATTAGCCTACGAGAAACACTGAGCAAGGGGAGTCTGAGCTTCTCAGCCACCCGCAGCATTATGTGTGAGAGAGTCTTGGTTTTCTCTCGTGGAGAATATGGCACGGCAGTCTTCCAGGAAAAATAGACACTAAAACGTCAAATAAAAAGTGTTGTCTGGAATAGAGATGTCTGTTGCTACAAAAATATTCAACTCATCATTACTGAACGGGGGTAATAAATCTCTTTACCTTTTGTATTTTGGTGCATGGAAACATTATCTTTTATGATCATAGGTGTTGCTTCATTATTTAAAGCATACTTGTTATTGCAGGAAGACAAGCTCGCATTTGATTTATAAGGGAGCGATTGTGCTCGGTGTTAAATGAAAGTTCAGAGGGAAATGAATTCTAAATAAGAATAATTGAAGAGATTCAAGGTTCATTTGAGTTTATATTCATCAAGACAATTGTCTCCAGAAATCCTCTTATTTAAAGCAACAGGACAGATCGTAACTTACAAACTTTGCCTTTATGACATCACTTTATTCTATATATCATAATCAGAAATGTTAAGCCTCAGCAGTAATTTATACAAAGCGTATTGTTACAGAGTTATAAATGTCATTAAGTGGGAGACTTATGCCTCGGTGTCATGAAAGTTGATCCCTGGATTTAAAAAAAAAATTACCCATAATGCAAGTGTTCCATAAAAATATTCTTAGTCCTTTCTCCTCCAGAGCAGCTTCATATTAAAAGTTCGTTTCATTTTACACCTGTATTCTGCTCCGGGAAGTGCAACCTTTATTTCTCCTTCATGTTTTTAAAGTCACCTTCTTAATTCTGGTAGAACATAACTCAAACAACTGAAAATGTTAGGATTGGATTTACAGTCCCTCTGGCTACTCTCTATCTGGGATGGAAAGGAAAGTGAAGCTGGAGATAACTTTTCCTGCCACCAAGGGACACCTAGTGAGAAGAGGTGATGAATTGTAATGTGCCAACGAGTTTTGATTATTCAGGGACTTGTGATGGAATTTTGTGGATTCTTCAGGCCTCTGGTTTTTATTTTGGCTGATTTCACTGCTCAGTGGCACCTCTGGTGGTCAGGGACAACCGTCCACCTCGGGTGGGTTCCCAAAGAGAGAGTGGCAAAGGAATCGCCCCCTTATTGAGCCCCTACTCTGTGTCAGACATGGGGTAGAATTTTCACAAATAGGTTGTTTCATGAAATCTTCACAATAAACCAATAAATAAAGCACCAGCATCCCACTTTATAGATGAAAAAGGCTCAGTGTACTTCATTCAAATCTTTATTGAATATATTCTATGTTCTAGTCCCTGGGAAAAGATAGTGAATGAAAGAGAAATGGTCTCTGTCCTCTCTGAGCTTAGAATGCAATAGGGAGAAAAGAAATCAGACAAGTCATCTCACATGTAAATTGTAAAATTACAAACAGTGATATGTGTTAGGAGTAAAAATCATAAGGGATTATGGGAATCATAAACAGGGGATCTGATCTGGTTTGTAGGGTCAGAGAGTGTGTCCCCAAGGGCATAACCTTCGAGCTGACAACTAAAGGATGGAGTAGAAGTTGTCCAAGGTTGCCCAGCTCAATCTCAGGTCTGCCTGACGCCAGATGCTCTCCATATCGTATGACTACATGCAGTTGAACTTATGCACTGAAACCAGCTCCTTGACTCCAGCCACCAGCCACAGTCCATCAGCCCCTGCCTCCGTGTTCTGCGTGTCTGTGGGAGTTGGTGATGGTGGATTGGAGACTGCTTCCTAGCAAGTTATACTAGCAACACAGAGCAGCCTTCGCTGTCTGTGCATTCTTTCCATTGTCTTCATCCTTCTGTCTCAACTGGACTTGGGCAATGGTGGTGGGCCGACTCCCGGACATTACTCCTGATGGGGGAGAGGATATTCGAACACCTGGGATGGGCTTGATTAATGTCTGGCCCAAGCCAGAGTTCAGGAACATCGCCTGGATACTCTCCTACCTCCCAGAGCCTGCCTCCTAGTCTAACTCCCTTTGCTCAACCCCACCTCCCTGATCTAAAGCCATCCTGGGGGTTGGCTACCTGCCTGAAAAACTCCCTGACCTGCTGAGGAACTGCAGCAGGGAGTCCTGTTAGCAGCTGTGGGAGGGTGGTTGGAGTCTGACCAAAACATTCCTCACTCATGTTTCCACCCACTTTGTGTCTGTCTGCAGGGTGAGCTGCCCCGTTGGACACGGCGGCCACCCCAGAGCTGCACCTTCCAGCCAGGCCCAGGAGTGGGGGCAGCTGAGGATGGAGGTGAGAAGTTTGGGAACTGGAACATTTTCCTGGGTCCTCTACTGATCCCCCCACCCCTGCCAGATTACAGCAAGGCTAGTGATTGTGAAAAAAATTGAGACATTGGATGACTGTTCAAAGGCACTTCACCAAAAAAACAAAAGAACCTAAGAAAACGTCTTTCTCCTTAAGCCAAAATTCCCACCATTGGTGATTTATTCTTTTGGGTGACGTGGCATTGCCTCTGGCTTCAGTGCTTTTGTTAAAATGCATACAGTCTTGGGAGAAGGGAACGTTTTAGTCCTGGTCACCTTATTATGAATGAGTTTATCACCTTCCTTTCCTTTGCCTGGTTAAAGGGCAGCTGGAGGGCACCTAGGTGTCTTGGGGAATAGGTTGCTGAAGTGTGTGTGTGTGGGGGGGACGCGTGGGGGGCGCGTGGGGGGCAGGCACTTTTCACTGGTCTCAGCTCCCCAGTCTCCCTTTTGCAAAAAAGCAGCACTATGCTATGATCGCTAGGGGGCAGAATGAGGCCAGCAACTGGCCCCTAGTACTTGTTACCAATTCTGCAAACCAAAGTTGGCAAACATGCATTATTCGTGCTGTTTTTCTTAGAAATCTGGAGTCTCTCCGAGATGGTAGGAATGCGTGGGGTAGGCCACTATCGTGCAATGAAGCGACTACCTGGAAAAGAAAAGCCCTGGATGGGTAAAGCAGACACCCCACAGGTTCCGCCGATGGACTTTGATATTGTTCTGCCACCGGTTTTGTTATGAAAATACACTGAACATCTCTCAGAGCTAAAATTCAAATGAGAGCATTTGAAGCCAGACTGGCTTCTCCAATGCATGTTGGTGCCTCCGACTTCACCCAAGGGTGAAATCTCACATACGGATCAGATATATTCTTCTGATGCTGGAGAACAAACTCTCTTGAGGAATGGTGGAAAAAATCCCCCTCCCAGCCAAACGTATATTGTACTGTTACGAATAGCTCTGTTCTTACCAAATAAATCTCGCTGAGCAACTTACCTCCAGAGTCAATGATAAATCACTGCAGGAGCTCTAGGCATTTCACTCTGCCTGGGCAGTAAAACTTAGCGATGGTCCTGACAGCATTTTGTAAAATCATAATTGCTTAGGGAAAGTGATTCTGGATGTCTTAAAATGTTCAGAATGAAAGAGGAGCTGTTCCTTTGAGGAAAATTATCCTAATGCTGTGTGTGTGTGTTATCCTTTATATGAATTCTAGATTATAATCTACAGACCCTCATCATTTTTATTGAGAATGTGCAAGAATTTTACTAGAAGCATAGTCACCCGCAGCAGACTCAAGTTTTATGGGAAACTTTGGGACGATAGGGTAAACATCTGTCTCCTATCTAACATACATATAGGCTGAATTGTGTCCCCCTCAAATTCATATGTTGAAATCCTAAGCCCCAATACCTCACAATGTGAATGTGACTGTATTGGGAGTTAGGGTTCTTAAAGAGGTAAATGAGGTCATTATGGTAGGCCCTCATCCAGTGGTTCTCAACGTTGGCTGAACATTAGAATCACCTGGGAATCTTTTTAAAATCCTGATTTCTGGGCCTCATCCTCCAGAAGTTCTGTTTCTTTGTTATGGGGTGGGGCCACAACATTAGTAACAAAGAAACAGAGTTTCCGGAGGATGAGGCCCAGAAATCAGGATTTTAAAAAGATTCCCAGGTGATTCTAATGTGCAGCCAAGGTTGAGAACCACTGCCCTAATCCAATATGACTGGTCTTAGAAGAAGAGGAAATGTGGACAGACACTGCAGGAGGAAAGACACAGGAGGAAAGCAACCAAAGAGAGTCCTCAGAAGAAACCAGTCCTGCCAATACCGTCATCTTGGATTTTTAGCTTATGGGACTGTGAAGAAATAAATTTCTGTTGTTTAAGCTTCCCAGGGCAGCCCTAGAAAACTAACATTATGTATACAATTGTTTTAAAAGGTCAGTGCATTAAAATGGAATCTCTACATATTTAAAATAGAGCTCATGATTTGAATTCAAAAATTTTTTTTTTAATATTTTTTTTATTGATTAAGATATTACATATGTGTCCTTGTCCCCACGTTACCCTCTATCCCCCACCCCCCCCACCCCCGCTCATGCCCTCACCCCCCCGTTGTCCATGTCCATTGATTAGGCCTATATGCTTGCATATAAGTCCTTTGGTTGATCTTTCCCCCTTACCCCCACCCTCCCCTACCTTCCCTCCAAGTCCCGACAGTCCAATCAATGCCTCTCCGTCTCTGGATCAGTCCTTTTTCATCAGCTTATGTTGTTCATTATATTCCACAAATGAGTGAGATCCTGTGGTATTTATCCGCTCTCAAGTTCCATCCATGCTGTGGCAAATGGTAAGAGTTCCTTTTTCTTCTTCCTCTTCTTAAAGAATACCTTTCAGCATTTCATATAATGCTGGTTTGGTGGTGATGAACTCCTTTAGCTTTTTCTTATCCGTGAAGCTCTTTATCTGACCTTCTATTCTGAATGATAGCTTTGCTGGATAAAGTAATCTTGGTTGCAGGTTCTTGCTATTCATCACTTTGAATATTTCTTGCCAGTCTCTTCTGGCCTGCATGGTTTCTGTTGAGAAATCAGCTGACAGTCGTATGGGTACTCCCTTGTAGGTAACTGACTGTCTTTCTCTTGCTGCTTTTAAGATTCTCTCTTTATCTTTTGCTCTTGGCATTTTAAAGGACCAACTAGAAATTAAGCATACACTGACTGAAACAAAGAATAATTTACAGAGATCCAGCAGCAGAAAAGAGGATCCCAAGAATCAAGTCAAAGATTTGAAATACAAAGAAACAAAAAATACCCAACCGAAAAAGAAAAAAGAAAAGAGATTCCAAAAATATGAAGATAGTGTAAGGAACCTCTGGGACAACTTCAAGCGTACCAACATCAGAATTATAGGGGTACCAGAAGGAGAGAGAGGGCAAGATATTGAAAACCTTTTTGAAGAAATAATGACAGAAAACTTCCCCTACCTGGTGAAAGAAATGGACTTACAAGTCCAGGAAGCGCAGAGAACCCCAAACAAAAGGAATCCAAGGAGGACCACACCAAGACACATCATAATTAAAATGAATTCAAAATTTAAAAAAAAATATTTTTATTGATTTCAAAGAGGGAGGGAGAGGGGGAGAGAGAAACATCAATGATGAGAGAGAATCATTGATTGGCTGCCTCCTGCACACCCCCTATTGGGGATTGAGCCCACAGCCTGGGCATGTGCTCTGACTGGGAATTGAACTGTGACCTTCTGGTTCATAGGTAGTTGCTCAACCACTGAGCCACACCAGCTGGGCTGGATTTCAATTTTAATATCAGTGATTTTGAAGTAGAATTGTTTAAAGTGAAAAGAAATCTTTATAGAAAGTCATATCATTGAGCTGTAAATTGCAGACGAACTTAGCCAATAGCATTTGTGCCTGGATTCAATATAACTACTTGGCTGTTCGATTACTCATCTTGGGAAGTAGGAAGGTTCATTTAGATATTGCTCTTTTCTATCTTCCCCCCAAATTGTCACAGCACATTTAATACCAAGTCTTGCAGAGTAAGTGAAGTCTACTTCTTTGACTTATTTTATCCAGCGAGACAATGGTGCCTTATTCCCAGGTTCACCTCCGGGGTGGGGTGTGCAGGAGAATAACCACTCCGGCCTCCTCACCGCAGGAGCACTCTGAGAAGTGCCAAGGATGTCATATCAAAAACGGAGAGAGGGGAGAGACAGGGCTCCATGGTTCAGAGCTTTTAGAGCATAGAATTGAGCTAGTCTTTCAAACCGAAAACTCGGTTGAGAGTTTTTAATCTCATCTTGTTTTGTTACTTGTTTGCTGATGGCTCATTGGATGAGAGGTTGAACCAGCAGTCAGGAGACTGGGTTCTAGTTTATCCCAGGTACCTCACCCTGTTCCCTTCCAGCACTAACATTCTCTACAGTAACACAGTTTTTGAGGCCAGTGGACAAGTGCCCGGCCTGAAATAGCCCTTGTCAAGACTGACAAGTTCAACATTCCTGCCCAGTCCGGAGGCCTGGTGACTACTTTCCAAGGCTGTTTTTGCCTCCTCAAGACCCTCTCACTTCACTTATAGGTACCATAGGCCTGTTCTCTGGGGTTTTCTTCTTTGCCATCTCTCCTTCTAGAAAAAACTGGTTCTCTAGAGCAGTGGTCGCCAACCGGTGGTCCGTGGTCCACTGGTGGTCTGTGAGGTCCGAAAGGTTGGCAACGGCTGCTCTAGAGAGTGTTGAATACAAGCTGTTTACAACTTAGTGCAAACTTAATAGGTTACCTTACCCCCTGTCAAGGGCATTTAAAATCACATTTCGTATCTGTATCTGTAGGACTTTCTCCTTCTGAGAACAGCTTCAAACATCCAGCTTTGGGGAGGCATCTTTGAGGGGCAGAGCTTTTCTGGTGCCTCTGTCAGGAACGCAGTTTTCTTCTTTGCTGGCGGAGAAGGTCAGATATGAACAAAAGAAGGTCAGATATGTTAAGCAGTTGTTCTAATGAACAAACATTGGTGCCAGGATTAGGCCCTGGGTCTGGTTGACTGCTTTTGTCTTCATCCTCTTAGGAGGGGCATATTTTGGATGTAGACTTGCTCAGTCTGGCAGCTCAGTGTTCTACACCAGCTATTTGAGCCATGAAGCAGCCTGAGTCCCATGGGCAGCAGGACAGGGGAGGGCAGGGCCAGCCTCTGAAAGATGCCTGTTCCATTGTCTCTGATGCAATTTGGGCAACAGAGCATGGTACACATGAGATCAATAAAATCCTTTTTTGGGAGGGATGGATGGATGAATGAATGAATGAATAAATGAATAAATGAATGAATTCTAGTATTCTGTGGTGGGGATGGGGGGAACCCCACTTTGGGTCTTTCACTTTATTTTCCTGCTGTCCATTGCAGTTTAGGAGTGAGCATTGGTGCCTTAGCACCCAGAGCAACATACCCCTGTTATACCATGTAGCATGTTATACTATGTAGCACATGCTACACATACACATACTTACTACATATGTCACATCCATCATAAGATATATACCAAAATTTAAAACATTTAAAAGGTTGAGAAAAACCTGAGTATCAACAGAAGTTCTAATATTTCTCCCTACAGCCCAATGGATGCAAGTGCAGACCTTGTGGGGGCGGGGGGAGGGGCATTGGACCTCACTATGGAGACCACTTGCTTAGTGCATCATTTTATGTCTGACATGGACCAGAATCTATGTTATATCCACTTGACGCGGAAAAACCAGAATTCAGTTAAGTAAGTATTTGCTGAGGGTCTGACTTGTGGTGGACAGTCTGCTGATTGCTGAGGGGCAGCGACTCGATGCCTTGGACCCTTCCAGGTAGAACTGATTTATGACACTCGCTCTCCTCTTCTTACAAATACACTCACACCGGCTGGTTGCGTGCCCATATTTTTAGCACCGGAAGTATTGTGACAGTGGCTGTGGAAGAAACAAAGATGTAGCAGACTGTTTTTGTTGCTCAGGTCTTAGTTTGGGTTATGTTGTTAGGAGTGTCCATAGTAAAAGAAACACAGAGCCACCGGGGAGGGGTGTCCAGGAGCTTCTGATATTTTGGTAACGTTTGTTTCTGAACCCCAGAGGAGGGTGAGCAGGTTTCGTTTGGTTATTCACATGTAATCCATACATATATGTGATAGGCACACTTCCAAATGGTGAGCTATTTTATTAAAAACAAAAGGAAAGAAAAGAAGGCATTAAAGATCGCAGGGCCCTTTGGGACTGAGTACAGGTAGAATGGAGTACATTATGCAGACCCACGGGGCTGGGCAGCTGGGGAAGCTTTGACAGGGAGGTCGTCTACTGCAGGACCTGGATGCACAGTGGGATGAGGGCTGGGGGAGAGGAGCCACACGGACAGTGAGAGCTGAGCATGGCGTTGGGGCTGAGCCTGGAAGCTATGCACAGCCCTGGAAGTCGCAGGGAGGGTAGCAGGTGGGCGCTCCTGTTGAGTTATAGTGGGGGTTCTGTGGAGAGATGGGGTGAAATGGGCTGTAGCATGTTTTGAGAGCCAGACAGAAGAGTTTCAAAATTATGTTGAGAGCACTGAAGAGCCATTGACCAAATCAAATTACTTTTGGGAAAGTTAATTTGAAGCCGTGGAGAAATAATACCTATTGATGGTATCTACCTCATATGTTCCGATTCCATCCATTTCTCTGTAATGCAGCAGTAGCCTTCTTATTGGCCTCCCTCCTGCCTGCCCATCTTAACCCTTGCTGGCTCGTTTCCTATACTTTTGGCTGAGAGATCTTTTTAAAATGCCACTTGACCATACCTCTTCTGAGCTCAAACATTTTTAAAATAATATATTTTTATTGATTTCAGAGAGGAAGGGAGAGGGAGAGAAAGATAGAAACATCAATGATGAGAGAGCATCATTGATTGGCTGCCTCCTGCACGCCCCCTACTGGGGATGAAGCCTGCAACCTGGGCATGTGCCCTTGACCAGAATTGAACTTAGGACCCCTTCAGTCAGTAGGCTGACACTCTATCCACTGAGCCAAACCGGCCAGGGCCAAAGATTTTTTTAATGGTTCCCAATGCCTTTTCCAGCATGTCCAAGTGCCACAACCGGACATACAAATGCCCCCGTGCCTTCCCCCTGCCTTCCTCTGCAGCCTTTCATCCCACTTCCCACTCAAGCCACTGAAGCACTTGTACTTCTCTAAACCTTTGACTCCTCACAGTGTACCTGGGCCATGAGGCCCCCATTCACCCCAACTTCCTCTTACCCTAGTAGATGTCTATTCATTTTTAAAGATCCAGCTCAGCTCTCAGTGTCCTCGAAGACTCTATTACCCAAAGTGTGGTCTGTACACCAGCAGCACCCTCAGCATCTCAGAATCTCAGCCCCACCTTAGACCCACTGAGTCAGGAATCTGCATTAAACAAGAACTCAGGGAGATTTGGGTGTACCGAGTTCTCAGAAACACTGGTCTAGGCAGCCTGGTCTGCCCCCAGCACCACGCCCAGGGGAGGAGTCAGGCCCCCAGGAAGCCTTCCTAACAAGATGTTATCTTCTGTATATTTCTCTGTGTTTTCTTCATTTGATTTTGAATGAACTCCCTGAGGGCCAGGACCCCATTTTATTCAACTTTGGTGACTCAGTGACTCCTCTAGTGCCAGTACACAGCAGATGCTCAATAAATGCTTGTCGCACAAGTGAAAATCAGTAATAAATTCACATTGTGAATAAATGATGGTCTGCTCCTCATGCACCCTCAGAGATCAGCTTAAGGTGGACCCCATTTCAGACACCTTGTTGGGACTTGCTTTAGCTTCCTCCCTTCAAGCATCCTATTTACTTCAGGTGAGCTTCGAGGCCCCTGACACCTGCCAGAGCCCAGGCCAGCACTCGTGATGAGGACACATATACCCAAGAGTACTCCCCCATGGGTAGAAATGCTTTAAAATGACCGCCCCTCGGGGAAACTCCAACTGTTCTTGAAAAGCAGCCTTTTCAATTAAACAACATTTTCATTCTGATCAAAGATCCACTAAATTGGGTTTAAAGTGAGGATTAAGAGACTAGGAGGCACGGGGCATCACCTTTGACTCCCCCTTACTGGGGAGCCCTTATCAGGACTCTTGGCTCCGTGTAAAGAATGGGGAGAGGCCACCCTCTTCTCTCCTTTATCTGGCAGAGGGAGATGAGTGACACTCCTGCCAGAGCTTCAATGGCTAGAGATCCTTCATTCAATGTTGGATTCTAAGAGACACGTTTAGCCCCGCCTCAGTTCTTTCACAGCCCATTTATAAGAGCTTAGAGCACCATGCTAAAGCGGGTGGGGGACTCGAGGGTCAAGGTTTGACCCAGACCTCATTGGAAGGCTTCCTTACTACTCTCTGCCACACAACAGATTTTTGAATTTTCTCCTTCTCACTCTGACCCCCTTAATTTCCCTTTTAGCGTATTTGGACTCAGGAAAGCGTCTTCTATTTGTGATAAAAGAGTGTCTTGTATTTGCAAAGTGCTTAACACTTCGCTGTACGTTTTGACCTTTGATCTCACTTGGCCCGTGGGAGGCAACAGAACAGTTATCATTTGGGACCTGTGGGATTAAGGTACAGAGAGGGGAAGAGACTAACCCAAGGTCCTACAGCTAGGTGGGGCAGCGTTGAGGTGTGGAGTCAGGGCTTCTGACTCAGTGCAGAGCTCTGTATCGCCTACTTCCTGATTTGATAACATGGATTTTTGCATATGGATACCACATGCTGGTTTTAAATACACAATCTCTTTGAATTCTCACATCTCTGAGAGAGAAGCACCCTATGTATGTCAAGATGGACACCCCCATCTTGGCCAGGCAAACTTCTGCAAGACCCAGCTCAATTTTCCCTGCTTTCCTGGCAGCCATGGGTGCTCCCTCTTTGGAACTTGTCTGTTTCTCCTCTATGGCATCTATCCTATGGGATGGTAATCATTTGGCCTATAAGTGGTTTGAAGGTAACATTTTTTTTTTTGACAGGATTCAATACTGGGTAATAATTTTCTTTCTCCTTTGCAATTTCATCTAAAGTTTTGTTTCTTTGGCGTCCTCTGGAGTAAAAGAAAGTGTATTATACATCAGGCACATTTGACAGATGCAAGTGATTATACTAATGGCGAGATTATTTTCCTATGTGTCTAATGTATTCAGACTTTTTTTCAAATGAAACAAATTTAAAATTCATCCTAAACATGAAATGAGGCCTTTACAATTTTTCTACCTACCTCCTTTTATCTGGATTTTAAAGCCTTCTTGTCTTTAATTTGAGGGGATATTATGTTGCCTGTAATTTACTTTAAAATACTTTGACACAGACAGACTGATTTTATCTTTTTGTATATTATACATATATATATATACACACACACACTTATATATAAGTATATACTTCTATATATAGATATACATACACACACATATATACATGAATTTGTGTGTATACACACATATATGTATAGTTACATATATACATCTGTATTTGCCTATCACTTCTGTGTGTGCCTGCACACACAAATGCACTGTCATGTTGGTACATGTGAGGTGTGTGTAAATTTATTTTGACCTATATCCCAGCAACAGTCCGTTAGCCTAGGAGAGAGCATACACTTCTGGGGTAGGTAGATAGGTAGGTAGGTAGTGTTTTGAAAGCCTCTAATCCAGCTGTTCTCAACCTGTGGGTCGCGACCCCTTTGGCGGTCAAACAACCCTTTCACAGGGGTCGCCAAGACCATCCTGCATATCAGATATTTACATTACGATTCATAACAGTAGCAACATTACAGTTATGAAGTAGCAACGAAAATAATTTTATGGTTGGGTCACAACATGAGGAACTGTATTTAAAGGGCCAGAAGGTTGAGAACCACTGCATCAGAAGCCCACATTTCAGAGGTGGACCTTAGCTACCTTTATATCTGACCAACACCGGAGTGGTCTTTGTCCTATTAGATTACTTTATTTCCATTATTATGATATTCAGTTATCAGCCTTCTCAGTTTTGCAAGGGTGACTAATGAAGTGTCCTTCAAGTGAGCAATGATAAGAACATGCCACCTTTAATGATGTCTTAGCTTCATCACATCATATCTCCGAAATTTAGTTTTAAAAATACAGTGTGGGGCCCTGGATGAAATGGACACTCGTATGACAAGAGAGGCAGGAATACTTGACCATGTGCAAGAGGGCAGTGACGATGGCAGCACTGCTATCAATCCAGGGCCACTGGGGAGAGACACTGCAGCTACTTCAGCACAGTTTGCCACATGGGGCCTGTTAGGATTGAGGGGAAAAGATTGCTGTGGATTTTGTGGGAATCGTCCTTAACATCCAGGGAGCTCAGCGTGGTACAGCTTTGGTGGGTAAATCCTGCATTGCCAGGATGGGGTTTCCTCTCTTTTCTAGGGTTGGAGGATATAACCTTTCTTTTTTTTAATACAATAATAATAACTCAGCCAGAAGAGTCTGTACATAGAAGAGAACTCTGGGATGAAATACGCCAGCTGTGGATTATGGTTATCTTTGGATGGTGCACGTACTGACAGTGTTTTCCACTCATCTTTTGTTTGTTTTCCAAATCATTTTGGTGCCTGATGATACTGTTTTGAGGCATTTAGTATAGAGTCCTCTGGCTCTGAATGAGTTGGGGAAGGGATGCTTGAGCTGACCCCAGGGTGAGAGCAAACCAGGCTGAGCTCTTGGGCATTGCCAAGCTTATTATCGGAGGAAGGACCCCAGAGAGGGAAGAAAGAGGGTTTCTCAAGAGGGAGATGGAGGCTTCCATCATCTTAATTTCAGTATTGAAGATGTGACCTTATTTTATATCCCAAGCTTCTAAAACAGGTCATGGTAGTTCCAGAAGCATTTTTCATGTTATTACACATTTTTCATAGATATATATTAAAGTTCTACAATCCAAACATACTCACTAAATTAAAGGTTACATATGATGTCATTGAATGACTATATTATTGTTCATACAATAGCAGTCAAAAATTCAGCCTTTTTCATCATATATTAGAACAAATATGAGTGTGCATAAAGCTTTTTTTTGGTTTCTGATAATAATGCTGGTTAGTATTTATGGAGCACTGCCTATGTGCTTGACTTTGTGCTAAGCATTTTACAAACATTTTTTTTCATTTAATCTTTACATACACCCTATGATTAGACACTACCATTATATTCATTTACAGATGAGAAAATTAAGACTCACAGAGCCTAGTGTATTGCCCAAAGCCACCCAGCTAAGAAATGCTAGACCCAGGATTTAAATCTAGGTGAATCTGCTTACAAAGTCTATACTCCTGGTCACTATACATTCTTCTCTGTCTTTGGGATTATTTCATTGGCATAGGTTTATAGGAACAGAATTACCGATCCAAAGATCATGTTAACTTGAAAGGTTCTTAACACCTTTGGCCATCAGTATGTTTTGTTTCATCCTCATGAACATTGGCTATTATTATTTAAGTAATAATTAAAATTTTGGCTAATTTGACATATGGGAATAGCATCTTGTATTTTATTTGCATTTATTTGATTACTGGAAAAGGTATACATTTCCCTACATTTACAAATTAGTTGTAATCTCTCTTTTCTGAATTTTCTGCTATGTCCTTTGGTTTATTTTTCTAGTGGGGTGTTGGTATGTTTTTTGCTATCTATTTACATAAGGAAGATTTTAACCCTTTGTCATATAGCTGCAACATTTTTTGCTCTGTTATTTGTCTTCCAATTTCTTTACTATATCCTTAAGCACACCAAGGAAATCTTTATCAGCATTCATTTATTCTGGAGCATTTATTACCTACTTCGTGTAAAACATTGTGGGGTACCAGAGTGCATGTGTCTGCAGAGATGGAAGAGGGGTAGGGCGAGGCTGCTTACCCTTTAAGAACTTCAAATCTAGTGGGGAAGTATGGTCAGGCCCACATGTAAAATAATAAAACGACACAGGACAAAACCCTATAATAATGAGTGACAAATAAGTTGTAAAGCCAGTGTCATAAATTTAGGTGAAGTAGGAATCCGAATATTACTCACGAGAGTCTACCAAACTCACCTACTCTTTGGTTTCAGAGAGAGCTAAGTTCAAACACAGGTACTGACACTTACTTACTGTGTGATTTTGGGTAAGTTACTTAACTTCTGACTCTCTTAGAGATAATTTTTTTGGGGGCAAAGAAATGCTTCATCTTACATTTAAATCCATTACACCCATGCCAATAACGGGAGACAATTTTAGGTGGCTGTAAGTTTTAGGGAAAGATATTTTGTTGGGCCCCTCTGGAGTCCCTAAGTCATACCAAGGATGAGTATCCATCCTCCTCTGAATTCAGCAGAAGTCAACTTTAGAATGCAGCTCAGACTGTCCCGGCCACTTCACCTCACTTATTCATGTAGCTAATATTTAACTGGCTCTTAAACCATGTGTCAGGCACTAGTGACTGTATATATATATATATATATATATATATATATATATATATATATTTTTTTTTTTCTATCTGCCTTATTAACAACGGCCCAAAATTGAGGATAAGAAGATTTTCTCTCCAAGTAATTGAGGACCTAGATACCAAGACAGTTTGAAAAATATTTATGGATATACACAGTCTGATTGCTCATAAGCTCCAAATGGAAATGTTAGTGATGAGCAAATTGGGGGTGGGGCTATAAGAAGCCCTTCAATGACCCTGTGATTAGGAGCTCATACTGGGAGCTTGACCTTGCAAGCATAGCTCTAAAAGCTGCTTGTGAAGTTTGAACCTGAGGTGAGTGCAACCAGCCCAGTGAGTACCGGTGATTATTGCTCCAAAAGTTGATGACTAAACTGAGACTCCTCTCTCCACTCCCAACTTTTAGGTAAGCCAACTTGGCCTCAAGACCAAGGTCCAGCAATGGTAGGACCCCAGGGTTGCAGCCAGCCTTCTTACCCTGTAGCCAGCACCACGTGACCACTCCCCCAGTCTCCCACCAACACTGAATGTTATCCATGTTCTTATTTTTGCCTTTTGTCAAATACTTTTCCATATCAACAAATAGATGTCCACAAAAGCATTCTTAATGGAAACTGATTTCTATTACTCAAGATTGCTATAATTTGGTCAACCAATCTCTTATTAGACATTTAGATTAGTTCAATAGTTTGTCATTTAATTAGTCACAAAATTCAGTTTTGTTATTATTTTTTCTCTGTTGCTTTCTAGTAAGTAAAGCAGTGCCAGTATGGACTCCCACTGCAGGTCAGGAGAATGCAATATCTCTGCACGTCAATAAGAGCTGCAACAATAATTAAAAAACTTTTTGCTGGCATGGTAGGTAGACAATGGGATTTCATGATTTAATTTGTATTTCTCTGATCATTGGGAAAAGGTAGCACATTTTCCCACATTTATTGAACATTTGTGCTTCCTCTTTGTGAATTGCTTGTTTACTCTTTGCTATTGGTGTGATCACCTTTTTCTTATTGATATATAAGAGCTTTTTATATATGTAGGACACATTTAATTTTAAATGTTAAGATTATAGTTAAAAGGAAAAAGGGATCAACGTGCAAAGAAAGTGTAAACATAACAGAGTCTTGGGGTAGGTCTAAAGTCTTATTCTTCTCTAATTTATTGTCTATGCAGAGATTAGAGTGAGGGCTCTAAAATACAAGACCATTGTGTCATTATACCTTTAATAGCTCCCAAATACTTTAAGATACTATCCGATTCCCAAATGTAGAGCAGGAGGCATTTTATGATGATCCTGCTTGCCTCTCCAGACTCACCTCTCCCAATTGCTATATCCAATTCATAGTGAATTACTTTCAGCTCCTGGAAGTGCCAATCTCTCTCTTCTGGCCTTTGTGCTGTATCTTCTGTCTGGACCTCTTTCCAGTTCTTTTTCTGATAACTACCGCTCATGATTCAGGTCTGCCTTGGACACCACTTCCTTTAGATCGGTGATCTCAAATGTCCTCAGGGAACTTTTGGCAATACCTGAAGACATTTTTGGCCGTCAGACTGGGGGAGAAGTATGCTAATGAACTGTGGTGGGGGGCGGTCAGGGCTGGTGCTCATGTACAGGAAGCCCTTTGCAACCAGGACCTATCTGGTCCGAAATGCCAACAGTGCTGAGGTCAAAAACCCTGCTTTACATCTAAAAAGTCTTGGCCAATCTTCCTACCCACTCCTGCCCACTCTAAGCCTGGTTGGGTATCCCAGGACACCATCCTGTGCTTACAGTCACAGACCTGCTACACTGTATTGTGATTGTCCTCTAGCTAGAAGTGTCCTGAGGACAAGGAATGTGTTTTGTTACTCCAGAGTCCAGGATTGGGAATACAGTTCGAAGAAGCAGCTTGGCACAGTGTGCACTGGGGAGAGAAAGTGCTGTATGGGAACCCTAAATTCCGCTGGTTACTAGCTGTGCGCTCTTGGGCAAGTTACTAACCTCTCTGTGCCTCAGTGTCCTCTTCTCTAAAACGAAGGTGTTAATAGTATCACATAGAGTTATTAGGAGGAATGCATGGGTTAATATTTGTAGATTGGTTAAAGAAGTGAGCTGTACATAAGAGTTAAAGAAACAGGAATGAAATAAGCACTCAGGAAATATTTGTTGACCGAATGATGGGCACGGGCCTCACTCCGGGTTTGGCCATTTCTCCCTTTCTTGTCTTTCTCCTGTTTCCCTCAGCATGTAGTGATTTCCCTCAACAATTTAAAAAGTTTCTTTTCTTTGTAGGTCTTGATTGTCCTAGGCTCACATTATATCTCTGTAGTCATGAACTGATAATTTTCCTAAAAAGTATCCCTGTTTCTATAGTGAAGGGGCAAATGAGAATGAGCCAAAACATGGATCACAAATACACACACCCTGTTTGGGAAACAATTTTCTTTTAAATAGAATGCATATGTGGTTCTTTTTTTTCCCTTTCTTCTTTTTTTGTATGTGGGGTACACTATGGAGAGACTTTTACAAATAAATCCATTTAAAAAAAGAGAGATTTACGCAAGGTACACAGAGCGCACTCTGCAGCAGTATTGTGTACCGTCTTAAATCAGCGTCAGCTGTTACATATTTGAAGTTAATTTGACGTTGAAGTAAACAAATCAAAGTGTGTTTATGGAATAATTAGGCCCTATTCTCAATGCTGTGGCTAAGAAGTTTTGTCACAATTACCGATCAGTGGTTTTCTTTGCTTTGTTTTCGAAATTCCATAGCAACATACAAAAATAAAGCTGTTGTTATTACACTAGTACTTGTGCAGTTCCAGCATCTTGCAGGCAGAGTCACTGAAGATGAAGTCAACACATTCTTAGCTGAAACTCCTCATCATGGTTCTTAGAGTAGAAACTGGTTGGATCTTTGGAAACTGGTCGGAAAAGGGAGAATCTTTTATAAGCGTGGTCCAATCTTCCAAAATGGCTTTAAAAACATGCTCCTGCTCGCCGAAACCCATGCTCCCTGCTCATTCCTCTCTTGCACGTGCAATTGTCCTGTGTGCCGTGCTGCCGAGGAGAATTGGTTCAAGACCTTCTGAAACAAAATGAACGCTTCCTTCCAGATCAGCACCAGGAAACTTGACGTGAGAAAGCAAACCAAGGGCGTATCCTGCTTTGTCACTTTAAAAATATATGTTTTTGTGAAGGAGCTCACTGAGCCCCATAAAGGATTATATTAATAGCACACACCAGAGAGGGATCTTTTCATGGAGGTACCAGTGGAATGCCAGGAAGGTATGTCTAGCAGAAGGGATCTGCAGGGGGCTGAAGGCACGCTGGAGGGGTGGAGGTGGAGAGGCCTGCCCAGCAAACCGCCCTGAAGTTGGTCTGACCCACTAGGGAGGGGTGCGATGGACCTAACTCTTTTCCTCCCACACCGTCTCCCCAGTGACTATCTCAGGGCATCCCAGTGTTTTTGATGGGTCCTTCTGCAAAGAACCTGGTTTTCCTCCTGGTCCCCTTTAAAGGGAGGTGTGGGTCAGTCCCCAGCTCTGGGCATTTATATCAGTTCCATCTTTCCTCCTCTACCACACACCAGACTCCTTGCCCTTTGCCCACAGCCTACTGTTTCTCCACTACTGTCCCGGGAACTTCTCACTGCTCATTTGAGGACCTTGGTAATAGTGGGTGCTGTGCAGCTGTCAAACTCTGGGGTCTGCTGCTAAGTGCTATATTAATTTCTCTTCATCTAAATTCCTCATAGCGCAGCTTTTGAAACATGAGATTATTAAGAGGTACTTACTGTAAAGTAGAGTGAACTCCACCTTTGATGAAGACAGCAGAGACCATGTTTGATGGGTTGGACAGCATTAGACAAAGAGAGTAATTAATGACTTAATTGCCTCTTCACCCTTTCCTTAAAAAAAAAAAGAAAAGAAAGAAAGTTTTTCTTCTTTTCTTTTAAAACTCTCTGGGCTCAAAATTGGAATTCCCATTGCTATTTTACAGTTTATCAAAAAAAAAAAAAAAAAAAAAAAAAAGAAGAAGAATAACGGGAACCCAATTTTTAAGTTACACTTTTCTGTAACATCCTCCTCACTTTCTAGAATGATCATCTATTGATTTTTACCTTTAGTGGCCTTGGAAGTTGCCATCTTCTGTGTGTGGAGGGTTCAGTACCTGGTATGGATTGCCTTGTGTTGGCTTAAGATACGTGGCAAATTAATGAAATAAAAATAGTTTTGTCAATAAACAGAGGAGAAGCCACTTTCAACATTTGTTCGGTACCTTGCTTTTCAGGCCCAGACAAAATTAGTGGGTAGGATTAAAGAATATATTCGTCTTTCATCCCATGTTTGAGTACTTGATCACAGAGGCATGGTTTAATCCAAACATCAATAGCACCTCGTCAATACCGGCAGAGACAGCTGTCAAAGTGGACTTTGGGTTTGTTAGAGCTTTGTGCTTTATCCTTTTTTAAGGTCATGGAGTATTTTCTTTGATTTTTGATGCTGAAATCTTTCTTAATCTTCTAAACTTGCGAAACATCTGTTAAGATTTAATGGGTTGGCTTTTGTCTTAAAATTAGAGTCCGTCTTGCAAATCTTTCCACCTCCTTGCCTCCCATCCTCCCCAATTTGGCAAATGGGACAGAGGAAACGAAGCACATGTCCCTTATGAGACGGGAGCGCTCTGGTCAGCGAGCGAATGACTCTCAGGCGGGGACACCGCACTTTGGGACGCTGAATGCTGTGACCCCCATGTTCAATTTTGTTTTGTTTCCTGGTGACAACATTAGCAGTTTCCCTGTAGTACATCACTTAGCCTGGGATCTGAGTGGCAGCTTTATGGATCCCAGTGAATAATGAGACAAAAATGATGTCAGGGGGAGAAACAGCTGGAAAGAGGACTTTTACCCTTTCCCCGTGAGCCTCCTTGTTACTGGATTGCATCGTGTCAACAAAATGTAGTAGTTAAAAGTGTGAGAGGTACAGTTATGGCATCTAAAAATATACGCCTCCAAAATATGTACAGACAGCTGTCATGTCTGTTGACAGAATATATTAGTCATCATCCTCATTAGACACAAAATCATCGCAGTTTTCCTAATGGGGGCATTTCATCCCGCGTCAGTGGGGGTGACTTTGGAGGGCCTCTGATAAAGTCGCTGGCCGGGCAATCACCGTGTTTTTCACTGAGGCTTTTTATATTCTGAACCTGGGTGTTAACACCTCAGCCAGAGCTCTTCACAGGGAAGCATTAAAAGGCTTCTGTTTATTCCTCCAGACACATTCCCACCCACCTCTGACATGGAACTACGGCCTGGAAACTTCTGTTCTCAACAAGGGAGGCAGTTCACGACCTTTCGCACGGAAGGTGCCAATATCCGAACTGAACCTCCTGTAAACGTAATGGGAGAGAAACCGTGTCTAACGCCTCAGAACTGGATTCACAGCATCATCCGAGGATTCCTTCACCCCTCCACAAAGGCAGGAAGGAACCCCCAGTGCAGAGCATGAGGGAGGAAGTGGCAGGAGTAGGGGCTTGGGGTCAAAGGGAACCCCCAAAGCCACATGTAGGGGCCATGGGACGTTGGGGAGCTTATTTAACTTTCCTGGCCTCAGATTCTTAGTAGGAAATGGGGATGATCATCATTACCTTACAGCTTTGTTCAAAATTCATGAAAACACCTAGGCAGTGGTCAGCAAACTCATTAGTCAACAGAGCCAAATATCAACAGTACAACGATTGAAATTTCTTTTGAGAGCCAAAATTTTTAAACTTAAACTATATAGGTAGGTACATTGTTAGTAACTTAATTAGGGTACTCCTAAGGCTTAGGAAGAGCCACACTCAAGGGGCCAAAGAGCCACATGTGGCTCGTGAACCTGTTTGCCGACCACGGACCTAGGGTGTGCTTGCTACATGAGATGACTAAAAGATATTAGCGTGTCTTCCTTCCCTTTGACCTTTGCATTCTCCCTCCACTGAATTCTTACCACCTTCTTCTCCCACTTCAGGCATGCGTGCGTTCTTCTTCCCCTTTACATCTGAAGGCCTCCAGAGAGCTGGTGCCTGGTTTACTTATGAAATGGGGTAGAACAACAGCCTCAGCCCTCCCCAACCACCTCCGCCCCCCGCCCCTGTTTGAGACCATTCTCCAATGGCAAGGGGAGAATTCTCATTATTACAAACAAGAGCAAAATATTACCAGTTATCACTCTATCAGGCGTTGTATGACATGCTTACATATATTATCACATTTTATCCTCACAATGGCCCTACCAAGCAGATGCAATTCTTACTCTCATTTTACGGAGGAGGTTGAGTCATTTGCCTCCTCTGAGATCACGCAGCTGAGAGCAGAGCAGCCAGGCCTGGACCCAGGCAGCCTGTCTTCAGAGCAGCAAGCAGCCCTCGCTCACAGAGCAGGCAAGCCCCAGAGTTGGGCAGATATGTGGAGGCCCATTAGCCACATACTATTTTATTCATTTTCATTTAAAAATTTTTTTAAACATATATTTTTATTGATTTCAGAGAGGAAGGGAGAAGGAGAGAGAGAGAGAAAAACAATGATGAGAGCGAATCATCGATCGGCTGCCTCCTGCATGTCCCTCACTGGGGATCAAGCTCGAAAACCAGGCACGTGCCCTGCCCGGGAAGCCGTGACCTCCTGGTTCATAGGTCGACACTCAACCACTGAGCCACCCCAGTCAGTTCTATTAAACTCTCCTGGGGCCAGGGGTCATTTGGGAAGCGACTGTCATGGGGAAGAAAGGGGACTGCTGCTGTCGCAGGTTGGGGGGCCATGGCGCTGGCTGTGGGCTCCTCCACCTGGTTTCTGCTTTCTAGACAGAAACTGGAGCAGGCACTGCTCAGGCCTCCAGGTGCTTCCGAAGAAGTCATTTCCTCTCCCTGCTGGGAGGTGAATGAATCTCCCAGGTCACCAGTGGCTTCTCCCAATGGGAGGCCTGAAACTGGGCCCTCCCCTCTCTCCAGGGCAGGAAGGACACCGTGGTTCCTGGGGTGGTTCTGCTGGCTCCTTCCCCTTACCGCCAGTCTGTGTCTACCCCACCCGGGAGCCATGTTACCTCCGTTTTATTTGTTGAAAGCAGGATAGTTGTCTTCAGGAAGAAAAAACTCAAGACGCACATGCTTCCAAACACAGATGCTACCCATTTGCCATCCGTCTCCAACACAGAGCTTGGGGCCTACCTGGGCCGAACGGGCTGTAGTGCAGGCTGAGAGGAGCATCTTGGTTGAATGTAGGTGGGGCCAGAGAACACCTGACAAGATGACAGGCAGGGCTCAAAAGGTTGTGAACAGCATTAAACCCCCGTATGGGGTCGATGTCATTTCCTTAGGGCCCACAGATAGCATTTGCTCTTGACAGGACGGTGGGCCTGGACAACCTTGGTGGTCTGAGAGGGCCTGATGTTTGGAGGGTGAGGAAAGAGGTTCGGGATGTCGGGAGGCTGGGACACAACTCCCTTCCCCAGGGCCCCAGAGGTCTCTGGGAAGCAGCTATAGGCACATAGGAAGGAGTTAAGTCCCGGGCCTGTTTTGTGAGAGGAAAAGTAAGGAAAGTAAAAGGTTCCTGATGAATCATGGTGCTATTTCAGCTTGAAGTCATCCCAGAAGCTTATGTTCTCAACCAGCAGAAGAGCCATAGCTTATGTTCTCTTTGTATTTCCCTCCCCTCCCCTCGCTAACCCTCCCCCTCCACTCCCTCCTCCCCCCACCCCACCAGCAAACATTTCCTCTTTTCCAGTCAGCTTCTTGCTGGGGGCTGTTTGGAGTAAGGAATTCCCCACAGGACAGATCTGAATCATCCCGTGTGGGGTGCATAGTCATGTAATGGGAACATGTGGAAACAGGCCCTTGAAGAAGCCGGACTCAGGGCTGCTCACTGCCAACATTTCCTAGGTGAGCACAACGGAATGCCAAGCACAGGCCAGACCTCAGTGCCCAGGGCAAGCAGGCCAGGACGGCTTGTGCTGAGGACAGGGAGGGTGTGAGTGAAAACCCGCTCTCCAGCACAGAGTGACTCCGAATCTCCTCGACGTTTTCCCAGACACAGCTTCAGCGTTTACAACTTCCTGCGAATGAGGCCTTTCTCGTTCTGGGTGAGTGGGCTCTCTCCTCCTCCTGCCTTTGACATCCCTCCACTGCCAACCGATTAGGCAGGAGTCAGGAAAGGCAGCCGCTGCCCTGCCGGGGCCGCTGTTTCGATGGGCACTCCTCAGGAGGTTTGGGGGTCTCCAACTGGTAAGTACATGTGCTGTTGAGGACCCCGCACATAAAAGGCAAAGGATCACATTTTCCTCCGAATTCTTGAGGAAATTGCTCTCATATACAACACCAACCTTTGGCTGCGTGACAGAGACGGAGTGTCGTTTGCATGCCATTACCAGGCTGTAAAGTCTGGTCAGGGCTGCCTCTTCGGAGTTTCCAATCTTTTGGGACCCCGGGAGGGTCACCCTGCGGGTCAGGTTTGTTTAGTCTGGTCCGTAATGGTGTAAAGTGGCCTTGACTGTGGAGCCCACCTAAATAATGCCCTATCTGTTTGATACTTCAGCAGGACCTCTAAGTTGTATATATGTTTCACTTTCTAATAGTCAAAGCCGAATTGGATTTCATTGTTAATAGAAGGCAAATTGTTTCTAAAAACAACCTCATCTTGCTTTGAAAATCAGCCAAGTTCAGAGGGCCCCTGCATTTTAAGGGGCGGTCTACATTTTCCCTGGGAAAATGGCTCAGCATCGGAGTGTTTTTGTACACACCCGACCCACTCTTTGCATCTCTTTTAAGAGACTCATTTGGACATGTGCTATTTAAAGAAATTTGTTATTGAAGCAGAATATACATAGAGGAAACGGCACACATCCTAAGAGTACGGTGAATTTTCACAGACTAAATAC
This sequence comes from Myotis myotis, assembly GCF_014108235.1. Taxonomy (NCBI): domain Eukaryota; kingdom Metazoa; phylum Chordata; class Mammalia; order Chiroptera; family Vespertilionidae; genus Myotis; species Myotis myotis. The sequence goes on along the minus strand of NW_023416318.1, from coordinate 17,024,632 downwards.
AACCCAGCAACTGGCCCCCATCAAGAAACAGAACCTCATCAGCCCTCCAGGGGAACCCCCGGGGCCTTCCACTTGTTTACCCAAGGTTTTCCATCTCATAACTTACTTCTCATTTCCCAACAGTCAGACTTCTCTGAATTGTCACATACAAATCAGGAGAGGGAAAGAGCCTGTCCGATCTTCTGGGTAATAAAAAACAGTGCCTTTCTAGAATCTTCGAATCTGGCGTTGTCATGGCCTATGGAGCTTTGCAAATTCATCACTCCCTTGTTAAAATGGGGCTCATTTTTACGTGGATCCCTCTAGAACAGGGGTGGGCAAACTTTTTGACTCGAGGGCCACAGTGGGTTCTTAAACTGGCCCGGAGGGCCGGAACAAAAGCATGGATGGAGTGTTTGTGTGAACTAATATAAATTCAAAGTAAACATCATTACATAAAAGGGTACGGTCTTTTTTTTTTTCAATAGTTTTATTTATTTCAAAGGGGCCGGATCCAGCCCGCGGGCCGTAGTTTGCCCGCTCTAGAAGCTCAAATCATACTCCTTGACCTTTTTCACAGAATCAAAACCTGGTTTCACAGGATTAGTCTAAGAGTCATGGGTTTGTCCATTGAATTCATGTGAAACACCACTGACCCACTTTATAGATGTTAAGCAGCTATGGCCACGGGGGTGGAGAGGAAAGTGGTGGAAGAAAGATGCTCATTGCAAAAATTTTTGCTCAGAAGCTTTTAGGAGTAAATAAGTTCACCTCCCCAGCCTCTCCATATTTCAAAATGAATCTTGTTGGAAACTTTGTAGATGGACTTTCTCTTTCCCCCTCAAACCGAGTTCAATTCCTTTCTCCCTGAGCTCCTCAGCTCCTAGCACGGCTTTCATTACAGCAACATAAATAAAAAGTGACATAAAATTATACAGCCCTGTGCAAAGTATGTTTAAGGAAAATGTCCTTTTGGCAGCTTTTATGGTTTCACCAATTAGTTATTAGATTTTCTTCATTTTTAATTGGATGTCCTATGTGTGCTTTCTGAAAGGTTTCATCTCCTGGTGGCAATAGGTTGGGGGCATTGAGCTCTGCTTAACTAACTTTCTTTTTTCTAGAAGGCATTTCCCACAGCCAGTTGCTAGATTTGGGCAAAGCAATTCCTCGGGATAGAAGCCAGCGTTGAGGCATTTTCCTGTGAGCCGAGGTTCACCCCCTTAGGGGCACTCCATGTCCCCTGCAGCCCACGGGCCTGCCTCCCACGAGGGTAGCAGCAGGCAGGCCTCGGGATGGCACCGGAACAGTTGGACTTTAAGCTGATAAATCCCGAGTTTTTAGTAACTTTCCAAACATTCCTGGGGAGTGAGAATAACAGAGATTTACTCCTGCCAAAATTTAATCATGCAGAAAAAGCGAAATTTAGATCGGCATATAGATTATTTTTTAATGTGATCGCTCGACAGCGAAGGGCAAGGAAGCCAGAAGTTGAACATTGAGTGCGGCTGAGTCTAGACCATTGCAATTTGATTCATTTGGGGAAATTGTATTAGGTTTTAGGCTTTGGCTTGGGCCAAGCTGTTCTGTTTGGGAGTGCATGATGTCATTGTGTCAAGCATGTCACGGCCAAGGCATTTTGATATTTATGTTGGCCTCAGATCTAGCCCAGAGTACATGGCAGGCTCAATTTATTGCTACTTTAACTTTGTTTAGTCATGGAGAGGCTTTATTTATGTTGGTAAATTTCAAACAGTGGCCAACAGTGACCGCACAATGAAAAGGCCTGCGAGATTCGTCATCGATAAATCACCTTGTTGCTGAGTTTCTTTAATTAAGGAAAAACTCCGTCTGTTGATCCCTGTGGTTGCTGGAAGGAGAGCAGGGTGGGGAGGGCTTTGATTAATCCATCTATCAGCCTGGCTTTGGAAAGTGAGTCTCCTGTTTCTGATTGTAGCTGGGCAAAGACCTAAATAAAAATTTATCTTGTCAAAACCAATGGGCTAACTGAAAGCAAATAAAGAAGTTTTATGGCATCCACATAAAGTTAAATAAATAGTGAGAAAGTGCAGTGGGTCCTACGGACATTTTTCAGTACAGTACGTGGCCGTTCTTTGGGGAGAGCTCATTAACTTAAAAAAAAAATTACCTTTAATGGGCCACTTGTTATCGTCATCATCAAATGGTTAGCTTGTCTAATGTTCCAGGGTTTAATACCTGATTAAAACCAATGGGGCTCATGGCTTGGTGCAGTTGATCTACCCAGGGTGGTAGGTACAGTGAGTACTTTTAAAGGGTAAAATAATTGGATATAATTAGCAGCATTGCAAGTGCAATATCAATTTTTTTTTTTATTGACCCCTCTAGCAGTTAGTTGGCCTTCCTGATGATGACATACTATGGGGGTAATGGGATAAAGCTTTTCATATCTGACTGAACAAGGGACTTCATTTTTGGCTGAATTTACCTTCATGTGGGGGAGTTCCTTTGCTGGGAAAAGTCTAGAAAAATATGTTGGGATTGGAAGGTTCTTTTCAGCAAATTCAGTTTAAGCAGACTTCTCTCTGGGCTTGGGCTCATGGTTGAGTACATTTTACTTCTAGTTTAAAAATGTCTTTGAATCAGACAAAAGACAGCAGCTGGTGATGGAGAAGGCCAATTTTGTACTAGAATGAGCTTAAGAGTCTTTGCTTTTCCTTTTTTTTAGTTTATGAAAAGGGAGCTTTCTTGATACCAAGCTTCAGGATCCATTCATAGGAAAGTACAATTTCTCAAGCGTCAAATCTTGGAGCATGATGCATCTGGCAATCAACTCCCTTCTATTTGATGAATTTGTACAATAAATGTGGGCTTGGGGGAATAAGGAACATTTTGACAACCATCTCTTGTGGGATTCTGGTGCTGTAGACTACTTTGGCACCTGACATCTTTGTGTTGACAGACTAAAGCTGCTCTTGGATTTAGCCGATGGTTTTGCAAGTTCCTGGCTCCTTTCCTGCTTCCTGTCAGTGTCTGTCTTTATTAATGGTCAGGGCTCCCCATGACTGAGTGTGGTGGTCATGGTGATGGTGTGAAGGAAGCAAGGCTGCTCTGCCAGGGTCAGGTTAGGAGAGGAGGGAAGCCAGACCTTCCCTTGCATTAGTAAGACAAATATTTACTCAAATATGGGACAACCTCAATATAGATGTCAAAATCTGCACCATTGAAATTGGTTGATAGAAATTTCCAGCCACTTTATCATGACTATATCTCATTCACATTTTATGTTCTTCATCGACTCCAAGATATAGTTCAAGGTTATCTTGGAGTCACCTTAGTCTGCCCCGTGCATAACGAAGAGCACTCCACTTTTCTCAGCATGGAGGTCAGAGGTCAACAGCAGGGCAACAAGTATATGCTAAGCTCTCTCTAATGAGTCTGACAAGTGCAGGGCAGTGTGAAGACCCCAAAGAATCCTAAGTCCTGGCTCTTGCTCTGAAGAGGCTTCTAATCTCCCTGTAGGAGGTAGGATGGATATAACTGTTATATGGAAAGTGAGGACGCTGATGGGGTGCAATCATAAAATATCACTGTTCTTTCTTCCTATGCCCGGGCTGTGGGGCTAGTTCTCTCTTCCCCAGGTAAGATTGAGGGCAAGTTCTATCACTTTTCTGGTCACTCTGTGATCTTTTGTTTGCAAAAATGTTCTTAATCTAGAATTACCCGGGGGCTTTCAACCTGGGCTGCCCATCAGGATCACCTGAGCAGCTTTTAAAAAACATTGATGTCCAAAGTGCTCCCCAGACCTATGAAATCAGCATCTCTTGGGATGGGGCACAGACATCAGGAATTTTAAAAGTTCCCCAGGTGATCCCAACGGGCAGCCAGGATTCATCACTGAAATGAAATGTACAGTTTCAGAGAAACAATGAAAACTTCAAATTAGAACTTATATGCATATGTGCATAACCTGTAGACACAGACAATAGTGCGGTGAAGGCCTGGGGAAGGGTGGGAAAGAGATGAAAGGGGTCAATGGAGAAAAAAAGGGGACATCTGTAATACTTCCAATAATAAAGATAAATTTTAAAAAAAATAAAACTAAAGCTTCTCATCTCTTCCTCTGACCTGCAATTCCGAGTTGGGGAGCAAGGCGTGGAAAGCTCCTACTTCTCACCTTACAAGTTCATTCCTCCCTGCCAACGCTCCCACCAAAGTTGCTGACTGCTCTGTGGTTGGGATGGTGGGGGAGGGAGGAGAAGGAATGGCTGGGCGGGTCTAATGGGACTGGCAGTGATGCTATCTGTCATGGCTTCCTCTGGCTGCGGCAGATGTTTAAAGCTGACTCATTCTGTGGTGGGGACAAGCACTTGCGTAGTCTCCAGAGTCTGCCTCTCATCTCAGGGGATCTCTCCTCTGTAGTTCCCTTGGCTTTCCAGCAACCCGATTCACACACAGGGACACTGCTGGCGTCCCAGGGCCTCTCCAGGAGCCCATCTTAGGCAAAGTCCCCATAGGTCAGAACCAGGCTGGTTCTTTCTCAGTCCCATGGGCCACCCCCTCCCCTCTCTGCTTTCAGAGTAGGTAGCCATCTTTTCTTCTCAGGCTTGTGTATGCAGGGTTCTGGCATCAGAGACTGGTGCTCACAGACTTCAGGGACGCTGGACAAAGCTCTATCTGGTCTCCTTGAAGCTCCTTCCATTAGGCTGGAGTCCCCAATATTTGTTCCACTTCTTCCCACAGTGCAAATGTGGCTTCCCAGAATAAAAACGATGTTTCCCAGTTTCCCTTGCAGCTAGGCATGCCCACGGGGCTAAATTCTGATCAATGGCAAATTGAGTAGAAGTAGTGTGAGCAATTTTCAGGAAATATCTTTGTTTCTTTTTTTCTTTATTAAAGTATAGTTAGCATACAATATTATATTAGTTTCAAGTGTACAACCCAGTGATTTATGTACCTTACAACGTGATCGCCACGATAAGTCTCGCAACCATTTCTGGTCTCCCTTTCCTACTGGATAGAGTGCAGTTGGCTGGGAAGATCTATCTTGGTCCCAGAAGTGGATGCGGCATGTTAAGGAGGTGGAGCAACAACTAGAAGGAGCCCGGGCCCTGGATGAGTGTGAAGCCAGCATAGACAGACAACCTACTGAACTTCCACACGAGAGAGAAATACACTTTTATCTTTTAAAACTCACCATTATTATGGGTTTTCTGACACACTGAACGTAATCCTAACTAATTCAGAATTTTGTCCTGAAATGGAGTTCTAAGCCTTAGCTTAGGCAGGTGGTAGACCTTGAGAACACAGATGTTGCAGGGTAGAAAGATGGTGACCCCTATTGTGGTGGCAAAACAGTTGGTCAAATTCGCATGTGTTTTACCTTGAAAGGCAGTCCACATATTAATTTAAGTGAGAGAAAAAGGACAGAATGTGATGTTGGCTGCTTCTTACTGCTTTTATTTTATTCTTATTAATATATTTTATTGATTTTTATAGAGAGGAAGGGAGAGTTATAGAAACATCAATGAGAGAGAAACATTGATCAGCTGCCTCCTGCATGCCTCCTATTGGGGATCAAGCCCGCAAACAAGGTAAACAAGGTACATGCCCTTGACCCGATTCACCCCTGAACCCCCAGGGGGTGGGGGTGAAGCTCTATCCACTAAGCCAAACCGGTTAGGGCACTTCTTCCTGCTTTTAGTCAAGTCATATGGGGCGGTGGGGGGGCGGTGGTGGTGGTGGTGGTGGTGGTGAAAGAGGAAATTGAATTCAGCTGAGAGCTGGTGAGTCTTTAAGCAAAGATGGAAGGAAATATAGCTTTGTTGGGGAAGTCACTTTGTGCAGCTGCCTCTATTCTAATTTGACCGAAAGCCTAACAATTGGGGCCTGTGAAGTGTTGAAAAAGCTAACTGTGTCTGTGCTCCAAATTGAAGCAGTCCTAAGAGGTGGCTGCAAAAATGGCACCCTTGTTAAGATGTAACGGCCGTAGTTTGAGGACCCCTGCTGTAGCCCATAGCCTTCTTCAAGCAACTTCCTGTAAGCTGTGAAAATCAGAACCCAGCCATGCCTTTTGCTTCAGTTGCCACTATGTTGAAAGAGATAGGATAGGAGTGTGGCTGGTATGTAAAAGGCCTGAGACTTTAGGCTCAGAAATTCTTGTCTTGGTGAGATCTTTCACTGTGGTTTTTCACACAAAGAAACAAATACACTGGAAGTCTGCTGAGCTTTTGAAGGAATTGTATTGGAAAGAAAAGCCTGTGAACACTACCTCTACAGTAATGCCTCGGTTCCTGAGCCAGCAGTAGCAGAAAGGGAGTGTGAAAGAGGGTTGTGTGTGTTTCCAAGGTCCATTTACCTTGTGGTCAAGAGGATGATAGATAAGGAAAAAACCCTCTCAGAAGGCAAAGCTAGAGCTAATTGACAAGGGAGTTGTTCTCAGAAAGGAGAATGAGAGGCTGCCCGATGGTCTAAGCAAGGAGCTGATTTCACAGTTAAGGAAGAGTCTTGACTATTCCTGCCCAGTGGGCTGTGACAATAGTTACGAACCGGTAACTTCTGGGCATTTCTCATTCTCCCCATTTCTCATTCTCTCTAAATGGGAGTTTTTATTGCTGTTATCTTGTTTATTTTCTACCACTAGTAGACATTAAGTTATCAGGATGAACTGTTGGTGATAATGAGGTGCACAGTCGTGGTGCCTGGAATGTTCCCATGAGCAGGAACAGGGAGGACCTGGGAGTACAAGCCTTGGGCTTCCTCACTCCAGCCTGCAATTGACATGCTGATAATCTTGTGGATTGCATCAACAACCTTTTGAAAAATACTAAAATAGTTTCACTAACAGATCAATACCACCTTCAGTTTCTTGCCCCATCTTTCACTTAGAGAATAATTGTTTTGATAGTTAAGTATAGCTTTACAGGTTTTTGCTTTTTTGGGGGGTGGGGGTGAGGCAAAATCTAGATTTTGGGAAACTCAAAGAGCAAATAATTTGATTCCTTTAGCAAATGAATTTCAAGAGAAAAGATTGAAGGGAACCTATAGATTGAAAAAAGACTTAAGAGAAAATCAATTGACATATGAAGACATGATTTGGATCCTTATTAAAACAAATATACTATTAAAGTAGAATGACACCTATGAGACAGTGAGAAATTTGAACACTGGCTCTGGATATTTAATATTAAAGAGTTATTATTAACCTTTTAGGTGTGATAGTGATATTACAGTTGTGTTGGGTTTTTTTAAAGAGTCCTCATAGAGCAGCGGTTCTCAACCTGTGGGTCGCGACCCCTTTGGTGGTCGAACTACCCTTTTACAGGGGTCGCCTAAGACCATCCTGCATATCAGATATTTACATTATGATTCATAACAGTAGCAACATTACAGTTATGAAGTAGCAACGAAAATAATTTATGGTTGGGTCACAACATGAGAAACTGTATTTAAAGGGCCAGAAGGTTGAGAACCACTATTATAGAGGCACATACTGAAATCTTTGTAGATGAAATTAAATAATGTTTGGATGGGCTTTGAAATAATATGATGGGGGAAGTGGGAACAGGTCTAGATCCTATAAGATTGTTTGAATTGATATTTGTAAAATCTGGGTGACGAGAACATGGGGGTTTGTTATGCTTTTTGTCTACTTTTGCACATGTCTGAAGTTTTCCATAACACAAAGAAAAAAAGACCTCTGTATCTTCGGGCAACTTTGTAGAAAGAGTTCCAACAACTCACAATTAATACAGTTCACCACGTACATTTCATTTTGCATAATGTCCAGACTGAGGCCTCTAGCATAAGGAAGCTTCTGGGTCTGAAGAACATAGCACATATTGTGGGGTGGATTTTCAATTTCACATCAATGCATATTGGCCTGAATCCTGTTCTCTTTTAGGCAGAATGCTTGCAAGTGATCATTCAGGTTATTCTATTTGTGTGTATGTGTCTAATACTCATTTTTATGCCATTGAAATAGGATTCTATAAAATGTTATAAACTGCCCCAACTTTTTAGAGACCATTCTTGGTCCTGACTATTCCAGACAAAAAGTGAATGGATAAAATGAAGTTTGGTAGAACTTCTCTCCACATAACTAAAATTAGTTGAATTCCTACTGGGTATCAGGTGCTAAGCTGAGTATTTTATATGAAGACTTGAATGAAGACTGAAAGGACTCACAGAGGTCCTGATAAGATTCACAGAAAGAAGCCTAGACTTCGCTCGGGGCTTTTGTATTACAAAGCTAAAGAAAAGATTCTCAAAAGTCCAGGCTCAAAACAAGCTACCCAGAAACAAAAATCAGGCTGGTCCCAGAGTTCTCCCTACAGAACTAATGGCCAGAAGACAATGGCAGTCCACAGTTTTAAAGGTTAGTAGGAGAGAATGCTGAAACTTAAGGATTGTCTTAATTTATGAAGAAAATATGAAAATTCTGCAATATGGATGTTGTAAACAACTTGAAAAATTATTTAAAGTTTTACTCCAGGTAACTGAAGAATAAAGGACTTGGGATTGAGAGAGCCACGATATAAAGATTTATAAATACCTTTTAATACTGTTTAGAGTCCAGAATCAGAAATCTAATTGTATTAGATATTTTCAAATGGATTTGTAATCCAGGGGAGAAATTAGGGTCTATAAAGTTTCCATTAGTTGTTATGGTTGGCTTTTGATATTTTTTAAGTATCAGGAAATACGTTTTTTTTGGATAATATTATTTACCTCAGTGTTCACATAGAATATCCTGCTACTTAAACCACAATAAAAACAATGTTATTTCCACTCCAAAACAGGATTACAGTATTTAAATGACAGTGACATTGTATTTGCAGAATGACTAAACCCAGGAAATGTTATTTTTCCCCTTCACTGAAACTGATTTTTTTATTCAGCAATATAATAGCATCTCATGACAAGAAACTTGAGTAATAATTTTATGCTCCTTAGAATTCATTTTGAATGACCTGAGTGTATAGGGTTCTTTTTGTAATTATGAAAAATGAATAAACTACCAGTGGTAGATATAATCTGTGATTAAGACTCTCATTGTAACATCTTCCAACTAGGACTTGCGAATGACTCTTCTTGGGTTAATTGTACTTAAAATCAGAATATGTAATATAAGCTTAGCTGTGTTAAATTATGCACAGAAAAAGAACTTTAAAGAAATAAAATAGTAAATGAGGATATCTTTGGGTGGTGAGATTCTGGGTGATTTTAATTATCTTCATGTGTTTGTATATTTAAACACTTTTCTACAATAATAAATTATATTTTACAGTCAGAAAAATAGGTGTTTTGAAAATCAACATATATATATTACATGATACAAATTATGCAAATATTACATATGAGAAAAGAGTAAGAGAGGTACACTATGATATTAAATGGACAGTCTGCAAGAAAAATAACATTGGGGATTTTATGCTCCCTTTTAAGTTGGTCACCAAACACCTTACCCATGGGGCTATGATGCAGGAATCAAAGGGTGCTTCACATAGTTGTAAAGACAAAATAGGCCATACTTTACTTTGTATATGAAGATGCGTTAGATGAGCAGTCTATAGCCTACATATGTCACTTTCCTCCATATCACCTCTACAAGGCAAGTCTTCTCCAGGAGCAATATGCTATACCATATAGCAGTGGTTCTCAACCTTCTGGCCCTTTAAATACAGTTCCTCATGTTGTGACCCAACCATAAAATTATTTTCGTTGCTACTTCATAACTGTAATGTTGCTACTGTTATGAATCATCATGTAAATATCTGATATGCAGGATGGTCTTAGGCGACCCCTGTGAAAGGGTCGTTCGACCACCAAAGGGGTTGCGACCAATAGGTTGAGAACCGCTGCCATATAGCCTAGGTGTGTTGTAACTTATAGCATCTAGGTTTGTGTAAACACACTCTATGATGTTTGCACAATGAAAAAATCACCTAACAGCACATTTCTCAGAACATATCCCTGTCATCCAGTGATGCACGACTGTACTTCACGAGGTTATTTTACATTTTACCGAACCCACCAGGCTTGAAAAAAAATCAAATAGCTCATCTCTAGATTCTAGTGTTTAGAAAATAAGAGACAGGACAATGATGAAGAAAATGATCTTATTGGCACAGCAGTGGTGTGGGGTGGCACTAATCATCACTTCATTTGCAGTGGGCAGGCATCCAAGGGTATTCTGGGCAAGTCTTATTTTCCAAAGTACGTTCTAGTTTTATGAACTAGTAAACATTTTTTTGAGTTATATTTGAGATTGGACTCTGGCATTGAGTTTTCAAAAGATATGACAGCACATAAGGTGACATATTAGCTGGGGTTTGAGGCTCTCTTTGATGTGCAAGTGATCAAATTTACCATTTCCACTAGATGGCATTAGAAACTCCTGAAGCCAGGAACTAATTGCGAGTCACCTTTGTTAGGCTGTACATGACACCTGTATGTCTTAAAGGTAATTGGCAATCGACTCTCTGGTGTGTTTTAACTCTGATGGCAGGTCCACGGTTAAAACATTGCTGTCCGATCTCCCCCTCAGTATAAATAGCTCCTGGGATTATCAGAATGTCCTTCCACGTCTCTTATTCCAAGCAAGTGTTTTGAAAGCAACATGTACCCTCGCCCCACCGTAAATCAAAACCAAGTAACACTACCTCTCCCTATCCCAGCTGGGCAATCAGTTTAGAACAAACATATTAGGTGGAAAGGATAAACCAAAACTTATTTTTCCCAGCATGCACGCAGAGACATTTTTTGTTTGTTTCTTTTGAATGGGATGCTGTGTTTCTAACACGAGGGGCCAAAAACATTGGTTTGAAGATTTATCAGCGTCTTCTAATGGTTGTTACAGGGAAACCGTGTAGGTTTTTAAATTATAAATGAAAATGTACAGTGTCTGCAGTGAGTACACATTGCATTATTTCTGGCTAGGCTTTGCTTCTTTACATGCTCTGTCTAGCTAAACCTAGAAATAGTAGGTGTGTGTGTGTGTGTGTGTGTGTGTGTGTGTGTGTGTATCTTTTTCTTTTCTCTCAGTGGTGTGTCTCTGTGGCTGCCACCGGTACTGCCTACTTCCTAGCCTGGCTTTCATCATTTCTTCCTGTTGATTGGTGTCACCTCGCATGCTTAGGATGTCTGCCTGCCTGTTCAGAGTGTGAACACATTCCTCAGAATGCTGATCTGCTCGTTTCACACCAGTGTCAAAACGACTTATTAAATTCAGCACCTCCTGATGCTCAGTGGCTGATGTGTTGCCGTCCAAACAGTAAATGACAATAAGCATATGCAGCTGGTGGGCCTCGCAAACTCATCTAATTTGATAAAAATGTCACCGCAACATGCTTTAAATCGCTGTCCTTTTCATCATTGCTAATTGCTAGCTACGGACCTTTTTTCCCGATGCTTAATACAAGTGTTAGAATACGGCTCCTTCCAGCCTGATTAAGAATTAAAAAAAAAAAAAAAGTAGGATTCCTTTTCGGGCGGCAGCATTATTTCATCAAGAGATGGATTTTGCTCTTAATTAGCCAACATGCCACTAGGGAAGCTTCAGAGTCATGGGTGTGAAACAGCCTCGAGCAGGAGATCAATCTGAAGGAAAAAAATGGTGGCTGGGGAGTAATTGGCAGCTCTGGTGCATGTGGGCTGGTTCTAACAGTGACAATATGTTCCAGTGGAATATCACAAGCCTCTCTCCCCACTTCCAACTTGGCACATTTCAAGTTCAACAAAAGCTGAACGATCTATCCCATGGTTATTTGTCTATTGTTTGGTCTTTTTTTTTCTTTTCTTGCTGCTTCATTGAGGTTTTCTTGTGTGTTGGGTTGACAACCTGGACATTTCCCCCGAACAGATGAGGGGATAAAGAACAAATACGAATTCTAAAAATAATAATCCGTCAGTAGCTTGGTGCTTACAAACAGATCTGGAACTGATCCATACACAGGAAAACAGATAAATCTGCACTAATTTGCTAAACCCAAATGCTGATTTAACACACACACACACACACACACACACACACACACACTGACACACACACACACACACACACACACTGACACACACACACACACACACACACACACACACACACTGACACACACACACACACACACACACACACTGACACACACACACACACACACACACACTGACACACACACACACACACACACACACACACACACACACACACACACACACACTGACACACACACACACACACACACACACACACTGACACACACACACACACACACACACACTGACACACACACACACACACACACACACACACTGACACACACACACACACACACACACACACACACTGACTCAAACTTTTTTTGAAGGATGTTTACCAGGTTGAATAAAAACTGACTCCGCTGTTTGATTGTATAGTAAAAAAAATTGCAGCATAAATTTATTTCCAGATAGTTGGTATTTAATCTGGTTTAAATTCCTTAAAAAAAAAAAAGCCTTGTGTGTGCAGCTTGACTCCTAGAGCAAGGGAACTGACAGCCACTCAGGCCACCAGACCATCTGCCCCCACCGATAGCTCCTCTCTGCCGGAGGCTTTATCTAGGATCTGCTTGTACAAAATGGACTGAGCAAAGAAAGGGAATCTTCCTTTCCTCCTGATATCCCTGCATCTTAGAGATTGGTAGCCTTTCTCCTTCCCTTCACTAAATACAGGACATTGGTCCTGTACTATTTCCTATTTTATTTGTGCAGTTGAACATATTTCTTAAAGTTGTTCATGGAAGAAAACGTCCCAGCCGTTTTGGTATAAATTCCACGGATCTCCTCAGTCATCTGCCTCTAGTTTTCTGCTTTGATTGCCCAGTCTAAAGAAGAGTTAGTTGAATATATGAGTCACCAACTTTGAAATAAAATTTTGCTCTGATTCCTACTCCACATCCCAAGCTAAGAGGTCCATTTCCGTCACCAGACAGTCTCAGGCTGCGAGAGGTTGCTTCATTTCTCTTCTCTTTGTGTGCAGGGGCCAACTGCACCTCTGGTGTGTCCAAAAGGAAAATGTCTTTGTAGGGAGGCTCACAGAGGCTCTCTGTTTAGAGGGGGCAAAGCCGAGGAGCAAAGCTGAACTCTCCCAGATCAATCAGTCCACGAGGGCAGCTCCAAGCGACAGGGACCAAAGGCTCCGTGTCCTGATTAACATGAGGGGGGTGCCATCAACCATACCACAGTCCCCAGAAACTGATTTTGGGTGCTGGTGTGGATGCATGTCCCACACTTGGCTGGTACATGCCAGAAGGCAAGGCTGGTGCCCTGCTGGTTGACATGTTGGGGCACAGGGAACCCATTCAGGTGTTCAACCCATCACAGATTGTCCCCGGTCCCAGCTGCAACTCCACTTCACATATCAGTGCCGTACACCGTCCATTTCCAAATGGGTTTAGGGCCAAGCTTTGAAATGTTCAGCTCTATAAAGGAAATCATACTTGTCCTGAATTAGAACTCTGGGTCCTCCAGGTTTTGGCCTCATTGTAACACCAGCTCTCATGTACGGACTGCCAGAGACTCTTCTAGAATTACTATATTCCCTGAAACAAGCCAGAAGGTCGTTTTTATTGGCAACATAAAATACAAGTGTTTTTTTTCTCATGTATAAGCAATATAGAAATATAGTCTCTTCTGAAATATTTAAGTAATAAGGTCCCCATGTGTTCACATTGTTCCAGTCCCGGCCTGCCCCCGAGGTCTCCTTCATGCCTTTGCCTATACTGTTCTGTGCTCTCACACATGTGTCCACGGGCCATGGACATCACCCAGTGTTGTTTTGGTGGCTTCTATTTTCCCTACGTGTACCGTCCCGCAGCTTGCTTCGTTAATGGAATGGCGTGTCTGAGAGCTAGCCAGCTTGTTGTGGAAGACGTGAGTTACTCTTTTGAAGGGTGCCAAGGGCTTCCATAACATAAAAAGAGCAAGTTTGTTTAGCAGTTTCTCTTCTTTGTATAGATGAGAAAAGGGAGGCCCAGGCAAGTTAAGTGACTTCTCCAAGGTTGCCCCGTGACTAAGCGCTGGCACATGGGAGAGAACCCAGGCTGGGCTGATCCTCCAACACAGTGTGGACCTTTCTGTATGACCCGGGTCCCCTGACATGCTGCCTTCTGTCTTTCCTCTGTCTGCTCTCACACCCGCTTTCCTCTGGAAGCTACGTTGGGCTCTATGTTTCTGATATGAGTGTCCTAATTTGTGGGGCCGGATTTATGCTAACCTAGAAAGTACTCCAGGATGAACAAATATTTTGAAAAACATTTCACACAGTTGCAAAGTGTTGTTTGGCTTTTTAATATTTCATTTGTCAACCAAACAGTTTTGTAAACCGGTAGGCGATCCTAATCCTACCTGTCTTTTAAAGACTTTTCTCCAGCAGGTTTATTTCCCATGTTCAACAGGAGAGCCTGTGGGAGGGATGTAGGAAGCACTGTCTGGGGGTGATGTTGCCCTCGCAGACACGAGTGTGGAGATCGCAGTGCTTCCTAAACAAATGTTTGTGGTGGGTTTGTGTGTCAACAGGAGTGTCTGTCTTTTTAAAAACAATATATATATTTTTTATTGTTGACACTATTTGAAATGGCTGCAACATCAGAATGGGAGGATAGGCTCAGAAACTCAGTTGCTTTATAAATAAAAGAGCCTTTATCCTTCCCCAAAGACTTTCATAGTATTTGAGACTCAGTGGCAAATCCTAAAGAGGTTCCATTCATATATATATTTCAGAGAGGAAGAAAGAGGGAAAAAGAGGCAGAAACGACGAGAGAGAATCATTGATTGGCTGCTTCCTGACCGGCCCCCTCTGGGGATCAAGCCTGCAACCCGGACCGGGAATCTAACTGTGACCTCCTGGTTCATAGGTTGACGCTCAACCACTGAGCCATGCCGGCCAGGCAAGAGGTCCCAGTCTTGATAATGGCCCTCGTAAGGCAGCAGTTTGAGAAGGTGTCAGCAAAGACTGGGTGAACCATCGCCCCCACCTCCCAAATAATTGCTAAGAAAGGTTTTGTTTGTCAATTTTGTTTACCCATGAAATGAACCAATTTTTGCATCTCCGTACCAAGATTTGGAACTTCACATAGATGTATTTGAACATAAAATTTTAAAGCCATTGTTGCCCTGGCTACGTGCTACGCACACCCGCCTCCCCGCCCCCCATCGGCCACCTGGTTAGTTTTCTGAGAGTTTCTGCGGGAAAGGTTTACAATGGCTGGTTTCTGGTTTGATGTCATATCGATAAATTATGGTGCTTTAAACAGATGTGATCTCCCAGCGTGGAATCCTTTAGGGTAAAGCTCGTGAAAAGGTTTCTTCCCCCCTCAGCTTCATTGTAGTTTTGTTGTTTGGAGGTTTTATGTTGTTCATTTAGTTCTCTGGCTATTGGGGTTTTATAGTCGTATTTCCTTTGTTTAATATAATTTCCTTTTTCTCCTTTAGCTATTTTTGTTAGGGTGCCCAGAGGCTTCGGTTATGAGTGGCTGTAAAGTAAAATATATTATGATTATTACAATGATAAAGTATAAGCTTTTAAGAGTCTGCTTATATTGACCCATATATTCTCTTTCTCTCTCTCTCCAAGATACACACAGAGGCACATTCGAAGCTCGATAGGAAACGGTGGCCAACGTAAAAGCAGAAGTTAAGAAGAGCAAACCCGGATGTGCAGTGAGAGAGCTTCAAGCTGGACCGGCTCACAGCAGAAGGGAGCCTGGAAATCTTGCATTCCACTGCCTCTTCTCTCCTCTGTGCAGTGGCAAATGCCAACCCCTAGGTTTGAACTTGGTCATTGATGTTTCCCCCCCCAATCTTTTCCTAGCGACCTAACTCCATGGAGTCTTAGTTTTCTCATCTGTGAATTGGGAGACAATGTGTTCCTCATGCTGCGGTTGTTGTGGGGACTGAATGAGATACTATGTATGGAAGCACCAAGCACGGTTCCAGGCAGATAGCAGGTGCTCAGTGAATGTGAACTAGTGTGAATATGACCTTCCCTTCCTGCCTCTGGTCCCTTCAGGGTGCCTGGTCTCTGGTGGCTGGTCTCTTGTCCTCCATACTTAGGTTTCCTGTGCTACCGGCTCCCTTCTGTCACAGATCCCAGGCTCCATTCCAACAAAACCTTGCTTCTGCTAGTTATGCTTGAAAAGGGGCTGATCGCCCTGGCCAGTATTTCCCACTGGTTAGAGCAGCAGTCCATACATGGAAGGGTCGCTGGTTCGATTTCCAGTCCTAGATTGCAGGATTTATCACCAGCCCAGGTCAGGGAACATGTGGGAGGCAACCAATTGATGTGTCTCTGTCGTATTGATGTTTCTCTCTGCCTCTCTGTTACTCTGTCTCTCTCTCCTCCCCCTCCCCCCCCCTCTCTCCCTCTCTCCCTTCCACTCTCTCTAAAAATAAATGGAAAAAATATCCTCAGGTGAGAATTAACAAAAAAGAGGGGTGCTGATGACCACTCGAGTAGGAAATGATAATAACTTATGCATCCCTCTAGTGTTTGCAATATTACAGGCTTTGCTTTTATTTTATTTGGCACTAGAAAGGCATTGACAATAAAAGGCAACTCTCTCTAATGGTGGAATATATCCTTTAAAAAAAATGGAGGGGAAGGAGGCTTTTTATCTTAAAACCTTTCAAATCATGCCTAATAGGTAGTTGCTGAGTCTCTGTGCTCACATTGATTTCTTCCCTTGCTGGGTGGAATAGTGTCCCCCCAAATTCATGTCTACCTGGGACCCATGAATGTGACCTTATTTAGAAATAGATATACGCAAGTTAAGGTGTCATACCAGAGTAGGGTGAGCCTCAAGTCCAATGTGACTGGAGCCTTTATATGAAGAGGGACATTTGGACACAGAGGGAGAGACACACAGGGGATCAGGCCATGTGAAGACAGGCAGATTGGAGTGAGTCATGTGTCCATAAGTCAAGGAGCAGCAAGGATTGCTGACAACCAGCAGAAGAGGCAAGGGAGGATTCTTCCTCAGAGCCTGCGGAAGGAATGTGGTGCTGCCGGCACCTTGCCTTTGGACATCTAGCCTCCAGAACTGGGAGAGAATAACCTTTTGTTGGTTTTAGCCACCCAGTCGGTGGTGCTTTGCTACAGCAGCCCCAGGAAGCTAATACGCTGATGGAGCAGGATGCTTGCTGTATGCTTGGCACCAGCCCAGGGGGCCCAGCAGGAAGGAGGGCTTGCAGGGAGACCTCAGTGGCAGGCGGGCGAAGCTCACTCCTGCAGTGCTTGGGGAGCCACGCACCAGGTGTGCGCTCTGCTCCTGGAGGAAGGGCGCGTGGGACGGCAGTACCTTATGTGTTTCTGAGTAACTGCCTGTGTTCAGTGAGAGTGTGCTTCCCTTCATGAGAGGAATGCACTCCCAAAATATCCCAGGTAAGCTAAAATTCTCTTGAACTTCTCTAGGAGAAAGTGAAGTTTGAAGGATCATTGACATTTCAAGAAACGGTAAAGCTTGAAAAAAAAATCCACTCTCCTTTCCCAACCAGGGCATCTAAAATATGATTTTGTAAGTCCCCATGTTGCTACTCGTGAAAGTTAGAACTTTCTGAAATGCACTTTACAGCCCAAGAAGGTTTGGGAGAGTGGAGGGAAACCGACTTGCTCTTTTTTTCCTATCGGGGGAAAGCCTACAGCTCTGCTAATTTAAGAATTGGAGAATGATGTCTTTAGAGTGACACTTGATAATTTATTTATGAATGTTAAGGAATAGACATGAGCAAGAAGTGGCTACTGTGTGTCACAATAGAGGAGGCCCTTTGCCGGGGCTGACCGGCAGACCCTGAGCGACAGAGGAATGTTTCTGTGAAAGAGAGGGCCTGAGAAACCAAACAGCCCCGTTCGCCTGCCTCCTTAGGCTCTTAGTGTAACAACAGCTTGAACTAAAACGAACTACCAGGGACTATCAACAGGGTAAGTATCCTTGAGAAGACATATGCTTCTGCAGTGTCCTTTAAGCAAGGACGTCTGAAGACTAAGCATAAAGACTCCAGTAAAGACCTGGGGCTCAGACTTGTTTGGAAAAGTCAAAGAAGTGGGGGCCGCTTTCGGCTAACTCCTGTCCCATGCCCCCCCAAAGCCCTTACTCGATCATTTGAAACAACAGAGAAAAATAGTGTTGGTGAGCCATCCATTCAACAAACAGTGCATGCTATGTGGTAGACACTCTGTTGGGCACTTGGGGAGAGATACCAATAATCTTCACCCTTGCCATCAATGACATTAGGGTAGGGGATACACAGGCTTGTAAATATGCAATAATGGCAATAATGAACATTTCTGAATGCCCCCCAAATGCCAGGTCCTATGCCAATGGTTTATATGCAGGACAGCATCATTTATTCCCTCACAACCCTATGAGGTAGGTCCCATTTTACAGATGAGGAAACTGAGGCTGGAAGAGGCCGGGTCATTTTCTTAGTGTCATTCAACAGTAAGTGGCCAAGCTGACATTCAAACTGGTCCGGGGCCCCGAAGGCTCCACTCTTCATCACTGAAGGTGCTTGAGATGCAGCGGTTGCACGGGCTCAAGAGCCAGACTCCCTGGGTTTGAATGGCATACCCTCCCACGGCTAATTGTGCCTGACGGAAGCTAATGGTAATACCTGTCTCAATAGGATTGTTGTGAGAATGAAATGGTCTGATGCAGGCACACGGTTTAACACAGCGCCCAACGCGACCAGGGCAGTCATGAACTATAAGCTTTTGTTGCTACACGCTGGTGGGGGCTACTCTAGGGGCGTGGCTCTGCTCCTCCTGCATGTGCTTTGGTCCTGGTCCAGGCACGGATCTTCTTTGAGGTCAAAGGGAGACTTGTGTGTGAGAGAAGCTTTGGACCTGTGGGTGGTAAGAGATGGGGAGGAACAAAAATCAGGAGATTAATTTTCATAAAGTCCCATTTTAAAGTGATAGTTAATGGTTTCAGTCCATTTAAATGTATTCCACCATAATATTGGCTATATAGGCCATCATCGAAGGGGTGGGATTGGAAGTGTGCTAGAAAGTTCCTTTGGGCAACAGAATCTCCAGCCTAAGTAGGTTAGTGAATTAAGGGCTTTTTAAAAATATAAGTGCTATTTGGGAGTGTTAAAATAGTAGCTTCCAAACATTGGGAAAGCTTTACCTTAAATCATTTTAACACATGGGTACTAGCAGAAAGCTGGTTCTGAGAAAATGGCAGGTAAATTTACAGAACAGGTTAACTGATGGGGATTGGTAACTGGTACCTAAAGCTACCTAGTCGTGGTGCAGAGGCCTGAACTTGAATCTAGTGCTTGGCTAACTCTTATGGAACCTTTAAACTTTGACTTAAATGTCACCTCCTTTTTAGGAAGCTCTCTCGATCCCCTAGAACAGCGATTTTCAACAAGTGTGCGACAAACACTAGTGTGTAGCAAGAATTTTTAAAACACTGAGGGGCACTGATCTCTTTTCCCTTAGATTGTCAATTAAAAACATGACAATAGTCAACACAACAATAGCTGTCCGATAACAGATGAATAAATCAAAATTATACCCATTTTTTTTTGTCAGATTGGCAAGAAGCATATTTTTGGTAAGCTGCATAATTTTAGTAATTAGTTTATGGGTGCCATGAAATGAAAAAGGTTGAAAATCGTTGCCCTAGAGTCGCTCATCTGCTCCCTTCCTCATTGGAAACACCTCGAGTGGAACATTCACCGTGTTTTGTTGGAGTGATCCTGTGAGGCATTCGCTCTCTTACTCCAGCCCCATCATATTTCTAACACCATGGAAGCAGTGCAGAGCGGGTACCCAAGTTGTAACTGAACTGGGTAGGTATTACTAGGTTAACAGAAAGCAGGGGGAATGGGTCCAGGAAGGGGGAACTCAAAGAATGCTGACGATAGTCCCTCATTTCATAACCTTGTATCAAGTAGACCTTGGCTCTACATATTTGAATTTAAATTCCATTGTATTGTCAATCTGGACCCCGTTGATAACATTCATTCTACCAATAAGAATTCTTTTTCCCCATCCTGGAAAGACCATAAACCTCAGGCGGTGTGCGTTACTGTATTGGAAGCAAAGCAAACACAGCTGGCCTGGGTTCAGGAGAGAGAAGGGGCATTGATCCAACTTTCCTAAGAAGAGGGAGAACTTAGGCAAGTCCCACGCTAAGGCAGAGAGCAATACCTTGGGGAGAACGTCTATTCAGTTAAGGCCAATGGCACTCGCCAGTATGTTCCGACTTTACTCTTCCAACATGGTGGTGCCATTGGTCTTGACAGGGGAGAGCTAAGGTCCGTCCGTTAACCTGATAGTACCTACTCAGTTCAGGTACAGGTTGGGGAATTTCACACACTCTCACATCAGCTGTATCTTCTGGGGACACCTTTACCGTCTGTGTTTGAGATGCTGAAAATGATTCTTCTAAATACCTTCTCAGCCAGCAATGGGATATTTCAAACTTGAGAAAAGAAGTTGAGGATAGAACATTACCTTTTTTTTTTTTTTTTAAAACATATTGCAAATCAGTGCAGACAGGCGATCAAGTTCTAGATTTTGTTTAAAATAGTCATTGTAGAACAGCCTCCTTGCTATGTATTGGCAGAAGGAGCCCTTTCCTTAATATAAGCCAAGGCATGGCCATAAACCAGGCCGACAGATATAATGTGTTTGGAATGTATTGTTATTTGTTCCTGGGAGGGCTTAGAGCACACAATTCACCATAAACAAATGAGCTCTAATGCTTGGATTACAAAGGGCTGTAAATTTAAACTTACTCAACTTATGTTTGTTAGGGCTTATTTCTCTTTGCAGATGGCTTCCCACTCTGGCTTGTTACTACTACCTGAGTCTTTGATGGAGATTAAAAAACCCTGACAAACCTGAATGACTTGATGCTTTGGAATCCCCAGAAGTTGAACCACTATAGGGGAGACCTGAGAGTGGCAGCAGGGCCCTGTGTCTCCAGGTCAGTCCTGCTGGTTGGCTAACAGCAGGTGAGTTGCTTGAGTTTTGGGGAAGGCAGAGCATGATGGTGTCAAGATTATGGACATGGAAGCAGATAGACTTGGGTTCAAATTCTACCACTTACTAGCAGAGGGACTTTAGTCCCCAAACAGTTTTCTTTATGTTCTCTTTTTGGATGAGTATTAATATTTTTACAAGTTTGAAAATTTAAAAAATATATGTGCTTCGAAATCGGTCTCTCCTTGGCCTTATTAATCTTTATTGCCTCTTTCCTGATCCCCATAGGCAGCCATTATTATTAGATTTTTATCGTTCTTTATGGTGTTTTTTTGTGAAAATGTAAGCAAATATGAATATATAATTATTTTCCTTCCTTTCTTACTCAAAAAGCATCATATTATAATATAATACATTATCTTGAACCTTGTTTTTTTTAATTCATAACTTCAAAACATAAAAGTCTTTTTTTTATAGTTGCATTGTCTTCCACGGCATGAATATACCATCATTTATTCAACCAGTACCCGATTGCATTGTTTCTAGTCTTTTGCTATTAAAAACACAGGTTTCCCTTGCTATCTGAAAGTAGAGTGTTCCTGTGAAATCTTTTATAAGCTGAAATGGAGTAAAGTGAGGAAGCAGTCACCTTAGGACACAGCTTACTAATGAATGCACACAATAGAGATGAAGATCAGATGCTCACAGACACAGCTCAAAGCTGTGGTGGTTTGATGCCGAGATGCTGAGGGTAGTTCCTGGTGCCACTATCGTTGCTCAGGGTGTGTTCTGCCTCTGTTAACAGCTCGCTGCAAAAATGCTGGATGCTATTTTTGCATTTTGCCTTTTTTCTTAAAAGTGACAATCTTCTTTGATTTCTTTTGGTTAGCAAAACAGGTACTAATATAGGCCTTTTGGAAAAGCAAAATGTCATAAAACGAACTTTCAAAGGGCGGGGCATACCTGTAATGCCACACTGACCCACCTGGTCTGTATGTCCCATGTGTGCTAGTAAGTCTGTAGGAATTCCTTTATTGGGGCAAAGGATAAATGCATCTATAATTTTAGTGGTGCTTGAACCAGAGGGCTCTAACTTCTTCAGGAATTTACTTTAACGGAATGGTGGTTAGAATGATGTTGTCTCACGTTAAAGTGCTTTGGGCTCTGTTCTATGTTTTGGGGGTAAAAATTACCTCTGTGTTTGGTGAAAATAATACCTAAGAGAGATTCTTCCTAGTGAATATGTTTTTAGCCATATTTCAGGTTATCTAATAGGAGCTGTGCTTCTGACATTTCTTTTGCCCTCCAGGGAGGATCTTGGCATTTACCCAGAGAAACATCCCAACCTGTCCACACAGCAGGGTGGGTAAAGAACCTAGAAATGTGTCAGTCACTGGAAGGCATCTCGGCCCCAGGAAAGCCAAGTATTTGTATGATGAGACATAGAGTGGATTTTGGCTTATGTCTTTCATCACTAGGCCAAGTCCCCTGTCAGATGAAAAGGTAGCAGCTGAGAGCATTAGCACAAACAATCGTCGACTTAAGCTCCCTATGAGAGCAGCAGACTCAGGAGAGGAGATCTGGCAGCCTGGGTGTGGGCTGAGGATAGCGGCAGTGATCCTCATCAGCATAGACCTACTGTGCTCAGAGTCCCCTTTCCCTTTGGCACTGGCCAAGATGCATCCTGACTGTGTGCCAACCCCAGGGAAGGATCGTCTAACAGACGCAGTACACAGTGGTCAGCCAAGCAGGGGCAAGCAAAGCCAGTAGGTGCCTGCAGGCCCCAGTGACAGGGTTATCTGGAAATTCCCTGACACATCTCCAATTGAGAAGAGCCCTTTAGAGAACAAAGACAAGCAAGGAGGAAAAAGACATGCCTAAAAGTATTCAAAGCTGCCCTGCTGGTGTGGCTCAGTTGGTTGAGTGTCATTCCATGCACCTAGAGGTTGCCAGTTCAATTCCTGGTCAGGGAATATGCCTGGCTGTGGGCTCAATCCCCAGTAGGAGGCATGCAGGAGGCAGTTGATTGCTATTTCTCTCATTGATGTTTCTCTCTCTCTCTCCCTCTCCCTTTCCCTCTCTCTAAAATCAATAAAAACATATTTGAAAAAAAGTATTCAAAGCTCGAGTCTAGCTTCCTGGTATCACTTACACATCAGACCGTGTATAGATTCCAGGCTGCCGAACTACTTTTGTTCAATAGTTGGGAACAAGGATTCGGGAAACATCCTGAAATTGTTGCTGAATTCAGGGCTGAGAACAACTTGGATTTCCCATCCCAAGGTGGAATCCTGTGCTGATTGTGCGGGCTTGGCTGCCTCCACGCAGGCGGTGCGGTGGCAGAAGCAGGCCAGCAGCAGTGGCCACACCTACGATGGGTCTCGCCTTCGCAGCAGGTGTCCCTGCCGAGGTGGGAAAATCTGAGATGCTCCTCAGCGGGTGCAAATATGTGGGAGAAAATTGAATAGAGCCCCCCCCCCCAAGCATGCTTCCTTCCCCGCTCTGCGTTTTGTTCTCATTTTCACATCTGTGTCCAGCTCTAGCCTTTATGTTGTTAAAAATGAAATTAGAGTTGCAAGGAAAAGGGGGAGCAGTTGTGGCCAAAGATGAGACTGAAAAAGGCGGCAATTGGTGGCAGCATCCGGTTTCCCAGCCGGAGTCAGAATCGCTCACATAAATAAGCAGAAAGTCCCCGGCATCTCTGGTGCCTGGCGGTCTGGTGAAGTAAAGCAGAGCTGCAGGGCCATTGTGTGTCCCTGAGCTTCCACCGCTGTGGTGCCGCAGCCCAGCCTCCGGGGACAGCCCAGCCTCCCTCCTCTGAACTCCTCCTCCCCAACTCTCTCCTTCCCTCACCATGTGAGTGGCCTTCCCCGATTCTGGAAAGAATTATGCCCTTTGAAGGAACAGTTTTTTTTAAAATATACTTTTATTGATTTCAGAAAGGAAGGAGAGGGAGAGAGAGATAGACACATCAATGATGAGAGAGAATCATTGATTGGCTGCCTCCTGCAGGCCCCATACTGGGGGTTGAGCCTGCAACCCAGGCATGTGCCCTGACCAGGAATCCAACCGTAACCTCCTGGCTCATAGGTCGGTTCTCAACCACTGAGCCACGCTGGCCGGGCACTTTTGTTTTTTTTAAAATATATTTTTATTGATTTCAGACAGGAAGGGAGAGGGAAAGAGAGATAGAAACATCCATGGTGAGAATCACTGATGGGCTGCTTCCTGCACGCCTCACATTGGGGATCGCGCCTGCAACCCAGGTATGTGCCCTGACCAGGAATCCAACAATGACCTCCTATTCATAGGTCAATGTTCAACCACTGAGCCACACCGGCAGGGTGGAGGAGCAGGTTTTAAAGCCCAAAGGTTTTTGGTGATGTGTGAAAGCACAAATAACCTGGCCTGGCCACTTGGTGGAGGCCGGTGTGGTTCAGAATAGTTGGCGGTGGGATTGGAGGTTGGAGGTTCTCCCGGTATCCTAGAAAAGTGAGGACCAGGGTGTACATGCAGGATTTCCCTCTCTAAGAGGTAAGCTCTGCGGGTGAGGTCCCGGCTGAAGCCCCTACAACTTCTGGTGAGGCCTTGAATCGGGGCAGCTTTTTTGGACAGAAGGTTGTCTGGCCCACTCGACTGGGCTCTGCCAAAAAGGCATGCGAGCGCTCGCTGTGGTGCTGATGTCAGGAAGTGATTACGACTGGAAACTTGAACTTGGAATATGTTCTCTTCAGGCCTGGGGTCCTTCTCACGTGCTTGCTGAGGAAAATGCACTTTTCCAGCTTCATGGGCGGCCTCACGGGGGAGTGGGAGGAAGGAGCCTGTCGCTGGAAGGTGTGAGTTGCAGACCCAGCTCAGTCGGTCACCACCCTGTGACTTGGGACAACTCACTCAGCATCTCAGGGCACACCAGCGCCTCCACCCTTTCCACCTCGAGAAATTCTATGTGATCAAGTGTGTTCTGAATTCGGTGTCATTCTTTCCCTGCAGCTTATGTAGACAGGAAGTGGAGTTGTGCTAAAAAGAAACCGGGAGAAGCCAAAACACACATCCACAAAACCCCTCAGCATCTCACCGCTGAGTTTCACTTGTCAGAAAGCACTGCTAAAGGGCAGCTTGATTTTCCTGGATGCGGCTTGTCTGCAAATGGCACTTGAACTAAAATATCCCCTTTCATCTCGGTGACAGAAATATGATTCAGTAATTCTTTGTGAAAATGTAGATGACACGCTGTCGTAGTTACAGCGAGTTAGGTTTAAGTGGCCAATGCCTACTGATAAAGACTTAATTAAAGACACAATAGCAGTGGGAGGTCATTATAGTAATTACAGTCCCGGCTTTATTGTTGGGGCCCAGTCCTGAATTGTAGCAGCACATTATCGCTGCGGAGTGTCTTGGTGTGACGAGACAGCGATCCAATTCAGTGTACTTCGACTTCCATCGACTGTGGGATTTGTGAATGCCCGGGCTCCACTTTGTCTTAGGCTAGCCTCTGTGCCTCCTTTAGAGGATGTGATAAAATAAATCAGTAACCTCATATGGGGCGCTCTGTTTCGTCTCTTCCTGGACATAGCAGACTGGCACCCATGGAAGGTGGCGGATGGGGAAGGTGCCCTGGAACCCCTTTATGGTAGCCCGTTCATAAGCCTTATGTTGGGGAGTTTCCAGACCTCAGAGGACAAAAAGTTGTGAGGCCAGCAACTTCCTCTTTGCCTGGGATGGGGCAACGGGTGGCACAGGGTGAGGGCCTGGAGTAGCCTGACTGGGGGGTGGTTGTGAGGTGTGTAGAGCGGTTGTCTCCTATTCCTGAGTGAGGAAGCTGTGTTCTCAGCACCTCCCGTGGGGCTCTGCCTCCAAGTCTCTCCAGGTTGATTCCATTGAGGGCGCTGCTCCAGGCCAGATCACAGGTGAGTGCCTTTGTGAATTAAGGACAAGCCTTTCCCTGACTTACAGGAAAGGAGCAGGGGCTTGGACCAGTTTCTCGCCATGTAGGTTGGAATATTGGTATCAAAGAACAGGAGCTACTAGCAGTTTGCCAATGTGGATCGGGATATTGTCAGCATTATTTAAGAGTTATTTCCAATTGAATACCATAATATTGGGAGGTTAAGCAGCCTTTTTGGAAAGTAGAACAGTGGTTGCCAGTGGCTGGGGAAGGGAAATGGGGAATTACTATTTAATGGGCACAGAGTTCCAGTGTGGAGAGATGAAAAAGTTCTGGAGAGGGATGGTGGTGATGGTTGCAGAACAATGTGTATGTACTTATGCCACTGGACTGTACAGTTAAAATGATTAAGATGGTACATTTTATGTTGTGTGTATTTCACCACAATTTTAGAAAATATCAGTCTTCTGCTTCCTAGAAGTCTGGGATACATAATTTGAGGGTTACTAGACATTTTAGTCACCAAGGAAAGTTTTATTCTTTTTCCTAAAGTCACCTATTTTTTCTGCCTCTTTACCCAGCTGTTGGCTTGCCTAATGAGTGTTTAATAGGCATTTCTGCCCCTGACCAGGACTAATGAGTTGGAGGGATCAAATAAGATGAGAACCATGGAATATGAATTTTCAGGAAATACAGCTTAAACTTTCTTCACCATCATCCTGTTGCTGAGCAGTTAATTCCTTTGGATACCTTTAAGGTGAACGGCACTATAGCCATAGGAGTCCTAGGGCACTAAGGCTCACATGAAATTAAATGGACCCTCACATGTCCTCCTCATATCCTGGATCCTGACATTCCTTTTTATTTTAGTTTCATATGTTTTCATTTCATTAAAAACAAAACAAGCTTAAACCCATACTCATAGAGCAGAATACATTTAGTTAAAGCTTTGAAAGTGTACAGAATTAAAGTTTGTATGTTTAATTCAAGGTTTAACATGAATATTATCTTGCAAGGTAATTTCTTTCCTCTAATACATAACGTATAGTGTGCATATTATTCTGGAAACAAATCACCTCCTAACTCTTCATCGGCAAAATACTCCTCCTCGAGTCTTAACTTGGTCTTTCTACTTGAGGGCTAAGTGGGATCCTGACATTCTTGAGCTTCTTGGCTGGTTCCTAACTTTGGTCGTTGGTTAAGACCTCAGTCGTTGGTGGCTCCGTTGAGCTCTTTGCCACTTCTAGCTTACTGGTTGGAACTAACTTTGGCTTTGCCTGATTGACACACCTGCTGCCTCCTGGACTAACTTTATATGTGGCTGCATCTCTTCTGGCATCTACCTCTGGCAAGCGTTTTACCAGGCTTGAGTTTTACCACATCTCACCAGCGCTCAGGGCTCTTAGTTTAAAATACCAACACTCTTCAAAGGAATGGCTTCTCTGCCTCGAACCCTCCAAAGGATTAAGTTCCAGAGGGAAAAGTATCGGACCCTTTGCTAAAAGATGGGACTAGGATGGTTGGTGGGGGAGAGAAATAGTCAATGATTATGGACTTCAACACCTCACCCTTAGCAATTGATAGAATGAGTGGGCAGATCAGCAAAGATATAGAAAAACTGAACAAACCATCAAACAACAGGATCTAATTACATTTATAGAATGCTTAACAATAGCAGGATATATATTCATTTCAAGTACCTATGCTACAGTCACCAAGATAGACTGTATCCTGGGTCATAAAACAAACTTTAACAAATTTAAAAGAATTGAAATTGTATAGTGTATATTCTCAGGCCATAATGGAATCAAACTAGAAACCAGTTCAACATCATATGAAAATATCAATTGAGGCCAAAAAAAAAAGCTTGACAAAATTTAACACATATTCATGATAAGAATTGCCAGTATACTAGGAATAAACAGGAACTCCCTCAAACTCCTAAAAAGCATGCAGCTACCATTGTATTTATTGGTGAAGTACGAGTGCCTTCCCTCTAAAATTAGGGACAAGGCAAGGATGTCTGCTCTCATTACTTTCATTCAATATAATACTTGGAAGTTTTAGCCACTGATAAGGTAAGACAAGAAATAAAAGGTAATCAGATTGGAAAAGAAGAGAGATGAAACTGTCTCTATTTGCAGACAACATGATGGTCTCCCTAGAAAATCCCAAGGAATCTACCAAAAAGCTTCCAGAACTAAGTGATTTTGATAAAGTGGAAAAATACAAAATCATTACACAAAAATCAATTGCATTTCTTTATACTGACAATGAGCCTAAATAAAAAATACAATGCCATTTTCAATTGCTGCAAAAATGAAGTTCTTAGGTATCAATTTAACAAAATGTGCAAAATCTGTATGTTGAAAATTATAAAATGCTGATGAAATAAATGAAAAAACTCTAAATATTTGCAGAGACATAATGTAAATGGGAAGACTCAACACAATAAAGATGTCAATTCTCTCTAAATTTATCTATAGGTTTAATGTAATTTTTACCAAAATCTCAGTTACATTTTTTATAGACATAGATAAGCGTGTGATAAAATTCATATGGAAAGGGAAAGCCGGAACAGATTTTAAAAAGAAGACTAAAGTGGGAGAAATTATTCTTCCTGAAGTTAAGGCTTATTGTACAGCTACAGTAATCAGAACAGTGTGGTTTAGGGGGAATAGATACACAGATCAATGGAACAGAATAGAGAACCCAGAAATAAATCTACACAAATTGCTCAATTAATTATTAACAAAGAAGCCAAAGCAATTCAATGGAGGAGCGATAGTCTTTTCAATAAATGGTGCCGGGACAGTTGGATATCTATAGACTAAGAAACTGGCCATTGATCTAAATCTCACACCTTATACATAAATTAACTCAAAATGGATCATGGACTAAACGTGAAACATAAAACTTCTGGGGAAAAAAAGGGGCAAATCTTTGTGATCTGATAGTAGGCCAAGAATTCCTAGACTTGGCCTCAAAAACATAATCCATCAAAGAAATAATTGGACCTTATCAAAATTAAAAATTGGCTTTGCGAAACACAGGAATAAAAAAGACAAATTACAGACTGGGAGAAAACATTTGTAAGTCACACATCTGATAAAGGACTTGTATTGAGAATATATAAAGTAGTCTCAGGACTCAACATTAAAAAAAACAAACAGAAAATGGGAAAACTACATGAGCAGACATTTCTGGAGGATATACAGATGACAAGCACCTGAAAAGTGCTCAACATCATTGAGCATTAGAGATGCAAATTAAAATCATGAGGCATCACTAACATCTTGCAGAATGGCTAAAACAAAGATAGCCGTGAACACCAAATGCTGGCAAGATGGTGGAGAAACTAGATCCCTCATAATTGTTGGCAGGAATGTAAGATTGTACAGCCACTCTAGAAAATTGTTTGGCAGTTCATAAAAACATTAAACATATAATCACCATAAAACCTTCTAATTGCCTTTATCCCAGAGAATTAGGATCTATGTTCACTCAGAGAAATAAAATCTATGTTCACTCAGAGAAATAAAAACTATGTTCACTCAGAAACTTGTACAGGAATGTGCATAGACACTTTAATAATAGTCCCAAACTGGGAACAAAACACAAATGTCCTTCAGTGGGTGAATGGTCAAACAAACGATGGTACATCAATACCATGGGATACAACTCAGCAATAAAAAGGAATGAACTATTGATATACACAACAACTTGGATGAACCTCAAGGAAATCATGCTGAATAAAAGAAAGCCAATTCCGAAAGGATACATACTGTACTATTCCATTTATAAAATATTTGGGAGATAAGTATAGAGATGGCGTGGTTGCCAGGGGTTAGAGATGTCGGTATGGGGGGTGGGTGGGGCTTGCTGTGGCTATAAAGGGATAGCACACAGGAGGCTTGTAGGGATGGAGTCTGTATCTTGATTGGGGTGGGGATACATGAAGCTGCAGATATAATAAAATTGCGTAGAGAAACACATATAACTGGTGATATCTGAATAAGCTCTATGGTTTAGTTATCTTGTTTTCTTTTTAAAGAAAAATATCGTTCTATTGTTTTTTTACAGGGAAGTTATATTTTTGGGGAGAAGCAAGGAGATGTATGAGAGAGATGGGAGGAAAGAAAGAGATTAACAAAAGCCACGCTATCCCTGCTCTATCATCTTACTTTTTTTTTTGCTTCTTTCCTTTGGTTCCTTCTTTTCTGACTGGGAAAAGGGAGGCTGAATTACCTGAGCTCTTAAAGACACCTTTAACTGCATTAAGTATTCGAGGGGCTATTTTATGGCAACACAATGGTCTGGTTTACTGCTAAGGAGCAGATAGATGCCCACTGCACGAAACTCAGGCAATAACTGAATTTGGAAGCGCGGTAAAGACAGATGATTTTGAATGAGCATAGTATTTAAAAATGGTTAATAATAGAAAGGGTGGAAATTGTTCACTATAAGCATAGGCTGGGAGGTTAATTTTCTGTTTTCTGATTGGCTATTGAGATATCTCCCACTCTAGCAATTCACTTTTAAATGCTAAGACAGTGGATTTAGAAATCCCCAACCTTATGATATATCTGAACTGTTAGTCTCTGAAAATAAGGTCAGAGAAAATATTGCGTGTTCATGTAACACACATTCCACCAGCAGCTGGGACATCCATCTGCTTGGAGCAAAAGATTTGAAAATAGAAGTTTGATCTCATCAACCTTTTTCATCCTGGTTTTATTGGAAACAGACTTGTTATTTATGATTAAGACACCAAAAAGTTATCTCAGAAAAAATGATGGGATTCTGGAAAATAAAATGTCCCTTAATGAGGAATGATAGGAAGAACTGTGGATATACAGAGAATTTGAAAGACCAAAGGCAGAAGATTGCAAATGTGAGTTTGACCTGGACGGTCATGTGGAGGCACACTTGTGCATCACAAATGAGCCTCCTGGTAGAATGAGTACAAAGTATGGAATGTTGAAGACTGGGAAAAGGGGTCTGGATGTGGAGGGGACTGGTGGATTTTTCAGAAGAGCTTTACTGAGATAAAATTCACATACCATACAATTCACCCATTTATAGAGTACACTCCATTTTATTCCCAGAGTTACGCAACCACCCTCACAGTGAATTTTAGCCACCCCCCCAAAAGAAACTCCATACCTACCCCTACCCCCAGCCAGGGCAGCCACTAATCAACTTTTTGTCCCTATAGATTTGCCTATTCTGGACATTTCACACAGGTGGAATCGTGTGGTGTCTGGCCTTTTGATATCGCTTCTTTTATTTAGCATAATGTTTTCAAGGTTCATCTATCTTGTAGCATGTATCAGTACTTCATTTCTTTTTATATTCCATTTAATATTTAATTCCACTTAATATTACGTTGTGTGAGTATACTGCATAGTGCTTATTCATTCATTAGTTGATGGACATTTGGGTTTGTTTCCACCTTTGGCTAGTATGAATAATAGTGCTCTAAACATTCATGTGCAAGTTTTTGTCAACACGTTTCTCTTGTGTAGATACCTAGAATTTGAATTCCTGGATCATATGGCAGTTATATGTTTAACCATTTGAGGAACTGACAGACTGTTTTAGAAAGTGCACCATTTCACAGTCCCTCCAACAGTGTACGAGTGTTCTGAATTTTCCACAGCCTTGCCAATGCTTGCTGTTGTCCATATTTTTTTATTTATAAGCATCCTAGCAGGTGTGAAGAGGTATCTCATTGTGATATTCATTTGCATTTTGTTAGTAATTAACGATGTTCAGCATCTTTTCATGTGTTTAGTGGCCTAGCTTTGGTGACATGTCTATTCAGATCCTTGCCATTTTTAACATGGGGTTGTTTCTTTTTATTATTGAGTTGTGAGTTCTTTATATATTCCAGATTTAATCCTTTAGCAGATGTATAATTTGCAGATACTTTCTCCCACTTGGTGAATTGTCTCTTCACTTTTTTGATTAGTCATACTATTTGATACACAAATGCTTTTACTTTTTATGAAGTCCAATTTATCTATTTTTTTCTTTTGATGTCACATCTAAGAAGCAAATCTGAGGTTATGAGGATTTATCCCTATGTTCCCCCCACCCCCCTAAGACTTTTAAGTTTTAGCATGAACATTGTGCTCTTTGGTTCACTTAGAGTCAATTTCTGTATATGGTATGAGGAAAGGGTTCAATTTCATTTTTTTGCATGTGACTAGTTATTCCAGCACCATTTATTGATCTCCAGAGGAATTTTAATGAGTTGCACATCCCACTTTTCAAGCCATAGTATTGGAAACCTTGATGATTGATTCCATTCATTTGATAAAGGAGGCAGAGCTGCTTGTGGGGTAAAAATGCCCTGTCTGCATAGGGAGTCTTCTAACCTATATGATGTTTCAGGTGGGGCAGAAAGGCAAGACTACTGAGGCAGCCACTGAGGTGAGCGGAAGTCTGGTTATGAATCAAGGCCCAGTCAGGCTCCTTGGAATGCTCCTGCTCTGGTGTGGAGATGCCGCCTGTGTATTGGATGGAGCCTGTGACCTGACGGCACAGTCTAGGGCAGCGGTTCTCAACCTGTGGGTTGCGACCCCTTTGGGGGTCGAATGACCCTTTCACAGGGGTCGCCTAAGACCATCGGAAAACACATATATAATTACATATTGTTTTTGTGATTAATCACTATGCTTTAATTATGTTCAATTTGTAACAATGAAAATACATCCTGCATATCAGATATTTACATTACGATTCATAACAGTAGCAAAATTACAGTTATGAAGTAGCAACGAAAATAATTTTATGGTTGGGGGTCACCACAACATGAGGAACTGTATGAAAGGGTCGTGGCATTAGGAAGGTTGAGAACCACTGGCCTAGGGCCTCAGCTCCAGGCTTCCTCAATGCAGCCACTTTAGACCCGTCTGAGGCTAGTAGGTGGAGGTAGGGGAGGCGGGAGGGTATAGATTTCAGAACTAGCATCTCTGAGACAGAGACACTTGATTTTCTCTGACATTTTCATGTTTCTTAGACTTTCCATATTTTCTTAAGTAATAAATTAGCCTCTTCTTACCTGATAAGGAACTGATATTTCTAGTCTAAGAGACCCCAGTGGGTATTTGAGGAAATAATGTGGAGCGAGTGGAAGGAGCATGGAGGCTGGGCCCTCACCCGGCCGCTGCCTTTAGTTGGCAGTGTGACTTGGACCAGATAGTGATGATAGTGACTCTATTAGTTCAGTAGGGCTGCCATAGTAAAGTACCACAGACCGGGTGGCTTACGCAATAGGAATGCATTCTCTTACATTTCTGGAGGCTGGAAGTTTACGATTAAGGTGCTGGTGTTGGTGTCCCCGATGCCTCCCTGGCTTGCAGATGGGTCCTCAGATGGCCCTTTCTCTGAGTGTGTGCTGCCTGCTGTCTTCTTCTCTTATAAGGACATCAGTCATATTGGATTAAGATCCACCTATATGACCTCATTCAGCCTTAAAATATAATTGTAATGTTTTATTTTTCAAAACATTTGCATGTGAACAATGAACCAAGTATAATGTTTTTGTTAAAATTTCCCCTAAAGTTAAAATATCTATATATAGAGAAAAACCAACTCCCATGTATCTATCACCTTGCCTCAAAAATTATCAACCCAAACAATCTGATTTCATTCTCATGGCATTAACCTGTAGTAGAATCAGAGAGCACATCATTTTACCTGTAAGTATTTTAAAAAATATTTTTCCAGTTTTATTGAGATATTATTGACATATAACATATGTAAATTTAAAGTGTACAGTGTGATGATTTGATACATATACATGTTGTGAAACCATTACACCATAAGATGTTAGTTAACACCTCATCCCATCACATAATTACCATTTCTTGAGAGAGTGATAACTTTTAAGATGTACTTTCTTAACAACTTCCAAGTGCATACAAGGTATTGTTATTTATAGTCACTATGCTGAACAGTAGATCCCCGGAACTTACTATCTTTTAGCTGGAAGTCTCTACACTTTGACGACCATCTCCCCATTTCTTCCATTCCCCAGACATTGGCAACCACTATTCCTCTCTGCATTTCTTTCAGTTTGGCTTTTTTAGCCCATCTTAGCAGCTGTATGGTACATAGGAGATGAGAAAGGTAACCTTGGTAAGAGGAGGACCAAATACTTAGCTTTAAATCCACAATTCCCTGGGTCATTAAAATAATGGCATTTCAGTTTTAACTTTCAGCTTGTTGCAAGATTACATTTCAGGAGGTGTCCCAGTTGCCTGCCAGTTACCACTTTTATGTCGTGGGCTTTCTAGCAGCTTTCCAGCACATGCTGGCATTTCAGATTCACTTGGTGCAATTAAAGAAATTACATGACTGCTAGTTTTTCTCTTTTATCCCCCCTTAGATAAATTGTAGAATTCAACTTGATTAAAACATTTATTAAGTGAGATTTAATAGATTCCAGTAATGCTCTGTGCGTGCGTGTACGTGTGCATGTGTGTGTGTGTGTGCGCGCACTCATTATCCATTTCTTCCATGTGTGCCAAGAATGGCCATGTGCATAGAGAATTGTTCACGGAACTTGCTTTATTCTGCAATTTACCAGCAATGTCAAATTAGGGGGTTTAATGGATTCCTACACAGACATTCCTAGTGTGGTTATATCAGCGGCAAGTTTCATTAAAAAGGGCTATTTTTCTCTACTGGGATTTCAGTAAAGAGACAATGTTTATTTTTTCAGTGGAAAATTGATTGTAACTAAGAGGATACTTGGCTTGGAAGTGGGGAATTATCATATCATATGATTAAATGAAAGCTTACCTTGTTATAAGGTAACTAGACATATCCCAGTAGAATTGAGACAATGTTTGATTAAGCCAGAATTTCCTACTTTATATTCAAGGAACAAATTAAAGAATAATTGAGATCCTTTTCAGATCTTTTATAAGCTGCACATATAAAGCTTCAGCTCCAGGTGGCAAAGCAATTAGCTGATGAATAAAATCAACCCCACTGTCATTCGTCAGATGTTTAAATTCTATAAACCAGATAAATTAATGTGTTCCTTAAGCCAAATAAACGGTCATGCTCTCCATGTTACCACTCAGTTCCCTGGGGGAAAGGTGGGAAGCACGTTCATAGAACGGCTAGGATCTACTTAATCAGAAAGGTTGAAATTAAGTTGCCCATTTGATTTCCTGAAATAAATGTCCATCTGGCACATAATCCATGCTCTAAGCAAAGTTGTTAGACATGATGGTTTGGCTTGTTTAGTAAACTCAGGATAGGGCTGGACTCAGCGTTGGACTCTCCCGGCTGAATGGTTACATATCTTTCCGCATTGAAGTTATTTATAAGCAACGGAAAGTGTTCTGGTTTCATTTATTCCTTGTTCCCAAAGGTTAATGCAGAGAACTAGAACCTCTGGTGCCTTTGTCCTTCCAGATTTCTTTCTCGAAGATGACTTTCCTGCATAAGCACAGCTTACCACCATGAATGCTGACACGATGAGCTTTTCTGATACTGACATCTGGACAAGGTAGACGTTAAACCCAGAGGACATAATTTTATCAGCTGGTAACTAACCTTTGCTGCTCAGTTCTCCTGTTCTGCCCTGTTCATTATAAACATTGCTTCCAGGGCTTGCTCACTGGTCTTCTTGCTCTTTCCCACCTGGTTTGCTTCGCATGGTGTTGATACCTTGGTCACTGTCCTGTAACCAGCACCATGGCAGTCACCTGGGGCCTTTTTGGAAATGCAAAATCTCAAGTCCCCAACCCTGCCCCTGACCTATTGAGTCATAACCTGCATTTTGTCAGATACATGTGACATTCGTGTGTGAGAAACGCTGTGTTAGAGGGCAGCACCTTTTCAAATATACCCAGGGTTGGAGTTATGAAGTGAAAGCATGCAGCCAATGCGAATATCTAGTTTGTTGATTTTCTAAACCTTAAAGCTTCTTTTCTTTTTCATATTTTATTCCCATTAGCCACTAGCACTTAAAAAAGGCTAATAAGAAAGAAGAGCTAGAACTCATTTATTATAATATTGATTATTGGAGTCCAGCATTCTTCAGAAACTGTAACAAAAATTGGCAATTATTTATAGAAATTGAATTTAGATCTTGCAGTCATTACCAAGAGGACTCAAGATGAATTTTCCCGTTGAACTGCCAGCTAGCTATCTATTAAGTACAAAATATTGGTCCCCATATGGTATAGAAGAGAGAGAACTGCATTGGATCCCGAGGCACCAACTTAGCTGATTAGGGGCAAGCAGTTTCCTTTGAGCTTGATTTCCTTCCCTGTAAAAGGAAAGATTTGGAAGCAGATGATTCCAGGGTCTCTGTAAGGTCTGAATGTTCATGATTTGATGTGACTGTGGAAGTTTGAGTAAAATGTTTTGAATATATTAACCCAGATTTAGTCCAATGGCTGGAAACCAAACCCACACAGAGGCTCTTTTGATGCTGTTTGAGCAGTAACATCCCTAGCATTCATTTTGTAGCAGTTGGGAAATTATCTAATTGCATGAGTTCCAGGGATCAAGAGGCCAATATTTGTGCATGATGTAGGGGTGTGTGTGTGTGTGTGTGTGTGTGTGTGTATACATTTGCAGCCATGTGCATATTCATGTTGCACAGGGACTGGAGGGAATGAAGCAGCAGCATAAATATGTTTTAATGTAAGAAAGAATATGAAACTCATGAATAGCAGAATGAAACAAAACTCAACACAATCTTTGCTGTAAAATGAAAATTTGGTATTTTCCTAACCCCTAGTGTGTTGTATACTGTTATTGTGTTTTTCTGTTTTGTTTTTTTTTTCTAAACCACAATATGTCTTCTCTCTCTCTTCCTTGCCCTACATGTTTTATTCTGGTTTTCATTTTTCATTTGGAGGCTTTCTTTGGGGTGTATGTGTGTGCTGGAGAGGTCGGGCTAATTATCTTTTGTTGCAAAGAGGCATGGCCTCAAGATTTGAAGAAGCTAAGAGACGTTGGTGGGTTAAAGAAAAGCCTTCTGTGTTCTCTTATATTCAGAGAGCAGTCCTGTCCCAAGGCTGCGTGGGGAAGAGATGGATGACCTGTGAGGCTCCCTCTCATCAGGGAATTGATTTGCTCACTGATTCCTTTGAAGTTCCCTTTCTTCCTTTCTCTTTCTTAACACAAAACTGGATTAATTGCCTACTATGTGCTCGAAACTAGAGACACAGAGAGAAATAAGATGCCATCCCAGCCCTTAAGGGCTCATATCTGGCAGAGGAACGCGTGGTCTGTAATTTCCATCTCCATTGATAGCTCTCACTCTGAATTTTATTGTAATGTGAGCATATAAGAAAAGTCATAATGGTTATTTGAGAGCAATTTCATTTTCTGGTTTCATAGTGTTTACTCATATTCCTGTAGGGATGGGTGTGTGTGTGTGTGTGTGTGTGTGTGTGTGTGTGTGTGTTGAAAGCTTTGAATAACAGCTTAAGTTATATTAATAAAGCAGATTTCTGGTCTCCAGCGGAAGGCAGATTCTCAATGCAAAGTACGATGTATTTGGGTAAGTGGGTTTATGTCCTAAATTGAATATGTTAAAATATATCCGGGGATCTTTAAGGGGACTCCCTTATTAGAAATCTTCTGGTTCTTAAAATTAGTCTTTGCCAGTTTCTCTGTGTTTTGATTCTGGAGAGACAGATTCTCTTTCTTCAAGTTTTACAGGCACAATTGAATGCAATATTGATATGATAGGTCTGAGCAGGGGTTCAGGACTCTGCATTTAAATAAGGCCTCCTAGGTGAGTCTGGTTTAGGTGGTCTGAAGCTGTGCTGAGGAACACTGGGATAGCATTTTTCCATTTGGATCTTATTGAGCCTATATACTACATGCCTTAAAAGTGTTTTGAAATTTGTTATGGAAAGACTGTTATGCAAAGTTATTAGTTTTATGATCTGACAATTGAATCGAAGACTCACGAGGCCATATTACATGATTCTCAAGAATTTAGGCTCCAGAGTCAGATTATCTGGGTTTTAATTCCTATCCTGTGGCTGCTGGCAGCAGGTCCTTGGGCAAGTCACTTAACCTTCACTAAGCTTCTGTCTCCTCGACTGTAATAATAATAATACCAACCTAATTAGGTTGTTGTGAGGATTAAATGAAGTTTACAATAAAAAGCTTAGCACAGGGCCTGGCACAGAGTAAGTGTTCAATAAATTTTGGCTGCCACTGATATTTGCTTGTAATAGCAAACAAAAATTATAGTAACTATGATTGCATACTTTTTTTCATTTTACTTTTTAAAAAAATCACAGTGCTATTTATATACAATATAATTCAACCATTTTAAATTTGAGGAATTCTGATAATTCTAAACAATTGTATACTCATTTCCATAATCAAGCTGTGGAATGACTTCCTCATCCTAAAATGTTTCTTATGCTTCTGTTTTTAAAAAAATTATCTTTATTGTTCAAAGTATTACAGATGTCTCCCATTGACCCTCTCCACCCCACTCCCACCCCCTCCCTCCACAGGCCTTTCCGGTACTATTTATTTATTTATTTTTGTTATATATTTTTGTTTTGTTAATCCTCACCAGAGGATATTTTTTTCCATTGCTTTTTCAGAAAGAATGGAAGGAAGGGAGGGAGGGAGAGAGAAACATTGATGTGAGAGTGTGAGAGAGACACATGGATTGGTTGCCTCCCACATACCTCCTGACCCAGAGTGGGGAGCAAACCAGCAATCCTTTAGTGTGCAAGCTGGTTCTCTAACCACTGAACTGCTGGTCAGGGCACACATTATTATTTTTATGTCACAGCTTTCCTGTTAGGTGACTGAGCACTTTGCAAGGAGTACCAAGTCAATCAGCATAGCATCTCCAAGAAATGGCCATGGATTTTTAAAAAAGAGTTAATTAATTAATTAATTACTAGTGGCCTGGTGCACGAATTTGTGCACATTGAAAGGAAATTAATTAGAAGAAATATTTTAATATTGCTATTTGCCTTTTCTCTATAATTGAAGTGTCAACCAAATTCATGATCAACAATGATAGATGGAAACACACGTGTGCAATTGGCGCCAGTGAGAGCTTCATATGTATTGCACATGCACGAGTCAACTTAGTCTTTTATAGATTTAGACTACACTTGTTTAATTAGACCTGCTTTCTGATTTAGCTAAACTTTTTCCAGCTTAGTGAAGCACCCCAACTTCTCTTTCAGGTAATTGTCAGCAACACAGCAGTAAATATCAACACGAAGCAGATTATTATTGTAGATCACGCAGGGAGAACAAAGGGTGAAATATTTAACTGCAGCAGTGTTTGACTATATTCTGCACAGTGAGAAAACCTGAAGTCATTTTCAAGGTCCGCCATTTCTTACTTCTTCTCAGTTGGGTCAAGTTTCTAAGGTTTCTAAATCTCCATTTTCTGGCTAATGAAAAGAAAATAGGATTTCACTGAATCTCCTATCTACCTATTCCAGGACTTCTGTGAGGATCAAGTGAGATGAGGCACAGGAAAACGCTTCACAGACATTTGGTTAAAGTGTAAATGTTTCTACCTGGCTATAAAGCAAGCTGTGTTCCTGGGCTGAAGAAACTGCAAGGAGGCTAGTCACTAGGGAGAGGAAGCCAGGCATTGCTATGTGACGTCATTACTCGGCACCTACAGCGACTATTTCTGGGCTGGCCATGGAGTCTTGGCAGTGTTGGCTGTGACTTGGTGGGCTGTAGCTCTGGGGTGGTGGAGGGACCTGTGTCCCAGTTGGGGGAAGCCGAGTGTTGCTTTGTTGGTGCCAGGTCCATGCTGCCGTTTCTCTGTAAATGGCCAGTGCATGTCACGGCAGCTCCTGCATTAAGGGTCTGCCCCCTGGTGGTCAGTGAATGTCATAGCAACTGACAGACGGACGGGTGGAGGGACACTTGGCATATTAGCCTTTTATATATACATAGATTATTTATTTTTAATATCCTCACCCGAGGATATGTTTTTATTGATTTTAGAGTGAGAGGAAGGGGGAGTGAGAAAGAGAAACATCAATGTGAAAGAGAAACATCGATCAGTTGCTTCCCGTATGAGCCCTGACCTGAAATTGAACCTGGCAACCTTTTGGTTTACAGGATGACACTCCAACTAACTGAGCCACTGGGCCAGGGCTGATCATGGATTCTTTAGTCACTTTACAGCAACCCCTTTGAATTGCTTATGCCATTTGTGTTAAATCAGACTGGTATGGCTTTGCCTCATTGGTTGGATGTGTAAGCCTCTTCCAACTCTGGCCACATAGACTGATTCACTGAGATGAGTACAGGGTGTATCTTCCTCTTTTAGGGAGTGCACACATTTTTTGATGCAACTGCCATTTACTTGATAAACTGAAACAGATATAATTTCTGTTGAAGAGGATTAACACAAAATTGGCAGTCATAAATTGGAGAGAATGGTTGGTGTGGTCTCAGGTCAATCACTGCAGGGAACAGAGGGATGAATGGTGGCACCTCCTCCAGAGACACTGAGCTTTTCCGCTTTGTTTAGACCTCCATATGCTGGTATACTTCTCCTGGAAGTGGGCACAGGCCTCATTTAAAGCAAAAGCTTGAGATTGGCCTGATGCAAGATGGCCTGTTTTCCAGTGCTTTGCAAAATGCCAGCATAGACTGGATTTTAGTTTTTCTTAATAATCAAAATGAAATATCAGAATCAGAAGAAATGATGAACAGACTTCTTGTTATTTCTCCTACAGTAATCTCTCCTATAGTCCTTAAATCACTGCCCATTGGAGTCACAAACTGTTGAACTCCCAGAGTTCTGATTTAAGTGGTCCTGTGTTTGACCTTGAGACTGCTAATTTGAAAAGCTCCTCAGGTGATTCTAATATTCAGCCAAGATTGCGAACCTTTGTGTACAGGACAATTCCACACGTTCTTATCTTTGGCTTTTTAATGTCTACATTCCTTTGATATGTCAAAATTCGTTTTTTCCAGGCACTTTCTGAATTTTTGAAAATAAAGAGATCTTCAAAATTACCTTGAACCAGTGATTCTCAACCAGGGCTGACTTTTGCTCCTCTTGGGACATTTGGCAATGTCTGAAGACATTTTTGATTGTCAAAACTGACTGGGCCAGAAGGGAGTGTGTGCTACTGATATCTAGTGAGTGGAGGCCAAGGATGCTGCTAACAAAGAAATATCCTGTCCAGGATGTCGACAGTGCCAACTCTGAGAAACCCCACCTTAGACTTACTCCTCTCATTTACCAATGGGAAAGCACGATCCAGAGGAGATAGCTTGGTTTGAGAAGGATTCATGCAAATTACTGGCAGAATAAAAATCGTAAGAATTGCGGCATTACAATGGGACCTTGCCCTTAGGGCCTCCCTCCCCCTTTAACGGGCTGGCCTGGGGAAATTTATCTTGTTTCCTTTTCTCAAATATCCCTAGGTAGTGATTGTTTCCTGTATTTTAGTATGTCAAATTTCTCAAATTAAAAAAAAAATTATCTTAGATAAATTGCTTAGGTTCAATAAGCATCTTTCTCTCTCTCTCTCTCTCTCTCTCTCTCTCTCTCTCTCTCTCTCTCTCTCTCTCTCAGCGTTATACCAACGTAGTGCTGGGCCTGTATTTTTTGCCGAACGGCAGCTCCGACTGGGAGTTACAGAAATCTGTGATTAACTTTTAAAATGACCAATTGAGGTAATCGTTACTGCAGACACCTGCTTTGGTGAGCAAAGCGTTTCTAGTTCAGGCGCCCGCAAAATGAAGTTACAAACAGCTTCTCCGTAGTGAGAAGGCTGGCAGAGTTCCCCAGGCCTCTTCCCAAGCAGCACGTGTGTCCGTGCGTGCGCGTGTGTCCGTGCGTGCGCGTGTGCCCGTGCGTGCGCGTGTGTCCGTGCGTGCGCGCGCGTGTGTGAGACCATGTGTGCGCGCGGGAGTGCGTATGTGCGTGGGTGCGGCTCACGCACGGGCACGCTGCTGAGGCGCAGCCTCAGCCTCAGCCTCAGCACCGAGCGAGTTCAGGAAGGTGACGCGGCTCCGGCCAGGAGCGCTCAGTCCGGCTCCCCTCACTCACCTCTCCCCCCGATGCCCTCCATCCTCACCTCAGCGAAAGCGATGGACTGTGCTTACCCTGGAAGGTAGGATTTGGAATTATGCATGTCATATGTATATGACATTTTTGTAATAAAAATCAAACCATGTGTTCAAATACTCTAACTTTAGGGTCACCTGGCAACTTGAATCACTCCGGCGCCATCCCCAGCGATGGCGGATGGGCTGCTTTGAGGTCCAGGAGTGGACGGCTTCGCTTCCCCGTTGACTCTTCTGTGCAGTTAGAGTTAAGAATGCTCGTGCAGGAGAGCAGTTCTCACACTTGTCTGCAGGTGGTAATCCCTGCGGAACTGATGCCTGGGGCACCTGCAGAGTCTCTGACTTCCTTGGTCTGGAGTACCCACCTGGGCTTTGGAGAATTAAGAGTTCCTTAGGCTCTAGGGGCCTAGGGCCTATAGGTGATTCAAGAATGGAAAGGGTTGGGTGGTATTTCTGAGGTTTTTTTTTTTTTTTTTTTTTTTTCGGAGGGAGGTGTCTTATTTTACCAAGAAGCTTCTGCCACTTGAGAATTAAGGAGGTGACATGGCTCTAAACTTTGAGCACAGATGACTGTAGTACTAGAAGCAACGGCCCATCATCCCCTTTGGGGTACAGTAACCGTCAGAGCTACAAGAGCACTAATTAGAAAGATAGCTTGTATTGTTCATTGCTGTGAAAAGGAAGAGCTTGAAGGAGACTTTGCTTCTCAAGACGGCTTTACCTCCCCCAACCACTGTAAATAGGTTCATAGGGAATAAGGAGCTGCCTGTGGGGTGCAGACAGTGCTGTGGGGATCAGTGCTGATCATTGTGTTTTTTGTGTGCAATTACTTTTGCCTTCTCTTTCCTTTTGCTTTTTTTCCCCTCCCCCTTTTGTAGGGTAGGGAGGGCCTCTTACACTTGTGTCTTAACAGACTCACACTATGATGATGCCCAGGTTAAACTCTTGACTTTCTTTCATCAGATCAGCCCTGCAGCTTTTTAGGTGTATTAAAAAAATGAAATGGCTGGCCCCTTTGCCACAACAGAGAGCCTTCCTGGAGTTGTAAGCCGCTGGGCTCTCCCGTGTGATAGAGGCTGGGAAGGGTCTGGGGCTAGGGCTCACAGAGATGGACGTGTAGGCCGGGAGGCAGGCCAGGGTGACTTTGAAGAGCATTCCAGCCGCAGCCATGTCTGGCTTCCTGCTTCTCCACAGAAGCCACTTGGGAGCAGTGTGGCCTTGCCTATGAGGGAAGCTCTGGGAACCTTCCCGGAACTGACCTGCACGCCGGGGAGCCTGGAGCCCCCAGCTGATGACAAGTGAAATATTTCACAGAATATAAATCTTTCAACTTGCAAATGTTCCTTGGTGAGAAATCAGACAGCAAGTAAGGAGTGGGCAGAATCCTTGCCCCAGTGAATGCAAGCAGAGGATGGAGCCTCCTGCCTTTGTGCTGTGATTCGACAGCGAGAAGTTTGTGGGAAAGAGGATTCTCGGCTTATCATGGGGCTGTTGACCATAATGGGCTCCTGAATGGAGGCACCGGTATCTCTCTTCATCTCACGGACAAAAGAAAAGAAACAACACACACACACAGTTATCTCTAGCTTGTGTAATCTTCCACTGTGTGACTGCTTCCAGGTTGTGAGCTCTGCTGACAAAAGTCGAACAGAGAAACGTATCAGTCAGGGCCTTTCAATCCTGCTTCCATAAGAAGCACGATGAACTTCCCAATCCCTTTATGTTTACTCTGGGTCTCTGAATTAGACTTTTATATTTTATTTTATTTTGCCATGGATGCACCTCATCTCCAAGGAGGTCACACGTGAAGTATTATTTTACAAAATTATTATGAAGTGTCTGCTAGAGTGTGATTAGCATTGTATTTCCATTTTTTGGGCTCTTTGTATAGTGCCATGCTTTCAGGAGTTATTTGGAAAACGAAAGAAGGAAGGATAGGGTGCTGGGGGTGGAAGTCTAGGGAGCATATGGGCAGAGGTGCAGGAAAGAGAGGAATGGAATAATTAGGAAGTTTCCCTCCAAATTGCCATGGTCACAGGGAGGCGGGAGTTGCTGTGTGAACCTTTTAACTTGGTTCGTTGGCTGGCAGTGGCTTATATCTTGGGTATTATCCCTTTTCAGGCACTATGCAGTGTTTGACACCATGTTATATAAGGGACTTGAGTACCTTCAGGGGTCCTGGAACCAATCCCCTGTAGATTTTGAGAGGCGAAGGGGTACCTGTATTACTCAATCATAGCATTTGCTCAATCCAATTGCACTCATCAACTCCATGCTGAGAATAAACCCAATTTTGGGAGGAGGAGTTGTCAATGGGAGAACAAACAGATCCCGCTGGCAGCTTTAGCCTAAGACCATGAGGAGGTAAGGACAGTCTAACTGC
The DNA here is from genome assembly GCF_014108235.1 of Myotis myotis. Classification (NCBI taxonomy): domain Eukaryota; kingdom Metazoa; phylum Chordata; class Mammalia; order Chiroptera; family Vespertilionidae; genus Myotis; species Myotis myotis. The sequence continues at coordinate 16,980,361 of NW_023416318.1, read as the reverse complement.
CAGCTGTACAGTTGTGCACCTGGAATGGATTCCAGAGGTTGTGAAATGCACTCAGAAGAGAGGGCACCCAGGCTCTGGAGATCTGGTGCTCACAGCCAGCCAGGACCAAGTACATGAGCCTGCCTGTCTCCCCCACCGTTCCTCCCTCTGAAGGTCAAAACTAGCCAGTTGTAACTGGGCCAAGTGAGATGGTTCCTTCCTGGCAGTCTTGGGAGCTTCTTACATCCCAGGCTAGAACAGGCTCCCCTTGCTCTGGGGTGATCTGGTGTCTCTCTTGTTTCTGGAATTCCGAGGGATCCTAGCCTCTTTGGGGCAAAATAGAGATTTTTGGTCATCCTCTAGCTGAATTTAGCGTAAATGTCAGCAGGCCATCACCACAGTTGTTTCTCGAATTGCATCCTCAGTGAAATATGGAAGCAAACAAATTTGGACTCTGTGACTTTGGCCAATAAAGGTTAAAAGTCAACTAGACACCAGACCTACAAGACAATGCTTCATCATAGAGGCAAGATGCAGGGCTGCCATGACAAAGCTTTAGGAGTGTGACAAAAACAGTGAAGCAAGAGCTGGTCCTGGAACATACAAATAGCCTATTCTCTAGTCTGACACAGGAAGTTCTTCAGGTAAACAGATGTGAACCATCAGGACTGGCACAATTACTTTGTACATAACTTGACATAGCAGCACTTATGGAGACCCCCTACTTGAGCATAGGGGCCTTTATTCTTGCCTGGCTGTGATAATGGATCCCAGAATAACCATATAGGGCACTGTGCTAAGTGCATTAGATATATGTTCTCATTTAATCCTCAGAACAGCCCTATGAGGTAGGTCCTGTTACCTCTCTATTGTGTAGATGAGAACACTTTGCTTGCAGAGAGTAAGGCATGTGTGCAGGCTCACCTGGATGGTAGGTGGAGGAGCCTTTGTAGCTTGTATTCTTATGGTCCCTCCCCCTTTAGAAGTTTTTTTTTTGGGATACTGCAGGGTGCTGAGTCCCATGGATTTTCCTAACATTGGTTAGTGAGTGTGAGAATAAAACTTCTCCTTTTTATTTAGATTAATTTTGCCAACAAATTGATTGTGTGATCATATAGCTAAGAGAGACTAGCTCTCCAACAAGTGCTAGGTCAGCGGTTCTCAACCTGTGGGTCGCGACCCCTTTGGGGGGTCGCCTAAGATCATTGGAAAACACATATATAATTACATATTGTTTTTGTGATTAATCACTGTGCTTTAATTATGTTCAATTTGTAACAATGAAAATACATCCTGCATATCAGATATTTACATTACGATTCATAACAGTAGCAAAATTACAGTTATGAAGTAGCAATGAAAATAATTTTATGGTTGGGGGTCACCACAACACAAGGAACTGTATTAAAGGGTTGCAGCATTAGGAAGGTTGAGAACCACTGTGCTAGGTGAAATGAAAAATTGCTACTTCACTTCGTTCTAATTGCCTTAAATAGCAATGTCAAAAATCTTCATGTGGAGTTCCTGGTTCTGGGTTTCGACCTACTTCCTCGTGAAAGGAAAGAAGTTGAGAATCTATAATTCCTAGGTATATACTCTGGTTTCTCTTCAGATCGTATAAATCTTTCGCCTTTTTATAATTCCTAGGTAGAAGAACAAACAAAACATCCCCCTTTTCCTGACAAACTGATAAAAAAAAGTAGGATTCCCTCATTGTGAAGGGGGATGTTTGTTTTTGTTAATCCTCGCCTGAGGATATTTTTCCATTGATTTATTTTTAATCCTCACCCAAGGAATGAGGATATTTTTCCATTGATTTTAGAGAGAGTGAAGGGAGGGGAGAGGGAGAGAAAAAAAGAGGGAAGAGAGAGAGAGAGAGAGAGAGAGAGAGAGAGAGAGAGAGAGAGAGAGAGAGAGAAACATCGATGTGAGACACATTGATTGATTGCTTCCTGCACGTGCCCTGACCGGAATCAAACCTGAGACCCTTCAGTCTGCAGGCTGATGCTCTAACCACTGAGTAAACTGGCTAGGGTGGTTTTTTTAAAAGAAAATTTATCTTTATTGTTAAAAATATTACAGATGTCCTCCTTTTTTCCTCCATTGATCCCTTCCTCCCAACTCCCATCCACTCGCCAGGTCTTCATCCCACTATAGTCTGTGTTCATGGGTTATTCATATATGCATATAAGTTCCTTGGTTGACATTTGTTTTAAGGACTGTTTCTCCCCAGGCGTACTTCAAAGGTATTGTGGACTTGGTTTCAGACCACTGCAAAACAAGTATTGCAATAAAGCAAGTCATAATCTTTTTGCTGGTGGAGGGTCTTGCTTGCAGTTTGTAAAAAAAAAAAAAAAATGCAATATCTGTGAAGCATAATAAAGCAAAGTACAATAAAATGAGGTATGCCTGTATTTACTTTTCAAACTAAGGGCAGCTTCACCTGGACCTTGTGTAACAAAATCTGCAGTGGTTCAGGTCTCTGAGCGACCAAACTCAGTGGCAGGGCAGGTTGGCGGCTGAGTATAGGGCACACACAGTGGACCAGAAGAGCTGGATCTAGTTCTGGTATCAAGTCCCATGGCTTGAATCAGCCCCCATCAGCTTTCCTCAGTTTGCCTAACTGGCTTGGGATTATAGTAAGGCTACTTGCCCTACTCACCTTAATGGTCATAGATGTTTCTGGGGAACATGTCAAATAGTCATGTTACATGTCAACCTGTAACTCCTGCTTTGGGTTGCTCATTTGTTCATTGTGAACACTTGGTTCATGCTTCTTGTATGCAAGGTACTGTTTCATTTTTACTAATTCTTGCAACAGTCTCTTGAGGGAGATAATACTCTTAGCCTAATTTTGCACATGAGAAGGCAAGAGCACATCGGAGTTGATTTGTGCAGTGTCACTTACACGTTGTTCGTGGTAGAGTCAGACTAGAACCCGGGTTTTCTGAACCTGGATAGTATGTTTTTAACAACTGTGTCTTTCGCCATCTGACCTCCTCTAAAGTATAATCAGCTTTGACATCTTTCTTTTTTGGGGGGTGATGGGTTCTTGTCTTTCTGAAGAGGTGATATGTTTGTACAGTCTAAGGGAGGCTAGAGCTAGAGCTAAATCGTTGTAAGCCACTTCAGATTTCACAGTCTTGCCTTGTGGAAGATCTGGAGAGGTTTGAGGACTTCTGATGTTTCCATTTGATTATTTATTTCAGAGGCACTACTCCCCCCACCCTAAATAATATGTTACTAAATCCCAGGGTTGGTTTTTGTTAATTATAAAATTATTGTGTAGTAATATTACTCATTTATATAATCAATAATCTATAGGTAACTTAGAGCTGAATTCTCTCCTTGACACCAGCAATTATTGGCATGCATCTCAATATTTGGTGGAATGTGGGTATGTAATAATCAGCACTCATCACAAATCTATTGATTTTTAAAAAATATATTTTTTCTTACTACAACATGTGTCTAGTAGGAACAAATAGATAATGCCAAAATGCTAAAAGAAGAAAGATAAAGTCATCCAGAATTATACCACTCTGATAGCTATACCAAAGCAATATCTATACAGTTTTGTTTATAAAAGGCTGTGATTCAAGAATTTTATACCCAGCCAGGTTGCTTTTCATGTGTGAAAGCAACAAATATATTCTCTGATAGGCAAAGTTTCAAAACATTTCTATTGTCAGTTCTCCTAGCCAAGGCTTTACTTGTTTATCTCTTTTGAAAGAAGTGCTTGAAGATAACATAAATTCTAAGAGATGGTTGATGGTACCATGAGAGATCAAAACAGGAAAGCCAGAGCCTAAAAAAGGTTGGGGGGGACACACTTAAACCAGTTAATGTACATCTGTTTGTATACCTGTATAATTATAAGAAATAATTAGGGATTATATATAAAATCTGTAATTGTATTTCTATTTACAAACTGAGAGCAAATGTAAAAAATCATTTTTAGAAGACATATAATATACCAATAATTATGTGGTAATCTGTATCGATGCCTCCAGATTGCATCATCAAAGTCTGAGAAGGAAGTTCTAGGAATGGCTGGAGAAGAAGGAGGGGGAGGTCACAGGATGAGGAGAAATGGGAGGAATTCAAGACATTTGTCTTGGATAATGCTAATTATTTGTACTTGGGATTTGGCTGTACCCTGAAAAATGAAATGTTATACAAGTGTTTTGAAAACTATTTAAATTAATCAAATGAGGCTTATCGTCACCTTAAATAATATTAGTCCTTAAAATATTTAGCTCAGCAACTTCATGGCTTTTTAGGCAATTATACTATTTGTGCATTTTGTTTGCTTTTGAGCCCAGTTCTTTCTGAGCTGGTTCTGCTGCTAAGCCAGTTCACTGTGTATTTCTTAAAGTGACCTTGATGAAAAGAAGCATATTGTCCTGCCTGCTTAGGTCGGTGTCTGACTGCCCAACTGGTGTTCAAGATTAAAAGACAGTTTCCTCCCTATTTTATTTTTTTGTCTGAAAGTTGTAACCATCAAGTTGAAGCTAGAATTATAGAAGTGTGTACATCTCCATTCAAGGAAACAACCTAAACAAATTGGAATTTACCAAAAGACATTCTTCTCTAATTATGATTGAATTTCCATCTAATACTTCTTGAATGTAGCCCTGTCATAACATGGGGCATCAACGCTGAACACAGATTCTTTTGGAAATGTTAGTGTTGGAATTTGCTAATATCCTGTGTGTGTGTGTGTGTGTGTGTGTGTGTGTGTGATGGGTGTGTGTGGTGGGTGCAGGGAGGACCAGGATTCACAAAGTGTTCAGAGGAGGAGTGATAAGAGTCCCTCCACTAGTAAGCCATTTGCAGGAAGCCTAATCAACACTCCAGATAGGAAGTTAGCAGCCTTTCTCCTGGCCTGACGGCTGCTTCTCCTGGTGGCGGCGAGGTTGTCAAGCCTCATTACTGGAAAGTTCATCTTGTTAGATTTCCACTTAGAGCAGGAAGATGTGTTAGGAAATAGCTCAGACTCTGTGGCCATTCTGACAAATTTAGACAATGACATTTCAAGTGGTGGTCAAGGAGTTTTGTTTATAGCTTCATTTAAAAATGTGAAAATTAATGACTGACTGAAGAAGTCACACGTGTGCGTACTATTGGATTAGATTTAGCAGATTTAATCTTGACTGAATAATGAAGTGAGGTTGGCATGAGTGTCAGGGTTGAAACAGAAGTAGAAACAAAACCAGCGATGGTCACAGGCTTGAAATAGAATATATTGTATATGCACTAGCCAGGTTATGCTGTATTCATAAATAAATCCAGAAATCTCAGGGGCTTAAGGCAAAAACAAAACAAAACAAAAAAATGGCTTATTTCTTGCTTTCATGAAGTCCAATACAGGGTAGGCGATTCTCTATCTTGTTAGGCTGCCACCTCAACCTGTGGCTTCTAGGATTGTCAAGGCAAAGGATGAGAGATCAGTTCTTTATGCAGGAATCTAGAAGAAACATAGCACTTCTGCACACATTTTTCTGGCTATGACTAGTCTCATGGGCCCCTCTAACTGCAAGGGAGCTGGGGAGTGTAGGCTTCCTGTGCATCAAGGAGAGAAAAACTGGATGTGGGTGAGCACTGCGCACCTCTGCTGCACATGTGGTTAGAGTGGATTCCGGGCAATGATCAGAGACTGATGTTATGGATATTCAGCAGGGGATGCAGAATTCCTAGGGAATCAAGTGTGGGCTAGCACTTTCTTTTTGTCACAACAATGACAACTTGCACAGCCATGGGAGATGGCACAGTCCCCTACCTCCTGCTTCTGGCTGTGGGTCAACTCCAACTTGAATTGATATGTATTGAACCTAATAAGATCTTAATAAAATTTTATTAAATGAATTATCCTCTTCTGATACCTACCTTGACTACTGGTCCTGCGTTAGTGGGACTATTATTCAGGTCTAAGTTCCTTACTCTAGTCTGGTCATCTCCCTAATGCTCTAATATCCTTCCAGCCTTGCAGTGATAATCCTGGTTCTGGGCGCTCGCTCCATCTTTGAGACCCATAGCTGTATGGCATAGGCGGTTAAGGGTGTAGTGAGACCTTATCAGCATGTTTCTCTAGACCTTCAAATATGCTCTGTCTATACAGAGAGGGTCTCTGTCCTTCCTCCCTGGTGAACTCCTACTGAATCTCATATGGTGGTGGAGAGTCGTTTCAAGAGAGATTGCCTGGACCCAAATCTTGCCTCTATGCCTAGCAAACACTGAAATCCTGAACCAGTGACTTAACCTCTTTGTACTTCTGTTTTCTCATTGGTAAGTATAATTATACCTACCTTTTAGAGTTGTGATGATTGAGTGAGTTAATACATGAAAAGCACTTAGAATAGTGCTGGGTGAGTCATTAAAGAACATTAGCTATTGTCCCCTTTATCCAAACTCAATTCCAATGTTCCTGAAGCTTTCTTGAACTTGCTGCTTTTCTGAGTTCCTTCAGCGTTCTGTAATGCTTCTGTTATAACCTTTATCATATTATATTGTAACTAGTGGCCTGGTGCACAAATTTGTGCATGGGTGAGGTCCAGCCAGCCTGCCCTGATTGGGGCTGATCGGGCAGGGCCAGCCGGAAGGGGGGAGGTGAGGTCAGGGGGGACAGGTCACGGGCAGTTGGTGGCCAGCCCAGCCCCCTGGTTGAACTCCTGGTAGAATGGACAATTTGCATTTTAGCCTTTTATTATATAGGATTATTAATTTACCCATTTTTCTCTCTTGCTCACTTGTGATTAATCAAGTACAATGTACTGTTCACCATTTACCCTAGTCTTGAAAGAATATCTGATATGCAAAATAAATTAAAAGGTGTTTTCTGAATAAATGTATGGAAATGGCTGAATTCACCAGTATTCAGTTCTCTTCTCCTTCCTGAGTAAAAAGCAAAGCTACTTTTCTGAGCTTACTTGCTTCTAGATCAGGGGTGGGCAAACTTTTTGACTCGAGGGCCACAATGTGTTCTTAAACTGGACCGGAGGGCCGGAACAAAAGCATGGATGGAGTGTTTGTGTGAACTAATATAAATTCAAAGTAAACATCATTACATAAAAGGGTACGGTCCTTTTTTTTTTTTAGTTTTATTCATTTCAAACGGGCCGGATCCGGCCCACGGGCCGTAGTTTGCCCACGGCTGTTCTAGATGAACCATGTAACTGAGTTCTGGTCAATGAAATGATACGTGCCACTTTTAGACTGGCCAAAGACTTAATGAGTGATCTTCTGTGAGCCTTCTCCTTGCCTCCCATCCAATTGGCTGGAAGATGGCAGCATCTTAGAATAGAAAGAGCCCAGATCCCTGTGTCACTACTTGGAAAAGAGGGATCTGGACTTTTAAAATTGTGTCAGGCTTCTGAAATCTGAGCCTGGTCATTATAGCAGTTAGTGTACTTACCTGGCTAATAAAACAAGGATCTGGGCACAACAGACATTTTTTTCAGTTGACATCAGGGTATCATGTGACTCAGTCTGCTGGCAAAAGCTCTCAGTTCAGAACAGCATATTGACCCAGTCCATAAGAGAAGCAGAAATGTACAGAAAACTGTAAACCTAGGCAAATTGGTGATACTTGGGGAGAAGCATCCAGCCTGCCCACTTTCTTCTCAGTATGAAGCCAGTTCCCACTTAGAAGCCTATTTTGGGGTCAAATGTGGATTTCCCTAAACTTCCGGTTACCTCTCCTTCCTTTTTCCCCAGTGGGAGCAGCCATTGAGTATGATTCTCCTCTTCCTGGTAAGTTACTTAGAGAAAAAGCTGACTTTCCTTTTGCTACACAAAGCATCATCCTGAGAAACAATTACAGTTCCTTTTAGAGCTTTGGTCCCTTCATAGGTACCTATTGTCCTCATAAATGGAACTGCTCGGAACACAAAAGCATTTATTTCCTCTTTTAGCTAATTTAATTTTTACAGCTCTGGTGAGAAAATATTTTATGTTTTACTCGACTAATGTGATTTTAAGGTAGTTTACTCTTGGATTCAATTTTGTTTTCATTTTCTAGAAAATCAATTTAATTCACAGAAGGATCATTCATTTAATGGCTTTTCTTGCACATGGTTAATGCTTAAGCATAAGATCAGATATTCTTCTTAAGAATATCTTCACAAGGTGTAACTGGAGAAGGTGTTAGATGGGGAAATCCTCTACATTTGGCAAAACTTCTTTCATCTGGACTGACTGACGTAGGAAATCAGTCTGAATTGGTGAAGTTGAATTGCAGACTATTTTTCAGAGAGATTCCTGTATAATTTCAAGTTGCTCAAACTAAATTTATGAGCGTGTAGGCTAACAAAGCGTTTTGGATTATCTCCATCTAGCTTTCTAGTACTTGGCATGCGTATCTTTATCTTAAGAAATTCTTTTGGGTTCTTGAAAACTCTTTGACCATAAGTCCTTTAAACATTCTCCTGTCTCAACATATTAAAGGACGTATATGACAAACACATAGCCAACATCATACCGAAGGGGCAAAAACGGAAAGCATTTGCCTTAAGATCAGGAACAAGACAGGGATGTATGCTTTCACCACTCTTATTTAACGTAATACTGGAACTTTTAGTCAGAGCAATCAGACAAGAGGGAGAAATAAAAGGCACTCAGCTTAGAAAGGAAGGTACTCAGCTTAGAAAGGAAGAAGTAAAACTCATTATTTGCAGAAGACATGAAACTGTATATAGAAAACCCTAAAGAATCCACACACAAAAACTACTAAATCTGATAAACTAATTCAGTAAAGTAGCAGGGTCCAAAGTTAATCTTCAGAAATCAGTGGCATTTTTATACACCAATAATGAACTATCAGAAAGAGAAACTAAGAAAACATTTCCATTTATAATTGCAACAACAACAACAACAAAAAAGGAAAAAATAAGCTATATAGGAATTAACCAAGGAAGTAAAAGACTTGCACTAAAAAAATTATAAGATACTGAAGAAAGAAATGGAGGAAGATAGAAATAAGTAGAAATATGTACCGTGTTCATGGATAGGAAAAATTAACATCATTAAAATGCCCATGCTACCCAAAAGCAATCTATAGAGTCAATGCAATTCCTATTAAAATACTCATGGCATATCTCACAGAACTAGAAAAATTATTCCAACAATTTAAATGGAACCACAAAGATCCTGAATAACCTTAGCAATCTTGAGAAAGGAGAACAAAGTTGGAAATACCACACTACCTGACATCAAACTATACTACAAGGCTACAGTAATCAAAACAGCATAGAAACAGGCATCTAGATCAATGGAAGAGAGTAGAGAGCCTAGAAACAAACCCAGGCCTATGTGGTCAATTAATATTTGGCAAAGGAGATAAGAACACACAGTGGAGTAAGGATAGTCTATTCAATAAATGGTGTTGGGAAAACTGGAAGAGATTGGCTGAATTCCCAATTTGCAGAGTTTCAGATCAGCTCCTCAAAAATGTTTGAGACCCTACCAGTATGGTTCAGTGGTTGAGTGTTGACCTATGGACCAGGAGGTCATAGTTCCATTCCCGGTCTGGGCATGTGCCCTTATTGTAGGCTCGATACCCAGTGGAGGGTGTGCAGGAGGCAGCCAATCAATGATTCTCTCTCATCATTGATGTTTCTATTTCTCCTTCTCCCTTACTCTCTGAATCAATAAAATATATATTAACACACACACACACACACACACACACACACACACACACACACACACAACAGTTTGAGGACTTTTTGGAAAGTAAGAGAACCTTCGACCTCCTTCCTAAAGATGCTTTTAGATGAAGCTACACTGGGCTCTCTGAGGACTCAATCTGCCTTTGGAATCTGAGCTCTATGACCTCTTGGCTATTGACCTCATACTGCAAAAGCAAAGAGAGCAGGAACACCCTTATATCTTTAGATCTCCTTTGTGGTTTACAAGTTCCTTTTCCCATACGTTAACTACTTCAAGCTTCATACTGGCCCGGTCCTGTCAGCATGAGAGCTCTTATACCCACTGGATGTCCCCAGGCCTTGCCCACCAGTGAGTAGGAGGGAAATCTCATTACGTGGAATGACTCAACTCTGAAGGTGCTCAGACCTTCCTTGGAATAACTGTGGGATTGCTGGATCTCCCTTAAGGATTCAATCCTCTGTTGTTTCTGGGATCCCCTGAGGCTTCTCAGTGGGGTTCAGCAGCCAGGCTTCATGTATTTTGCCACTGGGGCCTCATTGTGCTGGCAAATCACTCCCTACCATATGCAGGCAGACAGGTTACTTCCAATGAGAGTGAAGCCATTGTTGTGGGAACATCCTCCACTGTCCTCACTCCTTCTTCAGACCTGTGTTCCTGAATTCATCCTTTTCTAGCAAAGAAACAGCTAACAATGTCTGAAAATAGATAACTGGAGTCATGGGTGTGACCCCCACACTAGAGGTATTCAGATCTGTTTTGAAGTTACCAATTGGCTGTTAATATGTACACACACCAGCACACAAGCACACAAATATGTACACACACAGGGACTCAGAGAAATGGACTAATCTTTTCAGGCCATCCCGTTTTTGATCAATGGAGACATAGAACCCAGGACTTTTGACTCTTGAGTATCATGTTCTTCCCTCTGCCTCATCCTGATTTAAAGAAAATCCTATCAAAATTTTGGCCTAATAGGCAGAATCATCTGCTAGAAGCTTAAACCAGCACTCCAGTAGAAATTCTGCTCTGCCTTATTTGACTGGGCTCAGGGAGGCTGCCATGCCCAGATTTGTGGGCCATCAGGAGAGCTGGGTGAATAATGGGGGCTTTGTCATAGGCACTCCCTGAAGTCTTCTCCCAATGTGAGTAAGTGTCAGTGTTTTTTCATTATTTTTGCCTGCGGTTTGTAACTTGTCATAAGAATTAGTTCCGGTTTAATGGAGGGCCTGGTGTTGGGGTAAGAGGAGGAAGTGTTGTGGCCTCTCAAAATGCCTTTTATAAGATCCTGACATTCTATGTCTTGGCAGATACAGCTGGGAACAGTAGCATGTGGCAAGGGACAAATCCACCAAATGTTCTGAGTCCAGTTCCCTCTTGGCCTCTAATTTGGAGCTTGCTTACAAGTCTTTTGGGGAGTTGGAACAGTCAGTTCTTTTCTTTCTTAAAAAAAAAAATCTCTATTTGGGGGTTGTACTGCTTGAAAACAAGAAGGCCTCTGGGTAGTTAGTGATGTGCTTCTTCCACCTCTTTCTTGGAAAAGGGCATCTAGTCCTCAAGTTGATTCTCAGCTCTTCCCTGGATCTTTCAAAAGTTTCTTTCTTTTTTTAAATTTGTCTTTATTGTTGAAAGTATTACAGATGCTCCTTTTCCCCCCATTGACCCCCTCCACCCTATACCTGTCTCTTCCCCCCACCCCTCCAGACCTTCACCACACTATTGTCTGTGTCCATGGGTTATGAATATCCTATCTAATAAAAGAGAAACATGGTAATTGGCGTACGACTGCTACCCTTCCCATTGGCTAATCAGCGAGATATGCAAATTAACTGCCAGCCAAGATGGCAGCCAGCAGCCAGGCAGCTTGAAACTAACATGAGGCTTGCTTGCTTCAGTGACGGAGGACTCCAACGTTCCCCGCCTGCCGCTGCAGGCCTCTGAGCTGCAACTCTAAGCAACTACGTAACAAATATAGAAGCTAAACAAAACCCCAGAAACCTGCTTTCGTCGCCGGGCTTTGCAACATTGTAAGCAAAGGCCAGAAACCTACTTTCAGCAGCGGAGGCCTAAGAGCTGGAGCCAAGCCTCAAAGCTAAAGCTGGCCCAGAATAAAAAAAGAAAAAAAAAAGAAAAAAAGGAGCGGTTGGGAGCTTCAGTCACCCCCAGCCTGAAAACATCCCTCAGCCCCTCACCCAGACTGGCCAGGCACCCCAGTGGGGACCCCCACCCTGATCCAGGACACCCTTCAGGGCAAACCAGCCGGCACCCACCCGTGCACCAGGCCTCTACCCTATATAGTAAAAGGGTAATATGCCTCCCAGCACCGGGATCAGCGTGACAGGGGGCAGTGCCCAAACCCCCGATCGCCCTGTGGCTCTGTGTGTGACAGGGGGCGAGGCCACAACCTCCCTATCGGCCCTGCTCTGTTCGTGACAGGGGAAGGCGCCCCAACCCCCTGATCAGCCCTGCTCTGTGCCTGATAGGGGGGAGCTCCCCAACCCCCTGATTGCCCTGCGGCTTTGTGTGTGACAGGGTGCGGCGCCCCAACCCCCCCCTCCCCCCCATGGGCCCTGCTCTGTGTGACGGGGTAGAGCCATAACCTCCCCATCGGCCCTGCCCTGAGTGTGAGAGTGGTGGCGTCCCAACCCCCTGATCGGCCCCGCTCTGTGGGTGATAGAGGGCGGCGCCCCAACACCCTGATCCTCCCTGCTCTGTGTGTGACAGGGGGCGGTGCCCCAACTCCCCTATCGGCCCTACTCTCTGAGTTACAGGGGGGAGCTCCTCAACCCCCTGATGGGCCCTGCTCTGTGCGTGACAGGGGGCAGCACCCCAACCCCCGGATTGGCCCTGCTCTTTGCATGACAGGGGGTGGCGCCGCAACCTCCCCATCGACCCTGCCTTGAGCGTGACAGGGGGCTTTCCCCCACCCCCCAATCGGCCCTATCCTGAGCGTGACTGAGGGTGGCATCGCAACCTCCCAATCCACCCTGCTCTGTGTATGACAGGGGGTGGCGCCCCAACTCCCCAATCGGCCCTGCTCTGAGCCCGACCAGGGGCTGCACCTAGGGATTGGGTCTGCCCTCTGCCACCCGCGAGCAGGCCTAAGCCAGCAGGTTGTTATCTCCCGAGAGGTCCCAGACTGCGAGAGGGCACAGGCCGGGCTGAGGGACCCCCCCTTCCCACCAAGTGCACAAATTTTTGTGCACCGGGCCTCTAGTCTATATATATAAAAGCCTAAGTGACCATTACAACAGAATGACCGGAAAGACCGGAACGACTGAAACGACCGGTCACTATGATGTGCACTGACCACCAGGGAGCAGACGCTTAATGCAGGAGCTGGCCCCAGTCCGCAGGTCCTGATTGCCTATTGGGCCTGCTGGCCAACCTCCTGGTCCCTCCTCCCGGCCAGCATGCCCCAGTTGCCCGATTGGGCCAGGCCCCTGGGCTGGGACGGGGAACCGGGGGTGGGTGGCAGCAGACATGGGCAGTGAGGGAAGGAGGAGCGGGGGAGGTGGAGAGGTGGAGAGGTGGGGAACCGCGAGGTGGCAGTGTGTGGGTGGCGAGGGAAGGGGGAGGCGAGGGAAGGAGGAGGCAGGGAGGTGGGGAGGCGGGGAACCTGATTGGCCCTGATCGCCGGCCAGGCCCAGGGACCCCATCCATGCGTGAATTTTGTGCACCTGGCCTCTAGTATGCATATAAGTTCTTTAATTAATCTCTTATATGGACAAAAACCCCCTTCTGAGATTTGTCAGTCTGTCCCATGCTTCTGTGTCTCTGGATTTTATTAAATTATACCTACCTCGTGTCCATTTTCTCTTCTCTGGGCTGATTGGAGGCACCAATTCATACTCAATTATTGATAGTTAATGGGGTACAGTGTGATAAAGTTCCTTGAAAACAATCTCACATTTTTCCAGGGACTTGCCTTGCCTGACCAAGTCACAGAAGCCTTCCTTTCTTCTGATTGCCTGGGCAGGTTTTTGAACGTTAGTGAGCATAGCTAATAAATGTGCAGGCCTGCTGCCAGAGATTCTGACCCACACATGGGTGAAGCAGTTTATGATGTCATGGTACCACATAAAAAGTGGTGAATACCACAGATCTTTCCCAATACTCTCCCACCATGCCTGAAAGTCCATTAATTTTTCTCAACAAACATGCATTGAATCCTTGCTGTTTGGAAGGCTCTGCCTAGGATTGGGGCCAGGAGGCTGTACTCTAGGGGGAGAATCAGAAGTCAGCCTCTCTCTCTCTCTCTCTCTCTCTCTCTCTCTCTCTCTCTCTCTCTCTCTCAACACCTACCAATAGAAGACAGCATAGGTGAAGGGAAGTGGTTTCCGAGTGCTGGGGTCAAGAGTGTGGGCTACTCAGAGTGTGATTCTTAGACCAGAAGCTTCAGGGGTACCTGGGAAGTAGTTAGAACTGCAAATTCTCAGGTCCCATTCCAGAGCCTTCTGTCAAGGAGTTAGTTAACCTGTGAGCACCCTCTGTCCTTCGCTTTTATACTTCAGGCTCTGCCCCTTTCTGTCCTCGATGCTCATAAGTCATAGCTTAGTGGTGGTGGTATAAAGAAGAGCTAGGAGCCCTAGCTGTTTTGGCTCAATGGATAGAGCATCGACCTGCAGACTGAAGGGTCCTGGGTTCGATTCCAGTCAAGGGCACATGCCTGGGTTGTGGGCTCGATTCCCAGTGGGGAGCATGCAGGAGGCAGCTGATCAATGATTGATTCTCTCTCATCATTGATGTTTCTATCTCTCTCTCCCTCTCCCTTCCTTTCTGAAATCAATAAAAATGTATTTAAAAAAAGAAGAGCTAGGAAATAAATTTATCCATAATTCCAGCATCTAGAGATAACCACTCTTACTGTTTGGTGTACTAGTATATCTAGCCAGACTTATATCCATGCAATTATAGACATATGTAATGAAAACAATGTTGAACAAAATTCTGTTGAACTGTAATACTGTCTTTTATTTATTTTTTAAATTTGTTTACCCTCCACTTAATAATGGTGGACTATTTTTTCATGTAAATAAAAATACTTTACCACATTAATATCAGTAACAGTACAGCATTTCTTTATAGGGATATGCTGTGAATCATTTAACTATTTCATGTGATGCAAGTATTTCCAAATTTTTAGAATTGCTAAACTGCTTTGAGAAGAATATCTTTGCACATACATTTTTGTGCATATCCGAGACAATTAAACTTAGGTAGGTTCTTTTTTGTAATGTGTTCTTCATATGTAATTCACAGAATATTCATGTCAGAGAGACTGGTGTTAGAGGTGATGACTTTCCATTTAATAAGTACTATTAATTACACCAACAGTCTTTCATTTTATAATCAAAAGTAAATGAACATAGAACAAGTTGTGCTGAAGTATTTTTATCTTGCATGATTAATAATGGACTTAAGGCCATTGGTAACGGACCCTGTCAGCTGTCATGGGACAAAAACAATCTAGCAAATATAAGTGGAGAGATAAAACTCCAGCGCGTATTTCTCAGATTGTTGCTTGCTAAAACATATCTCAAATCATTGGAAACCAAAGTGAGTTTCTAAAATAAGTGGAAGATCAGCTTATTCAACTCTGATTTTAATATAAGTCCATGCACAGTATCAGCAGATTCATTAAGAAGTCTGCTGGTAGTGATGTTAAGTAGGCTGGCAGATTTTCAATGCAGATTGACACTATTCAAGACAGAGGCATAACTGATGTTTATTCAAGAATCCTAAGACATGTCACAGATTCTGTGGAGAACATCTGATATTTATAGAGAGCTCGAAGTAAAGTCCTGGGAAAAATATGTTCCAGACGGTTACAGATGTTCTCATATCAAGTCATATTTCTATGAGAAGTTATGTAGCATGTTCGACTGATGGCGCAGCCAATGCAAAGGGACAATTTAAGGGTTTCTCCCTGTTAAAAAATAATTGATTTGACTTTATGGGTAGTGCTAGTCACATATTTCAAGTCTTGCAATGGTGGTTTTAGAAGGTGTCTGAACTTCTAGTTAATCCAGCAAAAATTCAGCCACTTGAGTCCACTTAGAACAATTTGCATGCTGCAAACCAAGTAGAAACTCCCAGAATATGAACTGGTTGTTTGACCAAGGTCAGCACATTTTATAGGTCCTCAGGTATCAATCACATCAGTGCATACATGATTGTTTCAGATGTTGGTTCTGCAGCATTAGGCATGGTAGCGGCTAAAAGCAAGGCTGTAAGACGTGTTGAAAGGGTTTGTCATTCTCTTGTGGGAACTAATGGAAACGCAGGAGAACATACGCCCACATTGAAGATTCTGTGGTAAACACCAGCCAATGACCAGGGCACCCCGTGAGTAATCATGAGGCTTGACGTCCTATGCATAGCTTATTTCCGAACATTTTAACATTACTTTGTGTGAATAGAAATGTGACCTCAAAGTATACCACACTTTAGAATATGGTGTCTGAAACCATCACAATAAGACAGAATCAAGAAGATGGAAGGAGTTGAAACATTTTTTTTCTGTGTAAAAGGGGATCTCAAAGCCAAATATGACATGTTGATATTATTCTAGAAGGTTCTTCAACTGTGTTTGTGATTCAAGGGTGGATTGAGAAAATAAATTGTTATTTAATGACATATTCAGGGTGTTGTCATAATCTCAGTGTATTTCCCACCTGCCTTATGTTTTACCGAAGCATCTCAAATATCAAAAGCTTTTCTAATCTGCCAAAATAAATGCTACTGAGATTTAAAACACCCACATTGCAAAGCAAGGCTTAATTCAGTGTTGAGAAGTTTGAAGTATTACCAAATTTTGGTGTGGCCTAGGCTATGATAAATTGATATGTTTACTGCCGGCGAATGCTGGTGAATGAACAGTGGCTTTAGGAGTCAGGAAGAAGGGAGCAAAGGAGGTGGCCTCAGGTGCTGAAATTGGGCTTGGAGATAGGCGACCAATCATCCAGATTCACTCACAATCTAGGGCAGTGATGGCGAACCTATGACACGCGTGTCAGAGGTGACACGCAAACTCATTTTTTTGGTTGATTTTTCTTTGTTAAATGGCATTTAAATATATAAAATAAATATCAAAAATATAAGTCTTTGTTTTACTATGGTTGCAAATATCAAAAAATTTCTATATGTGACACGGCACCAGAGTTAAGTTAGGGTTTTTCAAAATGCTGATACACCGAGCTCAAAAGGTTCGCCATCACTGCTCTAGGGATTTCCTAGGGTGTAGGCCTTTCAATGCTAAAACCATGGCAGGCCATTAGTAATCTCCTTGGAGGTCACTAAGACTGACTGTGTGGGAATAGATCTGTCTCTCTGCCTCATCTCTTACAACCTTTTCTTTTCAGAGTTAGCCCTGAGAACCATTCACCTGGATATCAACCTGGGGAACAGGTACACACATGTGCCTGCACACAGAAATATGTCCATATTTCTCCCCCCCCACCCCCCTCCGCAACACACCAACAAGGCTACTAGGAAATTGTAGCGACTTCTTTGGGTAATTGGGGTAAAGTTAAAAGAACCAGTTTAGAAAGTTTCTCCTGTCAGTTGAGTACAAGATGACTCAGATGGTGGCGAGAAAAGGAGACCCTCTTTGAGAGTTCTTTCAACAATCCCAGCAAGAGTAAATGAGCATGGACTGGGTGTGGGTCCCTGGGGATGGAGAGGCAGGAGAAAATCTGGTAGATATTTTGAAAGAGGATATGACAAATGGATTTGTTGACAAATTGTGTAAAAGGGATGAAAGAAGGATCAATTTACTTATCTTTAAAGTAAAGGTTTTTCACGATGATTTGTAACATTCCTTTCTGTTCTGGAATTCATGACTTCCAGGTTTCTAGACTTAGCAACTGGAAAATGCCAATACTTTCCTTCCTTCTTCTTCCCATCATTCAAAACTTCTTATCTAGTAATAGGTATTTTTATGGTGTAGAGAAATACCTTCATCTCTGGAATACTTTTTAGTTGAGTAGAAGGGATGTACATTTAAACAAATAATTATAATCTAGTGTGACAGGCACTATTGTGGAGGTTTGGTCAGAGGCTTTGAGAAAACAGAGGAAGCACAATCAAGTCTGCCTGGGAAAGTAGAGGCAAGTTGATATTTGAGTGAAGGTATGAAGGATGGTCAGGAGTTTGTTAGTCTAGATAGGTGGGGTGGGAAGAAAAACACAATGTAAGAAGCATAGATGAGACTGATGTATGGATACTACAAGGGACTTGTATGGTTTGAACTTAGGGTTGATTGGAGAAGAGGAATAGAAGGAGAGAAGGGGGAAGTAGGAGATTTAGCAGCAGAGTTAGGTTGCGGTCAAATAAAGAAGGACCCTATTCTATGAAAGGAATATGGACTTGATCCTAGAGCAGTGATGGCGAACCTATGACATGCGTGTCAGAGGTGACACGCGAACTCATTTTTTGGGTTGATTTTTCTTTGTTAAATGGCATTTAAATATATAAAATAAATATCAAAAATATAAGTCTTTGTTTTACTATGGTTGCAAATATCAAAATATTTCTATATGTGACACGGCACCAGAGTTAAGTTAGGATTTTTCAAAATGCTGACACGCCGAGCTCAAAAGGTTCGTCATCACTGTCCTAGAGACCTTCCAGGAAGATAGTGACTTACTGGTTTGTGTTTGAGGAGGTAACTGTAGTTATCTTGGAGAGAGTGATTGCAATAGGGAGAGGCTATGGACAAGGAAACCAATAGGAGGCAATTATTGTTCAGGCAAGACATGATGCATAAATGGTTATTTGTCAAGTATTGGGGGAAAGTTGAGTTTAACTTTGAAACTTAAGTTTTAAGAGGTAGCAGGGCATTCATGTATGGATTCATTTTTTCCTTTGCACTCAAATCTTTGTTTGCCAGGCAGTATACCGGGTGCTGAGGAAAAGATACATAGAACACCTGTATGGCTTTCAGCTTATTTGCAATTGGTCTCACATTTTTTTTTACAGTTCCAGCACCCATAAGGGATGTGACACACTTAAGGTAGTGGAAATGGCAGGGTGTGAGCAGGATATGAGAAGGAGTAGGCATGGAGGAGGGAGCATACCCTTAGGGGGGGAATAGCAGAATGCAGAGGGTTGAGAGGGGAGATATGTAGACATCCTCCTTCTTTAGGTAGTTCTGATGAGCTTGTTTTATTTAGGAGACTTTCAGGTTCAAATAATAGAATACTGTGTTCAAGAGCCCGGTGTCCTTATACCTTTCTACTCTGCCACCCTTACCATGTACCTCTCATACTACCTCCTCCTAAGCCACAGATGGCTGTTGCAGTTCTTCACATGCAGAGGTGGCTACATTTAGCAGAAGAAAAAGTACTTTGTTCTTCCCTGTGCATCTTTTTTTTTTAAAGGGCACACAATCCTATCCAAGAAACCCTCAGCAGATTTCTTCTATTTCAGTGGCCAGAAATGGGTTGGAGGCCCACTGCTGAGCCTATCACTGGCAAAGGAAATGGGGAGGCAAAAAACCTCCACAAAAAAACCCCCGAAACTGAAACAAAATCATCTCTGTTGGCAGAGAAGACAGTGAAAAACGGCATTTGAGTAGGCAAACATTCCCTCTCCTTAAAATTGCTGGCTTTGGGAAACAATCTCTTAGCTTTTGGAAATAGAGTCTTGTATTGAAGATACACAGTTAGGACTGGAGACAGATTTGAAAGATAAAAGAGAGATGACAGACATTTTCTTTTATTAGCCTGGTATGTTTTGTGCTTCCTACATTTTAATTCATGGAACCCTTCCCAGGACACGAACAGACAGGCCATTTTGCTAAGGAAACTGAGGCTCAGAGAGGTTGAGGAACTCAGCAATGTCACATGGCAGAGCTGAAAATGATCTTTTAATTATGGAGAATTTTGAACATTCACAAAAGTAGACAAAGTGGAATAATGAATGCCCTATTTACATTCACTTAGCTCCAACCAACAGCAGCCTCTTGCTAATCCCCCATTAACCAACCCCCATCCACTTTCTCCCTGCATTATTATTTTGAAGTGAATTCCCCATATTACCCACGAATATTTTAGTATGAATCTCTACAAGATAAGGTCTGTTTTCTTTAAAAATAATTACAATGCTATTATACCCAAAATACTTAACAATAATTTTTATATATTAAATATTCAGGCATTGTTTAATTTTCCAATTATCTCATAAATAATTTATGACAAAAATTATCTTAATACTTTTTGACAACTTATTTAAATTAAGATCTAAATAAGGTCCATACACTGCATTGGTTGATATGTTTTGATTCTTGTTTAAATCTATGAGTTCTCCCTCCATTTCTTTTTTCCTTTTTAGCATTAATCTTTTGAAGAAATCAAATTATTTGACCTGTAGAGTTTCTCATGGTCTGGATCTTTCTGGTTGCATCCCCATGATGTAGCTTCACATGTTCTTCTGTCCACTGTATTTCCTGTAAATTGGAGTTGGGTTCACGGGTTTGGCTCAATTCATGTGGTGTGTATGTGTAAATATATATATATATATGCAAGAGTAATTCGTAAGTGATGTTGTGTTTTTCCGTTTTGAGGTTCTCTTTATCTTTGTGATGTAGCGGCCACGGATGTTCAGTGCCTGGATACTTTAATTCACTAGAGGTGACACAGTGGTGATTTCATAGTACTGTTCAGGACTGAATAGTATTGAACTGAAAGTACATATATTGAAATCCTAACTCCCAGCATGTGCAATGGTATTAGGAGGCGGGGCCTGTGGGAGGTCATGAGGGGAAGCCCTCATTAATGGGATTAGTGCCATTATGAAAAAACACCCAGAGTGCTTTTTTGCATTTCTTTCTGCTGCCACGTGAGGACACAGTGAGAAGACGGTTACTTGTGAATTATGAAGTGGGCGCTCACCAGGACTTGACCATGTTGGCAATTTGATTCCTGAATTCCAGCATCCATTGCTGTGTGAAATATGTACCTATTGTTTATGAACTGCTTGGTCAATGGCATTCTTTTGTAGCAGCCCAAATGTATCTGCAGGAAGAGCTGAGATTTAAAAGCCTGTCTGACTTGAGCAGGTGCCACTGTTTTTAGAGACAAAATGACACACCAGGGGAGGAGCACAGAGGGAGAAGAGATGAATTCAAAGCATTTGAGACGATGTAAAACCCATGAAGAAGTAGGTTGTCTGGGTTGTTTGTATCCACAAGTTAACTGGTTGCAAACATATGACCTGGTGATCATATCATGATGAAACCCTGAAACATATGGTGATTTTTGACATTTTCATATACTGTGCTTAAACAGTCTTTCCCTTTAAACCTACAAGTCAGATTGAGGGACAAAAGGGGCAAAAATGATGATGTTTTAGTCTGTGTGGAGCATGATGAAATAATAGAAGGCATCGGTGTAAATAACAGGAAAGTTTGGAGCAATTCTGTGAAATCAGTACAAAAATATAAAACACTCAGGTAGGCATTGTGAGCCTTTTGAAGGAAATAGGCAGCTCACAAACCAAGGAGGAGATGGGGGTCAATGAAATGTATATGGGACAAAAGTGGTGGAAACATAAATGGGTATAAACAAAATCTACTTCTATTCTACATCATGACCCAAGTGGGGATTTCATCAGGGTGATAGCTAGGGGCTGAAGAAAATTAGCAGGCTTCCTACAGGAACTGAGGCAAGTGTGGAAGGCTTCCTGGGGTGGAGAACCTGGAGCTGGAGTGAGGGAGGAGAGGAACACTTGGGATAGAGCCTGGAGGTGGGGTTTCCTGAGGCTGATATCAGAGAGTGAGGAAGCATCTACCCCATAAGTAGATTCATACAAGCTTATGAATTATATTTCTGAAAATATACTTCTGAGGAAGGTGGTGGTGTTTTTCCTCAGAATGTAGAATGTTGAAAATCTCTATTGGATTTCTCTGTTATACTTACAGTTCATTCTTGTTATTTATGGAAGCCAGGCTTTATAAAGTCACCGTGAACATTGAATTAGCAAATACTGAACCATTGCTCTTAAGGGAAATTCAGGGTTAGGTAACCGTGAGCTTCTGTCACAACTGATTAATACATAACATTGCTTTGTGTGTGTTTCTGTTTAAAGACATCTTGTTTAATATACATTGTTGATTCATTAACACTGAGCATGTGGCTAACAGCACTATAACTCATGCCCGAACGAAGCTTATCTAGTACACCTATTTTCTCCATAAGTCTCATCACAGCCTTCTTGTGCTCAGGAACACTAGCCAGCACTATGCTTGGGGGCATTTTAAACAGCAAAATCACCAACAAAAGCCACACAAAAAAATGCAAAAAGGTGGCACTAAAATAGATGATAAAAAGGACACTTGTTTAGAGTACAATGGCTGAACCAAGAAGGCAGTGTCACGTTGTTCGACCTCAGCTGGGACAACTCAGATCTTTGGCTGTGCTGCACATGTTCACGAATGACCGTGGGGGTGTCTATGAGTGTTGATTTGAGGGTTACAAATAAATTTTACTGAGAACGTGACTTTGCAAATATGGAATCTGTTAATGAGGATCGACTATAATGTCAAAACCAGTGTTGAAAGATAAACTTGGGGTGGGAGAGGTGGAGAAATGCAACAGGCTTTCTGGAGTTTTCCCACACATTCAGATTGCATCACTCAAATACCTGTGCTGATCCCACTGATAAACGCCTTCAGATTTGAGGGGAAGGAAAGAGAATACTGTGGCCCTCAGAGAAGTGTGGAGAAAAGGAAGGCATTGGGTAAAGCCTAAGGATCAGGAAATGGGGGTATGAGAGTGATGGGAGAGTTCTCTAGAATCAGGGTCACCGAGTATGAAGAGCTAGGACAGGGAAGAGCAAAAGGAGCAGGAAGATGAATGTGGCTGCCATAACCACCATGATTTGGGTTGATGTAGTCAGAACTCTGACACACTGGGTCTTTGGCAGAGGGATGCTGTACTTTTCTCTTGCTTAGAGCTCTGTGACCGAGTTTTTTACTTTCAACAAGTTGGGCTACACCCGGTGGGCTGCTGGAGAGGGGAGGACAGCAATAGGTTCTTGGTCCCACCTTTCAGGCCACGTTAGAGACGTCTTGGGTAGAGGCCTCACGACACAGACTTCCTTGCAGATGATTTAAGGAAGGATGCAGGGCTGTTTTTCACTCGCAAGGAGAAAATTAAATCTAGAGATTTGATCCTCTAAGAGGTCTTTGAACTTATAAACAC
Source organism: Myotis myotis (assembly GCF_014108235.1). Lineage (NCBI taxonomy): Eukaryota > Metazoa > Chordata > Mammalia > Chiroptera > Vespertilionidae > Myotis > Myotis myotis. The sequence continues at coordinate 16,957,508 of NW_023416318.1, read as the reverse complement.
AGACACATATGTGTCAAGAATGGAAACTGGCAAAGACTGTATTCCATAGTTTGAACTTAATTGCTTTTGGTATGTACTTGAAAAGATAAAATATCCCAAGACGTTTAACTTTAGAAAGTCGCTCTGTTGCGCTGCACAGTAAGTGATTTTCACAAGGTTTTGGCTGAGATATTCAGTATCAATATGCAGGAATGGTTTCAATATGTGGTGGGCCAATAAAAACAAAGTCCCTGTGACCCACGCTTTGCAGATCTAAGAGGGACAGAGGAGTAAGTAGCGATAATTAATTCCAGTTTGGGGGAAATACTGCAACTATGCAGCCACACGTCTCTGTCCTGCACCCCGCTCCATGGGTCCTCTCAGGGAGGTGTGCACAGTGCTGCAATCAGTGGCTTCGTAGGGGGCACTGACTTGATGTGATTATATGGTGAAGCAAGAAAGTAGATCCTTGTGGAAATAGGGAGTTACTGGTTTCATCAGAAATCATGGGACCCATGGAATTGGACACTGGTCTTGGAAAACTCATGTTAGCAGTGAGCCTCAGTGAGAGGAAGTAGACTCCTCAACCCCTGTTGCTTTGCTGATGGCTAGGCAGGCAGCAATGTTGGCCAGAGCCTTTGAGCCACTTCCCTGCTTGTAGGACAGTCAGAGCCAAGGACTGGGGTGAGGAGGCATGCTCTTCATCCTTGTGTTAATTGATCAGTGTTCCCTTCCTCCTCTTTGTCTAGGGCAGCGGTTCTCAACCTGTGGGTCACGGCCCCTTTGGGGTCGAACGATCCTTTCACAGGGGTCGCCTAAGACCATTGGAAAACACATACATAATTACATATTGTTTTTGTGAGTAATCACTATGCTTTAATTATGTTCAATTTGTAACAATGAAATTTGGAGTCACCACAACATGAGGAACTGTATTAAAAGGTCGTGGCATTAGGAAGGTTGAGAACCACTGGTCTAGGGGGAGGAGTCTTTCCTTCCTGGTGTTAAAGGGGATAGAAGCATGTATGTGGGGCAGGGGAGGGGGTAAGATGTAAGGGTGAGGTATCTGGAATTCTACTAACCATACTCAAATAGTACTGAAGGTATAGAACTTTTTAATCTTTTACTGAGATATAATTGACATATAACATTAGTTTTGGATGTACAACACAATGATTTGATATGTTCGTATTACAAAGTGGTCATCTCAATAACTCTAGTTAACGTCCATCACCATGGAGACTATTTTTGTTCTTATCTTGTATACCCTATTTATACAGCGTAACCCAAAGATTTTCAATTTGCTCACTAAGTAAAATTGTTTTTTTTTTTTTTTTTTCTGGTTTGAAGAAATATTTTTCATATAAGCTCAGATTCTGTGGGCTTAATCTTTTTCTTTCAGGCGCTCTCCTCTAAGCCCTTCTCCTTCTCCCTGGGTGACAACTGGGCACAGGGAAAGGCTTCCTAACACTGTCTTGCTGGGGGCAGGATGTTTTGTACATGTATTGTCTCTCTCTGCAGGCTTTTGTTGACCTCTCTTTGAGGCGCAGCTTCTCATATCTGCTCGTTGGGAGTTAGCTTCTGCGTAGTAGCAGTTTTTCGTGGTAGGTGTCCTTGGTTGCTGAGCCTCATGAAGGTAGCAAGGTACAAGCAGTGCGTGGTGGTTGCTGCTAGGTTTAGCATTCTCCAGTTTGCCTCTTGCTTCTGAGGCTTAGCCAGAAACTCCCAGCAGAACTTTGCTTAAGGTGGTCTACCTTTCAGCCTCTGCTATAGGATTCTCTTGCCACATGCCAGGCAAACCCTTAGCAAACACTTTCTTACTTCTCACCTACCTTGTCCCATGTCCACCACAGGGCTTCTAGGAAACTTTTGGCCATCCCCATGTCAGAGGTAGCTTGTGGGGAAACAAGGGAATGTTAACTCTGACCCATCAATTTAGGCATTTCCCTTTGCCAATGATGTTCTATTTCTGAACTAGATGGACCGTGTGTGTGTGTGTGTGTGTGTGTGTGTGTGTGTGTGGTATAAATGCATGCATGTTTGGGAGCAGTGAAGGAAGGGAGAAATTAAAGCACCAGCCTAAATACATATATTTTGCATTTACCGGTTTATTATAAAGGATACAGATGAGCAGCCAGATGGATGAGATACAAGGTACGTGGGAAGGGGTGCGGAGCTTCCATGCCCTCTTCAGACCTCACCACTTCCCAGCACCTCCCCATGTTCACCAGTCCAGAAACTCTGACTCCCATAATTTGGATTTTTATGGAAGATTTATTACATAGGTATGATTGACTAAATCACTGGCATAAATATCTTTGGATTCTCCCTCTACCTGTCTAGAATTTTTGCCACCTCCTTCTCTCTGCTCTTCTGGGGCCAGGCTCCCTGGTAGGTGAGGTGATGGGTGGAAAGTGTACCCCCTTATCCTCTGTATGGTAGCAATTGCCCTTACACCATCCCCTTTCTACTCTCTGCACTGTGGCTTGTGCTAAAACTGTGCTTAGTTCCATGAGCTCTGTTCTCAATATGTACAAAGATGATTTTTGAATAGAAATAATATTTTTCTCTTTCAACAAAACTGACTTCTAAAGACAATAGTGTCTCTCTGACTTGAGAAATCTAATATAAAACACAAGCCAACAAACAAAAAAGGATTTCTTGGTTCAAGGTTGTGCCTCTTCTTTCCCTGAAACAACAAAGGCCATTGATTCAGTGGGTGGAGAGCTGCAGGGCAACATGATGTATGGGTAATGAAAAATACATTAGTGTAATATTTTAAAAAATATGGTAGAAAGGGTTGGGGACTTCTGGATTAGAAGAAACGGATCAAGTGAGGCTGCTTGCACGCTGGGGTGGTTGACTCAAAGGAAAATGTAGCTGGATTGCACAGCTGGGTTTCCTTGGGTTATGTGGTTGCCTTTCTCAGCCGCACTGAACAGGGTCAGCAGACATGAGTCACAAAACCAACTGCAGGAGGAAAGACAAACAGGGCCCCTCATGTCATGCCTGCATGGGGTGGGGGTGGAGGGAGTGGAGGCTTTTGTGAGCTTTCGAACTCTTCTTACTCAGAGATTCTTACGTGTGGCTGCCCCAGCCAATCTATAGGGTCGGCATAATAAATATTTTTGGCATTTTAATATTTTCAGTAACAGGTCTTAACCGTACCTGTTACACTACTCAACTCTGTCATTGTAGTGGGAAAGCAGCCATAGGCAATACATCAATGAATGAATGGGCCCATGTCCCAATAAAACTTTATTTACAAAATCAGGCAGCAGTCAGATTTGGCCTGAGGGAGGTCATTTGCTGACCTCTGACCTACAATGAAGTGCCCTATCTGTGTAGTGAAAGAATTGGCTGAAATGATCCCTCGATCCTGTGTCTGACACACATACACACACTTTGGGTATACAGACTAGACCGTGCTTTTAGCGTTATTATGATGCAGACTGGGGCTTTGCCCATCAAGTCTCCAAATGTAGGATCAGAAATCCTGAATTGATGATATTTTTTCTCTCACCTTTTGAAATACTTGTCAATGTTATTTACAGAGGTAGTTTTAACTTTTAATTCTGTTATTACCTTTTTCCCTGGGAAATCTCCAGGTTGGCTCATGTTTTGATTTCCAGGCCATCTGGGCAAGCCCGGGTGTCCAAGGGGCCAAGATGCTTATTAATGGAGAAGATGAGCAGATTCTCCTAGCTGACCACAGGATAAGTCAGCTGCTGCAGGATAAGTAAACTGTTCCGAGTGTATCTGAGAGCATGTATTAATTTCCTATGGCTGCCCTAATACATTAGCACACATTTCATGGCTTAAAACAACTAAAATTTGTTACCTTTTAGTGCTTTAAGCTACCAGTCTGACGTAGGTCTCACTGGACTAAATTAAGGTGTTAGCATAGCTGTGATTCTTTCTGGGAGCTCTAGGAAGAACCCATTTTCTTGCCTTTTTTGAATTCTAGAGGCTGTCTACATTTCTTGGTTCACAGCCCCCTTCCTCCGTCTTCCAAGCCAGCAATGTTCCATCTTCCTGACTGTTCTTCAGTCTTCACATTTCCTTCCGACTACAGCCAGGAAAATCCCTTTGTTTTTAATAATTTACATGATTATATTGGGCCAACCTGTGTAACCCAGGTTAACTCCCTGTGCAAGGTTTTTAAACATAGTATCTGGAAAGTCTCTTTTGTCATGTAATGTAACATACGCACAGGTTCCAGGGACTGGAACTAGGAGACTTAGTGGAGGTTATTATTTTGCCCATCGCAGAGCAGAATCCTGCCTTGTACTTTTCTCACAGAAACTTTCTGGGCACACAAAAAAAGTGCTGAATAAATCATTTGAATTTATTGGGAACTAAGCCATTAGACTAAGGGGATCTGTTGAGTGGAAGCCAGAGTCTGCTGTGTTAGTGGGGAGTGGCCTTCCTTGGATGGTATAATGGGCAGGTACTGAGCTCAGAATCTAAGGCCTTAGTCTCTGTTCACAACTCTGCTGAGCATCTCACTTGCCATCTCTGGTCCTTCGGTTTATCGCTTATAACAGATGATGAAGGTGGATTAGGCGGTTGTTTCCTGTGAGAAATGCTCTCACCTGTCCGAATTAAAATGACAGACTCAGAGACAGAAGTATGGGGAAAATGAGACTTTTAATATGTTCTTGCAAGAGCAGGTATCTGTCTGGTTGAACAGGCACACATGGAGTAGCGATCACAGGCTATTAATCCTTAGGGTGCGAGAGTCCTTCCTCCGGTTTCTCATTGGCTGAGTACTATGGGGTTAATAGTTTTCCTCATGCCAGGTCTCATTGTCTCCCATTGGGCCATTTAAAGATATGGGCTGAGCCTTTTCTAGTTGTCTCCACCTCTCCCAGCCTAGTTGAGGCAGGTGTGCGGTGTTTTGTCCTGCGCGCCTCGGAAAGTTCCACCATGATGCTGGCTCAGGTACAGTTCTTTGTCCTTATGTCCTCTGTCCTCTTCCCCACATTCTGTTTGCCCTGGGGAAATTCAGTAACCGTTTCCATTAAAAGTTGACTATGCTGGAGATGGATCACAGAGGCCCTCTTTCTACATTTCCAAATCTGTTCAGGCATTGGAGACCTTTCCTCACGTCAAGCCTATGGAACTGAAGGTAAGAGAAGGGTTGCTCTGTTTGAAGCAAGGGTGGGGAGCCTAGAGCCCTCCTGCAGGCCTTTCACACGAGCTGCCTGGCGGCACCCTAAGGTGCAGCTCCTTCTAGGGCTCCTTGGAACACTGTTTGGAGATCACTGGACTACGTCAGGGGTCAGCTAATTGTAGCCCATAGTCTAAATCAGGTCTGAGGTCTGTTTTTACTTGGCTTCTGAACTAAGAATTTATATATTTATACATATGTACATATGACTTATTAATATATAAATTCATATATACACTCAAACATACACATACATATACACACACAACATAAAATTTACTATCGTAACCATTTTTAAGTGTACAGTTCGGTGGCATCCACATTGTTTTGCAATCATCGCCACCATCCACCTGCAGAACTCTTGTCCCTGAAACTCTGTGCTTACTAAACAATAACTCCCCCTCCCCTAGCCCTTGGCAACCCCCATTTTACTTTCCTTGTCTTTTGTGATTGGCTTACTTCACTTAGCATAATGCCTTCAAGCTTCATTCATGTTATATTATGTGTCAGAATTTCTTTTCTTTTCTAAGGCTAAAAACATTCTATTATATATATTTACCATGATTTATTTATCCATTCATCTGTTGATTGACACTTGGGCTGCTTTTACCTTTTGACTATTGAGAATAATACTGCTATGAGCATAGGTGTGCAAATATTTGAGAATGTTCTTATTTTATTTTTTCAAACTTTGAGATAATCCTATAAAATAAAAGCCCAGTGACCGAACGGCGGAACAACCAGAATGACTGGTCGACTAGTTGCTATGATGTGTGCTGACCACCAGGGGGCAGATGCTCAATGCAGGAGCTGCCCCATGGTGGTCAGTGCGCTTCCACAGTGGGAGTGCTGCTAGGCTGACCGGGATGAGTGGCTGTTCCCTCTATGAACCCCAGGCCGATGGGCAGGAACCCGGGCTGTGATTGTCGCCTCTTCGCCCTAGGCTCCTCCTCCTTGTTCCCTGCCACCTCCTCCTGATGCCTGCAGGCCATGCAGCACTGCCACTGCCACCGCCACTGGGCTCGCAGAGCTGACCCTGGAGGCTGGGAGGCCGGTTCGTGGCTGCTGCGGGACTGAGGCCCATTCCGCCACCTCTCAGTGCTGTTGTTCCTGGGCCCAGCCCCGACTGGGTCCCTGGACAGGCGAGTGCTCCAGGTCCATGGAAGATGATGGACAAGGAGGCAGCCGCTCAGAGGGCGGGTCCACAGCCACTTGGCTGACGGGATGAGCGGCACTCCCACAGTGGGCCGATCCCCGCAGGCCACGCCCCCCACCAGCACACGAATCCCATGCACTCGGCCTCTAGTCCTATATAATAAAAGGCTAATATGCAAATGACCCTAATGGCAGAATGACCAGAAGGACTGCTGGACCAGTCACTATGAGGCACACTGACCATCTCTTGGTCCCTTTCCCCAGTAGGCAGGCTCTGATTGCCTGATGGCCACCCACTGTGGGGCCAGGGCTGATGAGTGGGCAGGAACAGCTGACCTCTCGGTTAGTTCCCCTGGCCGTCAGGCACTAATCACCTGATGGCGAATGGGGAACTGGGGGTGGGTAGTGGTGGGGGGGCAGGGCCAGCTGTGGGTAGCTGGGGAAGATGGCCCTGATCACAGGCCAGGCCTAGGCTCTGTACCTGCACACGAATTTTGTGCACTGGGCCTCTAGTTGACATATAATATTTCTAGTTTATAAGTTTAGTGTATATGTGTTGATTTGATATACTTGCATATTACAAAATGGTTACCACCATAGATCACACCTCCATCATATTTCATAATTACCATTTATTTCTTTATTGTGGTGAGAACATTTAAGATCTTTCTTAGCAACTTTCAAGTATGTAATACAGTATTATTAACCATATTGCACATTAGATCACCAGAACTTATTCATCTTTTACCTGGAAGTTTTTTCCCTTTGACACACATTTCCCCATTTCTTCCAACCTCCAGTCCATGGTAACTGCCATTCTGGTTTATGTTTTTATGACTTTGCTTTTCTAGATTCCACCTGTAAGTGATATTATACAGTATTTGTCTTTCTCTGTCTGACTTATTTTACTTAGCATAATGTTGTTAAGGTTCATCCATGTTGCAAATGGCAGGATTTCCTTTTATCTAATAGCTGAATAATATTCAAGTGTGTGTGTGTGTGTGTGTGTGTGTGTGTGTGTCTGTGTATCACAAATTCTTCATTCATTCATCCATTGACAGACATTTAGGTTGTTTCCATGTCATGACTATTGTGAATAATGCTGCAATGAACATAGTGGTACAGATATCTCTTTGAGGTCTGTTTTCTCTTCCTTTGGATATATCCCAGAAATAGGATTGCTGGATCATATCAATGTCCTATTTTTAATTTTTGAGGAACCTTCATACTGCTTTCCATGGCAGCTGGACCAAATTTACAATTTCCACCAACAGTGCACAAGAGTTTCTTAAAATTTTTAAAAATTATTTTTTAATCCTCACCTGAGGATATGTTTTTTAATTGATTTTTTTTTTGAGAGAGAGAGAGAGAGAGAGAAAGAGAGAGAGAAAGAAACATTGATGGGAGAGAGAAACAGCCATAGGTTTCCTCCCATATGCACCCCAACTGGGAATTGAACCTGAAACCTAGGTATGTGCCCTGACTGGGAATTGAACCCGCAACTTTTTGGTGTATGGGACGATGTTACAACCAGTTGAGCTACTGGGCTAGGGCAAGGGTTCCATTTTCCCCCATGTCCTCACCAGCACTTACTTTCTCTAGTCTTTTTGATATAGCCATTCTAACATATTTGAGGTGATACCCCATTATGGTTTTCTTATAGTGTCCTCATCTGGCTTTGGTACCAGGGGTAATGCTGGCCTCATGAAATGAGTTTGGGAGTGCTCTCTTCAGTTTTTTTGGGGGGAAGAATTTGAGAAGGATTGACATGAATTCTTCTTTAAATGTTTGGTAGAATTCACCACTGAAACCATTTGGTCCTAGGATTTTCTGTGATGGGACCTTTCTGGTTACTGATTAATCTCCTTAACTATTGGTCTGTTCAGATTTTCTATTTCTTCATGATTCAGTCTTGGTAGGATATATGTATATAGGAATTTATTCATTTCTTCTAGGTCATCTACTTAGTTGGTATATAATTGTTCAGAGTATTCTCTTATGATCCTTTGTATTTCTCTGGTATCAGTTGTGATGTCTCCTCTTTCAGATTTTATTTATTCATTTGCTGCCTTATTTATTTATTTATTTATTTATTTATTTATTTATTTATTTATTTATTTATTTAGTCTAGCTAAAGTCTATTCATGTTCTTTGCCCAGTTTTTAATAGGGCTTTTTGGTTGTTGTTAAGTTGTAGGAGTTTTTATATATTAAACTTCATCAGATATGATTTGCAAATACTTTCTTCCATTCTATGGGTTGCTTTCTTTCACTCTGTTGATTGTGATCTTTGATGAATGCAAGTTTTTAATTTTGATGTAGCCCAGTTTATTTATTTTTTCTCTTGTTGCCTGTGCTTTTGGTATCATACCCAAGCAGCTATTGTCAAATCCAGTGTCATGAAAATGTCCTATCTTTTCTTTTAAGATGTTATAGTTTTAGCTCTATGTTTAGGCCTTTAACCCATTTTGAGTTAATTTTTTACATGGCATAAAATAAAGGTCTAACTTTATTCTTTTTTTAAAAATACATTTTTATTGATTTCAGAGAGAAAGGGAGTGATAGAAACATCAATGATGAGAGAGAATCATTGATTGGCTGCCTCCTGCACGCCCACTACAGGGGATCAAGCCACGCAACCCGGGCATGTGCCCTTGACAGGATTTGAACCTGGGACCCTTCAGTCTGCAGGCTGATGCTTTATCCACTGAGCCAAACTGGCTAAGGCTAACTTTATTCATTTGTATGTGGTTATTCAGTTTTCCCAGCACTATTGGTTGAAAAGACTGCCATTTCCTCCTTGAGTTATCTAAGCACACCTGTTCAAACTCACTTGAACATATAGGTGAGGGCTTTTTTCTGGGGTCTCTAGTCCATTAACCCTTTGCTGTCGTTTGTCTACTCTCAGCCACCAAAGCTTTTTTACCGTTCTGGTCATATGTCTGCTCTCAGCCACCACAGCAAGAAACCGTACGAATCTTAACTCTATTCATTCATGTATCAGTTCATAATTTCTCTGAAAGCTCTTAAGTGTCTAAGTGACCTTGTCACGAACCAAAACATTGCCCCTACAAATCGGAGATATCAAAACTCAATATAAACAAACGCGGTCGTTCCACACTCGCCATGCAAAACACCGTGGCGAGTCAGTCACCTTTTGAGAGTGAAGAAATCGACAAGCTTCGGAGATACTTTGCAGAATTTCAAATTAAGCTTTACAAATTACGTTTAACTGTAATTAGGCATTCTCGCTTATTAAGATATTTCAAAATAATACTCCAAAATGGCAAAAAGAAAGTTACCGAAAGAAGTGTACTGCGAATCTAAAAGTAACGATGAAGAGTTTTATTTTGGCAGGAAGACCATCGGCTTCAGATAAAGATGAAAGGCTTAATGGGAAACTGTATATATTGCGGCACTGTGAAGGTGTGAAAAGTAAAGATTGCTCTGTATGTTAGAACAGAAAGATTAGGGGTGGAAGACACCAAACTAATTATTTTTGCGATACATGTAGTCGAAAACCAGGACTGCATATTGGAGACTGCTTTCAAAGATACCACACAATGGAGAAATATAAAATATAATTTTTACATAAAAACATGTTATTGAAACACATTATTGTCTAAACATACATCTAATGTTCAAAAAAGAATTAATAAATCTTGTTTATCCTTCATAATCTTGCATGTTATATATCACTGCTCTTTTAATGGAAATTAATTCCGACCAGTACGACACCCATGTCCAAATTTAATACGACTGCAAAGGGTTAATTTGGTCTCTAGATCTGTCTTTATGCCAGTACCTCACTGTTTTTGTTATTGTAGCTCTGTAGTAAGTTTTGAAATTAGGAAGTATGAGGCCTCCAATGATTTTTAAAGGATTGTTAAAAAAAAAAAAAAAGAAGTGACAGAGATTGTTTGTCACTTTAGAGGGCCTAAGATCTTTACTATGTGGCCCTTTACAGAAAAAGTTTGACAACCCTTGGATGAGATGATCTCTGAAGTTCCTTTAACGTGTAATATGTAGGTCAGTCAATACAGGGTGCATCAAAGATTTACTTGATTTGTATATTTTTCAAGACCAAACTCCTACAGAGAAAATCGCCCTTCTTTATTTAATAAATGTGCTGTTAAGTGCTTCAAGAGAAAATACATTTGATTTACTGCATTGTTAGTAGTTACAGTCTCACATTGTTTCCTTCCTAGCAGTCATACAAAATATCAGGATGTTGAGAAGTGTGTGAGCTTGGGCTTTAGTAAATGGGCTCTCTCTCTCTCTCTCTCTCTCTCTCTCTCTCTCTCTCTCTCTCTCTCTCTCTCTCTTTCAGGCCTTCACATTGCACAGTTTTGGCACACATAGTCTATGTATCATCTTAGGTATTACTGTTTCAATCAGGCTTCTAAGTTGCAGGAAGCAACGGATGGACTCTTGCAACAAGGAATTCATTGGAAGAATATTCGTAGCTAATTTCCTGAGCTATGAGACTCAGGAAATGAGCAGGAGAGCAGAGCGGTTCTGACATCAGAATCACAGTATGAGTCATGCTGCACAGTCATCGGTTGAGAACATCACTGGCACCACCGCTGGCTGCCACCAAGAAAGAATTCTGTGCTGGCAGCTGGTGCAGATCCAGGCAGGTGCATCTTCCCGGCCATGCCTAGGTGCTGCCACACCTCAGCTGTTTGGATAGCTGGCTGAGCAACTGTCTGTAGAGGTAAAGTGAGGGATTCGTGAGGCATAGGAAAGGGGTTGAGATGCTGTGCAGCCAAGAAAATGACGAATGTCCCCGTAAGTTATGAGTGTGCAGGCCCATCTTAAGTTTCTTGAGGACACATCCACAAAACACTCATACAATGGAAATGCCATTAGCACTCTGTGGGAGGGAACTCAAGAAATGTTAAGAGATCAGAAGAGGAATGGTACATAGCTTGCTGAGCTTGCATTAAAAAAAAATAACCAAAAAAATTACAGATGCATATGTAAGAAAGATCTATTTCAAGAACTCAAAGTACTTGGAAAATAAAGCTCATGTTCCATTTTGTAGGTAATTAAAGAAAGAGTTCAGGATCTGCCTCTGTCTGGGGGTGAGTTTGCTGCGATCTGCTCCACAATCCATCTCACAGCCACATTGATCTTTTTAAGAACCAGAAAGAGCAGAGCCAGGAGCGCCTATCTGGTGTACCGAATTACAACCATCAGATTATGTCCTAAGGCAGTGATGGCAAACCTATGGCACGCGTGAACTCATTTTTTTGGTTGATTTTTCTTTGTTAAATGGCATTTAAATATATAAAATGAATATCAAAAATATAAGTCTTTGTTTTACTATGGTTACAAGTATCAAAAAATTTCTATATGTGACACAGCACCAGAGTTAAGTTAGGGTTTTTCAAAATGCTGACACGCTGAGCTCAAAAGGTTCACCATCACTGCCCTAACGAAATAGTAGTGGCTATGCACACTGGTGGCAGCAATGTTTATAACAGATAAAATGGAAGTCAAACACCCAACAAAAGGGGATTAACTGAGTCAGTTATGGTCTGTCCATAAAATGGAATGCTATAAGGTGACTAAAAAGGTATTGTAGATGAGTATTTATTGACATCAGAAGATGGTCGTGATTCATTAATGAAGAAAAATACATTATAAGGCAGCATTTTAAACAATAAAACCCAAGTATATATAAATCTATTGCTATATATAGGGTGTCCCCCAAAGTGTATACACACACTTTGAATAATTATAAAGGCAGTGTTTATTAAAAATACATTTCATTTTTAAAATTGACCTATCAGCTGTTAAATTGTATATATATTTTTTGGGGGACACCCTGTATATATGCACACACACATGTATATACACACATATGTATATGTGCTTCTTAAATTATTATGTATAAATTTATGTTAAAAATATGAAATAAATAAATAATAAAGATATACATGAAAATGTTACCAGTGATCGACTTTTGGTAATGGGATCATGGTCAATTTTTATTTTTTATTTTTGCACATCGAGTTCTTTTCTTTTTCTTAAAAAATATATATTTTACATCCCAGTGACCAGACATTGCATAACTTAATAAGTCCCATACCCATCCATCACCTTGCCTAGTTATCAGAATATTATTGACTATATTCCCTATGCTGTATTTTACATCCCCGTGACTATTCTGTAACAACCAACTGTTCTTTTCTTTTGCATGCAGCACTTGGGCCTTTCCTCTGAATATGGGTCTGCTAATTAGAGTTCTGAGTTATCTTTCTTGTTAAACCAAACCCGCAAAGCATCTTCTCCATTTTCCTTGTCTGGGTCCTTTAAAGCAGAACAAGGAGTGAATACTCCTTTCTGATTTTTACAATATTCTCAGTCTTTAAGTTGTTAAGTTTATCCCTAATTTCACAGCAACTTAAAACACCCCCACACAATTCACATTGTTATATCCTTTCAATGCAATTTCATTTCTAGGGAAACTCTTTTTAGTTTTCCTTTTTCATTGTTTTTATATGTTACTAGAGGCCCGGTGCATGAAATTCGTGCACTGGGGTGGGGGGAGGGTGTCCCTTAGCCCAGCCTGCACCCTCTCCATTCCAGGACCCTCTCACAATCCAGGACTGCTGGCTCCCAACTGCTTGCCTGCCTGCTTGCCTGTTTGCCCCTAACCGCTTCTGCCTGCCAGCCTGATCACCCCCTAACCACTCCCCTGCCAGCCTGATCAATGCCTAACTGCTCCCCTGCTGGCCCAATCGCTCCCACTTGCCCTCCCCTGCTGGCCTGATCGCCCCCAACTGTCCTCCCCTGCTGGCCATCTTGTGCCCACATGGGGGCATCCATCTTGTGCAAGGGCATGGCAGTCAATTTGCATATTACCTCTTTATTATATAGGATAGCAAATTGCATACTTATAATAGTAGGTAGTTGGCGTAGATTGAGTCTCTTGTTAGCATAACTGGTAGAAATGGAGGTGCCTTGGGACATTGAAGAAGAACCCGTTGGCTATAGGCATTTGACATGGGCTGGCATTACTCTGGGTTTTAGAGAGGGAATGGGGAATATTAGTTAATCTGGTGCATTGCTTAAGTGAGGTTCAGTTGAAAGGGCTTTTGTTACATCTCCACTTCTTGTGCTCTCCCCAGTTGACCTGACTCTGCTATTTGGAGAATTGATACAGTATGTCTTCATTTAATGTTGTGGATAGAACTGTGGTGAAGTGATGTAAAACAAAACCAATTTTACCATAGGCTAAATTATATAAACAGGAGTTAAGTTCCTATGGCATCTCATCAACTTGGGAACAAAATGACATTGAATGAAAAAACATTATTCTAGGACCTTCTGTACTCTCCGGCTCATTTTGAAAGAATAAAGGCCTCCTCTCCCAATATGTAGAGGACCTCGTGTCTTTCCTCCTGAAGCTGGGATTCCTTTGTTGTGCTCCTTGTTGAAACACAAACGTTGGGCTTGCTACGGTGAGCTCAGACTTCTGGCTCTGAGGTCCATGACTTTTGACCTTACTGACTTTTTCCCAGTAGCCAACATACAGGAACCTGTGTTTGGGGGCTGGATGCAGCATCCCTGCCAGGCCCTTCTGCTTTATCATGGCCACAAGGAGCATTATTTTACCTTTGGGTCTGTTTTTTCTCTACAGGAAACTCCACAAAAGGTCTTCAATAAATACTGATAGAATATGGTATGTCTGGGATCGTTCCAGAGACCTGCAGTTCCACTGATAGATTATGGAGTAAGATTTCTTTCTAAGCACTTTAATTAGTTGTTTAGACATTTAAAAGCAATTAATCCAGACTCTTTGGCACTTTCTGCCAGCTGGGTTGCTGACCTCTTCAAAAAATAGCAGTGTGCTTTCATCTTGTGGGCCAATTTATGAGTCAATTGGCATCTGATCAGTACTGGTACCTCACTGCCAAGATTCACACTTTTTCTTTGTTATCACCTGAATATCCTGTTGAGTTGGGTTACCTGGGGCCTTATAAGCAGGTCGTATTAGGAATTCTATGAGTGGCTCTTGCATGAGCGAAAATACCTTGCATTTGATGAGTGGAAATCATGAAAAGTCCCCCAAATGCTGTCACCTATATAGTATTTGGAGGTTAAATTATGAAAGGACTTCTTTCTTTGGAATCCAGAGACTCAACCATATAACTTAAGAGTTGCTGATTAGTTAGGGTTGTATCATTTATGCCTACATGTCTTCCCAGAGAGCTTATTATTTCTTTTTCCAATATTTGGTTGAGTCAGTATTTTCTTCCATATAGAGAAATAAACATTCAAGAGCAAGGTACCACATCTTATAGTTTCTTTTCTTTTTCTGTAAAATTATGCAACCATGAATTCCGATTTATCAATATTAACATAAGATCTGCAGAAGTTTGACCACATAAACTTGACAGGGACTTATACCAATGATTCCAAAATTGTTCACCAGCTAATCAGGATGTGGCCTGCTGCTTTTTAAGCGCCAGAAGAATTGGTGTTAAAAATACATATTGCCAGGTATAACCCCCGAGATCCTAATTTGTACCAGCTGAGATATGACATAACAGTTTTTATTTTGAAGATGTTCTTCATGGGATTCTGATGTGTGTTAAGTGGGAACACTCAACACTCTTTATTTTACAATATTTTGTAATGTCGACCCTAGATAGTTATTTATAGACTTTAATATACTTGGAATTACTTAGTCTCTTGTTTGCCCATTCATTTCTTGGCCAACCTCTCCTCTGACCTTCTCCTCCACTCTTCTTACCATTCCACTCAGTAAGTATTTATTGAGCATCTACAATATTCTTGGAGCCAGTTAGATATAAAGAAACCAGTTGGATATAGAACAGTGGTTCTTAACTGAAGGGGGAGGTGATATTTTTTCCTTTGGAACATCTGACAATGTGTGGTGACATTTAAAAAAAATACTTTTTTTCAAAAATTGATTTCAGAGAGAGAAAGAGAGAAGGAAAGAGACAGAAACATTGATGATGAGAGAGAATCATTGATCAGCTGCCTCCTGCTGTGCCCTGACTGGGAATCAAACCATGACCTCTTGGCTCATGAGTCGACGCTCAACCACTGAGCAACACTGACCAGGCTCTGGTGATATTTTTGGTTGTCACAACTGGCTGTACAACTGGCATCTAGTGGATGGAGGCCAAAGATGCTGCTAAACATTCTATCATGCATAGGACAGCCCCTCCTAACAAAGAATTATTTGGCCCATAACGTCAGTAGCACTGAACTTGAGGAACTCAGAGGTAGAGGATAGAGAGATAAATGAAGCATCTTTTTTTTTTTTTTTTTTTTTTTTGCCTTCAGGGGATTCCTGCTCCAAGGTGGGGGTCGGGGTAGTGTGGGTTACTCTTGACACATTGTGAGATGTCCCTTAAGAACAGCAGTGCCCCACCATGAGCTATTTCTGAATTTCAAGGTCTGAACTACTTTCTGTCAGACAACACTTACAGAGAATCCACATGAGCGAGTAATTATTAATTAAAATGGGGTGGGGAGACACTGTGCCAAATGAAACATGCTGTACATGGTTCCCTGAGGGCTCAAACTGGGAAGAAACCTCTGGCTGCTCAGGTCCCTCAGCAAAGTCCCTCTTTCCATGTCAGGCAATGCTCCAGGTGAACAAAACTGAATCATACAGGGACAGTATTGGCAACATATGCATTTATTCATTTTAAAAGCAAACTCTATATCTGTTATCCTATATAATAAAAGTGTAGTATGCAAATTGTCCCCTCATCCAGGAGTTAAACCAGGGGGCGGGGCTGGCTGGGGGAAGGGAGGGGGGCCCTGGCTGGCATCCAGCAGTCACTCTGGACCCTATCAGTGCACAAATTTCATGCACTGGGCCTCTAGTTGCTATAATAATGCTTATTATAGGAAATGACCCATTAACATTTTATTTTTCCCTTCCAGCCTTTCTTCCATATGCTTAGCTTTTTACTTTACATAGTGCTGATCATACTAAATGGACAAACTTGTAGACTGCTTTTAAGTTGGCATTCTTTCATTGTATTCATGTTGCTGCTATTGACATATTTATGCATGAAAGTCTTCCTATATTTTTTTGATAAATTCTCAGAAGTGAAATTTAAAAGTATAAGCAATTGTAAGGATTTTGAATATAACAAAAATTGCTTTATGAAGAGATTATTTCAATTACATCCTCACTGACAATGTATGGAGTTGTCCTCAAAAGTTAATCTTAATCACGAGTTTGAGTAATGTGATTCTAAAGCTAGGCAACTGCAGGGATTAAGCCATCTATTTCTTGGGATATGTTGTATATATATATGTACATACATATATATATGCGGAAAGAATATAGTAAGTACTTAACAAATTTGTGTCAACCTAACTTTTTTAATATTGGGCAGCTTTGAGTTCAGTGTTCACAGTACACATTTGTTATGGAAGATTTAGATATCTTAGTTTTATCATGTTGAAAATATATGCTTCTGCAATCATAAAATACTGCATGTTGAACTATTTCCTTGATGGCAGCATTTCATAAATATATACAGTGATATCAGTGTTTGTGACATCACTGTGGTTTTGTGCAGCTGTTTTACTCTGATCTGGAGAAACATGGATGAGAGTTTCATCTCTTTCATTTCCTTTTAAAAAAAATACTGCCAAGCAAACAACTATCCCTTAAGGAATGGAATACAGAATTTCCCTTTCCCTTCTACAAGCTGAAACACAAATGTTATGGCAAAGAAAAAAGTATGCAGTTTCTATTTGATGGTAGAAATCTCTGTCTGCAGTATTGGAGAAGGCACTTCCTTAAAGTCAGTACAGGAACATATTTTAATAACTTAGCAATAAACTGAATTTCTTTAAAGGGGCTTTCATTTTCCCCTACTACTTCAATTATAAAATTGGAGATGTTGCTTCATAAAAGTGGGGGAAAATCAATGACAGACTGAGTTGAAACTTTTGACAAGGGAGTAATTTAAGACTGGCCCAACAGAGGCCATAAGCCATTTACAGGAGAAGAAACTTAAATGACTAATAACACAAAAAAAGGTCAACTTCACTAATGAGTGCAGATTGAAATGAGAGACTACTTCTGCTTATCAAATTGCCAAAAATAAAGATGTGCTTCAGTGTTGACAAGGATACAGTGAAATACATTTGCAGACATTGCTATTTAGAATGTAAATTGGCATAAGCATTACAGAAATCAATTTAGCAGTATGTATTAAGAACTTAAAAGGAGTTTACATCCTTTTTAACTCAGAAATTTCCCTTTCATGTATTTATTATAAAGTAAATTATTCAGAAACTTTTTTTAAAAAAATATATTTTATTGATTTTTTACAGAGAGGAAGGGAGAGAGATAGAGAGTTAGAAACATAGATGAGAGAGAAACATCCATCAGCTGCCTCCTGCACATCCCCCACTGGGGATGTGCCCGCAACCCAGGCACATGCCCTCGACCGGAATCGAACCTGGGACCCCTCAGTCTGCAGGCCGACGCTCTATCCACTGAGCCAAACCAGTTTCGGCTATTCAGAAACTTTTACTAACATGTGTGTCCAAAGGTGTTCATTGCATTGTTATTTATATTAGTAAAATATTAAAGAGAACTTAAAATGTCCAACAATAGGAAATTGATTAAGTAAATTATGGTGTATATTCCTTGCTACTCAAAGGGGGTTCAAAGACCAACAGCACCCCCACTCCAGACACAGTGAATACGAATCATCTAAATGCTCCAACACTAGACTTTTTGAGGTGGAGGTGAATCATCAGTAATTTTAGAAAGCTCATAGGTAATTATAATTTTTAACCAAATTTGTGAACAATAGATATATGTGATGCTACTAGTAAACCTGCCAACTTCCCTGTCTACTGTCTTCCACAGCACAGGTTAATTTACTGTATTACCTTTTACCTTCCATCGAACGATTGCGTAATGCCCCCCGTATCCTCTCCGCATAACATCTGCAAGAGGGAAATCACTGAGGACACTTTCTAGATTATCCCTAGGAGCCGGGATATTATTATTTCCTCTGAGAACACTGACTGGCACATGAAGCTCAGTAGATATTGTTGAAGGAATGACGAAGTGGGCAATGCTTTTTATGATTTGCATGGCTGCACTCTAACATTCTGTTTCTAAATGATTGTTGGAAAAGAAATATTTTTTTAAAAATATATATTTTATTGATTTTTTTTACAGAGAGGAAGGGAGAGGAATAGAGAGTTAGAAACATCGATGAAAGAGAAACATCGATCAGCTGCCTCCTGCACACCCCCTATTGGGGATGTGCCCGCAACCAAGGTACATGCCCTTGACTGGAATCGAACCTGGGACCCTTCAGTCCGCAGGCTGACACTCTATCCACTGAGCCAAGCCAGTTAGGGCGAAAAGAAATATATTTTTTTTTTTAGGATTCCCAAATCTGTGTATTCCTGGGTTAGTCCTTTGTTTTTAGATATGATTTTGACTATGTCAGGCAGGATTCTTGCAAGAAATAAAAGGCACACTCAAAGTAGGAATTTCCAAAGTGAATCACAAAGGTGTAAGCAGAGTTAGAAAACCAACAGGGAGCAGTGCAGTAACTACGCTGGGGAAGTAACAGTAGGGAGTGGTCTCCAACTGGAGGTCTAAGAGGCAAGAGAAGAGCAGTGTGGAAGGACAGGATGGCAGTTCCATGGAGAGGGCTGCCTCATGGGAGCTGAAGCCTAGTTGAGGAACACAGCCACCCCAGAGTCACCCGCAGGAAAAGTCAGGGGAGAGAACACTTTGCTTTTGTTCTCCACCTCCTCCCGGTGTCTTCCATGGGCCCAAACCATCTGAAAGTCAGAGGGCCAGGGAGCACAGAGGTGAGTGGCGAAGCGGGGAAAGGGCCTTTGGAGTCACAGGGGAGGACACCCAGCACAGTGATAAATCTATGATAGCAAAAATGACGAAAGCCATCCTTGCTTTCCAGTCTTCCTACCCTCAACCCCATTGGCAAGTAGATGAATCAGGTTTCTGGCAGTTTCTTTGTCTTCATCTTAGAATCACAACTCAGACCAAGGAGAAGAGAGCAAGCAGCATTTTTCTCCCATGACTTCTGAAAGCATTAAGGATTTAGGTGGAACATATCTGTAAAAGATAGGATTTTACTAAATATTTTGTGTAAGGAAAACCACATATAGAGCTTTCACTTGCCAATGGATGGGGTTGTCTTTTTATACCCAGAGACACCTCTGGGCACACACCACATAAAGGAGAGGCACTAAGAATGTAGGGCACCCTTTTCCTCCTCCCCGGGAACACTGCCTTTGGAAATAGAGCGCGCAGATCCGAGAACTTGTAGCTCATGCTCTTTGGATGTAACCCTTATGTGTTTGGTTGGTGGGTAAGTATATACAGACCCAGAGTTTATCTCCTTCTGTTTTCAGCAATAATAGAAGTTTTGAGTGGGAGGAGACCAGGAGGGTCTTTAACAACATAAAAAAATACAGAAGCTGAAATGGAACAGTCATTTCATGAAGGCACTAGATTCATCCAGGGCATCAGGAGCTCCCTGGGGATAACTAGAGTCCTTTAAGGATCACAAGGTGATGCAGTAACTCTTTCAAGAAAGTGGGGGACATGACAGCAGCTAACAATAAGCTGGCCCAGCCTCAGTGTGTCACAGGTGGCCAGCTTAATGCCCGGACTGTTGGAATGTGGATTAAAAAAACTACAAGAAAATTCTCCTGGAGTGGTACTTGAACTCTGCCTTACAGACAAATGGGGAGTAGTCCACTGGCACGGAGGACAGAGTGTCAGCAAATAGCAGTGTGGAGGCCATTTTTACACATTTTATTTCCAGTGTATCTTATGCTTAGATGACTAACATCTTCTGTGAACTTTTGCAAATGGAATCAAATCTGTTTAATGAATACGTGACTTTTAGTGCTTTATTTTCATCTAGAGCTTCATTTGAAACAGATCATCATTAGCTTTATGGTTTTAATTGTTTTGAAATTCCTTATGGTAACCTATTACTTTATTGCATTAGTACGTTAACCTAGGTGCCACAGAGCATAGTTTTAGAGCCGCTATTTATATCTAGACTAATTGCATGGATGCTTTCAGTATATGATGAGGTATTTTTTCAGATCACCACAGGAAAAATAATCTGAAACCTTTCCAGACTTCAAGGTTTGGGATAATAAGAACCAACACACAACAAAACAAAATGAATTTTTCTTGCTTTGAAATACCTACTACTCTATCACCAAGGAATTGCAAAATAGTAATTCCCATAGTATGTGTTGCTCCCACATGGTTTTTATTTGGAAGTACTGTGGGAGGCATTGGTCTGTGGGCTCCCCAATCAAAACCAGGTGGTTAATGGTTCCAAAGCCAGGGACCATAAGAAGATTCGTGCCTTGCTCATTAGGACACATGGAGATGGAGCATCCAGGCCACTGGCTGTGGGCTGAGAATCTCAGACAAACCAAGAATGAAAAAGGCCCAGCTTCCTGTGGGGACCTTGTTAATAGCCTAGATGGTAGCACAGCTGTTATGCCCCGTTGACCTGAAGCATTTCTTCCTGGAGTGGGGAAGTGACTGATGGAGACTCCGGCATGTTTAGATCACACAGGGTGTTTTTAACCTTCACTGAAGCAAGGGACATTGAAGTTGGAGTTGGGGCTCTTTGTTACCTCCCCTTTCCTCAATAGCAGGGGTGTTTATAATACCCATCAACCAGGCTTTCCATTGCACCTATTGGAGGACCAGCTGCAGAAAGCAGGTGTATCTGGGGACTGAGAGGATGGGTGACTGTGGAGAATGCTGAGGGCTGCCAGATGTATTCCATTTAAACACTGGGCCATCAGCTGGGGGTCAGGAAAGATGTGGACTTAATTAAAAATGATGTGTAAATTTGGTTATTAATATCAACCCACTGTGTGAATGTAATATACACACACATAAAATATGTATTTCAGAACAACTCAATGGGATGCTTTGCAAGCATGAGTTTCACTTTTTACCAATTTTATGTACATTATGTTTTGTTCATTGGTACGCACATTGTGTATTACATTTTCATATACGTTTAAAATTTTTTTTTTCCCAGGCAGAAAGCTAAAATTCCAGTTTATTGTAAATGCCTCACAATCCTAAGAAATAGTTGTTCTTAGGCAGCTTTTGAACATACATTTATACCTGGATTAATTATATGGATCATTTAGTGTAGGGTGGGCAACTTGTTTGTGCTGTAGATGGTCGACTTTCATGAAATTGGACCAATGCCTTAGTTTCTTGGTGCTGCCTACACCAGAGTTGAGAGATCGCAATGCTTTGGGATGGTGATGCTGCTTCCCTGGATTGTGTATATTGCCCATAAGATGTGTAGCCTGAGGAGAATTATCAGTGGTCAGCTTTCAAATGCTAAGTGTGCTGTGGGTCCTCACACTTGGCAATCTGAAAATATGGGGCACTGCCCATCACTCAAAAGAACTGGACAGGAGACTACTCTTTACATAAGAGCAATACCCTTTTTGGGGCAGTTTGAGTAGCACTTAAAATGGGCCAAAGAAGATAATAGCCATCTGATGCAAAATTTTAGCATCAGAGCTGAGGGTAAAATCAGTGATCCCCAGAGTACTGTCTCTTGGGGTCTTTAGAGACTTTCCCAATTGCCTTAGAATGCCAAATTCCTTTAGTGGTTCTCAACCTTCTGGCCCTTTAAATACATTTCCTCATATTGTGACCCATCCATAAAATTATTTTCGTTGCTACTTCATAATTGTAATGTTGCTACTGTTATGAATCGTAATGTAAATATCTGATATGCAGAATGGTCTTAGGCGACCCCTGTGAAAGGGTCGTTCGACCGCCAAAGGGGTCGCGACCCACAGGTTGAGAACCGCTGCTAGAACATTGGTTTTTATCTGAGTGCCCCTTAAAACTGTAGGCAAAATGTGGTTATGTGAATATGTGCATTTTTCTTGGTAGTGTGTCATTTTCTTCAGATTCTCAAAGCTTCCAAAAGCTTGAGACCTAAGGAGAGTAGTGTTTGTTAGGTGAGCCTTTGTCTTGAACAGCACCTTCTTTCTCTAAAAATTTCTTTATAACGAGAAATAATGATAATAGCAGCAATGATAATAATAGTTAATTCTTATGGCATTTATTACATCGCTGGCATTGTGCTGAGCACTCTGTATATGTTAGTTCATTTAATAAGGTATCTAACTGTAAAAAGCAAAACAGAATATTGGGCCATCATGAGTAATTACTCTTCCAGAAAGAGATTCATTTCCTCTAGCATGATATTCAAAGGCCTTCCTGCTCTGGCCTTGAATGCCAATCCTTTTCAATATTTATTTACCCAAAGTATTAATTTTCTATCCAGGATAACAAATTACTACAAACGAAGTGGCTTAAAATGCTCACTTGTTGTCTGAAAAAACTCCCAAACAGTACAAAAGATCAATGAAATCAAGAGCTGGTTCTTTGGAAAGATAAACAAGATGGGCAGATCTTTAACCAGACTCATTAAGAAACAAATAGAGAAAAACCAGATAAATAAAATCAGAAATAAAAGAGGAGAAGTAACAATTGACACCAAAGAAATACAGAAGATTGTAAGAAAATATTATGAACAACTATATGCCAACAAATTGGACAATTTGGAATAAATGGATACATTTCTAGAAACATACAATCTTCCAAAAATGAATCAGGAAGAATCAGAGAATCTGAATAGACAGATCACAACTAGTGAAATTGAAGTAGTAATAAAAAAAAAACTCCAAACAGTTAAAAATTTTGGACTAGATGGCTTCACAGGCGAATTTTACTACACATTCAAAGAAGAACTAACACATATCCTTCTCAAACTATTACAAAAAAATTCTAGAGGAGGGAAGAGTCCCAAGTTCATTTTATGAGGCCAGTATTATCCTAATTCCCAAACCAGATAAAGACACTACAAAGAAAGAAAATTATAGGCCAATATCCCTGATGAATATAGATGCTAAAATCCTCAACAAAATATTAACAAACCCAATTCAGCAATACATTAAAACGATTATACAACATGATCAAATGGGATTTATTTTGGGGATTCAAGCTTGGTACAATATCTATAAATCAATATATGTAATATACCACATAAACAGAATGAAAGGTGAAAACCATTTGATTATATCAATAAATGCAGAAAAAGCATTTGATAAAATCCAGCACCCGTTAATGATAAAAACTCTCAGCATAGCGGGAATAGAAGGAACATACCTCAATGTAATAAAGGCTGTATATGACAAATCCAAGCCAGCATCATACTCAATGGGCAAAAACTACAGGCATTTCCCTTAAGATCAAGGACAAGACAGGAATGTCTGCTTTCACCATTCGTATTCAACATAGTACTGGAAGACCTAGCCACAGCAATAAGACAAGAAGAAGAGATAAAAGTCATCCAAATTGGAAGGGAGGGAGTAAAACTGACATTATTTGCAGATGACATGATACTGTACATAGAAAACCCTAAAGACTATACCAAAAAGCTACTAGATTTAATAAATGAACTCGGCAAAGTGCAGGATACAAAATTAATATTAAAAAATTTGTGGCATTTCTACACCCCAATAATGAACTATCAGAAAGAGAAACTAAGAAAAAACCCCATTTACCATTGCAACAAAGAAATAAGTTACCCAGGAATAAATTTGACCAAGGAGGTAAAAGACCTGTACGCAGAAAACTATAGGACGTTGAAGAAGGACATGAAAGAAATTGAAGAAGAAGAAGAAGAAGAAAAAGAAATTGAGGAAGATACAAAGAAGTGAAAGTATATACTGTGTTTATGGATAGGAAGAATTAATGAACATTATTAAAATGTCCATACTACTGAAAGCAATCTATAGATTCAATGCAATTCCTATTAAAATACCAATGGCATATTTCACAGATCTAGAACAAATATTCCAAAAATGTATATGGAACCAAAAAAAGACCTAAATAGCCTCAGCAATCTTGAGAAAGAGCAAAGTTGGAGATATCATAATACCTGATATCAAACTATATTGCAAGGCCATTGTAATTAAAACAGCCTAGTACTGGTATAAGAACATACATATAGATCAATGAAACAACAGAGAACACAGACATCAAACTACGCCTATAAGGTCAATGAATATTTGACAAAGGAGGCAAGAGCATACAATGGGGAAAAGACAGTCTCTTCAGTAAATGGTGTTGGGAAAATTGGACAGGTACATGCAAGAATATGAAATTAGACCACCAACTCTTACACCACATACAAGAATAAACTCAAATGGATAAAAAAAAAAAAGTAAGCCGGGAAAGCATAAAAATCGTGGAAGAAAACATTGCAGTAAAATCTCGGACATTGCTTGGGGGTTGGGGTATTTGCTTTTCCCCAGGCTTCTGCTATTGGGAAGGGCTTGTGCTTCTCAGGAAAAATGGCCACTGCAATAATGGGAGGGGATGATTCTGGCAGCCATCCTCCCCGAGAGTCTCTCCAACTCCTTCCGCCCCAGTCTCTTTACAGGCAACTCCAGTCCACACTGCCCTCCCTCTGCTAAAACACAGGGTGAGTGTCTGGGAATGAAAATCCTGTGTGCCAGCCCCTTTAAAAAAGTGGCTTTGTCTCAGGGTGGTTCCTCTCTCTGGCTGCTAGAGGCCCCACTGCTGGTTGCTGCATGGGAAGCTTTTGCCAGCTCTGGCTGTCCAGGCTGGGGCGCCCTGCCTGGGGTCTAGGCCTCTCTCGGGAGAACCTTCTTCACCCTTGTCCTGCCACTCCTGAGAGCTGGGCCAGCGCCTCTCTCAGCCCCACCCTTCCTACCAGTCTCCGGGTGGTTTCTGCCCATTTTTGTTTAAAAGTCTCCTCTTCAGCCAGTCTTTAGCTAGTATTTCAGGGTGAATATTGTACAATTTAGTTTAGTTCTAGTTAGATTTTGGGAGGAGGTAGGAGAAAGATCCACTTACTCCATTACCATCTTCTAATCCTCCTCTAAAACTTCATTTATTATTTCATAGTTTCTGTGGTCCAGGAGTCCAGGTAAGGCTTATCTAGATTATGGAGGTTTACTAGACTGAAATGCAGGTGTTGGTGTGGACTGTGGTCTTATCTGAGGTTTAACTGGGGAAAGATCTATTTACATGCTCCCTGTGCTTGTTGGGAGAATTCACCCTCCCTTTTTCTTGCTGGCTGTTGGCTGGAGGATGCTGTTCAGCTCTTAAGGTCTGCCCACTACATGACCTTCTCATAATATAGCAGTTTACTTCTTCAAAGCCAGCAGGGAGCCTCTCTCTCCTGTCTGTGAAGATGAATTTTTATAAGTATAACATAACATCATGGGAGTAACAGCCTGTGATATAATGTGACCTAATCAAGGGAGTGACATCCGGTCACTTGTGACATAGTCCATTGGTGCCACGCAAGTCAGAGGTTCCACCCAAACTCAAGGAGAGAGGATTATACAAGTGTGTGATTCACTGGGGGTCATTTTTGGGTGTGTTGGCCACACCCAACAGTAAGTGCTGCTTAGTTTTAGCTAGTTGTCTGAAATATGCATCAGGGAGCATCATTTTCCATTTCAACTTTTTCCTTTTAGTCTATAGGGAGCACTTGTGTACTCCCTAGATGTGCTTTGCGTGCCCGTGCTGCTGAACCTTTGCTTTCAGCTGTGCTTCCAGCTGAGAATGCCCTCCTAGGTCCGCTCCATCTGTTACTATCACCGTCAGACTGAAAGGCTCAGCTCAGATATGGTGGCCTTCCCCAGACCTTCCACCATCTTTCCATCATAGTGGGTGGCACAGGAGTACTTGGTTGTATCTTCCTGTAGCAAGCACTTAATTCTGAATTGTATTATAATTACTTGTATAATTATCTAGATTCTTCAAGATAGGAATTATGTCTTACATATTGATGTTTCTGGGGGCCAGAGCCTATCATTTTTACATGGGAAGCACTACATGAAATGTTTGCTGAACAAATTTCTCCCAAACAATGGACCCTATTTTTAAGTTTGTCCCTTTTATTTTTCAGGAATATAAATCATCAACATTCTTAGTATTGGTTTGGGTCTTTTCCTTTAAAAAGGGACAGAAAACTTGCCTCAAGCTCTTTCCTTTTCTCTTCCCTGGAGCCCCAATGAACTACAGCAAGCAACCCTGCCGGACCCACTCAGGGCCTTGTGGGCCCAGCTTGGAAAGATCCAAAGGTGAAAGCTGCCGAGGAACCGATGGGATAGTGTTCTGCGACTCACCGAGGTTTTGTGCCCTGCTTACCCTGCCTTTCCATCCTGCCAGTCAGATGCCTAAAGCAGAACTTACTGCTGACCGGTCACTCCTGGTCCTGCTGAAAAAGCATCCAGACTGCGTGGCAGCCTGGCTTTCCAGCCACTGAAAGGCCTTTCCGGTGGGGCCTGGCAACCCAGTAGCAGTTAGGTTCTTTCGTTCAGATTGAAATTGCATTTTATTCTCCCTAATTACTGACTGGATGTTAGAAATGGTTTGGCCTTCGTTTCTTTAGCTCAGTCTAAGGTAATAAACAGCTTCATCATACAACCAATTTAATTAACTACTGTCCCATTTTTGGAGGTGCTGTTGGCATGACATCAATAAAATATAATCTGAATGGTGTTTTCCGATGCAATGTTGCATTTCTGTCTCCTTACCCTGAGGCTGATTACCTCCTGGAGGAAGATAAAAAAAAATTAAAGAGCAGAGGAAAGGGAAATTCAGGTAAAGCAAGAAATATTCCTGACATTGGACTCTGCAAAATTGATTTCTTACATTTAATATGATAGTAAAGTAAGCCAGATATTGCCGAGCTGGAAAAGAAAAAAATCCATGTTAGCAGAATGGTCCTTTACGGATAATGTGGATATGATATAGTTACTGTCCATTGTGGGAAAGGGCCGCTGGCAGTCCTTAGAGTTGTTTTGTCTCCCCGCCTCCCCAGTGCACCCAGGCAGTCCTTTTCTGAATCCCCCAAGATTAAAAAACACACCAGTACCCAACAGTCATTTCTATGAGGCAACATCAGCCAAACTTGGAATTTTCAGTTCATCCAGCGACTGATGCTTTAGGGAGGTGGCTGCAGGAGACGGGTCATGCTCAGAGAGAATGGAAGACAGAATGGGTCCTACTAAAAACATTGGCTGCTTGGCCACACAAGATGTGGCCTAGGGATGGTGATGGTTGCTCTGCCAATTAGGAAGTCTTCAGAGCAAGTGGGACTTGCAGACAAGTTTCATGTTGGGTCTGAGGTAAATCACATGTTCAATATTAAGAGAATGATAATGGAAAAACCAAAGGAATGTGTAGTCTATGAAGTTAAGGGCTGTTAAGAGTCAGGGAACAGATGGGGATGGAGATTTCTTCTGGATGTCCTGCTCGCACTTCCCATGACATAGAACTTTTTAAAGCTACTGGGATTGTAGGTAGAAATTACTAACCAAGTACTGGATAGGGTTTTTATTGGGAAGGGAGGGAGGAGAGCGGGGAATAGCCCTAACTTTAAGTTTTAATAGTTAACTCATTTAAAAAATTTCCCAAGATCTGTGCATGTGTATGTTTTTGTCCGAAGTGGTTGTGAACACCCAGTTAAATGCTGAGTGCTGGTTTCTGAGGCTTATGTGCAGGCCTCATCATTCTCCCGTCAATCTCCAGGCATTTACAGAACACCCAGTCTGCTGGGCTCGACCTCCGTTCCAGACGACCTATACTCCCATCTATTCTGTCCCTGAATAAAAGTTCACCTCACCTCCACCTCTGAAGTGTCAGCTATAGTAACCCTCAGATGATGGCAAGAATGTTCCAATACCCCCAAATTGTGGCTCACAATGGTTTTAAGGATTAAATGAGGCAATAGATATAAAGCCCTTAGTTATTTTCATCGCTGTTACTCTTTTTAAAAACATTATTGGTAATGGGCTAACTCCCTGCATGGGTCTGGCATTAACTTTTATCATTCACACTGTTTCACTTGCTTCCTATAAAGTGAGGTTGCTTTTTCCAGTATAAAATGAGTTATGGTATTGTTCTGTTTGATTAAAAACTTTATTTTCAAAATAAAAATTACTTTTTTTGATACTATATTGGGATAGTAAAATGATCTGACCCAGAAGTTTGGGATTAAGTATGCATTTATGCCGTAATGTTGAGAGGAAAATATTATGCTACAAATAAATAGGTGTGGTAGTGCTGGGGTAGGGGTTCTCAACCAGGGGTGATTTTTGCCCCACAGGATACATTTGGCAATATCTGGAGACTTTTTAAAAAATATATATATTTTATTGATTTTTTTACAGAAAGGAAGGTAGAGGGATAGAGAGTTAGAAACATTGATGGGAGAGAAACGTTGATCAGCTGCCTCCTGCACACCCCCTACTGGGGATGTGCCAGCAACCAAGGTACATGCCCTTGACCGGAATTGAACCTGGGGCCCTTCAGTCCACAGGCGGACACTCTATCCACTGAGCCAAACCAATTAGGGCTATGTGGAGACATTTTTGATTGTCATGACTTGTGGGAGGCTCCTACTGGCATTCTAGAAAGTAGAGACCATTGATGCTGCTAAATATCACTCTACAATGTACATAATGGCACCTGTATTTACTTTTTAAATTCAAGGACTGCCATACAAATTACCATAAATTTAATGGTTTAAAACAGTCCAAATTTATTATCTTACAGTTCTGTAGGTCAAAGTCTGACATGTGGCTCACAGACCTGAAATCAAGGTGTCAGCATAGCTCCGTTACTTTCTGGATGCTCTGGGGAGAATTCATTCCCTTGCCTTGGCCAGCTTCTAGCGGCTATATTCTTTGGCTTGTAGCCCCTTTTCCATACTCAAAGCCAGCAATGGTGGGTCAAGTCCCTCTCATGCTTTGAATCTCTCCTTCCTCTTTCATCATTACATCTCTCTGACCAATTGTTTTGCCTTCCTCTTTTACTTTTAAGGGCCCCAGTGATTATATTGGGCCCACCAAGATTACCCAGGATAATGCCCCTATTGTAAGGTCTGCTGATTAGCAAACTTAATTTTATCTGTAAACTTTAATTTCCTTTTACCATGTAATCTAGCATATTCATTGATTCCAGGGATATGGATGTGAGGCCATTGTTCTGATTACCACAGCCCCCACAACAAAAACAAAAACAAACAAAAACGATCCATCCACATGTCAGTAGGGCTGAGGTTGAGAAGTCTGTCCTAGAGAAGCTTCCTAGTTCCAGAGGATGGTGCTTCATTCAATGTGAATAAAAGAAAAAGATAAGCTACCTTTAAACTGACTCACTTAAAGTGTTAGCATCACAGCACATTGAACAGGTTAAACAGTTTGCCTTGAAAGGCACTGCTGGGTAAAGTTGCTTGTCCATTGCTGGCGGAGATATGATGATAACTTGGTTCACCCAGCGGGAAAGTGAAAATCCTCCTATTAAATAAATGAAGCAGCAGCTTCTGGTAACAAACATATGAAACAGAATATTCATCTTTTCTTCCATGGGGATAATACATGACAAAAGTGAGGCTTTCTTCACATTGTTTGTTTATAGAAAATTCATCTCCACCGAGGCCTTATGTTAAATTTGCTCTCTGATGTTATCATTTCCAGGATGCATACGGTCACTAGAGTATGTTCTTATGATCTTACCATTTATTTACCTTCACACGAAACTCCAATTACTGTCAGAGATGCTTCTTGTTAAATATGGTAAGACCTTCAGCTTCGGAGAGTGTAAATATGTATTTGATTCTCTGGGGCAGGCTCAGATGCAAGTTAAGGAATCAGAGTTCTGGGGATGTGGGTGCAAATTAATTATCTAAAGATAACAATGGAGGAAGTCTGGGCTTTAGAGAAAAGGCTGGAATTTAGGAAGAGAGGATTGTACAGCAAGAGGACTGTGAGGTTGCTTTATCTCCCACCAAAGCCTCCTCTCTTGGTCTTGCATGGTGTGTGTATGTGTGTGTGCACACTCATGCTTGCTTCTTCACTGGGAGCATTATTGTGCTTTTGTGTTGTTTTCTAGTGTCTTTTGACACCTAAAGTGACTCTTTTGGATTATCTGAAATCAGGATCTGAAAAGAGCACATAGATTCCAATGGCATCGGGGGAGGCTCCTCTCCAGATAAAACGATAGAATTCTCCTGATTATTCAGACTGTCATATTTAGTTACCGGCTTTCTTTGGGTAATCCAACTGTATTTTATTCATGGGCTATTCTAAAAGTATAATCAAAGGACACCTACTGGCCACAAGCGACTGCTCATGTCTAATAGGGCTGCGAAGAATGGTTTAAATTTAGTGCAGATGGGGGAAAATATGTGCTGTCATCAAGAGCCTATCACACTTTCAACTTATAAAATATCTTGACTGGAGTCTGGCCAGAGCGAGTCAGAGGTGGGCGCTTTAGTGAGGATGAATGTATAGGGTCAGATAAAGTAAGTACCAAAGCAGACCTTAAGTAGACTGTAAATTGAACAGAATGGGATACTATTATTTTTGGCTCAATAAGTTGAAAAATGTTACTCTGCGTGTCTCTTCTTCCATTTTTTTTTGAGTTGCATTTAGTCTCCATTTTAGGGTTGTATACTTTTTTCAATCGTGGGAGCCTCAGAGGCCTGCTTTGGGGACTCACTGAAGTTCTGTGTTTCTGAATGTGAAAAATAAATGATTGCATCATTGTTGTTTCTGTGCTGGGAAATTTTCCAGGAAAACATTCCCATTCCTTCACAGAAATCTGCTCTTTGCTTGGGTCTCCAAGAATGATCATTTCCTAGGTATACTGCACATACCTGAAGCACCACAGTTATACTTTATAAACCTGGAGCATATACTCTGTTTGATTTGGAAAGCCGGTTAAGTTCCCCCTTTGCCTTCCATCTTACCAGTTGTGTACGTTGTTTTACCATTCTTCTCTGGTCTGGAGAAGAAAAAGCAATGCACCTTTAGTCATGAGAGGTAGTGTGTTTGCAGTCTTGTTTGAACAAATTTCCTTTTGTATGGTAGTAATTAGCACAGAGAGATTGCAATATGTCGAAACCTCAAAGACCTTCCAAGACTTAAATACAAAGTGGCAGGAAAGACTTGCAAAAATGGAGAACCCATGGTGTGACATAGCGTGCTGACTTTAAATTTGGTGCCATCAGAATCCCCTAGAGGGCCCATTACAACACAGATCACTGGGCCAAACCCCTAGAGTTTTTGATTCAGTAGATCTGGGGTGAAGCCCTAGAATTTGCATTTCTAACACATTCTCAGGGGATGTAGCTGCTGGTCCATGATAACACTTTGAGGACCATTGCCATTGTGGGTAGGAGTAAACCTAGTGATTCTGAACCATGAATCCACCATTCTCAAGTCCTAGGTCTTGGTCTTACCTAGATCTGCTGAATCAGAATTTACATTTAACGAGGTCCTCAGGTCATTTGTTTGTATATTAAATCTGAGAAGCACTGACTTAACTTCACTGCTCCTAATTTCTCTCATCTGTAAAATGGGAATAATACTTATTTCCTAGGGATGTTGTGAAGTGAAATGTATTTCACAGACTTAGCAGTAGTGCTTGGCATAGAACATGCCCTTAGTAAATGTTACTAGTTATAATTACTAAGCCAATTTGTGAAGAAAAGCAAGTAATTTCTTTCCTTACAGCAACTTGTTTTTTAAAGGTCAAAATTGTGTGTTTCTGCTTGTTTTTCTTCTTCTTCTGTGAGCTTCTACTTTTCTTGGAAGTACAAACATTAAGTGATGGGTATTTTGAAGGACAAATGGGTTTTCTATTTTACTCATTCCCATCCTTATGCCCTGACTAAGGTTTCTTCTGTTATCTTAAGGAAAAT
This sequence comes from Myotis myotis, assembly GCF_014108235.1. Classification (NCBI taxonomy): domain Eukaryota; kingdom Metazoa; phylum Chordata; class Mammalia; order Chiroptera; family Vespertilionidae; genus Myotis; species Myotis myotis. Next base: position 16,925,367 of record NW_023416318.1, on the reverse strand, counting down.
TCTGAAAGCAAAATTAGTATTAAATGAGTATACCTAACACTTTGTAAAGGGCTGTGGAAGGTCTTAAGGCTAGTCAGACTTCAGTAGGGTGTGGACACTGAAAAACTTTGAGAATTGGCATTAGACTTTCCCCCTTCCTTTATTTACTTGCCTTTTCCCATTCCTTCCATTTCAGTTGTGAAATTGTTTTTAGAATTATGTGAAATTATTTTGAACCAGTATGACTCAGAAAAGTGCCTTAAAATGGCTTCTTTGCAATGAAGCCTTTCAGTATTTCCTGGGGAGGCTCAGTGCTATGACTTCTGACTCCTGAGGATCTGTTCCAGCTTTGGGTGGGCCTCTGAATCCATCCACATTTTCTCCTAGAATCTGGCTCTAAACAGCAGAAGCCCTAGACAGCTTGGAGTCTTGAGTATCAACTCTGGGTCTGTAATTAGTGGGCCTGGTGTCTGGCCTGGGACCTTGGGAAGATTCCTCATCTATACTAAAGTCCAGTTTTCTCATCTTTAAATGGAAATCTTTATGTATGTTCCTGCCTATATCACAAGGTTGTAGTGAAGAACAAATAAAGTATCTAGAGATGTCTTGTCACTTGGGAAGACTGCTGTAATTCAAGAGTCGAGCTGGCCTCAGAGAATATTGGGGTGCCCTGATATCAGTTTTGTTCCCCAAACTCAATGGGTGAAGTCTTATTAAAAGTATACCTAAACCTGTCCTGCAGGCTTCAGACTTTCCTAAAATCTCTCAAACAAGCAGGAGCTGGTGTCAGTGTGCCTCATACCTATCAGTAAGAGGACCAAGACCCAGCACTAGCATCAGCCTGCCTTGCTTTGCAGCTTGGCCTTGTGTGGACACTTCCAAGCCCAATATAAATAGAAGCCATCTGCAGATTGCTCTGTAGCTCCTGCTAGGTGACCCCAGTCAGTAGCTGACTTTGTATTTCTTCAGAGGCCCAAAAGTCAATACACCCAGACTATACAGTCAATACAGCTTCAGACTATACCAGATTGTAACGCTATATATCCACAAGCAACACACTCAAGGGGCAGACTCAGTGAGCACCAAAGCCTCACTGAAGCAAGTCCTGCTCTATAGGGATGACTCCTGTACAGCAGCTCTTCCATTATAGATACAGCTGGTCCTCATAGCCAGTTGGCCTGGAGGTCAACTCCTCCCAGTAATGCCAACAGCAATCAAGGCTCATCTACAACAAGACTGCACACAGTCCACACAGGGGCACACCAAGCGTGCCCAGCTCAGGTGCCCAGTGGAGGCTGAGCCATTGGGCCTTATAGGACACTACTACACAAGGCTAACTCTATCCATTGTGGGAGACATAGCAGCTCTGCCTAATGTATAGAAACAAACACATGGAAGCAGCCAAAATGAGGAAACAAAGAAACATGTCACAAGTGAAAGAACAGAAGAAATACCCAGAAAAAGAAAGAAATGAAATGGAAGTAAGTAAACTACTGGATACAAAGTTCAAAACAATAGTTATAAGGTTGCTCAAGGATCTTAATCAGAGCTTCAAGGGACTCAATGAGAGCTTCAAGGGACTTAGTGAAACTTTCAAGGATCTTAGTGAGAATTTCAAAGACATGAAAAAGGGCCAGTCAGAAATTAAGCATACACTAACTGAAATAAAGAATAATTTACAGGGATTTAATAGTAGAGTAGAGGATTCTGAGAATCAAATCAATGATTTGGAATATGAGGAAGCAAAAAACACCAAATCAGAAGAGCAAAAAGAAAAAATTCAAAAATATGAAGATAGTGTAAGGAGCCTCTGGGATAACTTCAAGCATATCAACATTTGCATTATGGGTTGCTAGAAGAAGAAGAGAGCAAGATATTGAAGACCTATTTGAAGAAATAATGATGGAAAACTTCTACTTGGTGAAAGAAATAGACTTACAAGTCCAGGAAGTGCAGAGAATTCCAAACAAGAGGAACCCAAAGAGGCCCACACAAAGACACATCATAATTAAAATGCCAGGGGCAAAAGACAGAGAATCTTAAAAGCAGCAAGAGAAAAGCAGTTAAGCAGTTAGTTACCGACAAGGGAGTGCCCATACCATCGTCAGCTGATTTCTCAACAGAAACTTTGCAGGCCAGAAGGGAGTAGCAAGAAATATTCAAAGTGATGAATAGCAAGGACCTACAACCAAGATTACCCAACAAAGCTATCATTTAGAATTGAAGGTCAGATAAAGAGCTTCACAGACAAGAAAAAGCTAAAGGAATTCATCACCACCAAACCAGTATGACATGAAATGCTGAAGGGTATTCTTTAAGAAGAAGGAGCAAAAGGAGGAGTAGGAAGAGGAGGTGGAGGTGGAGGAGAAGGGGAGGGTGGGAGGGGAAAAGAAGAAGAAAGATAAAAATATGAACAATAAAATGGCAATAAATACATATCAACAATTGAATCTAAAAATCAAAATAAACAAACAAGGAATCTAATGAACAAAATAAACTGATGAATAAAATAGAACCAGAGTCATGGAAACACGGAATAGATTGATGAATCTCAGAGGGAAGGGGGTGAGGTGAGGGAAAAGGTTAACCAAAGATCTTATATGCATTACCTATGGACACAGACAATGTGTCCCTCTCCCTCTCCCTCTCCCTCTCCCTCTCCCTCTCCCTCTCCCTCTCCCTCTCCCTCTCCCTCTCCCTCTCCCTCTCCCTCTCCCTCTCCCTCTCCCTCTCCTCTCCCTCTCCCTCTCCCTCTCCCTCTCCCTCTCCCTCTCCCTCTCCCTCTCCCTCTCCCTCTCCCTCTCCCTCTCCCTCTCCCTCTCCCTCTCCCTCTCCCTCTCCCTCTCCCTCTCCCTCTCCCTCCCCCTCCCCCTCCCCCTCCCCCTCCCCCTCCCCCTCTCCCTCTCCTTCTCCCTAAAATCAATAAAAATATGTTAAGAAAAAGTGTTCCTAAAAACATTGGCCTGTAAAGGCTGGGCATACACATACATGAGGAAGGCCTGGGCTTTCTTGCTAATTTATACAGTTTGGGATCTGGCAACCTCTTTTCACTGTGAAACACTGAGGGAGAAGCCCGAGGCATGGCTGCTGTAGTTGGCTTTGCAGTGAGTGGGAGCTGATTACTTCACTGGCTGAACAAGTGAATTTGTCCCCATCTCCCCTGTGGTGGAACTTATGCCGCATGGCAAGCCCTGGCTGCATCCGAGTACCACAGCGTGTTGTCCCATGGGGATGGGAGATAGTGAAGGGCTAGCAAAGAAGGTGTGACTTGAATTTAACAAATCTGTGGTCAGCGCCTCAGTGCAGACCATCCCTTTTCACCCTGTCTCTTCTACAGCCTTGGCTCCTTAAAGGGTCTTACCAGGAAGCCCTAAGATGCCTATTTAGATAAATAGGTAAACCAAAACCAGATCCTGTTAGTAAGCTTTTCCGCTTAGGGAGAAATTTGAACTGTTGACTATAGAATGTGGTCTCTAGGCTAGGCTACTTTGGTAAGTACCCATCTTTGAATTTTTCCCTTTGGTCTGGTTTATCTTTATGGACAAGAAGCCAGATTTTCTTCTTTCTTGCATCCCAACAAGTCCTGACTCTCCCTTGCTCTGTTGCTGTTTTAATTTTTCAGTGTAAACTCCAGGCTTCCTATCTGTGATCTTAACATGCATTTAAATGTCCTGGGCTGCAGATACTGGAAAACAAAACGCTGCTTGAAAAACTCGCCTAGAGCTTGGCTTCTCGGTGCTGTGTGGCTTCTGCCTCTGTGCAAGGCTAGGTTTCAGAGCTGAGTGGAACGGTGTGAGAGGCAGGGCATGAGGCGTTCACTGTGCTGGCGCTGCTCAGGCCAGAGGCTGCCGTATTCTGCGCTCACAGACTGGTGGCTGCAGTGGCAATGGTGTTCTCCACTGTGGCAGGGCCTGGGAGTTATTCCTGGAGACTCTGCATAGGTGTTTTAAGCCACCTAATGCCTAGCAATGAATCATGTAATGCTGAAACTCACTAGAGCTGTTTCTGTTGGCTGCAGCTGAATCCTAACTGATATACTGACTGGGCATTTGCCATTCTCCCTGATATGATTCACCAGCTTTCATACCTCTGTTGTTGGCCAGCCAGTCTCGCCACTGTTGTGGCCACACCTGTTATTCCAGGGTGATGGGAGCCTTTGCAGGCACATTCCTTAGCATGAACTCTTGCTGCTACCACTGCCAGTCAAGGTATGTCCTGTGACTTGAGCAATCAAAAAATGCCACTAAATTGCTTGAACTTTGGATGTAGACAGATGAGTTATATATGAGTATACATAGTTTCATGGCCTGATCTTGTTCTCTTTCAAATGCATTGATTTGTTGGAGGCCGATCAGAAATTCTCTGATCCTATGAGGTATCTTTCTATCCTATTAGGTATCTTAACCTCTCCAGACATCTGGAAATTTTCACTCATTCATTTGTCATATTTTTTTTTTTTAAATTTACTCTCCTAAGTGAACGGCAAGACACTTTTCATTTCAAAAATTTTTGTTTATGCAGTTTTCTAGGTGTTATGAAATAGTATCTTCCAGGAAATCCTTTTAGAAGAATCAAACATATGTGCTGGAACGTTTGTGAAAAAAATGTGGACATTTTAGGAATCAGAAATATCAGGGGGCATTCAGAGTTATATTGAAGTCCCTGACTTGAACTTTGGGATTGTGGATTCTTCAGGTGGGTTCTGTGCCATCAAACCATTGATCCTCCTGAAGCCCATCTCAGAGGAAGCAGCTGAACTTATTCTGGACCCATGAAACATGGGCAGAGTCCAGGGACTGCTTGAAGTTACTGCGATTTCCTTCTACCTGCAATGGGGAAATGGCACCTGACATGCCAATCTGACTTATATTTTTGGGGTATGCAATGAATGAGCAGATCATCATATGTAGCCCTTCTCTCTCCATCACTGAACCTCAGCGAATGATACAAAACATCTCAAAAGAGTTGGTGTGTCATTCCAAACCTGAATGGTGGAAGAGGGTGCCTACTGACATGTCTTGGTTAGAGAAGGGGGTCTTATATATGCACACACACTCTTAAGAGTTGATCCTTTTAAAGCACAGTTTCTGTCTTTGACCAAAAACCATTCCTGGAAACTCATAAAGCAGTCACATTTCCCATAAGAACAATGTCATAATTGGGCTTTGCATTCCTGATCAAGGACTTGCCATTAAATAAACCATAGATGTGATAAAAATATGTCATAAAAGCAAAGATGCAATAGCTATAAACCTGTGTAATAATTTTAAATAATAAAATTATGCTGCCATATAAATGGGATCAAATATATTATAAACATTGATTATATAAGAAATCTAGTGCATCATAAATATGAACAAAAACTAATATTCTAACTACAATAAACATTAAACATTTAAGAATAATTTTTCTAAAAAAAAGGAAGCCCTTTTATTGCCTTTTTAGAAGTTAAAAGAACCTGTTAATATGTGATTTGAATGGTCCAGGTTCTATAAAAAGAGCCAACCATATGCCTACTTACCATCTCAGTGAACTTTCCATTAACAAGTAGAGGCATTTCAAAAAGTATCCTAATGACCTTGACACAGTAGCCCACAGGAACACATATTGCTACTAGACGGAATGTTTCAAACTACTGAATTAGGGTATAGATATTACAAAGGATGATATAGGTTTGTTCTATGGAATGCTGAATGAGTGGATAGTTATGTTGGGAGAGGTGAGGACTGAGAGCTATGTCAATATAGTTCTGAGCTTTCTGTAAACTCTAATGTGTCTCTTTTTAATATTATATCCCATGTTTATCCAGAGCTCTAGGGCTTAGTGACTTAGAAAGAATATCTATACCTTCAGTAACTATATGATGCTCTTTTGCTTCTTTTTAGAAGAACAAGTTCCAGTGACTTCAGAGTTATGTTACTATTTTCTTAACAAGACAAATTAAAAAAAAATAGAAAAAAATTTATCTTCTATTGCCTCTGAGTATATGCGATAGTAATACTGTGCTTTCTGGTTCATTGCTTCTAGTGTCTGGAGCAATGCCTGGCACATGATTGGTGCTAAATAAATTTTTGTGGAAAACAAAGCAAGGGGAAGAAAGAAGGAAAAAAAGGGGGGGGGGGAAGCTCATAATAAGAGCTTTAACTATCTCAGGACTCTCAGGACAAACCTTAGTATGTGTATACAGAGAAGTTGCCTTGAGGTGGTCAGGAAAACCAGGCTTCCAGGAATGGTTCAGAATAGTCCATCTAGCAAAAGAATAACTGGCCAGCGAAAATTCAGGAAGGTGAAGACACAGGAAATTAAATTAGTGCAATTCAGAGCAGGGTACTTTAAAAATCAGTATGATTCAGTGGGGTCAGGCAAGCTATTCATCCTCTGCCTCCTCTTTTCTCACTCATCTCTCCCTAAATTTTTTTTTTTTTTGTCAGATCAGCAATTAGTTATGTGTCCCCAGGTCATCTCATCCACTCCACTTCACCTCATCTATTTCAACATCTACCTATAATCCAGTGGTTCGTAAACTTGCCTTTCTTGTGCCATCTCTTATCTCAGCCCCAGATACTTATTACTTATATCTGAACTAGAGGCCCGGTGCATGAGTTCATGCACAGGTGGGGTCCAGCTGGCCTGCCCTGATGGGGGCCCATTGGGCTGGGTTGGGGGGAGTAGGGGTTGCAGGCAGTTGGCCGGCCAGCCCCACCCCTGATCAGGGTATTGGGGGCCAATTGGGGGCCGGGCAGGCAGGGGTTAGTGGGAGCTGATTGGGGCCTGGATCAGGCTGGTTGGCTGCCACAGTGCGCGTCATAGCCACCAGTCATTCCAGTCATTCTGGTCGTTCCACCATTCTGGTCGCCGGGCTTTTATATAGATAGATATGTACTGGATATAGCTCTTTGTTTCAAAGGCACATCAAATTCATCTTATTCAAAACTAAGTTAATTATCCTTTCTCATCCCAATCTTTAATATATTCCTGTTTTCACTTTTTTGGTGAAAGGCTAAAACATTTTTCGCTCATTGGGCTTTCTTAAGCAAAAGAGAGGGCAGAGTATGTCTGTACAAGTTTGAATTCTTTCATTGCTACCATCCTGTCTTAGTTTACAGGTGAAAGGAATTCTGCACTTAGAGTCTAGGCTAGCAGGTCCCGTTGTGTTGAACGATCAGCGGTTTTCAACTGGTGTGTGAGTAGCACACTGGTGTAGCACAAGAATTTTTAAAATATGTAATACCTGACTACTTAGTCAGGGACACCGACCTCTTTTCCCTTAGATTGTCAAATAAAAAATGACAGCAGCCAACACAAAAATAGCCATCTGGTGTGAATGCCCTGTCTTGAACCCTAAATATGTAAGTCATATAATAGAGATGCATCTTATTGGTCATGTCGCATAATAAAGTTGAGTCTGATTGGTTAATTCTTGGTACCAGAAATCCTTATATACACATATTGGAGCATAACATAATAATTACTATTATTATGTTTTTTTGTTAACCAATCAAAATTATACTTATATTGTTTGTCAGACCAACAACAAACATATTTTTCTTGGTGTGCTGCAGAATTTTAATTAGTTTATGTGTGCCATGAGATGAAAAGGTTGAAAACCGCTGGTCTATCTGTGTGCTGGAAGCAATTTCTTAAGTGCTGTGAATATTGGAAATCATACATTTTTGGGAAAAGCCATTTACACCGTGTATCAGTGGTGCTTTCAACACATTTTGAGAATAGGTTTTAACGTGTCACAATGGATTAGTGTTGGAGAGAGGTGGCTGAAGGAAGGTTTAGGAGGAGCTTGGAACTGAGGTGTTTCCTGTGATACAGAACTTTCAGTGCTGAAACCAGGACAGTCCCAGGTAAACTGGGACAGCTGGTCACCCCATGAAGATGTTTTCAATATTGTGTAATAACAGGAAAGTAATGTGTAGAAAATATTTTGGTCAACTTCAAGTCTTTCTTGCCATATCTACATAAGAGTATCGAGACTATTCTTATATTAACTATGAACCTATGAGAATCAATAGATTTGTAATGCTCTACCATTTAAATGGTCTTCACTGATATAGTTTTGTGAAAGTATTTACTGTTGAATCCGTGAGCTACTTGCTAGTGTTTAGTTAATGCAGACAAGTAATATAAATCCATGGACCAGTGTCTGTTTATATAATTATCTGGTTTAATCCATAAAAATATGCTTTGAGGGAGCAGCATATATTCAGTGCAAACACTGGTTTGACCAAGCGCAACAATGCAAAGGGATATTTGAAATACTGATATTTTAAAGACATATTCAAGCAAATATTCTATTCACTACCATGGGCATATTGAATTACTTAAGAATAGTTGGCTTTTATGGTCATTTGGCTATAGCTCTGTTGTGGGTAATAATGTATAAATCTTAACACATCACCTTTTAAGAATACCAGGAACAATATTTTAAGGTAAAGAGAATATGTAAGAATTTATAGTGCATACCAGTTTTGTTGTAATTGTTATTAATAAATTAGCAAGGAAAGGGTAGCAAAATGATGAATTGCTAGGATTCATTAAATTGAGGATAACTCTCTTTGTGCTTGAGCCAATTATTTCTAAGACAGATGCTCAGAGGAGGCAGAAACATCCAAAGCCAAGATATCATAAAAATGGGGAAAAATCGCTAGTGGGACATCATAGCAGTGGCTGTTGTCCAGGAATTATAATCCTAGTTAAATAGTAACTGCAAATAAACTTGACCAATTTCCCAGAAAGCTCATTGTGTATCTTAGTGGGTAAGTGTGGAGACAGCTTGGTTGGGTAATCATCCTCATGGGACCTGTGCAAGTTAGCTGTCTTTATCAAACCTTGATTTTTCCATCTGTAAAATTAGAATAAAGGAGTAACCTCTTAAGCTATTGGGTTTAGTTGAGACAATGAATGTCAAACTGTTAGGAGAATGCCCGAAAAAGTGTTAGTTTATATTTTTTCATGCATTATGTGTTATTATCTATTAATCTTAATATAATGTATAATATAACAATTATTATATTACATACTATATTTCTATATTGTCTGAGCTTGGGCTGCTATAACAAAATACCATACACTGGGTGGATTAAACAACAAACATTTATTTCTCAAATTTCTGGAGGCTGAGAAGTCTAAGATCAAGTTATTGGCAGGTTTAATAATTCTTGGTGCAGGCCCTCTTCCTGGCTTGCAGACAGCCACCAGCTTGCTGTAGCTACACATGGTGGAGAGAGGGAAAGCTCTGGTGACTTCTTCTATTCCTTTTTTCTAAACTTTTTTTTTTTTTTTTTAGAGAGAGAGAGGAAGGGAAATGAGAGAGAACATCAGTTGGCTGCCTCCAGCATTCCCCTCACCAGGGATCAAGCCCACAACCCAGGCATGTGCTCTGACTGGGAATCAAACCAGTGATCTCTTGGTGCATGGGTGGATGCTCAACCACTGAGGTATACTGGCCAGGCTTTTTCTTTTCTGATAAGGGCACTAATTCTGTCATGGGGGCTCTACTCTTATGATCTCCTTTAAATCTAATTACCTTCTAAAGGTCTCACCTCCAAATACCGCCACACTAGCTAGCTAGGGATTAGGGCTCCAACAGATGAATTTTTTTTTTTTTAGGGGGGGCACAAACATTTAGTCCACAGTATATATAATATACTAAATAATAAAAAATAAAGAACTAATTTTTGTTAGCTATTATTAAATAAATTTTGGGATTATCAGTGTTGAGATTTGCAATTGAATGAAATCTGGTAGTATATTAGAAGAATTGGCAATTTTTTGGTCATTATTTTGCCTTTACTATGAGAATGCCTTGAATATGGTGACTTGAAGAACCACACATTACCAAAAAATGGGTTAAATGTACATGTAGTTTTTAAAAAGACAGAAACTTGGGAAATGTCATTAGTGGAGGGAATGCATTCATAGAGTTCCAAATGTAAGTGCCATCATGAAAGATTACTGTTCATTAGTTTAAAAGATCCTGTCTTTCTGAGAGCTATCCAATGGGAAACTCTGGGTTGGCCTTGCACTGTTTGAAAGCGTAAGGTCTTTGCAATTCTCATACTCTTGGTGAAATGTAAGCAATTCTTCAAAGGATTTAATGACAGGAATGAATTAAAGAGACTTTATTTCAAATCAACAACTGATTGTCATTAACATTGGAAGTCTACTCATGATCCTGCTCACTAACTTATTAACAATCTATAGGCAGATATAAGCATTAGTAGGAGACTAAAAATGAACTGAAGTAAGTGAGAAATTGAATGAATATCTGATAAATAGAGGAAATCCTGATGTTAGAAGAGCTCAGTTATGTATTCAGCGACAGGGATGAAAAACAAATAGGTTTGATGAAGAAGGTTGATCCAGGCAGGTAGGGTTATCTGTTTCAAGCACTGGAGAAAGCAGAGGGGGAGTATAGGTGTTCGTTGAATGAATAAATACTGAAGGGGTGCTGATGAGGATTAGTGTAGGGTTTAAAACCTGGATTTATACCTTTCCTAGCAGCAGCTTTTGGATGTGGAAAGGAACCTGAGTTGGAAGAGATCCCAAATCCTGAAAGGAGAGATGGGAACAAGCAGGGCAGATGGAGCTGTGGATCTCTCTACAGCGTCTTCACGATCGGCAGTAATTACGAGCGCCATCTCCCGATTGGTGGTTCCTGGGGGAGGCTGGGGAGGGAGCATTGTTCCCTGCTGATAAAGTTTAGTGTCAAGTATTCACTGATTTGCTTTACCTCCAGGCCCTTTTTTTCTCAACTTAGAGATGGTGGTTGTTTTTCTGTCAGACACAAGCTTCACTTAATGACTGTGTAGTTTATTACTCAGTAGGTCATATCCTGTATATTTTAAGAACAAACACCTCAGAGACTGTGACTTGGTGGAAGGAGATGACATGTGTCACTGCTGTTATTTCCACTAGAGCCTGGTGGAAAAACTAATTACCTTTTCATCTGGGCAAATTCAGAGGTCAGTTTACCACTAGTATATCACTACATGACAGGGAACATGGGTAATTAGGTGGGATGTGTAACCTGGATATTCCATGGATCTCATTACATCTTATTTAGAAAGGCTATAATTTGATTGGTGGAAAATTAAGGCATCTTCTCATGGGTCATTTTATCTTTCTGCAATAATAATTCTTGGCTTGATTAAAAATTGATCCAGTGTCTTCAAGTGAATTTATTATTGCTGCAATCTATCACCCACAGACAGATAATCTGGTTCCCATCTTTATCTGATTTGAAAAATCTGTCACTTATTATGTGTTGTTTTTTTTCAATCATTTAAATTGATAGCATTCTAGGAAGGTGCTTGCAACCCCAGATTTCTTGTAGAAAAGCTTGCAGGAGGGTGCATCCTTTTATGGTAAAGGATTGGATAATCTGTCAATTTTAATAAATCGATTTTGAATTGTTCTATGGCAACATTTTCCCTGTTAAAAATAATCAAACCCCATTCTAAGGAATGAAAATAATTGAAGGATAGTAGGAGGGCAGACTGCTTTTCTTCTCTCCTTTTTTTTTCAACCAAAGGACTTTAGTCCTCTTAAAGATTCTAAGACTGTAAAACTGAACCCCAAATCTTGGAGAGTCAACCAAAATATATTTAATGACCCTCAATAAATTACGGAATATCAGTCTATACACAGGAAAATCATTTTGAGTTCATTTAGGCATTTAAGAAAACTTAATAAATTTATTCACATTTTATAGGTTCTCAGCTTACAGTAATAGTGCAATAGAAGATATTAAACTTGCAAATATTAAATTTATTTTATGACCTCTACTCTAATATTACTTATCTTTTTTAGTTATTTTATTTAAGTATATGTGCTGCTTAAGTGAGCATGAGGCATCTTTTATTAAGTACATACTTACTACATACATGTAAGAACCTAAGAGTTTTTTGCGGGTTAGTTTATTTAGGCATCATAGCAGCAGTCTGGGTGAGGTTTAAGCAGAGAGAGGTTAAGTAATACCCTGAAGTCACACAGGTGGTAAGTGGGGCCACCAGGATTCAAATCCTAGTGGTCTGACTCAAGAGGATAAACATTACCACTGTACTGCTTCTTCTTGCCCTAGAATTAGCGTTCTTAGGATAGATTGAAGGAAGTCTTTAAAGTATGCATAAAGCCAATCATTTCAGCAGAGCAATTAATAGGTATTTATTAAAGGCCTGCTTTAAGTGAAGCATAGTTCTTAGGCACTGAGATACAAAAAATGGCAAGATTTTCATTAATAAGATAAAAATAAATTAAATAATGGAAATGATAAAAGTAACATTGTAACACCACACAAAAGACATTTACCCCAAACTGCTAACAGAAGGTGGGACTACAAGGATTCAGAAGAGAGCCAACAATTGTAGGCACAGCAGCCCTGGAATACTTCATGGGGTAGGAGGGTTTTGCATTGGGTCTTGAAGAACCCTATAAGATCTGGAGAGGTAGAGAGAAGGGAAATGGTTTGTTAGGTGGGAAATGGTCTGAGAAAACCTTGGAAATGGGAAGGAGTCAGGTGACTTGGGGTACAAGTGCCTGGAACAGAAGGCATTGGACTGTGGCAGGGTGGAGAAAAGACCGATAGATTACTTGGGGCCAGACATGGTAACCTTGAGCGCTAAGGTCAGGAGAGTAGAATTGTATAAGGGCCAGGGCCAGACATTGGAAGCTTTGGTGCAAAGCGGGGTTGTGAGCATCCGTAAGCAGACCTTCAGTGGGTGAGTTGAACATAGGACAAACTGAAAGGGAGAGGCTTGTGATGTCAAAGATTGCTTGCTGACCCCTATAAAAGGCAGACAATGTTTGCCCTGGGGAAAGGTAGAGGGAAGGTCTTCAAAAGCATCCAACTGAAGCTGATATGCATGGTCTCATGACTGGGGCCTGTGAAACGGATACTCTGCCTCTCCATCTCACTAGCTAGTCAGGCATGGCTCCCAAGTTAGTCGGACATGTGGACACTGGCTCAGAGACAGGGTGGGGCTGAGATGGGTGATTGAAGGGCTTTGGTGGTGGCTGGTGGGAAGGGCTGGGGACGGGCAAGGCCCCCGTTATGGGACTGACCCTGCGAGGCTCTGCTTCCCTCCATGTTTTCTTATTCCGTGCTTATCAGTGAGGGTCTCTGTATTTACCACGTTTGAGTTTGGAGAGTATTTCTTTACAGAAGCTATAGTTACTGTTTTCGGTTCTGTGACCTCCTTGGTAAGTGGCTCAGTTGATGACCTGATGTTTTTACTGACTCTGCAGAGGATGCTAAATGTTATGGGCTGTGATGTTCAGAACTTGGTTCTGGAGCCCCCAGGAATCTCAGTAAGTACATTGCTGCTGGCTTTCTTCCCTCCCTGTTCTTTCTGTATCTTCAAGCTATATAGAAAAGCCCCTTCAAGTCACATAGAAAATGCCATCTGCCTAATGGTGGGAGGGCCCATTGATATGTCTATAATAATACTTCATATGTTTGCTGTTTTACACTTTTGAAAGTACTTTCACACAAATTATTATTTGGAATGGTTTTAGGATCCCTGTTAGTCAGGTTAGAGAGTATTTTATTTCATACATGGGGAAACTGAGGCTCAAAGGCCATAAAACAGGAGAGCATCAGAAGTAAGTCTTGCTTGAGATCTCCTGACTTGTGGGCATGTGCCCTGCCCAACGCATATGCTCTCTTCTTAGATTCTCTCTGTTGGATTCTGAGAAAATAAACTTGGGATTTTAATTGGGTGAACTGAGGTGGTGAGGGAGACCTACTCTTGTCCTTTTACACTAGCTTTTCAATAATGCTGAAGATGAGGATGATGATGACAAGTCACCTATAAGACGTGCTCATTTAGAAGTCTCTCATGTAGTTCCTGGAATTTCAACAGAATTCATTAAAAACCAACCTGAACACCAGGTGAGCTAAGGCCTTCCAATATGCCAATCATTCATCTAAGGAAACAGAACTAAATTACTTATACCTGAAAGAAAGCCTTTTACAAAACAAAGAGTATATACACACTCTCACCTGAGCCCCGCAGTTACACTCAACAGTGGCAGTTATTATAAATGACTATATTCCTACAGCAACCCTGGAGAAAGAATGAAAGAAAATTGTGCAACCAGTTTAATGAGGTGTGTGTGTAAGAGGGATGGTTAGCAATTTGTCTCTAACAATCTTATTATACGGCAAGAGGCTCTGAGGGGAAAGAGAGAGAGAAAGAGACTGGGAGTCAATGCTCTATTTTCTAACAGTCCTCAAGAGAAAGGAGATAAAGACCAAAAGAATTCACTGAGCAAATGTTTCTCTTTGGCAACAAATACAGGCTTCGTGCTCACAGGACCACTAGGCAGTATGAACTGAGAAGGGTTATAAATCTGGATTTAACAAAGGTTTCACCCCAGCGGTAATAGAGTTAGAGGGTGAAAGGTTGCCTCTTGTTCAGCCTTCTCTGGAATCATTTTCTGTAATATTGGGAAGTAATTTTGTGGCATTTCTGGAAGCTCAATTGAATGAAAAGAAATCTCATTTGGTACTTGAACCACTGTTACCAAAGTGTGTACTTAGAAGATCACCTAAGTATCCAGTGAAGTTCAAATGCAATGGCAGAAACCATCTTAATTGGAACATCTAGTGCCTCCAGATTTGTGGGTACTCGAGCTCCCAGTGGTATGACACAGTATGGAGGGATATTTAATTGGGCTCTTCTGAAAGGGGAGCCCCTTTTAATAGGAACCACATCTTGAGCTCATGTTGAGAAGACATTCAGCCCGAGAGCTGCCCTGGTGCACTTTTCTCTGCTTCTTTAGTTGCATCTGGGTTTATAAAATTATAATCAGTCATTAAATTAGTTGAGTTAGAAACCCAACAATTATTTATTGAGCAACTATTATGTTCCTGGCCTTATTCTAGATTCAGTGAGGTTTAGAAAGATGTTTATAACACAGTCTCCATTAGTCCAGACTCTTTGCTTCCCAGTAAGAGACAGACATGCAGTGGAAGCATCAAGGAGTTAATTCAAGGGATTTTTCCCACTTCCCAATTCAGAATCACCCACCATTGCTTTTCAAAGCCAATTCTAATATTAATTATAATACTATAATTCATGAAAGTCAAGATGTCATATATTTCAAAAAGCATCATTATTTTTTTTAAAAAAATATATTTTATTGATTTTTTACAGAGAGGAAGAGAGAGAGATAGAGAGTTAGAAACATCGATGAGAGAGAAACATCGATCAGCTGTCTCCTGCACACTCCCCACTGGAGATGTGCCCGCAACCAAGGTACATGCCCTTGACCGGAATCGAACCTGGGACCCTTCAGTCCGCAGGCCAACGCTCTATCCACTGAGCCAAACTGGCTATAGCAAAAGCATCATTATTTTATGTACCAAGATAGGAAGTCTAATAGGAGACCCCTTCATAAAGGCAGGACGCCAATGAGCTACTCACTCAGTGATAGGGTAAAGGAAAATTCTCTGGAAGAGCCAGCCTGTATGTCCTATCATTGGGCCTCTATGTGGGGGAAGGAAACCCAAATCTCTCTCAGAATTTGAGCCACAAGCTGGTACTCACACAGGCCTGAGGAGTACCTGTGGTATAGAAATTGATTTCAAGTAGCCTCAGAGAACTCTGACTGGCAGAAACAAATGCCAGTCCTCTCTGGAAGAATTCAACTTCAGTTCAGGCCCAGAGATTATATGATCCCATTGATTATATGACATTCTCATTTTAGGGATGTTAAAATGTGATAATAATGTGCATCTAAGAATTGATGCAGAATGATAATAATAATAATGATTTTTATGACTATCATATTAACATAATTTTATATAACTCTAAAATTGCTGTGAACAGTAAAATGTTTCTCATCCTTTCGTAAAATGTAAATAAAAGCATCTTTAAAATCTCACTATCTTTATTGATCTGCAATAAATTAGATTGCTTTGTATACTCAGTTCCCAGAAAAATGCCATCATCTCTTTCCTAATCAGATTGCCCACCAAAGACTTCCATAAAGAAATAACAGGATCTTAACTGAACCCAATTTCAACTGACTTAAAACAAAGGGAACACATATTTCATGTACCCCCAAAAGTCTAGGGGTTAGGTCGAGCTGGATCCAGTGACTCAAATGTTCTCATCAGGACTTGGAATTGCTCATCCCTTAGTTCTGCTTTTTCCATGCTGGATTGGTCTTGGGCTCCACCTGGGATTCACCGTACCTCCAGGCTTACATCATCTTTCCTATTGGCAATCTCACCAGAAATTGAATTTCTCCTTTCCTCTGCTATCACAATCTCAGAATAGCACCTCATAGATAGGTTGGATCATGTATCTGTCCCTGGGGCGGGATGAAGGTTTTGGCTACCCCCAAGCCACAGTGACTGAGAAGGGAGAGGGGTGATTCTCCCATTGCAGTTACCAGGACAAGGGGGCTTGGATGGTGGGGAAGATGAAGGTAATTGGTCCTGTGCAGGAAACAGCAGTTGTCCCCTCCGTATCCTCTCTGTGCTTGAGGAAGTGCAGTCTATTTGTGGACATACCCACAGTTACATAAAAGACAATTCAGGGTGTAAAGTAAAATTCAAGACAGCTAGGTGAGAGGTGTGACCAAGTTGCATGTGACAAGTGCCATGTGCCATGAGAGGTACAAATGTAAGAGCTTGAGGGAGAAAGAAGTGACTGGACTAGAGTAAGTGGGAACACTTTATGGAGGAATTTGGGGAGATGGTGAAGGACAAGGGAAGATGGGAGCAGAAGGGAAAGAGCAAAAACAATGGCTTGGGATAAGCAAGGTAGTAATAATATCCCAATTCTGGAAAATTGGTAGACTTTGTGTGTGCCGAGGATTCTGTGGACTTCTCAGCTGGTGCTGAATCACTATTTTTATTCCTGGCCAGAGAGCATACTTTTTCATCAACGTGAGAACTTCCTCAGGATAGAGAAGATTACTGGGATGAAAAGATTCTTGGGTCTAATTTTGATCCCATATCAAACTAGCCATGTTCCTTGAGTGCTGCCTTTAACTTCTCTGGGCTGATGGTGCCTCATCTGAAAAGGGCAGTGACTTACCCACAACTACCTCACAGGGTTGTTGTGAGGATCCAAAGTAGTGTTTGCGAAGGTGCTTTGAAACACGAAAATCTGATACAAAATGCAAAGCATTATGACATTCAAACTGGGGCTGGTCTAATTTAAATTAGGGTTGTTAGGTAGATTGTGAAAATAAACAATGAATTTATATGGGACTAGAAATAGGAAAAATAGGGACTGGGACCTCTGATCTATGAATTAGCATAGCTTTTCTCCGAGCCAGTTTATTTAAGGCAGGCAGTGTATTATTTCTAGGTTGTAGAACCCATTTCTTACCTGCCTTCTTTGCATCCATCTGTCCATCTACCCAGCCAGCCAGTCAGCCAGCCAGCCATTCATCCATTCACTGTGTGTTAGTTGAATACACTAGTTAGCATATAAGGAAAATGGAATTAAAGACAATTAACTTAGGATCACATTTTACATTATTGCTAAATAGTTTGTTTTCAAAGACTGAGAACACAGTAAAAAAACAGAATATTATCTTATTGTTAAGACTATGAAAAGTCTTGTAGGACTTCAAGAGCACCATTGTGAGCAGTAATTATTATTGCAATTACAAATGTACAGATAGGCAAGAGAGTTGTGATTGGTTGTGAGTGCAAAAAAAAAAAACTTGTTTAAATCATCAACAAAACGAAAAGGAAACACACCCTAGGGGAAAACATATTTGCCAGTTATTCATCAGATAAGGGTTAATGCTCAAAATATATAAAGAATTTACACAACTCAACACTAGGAAAACAAAAAGTCTTATAAAAAATGGGCAAAGGACCTGAATAGACACCCCTCCAAAGAGGACATACAGATGGCCAATAGACATGAAAAAATGCTCAAGGTCACTAATCATCAGAAAGATGCAAATAAAAACTACAATGAGGCATCACCTCACACCTGTCAGAATGGCTACCATCAATAAATCAACACTCAACAAGTGCTGGAGAGGCTATGGAGAAATGGGATCGCTGGTGCACTGTTGGTGGGAATGAAGACTGGTGCAGCCGATGTGGAAAACAGTATGGGATTTCCTCAAAAAGTTAAAAATGGAACTGCCTTTTGACCCAGCAATCCCCCTTCTGGGTATATGTCTTAAGAATTCCAAAACACCAATCAGAAAGAATATATGCACCCCAATGTTCATAGCAGCATTACTTATAGTAGCTAAGATCTGGAAACAGCCCAGTTTCATCAATAAATGAGTGGATAAAAAGCTGTGGTACATTTACACAATGGAATACTCTGAGGCTGTAACAAAGAAGGAACTCTTACCTTTTGCAACAGCAGGGGTGGACCTGGAGATGATTATGCTAAGTGAAATAAGCCAGTCAAAGAAAAATGAATATCATATGATCTCACGTATATGTGGAATCTAAAGAACAAAATAAACTGATGAACAAAATAGTACCAGAGGTATGGATACATGGAACAGATAGATCTCAGAGCAGAGGAGAGTGGGGAGACGGGAAGCGATCAACCAAAGAATATGTATGCATAACCCATGGACACAGACAACAATGTGGTGAAGGCCTAGAGCAGTGGTTCTCAACCTGTGGGTCGCGACCCCTTTGGGGGTCGAACGATCCTTTCACAGGGGTCGCCTAAATACATCCTACATATCAGATATTTACATTATGATTCATAACAGTAGCAAAATTACAGTTATGAAGTAGCAACGAAAATAATTTTATGGTTGGGTCACCACAAAATGAGGAACTGTATTAAAGGGTCGCGCGGCATTAGGAAGGTTGAGAACCACTGGCCTAGAGGAAGTGGGGGGTGTGGTGGAGGGAGGCAAAGGAGGAGGGAATGGAGACATCGGTAATAGAGGTAACAATGAAAAAATCTTGTTTTAATCATTAAAAAATAACAAAAACTCCTCATATTAGAAGGATGATTTTCTGGAGTCTGAGAATCTTGATTCTGGATCCCTATTGGATTGGACACAAGATTTCAGGGCTTTAATGTCTTCATCTTCTTTCTTAGACCAAGTCTTTTGAGAAAGAATAAAGTTTAAATAAATTTTAAAAAATGCCTATTTAAGCTGCATATCACCTATGCATAGAATATTAATGGCATAATAACAAGATATCTTTGCATTTACCACAGCCTGTCATAATTGAGGAAATTCATGGGAGGATAAGTCTCCATAGAAATTGGCAAAATACGGCAACTTCCTAATGAAATCTCTTCTGTTAGGGAAAAGGAGTGTTTAACTGATCCCACATGTTTTCCAGGGGGTACCTTCTTTCCCCTGTCAATCCCCCCAGCCAATTCTTATCTTTTGTGATGAAAAGGAAAGAAGCATGATTTTAGGGAGAGCCTAAATATTAAACATTCCTTCTCCTGATCCATCCTAATGCAGTTGTATGTAAATGTTAGGGGAATTTTTTTTGATTATTTCTGCCACTTGGAATTTCTCCATTAATGGAGTCTCTGGAGACATTTTAGGAATGAATAATATCTTTTGTCTAGTTGGAATATGCATGGGATTCCCATCAAATCTGTCCTCATGTGACTCTGAGCAGACAGCCAGTAAGATTTCCTCTTTCAAGTCTCTGTCAGGAATAAATACTTAGTTCTTCAGTAGTGCCTCGATGAAACCTGATAGTGGATGCTTTGCTCCGAAAGCAGACTGTGGCCCAGCTGTTCTGTGGTTTGTGAATTTTTTAGCAAGGCTGGGGCCGGCGGCTGAGCCAGCGTTGGCTGAGTTCGGGCATACACTGGGGGTTTGATTATTTCAAGCAGGGGTTAGAAAAACCTGGCAGTGTTTTCTGGGTTTCCCCTCTGAAGTTCAGAGATTTGTTCAAAGCCAGGCTCAGAAAATGGGAGAAGTCAACTGAATCTAGAATGAAAGTTGGACTAGTCCTGGGCGATGCTTCTGCAAGCAGTGTGGATAGGGGCCACGCTGCAGCCCAGTCCAAGGCTCCCTAGGAGAGGGATGCAGCCAAATGTGGCCCCTCTGAAAATCCTCTACGTGGTGGAAAAACCACTGTTGGGGGCCCTACGTCTGGTAAAGGCCACCTCTGTCTGTCATACCCCACTTCCGGTGCGCTGGGGAAGATGTAGGAGAATCAGAGTTTGAGCCAGTGGGGAGAGAGCCAGGTCTTAGTAGCTGAGGGAGAGCGGCACTTCTAAAACTGAAGCTACACAGAAAATCTTGAGTGCAACTTCTCCTTTTCTGTATTTTATCTCCATGACAAGACTGCTGAATACTGGAGGCCATATTTTTGTATTTTATCTCAATTTACTCAATCTAATGATTTTTAACACCAGGGCAATGGAAAATACACATTGGCCAGAAGTCACTATTGTTCACTGGGAATTAAGATAAATTCTTACCCCTGGGAGTGGGGAGGGGGGGCGGGTAGGGTGTCTGACATTGGGGTTTATGTGGAAGAAAGTGAAGTGAAAATGACTTTTGCCTTAATCCACTTATGATTAGGAAGTAATCTATTTGAGCATGTAGATCAGGGGTGGGGAACCTTTTTTTTTGCCAAGGGCCATTTGGATATTTACAACATCAGTCGAGGGCGATACAAAATTATCAACTTAAAAATTAGCCTGCTATATTTGGTCAAATATTTAATTAACTCATCCTTAATGCCTTGGCAGGTCCAGACTAAGTGATTTCTCAGACCTTGTATGGCCTGAAGACTGGACGTTCTCACCCCTGATGTAGATGCTCAAAATAGACCATTCCCATTAAATGACTACTCAGGCCTGACTGAGTCCATTTGACTCTGTGCAGTAGGAATTCTCAGCGTTTATCTGGGGGGAAATTTAACACATACTGATTCCTGTAGCCCATGCCAGACCAGTGAATTAGGGTGGGGGGGGGGGTGGTAGGGCACCTGGCCATTGATGTCAAAGCTCCCAGGTGAATCTAATGAGCAGCCATGGTTAATAACTGTTGGCTACACTATTCAAATCAACCAGGTA
The DNA here is from genome assembly GCF_014108235.1 of Myotis myotis. Classification (NCBI taxonomy): domain Eukaryota; kingdom Metazoa; phylum Chordata; class Mammalia; order Chiroptera; family Vespertilionidae; genus Myotis; species Myotis myotis. The sequence continues at coordinate 16,904,365 of NW_023416318.1, read as the reverse complement.
TCACAGTTGCCATCTTCATTTTGTGTAGGGAGGCCAGCGTATAGCTGTAGGGATGGGGGTGCTCTTTTACTTGGATGATCAGAAAGGCCTTGCTGAAGGACAGCGCTTGAGCATGGACATGAAGGAAGTGACATTGATCCATGTGCAGGGTCAAGGTGATACACTTCTAGGCAGCTTTGTGCCCGTCCCACAACAGAAGGCTAGTTTTTAAAAGTGGGTGTGTGTGGGGACAGGGGAGGCATAAAGGCATGTGTGTTACTTCTAGCACACTGGTTCAGATAGAATTGGTTCCCTTTAATCCTCATTAATGTGGAGAAAACCCACTGGTTGGAAATAAGCTTTTGGTCAAAGACCATCTGAATCTTTTGGTAATTATTAAATGAATTAATATGAAATTAATTTAAACTAACCAAAGTTTAGTTTAAATATGGTGAGATTTCATAGGATCCAGCCATATAGGTGTGTTTAAAAAGACAAAAAAGCCCAGCTGGCGTGGCTCAGTGGTTGAGCAGTGACCTATGAACCAGGAGGTCATGGTTCAATTCCCAGTCAGGGCACATGCCCAGGTTGTGGGCTTGATCCCCAGTAAGTCGGCAGATCAGTGATTCTCTTTTATCATTGATGTATCTAACTCTCTCTCCTTCTCCCTTCCTCTCTGAAATCAATAAGAATATATTTAAAAAATAAAAAGACAAAAAATTGTTCGAGGGAACAAAAAATTCAGGGTTGTTGGTAGGGAAAGGGCAGTGTGGTCCCTTATTTGCTTGACTTTGATCTGTGTATGATATAGAAGCCTGAGGAAGGAGCCTGTAGGCAGGTCACAGCTATGCTTTCAAAGGTTACCCGTGGCACCGACGTACCCTAAGTGAGAATGCCTCATGGCCCTGTGCCTAATTAGGTAAGCAAGTTGCTCACAGTGGAGATTATTTCATTTATTAGGTTTGAATGAAACCTGTGGGAATTGGTAAGATGTGATCTTAAATTAACATACTTCCTGCAGCACCTGTGATGTGGAATTATCAGAATTAATTAAACAGTTTGAAATCGCAGTCACAGTGTCAGGCTGGGATAACCAGATGCCTGAGAGCCTTGCATGCCTGGGCTGGGTCTCCAAACGCTTGACAGTGTCTTTTTCTCTTCCTCTCCCCACATCCTGACGGGTCTTACTGTGGAGCCTTTGAAGCTTCTGTAGACGTGGTGGGGGATTCTATGGGGATGCATATAAACAAGTAAACCAGTGTTGCTCACATTTTAATACTTTTCCAAGAATTGCCTGGGATGCCAATGATTTTCTGAAGGGGTAGATGGAAAGCCTCAGAGACCTGGCTTTGCTTTTTTTCTCCCCTGAGGCTTTGATCAGTTTTAAGTTGTGTGGTGGAACAATAGGAGCTCATCTTTTAATGTCTTTCTTCCTCATCCACTTGCAAAAGGCACTGCTACCCAGACGAAATGCATGTGTCAAAGCATACGGTAAAATGCTGTGTGCACGCATGGGCGTGCATATGAGCTTTTGTGCGGTTCTTTTCTGGAGGTCATGTCAGTTAGTAACATGCAGATTTAAACTGATCAACAGAGTTTGTTATTAAGGTTCTTTAGATTTGTAAGCGTAGTTTTCCTAACATGGACAATGGCTTAAGTGTTGCCTGGCTTTATGGCTAAAGTGCAACCTTTATTGCATTTTAACTTTGAAAAGTTGCTCATTCTTCAAGACCCAACTTTCTGAACAGTCCCTCACAGGTAAATTAATTTGTTTCTTTTTCTCTCTCCCTAAATACCATCCATATTACTAAGGTAGCTGTTTTCTCCTTGCTTTGCAGTTAGTTATATATTCCACACTCTCCTTTGGATTAGAATCCCTTTGGATCCCATGTCTTATTTATGTTTTGAATTCTAGCATTGAATCTGGAATAGTTTTTTGATTCATTTGCTTGATGAGAGCCAAGTTACATTTTCCAAAAAGGAAAGTAGTTGAAGGAGGGAAGACAGGACAGGAAGGAAAAAGGCAACTTACTCAAGATCGCTACCTCGCCGGGAATGGAACAGAGGCACACCCAGGCCTTTTGGCTCCTTTTACTCTGCCAAGCTGCCAAGAAATATCCAGAACCATAGCACACTGAGAGCTTTTTGTAGGGGGGAGTGCTGTTCCTAATCCTTTGGTCCATACAATATTTTATGGTGAGTCACTTTATTTGTGAAAGACAGAAAGAACTTACTTGTATTCATGATGAAGGAGAAGTTCATTTTGTTCTGTGCGGTTTTATCTGTTGAGGACAGGACATTGTGGCCATCATTTATTCATAGTGTCACCCAAAGTTGGAGCTGACTCAGTGGCACATAACACACAGTTTTGTCTGCCAAAGTCCATGGAGGTTATACATTTGCCCACTATATTTTTCTAAAGTTGTTCTTTATAGAGCCACTCACCAAAGATCCCATCTACTGAGATAGTGTCTCTAGGACAATGTTGAGCCTTATCCAATTCCTTCTTTTCTCTTTCCTTCAAAATGGACCAGGCCTGGGTCCCACTTTCTGAGGGTCCTGCCCTCTTTTGATGAACTCTCCCTGTCCTTCTTGTTCCACATATGTGTGTTTATATAGTCTCATCTCCGGACCTCTGTTCTCTTAGTGTTGTGGGCTTGGATGGGGCACCTCATGCTTCAGAATCCTTCTGGAACCTTCTAAGTATACTTTTCAGGTACATTAATTACCGCCAGAGAGAATCTGGGCTATCAGTGGTTGGAGTCCAGTCATTTTGACAGAATAAATGAAAGGTTGGAGTGCTTCTGTGAGTTTATAATAGAATTATAGAGCTATCTTTCCTTTCACAGATGTAGAAACAGGCCCAGATGTAGAGATGAAAGTCACACAGCAGGGGGCAGGGCCAGGTCTAGAATCAGGCTTTGTGACAGCTGGGTATGCTGTCTCTAGGTACATATTGAAGGCGAGTTCTCAATCCTTTGTTTCTGTTTGCTTAGTTCATGATAGGACCTGCTAACCTCTCACTTCTGTGGGAAAGAAATTCATCCCCAATTTTAAAAAGACAACATGTAAATATAAATATTCATTTAGTAAATATGCATATCAATTACATATACATTTATTTTAAATACAGGTGTTAATTATGCATGTTACATCAGATCACAATTAAGTCAACAGAAAGTGATGATTTGCATATAATCAAGATTGTGTATTAATCAGTTGTCAATTTTGAATGCCATTTTTCTTCAGAGGCACTTTCCATGCAGGGCCTGAAATTTGAAGGAAGTGATCAACCTACATATTTGAAAGCATGGTTCTGCCTGCCCTGTGCAGACTTTCTCTCCCTCATTGGCCCCCTGGGATCCCATTTCAGCCCTTCAGGGAGCTCTGGGCAAGCCTGCTTTTCTCTCAGCCTTCACTTTTGGAGGGAGACCTTCTGAAGAAGGAAAGTTTCTCTTTGCCTGGAGGCAAATGTCTCTGAAGTTTCTCTGTTGTAAATGAGTTTCTAGACCAGGGGTGGGCAAACTTTTTGACTCGAGGGCCACAATGGGTTCTTAAACTGGACCGGAGGGCCAGGGCCGTAACAAAAGCATGGATGGAGTGTTTGTGTGAACTAATATAAATTCAAAGTAAACATCATTACATAAAAGGGTACGGAAGGGGGGCAGCCCGTAGTTTGCCCACGGCTGTTCTAGACAATGGAGGTTGTATACTAGGCTAGCAATGCCCCTTGCAGGGGTATCAGTTGTTAGGAAGACTGAAGAAGAGCACCAGTTAAAGCTCCAACTGGAAAGAATCTTAATAAAATTATTTAACCCAGGTCCCTCCCTTAACAGATAAGGAAATCAAGGCCCAGAGATGTTGTGTCTCTCACAGGAATCCTACCCAACTTTCAAGGCCTTTTGAATTTAAGTCTCCTTACCAAGTCTTCCATGTCCATTTGCCCCTGCAGATCTGCTCCTCCTTTACTTCCCTGCAGCACTTATGAAGGTGCAGCCCATGGGGAAGGCTTTGTCTGAATATAGCTTGTTCCCCTTAATGGATTGTTCTCAAACTACCTGGAACTTCCAGAGTGCCTGGCATACAGTAGGTGCTCAATATGTATAGAAATGAAATGGGTGTTAATGGGGAGGTTGTGAATTCATTTTAAAAATATATGGAAATGCCTCTTCTTTATGGGTATCATGGTTTAAAGCACTTAAGTGTGTTTGTCCTTCAGAAAACCAGAGGATCGTTTCCTGGGAGGGCAGAGGGGACGAAGAGTAGACCTGTAGCTTTACCACTAGACTATACTCTTTCCTTATGCTGGGCCTGGTTCCAAAGGTAATTAATCAACAAGGACATTGTCTTTGTCCCCGTGTCCTTTGGTCTGTGTTTGAAAAATGTTATTTCAGTTAGAGGAATTGTGTTCGCTTAGCATTCTCTCTGTATCTGGCCCCTGATATTGTTGTAAGATAGTAGGAAAAGGAATTTTTATTTAATGTCTTGATTAATTGAAGTCAGACATGTCCCACTTTTATATTTTTCTAGTGAAAATGTCCTATTTTCACCTGACCCTATCTACTCTTGAATGAAATGTTTTTCATTAAGAAGTATTTATTTTTTAAAAAATGTAATGTATAAGGAAGAACCAATATCTTATAAAATAATTCAAAAGATGACAATTTTATTCATTTATCTTACAAAATTTTTTTTATTGATTTCAGAGAGGAAGGGAGAAGGAGAGAGAGATAGAAACATCAGTGATGAGAAAAAATCATTCATCAGCTGCCTCCTACACGCCCCTACTGGGGATTGAGCCCACAACCTGGGTATGTGCCATGACCAGGAATCAAACCATGACCGCCTGGTTCATAAGTCAACACTGAACCACTGAGCCATGCCAGCTGGACCAGAGGATAATAATTTTAATCCTCTAGACTCTAGAGTCTAGAGCAACACTGCATGTACTTGGATGCCACTACCTTTTGTCATATGGAAAGTCAACAGGAGAAATGTGTTGGCTCTTTGAAATAATTTATGGACCATTTACCATACTCAGGGTAATATGATAGATCAGACGTGGGTTCTGCCCTCAAGAGTTTGTAGTCCACTGAGAAAACTGAAACATGATATCTGAAGTCCTTGCTGTGTTTTAGGAAAATGACTTGTATTCATTTGTTTATTCAGCACATCTTTTTTGAGCACCTATTACAAGGCATCCAGTAGTGAGTCAGCTAGCCAGGGGCTCTGCCCTCATGTTAAATTTTTTGTAGTGGGTTATAAACATGAAGCTGGGACCACAGGCCAAGATGGCAGGGTAAGTTCATGCTTTGGCTCAACCTCTTAGCCGTTGGAGGTAAACTATAAAAGACAAAATAAAAAAGACATAGTTAATTTCAAAAAAAGAAGGCAAACAGTCTTATAGATCAGAGATAGAACAGCTACCTAAGGTAGTGTATAGGGCTGAATGAGTCCCATACTGGGCTTCAGGCTGAGAAGCAAGTAGAGGTTGGCTTCAACTAGACTGAAAGTGCTCAACTGAAGGATGGGGGATTGGATCAGGCTTACTGCTGGTAGGACTATAGCTTAACAGTATCTACAAACCTAGGAAAACTGAGATACTGAACGAAATCAAGCTGCTTTTTGGCTGATTTCCCTAAACCCCTGAGGAATAGGAATTCAAGCTGCTTTTGTCAAACCAGGTTCTGGACCATGCAGGTAAACACAGAAAGGGGTGAAGTCCGAGGAGAGGATTGAGGACAAAGTATAAAAATCCTTTCAATTAAGTCTCAAAAGTTAAATTTTAAGTCACACCAAGAAACTAAAGGCTAAAGAAGATTGCCAACAAAACAAAAAATCAGAAAATTAATTTATTCAAATAAAATTAACTATATTATAGCCAGAATAACTGTTAATGAATAATTTTAGAGAGCTTATATTAACTAGGGAAGAAATAATAGCCATTAAAAAATAGGCAGAAACAAAGCTAGAAAGGTTGCATCTAAGAAAGAATAATTTCAAAATTAGAAGTACATCTTTGAAGTAAAAATATCACCATCAGAATAAGATACTCAGTAGATATGATGAGCTCTAGATAGGACAGATGGTGGGAGATTTAGTATATTGGAAGTCAGTACAGAGTTGGTTACCCGAAATGTAGCAAAAAGAAATAAAAAGTTAAGAATATTAAAAAATAAAACAGAGGAGAGACATAAAGGATGGATTGAGAAATTTAACATTAATAAGACTTCTAGAAGAAAAGAATGGAAGAAATGGTGGAGAAGCAATATTTGAAGAGATAACAATGATAATTTTTCCTACTGAACAAAGACAGGAGTACTGAGATCAAAATATACTCCAAGAATTGAGCTACACAAATAAATATAAACACACATCTAGACATATCCTCTTCATTCTATAGAACATCAAGGATTTAAAGAATATTTTAGAAACTACGAGGAAGAGAAGAAATATTAAATTTAACGGATGGAATATTAGACTAAAGGAGCAATTCTTATCAGGAAAATTAGGTGCCAGAGAATCTTGTTAAATTCAAAGTGCCCAGGGAAAATATCTTCCCACCTATAATTTTATATACAGCTAAAATGTCTTTCAAAGTGAAAACAAAACATTTCACACATATCAAGGCTAAGAAAATTTGATATTCTATAGAATAGTAAAGGTTGCACTGTAGCAAGACAAAATATGCACCAGAGGAAAGACATAGGTTAGAAGAAATATTGATTGATACAGAAATTGATAAGATATGTTGGTAAATTTACTTAAGTATTGACTAAAAATCCTCATTTTGTGTGTGCATGTATGTTTAATACAGGTCAAAATAGAACACTGGACAACAATTAAATATGGGGGTTGTTTCAATAGATCATTGGGCAAGCCAAGGTCTATGTGTTTGGGAAAGGGATAGAAATTTATTAGAAAAATTATGTAGTTATACATGAGCTTGGAGTAAATACCAGATGTATGAAACCTAAAATGAAGCCATACAGAAATGTTGAAAGTAGAGAAATTGGAAAAAAGTATATACCAGGCAAATACTAATCAAAAGAAATCTTGTGTAGCAATATTAATAACGAAGTAGAATTTAGGATAAAGCTCTAATAAGTATAATTATGGACACTGCATAATAATTGAGAGAATAATGGGTTGTATCTAGTAAATCTGAAAATACACATACCTCACTACACAGACTTTCCATTGCTAAGAATGCACTAGAGCAGTGGTTCTCAACCTTCCTAATGCCACGACCCTTTAATACAGTTCCTCATGTTTGGTGACCCCAACCATAAAATTATTTTCGTTGCTACTTCATAACTAATTTTGCTACTGTTATGAATCGTAATGTAAATATCTGATATGCAGGATGTATTTTCATTGTTACAAATTAAAGCATAGTGATTAATCACAAAAAAAATATGCAATTACATATGTGTTTTCCGATGGTCTTAGGCGACCCCTGTGAAAGGGTCGTTCGACCCCCAAAGGGGTCGCGACCCACAGGTTGAGAACTGCTGCACTAGAAGGAAGCTCTTGAAAATGTGTATAAGGACATGTGTGTGAGAATATTTATTGAAGTCTCATATGTAACAGTAAAGAACCAGAAGCCACCTATATAGCCACTAAGAGGGGAATAGATAAATGGATTGTTATTATTTATATAGTAAAATAAAATACAGAACACTTCACTAAAATGAACTGTTCCTACCTTATAAATCTTGAAACTTTAATGTGGATTTGAAAAAGCAGGTTAAGGGTAACATAGTTTATATACAATTTATATAAAAATGTAAATCATGTAAAACAATATTATATATTATTTATAGGTACATTCACAAGTAGTAAAAGAAAAAAAAATCTGATATGGCAAACTGAAAGTTTGTTTAAAGTGGGGAATGAGATCTATACCAGTGTTCTCTTTGTTTCCTGGTATAGATCATAAAATGAAAAAGCACAGCATTTGAAATTCACACAAATATGTATGAATACAAGCACACTTATTTTTAAAGAACCGTCTCTTTTAAAATTATAGCACATTAACTAAAGTCCAAATGACAGATAATGTTAGAGTTTGGTTCTTTTTACTAAGTTATGCTCATATGTAACTTCACACATCAGAATAAAGCTAACAATTAAGCTGTTTAAGCATTCTTTCTTTGAATCATTATGTCTTTTTTTTATGCCCCTGATTCTATTATAATCACCAGTTTATTCTGTTCATCAGATTATTTATTCACTGATTTTTAGATTCACTTGTTGATAGATGTGTATTTGTTGTTCATAATTTGTATCTTTACCTTTTTCTTCTTCTTCCTCTTCTTAAAGGATACATTTCAGCATTTCATACAATACTGGTTTGGTGGTGATGAACTTGTTTAGCTTTTCCTTATCTGTGAAGCTCTTTATCTGACCTTCAATTCTGAATGATAGCTTTGCTGGATAAAGTTATCTTGGTTGTAGGTTCTTGGCATTCATCACTTTGAATATTTCTTTCTTTTTTTTTTTTAAATATATTTTATTGATTTTTTACAGAGAGGAAGGGAGAGAGATAGAGAGTTAGAAACATCGATGAGAGAGAAACATCGATCAGCTGCCTCCTGCACATCTCCTACTAGGGATGTGCCCGCAACCCAGGTACATGCCCTTGACCGGAATCGAACCTGGGACCTTTCAGTCCGCAGGCCGACGCTCTATCCACTGAGCCAAACCGGTTTCGGCACTTTGAATATTTCTTGCCACTCCCTTCTGGCCTGCAAAGTTTCTGTTGAGAAATCAGCTGACAGTCGTATGGGTACTCCCTTGTAGGTAACTGACTGTCTTTCTCTTGTTGCTTTTAGGATTCTCTCTTTGTCTTTTGCTCTTGGCATTTTAATGATTATGTGTCTTGGTGTGGTCCTCTTTGGATTCCTTTTGTTTGGGGTTCTCTGCGCTTCCTGGACTTGTAAGTCTATTTCTTTCACCAGGTAGGGGAAGTTTTCTGTCATAATTTCTTCCAATAGGTTTTCAATATCTTGCTCTCTCTCTTCTTCTGGCACCCCTATAATTTGGATGTTGGTATGCTTGAAGCTGTCCCAGAGGCTCCTTACACTATCTTCGTATTTTTGGATTCTTTTTTCATTTTGCTTTTCTGGTTGGGTGTTTTTTGCTTCTTCGTATTTCAAATCTTTGACTTGTGAATCATTATGTCTTTTAACATAATTAGTGAATGTGACCAATCAGGTTGATCACTAATTAAAAGAAAATGTATTTATGTTTCAATGAGGCCCACACCTCAGAAACTGATCCATAAGCTCCTTACATTGGCTCTCAAGGAGATAACATGAACAAAGTCTATAAACTTGCAGTGTTTAATATTTACATTTTGATATGTGGGAAAAGAATTATGGAAGGAGCTGGGGTAAGAGAGAAGTGGCTCAGAGAACTGGGAAAAGGGTAAATGTCAGGTGCAAGGACAAGAACACTATCTTGATATCGGCATCAGAAGACACTGGCCTGGACCCATCTCAGGCCCTCCCACTGTATCCCTATTTCTCATTTAGAAATGGGGGGATGGGTTGTGGTCTCAACAGTCCATCAAAGCTCTTAAATTCTGTATAAAGCAACACACATTCTTTTCTGTGCCAATTTGAAAAGGTGATGTAATTTGGCACAATTATATGCCCACCTCCCTGTGCTGGCCTCTAGTAGTATGTAGAATGTTCAGTGTATTTACCTTTCTTCGCAAAACTCTTCTTGCTCCAGTATGCTATTCATTGCACACTTGATCCAGGACACATATTTGATTCATTAAACTAAATGCAAATGTGACTTGTCCTTGGGTGACCTTGGTGTTCTCATAATCTTCCATTTACCTGTGGAGTGGATAAGAGTCGGTGTGACCTTAAAAATTGGCTTCCAAGGGTACCTGCATTAGCTCTCTAACTACTTGGTTCCTACTGATCAAGGATGTAAATTATGTGCATTTTTGAGAACTTAGCTCTATAAATAGACTGCCACCTATCCTACCACCAAAGATATTTTAGGATAAATGAAATACGTCTCTGAAATTGTTAGAGGCTCCACTTCTGTAATAAAAACTAAAAATAAAACCCATTTAACCTAATATTAGGGCCAATGTGACTAAAATTATATATAGAGAGAGATATATTGGTGATGGTGATGATGACCCCTTTGTTCTGAGCTATTAGAAGTAAGTGGAATATGAAGTAATTAAAATAACAGAATTCTGGGAAATGGCAGAATGAGAAATTAAAAGCTGTGATATAGTTTTACATTCTTGTGGAAATCCATTGATCATAATTAGCACATAAGTTAAATCAGAATGAATGGGTAGACTTTAAAGTACAGGCGTAATATTATAGGTTATGGATAATGTCTTTTCTTTTTGTTTAATGGATATATGATTGGTTCTCGAATGCCATTCAGCTGGTAATGGAAATGGGTTTCCCTTAAAAGCCCTTCTTCTAGGCTTTCATAGCACCAAGACTTGACGGTTTTCTTCAGGCATGATGTAGACAGCGTATGTACTGGCAACTTAAACAGGTACTAGCATAGATTGCTCCAGGTTGAAGGGCAAAGGTCAGACAATCAGACGTGGCCATTGAGATCATCACCTCCAATAGGCATGCCATCAGTGGGCTCGGGTGAGAGTGTTGGAAATTACTCAGCTTGGCTCTCGGTGGTTAGCCAGGCTGATTACATATGCTGTGGAATGTGAGCATGCGATGACAGGCCTGAGACACTAACGTAATAGGAGTTCATTCCCAACAAAGGCTGGGAAGACCGATCAATTTGCAATATTCTTTTCTGCACCCATGCAACAAAGCAGAAACATGAAAGCAGAACATTAAGGGATGCTCTCAATGAACTGGACAAATCAATAAACATCAGTGGTAAAGAAAAAAAGTTTCTCATTCTCTTGAGTACCCCGAGGGCTTTTCCATCTCAGGAAGTGATGAGCAGTGGTGGCCTCTGCCATGTTCCCTTCACCTGCACGGAGTCATCTTCTGCCTTCTCAAGGTGAACACTGCTAAGCATCCATGGAAGGAGGATTTGAGTGTGTGTGTGTGGGGGGGAGTGTTTAAGGAAATGACTGCTTCTCTTAGAAAGAGATGTGCTATGCTGGCTGGGAGGCAGATGGACAATTGTGTCTGTGGCCTCAGGGGGAACGTTGAAGGAGGGGGTCAAAACAGAGTAAGATACTGGGTGCCCCTGCCTTCCAAAATAGTAAAAGTACCAGGTCAGTGTTTTCTGCGGTCAGGAGTGAAGGGCTGCATAATATTGAAGGTCTTTATTTTCGTGGACTTGAGTCAGAGATGGAGAGCTGGAAAAATAGCAAAGAATAGGCAGGAAGCAATTTAGAGATAGAGGAATATACTTAGGTCTAACACAAGGTAATAACGGCATGATTCCAGTTTGGCTTGATGTGACAGAGACCTGGATTTCATGTGTGAAAGAGTGTGTACATGTGTATGTGACTGTGTGTGCATGTGTGTGTGTATATATAGAGAGATGAGAAGCAATAGGACACACAAGAAAGAGACCATCAGGATAAGCACTTTCTGAAACTTATGAGACTGTCAGAGCAATTCTTTTCTCTTCTAAATCATTTCCCATAAAACAAGGAGATGATTATCTGACTGCTAGAGGAAAGCGGGGGTATTATATTTCGTTTGGGGGAAATGTAGATTTATGGCAGATGGAATGGTATTTTTTTTTTAACCAACAACCCAACAATGGCAGAGTTCATAGAGCAAGTTAAACTGCCTGCCTATGTTTTGTGTTTAAGCCGCTGGGATTTACACACGTTTGCATTGGTTTCAGGGGCGGTGCCACTGGAGGGACTTTTGCTCAAGGAGTACCAGGCAGGAGAAAGAGACCATCTTATATTTGTTTGACAAAAGTCGTGCTTTTTCAATATTTGTCCAAGGTATTCTGCAACGAGAGATGTCTGTTCATGGGGAAAATGGTTAAAATTGATTTTGTAAAGGAAAGGGGGGTTAATTCATTGACTAGTTGTAACAGAGCATCTATTCACTGTGCCAAGCACTGGGGCTGAAACTGAACTGGCAGGCTCCTGGCTGCAGGGAACTCACGGTCAGTGGTGAAGGTGGGTAGTTAACTAGATCACTCCTTTATTCCCAATGGAGGCACATTACTGGGTATCATGGGAGCGCAGAGAAGAAAGGGCTAAGCACTCGTGGGTGTTGGGGGAAGTGAGTCATGAAGAAGGAGTCAGCAGGAAAGTGGGGGAAGTTCCAGAGCATGGGAAGAGCAGGCAGGCCTGGAAGAGTAGTGCGTATGTGAAGATTCACCAGTGGCTTGGATAGGCTGGGCTGTGCATGCACATTGACAAAGGGTGGGGTATAGAGAGTGGGGAAGGCCTGCAGCACGGGAGGGCAGAGTCCAATTTTGAACATTTTGAATTTTGATAGAGGTGGAAATGTACCATGAGTCCTGTGGTTGAGGTAATGAAGCTTCTGATAAAAAGAAAAGGCATTCATCCCTCATCATTTTTAACTACATAAAAAACAACAACCACACACACCTTTTAATAAGAATTACATCCACAAGATGAGAATCATAAAAATGTGACATCTTCTCCAGGTTAATATTCCCTTCTTCCCTCAACAGTTCTTCATATTGAAATAGAAGAGTTATCAGACTTCTCGTCATCTTAGTCCAGTGATGGCGAACCTATGACATGTGTGTCAGAGGTGACACGTGAACTCATTTTTTTGGTTGATTTTTCTTTGTTAAATGACATTTAAATATATAAAATAAATATCAAAAATATAAGTCTTTGTTTTGCTATGGTTGCAAATATCAAAAAATTTCTATATGTGACACGGCACCAGAGTTAAGTTAGGGTTTTTCAAAATGCTGACACGCCGAGCTCAAAAGGCTCGCCATCACTGATCTCCTGTGGAACTAATCTGGTTTATCAGAGTTACGCTCAAGGCATGACACAGTAAGCTAGAACATTCCCAAAGTATAGTCAGGGAATGCAGGGGACAAATTCATCCCAAATTGCTTTATTAGCACACTTTGGTGTATTCTCATGTCAACAGCCACATTGCACTGTTTGCTGATCTTAAACCGGCAGAGTGAAAACTTCCAGGTCTTTTTCATATCAATGACAGGAAACCACTTCTCTGTCTTTCTTTACAATTGATATTTTGAACTCCAGTAAGAGCTTAATGCTTAATAAGTCTTAATCATATTTTTCTTTTTGAATTCTAATTGTGTTTACCACAAATATGATAAGCTTTGCCTTTATAATCATCAAACAGACATTTGTAGTCTTGTTTTAAAAGAACATATCAGCCCGGCTGGCGTGGCTCAGTGGTTGAGCATCTACCTATGAACCAGGAGGTCACAGTTCGATTCCCTGTGCCCAGGTTGCAGGCTTGATCCCCAGTGTGGGGTGTGCAGGAGGCAGCCAATCAATGATTCTCTCTTATCATTGATGTTTCTATCTCTTTCTCCCTCTCCCTTCCACTCAAATCAATAAAAAAATTTATAAAAGACACATCGGATTACAACATTCCACAAAGTGAAAATGTAAAACAGTTGCATACTATTCCTTCTTATGATTATGCCATAACATACTATTTATTATTCCATTGTTGAACAATCAGGTTGTTTTCTATATTTAACCATGATAAAAATGCTGCGACAATGATATTTTGGCATATTTTCCTTTCCTTCTTTTTATTATCTTACCATGGTAAAGTCCTGGCATAACTTACAAGGGTCAAAATAAGCAATCTATATCATAAAAGTCCCGTGATCATCAGGCCGTCACTACCAAACCAGCAGCGGCTCTCACAGCGGGTAGGGTGGGTGGGGCGCGAGCTACTAGCTGCTGAGAGCTAGTTGCTGCGGAGGGCGGGCGGCCAGCTGAAGCAAGCAGAAGCGAGCTACTCGTGCACGATTTTGTGCATGCTGGGCCTCTAGTGTTTTTATGTTTGTTGAAATGCAGTGCTTTCTAAACCCACTTTTACCATAAATATGACAAACCATCTAGGTCTTCAACCTCACTAGTGATGGCAGAGCTCAGACTAGTTATTCACCGGGTTAGCCGTTACGATTCAACTCAATATAATGTCATTCTGCCTTCATTTCTTCATTTGATGCTACATAAAGGAGAGCATTTGTGGACTACATGAAGGCAGGGATCTTGCTCACTGCCATATTCCCAGCTTCTAATGCACAGCGAAGGCTTGATAAATATGTGTTGAATAAACAAAATGTCCTTTGAATTCTCTAACACTTTTCTGAAATACCATTCATTAACCTCGGATTGATGTGGAACGATTTGTTGTTGGAGAATCCACTGGACCCCCAGTGCTCACCAGTTTGTTTCTTGAGGACTCTCTTCTAATTGTTTAGTAATGGATTTTATTTTTAAATGACCTGCATTGTAAATGAAATGATCTATTTACAGACCAACAAATTTACCTAAATTAGAAACAAAAAAGCAATTTCCAATGTTGTATACTGTAGGTTATAGCACAGTAATCTGGACATGGTTAGGGATTTACATATTTTTGGCAGTTCTGCATAACATTTTTCTATATTATTCTCTCACTAATTTGTTCAACAAATGTTTACTGAGGGATGACTATGTACTAGATACTTAGGATATAGTTTAGAGCAAAACAAACACATTCTTTGCCCTCAGGGAGTAGATAGTGTAGTGGGGAAGACAGGCATCAAAAAGTAATTAAAGAATGCTTTATTTTGTACTGAGTGCTGGAGGAGGCTTTTATGGGATGACATAACTAACTAGCCATGGATGGCTTTTGGGAGGAAATAAAATATACTGAGCCCTAAAGTATGAATAAAAGTTACATAGTGGTAAGTGTCTTGTTAAGGAATGGTGGCAGAGGCAATAAGAGGGAATATCATGTGCAAAGTGCTCTGCTCTGGTGCCAGGGACAGAATCCTGAGGGGAGGAACTCATAGAGGAACTGAAAACCTAACGAAGTCGAGTGTGGGCAGGTCATGAAGAGTGATGAAGTTGAGGCAACATGAAAGATTTTGGTTTCTACCAGGAGGGCACTGGTAAACCACTGAGAGTTTTAAGCAGGGGAGTATGACCTGATCAGATGGGCCATGAAAAGGAAGCAATCTTGTATGCTTGATTTATAATGAGCATGAGTTCCTCTGTGTTGTAAAATGGGTAAGTGAGTTGAATTCGTTTTGAGCTTAATCTTGCCTTCTTGATATGTTTTTACTCCAACTCTGCCAAGTATGTCACCAAAACAAAGGAGGCTCTAAGCCGGACTTTGCAGTTGGAAGTCCTGAGCTGATGGTTTCTACTCAGGCAGTTGTCCCTCTGAAGAGTCAGCATCAGTAAAACCAGCTAATTCATGCTGACTACTTTTTTGAAACCCACCTCTATTCTGAGGCGGGGGTCTTGTTCTAACAAAATTGAGGTAAATTTTGTTGATTTGTAAATAGATAATTTCATTTGCATTGTTTTGTGATTAAAATAAACTCTAATACTAGCCGATGATAAGGTGGCCATTCTACTTGGGTCTTGGAAGGAGATTCCTTCTACAGAGTTCAGTAGCAGGGAGGTGTGTTTGAGATCCAAGGTATGGAGGTCTTTTCTTTTTCTGATTCTTCATACTTCTCCCACTTGCACAGGATGAAGTCATATTAACATCATGCCAGCCAGCCTGTCTACAGAGATCACTCTAAAAGCCAACTACTTTGTTGAAATCTTTTTATTGAAATCCTCCTTTTTTTTTTTGGTGGGGGTGGGGGGGGATATATTTGTTCACATAACTTTGAGTGACTTGGTTGGCTGAGAGTTCCTTGGTACTACCAGAAACCAGGTGCTTAACTGTGAATTGATTAATGACTAGTTATGAATTAGAAGACCTACTTGGACCTGAGTATAGAGTTTTATACTAACA
Source organism: Myotis myotis (assembly GCF_014108235.1). Taxonomy (NCBI): domain Eukaryota; kingdom Metazoa; phylum Chordata; class Mammalia; order Chiroptera; family Vespertilionidae; genus Myotis; species Myotis myotis. Next base: position 16,888,457 of record NW_023416318.1, on the reverse strand, counting down.
ACAACTAAACCAACTGCTATTCCCTCCTACCCCACCATCTATAATGTGCCAGATGCTATGCTAGATGCCTTGCATACATTTTCTCTAATCTTTATTAAACACCCCTACAAGGTAGGTATTCATATTGCTATCATCTACTGTAGGCTCCCAGCAGGAAACAGATGGCCCACTCAAATTAGGATAATTTGTGAAGAGTTTAATAAAGGGACTATTTGCAAAAGTATGGTTAGGGTGAGGGAAATCCCAAGCATAGGGTGCCTGGGGCTAGTAACAGTAGAGCTCCTTTGTTATAAGTCTAAGACTGGAGGGGGAGGGGAGGGAGTGGGTGTGGGGAACAGAGAAGGCTGTTTGAGGATGCTGTCAACAGGAGTTGGGTCTGTTAAGGGATGAGGTTCCTCCACAGCAATCCTGCAACAATGGAGCAAAGGGAATAAATATTCCAAGGTCACCCACTTCTCCTTTTCTCTAATCTTGCATTTGGAAGCCAGAGGGCAAGGGTGCTTGTTCACATTTCCAAATAGTGCAGGGTGGATAGAGTAAAGGTGGGGGAAGGGAGGGTGCAAATGGAAAATATCTCGTACATGTACTAAATTCATTGATGCATTTAGTACTTAGCTCTCTGCTCGTTCCTCCTTTAGTCCTCTTTCCATTATTGGAGATGGTGACTTCACTATCCAGGGATTTGACCCATGAACATTGTGGCCTCTAAGTTGTTTTACTCCTTCACCTCCAAAATCTTTTCCTCCTCCCAATTCCTTTGCTCAATTTCATGGTCATGCTCACGACCTTATTATCACTACTGTCCTCCTTCACTGAGACCTCCAGGCCAGGGGTACTTCCCAAGTTCACTGTCCTTTCTTGTCCTCATGTCCATACTTCCTACCGTTCCCAGTTAGGATTCCGTGGTTCAGGGTTAGGATCACTCCTAACTCCTTTGCCCCTCTCTGACCCTGGAGTCCTCCTGATTAGAACTGACTGTGGTTAATGCCATACAGTTGCCGCCTGTAGTCAAAACTTTGAGTAGTCAAAACTTCTTGGAGAAAACATACAATTGGACCAACTGATCACATATTCAAATCAGGGCAACTAATCTCAAATGAACTCATATCCACCTGTCATTCTTACCGCATTGCCCTTTCTTTCTCATCAAGTTATTTAATATTCTCTTTTCTCAGATCTCCTTTTCTCTCCTCATGGTTCACACCCAGTTGAGGAGATTTCCTTATAGGTTAACAAAACAAAATCAGTAAGCTAATCACTCCCCACCACCCAAATCTACCCCTTGTCTGTATCTATACTCACACCTTCCAGCTTCCTTCTTGTTACAGTTTTATCCTTATTTAAATCCAACCCATCTACTTGTGTTCTAGATCCCATCTTCATCCTTTCTCAAGAACTTTGTGCGGTAATTTTCTCCTTTGTTTTCTGTATCACCATTTTTCAAACAGGATTATTCCCATGAGCATCTAAAAATATGCTAACATTTTCTATTTTAAAACACACACATGAGCTCACTTGTGCCACATTCTTTCTCTCATCACAGCAAACATCTTGATATTGTGGTTTATCGTTTCTCTACTTCCTCACCTCCCATTCTCCCCCAATCTTCTCCCAATTCCGATATTCCACTGAAAGTGTTCTTATCAAGGTCACCAGTGTGATCTTTATGTTTTTAAGTCCAGTGGTTAGCATTTTGTCAGTAGCTTTTGATACAACTGACCACTCTCCTTTTTAAAAAAAATTAATTTTATTGATTTCAGAGAGGAAGGGAGAGGGAGAGAGAGATAGTAACATCAGTGATGAGAGAGAAGCATTGATTGGCTGCCTCCTGCACACCCCAGACTGGGAATGGAGTCTGAAATCCGGGCATCTGCCCTGACCAGGAATCAAACCATGACCTCCTGGTTCATAGTTCAATGCTCAACCACTGAGCCATGCCAGCCAGGCACCACCCTCCTTCTTGAAACAGCCTCCTTCTCATCTTTTTTCATGTCAGCTGTTTTCTAGTCTTGCTCCTGCCTCCCTGGCAGCTCGGTCTTAATCTCCTTTTGCTGACTTCTCCTCTGCTTGACCTCTAAGGATGGCATAACCAAGATCTTACACTTCTATTTACACTATAGCTAGTGTACAGTGATTATGCTGAAATTTTTATCTCTATCTCAGATCACCCCTCTGAACTTGTACATTCAACTGCTATTTAACCTCTCTATTGGGAGACTAATAGGCATTACTGGGAGGTCTCCCAACTCATTTCCTCTTCCTGGACACACACCTCAATAGCACATTACAGCCTCCCTTACCAGTAGGTATGGCTCTGTGACAGATTTCTAGCCCATGGCATGTGAGCCAAAGTGATGGATATCACTTCTAGGTTTGGCCCGTTAAAACCTCCCACATGTGATTGTCCATACTCTTTATCTTTCAAATGGATACAGATGAGCCTAGTGACTTTTAAAGCCAAATGTCGAAGATGGATGGGCCATAACATGGAAGGAACATGGGTCTCTGAATCACCACTTGGAAGACAGCTGCCTACTAATCAAGAATAACTGATTTGGATTTTAGCAAGAAATAAAATCTTATTGTATTAAGCCATTAGATTTTGGTATTTGTCTGTAAGAGCAGCTAGAATTATCTTAATAAAGATAGCATCTTAACCTACCCCAAGCAGAACTTTTGGTTCCCTTTACCCCATACCTACTCCTACCATATTCTTGCCCATCTCCGTAAGTGGGATCACTATTTATTAGCTGCTTTTTACTGCATGAGTGCTTAGCATGTGTTAGGTACTTATTGATACTTGCTGAATAAATGCATATTATCCTTGATTCATTTCTGTCTCTCTCTGACATCTAATCCATTAGTAAGCCCTATCAACTCTATTTCACAATACCCATCTACTTTTCTCTACTGTAACCATCTCAGTTCAAACTAGTTGCTATAAGAGGATTGAATCGGAGGGCGAAAGAACATACCTGTTACCAGCATTATTGCAGTAGCCTCCTTATTAGACTGCTATGTTTTTTCACCCTCCAACCCAGTCCTCTCCTAGCAGCTAGATTGATTTTGAAAACGTAAATCACGTACTCCTTGTTAAAGACCTACAGTGATTTCCCATTACACTTATTATAAAATTCCAGGCCCAACCCTGGTCTTTAGGCCCCCTGTGACCTGGCTGCTGCTTCCCTCCCTGAGTTCATATTGTTGCACTCACTTCCTTGCTCATGAAGCTCTGGCCACACTGGCCTTCTTCCTGTCCATGAAGACAACAGGTTTGTTTTCACTGAAGGGCTTTCCTCTGCCTGAAATGTTTTCTTCTGTTCTTCTTATGGCCAGCTCCTTCTTCTCAGGTCTCAGCTTCTCAGGTTCCCTTCTCAGGTCTTCTCTGATTCCCCAACATAAAGAATCCCCTAGTCACCCCCTATCTCAGGACCCTGTTTTGTCTTTATCATTGCACTGAGAACTATTTGACATTTCGAATGCACATTTTATTGTCTTCCCTCTGTTCCCACAAGGGACTTTGCTTACCTTGTTCACCACTTATTTTCAGTACCAGAAACAGTGTCTGCCATTTAGTATATTCCTAATATGTAGCTCAACATAATTAAGAAATTTATCCAAGCTTACACAAGTTTGAACACAGTCTTGCCTCTTTGATTTATTCAAGGCTTGTACAGTGTCTTGGTTAGCTTGTTGCCAAGATGAGTGCTATGCATTATTATTATTACAAAAAAACTTTTAAATGTTACAAAAGTAATGTTTTCATTGCAGAAATCTAGAAAATACAAACAAGCAAAAAATAATTAAAAAGTAATTGTAACAGCATTCCTGAGATAATCATCATTGTTATTTTGGTGTGTTTTTTTCTAATTATTTATACACATATTAAGCAAAAGTGGCATCATTTTCCCACAGTGGAATATTGGACATGTCTTTCCATGTCATATTAATCTTGTTCAACAAGCATCTTCTTAGAGGAAACTTTAGCCCAACTTCAAGTTTAGTGGTGGTGTTTCTTTGGAAAGTTTCTTTGGGTCTGCCAAGTGTATATAGCCTCTGGTCATGGTATTGCACCTCTGCAAGCACTGGATGGTGTCAATTCATCACTGCCATTCTCCTGGGAGTGGTGTTGAGAGTCACGTAATGCTGTGCTCTCTGTGGTTAATTTTTTTGTTCTTAAAGCTAAAAAGCGAGACCTATTGTAGTATTCTGAGACCCAGCTGGCAAAGTGGTGACAGGCTAATATCTCCCAGAGTGACTGTAGCAGCTTGTAGATTGGCAGTAATGAAACTGACCTCCATTACATGTAATAAAAAATAGGAATCTTCATAAAAAGCTAAATAAGAGAGGGGCGCAGTAAGGGCTGCATCCTTCTTGCCTTAGGTCCTGGCAAATTGTCATGTAGTTCTGAAGCCCCCAAAGGCAAGACATTCAGTTGGGCTCAGTTACAATTTACTTTACAAATGCTGTGCATTAAAGGAGCAGTTATAACTAATACAGAATATAAGACCAGAAGACCAGAAAAAAGGGGAAATCAAACTTAAAAAACCCTGCAGGTAAAATTTTTATTTTTTTAATGGTATATCTTAAAAGATTTCTGGGATGGTTGGTTCAAAGATGTATTTTAACTCTAAATTTCATCAAAAGATTATTAATGAATTTGTTCATTAATAATTAGAGGTTAGGGTGAGTCAGCGTCTCAGTTCATGTTGCTATCTACTCAGCTTCTATCGATAATTCTTACCAACAGGCCTCTTCTGTGGTTCTACAGAGGAACTTTCTCCAACACATGGTGTGGTAGGCTAAAAAAGTTGCCCACCTGCTGTTGCCCGCATGGCAAAAAGGACTCTGCAGGTGTGATTAAATTAAGGATCTTGAAAAAGATTATGCTGGGTTTTCAGGGTGGGTGCAATGAGAGGGAGGCAGTCAGAAGCAGAGCTCAGAGAGGAGAGAAGATGCTATGCTGTGTGCTGCTGGCTTCAAAGAGGAGGAAGGGGCTACAGGCCAAAGAATGTAGATGCTAGCCTCTAGACACTGGAAAAAGCAAGAACATGGACTTTCTCCTAATGCCTGAAGAAGGACTGCAGCTCTGTGGACACATTTCAGACCTCTAGAAGTGTAAGCTAAATTTGTATTTTTTTAAGCCACTCAATTCATGGTAGTTTTTTTTATAGTAGTCATAGGAAACCAATACAAGTGGTCCATTTGTAATTCAGAGGAGATTCTGGGCTAAGATCATATGTCAACTCTGATCAATTAGTAGGTGGTGCCCGCGATTCTAGGTTGAGAATGGTTCTGAGACTTAGTCTAGATGGACTCAATGAGAAATATTATCATGATCAATTAGCAATGCCTGCCTGAGGTTCAGGATGTGCAGCTGCGCCTCAGGCCTAAATCGTGTGGAGGTGACTGGGAATACCCCCTGCAGAGCCCAACAGCCAGATGCTCCTTGCAGCTCTGAAAGGTGAACTGCACACTGGACACCAGCTCAAATGGACATGGCTGGGGTGGCCAGGGTATGCGAGTTTCAGTGAACAATGCAGCTAAGTTTTTTAAAAGGGGAAATTCATTGGATTTACTCAAATTTTCCTGTATTTCAGAGCTCTTGGTTCCACCACCATTTAGTGAACCCACTAATTTGTAACTTTGGGTCATTTGAAGCCATTTTATTTTATTTTGCTACCAATGGAAAAGCAAACTATGCATAAGCTGTTTTGGGATAAAGTATGAGAAGTTTCTCATTTTTTAAAACATGGAAATTAGGAGATTTCACTTGTGAACAATAGAGCCACAGCATGCTTAGTAACAGCAAGTGTATTCTCTCTTGCTCATATCATTTACTCTTAACTTCCCCATACCTTACGCCCCCCAACCCCCCACCCCCACCCCCTTCCCTTATCTCCTCTGTTCAGGACATGGATACCTAGCACCCATATTAAGAGCAGAATCTCGTGGGGACAGTTGTAGGGACCTGAGGATGAATCATGACTTAAGTGTTGAGAACTGTCTTGGTGAGTTAGAACCAAGACCTGTTGTTTGTTACTAACAGCTTGGCTGCTATTATCTGTCCTCTTCTTTCCATGGTACAACTACTATCTGAGAACTCACAGAGGACACCCTTGGCAGCTGCAGGACATAATTACCACATTCCAGAATATCTTTCAGGCATTTGGATCTATGGCTACCTCTTTGGATTGCTCCCCTGCTAACTAATATGTTACTGCCTTGACACAATTGACAGCCGGCTGTGCCGGTGGCTAAAGGACTGCCTCTGGGGCTGTCTCAAAATGAGGTTAATGATGGGCTAGATGAGCTCTCTGGGTTTCTTAGACATCATCTACCTGGGAGCAGAATATGTGTGGGGCCCTGGTATGATGACAAGGGGGTCTCCCTACACAGTCAGATGTACCAAATGGGCCAATTATTTTTCCAGGTGGACCATAGGGATTGTTTTGCTAATTTTGAATGTAATTAAAACAAAGCAAAGTAAAACAAAGCTAGACAACTCCTATAACCACAAAAGGCCCAGGAGGGAAAGGATTCAGAAATGAACAAAGCTGCCTCTTCCGGGGGTAGACGTAGGGGAGGTGGCTCTCTTCAGCTTGCTCTACCGTGTTCCCACATATCATTAGGACATGGCACAGGGGATTGGGGTTTATGCTGAAGCTGCGATCTCAGACCAAAAGGCTGCTTCGTGGCGATTCAGATGAACTCTCACATATTGTAGATAAGGAAGCGAAGACTCTGATGAGGAAAATGCTTTCTCAGGGATTGTCAGCTTGTTAGCGGAGTTGAAACCTGAACATGTATCTCCCTAACTCTAGCTGGGAAGGGAGAAGTCCTGAGGATGTGTTGACTAAACATCGGGTTGGAAGATTCCCACCCACATTTTGAGCATCCTGTGGGCAGGAATTATGCTGGTTCATGTCTGCATCCCTAGCACCTTGGCAAGAGAAGCTGCTCAATGAATGCTTGCTGAATGTACTAATGAATAGATGATTAAACGAATGCTACATGAATAGTTCAGGGAGGCAGAAAAGTTGGAAGTTTCATTAGCACTCAGAAACCAGAATGGACTCCTAAACATGGGATTGGCTTTATCTGTATTGCCTAGTTTATTTTTCTTATTTTCTTTCTAGGTTTCATCAATCTTGCAATTATATTAAAGACAGGTCATGGAACTCAGTGTCTAAAACTCTGTTTTTATGGAGCTGCACTATTCATGATATTAGCCAGTAGCCACATGTGACTATCAAACACTGGAAATGTGCCTAGTTTGAATTGAAAGGTGCTTTTAAGTGTGGAATATACACCCAATTTAAAAGGCAGAAGCAAAGGAATGTAAAATGTCTCCTTGATATTTTAAAAACACTATCTGTTGAAATGGCCATGTTTTAGCTATGTTGAGTTAAATACATTAAAAAATTAATTTACCTATGTTTTAAAAACTTTTTCTCACATGACTATTGGGAAATTTAAAATTATACCAAGTGGTTCATGTTTATGGTTTGCCTTATATTAGTGTTGGGCAGCACTACTATAGAGCACCCATTTTTGTGTTTGGTGGGCAAGTGAGCTCTAAGACTGGATTAAGCAGCAGTTATTTATTTGATAAAGTATCAACCAGTTAACAACATTAAATATCCAAAGAATTACTACTAAGAGTGGCATTTAGTGAAGATGTGCCGTTTCAAGTCAGTTCCGTTAGTAAATGTGCTCATGTGTGAGTTGGAGACTGGATCTCAGAGAGCTTAGGGATGTGGACCAGGATTGGGAGCCAGGATTGTGGGAGTCCACAGCCTGTGCTCTGTTCTTCAGATTTTCAAATGCAGTATTCCAAGGTGATGGTGCGGCATGTTCAGGACTGAGGTACGCCACCAGCAATTTATTACCCACATTAGGCAAAGCCTCAAAGTTTGTGCTTCTTTTACAAATTAGAGGAGCTCCAAGGCCATCTCTATGCCATTCCTCTTCCCGACTTGCATTCTGACAGGGAATTGGGCACCTCCATAAGAGGATGGCAGACATCGTCCCGTCCTGCATGGTTTTCTCCCTTGGTCACTACAAACCAGGCAAATTAAGTGTTTTTTCATGTTTGAACCCACCAAGTTCTTTCCAACCTCAGGGCTTTTGCTCTTGCTCTTTCCTCTCCTTGAACATAATTGGAAGGTGATGCTCTGAATTTTAGTGTCGTGAGTTCCTTCTTATCTGTTTAGTCTCTCCTTGAATGTGACCGCCCCAGAGGTAGTTCAAAGTGGGTCCCACCCTGGTAGTTTCTACTTTGGACTCTTGTTTGTCTTTTCATGCCACTTACTCTAATCCGCAATTATTTAATATGTGTGTTATTAATTAATGGTGTTAGCTTCATTGGCGGAAACATACATTGTCCTTATTCACCTCTGTCTCCTAGCATCTGACCTGGTGGGATGCACAGGCTCCGTTTCTATTTGTTGAATGGTGAATGAATGCAAAAATTGGTGTGTCTAAGAATGCAGCAGCTGAAATTGTATTTCATCTCCGGAAATGGTCACTGTTTCTTTCATACAGACAGCAGCTATCACTGGGAGCGAATCTATATTTACGATTGCATTTCATGTGAAGCCAGTTTGGGGAAGGAACATACAAGTCCTTGCCAGTTTGAGGTCACATCTGTGAAGGAATGGCTGGATGGGGCTGGGTGAAAATGTAATTTAACATACCAGACTTCATCTCTACACACAAAGCAAAAACCTGCTTAGAAACCCCTGGGGTCCACACCTTCTTCAAAGGGAAGAAGTTCCTCAGTGGCCTGAAGACCTTTGTCCCACATTCAGTACATTAATAATATAATTATTTTGAAGGATACAGAAGCCTTAGTAGCGCTTTCCTTAATTTTAACAGTTTGTTCTCCATTTCCTCTTGAAGTGGTCCAAGGCATTTTCAAAAATGAAAGGGAATAGCATGCATTTTGTCTTAAGAACTATATCTAGGAATTTCTCAACACACTTTGAGATAAGGGGAGCCACCTGCAGTTTTGCATAATCAGAATTAGGAAACAACGGGGATGGGCAGGGAGTATTTCTGGGTAATCTGGGGGTGGTGCCAGGACACTCCCGTGTAGAATTTATTTTATTTTTTTTTACAGGAGGTGGCTTTTTGGAGAAAATAGATGGGCCCCTTGGCCATGATATTCCTGCCTGGTTCAGGGAGGTTCCAGGTGGGATTTGGTAACCACGGGCTACAGAGCAGCCTCAGCATGTTCAGCTCTTGGTTGCTTGGCTGTCTGGCATGTGCTTTTGCCTCTGTTCACACCACACACACAGACCTCACATGCCCCTTTCCTGCTGCTCCTGGCTGGAAGGAGACCTAAGGGTAGCTGCTTCCAGGAGGGACAGCTGTAGAGCCAAGAATCAGCTTCTATTAAAGTCAAATTAGAGGTGAAATAGACCAGCCTCTCTGCTTCCCTCCTCAGGAGGTGCCAGTTCTTTTTAACCCAGATGGGGGCGGGGGGAGGGAATTAATATCCCATCATTCTAGCTTACAAGAACATCTACTGCGGGGTCAACGTGAACCCAATAGAATTTCAAATCACTTACAATAAGGATGCTGTGAATTTTGCACATGTGTGTACAGGGGGAAAAAGATGAAGAGATGAAGCTGCAGATCCCTGGGCCAGTTGTCAAAGAGAAACAGCCTTGATGCCAGCGAGGAGCTAAGCCCGTCCTTTTCAGTTCTTTTAAAGTGAGTGGGTTTGAGCAGAGAAAATCCTACTGTGCTGAATGATTCCGTCGGGAGAGAGGTGGAGACTTTGGAATATAAATGAATGCGAGTGAGTTGGAGAATAAAGAGTCTCCTTTATCCGTGTATTATGAGCTTCATGTGTGATGAGCATGCGTGTTTCCAGATTAACCCCAGCCTGCCAAGGCCTGTTTAATGGCATTATTATTAATAGCATCTTTGATCCCAGCATGTGTTTACCATACCTGTCTGGGGGGCATCTGCTGTGATTGGTGGGGGCACCCTGCTTGGGCACGTGGGGAAATCTCAGGAGGGAAGCAGGCAGACTTTCAGTCTACAGAGATTTGGGATTTCCTGGGGAGTTGAGGGGGAACAGGGTGGGGGAACTTTGGGTGTGAAGTAGGAACAGTTTTCAGAGGAATGGATAATTCTTAAGGTTATGCTGGCTCCAGGCTTCATGTTCAGTTTTGAAAAAAAGCAACTAATTTTGGCAATTGAATACGAAGGGAAATTCGGTAAGAGGATAAATGTGGAGAGAAGAAAGGATAGTAGACACAAGAAGAAATTTTTGAGACAGAGGAAGAGAGAAGTGAAGAAAGAAGGTTTGGTAGGAAGAACATGAGTGGAAAGGAAAGTGACGTGGTGAGAGGAGGGGGAGTGTGGCTGTGAAGTTGCCAGTGGTCTTTCCCCTCTTCTTGCTCTGCTTCCTTTCCATAGTGGCTGATAAAGGAAAAAGGGGGACAGTGGAAAAAAATGCCCAAGACATCAAGGACCATGCTTCCCTCTTGTCTTCAAAGTTTTCTTTCTCCTCCCTTCTCCTCCTTTGTTGCTTCCTTTATTTTCTCTTGCTTCCTTCCCATCAGAGTTCAGACATTTTGGGGAAATTGAGCCTGAATGTTGAAACAACCTGTTTGGTTTCAGGCAAGTCTGTTAATGCCCCTGCTGCTGCCATCCTTTGCACGGTGGAAAGGATCTGCACCTGGGCATGTGAAATACTCTGTCCTTCAGACCATGCACACCCATGAGAGTGCAAATTATTTGTGTTGTTAATGTGTAGGCGTGAATACAGGAAATTCAATGCATTTTAAAATGCACAATAAAATAGCAAAAGTTCAGTGACAGTTCTTTCTTCCTGGCCACTTTATGAGGATTACTCATCTCTTGTCTTGGAAGTGGAATTGCTCCCTGGATGTGCCGGGAAGGGTGTGAGGTCTAATGCCTTTTCTGAGATGCAGAGCTCAGGGAAGATATTTTTTTCTTAGAAAGGAGGGTAAATATATTTTTTCTGAGTAACATAGACACACAAACATTACATGTTATTACTCAACGTTACTCTTTCTTGCTTTTTCCTATGAAGGGTCTTGACATCTGGTTACAAGGGATGGCTTAAATTAACCAATTACCAACCAATCAACCAACCAACCAACCAACCAACCAAAATAAAGAAATATGGAGATGAAGAGTGCATGCTGAAATGCATCTAGTGTTAAGTGAATTGTGAAATGCTCCTCTAATACGTTCTCACTCTTTCCATGGTTGTGAGGTATGCCCTACCATCTACCCAGGCACTGAAGAAGTTCCAGGTGGTGGAGGAATTGATGAGATCTCCCCGTGCACTTAGACAAGGGCAGAGTGTTCCTGTGTTTACTGGAGCAAATGGCTTTGTAGAACTTTTTAGAACAGCCCTTTCCCTGGTTTCCAGCTCAGGTCACTGAACTGGACACATGCTTGTCAACAGAGATGCTTAGACGGAAGTCAGCTGTCCTTATGCCTTTTACATCTTTCCTCTTTTCCGATGTTTTGCCCCCTAGTAGGAGCAGATGGACTGGTAATTGCCTGGATTCTCCAAGCAGTAGAACTTCTGCTTTTCTTTTTGGTGAACAGCTTTATCTGTAAAATGCCTGTCCACATGTACCCTGGCTGTTGGCATGACATGTGAAATAAAGATGGCAGAGGCTGTGAGAATGTCCGCCTGGCAATCACGCTTCAGTGTGTGAACTTAACCAAGAAGTGCTGAAATCTCTCCGACATTTCAACATTTCAAACTGTGGGCACCATATTTACAACCATCTTTTCACAGCTAAGAAGACTTTATGGGAGAGAGAGAAGTCAGTGATAAGGAAGCGATGCTCATTTTGAGCATGAAGATGCTTCACTGACATGAGAAAGCTGTTGGAATCTTCGCTTTTTCTCCTTCCTCGCTCCCTCCCTCCTTCCCACCTGCAGGCCCTGACTGCAAATCCCCTTGTAATTATCCCCATCACCGAAGCCTGGAAGGCTCACCTTCCACAACAGGGCATATTAGAGGGGCTAAATGTCTCTCGCCGCCCAGGGAGAAATATTCTTTTGTTTGAAGAGGAAGTTTGCTCATCCAAAGATTATGTTCTCCTGTGATTGTGCCACGATCGGAAGGGAGAGAGATTTTCATGTTCCCTGTGACTGACTGTTGTGGAAAACATTGTAATATTAGGGTTTAGTTTGGTGAGGTAGGAGTTACAGAAGATTTTGAGGTGGTCTCTTTGCCATTGAAAGGGAATATAGCCATTTTCCGGGATTAGAGAGGATGGGGGAGGGAGAGGAGCTGCATGTTGTGTGTGATTCTTCTGGCCTTTGGAAATTCTCCTCTGGCTTAGTGGGACATGTGATTGAGGCACACCAGTCTCTGGGGAGAAAAATAACATCGATAACCTTGTTTGTTCCCATTTCAGTGGCCCATGTGGACCCTGTTAGCCAACAGTGATGTTTTTCAGGCCTACCCACATTAGGGGCATTAGGATTAGGATAGAAAACCCTATTGGTTCCTCTTGCTTAGGTGTTTGTGCTTTTAACTGGAGGTTTTTAAAATACAACAAAATGGTTAGTGGAAAATGATTAATGGACACTGTAATGTAGATTAAACACAGTTTATGCATAAGTAGTTTAATAATAAATAAATCATTGGCAAATTACAAGTAAGTTATAACTACAATGTAGTTTGGTTGTCCACTACGAACCCACCTCACTGGACTTTTGGTAAAATGTTAGCCAGGAATGGTCTGGGGCTGGACTTACTTTGTAGGCAGTCCTGTGTCCATGAGTTTGCTCCTGGGTTCTATGAGGGTCTCAGGTCTGATGATCAACTCCAGGGATGCTAAATATACCCTCAGCCAGGACCGACAGAGCTTTGATCATGACCTACGTGGCCTTGAGCCCAGGTAGCTTCACCAGTTGGCCTGGGAGATGCAGCCCATTGGTAATCTGTGTCCCACAATGTCCTGATGCTTGAATTGATATCCTTATTTCAAGGCTTCTTAGAAATCCTATTTTCAGTGCTTGAAGTTTAATTCTTAAAGTAAAGGCTCTGGCTAGTCCACACAGGGTTGGTGCAATTTCTATTCCTTATTGCTATTAAAGAAATCCAGATGAGAAAAATGAACGTCAGCATGGTAGAGTAAAAAGAGAATGGTGGTGTTTGTTCTGAGTTTGGATCCTGGCTATTCCACTCACGAGCAGTGTGGCCTTTGGTAACGATGTATTTGGGTATCGGCCTTTTATGTATAAATTGTAGATAAAAAGATTTAACTTGCAAAATTATTGTGAGGATAAGAGATAAGAGAAGTTGCCAAAACCGGTTTGGCTCAGTGGATAGAGCGTTGGCCTGTGGACTGAAAGGTCCCAGGTTCGATTCCGGTCAAGGGCATGTACCTGGGTTGCGGGCACATTCCCAGTAGGAGATGTGCAGGAGGCAGCTGATCGATGTTTCTCTCTCATCGATGTTTCTAACTCTCTATCTCTCTCCCTTCCTCTCTGTAAAAAATCAATAAAATATATTTTTAAAAAAAAAGAGGTAAGAGAAGTAAATAGCCTAGAATATTTACTGATATGTTTTAAGCACTAATCAGTAATGGCCATGATGCATGCTAACATAGGTAAAGGAGACTAGTGCAGAGCCTGGCATGTAGTGGACATTCACTAGATGCCATTTTCTCTTTATCCTGTTTATTTCCTTTGTAGGCATATTCAAAGATTGTAATCATTCTTTTGTATGTGTGTTTATTTATTTCTCATGTCATCCCCATTACAAGGTAAGCTCCACAAGTAGCCCATCAAATTTGTTTACTGCTGTATCTTCATTCTCATAGTTGTTGACACATAGTTGTTACTCGATAGATATTTGTTAAAAACTGAATATGCTTTCTTTCTTTTTCTTTTTTTTTAAAAATATATTTTATTGATTTTTTACAGAGAGGAAGGGAGAGAGATAGAGAGTCAGAAACATCGATGAGAGAGAAACACCGATCAGCTGCCTCCTGCACACCCCCCACTGGGGATGTGCCCACAACCCAGGTACATGCCCTTGACTGGAATCGAACCTGGGACCTTTCAGTCCGCAGGCCGACGCTCTATCCACTGAGCCAAACCGGTTTCGGCTATTTTTCTTAATAAAATAATAGTCTGTCAGAGACTGTGATGCAGTTCCCTGCTACAGTGCCCCCTTAAATGCTTGCCAGGTGGCTGTGTGAAGATGCTGTTCTACTGGGCACTGTAGGGGGGAGAGAGGTAAATAGGCTTCTCAGCCTTTATATCAGGGATAAGAGTCTTGTTAGGGTTGGAGGCTGCATAGGAATCTTTCTAACACTTCCCAGTGGAGCTGTGTGGGTCTCAGTTCAACAGCTCTGACTGTAAAGTAGCTGTCTGACCCAGGGTTGGACTTGGAGGACTTTACTGTTGAAATATTTTAAGTAGACACCATAATGCTGTGTTGCCCAATGAGGTGGCCATATGTAGCCCTTGACCTCTTGGAATGGAGCTGGTCCAAATTGGGATGTGCTGAAAATGTGAAATACACTCCAGATTTTGGACATTTCATATGAATAAAAGAATGTAAAATATCTATATAAAACAGTAATATGCAAATTGACGAATGGTAGAACTATCTGCGGAACGACTGGTTGGTGGGTGGTAGGGCTGGCGAGTGGGGGTGGGCACCAGGCCAGCCAAGGGGGGTGCCAGCAGGGTCCTTCGATCGCCCCTCTGGTTGCCCCACAGATTGGCCCTGATCACCAGCCAGGCCTAGGGACCCTACCCTATATATTGGGAACAGTCTCTTAGATTTAAAAATTAAAACCTGGCAAGGCTACTCTAACACTGAAAAAAACAGGATGATGCAGTGATGACATGCATGGACTTTGACTTGCACATTTTGTGGTCAGCCCTGATTCTGACACTTATAACTGTGTGACAAAGCCAATTACTTAACTTCTCTCTGCTTCAGTTTTTTCCACCCATAAGATGGGGAAAATGGTACTACTGCCTCAGAAGGATCATGTTATGTACTACTTTTTTATAATCAGGGCAAAAAAATGTAGCTGCCCATACAATAGCAAGATACCTTTCATCTGTATGAAAAGTATGGTCACTGGTGCATGCAGCATCCTGGAATGTGAGAGGGATGTCCGACTGCTGGTTTAGGCTCCTAAACCGGCAGCTGGACATCCTCTGAGGGGTCCCAGATTGCGAGAGGGTGCAGGCTGAGCTAAGGGACCCCACCCCCCACCCTGTGCATGGATTTCATGCACTGGGCCTCTAGTTTCATTAATAATGTTTAATATTGATTACTTGTTGAAATGATGGTTATATTGGGTTAGGTAACACCTGTTATTAAACCTAATTTTTTATTTTTATTTTTAAAGTTGTGGCTACTAGGAAATTTAAAATGACATATGTGGCTCACATTTTATATTTTCTTTAGCCAGTGCTGCTAGAAGGGGATACACTTCCAGGGCAGGGTGGAGGAAAGAGCAGTGGATCAGGTGTCCAGAGAGCTTATCTTAGTCTTGCTTCTGCACAAATTTAGTATGTAACCTTGAATGAGCCAACTAACCAATCTGCACCTTAGGCCTTTATGGAAGAGCCTGTACAGAGGCTCTGATAGCTAAGAAGGAAAAAGCAGTGTTGGAGAACTATACACTTCAGTATGTTGTCTTATTTTTATTCCTAAAGCCAGTTTGGATGATGTCTGGGGTGCAGGCAGCCACATCCTCCTGATTCTGAGAAGAATACACCGAGGGTACTTTTTAATCTGCACTGGGCCCACTTTTTGATGGAAGAACACAGAGTTCAAGAAGAAAGGCAGGAAGGTCTGCCTTTTGTGGCTAGCTGGATGATAAATAGGACTTTTTAGCCAAACAAAGTCTCTTCAAAACTATGTTTCTTATGAAATAGATTGACAAACTGTATAATAAATCTCATCCTTAACATCTCTGTTCCACCTTAGGCTAGACTCAGAAAAATACCAGATCAGTATTTGGGCACAGTGGGTATATAATAAAATTAAACATAATGACTTATCAACTTGGGAAATGCAGACCTTTCTGTGAATCAGAGACTCTGGGAATCTTACTCTTTCACAATCTCTACTGGGAAGGAGTCAGAACTCTGATGATGATGTTTATCTAATTTAGACTGTGTCTATTTAATTTAGATTGTGTCATTCTAATTTATATTATGACCCTCTCGATTGAAATTGAGTCTCCCTTAATGTTCTATATGGTATCTAGTGTGTTTTCCATGCTCAGATAATACGAATGCTAAGAAACAGTTTTGATTCTTGATGTGTTTTTTTGTTAATGTGTTCTTTGGAGGCAGTTCTCTTTCAGAAATTTTGGACTTTTGAGTTATGTCTGTGTGTCTCCCAAACATTTTAGGAAAAAGTGGAAAACTCAAGGACCCACTAGTTAAACATCTAGATGATTGGTGGAATATTTGCATTTAAAAAATCCAGCTATTTGATATTATGTAGACATGGTTTTATGCTGTGATATTTCTTTCACTTATCTATATAATTACATTGAGCATATCTGTCTTCTGGTTGATAAAACCCAGATGCCTACAGTTGCATGCATTTCCACTCCCTGTGTGTGTACAGAAAGACCTTCCGGTTGCATTTCGATGCATTATTTAATTCCTCTTTTTTTCTCTTCTGTAGTGGGATATTAAAGAACAGATGTGGGCTCCAGAGTCTACCTTAGAATCTGTGCTCTGCCTCATAACTTGGTGGCCTTGAGCAAATTATCTAATTTCTTTGGCCCTCAGTTTCCTTAACGTACTTTAGAGTAAATTATATCTAGCTTGCTTAGTTGTTTGAGGATTAATTTAGATTGCCTCCATGTGATGATTAGAATTTAGTAATAGATTTGCTCATAAAAAGTTAAGTTAAAAGGGTGTATTTGATTTTTTTGCAAATTCACAGATATCCTACATTGCATCTACTCAGGACTTCCCCCCATCCAAAGGTAAATATTTTTGCGGTTAATTTTTACTATCTCTACAAAATATTTACTTATGCATTTATGATTTTCCATGCTTGCTTTGCAAATGGGGGAAACTGAGCCACTTGAAGATAGAGAATCCAGTTGATTTCCCTTAAGGCCACTATGTTCTTTTGTCAAAGTAACTAAAGTATGGAAATGCTGACCTTTCATTGCCAATGAAGAATCTACTCAAAACCACTTATTATAATACCCCCCGATAGAAACAGGAAGCTGAATGCCCAGATCATCCCTTTAACAATGAACAAGCACCAGTATGTACTAGTCACTAAGGGTTCAAAGAAGACTAAGGGAATAAATAAGCTGTTATTTCACTGTTCTTAAAGAATCTGACATCTGATGGGTGATTCAGGACACATAAATACACATGAAACAGCAACAAAGCCAAAGCACATCAACATATGTTTGTTGGATCTCCTCTGTTTTTTTCTGCCTGTGATTGGCAGAAAAATAAGAATACAGGATTCAGAGAAGAGAGGGTTTGCTGAGAGCTGGAGTCAGGACATTCTCTTTGGGATAATCTAAGGCTGATGCTTCTGAACTCTTACTGGGCCCTACCTCCTGAGTTTGGGTTTCAGAAGGTCTGGAGTGAGGCGTGAGATTTTGCATTTCTAACCAGTTCCCAGGTGGTGCTGCTGGTCTTAAGGCCACACTTGAGTTTTGAGGCTAAGAGATGAGCTGGATCTAGCCCTGGGAGGAGAATTGAGGAGGGCACCCCAGCTGGGATGTGCCCAGTTTTACCTGTGTATTTCTGGCCTTTGCCTCCCAAATACCTTTCACCTGGGGTGCCCCTTCATTGCAGTTGGTCAATGTCACGTGGTTTCACCACACGGTGAAGCAATATGTTGTGTCTGCTCTTTATTCAGAAAGAGAAAATTCCCACCTTTGCTATAATGGCCTTGTAATCCTTCCTTCTCTTTCTCAAAATGTTTGCCTTTGAACACCAGCTCAGCTTCTCCATTCTCATCCGGTCCACCCCCTCCCTCTGCAACTCTTATTTTCACAGCAGTGAAGTTGCTGGGCTTCCCATTTGAAACACCTTTTAAAAGGTGTAAAGACAAAGAATCCCACAAATTGCAATTACAAATTACAATTACCCACTAAAACCCAGTGTCCTATTGCTTTGTTGATAGCAGGGCCCAGCCAACTGTTGGGTTAGCAGGGGCTGGTAGAGTTAAAAAGAGGACCTGGTTGAGTTGCCTCACCATGGGAGGACAGAGGCATGCACAATCGGATACTTAACACTCTTCAGCAATTATGGGAGTTTTTATTCTTTCCCTGGCAGGGAACATAGCCCTGTACCATAGTGTTTCAAGTTTGCCTCCGATGCTATCTGATAGAAGTGCTTTTATCCCCCGAAGATTCAGTACAAAATACAAATCATCATTGGTTTCCTCTCAGCTGGGGCTGCTGCTTCTCCAAATACGTTTACTCTGTGCAACTGCTCATCAGACCCATTTTTCATCCTTCATCCTGCTCCTTTACGACGGCTGGGTTTCAGGCCTTTCTTCTGTTCTTTGTTCCTTTAGCTCAGCGAAGTAAACAGCAGGATTGATCTTACGCTGCATTTTGGTATTGTTCCAAGTGCTCATCAATAGACACGGCTGGGAAGGCACTGACTGGAAAGGAAGGGCAGATGGAAATGCACTTCTTGTTCTTTGTGCCTTTTAGTGTGCAGCGGCATGTCCCTAATCTGAGGGCTGCTACACTGGCTGCCGATCGACATGCAAATTCATCATCAAATGATGAGTCCCATATTAGTTCTAAGGGAAGTCTTTAAAGGTTATCAGGGAGGAAAAGGGGAAAAAGAGAGAAAAGATAATTAAAAAAGGGGCTTTTCTTCACTACTTCTTATGCCCAGGTCATTGAAGTGTCTTGGGAAAGAGCAAGAGGGAATAAATAAGCTGTTATATTGTGTTTCTTTTCACACTGTATCTGTTTCCAGGAACATGAAGTGAAATGCTCTGCAAGGCAGTTTAAGTTAGTGGTGACTAATAATCAGCAATGGTGGCCTTATAATGAGAAAAAGTTTCATTAAAGGATGGGCTTTGTCATTGTTTTCTTAATTACATTTGGAAAAAATTTCGTATGGGCTATGTTTTATAATTTTTTTCTTTAAAAGGAACCAACATTATTTTGACTTATAATTTTTCTTAAACGGTGAGGGCTAAGTTGAATTGTGGCTGAAAGGTGCTGCTTTTATGGATCACATACTCTTCTGTTATTAAAGCAAGGCAATAAAAGTTGGCTGGATGGAACTTTGGATTTGTTGAAGGCCCATCTATAATTATAATGCTTTTAGGTGTTTTTGAGAGATAACAGGTTGCGGGGGGGGGAGGGGAGTTTATGGAAATAATGATCTTGTTTTAGATACTCCTTGAGAGCAGGACACCTGCTTATCAGATGGTAGGCACAGAGACAGTGAGTATATTGATTGCTGTGTGGACACCATCTCTTCTCTGTAAGAGAGCCTCAATCTGTAGGGCAGTTAAGGAATCCTATATCCTACCTACCTTGGCTTTACGAAAGCATAGTTTCTCATTCGTTTTCAATACTAGTTACTTCATCTCAAGAGTTACTTCTTCTGTGAAGCTTTTCCTCAACACTTACTATCTCCTCCCCACAGTGCCCCATCTAATCCCACCTTCCCCATGGCACTGGCCATTCCCATCTTTGTTCTGGAAATGGACTAAGCGCATGCTTTGTCCTATGTATAATATCTATTTTGGGTCATCCAGGTTTGCATTGGTGTGTTTAAGGTTTTAGAATAAAGATAAATTCATTTCTTTTGCATCCTCAGTGAATCCATGAAGTTGACTGAAGATGAAATATCAAAACCATGAGAAATATACTGTTATAACAACCTTGATAATGCAATGCTGGTTTAGACCCATGGTAGTGGGCAAAAAGAATGCATGGATTGATTACTGATGGACAAGGAAAATGTTTCTTTCACACTCTCAGAACTGAAGGTATCCTTAACTTATCTTTTACAATATAAAGCAATATTAAATAGAGGTTGAGAATTAAAAAAACTGGCATTTGGGACTCTTAAATGCAACAGGGACATAATGGGTGGATGGCAGATGCCATCTACAATAAGGAGAGGTTATCTAGCAAAGTCAAGATCACACTTGTGCATTTTATCTACTGTTGGCTGACCTCTTTAAGAAATGTGATGGTTTTGTGCAAATAAGTTTCCTTAATATAAATGAGTTCAAATTTCAGTTTAAACATCAGTTTACATTAAAACCATTTTAAACCGTATTTCAACTAGTTATTTTTAAATTCGTGTTTCAAGTTACATGTGACTTTCCTCCCCCAATTTTCTCAAATATTTCAACTCTCTGGGAAGTAACTGTTTATGCGTTTGCCTGTGAGCTTCTTAAGTAGAGGGATTCTTTTTTATTCAACTTTGTTTTCCTAGTCCATGGCACAGAGCAAGTGCTCATAAATGTTTATTGAATGAATGTTCGAATGAATAAATAGATGAGTTTAGATCTCCTAGCATAGATGACCTTGGCCAAATACATTTACCACAGAGCTAGAAACAAGATCAAGAATTCAGTACTCTGCCCCCAACTTATCCTGAAAATTCCAGGCATCTGTGTTGTCCCCCAAACACTGGGGTGGTGGGATTGTTTTGGGATTCATGGTTCACCCTTAGTTCATTTTCTGTGGAAACTGCCTGTACTCTTGGTCTTTGTCAAAAGGCATTAGGAATTAGAATATTGAGAACTCAAGTGGTTGATGGCAGGACAAAAGACAATGGCATTCCTGTGGGAGTAGCTGAATCAGGTTACTAGTGAAGAGCAGAATGAAGGCCCAAGTGTATCTATTGATGGGATCCTGAGAACCACCTGAATCTAGAACCACTCTTTGTGTCCAACTCTCACTTCTCCCACCTCCCACTTCTACTCCATTTCCTGTCCTCAGATTTCAGGAAGTCTCTTATTTTTTAAATATTTACCCCAGCCCTAATTTAAATATTTCTTGCAATAAATCTTTGTTCAGATTTCTAAATAAACATCTGGGCAATTTTAATAATTAAACTTGAAAACCCTCTTTTTTTAAAAAAATATGTTTTATTGATTTTTTACAGAGAGGAAGGGAGAGAGATAGAGAGTCAGAAACATCGACCAGCTGCCTCCTGCACCCCTCCCACTGGGGATTTGCCAGCAACCCAGGTACATGCCCTTGACCGGAATCGAACCCAGGACCCTTCAGTCCGCAGGCCGATGCTCCATCCACTGAGCCAAACCGGTCTCGGCGAAAACCCTCTCTTAGGCTCCTCCATAGAAGGCCTAAGTTCAAGAAAAAAAATCTGTGTTCCTCTGAGTTGCTAATACTTTCCCCCTCACCTAAGGGGAAATAGTTTTTGTGAAGCTACAGCTTAGAAAATAACTTCTCTTCTGTATTAGGAAACAAGATGGGATGAGCATATCATCCAAGAAACTCAAGAAGCATTAAAGTTGAGAGCTGAAAAGTAACAGAGAGGTTTCTACTTTATTAGAGTCTCTAAAAACTCATGTCCTGGCTCCTTGGAATGATAGCTTTTCTCAGTCAATGCTGCTGAATGACTTGGTTCCTCTGTTCAGGAAAGGACTATGTCAGTGACCACATTGCATGAGCAACATCAAAGCCTGTGTGGAAATTGGGAGTATCTGGCCCTGACCAATGGGGAAAATAGCCAGATGATTAATGCAAAGTCCAGTCTTGGGCAAAATATTTTTCCCGTTGATAGTACTACTTTCCTAAACCTGCACAAGAACATGCTCATTTGGGCTAGTTATTTTGCTGGGTTTAATGGGCCCATATTGTTCTCTCTTCTGTATTCTTAGGGTACCAAGTAAGCTGCTGTAGCAAAGAGATGCCTAAGTATAGTGGCTCAACTATGACAAAAATGTATTTATCTCTAGCACAATAGTCAGAGATCCAGGATTTGGTAGGGTGCCTTTGCCATCCTCAATATGTGGTTTCCATCTCTGGGTGCAAAGCTTGTGCCATTTCCATCCTATGTAAGGGACAGGGAGGAAAAACAGGAAGAATGCATGCTGATTTTTCTTAAGAGCACACCCTGGAATTAGGATATATGACTTCTGCTCACCTATCATTATTAGCAGAACATAGTTAATATGGCCAAACTCAGCTGCAAGAATGTCTGGGAATGTACTATTTTGTTGGATAGCCATGGGTTCAGCTAAAACTCTAGAGTTTTATTACTAAGTAAAACTGGGAAAATGGATGTTGTCAGAGAATTAGCAGTATCTGTCATATTCCTCAAACCTAGTCTTCATCCATAACCTACATACTCCAAATCCATTCTCCTGGCTATGGGAATGGAGGGATGTCTAACAATCATCTAAGGTTACATGGACCATACACTAAAGGGAGACAGTCCATCATGTGGGTGTTCTGTTTCCCCTATTATACTCTGAGTTCCTTAGAGTCAGGGCATGTATCTCCAACTTTCTTTGAAGATTCCACAAGGGAGTAAGGAATCTGTGAATAATGATACCTTAGTGAGTGCTGTGTCAGTCTGCTACAGCTGCATAACAAACAACCACCAGATCTCAGCTGCATTTGCACATATCTGTGGATTTACTTGAGAGACTGAGCTTGAATAGGAGCCTCTGCTTCCAGTTGTAGGTCCAGCTGGGCTTGGATACTCATTGTGTCTTGGACTCTGGTCTTCTCTATGTGGACTTCTTTGAGGGTTCAGGTTGAAGGGATAGCATCTACTTCAAGGGAAGCTATTTTAATTGTGATGACAGATTCGCAAGAAAAGAAGCAGACTATAAGATGTCTATTAAAGATTAGACTGGGAACTGGCAAACTCTCAATTTTGCTCTTGTTTCATTAGCTAAAGTATCACAAGCTAAGCTGTAAGTCAAGTAGTGGCCTCTGCTTTGTGTAGAATGAACATCAAAGGTTGTGGATACAGGAGGGGTGAAGAATCAGGATCAGCAATTCAATCTACTGTATTAATGGCCTGACTGGCCAATGATAAGTGATGCTGAGATGGTGGGCCATACAGTCCATTCTCAGCAAATGTTGGTGTTGCTGTGATTTGAGGGCCTTTGAGAGAGTTCTTTTATTTTTCCACTTTGCAAAACGGACCATTAAAGTTAAAAACCTATTTTTGTAATAGAATGCACACAACAGTACACATATTGACTTATGTTTTTAGTCAATATCAAGATTTATTGTCCCCAGAGTTAAATAAATCGTGATATTGACCCCATCATAAGCCAATATCTGCCTAATGCATTTTTTTAAAAAGTATTTTGTATTCATTTATATTAATAGAGCACAAGCAATCACTCACAGTGTTATTTTTGTTTCCCTTTTCTTGCTCTTTCTCCTTTGTTATTTTTTTTCATCTGTTCTGGTAATTAGCTCAGGGTTAATGTGAGAGTTACTGAAATAGCATCCAGTGCTGCAAAGATAGCCAACAGTGGACACTGCTTCACTGTAGAAAGAGCGGGGTTTGTTTCCATAGAAAACTATGCCTTCTCTGATTCCAGATGGTAGAAATGAATTCTGTTTTCTTCAGCGGTTGTTTTTCCCTGGGTTCATCTACTGTGTGATGTTATTATGTACAGTTGCTTTGGGTCAATGGGAACATGGGGGTGACAGAGGTAAGGCAGGAAGGGACAATAAGTCACAGGATCTTTAGTTGTCCTTGAAATTTTTTTTTGTCCTTTCTGTGCTGCTTTATTCTTTTTTAAAAATATATTTTTATTGATTTCAGAGAGGAAAAGAGAGGGACAGAGAGATAGAAACATCAATGATGAGAGAGAATAATTGATCGCCTCCTGCACGCCCCCATTGGGGCCTGCAACCTGGGCATGTGCCCTTGACTAGAATCAAACCTGGGACCCTTCAGTCCACAGGCTGACTTTCTATCCACTGAGCCAAACTAGGTAGGGCTGTGCTGCTTTTATTCTTGATTTCTTTGTCTTTTTCTTTCTTTCTATTTTGTAGCTGGATTTACATTTTCTGGAGACGTGGGAAAAGTTTCTTTAATACTGAATTCCATTTATCTCCATAAATTGGTTAGGGTATATGATCTAAAGGACTCAGCTGTTTTTAAAATAGGTTTATTCCTTTCCTTGAAGATTATTTCCACACAGTATAGACGAGTTAGAAGGAGACTCATTTTGTAGACCTCAGTGAGAGCTCTATATGTGCAGGGCAGCATTTCAGATGTGGAGTTTTTGAACAAGGAAATTAAATTTATATGTATCACCTAAATTATTTTGAATTCATGGTTCAGCAAAGAGTTCAGATCCTAATCAAATATGTAGTTTGCATGGGAGCCACCACTCTTCTCAATAATAACATGGAAGTTCTATTTACAGTGTTGACTAGCTGGGGGTTGGGGGTGGTGGTGGGGGAAGGGCTGCTTTTGTGGGAATTCACCCTGGCTCTTTGCAGTGGGGCTTGTGTTAAATGTACAGTTTTATCACAATTAATTTTTTTCAGAGAGGTAATTGAGAGAAGAGCCTTGCAAACATTTCTCACCCCTTATAAATAATAGGAGCCCCTCACCCAAGAATCTTTAAAGGAAATGAATTCTACAATCTCCCTGTTTTTCCTCCCCTAGCAATAAAAATGCTGCCATTCTGCAAGGTCTCAAGCTGCCCTCCCTCCTCCTTGAACCTTCCCCAGCTCTTCCTGCTCTGCTCTCCCTCCTCATCTAGACCCCTAGAGAAAGTATCTGATCTGTGTCACCTAATCCATGCTTGACTTAATTCGGGCTGGTTTTATTTTCTCATGTTTGGTGTCAACTTAATCTTCACCCCAGATTGTAAACTTCAGGAGACCAGAGTTTTTCCACGTCTTTAAAAATGGATGCTGGGCTGATGATGATGATGATGATGACGACGACTATAGATAACATTTATTATTGCTCACTATGTACCAGGGACTGTTCTAAATTCTTTTACTAGATTAACTCATTTAATCCTTACAACAACCCTAACAGATTCAGTTATTATCCCCATTACATAGGAGAAATTGGGCACAGGGAAGTTAAGCAACTTGCGAGGGCAAGGGGTAGACCAGCATTTAAAGCTGAGTTATTTGGACTTCGAAGCCTATGCTTTTAACATCATCACTCTCTTTGATGATTAGTAGAATAGGCCACAACTTTATTGCTTCAACCTGGAGGACACTAAGATGAAATGTTCACTTCTTGTCCATTTGAGGAATGGGATGGGGTACAGGATACAGTTTGGCTGGCAGAAAAGAGCAAACGCCAATGGTGTTTTGTAAGATTTCTTCTGGTGCTCAGTGGTGATGGCTGAGGAATTTCAGAAGCTATAAAGCAGGGGAGGTATGAACAGGCTTTCACTCAAGACAGCTGCTCCAATAAGAACCCCTGTGCAGGACCGCTACACCCCCATTGCTGCTGTGGCACTTCAGTCTCACAAGGAAGAATACTTGGCCAAAGAGGACATAGTCTTCCCCAGCCTGATCACTGCCCACATGGCATCAGCTCTGTATCTGTTTGGTGGAGACTATGATCTAATCGGCACTATCTTGAACCCTGTTTGGATTGGGAGTGGCCACTCTCCTTACAGAAGAATGGGGCATTTGGGTACCACTCAGTGCACACTAGGCAGTTTTCAAACTGTATCGCATTTCTTCATAGATTTATGTCACAACTGCTTCATTTTTATTTCGCAAAATTGAGATAATACCAAGTGGTCATGTATATTGCTGTCATTGGGCTTGAACACACATCTCCTGTTTGGTATTCCAGTGCATAATAACCTGGAAGATATTAGTTTCATTGGTTAACCCATGAAGATAAAAGGGGGTAGGGCAGGGCAGGGGAGAAAAGAGGTAGAAACATAAGTAGGCCACAGTGAGCCCTTACATGAGCTTCCTTGCCTCCAGCTTCTAAAAAGTGCTCCTTCCCATCCTCTTACCAATCCAACCCTTCCCTTCCCTCCTCTTCCCTCACATCCCTTCCCCTTCTTCCCTTTCCATTCCCCCTCCTCCCCGCCCCTCCTCACTTCTCCAGTAGTCTGCAGACCAAGTTGGGGCAAGTGGGTGTCTGATGTCTGTAGATAAATCAGCTGGTTCCTGTTCACAGCTGGCAAGCAGATGTTTGCCTGTCTATTAGTTCCATGACAAACAGGTTAGAAAGATTGGCTTAGGGACATTCTGGACATCCCTCACCCCAAATGGAAAATTATTCCTCATTCAAAACACATCAAATCTAGGCTATACCCTTGGTCTTGTCTTCTAGGATTCTGAGTTATAATTATTAAAGTGGATGGTGGGAGGCATGGAAATATACTCTGTTTTTAGCTACTGGTCTTGTTTTAAATTTACCTATTGTGTGAAATAGAACCTCTTGATTCTGGCATGTTTTGGTTTTGCTTAATTTTGTTTCTTGGAAACTATAGGACATTGAAAAAAGAGATAGAGGAAGACATAAAGAGATGGAAAAACATACCATGTTCTTGGATTGGTAGAATCAACATCATTAAAATGTCCATACTGCCCAAAGCAATCTATAAATTCAACGCACTTCCCATTAAAATACCAATGGCATATTTCACAGACCTAGAATGTACTCTCCAAAAATTCATCTGGAATAAAAAATGACCCCGAATAGCTGCAGCGATCCTGAGAAAGAACAAAGTAGGTGGGATCTCAATTCCAGATATCAAGCTATATTACAAAGCCACTGTTCTCAAAACTGCCTGGTACTGGCACAAGAACAGACATATAGATCAATGGAATAGAATAGAGAGCCCAGAAATCAGCCCCAACCAATACGCTCAATTAATATTTGACAAAGGAGGCAAGAACATACAATGGAGTCAAGATAGTCTCTTCAATAAATGGTGTTGGGAAAATTGTACAGATACATGCAAGAAAATGAAACTAGACCACCAACTTACACCATACACAAAAATAAACTCAAAATGGATAAAGGACTTAAATATACGATGGGAAACCATACAAATACTGGAAAAATCCAAAGGCAACAAAATCTCAGACATATGCCGAAGCAATTTCTTCACCAATACAGCTCCTAGGGCATTGGAAACTAAAGAGAAAATAAACAAATGGGACTACATCAAAATAAAAAGCTTCTGCACAGCAAAAGAAACCATCAACAAAACAACAAGAAAACCCACTGTGTGGGAAAACATATTTGCCAATGTCATATCTGATAAGGGCCTAATCTCCAAAATTTATAGGGAACTCATACAACTTAACAAAAGGAAGATATACAATCCAATCAAAAAATGGGCAAAGGATCTAAATAGACACCTTTCAAAAGAGGACATTCAGAAAGCCAAGAGACATATGAAAACATGCTCAAAGTCACTAATCATCTGAGAGATGCAAATCAAAACAACAATGAGGTACCATCTCACACCTGTCAGACTGGCTATCATCAACAAATCAACAAACGTCAAGTGCTGGAGAGGATGTGGAGAAAAAGGAACACTTGTGCACTGCTGGTGGGAATGCAGACTGGTGCAGCCACTATGGAAGACAGTATGGAGTTTCCTCAAAAAACTACAAATGGAACTCCCATTTGACCCTGTGATCCCACTTCTAGGAATATATCCCAGGAAACCAGAAACACCAATCAGAAAGGATATATGCACCCCTATGTTCATAGCAGCACAATTCACCATAGCTAAGATCTGGAAACAGCCTAAGTGCCCACCTGTAGATGAATGGATTACAAAACTGTGGTACATCTACACGATGGAATACTATGCTGCTATAAAAAAGAAGGAACTCTTACCATTTGCAACAGCATGGATGGAACTGAAATAAGCCAGTCAATGAAGGAAAAATACCACATGATGTCACTCATTTCTGGATAATGAAGACCATTATAAACTTATGAACAAAAATAGATACAGAGGCAGAGCTGCCTTGAACAGACTGTCAAACTACAGCAGGAAGGCCGGGGAGGGTGGGAGGGCAGGAGGGGGGTGGGTAAGAGATCAACCAAAGGACTTGTATGCATGCATATATGCATAACCAATGGACATAAGACACTGGGGGGTAGGGGAGGCCAGGGGATTGTCATGGACGGGGGAATAAAAAAGGAGACATATGTAAAACTTTTTGTAATACTTTAAGCAATAAAAACAAAAATTGTTTCTTGGTTGGGAGTGAGAGTTTGGAGACCTTGGTGAGGAGGGACTTGGCAAAGATTCTTTCAGGCAATGTTTTAAAATGGAACAACTTCATATCCCCTTGTTTGAATGGCTTTACTTTCTTTCCTGTTCATATTTAGTATAAATCTCTAAGGTTTCATTTGGGGCTTTTGAGCATTTGTTCCTCCCAACTTGTTTAGGAGTAGAATCTTTTTCTCGTCACTCATGTCTAGTGATCTCATTTCACCGCCTAAAGAATGATAAAAATTACTAATTGATGTACATGTTGGTTCTAGAATGCAGTGTTTAAGGTTAACCCTGGCATGAAATTCAGTGCTCCTGGGGTTATCCTTTGTAGCTATTTAACCATAACATGCTTTTTATGGTGACATTCAAGAGAGGAAAAGCTGGTTGCCTGGAGGTAGGTGGAAGAATTGAAATTGTGTTTATACTAGCAATATCCCATAGCTCTCTATAGTTACACTGAGGGGGAGCACACAGGCAAGTTTCACTGTTTTACTAAGTAAACTTTGGGGGGTGCAGGCAGGTGGGTGGCCTGAGATAGTTCACATGAAACCTGTGTGGCTGAGATCAACACAGCAGAGGTGGCTGGACTGAATCTTACTTGAAATACTGCTGCTCCCCCCATGCCCACATCTAAGCTCTTTCTTTGTAACACTGTCTATATATATAAAAGCCTAAGCGACTGAACAACCAGTCGCTATGATGTGCACTGACCACCAGGGGGCAGCTCCTGCATTGAGTGTCTGCCCCCTGGTGGTCAGTGCACTCCCACAGGCAACCTCCCACAGCCCCTCCCACCCTGGCCGGCCAACCTCCCACGGTCCCTCCCCCTCTAGCTGGCCAGCTCCCCCAGCTGGCCAGCCCCATGGGTCCTGATCAGGGCAGCTGACCAACCTCCCGTGGCCCCAATCAGCCCTGATCAGCCCTGATTGCCGGCCAGGCCGAGGAACCCACCTGTGCATGAATTTGTACACCGGGCCTCTAGTTAGTAACTAAGAGCTTACTGAACGTTACTGTGTGTGATAGGCATTGTGCTGAGTTAGTTGGGAGATACAGAATAAGTATTAGAATGAACTGCATGAAATTGCTGCTCCTGGACCATTTTTTTCCTACAAAAATGTCGATCTCATATAATTCATTCTAAAATAACCTTGACTTCCTCAACAGACATTTGTTCAATAAAATAAGGTATGCAAATTGCCTAGCATACTGCCTGCACATAGCACAGCCTAACACTGCCTGGTACATAGTAATCACTCAATAAATGGTAGCTATTTTGATCAGTATGTTGCTGCCATGGGCAGTGATTGTCAGAAGTATATAATAACCATTCAGTCAACTTTAATCAAGGGCCTAAAGGTGATCTTTCTGCTTAGATTGACAGGTCAAGTGATCTGAGAACTTACTTTTATACATGAGGAGCTTTCAGTCTTCCAGTTACTTGTAGGAGGGAACCAAATCCCCAGGCTGCCTTGGCAGCGTGGATGGCTTCAGGTCCCCTGCATTTCAGTAGTGCAGGCAATGCTGCGGGTCTAACATCTGGGGTAACTCCACTGTTTGTTCAGGTTTGCTTGTAATTCAACCTTTGGAGGAATATTAACCTTGTCCCTATTTTGTGAAATCTTCATTTTACTCTGAGTTTTAATCCATAAATGTTTTCATATAAACTGCAACATTGAGAATTAGAAACCAAATTTGACGGAGATGACAAATCGCAGTTTTGGATGATTATATCTGATATAACAGCTGGAAAAAGAAAGCCAGAAACATGAGAGAGGCCAATGAAAAGCTTTCTTTGGCATGAAGCAGCATATTGTCATAATGTTCCCCCCAAATTGAATTGCTTTAAAAAAAAAAGAACCGTAGGAATATTTGAAGAAACACAAATATTTTTTGAAAAGTTAATATAAGCCCTTATTGTGAGAGAATGTTTTCAGTACAGCCGGTTTTCAGCCTTCAGAGTCTTTTAGAGAGCAGTTCATTCACTGAGGGGGCAAAAAAACTTCCAGGGTTCTAAGAAGCAATTTTCAAAAATGCTCCATAGACGTTCCACTCTTTTCTGTTCAGAATCAAACTCAGAAGCAAGCAAGGGGATTTATGAACTACCTGATATACTAAGTGATAAATCATAGCACTCTGAGAGTCAATATCCTCTCCGTGTTTTTAAAACCTCAGCAAAAACAATAAGAGGCCCTCAAGGAATGCCCTTCTGGACTGGTGAGATGGTGGTGGTTATAATGATAAAGAGTGCTCACATCCATTTCACCCATCAGCGTGGGCAAGGGTGGCTTCTCCACGAGGCTGACTTTTGAGCAGAGCCTGAATGAAGAGTCTTTGAACCTGAGAAAGAATTGAGCTGTTGTACATTTGAGGGATTAAAAAAAAAGCCAGAGTGGCTAGAGCTTAGGGAACAAGGGGGAAGGGGAAGTGTTAGGAGGTAAAGTGAGGAAGCAGACAGCAGTGGGGGTAGGTCTCTTAGAAAGAGACAGGGGTTTATGCATTATCCTGGCTCCTGCCACTAATTGCATGGCCTTTATATGTAAAGGAAGGAGGGATATGACAGTACCTACCTTGTATAGTTTTATTTTTAACCCAGCTTTATTGATGTTTTATCGACAAATAAAAATTATATATTTTTAGGTTGTAAAGCATGATGGTTTTTTAAAGGCAGGCAATGTGATGATTTAACATACATACACATTGTGAAATGATGACCACAGTCAAGCTAATTAATGCATCTATCACTTCACATAGTTACCATTTGTGTGTGTGTGTGTGTGTGTGTGTGTGTGTGTTAAGAGCACTTAAGATCAGACACTCTCTTAGCAAATTTCAAGTATGCAATACAGTATTATTAACTATAACCACCATGCTGTACATTAGATCCAGAACTTATTCATCAGAATTCTAAAGGGAAGTTTGTACCTTTTGACCAATTTTTTTCCCATTCCTCCTCCCCCTGCACTGAACTCTTAGCTGCAGCCATTCTATATTCTGGTTCTATGAATTTGTCCTTTTTAGATTCCACATATGAGTGTGATTATATAGTATTTGTCTTTCTGTGTCTGGTTTATTCCATTTAGCAAAATGCCCTCCAGTTTTATCCATGTTGTAGCAAATGGCAGGATTTTCTTCTTTTTCATGGTTGAACGCTACTCCATTTTATACACACACACATCCATTTACCACATTTTCTTAACCTATTCATCTGTTGATGAACACTGGACAGTAATTTTAAATTAAATAATTTAATATGTGCAAGTGCTCAGACCCGTGCCCCTTAAATATAGTAAGTGCTCAATAAATTATATCATTATTTTTATTAATATCATTGGAAGGTATGGGAGGATTTTAGCAGAAGTGACATGGACTTATTGGCACTTCAGAAAATGTCACTCTGGTTTCCGTAAGGAGGCTGTAGGGAGATGAGAGGGGAGGCAGTAGATCAGTTAGGAGGCTGTTGAAATATCCAACTGATAGATGGTGATGAAATGGACAGGAAAGTAAGAGGAAGGGGGTGAATGTCAGATTGAGATATTTATTGGGGTATAACAACAGGTCTTGCTGGTAGATTGGATGTAGGATGGGAGGAAAACAAGATTCAAGGTAGTACTTCACGTTTAGCCTAGCAATGGGGTGGCTAAAGTTGATGGAATTTATTAGCTCAAGAATACTTTGAGCAAGAAGTTGTGAAATTACCTTATTTTATACCTAAATAACTAGTTGGTTTTGCCAAAGACAGTTAATTCATTGAAAAGAAAGCAAACAGATGTGTCTGGAGCATCTGCTGTGTTCCTGATGCTGTGCTGGGTGCACTAATTGGGGATCTCATTCTCTTATCACAAGAGTCTGTGGATTATGACCATCTCTATTTGTTCAGCAGAGGAAACTGAGTCCAAAGGCAACTGACAGGTTTTAGGTCACCCAGCAAGTCAGTGGCAGAACCAGGAAAAGAGCCCAAAGCCCACCCACCATGCCACCAGACCTCTTCAATCATCCAACCTTGATGAGTGGTGCGTAAGCAGGAAGGATCATTGGTGTGCCTGTAGCAGTAAATAAATAAACCATTGGCAGAATTTCTTACTTTTTAAGTTTACTTTTTATAACCTTGGTTAGAATAGGGTAAGCTATCTAATGATGTTGGCTGCTTTTTGACTTGCCCTCAGGGTTTTCTGTTCAACATTTCATAGGATTTCAAGGGTATCTTTCAGCATTAAAAAATGATATGAAACCCATCTGAACACTCAAACAGTTTTCAGTAGATCAGGCAGCTTCTTTTTTTGAAGGTGTTACACATTTCTGTTTGGGGGGAAGTAGTCCCTTTTTCTAATTTTTATGAGGTACCTCTGGCTCTAAAGAGATTGAAAAGGTTAAGAATGGAAGCAGTCAGGTAATTTAAGAGGGTTTTTCTATAACCCAGGTAAGAGAGGATTAGACCATGTGTAGTGAAGATGGAGAGACGTGAATGGATTTAGGATATGTCAACTGAATTAAGAGTATTTATACAGCAAGCAGAATGAGTGCCTACTCTGAGTCAGTTCTATATGCTAAAGCAAGAGATGCAACATTGAATAAGACATACTCCCACTCTAAAATTGCTCCTGGTCTGTGGGTAACAAAGATGTGTAACTATCCTCCTGACTCCTGGCCTCCCCAAACTGCTGAGTTCCATCTTCTCCCAGCAGAATCTGGTTTGAGGACAGGGGACATTTTTTTCTCCCACACCTGACCTGAAGAGAGTCCTCACCCCATTTGCACAGCCAATTATTGGTTTGTTTGGTCCTGATAAACTCTGCTGGCCTCACTGACAACTCTTTGAATCCCTACCCTACCATAACGGTGTGTGAGCACCCACGAGGTGGCAGCTAGACTTGGTATACCCAGGGACATTTGCTGAGTGGCTTCAGACACAGCACTGGCACCGAGTTTGAACTTACATCAGTCTGGTGAACATCACTCACCCCTACCTAGTGATTCACAGAGAAACTACCTCATGAAACACCAATATCACCAGAGGCTCTTTTAGTGACTGAGCCTAACAAGTAGCTGGCAGGTGGAGGCAGGCAGAGGAAGATCTCAGCATGTGTTGGGACTTTTGCTAACTTGAACCCAGGCGTGGTGCTGGTAAAAGCCAGCCTTGGTATGCAGCTTGGTCCTTCCCATGCACAGCCAGGCCCAGCAGAGGCAGCCACAAGCTGTGGTTCACTTGTAGCTCCAAAAAGGCAGGACCATTCACAGGCAGCATTTGTTATTGGCCTGCACCAGAGTCCCTCCCAAGGGGCCCAGAACCAATACATTCAGTGTCCAGGTTCAGGCAACATCAGAATGGGATATAATAAGCTTCACCAGCAGCATATCCAAAGGAGATCTCAACAGGCACCATAACCTGCTGAGGCAAATTCTGCTTCATGTGATCAGCATCTGCACAGCAGCTCACATACTGTGGTTGAGGTTGAGCTTCACAGTCAGCCAGCTTGAGGGTCAGTCTCACACACGATCAGGCCAAGAGCAATCAGGACTCAATTATAACAGGAGGGACCACATAGCTCACACAAGGGACATTCTTGGAGCACCCCGCTCAGGTGATCAAGGAGACTGCCCCACTGGATTCCACAGGACACCTACTACATAAGGCCAGTTCACCAAGACTTGGAGTCTTAGCAGACCTATCTAATACAAAGAAACACAAAGAAGCAGCCAAAATGGGGAGACAAAGAAACATAACTCTAAATTAAAGAAGAGGAGAAATCTTCAGAAAAAGAGCTAAATGACATGGAGGCAAGCAATTAATCAGATATAGAGTTCAAAGTAATGGTTATAAGGACACTCAACAGCATGAAAAAGGACATAGAAACCATAAAAAAGAACCAGTCAGAAATGAGGAATATACAATATCTGAAATGAAGAATATACTGCAAGGAATAAGTGGCTGGATGAGGGAGAGGATTGAATCAGTAATTTGGAAGAGAAGATAGAAAAAATATATAAAACAAAACAGGAATATAGTTATAAAGAATAAAATGGCTATATGTATGTATATATATATACGTATATATATATATATACACACACACACATATATACACACACACACACACTAATAAGAAATATGCAAATTATCCATTACACCGTAATGTCACGACTGTGTCCCTGCCCTCTGCTCAGGAAGATGCAAGGTCTGGGGTAGGATAGGATATGAAAATGAGAACATAACTACCCAAAATCTATGGGACACAGTGAAAGCATTCCTAAGATTGAATTTCATTGCATCATAGGCCTACCTCAAGAAAGAAGAAAAATCTCAAATAAACAATCTAACTTTACATTTAAAGGAACTAGAAAAAGAACAACAAACATAGCCCAAAGTGAGCAGAATAAAGGAAATAATAAAGATCAGAGCAGAAATAAGTAAAATGGTGTCCAGAAAAATAATACAAAAGATCAATGAAACCAAGAGCTGGAGCTAGCTCTTTGAAAAGATAAACAAGATT
Organism: Myotis myotis; assembly: GCF_014108235.1. Taxonomy (NCBI): domain Eukaryota; kingdom Metazoa; phylum Chordata; class Mammalia; order Chiroptera; family Vespertilionidae; genus Myotis; species Myotis myotis. Next base: position 16,853,768 of record NW_023416318.1, on the reverse strand, counting down.
GACAAACTTTCAACCAGACTAATCAAGAAACAAAGAGAGCATACCCAAATAAATAAAATCAGAAATGAAAGAGGAGAAATAACAACTGACACCAAAGAAATATAAAGGATTGTAAGGAAATATTACCAACAATTATATGACAACAAATTGGACATCTGGAAGAAATGGATACATTCCTAGAAACATACAATTTTCCAAAAATGAATCAGAAAGAATCAGAGAATTGGACAGACAGATTACAACTAATGAAATTGAAACAGTAATAAAAAAATTTCCAACAGGCACTCTCCCTCCTGGGAGCATGCCTCTCTTCCCCTTTCCCCTTTCCCTCCACCTGTAGGTATGTTACCGTCACCTTCCCCACTCCCAAGCCCCAGGGCTCTTTCTTTGCCTCCATAACTTGTTTCCTCAGCCCATTTCTTCTACAAATTACTTCTACTATCTAATTTTATAAATAAATGTTCTCTATAGTTTGGGTCTTGGCTCTGAATTCTTTCTAAGTACCAAGGTTGCTGAACCAAGGTCCAGTCTGACCCCACTGGTCAGACACCTGCGCTTACAATATAATGGTGCTGCACCCCAGATTGTTCTTACTGTGACTCAGATTGTTTCTTCACTGGTAAGCCAGTCATCCTCTCCACCTTGGCTTGAAGGACATGACTAACTGTGTTCTCTTTCCTCCCTGCATAAAAAAACAACACAACAACAAACAAGCAAACAAGCAACAAAAGACTTCCAACAAACAAAAGTCCTTAACTGGATGACTTCATAGGTGAATTTTATCACATAAACAAAGAACAACTAACACCTATCCTTCTCTATTCAAAAAATTCAAGAGGAAACTCCCAAGCTCATTTTATGAGGCCAGCATTATCCTAATTCCAACACCAGGTAAAAATACTATGAGGAAAGAAAATTATAGGACAACATTCTTGATGAACATAGATGCTAAAATACTCAACAAAATATAAGCAAGTTGGATCCAGCAATACACTGAAAAGTTCATACACCACATTCAAGTGGGATTTATTCTGGGGATGTAAGGTTGGTACAATATCTGCAAATCAATAAATGTGTTATACCATATACAAAAAGAAAAGATGTGTAAAGTTAGTCACATGTCATGAAGTAAGTGCTTCAACAGAGATGTGAACAAAGTACTATGAGAGCTCAGTGATTCAGTTTTCCAGGACGAGAGACTTAAGGCAAGTGGTGGTATTTGAGCTGGGCCTTGAAGTATAAATAGGAGTACTCTAGGTGAAGAAAAATGTAAAAGGAACTTCAGTAGAAGCAACATGTGCAAGAGCATGAAGGCATAAAATATAGTGAGGCAAGTGGGGTAGATGGGGTCAGATTGAGAAGGACCTTGAATACCTCCTAAGGCAGTGGTTCTCAACCTTCTGGCCCTTTAAATACAGTTCCTCATGTTGTGACCCAACCATGAAATTATTTTTGTTGCTACTTCATAACTGTAATGTTGCTACTGTTATGAATCGTAATGTAAATATCTGATATGCAGGATGGTCTTAGGCGATCCTTGTGAAAGGGTTGTTCGACCACCAAAGGTTCGTGACCCACAGGTTGAGAACTGCTGTCCTAAGGAGTAGGTTTCAATGTAGGAATATTGAATTTGAGGTACATTGATCAATGGGTACAAATATGTCGAATAGAGCATGTGTAAGTATTTTTCTAATGTAGTTGAGTTTCAAACTTTAATGCACATAAGAATTACTGCATAGCATCTTTAGGCATTTTTTTCATAATACATATTTTCTATGTGTGATTTTCTCATATATTAGATTCTAAACTCTCGGCTAAGATGCAACTCCATTGTATTGAGTGGATGCTATAGGAATTAGTACTGGAAGTTGCCTAGTACAGTCTCAAAATGCTGTAGAAAATTCAGTGTATCTGTTAGAATTCTTTTACTTGCAAACAAAATAAAACTCAGTTCATATTGGCCTTAACAATGGAGGGGTTAATTGGTTCACGTATCTGATATGTTTAACCTGAGGTCAAGCTTCAATATGTAGTTCAGTCAGGGCTCTGACTCTCTTAAGGTTTTCTCAGCTCTCTGCTTTGTGTGTGGATTGGACTTCATTCTCAGTTAATTCTCAGTCTGGTTTCCCTCTTTACTGCACAGCCATGATGGAACTACCTGCTTCTTTTTTTTAAAGAAAATATTTTTTATTGATTTCAGAGAGGAAGAGAGAGGCAAAGATAGACAGAAACATCAATGATGAGAGATAATCATTGTTCAGCTGCCCACATCCCACACTGGGGATCGAGCCCGTACCCCAGGCATGTGTCTTGAATGGGAATCAAACCATGACCTCCTAGTTCATAGGTCCATGCTCAACCACTGAGCCATGCCGGCAGGGCAAACTACCTGATTCCTAATTCCCATCTGGGAAGAGGGTAAGTCTCTTCCCAGGACTGTCCAAAAAGAATCCTGAGCTTTACCCTGATTGGTTCATTCCTGAGTCTTGGGATGTTTGGTTCAGGCCTGGATTGACAATGTCCAGAGTGATGAGATTACTGTGGCAGCCTGAAACAGATTCCTGGAGCTGAGGTCTGGGCAGTCCACTCAAACCTTACTGGGAGCAGAGAATTGATGTTAGAGAGAGAATTAGAGGGTCTACTGGGAGCAGAGAATTGATGTTAGAGAGAGAATTACAGGGTCCATCAGTCATAGAACAAACCCACATAAAAACAAAAAGCCAAAACCCTGATTAATTTAGGTACCTGGGAACAACGCCTTGGCCCATGTTATGTGAGGAGGGGAAATTAAAATTTTGATAGATAGTTGTATATGTGGAATGGTGGTGAAGGAACATGTTCATGCAGCATTCTCATGTGAATTGAGTAGAGGATGAGATGAAGATAGCTTTTAAACTAGTTAAGAAGAAAAAGTTTTCCAAATAAATTAATAGGCAAGATTGTAGAAAAGCTTCTTTATGAGAGCACATTCTGTGCAAATGGCCCAACCAATGCTTTTATGCATATGGTGACATGTATTGTATGCAAACCACATCTACTGTGCATCAAGGCATGGTCTTCTAGTTCTACTTGACATGCAGTTAACCTAGATCTAAATGCAATCTTACCCCAAAATGTAAATTCCATTTCTCTTCAAATACTCTGTTCAGTCGATTTTGTTCCATTCAAAGGTTGTAGGACTTTCGAACATATCCTTAGTGACTGAAATGAGTAAACTTCCTATGTAAAACTTGGACTACCCCCCACTCCCCATTTATCAAATCCTGAGTGGTGTCCTGTGGTGATTTTTGCAGTCATCCAGACTTAGTTGAGTTTCCTGCTCTGCCACTGCCTAGATGTGTGAGCCAGGAATTTATTTGGCCCTGCTGAAGCTCATCTTCCTCGTTCGGAAGGTGACAGTAATGATCGCCTACAGTAGCAGTAGTCATAGGGATGAAATGTGGCAGTGTTTGTAAAATGCCTGACACAAAAGGTGCTCAGTGAAAGCTGCTAGCATTGCTATTGCACACTCACTTAGGAGCAGATCCTAGGCCGGATTCTCTTTGTTCCAAAAACAGTCTATCTGTACTGCTGTGAGCCGTGACGTAAAGAACTTGCTCCCAATTTTGCAGCTGTATGGCTGGTGTTGGGTCACAAGGTGGGTCTTGTCGATAAAATGGTGTTTGGGTAGGTGACCGGTAGTGGAGTTCCCATCTGTGAATTCAGGTAACCATGCCTTCTTCTCCCTGGCAAACAGATGCAAATGTTTTGAACCCTCTCCCTCTCTCTCAAATGTCCTTTTTTCCTCTGGTTTTTCCAAAGGAAACATGAGACCTTTTTGAACTGTTGCATGTCCAGTGCCCAGATCTGGGTTTCCCAGATTGAGGTAGAGCTCCTGAGAGGTGAGTCCTTCTCCTCCATACCAGAGCCCATATGAGCCACAGGTGGTGGGTGGTCCTACTGTTCTCTCAATGTTTTAGGAACTACCCCACCTAGGCACATGGAGAGAGGCAGAGATGCTGTTAAAGTCTCTACTTCCTGGGGGCAGGAGGGGGGTGTGTGCCTGAGCGAATGCCAGAAACTTCATGTTGTTTGAACGCATTTTTGTGCATGTGTGAGAATCCATTCCCCAGCATTGCTGATGGAGGGCACTCTCCCCACCCCCACCCCCTTTTATGACTGAAAGCCAGCTGAGGATTCAAATGCAAGGTTCATTCTGGAAAAACACGATGGTTTCTCCACCCCTCCACTAGTGGTTGGTCCCTCACTTGGGCATCCCAGCACTTTAATCTTTTGCCTGGGGGGAAAAAATCTAATATACTGTAACTAGGATGTTTTTCAAAACTAGGAACACTTCAAAACAAGTTTAAATATAAATGAAATTGGTTTCCAAATGTCTTGTTAAAAAAATGCAGATGTTTTATATTTATTATATCATTTTTGTTTTAGCACCTTGCAAAATTTTACAGCATAGAATTTTATTTAATGCAGTGGCATTTGAACAGCAATATTAGACAGCTGTATTTGTTTCATATTTGGAGACTTTTCTTGTTGGCAGGATATTAAAACTGAAACTAATGTAACCTGGTGTTTTGGAATATGTGGACGAGGCATTTTGCTTATTGGTAATTGAAAAAAACATCTCCCCTCCAAATGCAACTCTCAAAAAAACAACAACACTTTATTGCTTAGATAAGTGATTATACGTTTTCAGAATGCCAGAAAGTTCAAATGAAGCCATTTGAAGGAAGACTTGGCTCATCAAGTGCAAAGACTGTGTCTCTTGACTTTGACTGTACGATGCCAGGCAGGGCCTAATAAATCTCATTGTTGATTTGTTGCTTTTGCTGGTTTAGGATTTTGTAAGGACATATGGCACAGTTCAGATTACAATACGTCTCAGAAAGAGAATTATTTTCAGGGAATAAATAAACCAAATCCCATTCCTCCAGCCCCCCCCCCCTCAAATTTTTAAAATGAAATTGGTTTCCAAATGTCTTAGCTCCTCTACCTCCTTTTAACTTGTTTTTTCAAGATGCTCCACTGCTGTCTTTAATGAGGGTATCAGCTGGGTGTTCACAGCTGCAAAAAAGAATCCCAGCTTTTCCCCCTTTCTTTATCTGTAAAATTTTCCTTCTACAGGCATGGACAGGTTTCTAGTTTTCTCCTAACCAAACCACAGACTCGCTGCTGGTTTTCACACCCTCCAGGTCACAATGAAACCCCCTATTAATTAAACTGAAATTATATCTGAAATAAATCACTTGGTGAAAGAAACCCACTGTGGCATTTTTTCCTAAAGATGTTTGCAATAATTAATGAAACATTTGGTGACTGGTGACATTTTTGATAACTCTTAAGGTGCCAGAAGATGTTGATAGGTAAATACTCTCTGTGGTCTTTAGAGCAAAGAGTCAGAAGATCTAGCAAGGGCTGAGTAATAATTTTGGTTTTCCCTAAAGATCTTATTGCTTTTGGGGGAGGAGTGGGGAGAGTAAAGAGGTGAAAGATGTTCTTTGAAGAGAAATTCATGGAGGTCGGAGTTGGCAAACTGTAGCCCACCAAATGTAGCTGAAGCCTGTTATTTGTAAATAAAGTTTTATTGGAGCACAGCTACTCGCACTGCTTATGTACTGTCTATGGCCCCTTTTGTGCTGCCTTGGCAGGACTGAGTAGTTTCCACAGAGACTGCTGTTTGGTCCATGACACCTAAAATATTTACTATCTGACCTTTTACATATACAATTTGCCAACCCTTGATAGAGGTGATGCCCTTACAGGAGTTTGGCTAAGTGGCAGTCATTTTGTATCACTTAGAAAACCACACCTACTCACAGTGGAATGATTTTAGGATCAGGAATAACCTATAGTCACACATCATGTGTGAATATACATGCTCCCATTCTTTTATTCATGGCAGACATTACAAAATTACAGATCAATTATGGCACATTCTCCTCCCAGATCTGGTCTCAGACTCTCTCCAGTTTTCTGGCAGTATTGTCAGTGGACCACAGGTATCATGTCAGATAAAACCATTATTTTTTTTAATCCATGTATTATGGTTTTTCTCCTTTCTAAGATATCTCCATCCAAAGTTATAATTGTAATCATTCATGAGTCCGTTGGGAGGTTGTGTGATGTAGAGTTATTGCAAGGGTTTATGAACCTACAAGGACATTAGGCCCCGTAAAGATAGCCCCTCCCCCCAAAAAAGCTTCCCATGTGTTTTTTCTTTTCCTTTTCAAAAACATCTTCGTTGTTGACAGTATTACGTATGTCTCTCCCCCTCCCCCTTTGTGTTGTTTTATTCAATAAATGCCTCTTAAGGCTCAGCTTACTGTGGGTTGCGTTCTAGTCATGGGGATTCAGTGGGGGCATAAAACATACCAAGCCTTGTTCTTCAAGGAGCAAAGACAAACAATAGAAACAAAAGTACAGACTGCAGGGCAGGTAGTACTGGCAGCCACAGAGACACCAGGCAGGGTGAAAGGAATGTTATTTTAAGTGGCAGGGTCCAGGAAGATTTTCCTGGGGAGGTGATGTTTGAGCAGGAGGGAGGTGAAGTGAGGGAGAACATTTTTTGGATATTGAGGGAAGCACATTTCCAGTAAAGGGAGCAGAGGCCGGAAGTGGGCAAGTGCTGAGTATGTGTGGGAATATCAGGACAGAGTGGGCAGCTGCTGAGGGGAAAAGTAAGGAAGGTGGCAGGAAGTGAACATTTGGGGCTGTGGGGTGGAGCGGGGCAGTTGAAAGTCCTTTCCTATGTCTCGCCTCTTTGATCCCTCAGCACCCTCCCAGGGAAGGCAGGGCCACCCTGCCTATCATGCAGAAGGGAGATTACAACAAGGGATGCATCCCTGGTCATAGAGCTGAGACTAGAGCCCAAGATCCTGACTTCCAGGTTGTGCTTTTTTTTTTTTTTTTAAAACAATGGATTTCTGTTTCTTTGTGAGGAGTCTGTCTTAAGGCAGAATGTGATGAAATGATGAAAATACTTACGCTGCCTTGAATGGGGGCTGGACTCAGTGTCTTGCTTTAAAAGAATAGAGGATATAGCAAGGGGACTATAGTAAGTTTGTGGTAGAGGAACTTGGTAAACACCACCTTAACCAAGTGATCAAGGTGAACATGAACATCTCCAGTGATGTTTTGTGTGTGTGTGTGTGTGTGTGTGTGTGTGTATTACCTCCTGATATAATGTGATGAGAACAGTTGTTCACCTGTGTGATATTCTTCCCCCAAACCTGTAACCTCTGTCTAATCATGACAAAAACATCAGACATACTTAAATTGAGGGACCTTCTATAGAATACCAGGCCAGTACCCTAAAGTGTCAAGGTCATGAAAAGCCTGGGAAGACTGAGACGTGACAGATGAGAGGAGACCAAGTTATCTAAATGCAGCGAGTTATCCTGCATTAGATCGTGGAACAGAAAAAGAGCATGAGTGGAAAAACTAGTGATACCTAAATCAAGCTGGAAGTTTAATTACTAGTAAAAAATAATGACAAACAGTTCATGTATTATTTAATAAATGTTTGTCTGCTCAGTAGTGGGGGATAAAAAGCTCCACCAGCCACAAGTGCTTTGGGGATGACCCTAGGACAGTGATGGCGAACCTTTTGAGCTCGGCGTGTCAGCATTTTGAAAAACCCTAACTTAACTCTGGTGCTGTGTCACATATAGAAATTTTTTGATATTTGCAACCATAGTAAAACAAAGACTTATATTTTTGATATTTATTTTATATATTTAAATGCCATTTAACAAAGAAAAATCAACCAAAAAATGAGTTCGCGTGTCACCTCTGACACGCGTGCCATAGGTTCATCATCACTGCCCTAGAACCACAGTGACCTTGAGAGGCTGCTGCAGGCTTATATCCATCTCTGTCACTATGGTCTGTGCCCCGGGAAAGTGGCCCTTACAGGTGGGCGCACTTTCCAAACCCCTAGGGATGGGTTTTGATGTCCATAGTGTGATATATCATAGACTATCTCTTCTTTCTCCAAAGTCTGCTTCCAGAAAAATCTGAGGCAGCAGGTAAAAATGATTTAATTAACGCATGGGGCCTGCGGGAGTTAAATATAACATATAACTTAAGACTTTTGAACACAAATGGTTGACAGGTGCAGCTCTTCATTACTTCATCAGCTCGCTAGTCTGCAGCGCTTCGGACAGTGGGCTCTTGTTTCCGAGGGGGGTGGTGGAGATGTGAGGGGGCAGGAGGCACTGGGAGGAGAGGGGTCTCCCAAGCTGGGGCCCCAGTGACCAGGTTTTAGAAACAAACCTTCCCACTCCACTTTACCATGAAGTTTGGCTCTTGGCATTGATCTTTGGAAACCTTAGTAGTGTGAAGCAAGCTTTTTTAGGGGGTGGGTTAGGGTGGGGGGTTGTTATCTTTTAAAACCACTACCATCTCTCGTGTGGTTCTGCTGAGTGAATGGCTTACTTTTCAAAGGAACTGAAAGCAATTAGGAGGTAGAGAGGTGGCTTTCCCACAAGGGGAAACTCAGGGACCACTTCCAATCACTGTTCTTCCATTCATCTCCATTTCCTGAAAGAAAGGACCTATGAGGGCAAGTCAACAGGTAGGGGCCACCTCCCCAGGTGGCCATTCCTGGCCTGTAGTTTCTGTGATGCAACTCGGTGGCCTAAATTCGCAGCTTAGCCACGCCCCCCCTCAAGTCCCCTGGAGCTGGGCAGTGAGGACTTTTGCTCGACCTCTCTGTCTCTGCTCCTTTGGGGTGGGCAGCTCCAACAAGCAGTGATAGAGAGGCCATGAGCAGGTCTTGCCTGAACATCTGTCCTGGGACATAAATAGTGATATCCAGCATTAGTGTCAGGTCAGCCTGCATCCGTCTCTAGTGCAATCTGCCCTTCGGCTTCCCTAGCACAGAGCAGCAGGCTGACTTTATTCATTATCTGCTCATTCATTCATTCATTCATTCGAGGAGAGACAGTGGCTCTTTGGACCTCACAAACTTGAGATCCATTCCTGGCCTGTCTACTTCCTTGCTAGGTGATTTTGGAGAAGTTACTTAACTTCATTGAGCTTTATCTGTAAAATAAGGAATTGAAAACCTATTTCACAATTACTGTGAAATTTTGAATTGTATATAGCTGGGTTTCTCAGCCCTATTGATATTTTGGGTGGAATAATTCTTTGTTGTGGGGGCTGTCCTGTGCATTGTAGCAGCATCCCTGTCCTCTACCCAGTAGGTGCCAGTAGCTCCTCAGTGTGATGACCAAATACGTTTCCACGGATTGCCAGATGTCCCTGGAGTGGGAAAGGGGTCAAATGGTTCCTTGTTGAGAATCACAGGCACAAAGAATAGAATGCAGATCTGCATGGTTCGTAGCACCTAGAGCAGTGATGGCGAACCTTTTGAGCTCGGCGTGTCAGCATTTTGAAAAACCTTAACTTAACTCTGGTGCCGTGTCACATATAGAAATTTTTTGATATTTGCAACCATAGTAAAACAAAGACTTATATTTTTGATATTTATTTTATATATTTAAATGCCATTTAACAAAGAAAAATCAACCAAAAAAATGAGTTCGCGTGTCACCTCTGACACGTGTGTCATAGGTTCGCCGTCACTGACCTAGAGGCTGGTTGACACAGCTCCTACCTTCCCTTAGATGCCATGGGGTTTCGCATGGAGATGGTCCTGCTTGCTAAGACATTTTAGTGTCGAAGTGTGAAGAAGGGAAAAAGTCAGGCAAACAGATACTTACTGATGCAAATTATGGTTGGGATATCGGTCCCTTGAAACCATGGCATTGATTGCCAAACTGGTGGGTAGTGGGATCAGTGAGAGTTTAGAAATAGCCCAGTGATGGCAGAGACTCTTCAAGTTCTGCTGTGGTGATGACCTGACTATTCATGAACTCTGGACCCCACTGGTCTGAGTGTTAAGGGGCAGGCTCAGCCACTCACTCAAGGGCAGGCATTGACCCAACAGCTTCTAACTAGATAATCTACAATCATGGGGCAAAATCCCCCACACTTCTTCTGATAAAGGAGTGAAACATTAAAAAGTAATATTCAGTCTTGGGGTTTGCATATTTTGTGGATTCTTTACCTACAGGTTTGACAATGAAGTTGCTTTTATGTAATTGTCCCAAGCTCTTTCCTCTTTTCTTTATCCACTAGCGAGAATACTGACATTTGCCTGTAGTGGCTGCTGTGTTTTTCCTAGAACAACGTTTCAATGACTGCCATGGTGGAATAGAAAAATGAGGCAAAGGAAAGAGAGTGTAGAATTGTGGACTTTCGAGTTGGCATGGATTTGGTGATCATCTTTAACTCTCTGGTTTTAATGATGAGGAAACCAAGGCCTAGACAGGTGTGGTAACCTGTCCGAGGTCACCCAGCCCATTAGGTCAGAGAGAGGTCTTCCACCCAGGACACCTGACCTCGTCGGTTTCTCTCTCACACCTCAAATCTTCCTTTTCTGGTCTGCTTCCAGCATTTCAAAGGAGAACTTAGTTTCTTTAATTTTTTGGTTTGTTTTTGCTTTTTTCTTTTAATCACTGAAATAAAAATATGTACAATGTTAAACAAGTTCCTTAGGACCTCAAGATAAATGCCCTTTTCTGTTTGATCCTTTTATTATGGAAAATATGGATAATATAGTACTTGCCATTTTAACCATTTTTACATGTACAAAAGTACATTGTATTATTTTTGCAGTCATCACAAACATCCATCTTTAGAACTTTTTCATCATCCCAAACTGAAACTCTATACCCATTAAACAACTCCTTGTTATACTCCCACCTCCTCCCCAGTCCCTAATAACTACTGTTCTACTTTCTGTTTTCATGATTTTGGCTATTCTAAGTACCACATATCAATGAAATCATACAATATTTGTTCTTTTTTTGTGCTTGACTGTAAGTTCTTTGGTGTGCCAGTCTATTTTAAGTTTCCATTCTAAATTCCATGGTTGTAAATGAGTCTGCTGGTATTTCCTAACCATTGTTGATTATTTTTTTCTCGTAGTATATCTCTCTCCCATGATCCTTTTGTGGGGAGAAAAAGCAGCCAGAGGAAGAGTTTGGATGTCTCTGACTGGGAGGGGACTAGAACCCTCCTATACTTTTTCTACTTCCTGCAAAGACAGGAGGGCTGTGCTAACCTGTACTACTGGGCATGAACTGATCCCCAGGGTTTCCAGTAACCACCACAGTCTAAGTAAACCTCTTCCTGCCGGAAGAAAAATATGAGTTGAAATGAATGATGAGTTTAGATGCTGCTCAGTGTTCTTAATTTTTTTTAAAATTGTGGTTTCTCTGTTATTTCATACATGGTCTTGGAGGTCTTTCTGTGGCGGAAGTGTCTTAAATATTAAAAGCAAATAAATAAATAGAGGATTGTCTTTTGAGTGCCTGACAGATTTATGTAGGTTTGAGTAGTCTGAGTGGTTGAGATTTTTAGTTTTCCTAGATCTTGTAAATGCAAGTGTCAAACAGCTGCCAAAGTCATCAAGATAGCTAAGGATTTAAGTAGTTAGATTTGTTGAATTCATTCAGGGTTAGCCCGAATCTAACTTCGTCTATTCTGACAGGTTAATCTTTATTCTCAGAGACCTGAATATAGTCATTTCCTCCAACCCGTGGACTTAATTTGATCTCTCTGGGCAGGTTTTGCATGGGCTGCCCTTACTAAACCACAGGGGAAGACAGTTTTTTCTCTGGTGCTCACAGGTGATCTTTTGCCTTGTGGCCCATGCATGTCCTGGGTCCAGACAGAAGAGTTTTCAAGTCACAGGTGGCCAGCCTGTGGGAACATTTGGCTACATGCATTATACTCCGTGTAGTGGGAATGGACCACGGTGCCAGCTGGAAAAGACAACAAGCGCATTCCTTCAGCCAAGGCTGTGGTTGCTCCTTCATGGGCCATAAATGCTCTAAACCCTCACGTCTCAAAGTGCAGCTACAACATTCCCATTGCTCTCTGGGAGACCCAGACAAGGGCTTTGCCACTTGCCAAGATATAGGCCTTCTAGCTAGGCAACATCATGTTTTAAATATCACGCATAGGCATTGAGACTCAATATCGGTGGATTTCAGTCCTGGTTGCACACTGGAATCATGCAAAGAGCTTCAAAAACGACCCACTGGGAGATTCTGATCTAATCTGTCTGGAGTGAGAGAACTCGGGGGAGAAGGCGATTTTTTTAATGTGTAGCCAGGTTTGAAAACCACTGTTTGAAATCCTTGAACCTATTTCAGAGCAAGCCATGCCTGCCTCATGTCTGTGGTGATGGTTGTAATGATGACAACAATGATGTTGATCAGAACTAACATTTACTGAAACTTCCTATGTGCCAGATTGTGTTTGAGCACTTTTACATGCCTCATCTCAGATTACCTTTGCAGCAACCCTACGAGGCAGATGCTTCTATTGCCCTTATGTGGGGATATGGAAGCTGAGACTCAGAGGAGTTTAGTCACCCTCCTGAGATCACCCAGGAAGATCTTATGCTGTAGCCTTTGTACTGATGGAAGGTGATTGGGCTGTTAGGCTGAGTGCTTCCCTCTGAAGACCCTCCAGGGTGGAGGAGACCTCAGTCTCCTCAGATACAGCTATTGAGCTATTGTCTCATTGTGGAACTGGGTGTGGGCATTGCCAGGCACAGAGAGTGGCAACATCAGAAGGCAGGAGACAGCCCCTGACAAAGGTCTCCAGCAGCCCTGGGGCCTCTCTTGTGCCCATGTGGCCACTGCCAGATGGAAATACCTGCAGTGACTTCTGTACTTAAATGAAATGCTGTTAGGAGGAAACATTAAAGAGTGATTGAAAACGAGGGCAGTAATGCTGAGGGCTTTTCCTGACATTGCATTAATAAGAGAATGTGAGCACTCAGCCAGTTCCCTTTAACTCTTACTTGGCTCTCCTGTGGCTGCTTCTAAGGGTGTCAGGCTGGGCCTTGCAAACCAGTTGTCCTTGGGGATCCTTAGATATCTCAAGCTGTTTTACAAGCCATTGGGCCGTCCAAAATGCCAAGCAATTTTTTTTTATGGAAATATGCTCTGATTAGTGCCCCGTCTTCTTTTGCTGTCTTCCTGGACAGCTTTCATATTTCTGCTGCTTCCTGTGTTTTTTCCCTTGGTCCAGGCCTACCTCCTCTTGCCCATCTAGCATTCTTCTCCAAGCAGCTCCCAGCCCCCCGCTCTGCCTCATGACTCTGGGTCTACTGGCTCTCATCTTCCAAATCTCTCCCCTGAGCCCCTTTCCCTGTAAAGTCTATGTCAAATGTGATACTACTTGTCTCTACTTCCTTCCAAACCTTAAGATGCCAGAAGGGACAAAGATTCACTAATAACACAGTCAGTTCTTTACCATCTTTAAGCTAATTGTCATCTGGTGTTTTTGTTGGGGCAAGTTTTTCATTATTAATTTATTCAGCCATTTGCTTATTTGGGGTCTGAAATTGGGTGGGGAGAATTTCTGCCTTTTTAGGATCTGAACCACAGCTTGCTCAACACTAATTAGTATGGTGGCAATGATCTTTAAGTTGGGGAGCTTCATGTTCATAGTATAGAGATTGGATGCTCAGTTTCTTTTTTTTTTTTTTTTAAATTACCATTCCCTTATGCCATAGCCAACTCTTCATCTTGTGGCTTGTGGGTTTTTCCAAGTCATTCTATTCTTTTATCCATTTCATTTATCAAACTGCTTGGTGCTTATAAGGCAGATGATTGGGGAAAGTGCAGCCCAGATTAATCAAATAAACTGTTTGGCAACGATTTCTATGAAAAGACAATGTCAGGCAGGAAGTTCAGCTCTAGGCACATGTGGGTTTGAGGTCAATGGGGATCTCATCTATCTATGCCAACCCCCTTGCCCTCTGCCCTCCCCCAAGTGCTCTTTGCCCTCACCCAGTAACCTAATTTGCGTTTGAAAAAGAGCAGCAGTTGCAACAGCACCTTGAATTCCAGCATTCATTCAGCCTGGAGAGAATTTGGAGAAATAGGTGGGTCTCTGCAGGGACCTGGTAGTGTGCAGAACCCAGCGGGGGGCGGGAGGGGGCCACACGGGTAGCAAGGGACCAGGTCTCCTTCCCTGCTGAAGGTATTTCTCAGGAGGTCAAAAGCAAGGATCTTGGTGAGAGAGGGAGGCAAAGAAAGGGCGAAAGGAAATGAGGCAGAAGAAAGGAGGCTTTCACAAAGGAAAGTTGCTGATTCTGTCTGTGATCAATCATGCCTAACAAAGAGACCCATGACACAGGGCCTTGTTCCTCCCAGCACATCGCCATTCTGCCATCCAAAACCTATCAGAAGACGCCGTCATTAATTTAAATGAATGTCCCTGTTCTTGTGGCAGCTTTTCCCAACATGGATGGAGTTGATGGACTGTTGGCGTGATTTTTTTTTTCTCTCTCAGATTTTCATGATGTGGTCCTGGGTGGTAGGGACCACCTTCACAAGAAGCCACACATTTTCCTAGATGCGTCCCCAAAAATGTCAACCTCAACTATAAAACTGAAAAAGACATTTCACATACATAAAATATGTAATTAAAATGATGAATTATTGTAAGATAGAATATTAGCCTTGTGACATTTTAATCTGAACGCGAGAGAGAGAGGGAGAAAGAGAGTGCAATCCGAAGCGCTCAATTAAATTTAGAATCGCCCCCCCCCTCCATTGTTATGAATAAATAGAAAAGATTCTGTAGCAGTCGGTGGAATTATTAATTGCAACTAGTGTAGAAGGTGCATGCACCATATCATGAAATGGAATATCATTGTTAGTGACTATATTTCTTGGTAATTAAGGCCCAGACTAATGATGCAAGTTTTCTCCAGCATGATTTTCATCTGATTATGAGGCTGCTTCATTAAGAGCACTCAGCCTAACGAGCTGTAGCTGTAATAAAGTAATTTTCTGTCTTGTGCTCTGATTGATAAAGAGTTTCTATAGCTAAAAGGAATTGAAAATATAATTATAATTAGAAATGGTTGAATAAAGTTATTACAGGATTGCTGAAGGGTAGTGCAATTGACACCATAATGTTTTTTTGGAAGTGAGCATCTTAAAATTAGACTTTATAAAGCAACAAAACTCCTTTGCTAATAACTGGGCCGAATGTTGCTGCTTCCATAAAATGAACATTTAGATTAAAGGAAAATGAGACTTTCCCACATTGTTCTCGACAAGAAAAACATATGCAAGAAGAATGCCGTTGCCTTTCTTCCCAGCATTCTTCCCTCGTGAAGTAAAGCTTATGAACATACTTTTTACTCCATTTGTAATAATTTTCCTTCTGCCATATGTTGGAAAAAGATCTTTTTGATTAAACTGATGTCTTTTTAAGCATACAGTATAATTTTGGAGTTTCTCCTTGCCAATGTGCAAAGAGTTATGCTGTCTTTTATATATTTATATTTATGAAGCAGCGGGTTTCATATAATTTTTCAAATTGTGTAGAGGTTTTTTTTTTCCTGTCTTTGTCATGCATTGGTTGATATCAGAATATAACTGGGGAGGACACCAGAGTCCACCCCCTCCCATGAGAAATGCTAATCAACTTTTTAGCCTAGAAACCTTATTTCTTTTTATGATGTTCACATTTATAAACCATGAAAACTCCGTTAGAGCGGTCCTTGGTGTTTATGTCATTGGATATGTCTGCAATATTGACATATAAATCTATGGCGGTGGTTTTATTTAGAATTAGCTGATATACTTTGTGCTCCAAATTAGTTTCACATATTTAATTTAGTCTCTTTTGTCCCATTTTAGCTCCCTGCACTGCATGAAAAACATGCATATCCTTTAAAGCTATATGGTTATGTAAATCTACTTTATGTAAACTCACCCAGATATTATTGGGTCTGGACTGAACCGAGGAGTGGATCTTCCTAGATCTACACTTTTGACTGACTATTTCAAATCTATTTTACACTAATTCTGACCATTGGAAAGACTTAGAATTTCTGAGAATCATTTCTAACATATTATCGGGCAATAAAAGCATGTTATTGGAATACCATTAGCAAGATTAGAGAGGAAAAAAAGAGCGGAATTTTATTGGTTGTTCATTGAAAATGTTAGCTGTGATTAGTTACATAATCCTACATTAACCTGTAAATTAAAATTCCTTGGTGCAATTTGATGGCTGATTTAATTTTGTCTTTCTTTGTTTGCCGCAGGCTAATTCCATTATGAATTCTTTATACAGCCTTTTCCCTCAATGATTAGCAGCTTCTACTCAAGTTCTGATTACTATTGTACACTTAGCACTACATAAAGCCGGGGATTAATATTCCCCTGAAGAATTGTTGCTATGGATCTGCTCTATTCCTTCTAAGAGATGTTTCTGCAGCTTCAATTGTCCATAAATTATGATCTCTAGTGAATTATCAGTGGGAGTGAGCTGAGCTTAACAAGCTGAAGAGTGCACTCTGGTTCGGAGAGAAAGAAGGCAGGGAGAAAGAGAAAAAGAGATTCTCAATTATTAATTGTGAGGTTGGATCATTCAGGAGAAGTGATATTTTCCCCATCTCTATCCTTGTAGACATGTACAAATCAAAATGAGGTTGTGGGTTAAAACAAAAGCGTTAAAAAATCTTTCAGTATTTAGTGATCATTACATGCTGCAGGGCCTAAATTACCTGTAAACAGGGAGAGAAAATGCTGGCACTGCCACCCAGTAACATAGCAGGGTTATAGGGCGCGTTTTATTTTGAGAAGTGGCATTGTCTTTTTTTTTCCTTTTAATTTCTTTGAATGGATTGGAGTGACATTGCTTAATAAATATATAGGTTTCAAGTGTACAATTCTATAATCCATCCTCTGTATATTTTATTTGTGTGTTCACCACCCAAAGTCAAACCTCCTTCCGTCACCATTTATTCCTCCTTTACCCTCTTCTACCTCCTCCTCCTGCCCTTTGCTTCTTGTAATCACCATACTGTTGTCTGTGTCTGAGTGTGTTTTTGCCTGTTTTTTTTTCCCTTAATCCTTTCACCTTTTTCATCCAGCCCCCAACCACCCCTCCCAGAAGTAGCATTGTCTTAATTTGGGAAGTGCCATTTCCCCTCTATTAGTTTTAAAACATTTCTGGGAATAACAGAGACATAAATGGAATTGACTTAAGGATTTTTCAAGATGAGGAAGGATTTTTCAAAAAGCTAATATTCCCAGGTAAAGGTAATATATCGCTTGATTTCTCAATTTTGCTTTGCTGGGACTGAAAATCACGGTGGGATAATATTTGAGCATGTTTCCTGTTAGGATTAACATCACAAGGGACTGTGTTCGGGGTCCATTGTGAACGTCAGCTTGGATAAACCAGACATGCATCCCTCCTACTAGACAGCAGTCTGCTGGGTGGATTCTTGCTCATCCTCAGGACTCTGCGGTCCTGTCCTGGGTCCTGTGGCAGAAGCGCTTACTGGCTCAGACACTGGGAGCAAGTTTAGCTGGAGAAAGGCTTTGGAATCAGGCTGAGACCACCATGCTTGATGAATTGCTAGCTTTTACCAACACATGTTTTAGTCCAAGAGAAATAAACACGTCAGTAATATATAGTGTAAGATGATTCTCTTTGCTTTCTTCTCCTTTTCCTCTCACTTAATTTTCTTCTTCCTTTTTACTTTCTTTCTCTTCTCTAATCCCCATCCTTTTTCTGTTCTTCAACCTTACTCTTTGGATTTCTTTTTTCTTTCTCTTTTCTTCTTCTTCCGCTAGCCACTGGTCTCCAAAAGGCTGGCATTTTAAAGTTAAAACAAAAGGTGAATTTTATTGCTACTTGGAAGGCAGCTAAGGGCAGAATCCTGAGGGAAGCAAGATAAAATAACGGAGTCTGAGAAATGCACTTAACAGAACAGACACAGTGGAAAGAATCTTTCCCAAGAATTATCACTTCCCGGTTTTCCAACTGCAAAGCAACAAATCATATACCAAGTCAAGGCCATTCTGCTATTAGGGAAGCGGTTCCTGTGAATTATTCTTAAGTTGGAGTCTCAACCTGTGCTGAGCAGTTCCTGGAAGTGGAGTGGCATCTGTTTCATCAGTGCCTGGTCTCTGGGCATGATTCCCAGCAGCCTGGGGACACATACATACATACACATGCATGCCTGCAAGTCCCTTCCCACTTTGTTGGAGGCTCCATGCAAGACGTGAGTCTCAGGGCGGGTAACAATATAATTCATTGTCCACACTGCAATATTTCTGAGAGTGAAAAGAATCTTATCAATAATGAAGCCAGGACAGCAGATGTAAGTGAGTTGGCCCCAGGCAGACAGGACATGTGGTCAGCTTAGTTTGAGGGAGGATTGAAGTCCAAGTCCCTGTAGATGAATTTTCTTCTCTCAGTTCTATGTTTGCATGTTTGCCTTTCTGCCACCTGGAGCCTCTTTCGTACTGACACATTGGGCTCCTCAGTCTCCTTAGGAGTCAGAGGCCAGTCTTTCACTCTGTTCTCTTAGACCCCTTTGCCCTAGGGCACAGATATGTAACCTGCTTTGCCTGGCAGACACACCCACAGGGACTTTGGCTTGGGAGCTAGTGATTGGAAAAACTGGGGTCTCCAAAGAGCAGCCCATAGTTTCTAGGTGCAGCAGGGAGGGTGGTCCTGCCCTGGGATCCAGAGCCCAGGGCAGAGAATGTGATGCACAGCCCTCACTCTCCTTCTTTGGTCCTCTAGATCAGAGGTCCTCAAACTTTTTAAACAGGGGGCCAGTTCACTGTCCCTCAGACATTCCACATATGCACACTGTGGGCCCGGGACAAGTCGGCTGCTAAGCAGGACAGGCAGCGGCGGCAAAAACACCCGGCGGGCCGGATAAATGTTTTCGGCGGGCCACACGTGGCCCGCGGGCCGTAGTTTGAGGACCCCTGCTCTAGATTCTGTGAAAATTACTGTATCATCATCACGGTGTTGCTGTGAGTATTAAATGTGAAACCATATGGGAAACAGAGCATATCACTCAAAATTCACTCCTCTATTCCACAAACAGGTGCTTGGCCTTGAATTCCAGGTGCAGGGGCTGGGCAGTAAGCCAGGAGTGGTCTGAGCATGGAAGGGGCTTGCTGGTGGCAGCTTTATCTTCTCTCTTATCTGAAAACCCATCTCTGGCCCCTGTGGGCACACTCGCTGTACTAGCAGCAGGGTGGGACCAGCCTTACAAGGTGCATGCTCTCTGGGAGCACTTAATGCTGTTTCTCACAAGGCAGCCAATGGCATTTTAGACAGAAAAGTTCTACTTCCTGGATTATTGTTCCTGGCCCCACCCACTAAATGCTAATTGCCAGCATTGCTCTCCCAATAGCTGTGATTACCCAAATCCCTCTCTCCACCCATTTCCACATATCCCTGGAGAACAGTACAATCCCACATAAGATCCATTGAGTTATTTCCTATTACAGTGCCCTCCCTAGAAGAGTTTGGACTAGCACATCTTTCAGCATTTCATGACATGTTTAGAAATGTTTTGTGTCCTAGTGATATTTTAGTGCCCCTTACAAATTGGCCCCTATAGAACTTCCCACCCACTCATCCTGCTGTTTAGTCCAGCTCAGCCTGGAACAGGCTCAGGGTAGAGTACCAAAGAAGGTTCATCGAAGACAGATTTTGCCTGATTTGGCTAACGACCCATCTTGAAGCCAAATTTGAAGGAAAAAGTAAAGCACCCACTACTCATTTTATTTTGGCTTACAGTCCTGTGCAGTAGCATTTTTACTTATTTTTAAAAATTTATCTTTATTGTTGAAAGTAGTACAATATTTTCACTTATTGAAAGTGAATGTTATTTTGGGAGTGATACCTCTTTCTAGAACCTTCTTCAGAGCCTGGGGTTCAGCCTGTAGGCAGGAATCTGGTCCAGTAGAGGTCCCTGAGGCAGTGCCTGCTGTGTGAGGACAGTGCTGGCTATAGGGGGAGGCTTATTTTGTATTAAATAACACCAGGAATCCTGATTTACAGGACATTCACCCACAAGTCTACCTACACCTGCAGAATTAGGCAATTGTTTTCCCAAGGCACGTGGCAAATAATACATATCTAATGGTAGAATGATAGAATATTTTGGTTTAGTTTCTTCTCTTTTTCTAAATAAGAAAAGGAAGTCACCAGTGTTGTAATGACTTTTACCAGCTCAGCATCATAACAGCAAGTCACATGTACTATGTGTGAGATGCTGTTCTAACACTGAATGTTCTAAGCCAGTGGTTCTCAACCTGTGGGTCGCAACCATAGGAAAACACATATAGCATATCAGATATTTACATTACAATTCATAACAGTAGCAAAATTACAGTTATGAAGTAGCAATGAAAATAATTTTACGGTTGGGGGTCACCACAATATGACAAACTGAATTAAAGGGTCGCGGCATTAGGAAGGTTGAGAACCACTTGAGCCTCATGACAGTTCTGTTAGGTAGTTATCATCATCATAATCATAATCACTATTTTACAGATGAAGAAACCGAGGCACAAAGAGGTTAAGAAATTTATCTATACAAATCATATAATTGCCTGAGCCAGGATTTGAACTGTGGACATTCAGCTCCAGAGCCTGGATGGTCCTCAGGATGTGAAAGCAGCATTTGAACCTGCGTGTGTTGGCTTTTAGGAATGGTAGACTTCCCCTGTCTGTCTCCCTGCCTCTTCCTCTCGCTTCCTTTCCTTCTCCATCATAGATAACGTCATCTGTCCATCTATCATGGGTTTCTCTCCACTGAGACTGCTCCTCCGTGTTTGCTGTCCCTATCTCATTCAGAGCCTCACTTTGACATTTCCATGCCCGTTGCCTTTCAGCTTTTACTGCTGCCTTTCTTGCCAAATGCAAATAATGACTGTTCTTTTGCTGTTCCTTGTTTCTGGTACAGCAGGACAATGAGGGGAGCACAGATCAATGTTTCTCAGAGCATGGCAGTGGCAAGCCTTGAAAAGAGGGAACCCTGGTAACCCAACCGGAGGTAGAGACCATTTCCTTGCTCCATTGATGTCTCTCCCAGGGAAGAGATTCTCAGTAGAGGAGCCAGCTCTGAAGCTGTGGCAGTTTAAATGGTGTGTGTGTGTGTGTGTGTGTGTTTGTGTGTGTGTGTGTGTGTGTGTAACAGTACCACGCAGGGAGGATACAGAGGTCTCAAGCTAGGTGATTCCCTGAATAGCAAGCACAGGCAACACGATTGCATAAGTTAAACATTTTCTTGCTCTCATATTGGCCAGTGTGAGAGAGTGAATGAAAACTTGAAATGAAAGGGACCCACATTCTATGGATGCCTGTGCTTGCCTTTTATTTCCTCTCCATTCTAGCCACAGCCCAAGTTTGCCTTTGAACCAAGGAAGCTGAATAATTTTCCTTCATCTTTGCCGAAAGACTTGCTGTCAAATTCCACGCAAGTTGATTCCGCTGATTTGCATGAGTGGAAGTATAATCTGATGAAGATGTAAATGTACACAATTGTTTTCTTATCTGTAGGCTTTCTGTTTCTTATTTGGAAAGAGTCTGATTTTAATATGCCCATGTGAAGTAACTTACAGGGACTCACACATCACCAAGTGATTACATTAAAAGGTTTCTTTTGGTTAATTCTGGCTTCTCTTTTATATCAATTCATTTGGTCATGCTTATAATAAGAACTTGTGAGCATTTATATTAAAAATATAATGAGAGCTAAGATACAAAGATAAGCAAGAAATGTGCCCTGCCTTCTATGAGCTTACAATGAGATACATTTTTAAAAAGCATTTTGAAGTCATTTGGAATTTGAAATGAATTTTCCATATAAACAAGGTTCTAACACATTGCAGCTATATAGTACTTTATCGTTTACAAAATAGTATCATAATCCTAGGCAAGAAAACAAAAGCCTCTTTAGCTCCTTATGTACTTGAAACAAGGCAATGAGAAACCAGTTGTGTTAAAATCCAGAGCTCCCACCATTGCAATCCTGGGCTTTTCCTTTGCCACTTCACTCGGAAGTGGGATTACCAAGGTGGCAGGACATCATCCTGAGTGTTGGGTGAGGGATGCCAGTGGGTCCCAGCTTTTGAATATCCCTTACTTTTGTAGTTGATACCCCTAAATTATCTTTTGTGGGCCAAAGTTAGGCTTTCTTACCATGGTCAATAGGCTAGTTCCAAATTTTGATATTGCCTGCCAGCCTCTCATAGTTTGTGCAGTGTTTTTTAATCTCTAGTTGTACAATATGTTTATCTGTGCAATTGTTTAAATATTTTATCTAATTTCCCCTGATTATTAAAAAAAAACAAAAACACCTCAAAACTAATCCAAAGCAGGAGAATGAAAATGTTAGTGTGGCAACTAAAAATGTAGGTTTCATCCAAGTGAATGTAAGCATGACAGGTTGGATTATTTTGGGTATGTTGGAACTGGGAACTCTTTCATCCTATTGAGTGAGTTAGGCAAGTGAGTGTTCAATTGTGAAGGAAAGAAGAACATGACGACACAATAAGATGGAAATATATTATTAAAGACTGTGCATGAAAGACAAAGCACAGGTAGGAATTCTGTAATTTTATGTCTAGCTCTCTGAGAACAGAACCTCCACGCAAGTTGATGGTTTAGACCAGGGGTCCTCAAACTTTTTAAACAGGGGGCCAGTTCACTGTCCCTCAGACCGTTGGAGGGCTGGACTATAGTTTAAAAAAAAAACTATGAACAAATTCCTATACACATTGCACATATCTTATTTTGAAGTAAAAAAACAAAACGGGAACAAATACAATATTTGTATTTGCATGTGGCCCGCGGTCCGTAGTTTGAGGACCCCTGGTTTAGACTGCATACCTTTGACTTTCAAACATACTTCAGGGTCAGTATCAATGGAATTAAGGGACACTAGAACTACATGGGGTGGAAAAGATGTAATATCTTTCATTGAAAGGGGTAGGTGATGACAGTAAGGCTGGAGCATTGGCTGCAGCGCAGTAGCAAAGCAAGGCAAGGGGAAAAGAGAAAGGAGAGGTTGGAGCCTGCCAAAATAGCTTAGAGGGGACATTTTCGAGGGTGTGAGAGATTGAAAGAGGAAGGTGAGCCTCTTTCTGGGGTGACACATCTATAAGCAGGAGACATTAGAAAGTCACACAGAATGTTTTAAATCCAATAAGCAAAGGAAGGACGAAGAGCTGCACTCAGAAAGAGAGGAGATCATATTTGATGGTGGGCCGGGGAAGGCTTCAGGGTGTGTGTGGCATTTGAACAGAATCTAGAAGAATGCATAAGATTTTTTCCAGTCAGACATTTGAGGAAATGATATGATGAGAACAAAATGGGATGGGATAAATGATGAGAACAAAAGTGCAGAGCAGGAAATGTAAGCACGTGTTTAGGGAACAGTGAACTGGAGGGCAATTTTAGATTTATTTAAGGTTCATTGAGAAGAGTAGTGAATGATTAAGCTAGAAGTCTAGGTTTTGGCCACATGATGGAGGTTCTGGAATTCCAAGCTAAACTCTGATTTAGATTTAATTTGTTCGCCACTTAATCTGGTGGTGGGAATTTGGGATTTAGGAGGAAGGAAAAGTAGTTATAAAGCTCTGATCATATCTTAGGTGAGAGTTCTGAGAGCCTAAAGCAGAGAGGTACAAATGGGAATAGGAGTCACTGATGGAGCCAAGAGTTAGAATAAATGTGATTTGGCATGATTGGATTATCAAGGAAGAGAGAAGAGGCGGAGTAAAGAATGATTGAATGAATAGAAGATTGGTAGTGTTATAATAGAAATAGGAGAAAGATGGAGAAAGAAACAAGATAAATTTTAAAGATGTTTCATTTGAGATGCTCCTGGGATATCCTGACAGAATCCTCTGGAGTGTTTGGTAGAATTGGAGGCATGAAACTTGGAAGTAATTTCTTGGAGGTAATGGCAAAAGTAATGGGGATAAATGAGATTTCCAATGAGAGTATTGAGGGCAGAGGGTCAAGGCCTGTGGTTCAGAATGGTGGGAATTTATGCCTTTAGGATTTGGAGGAGGAAGTGAACCAAGAAGGAGAAAGGCAGGAGAATTAACTACAGTGTAAAGGATGGCACAAGGAAGAGTGAGCTTCAAGAAGGAAATGGTGAGCAATGGGATCAAGTGCTGGAAGTGGTTGAGGATGTGGCTATTAGAGGTCACCAGAGACTCTTAAGTGAGTAGGTCCATTTAGAGAGATGCTGTGATAGCTCCTGTCATATTAACTTGAATGTCTCCATGTGCAGGAGGGAATGCCACTGCTGGGAGTTAAAGGTTGCAGATAAGAACGGGGCTGTAAGTGGGAGGAAGTTCAGAAGAGCCATGAGGGGAGATTCATCAGCAATGAGGGGCCAGCTAAAGTGAAACAGTATTGAAAGTTGAATCCAATCAGCATGGTTTGAGAATTTTATTAGATGAAAGCAGATGGTGAGTGTTCCCAAGGGCTGAAGAGTGGCAAGGCAGTTTTAGCAGGAGACCAAGGAGTTGAGGGACTCTATGGTCATGCAAGGGAGGAGGCTGAAATGGCCTAGACAGTAAGATGAATGGTGGATTGGTAGGCATGAGGCCCTGGTCTAGAAGAGCAGAGAGAGGGTGAATGGTTGGCTAACATTAAGGGCATAAAATATATTTAGTAAGAGCGAACATATGAGGAAGCAAGGACTATTAGGGGAAGGGGACTTTGGGGGGTTGGGCTTTTTAGCTAGGGTAGTTTCCAGTGTTGTGATATCTGAGGGTATGACTGAGGAGGTGTTGAAATAGAATGGGGCTGAGGATTTTGAAGTCCCACAGGTATGGGTGGGGGTAAGTCAGTGCTGAAGGGATCACAATATGGATTCTGAACTCACCAGAGGTAAAGGCAGGGGGGGGGGCAGAAAAGAAAGGGAAGAAACTACTATTTGTTGGGCACCTATTATGTGCCAGGCAATCTGCAAAAGTTGTTCACATCTGATATAGTATTTAATCCTCACAGTAGTGTTGGAATGGCAACCCTCTAAACTTTATAGGTGAGAAGCTGAAGCCTCTCAAGGTGGCCCAAGGTCTCCCAGGTAGTACATGCTGGAGACAGGCTGTGAATAGGAGTCTTATCCCAGGCCTGTGCTCTTTTGTGAGAAGAACCTTAAGCCAAAAGTTGATGTCATTAAAGCAGGATCTCCTGAGGGTCAATAGACAGCAGTGATCAGAATAAGGAGTTTGGTATAAATGGGAAGTGTGGATTGCAAGAGAGGAGAAATTGTTTGGTGGTGCTTTGGAAAAGAGGTCTAGAAATGGAAATGCAGAGTCAGTGGCGCATCAAAATCTCATATGGTGAGAGGGGGTGGGCTTTGAGGGACTACCAGGGGAAATGAAGATCCAATTAGAGGGCCGTGGATATATTGTAATGCTTTAGGCTTATCCCAAGAGGAGCTTTGCCTCCTTATTGCCTTTGAACCAGTACAAATATGACAATTGTTTTCATCCTCTCCATTTCTGTTCTCATGTCTGCCAGGATCAATACTTAAGGATGGGCACTTCTCTGACTGAGCTTGGTAAATATTTCAGGAGCAATTCGAATGGATTCTTTGGAATCCTGAAACATTTATTTAAAATAAGAAAGGTAAAGTGATGGCTATTGCTTCCCTCAGTGGAGGGAATGTGTTTTGTAGAAAATTGACTAAATTCTTCATCCTTTTTTTCCACTTGTGGTAGGCCAAGTAGAAGGTACAGTGATCTCTGAAGATAACGGTATTTGTACTATTTTGCTTTCCAGGGTCCCTGACTAAAGTCTATTTGCTCTCTAAGCTGAGCATATTTAATTATGAACTTTAAAAATAGCTGATGGGACATTATGAAGATTTTTTTTTTTTTTTTTGCTCCTGAGACACTTTATTTTATTTTTTAAAATCTTTATTGTTGAAAGTATTACATATGTCCCCTATGTTCCCCTCATTGACCCCTTTGATCATTATGAAGATTTTTAATGGGGCTTGGCACTATGAATGGAGTTATGTCCTGGGCATGAATGAGAAGTAGTTGACATCAGCAAGTGATTAGCAGGCTCCTGTATGTCATGTTTTCTGGTTTCTAAAGGGCTATTTCCATGAGGCTGACATTTATAAGGACCAGTCGAGGCCAACTTCAACCAAATATTGTAAAAGAGTTCAGTCATTATTAAAATTGAGCTTGATCTAACTTAAGTTTCTTTCATTTTTAGTGAATTTCTCTTATATTAACAAATTTATAAACAGAGCAGATTCTACTTAAAAAAATTTTCCTCTTAGGGAAAAATGTCTTTGATTTTATAGTTGTTGAACTTTAAACTTTTTGGCACACTGAAATCCATTCATTTTAGGATTTATTCAGGTGAATTTTTGATCATGTTTCCCTGTTACATGAACATGTTCCAGATACGTTAGATTTAAATAAAATCTTTGTTTCTGTCTTTCAGTAGGTGTTTACCTTTTTTCTGGTGGTTAGTTGAGATGTGGGACCAAGAAGAGTTATTTGCCCTTGTCCTCATCTGCTGTGTGGTTTGGGGTGAAAAGAGCCACTCATCTGTTCAAAAAATATTTATTGAGTGCCTGTTGGGTCAGGTGCAGTTCTGGGGGCTGGAATCACAGTTGGTGACAAGACAGAAGTCCTTGCCCATGAATTTCTGGTGGGAGAGACAGACAATAAATAAATAACCAACTGACTCTATAAATTGTAACGCCAGGGAGCAGTAAGCAGTAAAAAGGAAGGCAGGGAAAAGTGATAGAGAGGCAGAGGAGTGATCATTTTTGTAGCACTGTCAGGGATGAACTCTCGGAGGAGATGATGTTGGAGCTGAGTTAATGGACTGGGGAAATTTGGCTTTGGATGCTTTGCATTTGCTTTTTAATGCACAAAGAGCTTTAACATGTCATTCAACTCTCACGCAACAACCCTGTGAAGAAGATGTTGATATCCCCATTTTCAGATGAAGCAACTGAGTGCAGGCGGTTAAATGACTAGGTAGAATGCTCAGAGCTGTGTCTTGACTTTGTCGAAGTGGAGTGTCTGACTGCCACACAACAGATCAGAGATGCCAGTTAATGCACAGCAGTGCACCCAGGAGAGATGCCAGAATGGGTGTAAATCCACAGAGAAGTTGCTGATTGCTGAGGTGGAATGCTGGAAAGGATGGGTCCTCAGAAGTATCCCCCTGGAGAAAAGTTGGGTGCAATTGGTCACTCATTCTTGCCTCTGGTCCAGCCAACTCAGGAAGAGCTAAGGCCTCAGATGACCAATTTCTGACATTGATCTTGGGATATCCCCACTAACCTTTATTTGAAAGTATTTTTTAAAAATCTGAAATTTGCCTTCATTTAAAATGATATTCACCACCCCTCCCCACCCAGTCACGCCTCAAGTGTTTAAGAAATGCTGTGAAGCAACTGACAGTAAGCAAAATGTACAACATGCATTTCTGTTCTTTCCTTTCCATTTCAGAGAGTTCAGGCTTTCTGTAGCTCCCTCTGGTAACAAAACATCTAAACATGTTCAAAACACTGTTGTTGTCTTTCACTTTACCCGTGAGCAATGCAAAGAAAATCCTGTGAACTGGCAGATATCATTTTGCGAACACTCTCTGGTACATCATAGCTGTGCTTCTCCAAGGAAACCTCCCTTTTTCTCATTGTAAGGCTATTTTCTGCTTGGTATTTGGGGAAGTACAGAGGTTGACTTCCCTTTTAAATTTCATTCCAGCCCTATCAACTGCATCTTTAAATAGCACTGTTGAGCAGATGTATCACTCAAACTTCATGGAGGGGATTTTACTTGGAATGCAGAGGCTGGAGACCTGAGCCTTGTTTCTGACTTTGTAGAGGATAGATTGTTGAGGCAAAAATGTGGTACATGTGTCATCACTGTCCCTTCCCCACGCCACAGCAGACATCAGTAATTGGACCTGGCATTTTTTTAATGTTACATCTGGACACGGCCCCAAAGTCCCTCTCAATTCATGGCAGCCACTACCAACTACTAGAGTTGACCATGGATATAACCTACTTGTCATCTCCAACTAATTAGAATAATTTCCTGCAGACACATGCCTTTACTGTGCCCACCATAAACTTTAAAATAATTTAAAATGCTCTTATTTTACTCTTCAGGTTAGCATGACAGATATAATAGAAACATGAGAGAATACAGGAGTCTTCCCCTTATCTGAGAGGGATATGTTTCAAGATCCCCCCAGTGGATGCCTAAAACCTGAATAATACTGAACCCCAGATATACGATATTTTTCCTATACATACCTATAATAAAGTTTAATTTATTAATTAGGCCAGTAATAGATTAACAACAGAAACTAATAATAAAATAGAATAGTTATGCCCTGGCCAGTGTGGCTTAGTTAGTAGAGTGTCATCTCCCGCAATGAAAGGTTGCTGGTTCGATTCCCAGTCAGGGTACTTGCTGGGGTTGCGGGCTTGATCCCCAATAGGGGGTGTGTAGGAGGCAGCAGATCTATGTTTCTCTCATTAATATTTCTATCTCACTTTCCCTTCTTCTCTCTCTAAAAATCAATAAAAACATATTAAAAAAATAAAAAAATAGAACAGTTATAACAATATACTGTAATGAAAGTTATATGAATGTCAAACTGTAGTGTCTCAGTTGGTTGAGCTTTGTCCCATGCACTGAAAGATTGCCAGTTCGATCCCCAGTAGGTACATGTATGAAAGGCATACATATTTCTCTCATATTGATATTTCTCCCTCTCTCCCTTCCTCTCTCTAAGCATGTTCTCGGTTGAGGATTAAAAAAATTATATGAATGCGGTGTCTCTCAAGATATCTTATTGTACTATACTCACAATTCTCCTTGTGATGATGTGAGATGATAAAATGCCTTTGCAATGAAATGTGTTTGCAGTTTGAGGTGTGACAGCAAAACTAGCACAAATTTTCTATTTCCTTCTTCATGATTTCATGCATAGAAGATTTGTTCTTACCATAGATCTTAGCAACCTCAGCATGTGACTTTTCCCCCTCCTTTATTAAGTTGAGAATTTTCACCTTTTCACTTAAAGGAAGCACTTTACCAGCTGCTCTTTGTCATATCTGAATTGCCACCATCACTACTTTTATGCTTTGGGCATTGTTAGGTAAAATAAGTGTTACTTGTACACAAGCACTGAGATACAGTTGATGGCTACTAAATGACCAACAGGCAGGGACCATATACAGTGTGCCTGACAAAGGGATAATTCATGTCCAGGGCAACAGGAGATTTCATCACACTACTCAGAACGGTGGCAAGTTAAAACTTGTGAATTGTTTATTTCTGAAATTTCATATTAATATTATGGACTGAGGTTGACCACAGGTAATTGAAACCTTGGAAAGTGAAACCACAGATAAGGGTAGATTACTGTATCTGTGGTTCCTAGAATGAGAAGAAAGTGTATTGGGATCTTTGGGAGGGAGTCTAGACATGTACATTTTTAAAAAGTTCCCTGGGTTTTGCTAGCATTCCCACCTCTGGGTTGAGGAACAGTAGAGCAGACATTTTCAGTTTTTGGCCCAGGCTTTCCCCTCACAATGGAGTGTGGGCACCCTTGTGGGGAAGAGAAATCTGGAAAGCATCTTGAGTGGGTGAGAAGCTCTAAGAGGGCCAACTCTACTTGACGTGACCACTCGTCTTCATCAAAGGGAACTGTTGCAGAGGCTGAGTTTCCTGAGAACAGTGAAGCAAGTCTTGTCCTGTCTAAGCAAAGGGGTTTCCTGTTGCTTTGCCTTTCCTAGGACTCATTTCAGGCCTGGAAAGAAGATGATCTCCTTTGGTGGAAGGGTTGGTACTCCTGTCAGCACGAAGCTGGCCAGGCACACCTGGTCGGGCAGGAGGCAAATTCTCTCACAAAGACCCCAATTGTAGCTTCTAGGAAAGAACTTCTCAGAATGTTCAAAAACAACTTGTGAAAATATTTTTTTGGAGGCACCTCATTAGTTTTCACAATAAATGCTCATAACTGGAAGTAATGATTTGGCAATTACAAGTCAAACTTCAAGTAGGAGCAGGAGACCTATTTCTAGAGAAACAAATAGGGCTGCCTCCCATTGAGCTAAATCCTACTTTGAACTTTCCTAGAGTTTATTTTCCCCAAGGACCTTTGGGAACTGAGCAAATTTCAGTTCATCAATAATACCTGTGTTTATAAATGGTCTATGCCAGAGGACTCCAAGTTTTTTAGAGGTGGCTTCTGTATGCATGTTTGTCCAGATCATCTCAGAGGGGCCTTTCATCTCTGTCTAACATTCAGCGGTGTGCAGGGTTGGTGCCAGGGGGCAGGGGTGAGTAGGAAACATTATGACTCTTGGTACTTACAGGAGACCAAATGCCCTGGGAGTCTGCCTGGCATGTGTTACAGCATTCATGCCAGCGTGCTGTTCCATGAAATAATTTATGCACTTGTTTACCCATTCAAATTATTCAACAAAAGTTAATGATTGCCTACTATATGCTGAGTCCCAGGCTTTGTGCTGGGAAATATGATACTCATCTGGCAAAACCTGCCCTCAGATGACTCAGAGACTAGTGGGGAAAATAGACCCATACATAGATGTTTTGAAGCAATGGATCAAGGCATGTTAGAGAAATGTCCTGAACTTTCTGGTGCATAAGCAAAATTCTCTAATCCTAATTAGGGAGTAGAGAGAGGTGTTAGGAAGACATTCCATTGAGAAAGTGACAAATAATGTGCATCTTTTTATTATTATTATTATTAGTTTTTTATTTCTTAAAGTATTACAAAGAGTATTACACATGTCTCCTTTCCCCCCACCCTCCTTGACATTCCCCTGGCTTCCCCCATCCCCCAGTGTCTTGTGTCCATTGGTTATTCTCATATGCATGCATAAAAGTCCTTCGCTTGATCTCCTACCCCCCCCGCAACCCTCCCCAGGGTTCCCACTGTAGTTTGACAGTCTGCTCAATGCTGCTCTGCCTCTGTATCCATTTTTGTTCATCAGTCTATAATGGTCCTTAATATCCATAAATGAGTGAGTTCATGTGGTATTTTTCTCAGCTTCCCAGGGGCTGTCTCAGTCTCACAGGGGCTATCTCAGCCTCACAGGGGCTGTTTCAACCTCACCGGGGCCGTCTCAACCTCACCGGGGCCGTCTCAATCTTACTGGGGCCGATTCAGCCTCACCGGGTCCTTCTTGACCTCACTGGGGCCGTCTCGGCCTCACCGGGGCCATCTCAACTTCACCGGGGCCGTCCCAGCCTCACTGGGCCGTCTCAACCTCGCGGGGGCTGTCGTAGCCTCGCCGGGGCCGTCCCAGCCTCGCCAGGGCCGTGTCAGCCTCGCCGGGCCAGTC
This sequence comes from Myotis myotis, assembly GCF_014108235.1. Classification (NCBI taxonomy): domain Eukaryota; kingdom Metazoa; phylum Chordata; class Mammalia; order Chiroptera; family Vespertilionidae; genus Myotis; species Myotis myotis. The sequence goes on along the minus strand of NW_023416318.1, from coordinate 16,822,516 downwards.
TCAGTTGCCGGGGCCGTCTCAACCTCACTGGGGCTGTCTCAACCCCACCGGGGCCGTCCCAGCCTCATGGGGGCCACCTCGGCCTCACAGGGGCCGCCTCAGCCTCATGGGGGCCATCTCAGCAACACAAAGTTTGGCATTCTGTCCTTTGTTGGGTGGCTCCTTGCTAGACAAAATCTCCAGGCGTTCCTGGTGGCTAAATATCTGGTATGCTTGCTTGGATTTCATTTTCTACCAAGTGCACAGACTGCCTGTCTGCCGTCTCCCAGCGTCCCATGTGAGACTGGATCTGGTGGACCTGCCTGTGCGTTTGCTGGTACAGCGGTTCCACATTGCTGGCCCAGTTGGGTCTGGCTCCGGCTTCCTCCGAACCTGATTCTGCTTCTTGAGTGTGTCCCTTATGTATACGAGGAGTTGAAATCTACGTTCTGCTGGGCTGGGCTGCAAAAGCGCTGGTGGTTCTCTTTGTGCCACTAGCATAGCTTGGGTGGGGATGTAAATTGAGTAGGGCGGGGTCCCCAGGAATCACCAGGGCTGAGCAAGGGGCAATGGCGTCTCCACGACTCCGAGTCTTGCGTCCCCAAGTGCTGGTGAACAGCTCCACGAGACAGCCATTCTCGCTCTCTGGCCCATTGCAAGGCTGTCCCACCTCTCCCCGTAGGGGTCTGGGACCTCAGGATCCCGCCCCAAACAAGCTCAGTGGACTCGAGAGTCTGCAGCCCCTTCCGATTGAACAAAACTGCACATCCAGTTGCAGCCTGCCTGGCGCGCAACTCCGTACCTCTGTTCTTGGAGCCTCTGCACAACCTACTCAGTCTCAATGCTCTTCTTTCTTTCCTTCCAGCTGTAGAGCTTCCACTGGGCCAGCTTTCCCATGGTTCTGAATGATAGCTGTTTGTCTTATAGTTGGTAGTCTCGATGTTGTTGTGGGAGGCAGCACGCACAGGTCTGTACCTTATGCCGCCATCTTGGTTCTCCTAATATGCATCTTAATGGATACTCAATAGGATATCATTGTCCCCCTTCCTGTTACCTCCCATTGTAGGTGGGGCCTGGCATCCTCCAAAAACTAGACAAACAGAAGGAGCCTTTAGTGATGCAACTAAGGCAAAACAAGGGACAAAGATTATTTGGGCATAAAAATGCATAGGAGGTATGCCAAGAGGTGGTCACTGGTGGCCAAGTAGAGAGCTGTTGACTTATAGTTAGTTGTTCCACTCTCAGGCTACAACATGGTTGCATCTTTTCTTTCTTTTTTCCTCCACCCAATAATTGTAGTTCCTCTGAAAGCTGTTTGTCAAATTTGCCATTCTGCAAGCAGTGCCTCCTAATCTCTCAGCTTTTCATCCTCCTCTAGACCCCTAATGTACTTTTCCATATGCCACTTTTTCACTTTCCATCCTCTCCCCTTGTCCTAATTACTTCCTTTCACAGCATAGATTTTACAACTCAACATTAAAAGCCCTTCTTTGTAAAGACCTTGCTCCCTGGTTTCTCTCTCCATGATACTCATCTTGTAAAACCCCTACCATACTTAATACTGTCTGTCTGTCTATCTATCTATCTATCTATCTATCTATCTATCATCTATCTGTCATCATCATCATCCATCCATCCATCCCATACTTGCACCCAAGCAACTGAACAAGCAGGAGAACAATACCTGCCCAAACCTTTGATTCCTGAGAACACATCTTGAATACTCAACACTGCCCTGCCATCTGCCACAGTTCCTTAGTAGTGTATGCCTGCTCACACTCTCCAAATACTTATTTTATTAATCCATACGTGATCCATTTGGCGAACACTAACTTTATGTATAGAACAGTTACAGGTGCTGGAGACAGATCAGTGAACACAACTGAAAGATACCTTCTCTCCTAGAGTTTCCATGTAAGGTAGCAAACAGATGATACACAGGTAAATATCAGATAATATTTACTAAGAGCTATGCAGGGGATTAGGGGTAAATTGACAGAGGACCTGGATGATTACATTGGATTGGTTTTAAGAAACCTCATTGAGAAGACATTTAAGTGATACCTGAATACCAAGGAGGAGCCAGCATGTAAAGAGCAGAGAAAGTGCATTCCAAGCAGAGAACAGCTGCAGCCAAGGCTCCCTAGATGGTATTAGGCTCGTCTTGTGCAAGAAACAGAAAGACTAGTATGGCCAGACCATAGTGGGCAAATAATAGAGTAGTATTAATTAGAGTCGATATACCTGGATAAAGAATTGCAGATGTAGGGAGGCTGTAGGTTCAGGAATTTCCACATGATGGCCTGATTTTCTGAAGGAGTGCTCTATCTCCCTTAAGACTCAACGTGTATTGTAGATGCTGTATAGGTGATAAGGAAAGTGGGGAATTTTGGAACAGTGACTGAGGTGAATGCAGGAACCAAGGACAAGGGTAGTATAGAAGGTAGAGCTTTGGCCCCTATGCATCTGGGATCAGAGTTTGTAGTGAATACAGGAATAGTCTCTTTTTTTGTTTAACAATGCTCACTTAACATCTAGCATAGTGCCTGGAATGTAAAAGATGCTTAATAAATGAATAAATATACACACACATGGGCATATGATTTGATAGTTCATTATTACTGAGTGGAAGTTAAAACCATCTTGGGAACCAGTGTCAGTTGACTGTTCTTTTATTGGGTTCTTGAAATACTAAATTCACTGCTGGGCTTATCATAGGCATCATTTAAATATTAGAAAAATGACAATCATTTTTCCCTGTTCTGTTTGAGAGGACTCTAAGGAAAGTCTCTCTCTGTATAAAAATATAACATCCATCTGCAGATATTTTGTCTTTTCCTTAAGCTCCCTGAGATCCCCAGCTCTTCCCCATGGCCCCACTCTTCAATCATGAACCCTCCCATGAGAGAAGCCCTCTAAGAATGCTGCTTTTGTTTACTGGGTGATGTTGAAGCTTAGTCTATTCTGGGAATGAAAACCCAAGCTGAAATGGTTGGAGATTGCCAGTTGGGAATTTAAACCACTTGACTCTAAGACTATGGTGACAGGAGCAGAGGGAAAAATAGATTAGTATCTGAATTGCAAGAATTCCTTAGGGCTCACTGGAAAGCTACCTAAGAACAGAGGGGAAAAACTCCAAAATCAAACAATTCTATACAAAGGGCCATATTGGAGGTCAGCACCCTGCTCACTTATTTCTTTGACTATTGTTTTTCCACCCTTAGCAATTGCCCCTGAATCTGGCAAAGAATCATGGCAACGTTGGTACCCAAGTCAGTTTGCTGGGAGGTCATATTTGGTAGTTCTGGTACCATCCTGATTTTCAATTTGTCATTACACCCTCTCCTAGGCTGGAGGTTTTTAGAGTATAGAACAGTGATGGCGAACCTATGACATGCTTGTCAGAGGTGACACGCGAACTCGTTTTGGTTGATTTTTCTTTGTTAAATGGCATTTAAACATATAAAATAAGTATCAAAAATATAAGTCTTGGTTTTACTATGGTTGCAAATATCAAAAAATTTCTATATGTGACACGGCACCAGAGTTAAGTTAGGGTTTTTCAAAATGCTGACACGCCGAGCTCAAAAGGTTCGCCATCACTGGTATAGAGAGATGGGCAATAAAAGATATATGCATTGCTCATGAGTAATTGTAATTTATTCCCTATCCCTTAACTCAGAGGTGAAGTGTCCTAGTCAAGGACTTTAGCTGACTAGGGGACTCCTAATTTCTGCCAGATGGAGGAAATATGAACTTGAAGGGATATATTTTTGTAGTCTTTACAGTACATGAAAGTTTCCTTAAATATATAGTCAGAGGTAATTAGACTATGTGGTATAAACACTATTGACATGCTAGTCTCGGAATAGGTACATCTGAGTTGATTTGCCTTTGACATTTCCTGATTTTTGATATTTTTGATATTTTGGGAAGCAGATATGATGAGGGTAAAGAAGTTTGAGCTTGCTAATAGCATCTCTTGGTTCCAAAATAATATTGCTTGTTTTTGCATTCTCTTAACCTTTTAATCTATAGAGAGACACTGGCACATGGAGAGATGTAAATCTAGGGCTTAGCAAGTCAGATGATTGAAAATGGCAGGACTCTCTCTGCCATCAGACTAATGAGCTTGAATAAAGGTACTGAAATTCTCTGGTACTGAGTTGATGTTTTTTACTCCTGGTTGAATTTTTCACACTCACTTCCTCCAGTCTTGAGACAGATTTAGTATCAGAGTTGTTTTTTGTGTGCCCATCAGCTGACTAGGTTGCCTCTTAGCATTGTGAGAAAAATGTAAAACACAATAGCAATGTAAGCACAGTCTGATTATTAACAATACAAATAGGAAAAAAATGATGTTTCCTATATTTGAGACACATTTGATAACTCCCTTGCCTTCCTAGATAATAAATATGGCCCGAGGCTATGCCAGTTTGGAGATAGAATTTGAGTACTGACCACTAGCACAGCATATTTCTGGGGCTTGGTGCCTTCCCATAGAGCCCCATATAAATGCTTCCAGACCTCACTGCTTGTGCTGCTGCATAACAAATTACCTGAGAGCATAGTGGCTAAAAACAACCGTCTGTTACCTCAGAAAATGCAGTTTTCTGTGGGGTAGAATTTGAGAGTGGTGTAGCTCAATCGTCAAGGTGTTTTATGAAATTATAATAAAATATCAGTTGGGGTTGCAGTCATCTGAGGATTTGAGTGGGACTAGAGGACCAGCTTCCAAAATGGCTCACTCATCTGGCTGTTGGCAGGAGGCCTCAGTAACTTGACACACGGGCCTCTTCATATGCCACTGGAGTGTCCTCATGACATGACAGCTGGATTTCCCTAGAGCCAATGATTCGAGAGAGAGCGAGCGGAAAGCTACATTGCCTTTTATGTCCTCTCATCCTAGAAGTCATGCTACTTGACTTCTACCACATTCTATTCCTTGGGTAACCAAGTACAGTTTACAATCAAGGGAACAGGAATTAGGCTCCACTTTGCATATCAAAGAATTTGTTGACGTATTTTAAAGCCACCACATTGTTGACTGTGACCTGATCTACACTGAAATGTTTATTTCATATTTGTGCTGTAAGATCTCATCACTTTCCACTGTTGCTAATGGTGGTACTCTGATGGTGTCTGTCCAGGAGCTGCAGCTAGTTTAGAACCCTCTTCTTCCCTACCTGAGGAGAACCACACCAGGCACATCTTGTAGGGAATCTATTTGGGCTAAACTTAAGTTCTTTATTTTAAGAAAGCAACCCCTTGATGCTTTGTAGGCAGTCTAATTTCTAGTGATGGAGAATGTCAACTAACTTTGTTATCAGCTTCCTTTGTTTTGCAAGAAATTCTTCAAGATGAAGTTACTTATCCAAAAGTATAGCAAATTCCCCCCTCCTGCACTGTGCTGGGAAGAGGCAAAACCTTATTTCCAAGGACTCCATGATCCTTTCCTCCCAGGTAGCCTTTTTCAGAGCTACACCAGTCCATTAAAATTTGTGACCTAATGGGGATTGGTCAGAGGCTCTTGGGGCGAGGAAGCGTCTGCAGGAATCTGGACCCCTGATGCAGACTTAGCACCAGGACCCAGGTTTTCCTTAAGAAGCGCCAGCAATGGACATAGCCTCTGGCCAAGAGTGAACCCCTCTTGAGCCTGACACTTTGTAAAGATCAGTGATGTCCATTTCTCCTCAGGGCCTTTGCACTTGCTGATCTAGGCATGAGCCTCCAATGTTCATGCCCCAGTTTGTTGCCTGGCTGATTCCTTTTGGTCATCTAGGATCTCAACCCAAATGCCACCTCATCAGTGATGATTTCTGAGACCCCGCAATCTAGAGTAATCTCCTTCCCACTAGCAGGCTCTCTTTAATAGTCCATCCTACTTTATTTCCTTCAAAGATGCATTCATCTTTGAACTTATCTTGTTCAATTTCTGTTTGTTTGGTCTACCTCACTCCATTAGAATGCTTGGACCACGAGAGTGAGAGATATTGTTTTCCTTTTCCTCTCCTACATCCTTAGTATTTACATCAGTACCCGATGCAAATTAGGTGCTCAATAAATATGTACTTGATGAATAAACAAATAAGTGAGTGATGGAATGAATACAGATTTGCTGTGAAAACACACACACACACACACAACCAACATTATGGCCTGTGTGTTCTTGGGACTATCTGGGAAAGAGAAGCAGTACTAGCAGTACTCCAAGGATGGTTAGCCTTGGAGATATTTCATGTGAACATTAAAGAAAGTGACTTTCTTGGTATCTAAGTTATTGAAGCAGAGCATACCTGTTACATGTGCTTTCTGTCTACATATTGGGAACATCAGTCCTACCCGTTGGCCAGCTCATGGGCACACATATTCCTATGCCTCACTGCTCCTGAAAGTGAGAATTTGATTACCACAAACATAACATGAGGCTTTACTTCACCTCTCTCTCGATCCTACCCAGTTTTTTTTCTTCTCCTTAGCTATCTTTTCCCTCAGCTCATTTGCCAAGTTCAGCTCATGGGTCTCACTCCTTTCTCTTCTAACTGCCTTATATATTTACCCACTTTGGAGTTTTTCTTACACATAATTCAACATCTAAAACTGAGAAAATCCAAACCCCGGTGAATCTCTAAGTGCCAGAAGTCTGCAGTTATTGGCATTTGTTTCCTCTGTGTTCCAATGGCGTTTTCCTGATTCCTCTGCTCCTTCTCTCCTCTTTGTCTCTAGGGAGATGTCTTTGCTACTGAATTCTTTAAAGGGTTTCACAGATAAAGGGAATATAAAGGACAGACTTAAAAGAGGGAAGAAGACTATTATTTGAAGCCAGGTGAGGCCACAGAGGGAATATGGGTATTTTCAAGTTCACTTCATTGCTGAAAGAATACAGTGGTCTCTGTGATGTGCTAGCCTGAGTTATTTGGCAAATAATGCTTTTTTTTTTTTCCAGAGGTGACTGCATCCTGTCAGAGTGGGGTTGATCCCATCAAAGAGTTTAAAAAATGCAAAATGCTTTGGATATATTGGATTCAGAAAAATTTTGCAACTGAGTGATGAGTAGATTAGCGTTATTGCTAACAGGTGCAATAGCAATGAAAATTCAGGACAAGCCCGGCTGGCATGGCTCAGTGGTTGAATGTCAACCTGTGAACCAGGAGGTCATGGTTCGATTCCAGTCAAGGCATATGCTTAGGTTGTCAGCTCGATACCCAGTGTGGGGCATGCAGGAGGCAGCTGATCAATGATTTTCTCTCATCATGGATGTTTCTATCACTCTCTCCCTCTCCTTTCCTCTCTGAAGTAAAAAAATATATTTTTAAAAAATTCAGGACAAGCCATGCAACAGAGTCAGTAGTCTGGATACAGTTTTCCCTCCAGGTTTAGTCTCCACCCTTCTGCAGCCTGTTCTGTGTCTTTGGAAGGCTGTCCTGTGTGGGGTATAGCAGTGGGCTACTCTATGCTCTGGCTTATAGGTAGATTTGCTAACAGGAGGCATCAGCAGAGAATAAGAAGGCAGGAGGGGAGTAGAGTCAGGGTGTTAACTCCTCTGGTTTGTGTCCAGTTGATGCTCTGCAGGTGGCCATCTAGATATATTTCATCTCTCAGTTCCCAGTAACTTGTTCTCCCCTTGTTCCTCAGTGTAGGGACATCTTCACAAGAGCTGTCATAACAGCTCTTCATAACTGCTGGCCCTGAGGTGATGCACTATTCTTTGCTGATTTCCTCAAATTTTGTCCATACCTTGGGAATCAGTCCTTTATTAAATTCGCCTCAAGTTGATGATGCCTTGTATTTCCTGCCAGGACCCGATGCCTCTATAATTCAATCTCAGTCTTCCCCCTTTAAGCCTAAAGGTAGAACACTATCGGAACTTGGGAACATACCCCTTACAGCTTGTTCTTCAGTATTCTGAGAAAAGGAAGTGAGCACGTATTCTTGTAGTACAAATTATCATTACATTGAAAAAGTGTATATATACATTGGCTAAAGAATTAAAAAATATTTTGGTCTCGTTTCTAAGTAAATCCCTGATTGTGGTTTGAATTAATCAGCAAAACCAGGGAGTCCAGCAGGACCCCCAGGCTAGCTCAACCCCTCAGCTAAGGTCACTGGGAGGAATTTACCTCCATGCCAATTTGCCATGAGGACCAGCTGCGATTACAGGGGAAGAGCTGCTGTGTAGGAGACACCCCAGTCTCAATGTACTTTCTTCCTTCTCTAGTTGTAGGATTTCCATTCAGCCAGATTTCAGGCAGTTCTGAATGATGGTTGTTCTGTATTTTGATTGTAAATTTGACGTGGTTGTGGGAGGCAATAAGTACCAGCATTTATCTACCTAAACTTTTTTTTTTAAAGGACAGTTTTAGTTTAAGACAAGTTTCAGATCAGGTAGAGGGTCCCACATACCTTTCACCCAGTGCCCCCTAATGTTAACACTTTACATTGGCATACTCCTATTAACTAAACTCCAGACTTCCTTTGGATTTCACCAGTTTTCCCACTCATACCCTTTTCTGATGCAGTTAAAATCCAAGAGACCATATTGCATTTACTCATTAGATCTTCTTAGTAACTGTTTTTGAATCTGTGACAGTTTCTTACATTTTACTTATTTTTTTATGACATTGACAGTTTTCTCATCACTTTTTAAATGAGCTGGAAATCTATGAATGCAGTTAGGACACCAGGTATAATCTTATATTTCTGTTCCGGACAAGTAAGAATTATTGTCAAGTAGCAGTTGTTATTGTACGGGTCCCCTCCCCTTAGATGACAGATCAGTGTCTCCACCTGCTTCCATCCTCTACCTTCCACATTTCTTTCAGTGATAATGTTGAGTGGGTTGTGATTTATAGTGAAAATAGAACATTTTGAGGACATGTTTCTTACGTTGTGATCTGTGACTACTTATTGTGGTAGCCAGCGGCTTTCATATTTAGCTCTCTGTCTGGGAAATGAAAATATCTCTTTTAGGAAACAGAGTCCATTTATTTTTCCCAACAGCTTCCCCTCTTGAAGTCAATTTATAAACTCCCTTTGATGGCAGCCACTTGTAATAATTTTGAATAATGTCCTGAATCTAAGCTCCCATGCAGGCCAGGCCTACTGGTTGGTCTTTCTTGTGCTTTCATTGTTGCATGTTATCACTTTACGGGTGATATTTTGTCTTGCAAGGCTTTTAAGCATTACTTTGTGAAAGGTGTTGGAAAGGTGAAAATGATAATTAAATCTTATCTCAAGTGTAATTTTATGATTACATAGCACTATTCCCTAGAACTATGCTTTCAAAATTGTTGTGGGTCCACAAATGCCTCTTGTGTACCACTGGAGAGAAAGTGATAAAACAGTGCTTTGTTGTTCAATTATTTTTATATGAGCATCTGAATAGATTCTCAATCTAGGCAGCCACTTTCTTGTGCTCATTCTTCTCATCCTTGTGACTAAATGGAAAGGTACAACTCTAGCACCCTTGTATTGGATGATTGTAAAGTTGGAGCATCTAAGCTAATACCCTGGGATTAAAAGAATAAACATACTTCCTCCCAGTGACTGTAAAGTTTTGTCAGCTGGTGCATCTTAACAATCTTCACAGATGTAAGGACAGATTAGCAACCTTCATTTTGAATACTTCAACTGTCTGGTGGGAGGATGTCTTCAGTTATGTTCATTCATCTTTTCAAGCACTTATAGAGCCCTGACACTTAGCACTGACAATGTGTTATTAAGGCATTATGTCAGTTTCTTAGGATATCAAGATAACTGAGAATTGGTTCCCATCAGTCTAAGTGGGGAGAAAGGCAAAAATAATTGCTATTCAACGTGATGTGTACTGTGAGAGAATGAAGCAAAGGGGACCCTGTGGATGGAGGACACCAGCAGTTCCAGGCTGGAGGAATGGGGGACATCAGCAGTTCTTGGTACTGAGGATGTCTTGGTCCTAAGGATAATCATCTTTAGAGCTTAGGACTTCCAAAATGAATACCACTTTAAATAAAACTCTGGGAAAAATGCAGTCATGTCTAGTGAAAATAGAGAAGTGGATGAGATAGAAAATGGCAAAATCATTAGGAGGCAGTTATAATAGTGCAGGCAAGTAAATACAGTTTTTCACTGCTTCTTATTCTATTTTAAAAGGAAATAATCTATAATAATCTATAAAAATAAAAGCATAAAGTGCGAATCGACTGAACGACCAAACAACAGAATGACCGTCCGGATGACCTTCTGGACAACCATGCTATGACACCTACTGGTGCCAGGCCAGCCAAGGAGGGTGCAATGTGATTGGTCGGGGGCCCGGCAGTTTCCCCATGATTGCCCTGCAGAGGGAGGCCCAGGCCACCTACCAGTGGGCTGCAGCGGGTGGGTGGGGCAGGACCTACCTCTTTGGGGCGATTCATTGTGGGGCTCCTGGACTGTGAGAGGGCACAAGCTGGGCTGAGAGGAACTCCCTCCCCACCCCCGAGTGCATGAATTTCATGCACCGGGCCTCTTGTAGTCTATAGAAAAAAGTATGGAACTAGTTTATAGTTAAAGAAATTTTTAGTTCCACCACTTGCTGCTGTGTGACCTTGAATAAGTTGGAGTTCTCCAAGTTTCCATTTTCTCTTCTGCAGAAGACTTCAGGGCAGCAGGGTATTAGGAATTGGTTTAGAAGTGGTGTGGCCTCTGGATTAGTGTTGTAGAGACTGAAGTAGGGTTGGGAACCAAGTCTATCTTAGTTGTTCAGGTAGGAGTAGACAGATGGCTGTGGAAATGGTGAGAAAGGACTGAAACTGAGGAATAACTTGAATAAGTAATGAGGAGACTTGGGAATACAGCAAAAGGAGAGAGGAATTTCAGAGATGACTTCAAGGTTCTAGTTTGTGAAAGTGGAAGAAAGATGATTACACTGACCTAGATAGGAAAGTTGGGAGAGAATAGCAGTTCTTGGGAAAGACAATGGATTTGTTAGGCATATTTCTTTGCAGTTGCCTTTGATCATAATTTATGTGTAGGATGAAAAACAGATTGGTATTTGGTCCATCCTCGAATCCCTGAGTTGATTTTGAACTCTCCCAATTTCTCTTTCATTTTTTCCTGCATCAACACACTTGTAACTGCCATGGAAACATGAAAACTGGGAGAGTTTTGAGATGTGAGGTGAAATGAGATCCACATAGTAAGCCCCAACTGAGCACATAGCCTTCATTTTGTTATTTTTAGAAGATATTCAGAATAGATTAGCAGATTAAATACTGGTAGAAAATGCATGTTTTTTAATACCCAGCGTTTGCTCGAATCTCATTAAGCTCAGCAACCAGAGGTTTATAATGATGAGTGTTCATTCCTCTTCGAAATTTCTTTTTCAGTAGAAACTTCCTTGGATTTATTTTCGAGACAGCCAAAGCAAGCTGCATATTAAAACAAAAATTTCCAGGAATATCCTAGTAACAATCCTCAAAGTGAATTGTTTTGCAAAAATTATTCATATAATTCTTCTAAATCCTGTGGGTTTCTAAATGTTGAAACTAGTATGAAAAATTGCATTTAATTAAACATCTAGGTAGTTTCAGATCAAGTGGATGAACTCATTTTGTGTTTGGTTAGTACAGAAATAATGACTAGTACATCTAAATATAGTCTGGACTTTCATTTTTCACCTCTAAATTGGTTTTTATGTGATGTAAAGACAAAGAATTCAGATTTCAGAGGAGTCACTGCCCAGAGAGCTTGTGTGTGAACATTTTTTGGCAGCAGGGAGATAAGTAGGGAGGTTTCTTTCCTTCTCTTTGCTCCTCAAGAATGATTGGAACATTTTACTCTTTGTTGGTTTTACATTTTTCTGCCTAGTTTCTAAACAGCCTGTTTAAAAAATATAAGTGAACAGAATCTTGCCACTCAGGAGAGAAAGATACATTGTTGTCTATTGTGAAATGCTTTCTTTTGTTGTAGAGGACATTCTTTGCGTCTTCCCTTTTATTTAATATTTCTTTAAATGGTAAAAAAGTTCTTAACAAAGAACTTTGGTGGTCAGTTGATCCTATTTGAGTCAAGAGATTGATTTTTCTTGTATGAAAATACTGTCTTAGAAGATTGTGCCTTACAAGTAGAGACCAATGATGCTTCTGATAAAAAGAAATCTATTTACAGTGCAGGGAGAGATGAAAAGGCTGCTACAAAAAGGCATAACTATCTTTCTAAATTTAGTGGCTGATTCCTGCTTAATTTCTTTTTCCTTTTCAAAATAGTCATAGGTATCAGACAACATTTTGGGCTAATGGCCTGGAAAAATCATTATGAAATCATTTTGAATTACTCAGGGAAAAGTCAGGGCTTGAAAACAATTGCCTTCTATTTCCTCCCCCTTAAATTCCTATGATTTTTGTCCATTGTGGACATTTCTCAGATTTGGGGTATTAATGTAGAGCTTTGAACTTGCATCTCCTTCTGGTAATCTATTTGAGCAATTGATTTTCGATCAGCTGCCTTTCCATCTAAAAGGAAGGAAAAGCAATAAGAATTGGACAAATTTCTTTCCAATAGTAGTAGTTTGGCTGAAGGATATTTGAAATGGTAGTTTAAAAATTTTAATGGTAACATGGGTGCACTAAAATATCATAGTAGAAATAAAGCTGGTGCAGAATTTAGTTCTTAAAAGAATGTATTTTTTGGCTCTCATTCTCTATCAGGAAATGACTATAGCATATCATTCTACAGCTATTATACATTTCAGAGGAGTAGAATCATATTTAGCTTAAAACATGAGCTTTATTTAGTGTGAATGTGTGTGTGTGTGTGTGTGTGTGTGTGTGTGTGTGTGTGTGTGTATGTGCCTGTAAGCACACAGTGATGCCAAAAAAAAAAATCATTCCTGATCTGAGTGGATGTTGGTTATTCAATTTCTGAGCATTGGATGGATTTTTACAATAAGGTTAGAAGAGTATTCTGGTCTGTAACACTCAATGAGGAGGGAAAGTAGTCCTACAGTTGGCCCATCTGGAGGTCACCAGCAAATCTGTGACATTGGGATGGGTCTGGTAAGAGCTAATAAGGTAAAAGTCAGCTTCTTCCATCAGCTGTGTATGGATGTGGTATTTGTTATTCTTGGCCAATCCCAACAAAGGTCTGTAGCAGATGGTACAAGGCTTTTGTGCATGTGAATGAACATGTTGGGGACACTAAGAGAGCAATGTATGGAGAACTCACCTGAATTGGATGTGAGGCACACATTCTTATGTATATAAAGAAATCCACCCGGGCATATGTTTTTGAACACATGTAACTACTCAGAAGTGTCTTGCTATAAGTGTCACCATATTGATATGTGCAATTATAAATGCTCCTGTTTGCATAGATGAAGAATCTCTGTGGAATCAGTGATGTGCTGGAGTTGGCTCCTACTGCTACATGAGAGCCCATTGCTAGATTTTCAGAAATTTTGCAAGTTGGTTGTTAAATAAGACATTAGTAGAAATTAGATTACATAAAATTATAATTAAATAAATTCTATTGAAAAACAAAAATAATAAGCATTCCAAAATCCTCCCTTTCTAATTAATTTACTACATTTTACTCTTATCTGTACTCTTGAGGATACCTGGGACTATTGTGTCTACATGGTGGGAGCTCTGTTTAATGTTGTCTGTTGTGCATCTCTTACCAGCTCTGCATTCAGTGGCAGCCATTTGGTAACTTAAATCAGGTAAACGAAGACCCTGGACACTCCCATTTTTTTCTTTTGAAATATTAAAAAAAAAAAGTGAAAGGGCAAAATAGCTGAAAAAGTCATGGTACATTTTAAATATTTATGTGGAAAAAATTTAATACGTAGTAACAATGCATTATGATTCTGCTATTCACAGGAGAATTTTAAATCTTAGAAAAAAATGTTAATTCGTAATATACTAAAAGTTGTGTCCTTCCAGACTTTAACCAGAAAGTGAGGTTGCTGACTTTTGCTGGTCTTGGTTTCTGTCTGTGATGGTATTCCCTCATTTGGAGATAACAACAAAAGTCTGAATTGAAGCCTTTTGTGATTACAAGACTGGGGTCACTGGGTACTTCCAGTCACTTCCTCCATGAGAGGCTATGCCTCATAATGTCTGATTCTTCATCTCTACAAAGATTATAATAATAGTAAATTTTACTGTATAAAGTAGTTATGAGTATTTAATAAGATCATATATAGAAATCACAATGACTATTCAAGCCATCTGCAAGTGGCAGCGATTAGAAATCATCATCATCATCATCGCTTATTGAGTACTTGTGTCAGGACCTACTCTAAGAACTTTGCTCATGTTCTCTGATTTAAACCTTGAACAACCCCTTGAAATGGGGAGAGTATTATCCCCATTTAACAGATGAGGAAAGAGTGGTTTAGTCACTTTTCTAAAATATATAGTTAGTATGGGGGAAGTTGGAATTTGAACCCAGGTCTGACTCCACAGTCCATACCCATATATCTTGACACTTTCTACTTATTCCTTCAGTATTCCTTATAAGGCATATAGTAGTTGTTTAATAAAAAACGCTTGGATAACATTGTTTATGGTGCTTCTTTCTAAGATAATCAGCCTCATTTCTTAGCTCCAGGTCACCAGAAATTTCCATTTCTCTTGTGAAGGGATTCAGAGAGAATACTAAAGACAGTGCTCAAATCTTAGAGTGCTCTGCAGCAGGTTTACTATATATATATGTACACACACACACACACACACACACACACACTCACACACTAGAGGCCTGGTGCACGAAAATTTGTGCATTTGAGGGGAGCGGGATCCCTCAGCCTGGCCTGCGCCCTTTCGCAGTCCTGGAGCCCTCAGGGGATGTCCAACTGACGCAGTCTGGCCCCCCTCTGTGGGAGGTGACCGGGCGGGCCGATCAGGGGACAGCACCCACAGGCGAGCAGCCGGTCCTGCCCAACCCATCACCCCTCCGCCGCCACTGGTCGCTGCCACTCTCCTGATCGCCATCCCCTCCCTCTGCCCGCTGGCACGCACCTTGGCTGGCCTGGCACTGCCTGCTTACTGGTCCCGCCCCCTGCCCACTGGTCATTCTGCTGTTTGGTCTATTTGTATATTATGCTTTTATTATATAGGATATATATTACATATACATATATGTTATATATAATATATATGTATACATATACTCATATTATACATACACACACACACACACACACACACACACACACACTAGAAGCCTGGTGCATGAATTCGTGCACAGGTGGGGTCCAGCCAGCCAGCTCCAATTGGGGCCGATTGGGCTGAGCAGGCCGGGAGGAGGGGCCCATGAGAGGTTGCCTGGCCAGCCCCGCCCCCTGGTTGAACTACTGGTTGAACTCCTGGTTGAGGGGACAATTTGCATATTAGCTTTTATTATATAAGATAATGGTTTTCTTTTTAAGGGGGATTTTTTCTGGTCTACATTTGCCATGCTATTAGGAGAACTTTTGTTTTAGTGGCTAGTGTATCTGTGTTTATGAACCTCTCCCAACGAGGCTCTATAATCTAACACATGGAAACTGTTTCCCTCTAATAGGATTTACCTTTACAAATATCTGAAAATTCTTCCAGGAGAAGATTAAATTGTTTAGCTCAATATTTAATCTGTTACTTCCTTTCTAAAGATACCCCATGGACTTTGTCATGCATTTGGCTGGTACAAGGGGTATTGATCAGTCATAAACCAGAAAAAGCAGGAGAATGGCCAGCAGTTTCTCCCATCCCCACTTCGTAATTAAATTTTGATTTGAACTGCTTTGATTAATCTTCGTATTTGTGAGCATGTGAATTCCAGAGGACTGCTAAGTTTCTAAAGTTGCTGGGCATTGGTCTCTGGTGGATGGCTCAGCTAAAGAACGGTATGATTGCATTTTTATGGTTTTCAGATATTTAATAGCTTCTTCCTGTCATTTTCTGAATGACTGAGTATGGTTCAGCCCTCTGGGAGCAGCACAGCATCTGAGAGCTGGGAAGATGACTGAGGTCTGTGTACTTGACTGATTGCCTTGGTCTTAATTGTTCTCTTAATTAGCTGCAGTAGCAACTGCATCTGGGGAGAGATGACGGTATTGGTAAACAGCTCCACCTTGGAGCTCAGGGCAATGCCTTCTGGAGTCCTGATAGTGAGCAGCTCATGGCTGGTCTCTCCTCGCAGTCAGGGACCTGCCAAATGGGCAGCCCCCAAGGCCAAAGTGCCCCTCATGTGATTTGTCACTCCAGCCCCTGAGAAGCAGGCCTCCAACTGTTTGTCCTTAAACAAATTAAGTTTTACTATGCAAAAAAGCTGGCTGTAGTGGCCTGAATGGACCAACAGGAAAACATAACAAAGGGGATGGGATGCACTGAGAAAGCACCAGCTAGGAAAGCAGGCTTGGGAGCTTGAGGCCCAGAACAGGGCTGCCATTGGGAGGGCGGCTCCTCCTAAGCAATTTTCGTGTTTTAGGAAGGAGTCATGGGTGGGTTCAACTCAGCTTGTCTCTGAGGTGTGGCTGGGACCCTGAAACCTGGCCTCACCTTATTCTTCTTACCCACTTAGGATTTTTTCTTTTCTTTTGTATTTCTCCACTGGGGTGTTGCACTGAGACATGAAACTTAACTCCCCCGCACCCCCACCCCTCCACCCCTCCTTGCTCCTAAATAGGAGAGAGTTCATCTAATCTGAGGGGTTTGGGACCTGAAGAGTGAAAACTCCAGGAGGTGACTCAACTTGTTTCTTTTTCAAAGTGACAGCACATTATTGTCATGGGGACCAAACAGGTATTTCAGAGCTGGTAGAACCAGTTCAGACTCACATTCATTTACAGAATGAAAGGAGAACAGGGATCTTAGGTGGCAAATTGCAAGTTCAGCATTTACTTAAATATTTTAAAAGGCTACATAATATGGTAAGACATTGACATGGAATTGCAGCAGGATCTTGAAAAGGAGATGAACCAATTTTCTGTATTTTGCACGCAAATAATAGAGAATCCACTGGTGTAGGACTCGAGGGCACAGGGTGAATCTGTGAGCTCTTGGGCAAATCATTTTCCTTCTCTGTGTAGGACTCCTCTTTGACATAAACAGGTAGACACCAAACACTATAAAGATCAGATGAGTTGATAGGAATTATTCAAAAGAGGCTGTGATAGTTGTGATTATCTACATTTTATAGTCGCATTGCAAAACTCCCATGACCATGGGTATATTTTCATTGCATTGAAAGTAAGAATACAGCTCAGATGTGGTGGCATTTCATGTGCATGTGTCAGGGTTGTATGGTTGGATATCTCTTTTCCATCATCCTTCCAGAAAACTGCCTACTCTTAATTTAACTGTTCTGCTTGTTTCCTACAGAGCAACCTCTTCATCCCTCCCCCCCACCAAAAGACCCCCACACAAAACAAATAAAAAAAACCTCCACTATTTTGAAGGTTACCTCTGAACCTGAACTATTAGAATGTTAATAGAAAAGCAGTACTGGAAATTAAAATGAGTTAAACTATGAGATTGTGGTTTGACGTCATGTGTCATACCATTTTCAAGGTAAGACTGAAAATCCTGGGTCAAGGATAGGGGAAAGTCACAAATTTTCTTAATAGGAATATTGATTAGTAGATATGTGATCATTATTGATATGACTAAAATACCAACACCAGTGAAGGCCATCAAAAGCAGCAGTAGATTGTTGTCTCGGTTTCCCCTAACAGGCAGCCTAGGGATTACTCTTACAGTTCTCCATGGTTAGCATGGACTTCAGCCTTAGGATGTGTTTTGTACAACCAACACAGTGTCCTATACCCAGAGGTGTAGTTTGGCTGCCTCAGTTCTCACCCCCAATACCCCTTCCCTCTCCTTTTTCTACTCCAAAGGCAAATACTAAATTCCCCCCCTTTTTTTTTAACGCAAGAAAGGGTGGCTATCCAAATGCCGTAGTCCTAGCTAATGCGATATAAGTAGAAATTTTTTATCAACTGGGTTAGAGGTATTCTTGGGGTCACTTTTCCTTTTCTGATAAAAAGGGGGACATTATGATTGGCCCACCCTTTTGTCCTCCTCCTTTTCTGTATCCTCAGAGTTAAATGTGGTGCTCGGTGGAGCATCAGCCATTGAGAATGGTGGAGGAGAGAGCCTGCTCCCAAGGAAGCAGCGAGGGAGGGCAAACAAGCAGTGGCAGCAGCCATTTAACCCTGCATGCCTTGTTACATGAGAATAAGACATTGCCATTTGTGTAAGTCAGTTGAGTTGGGTTTTCTGATACCTGCAGCTGTAGGCTTTCCTCTCTGATCAAAAGGGCTCTTTGAATCTGCCGAAACCGGTTTGGCTCGGTGGATAGAGCATCGGCCTGCGGACTGAGGGGTCCCAGGTTCGATTCTGGTCAAGGGCATGTACCTGGGTTGCGGGCATATCCCCAGTGGGAGATGTGCAGGAGGCAGCTGATTGATGTTTCTCTCTCATCGATGTTTCTAACTATCTCTCTCCCTTCCTCTCTGTAAAAAATCAATAAAATATATTTTTAAAAAAAGGCTCTTTGAATCTGATGAATGTGTGAAGCACCAAATACGAGGCCTCAATAGAAACCCCTGCTGTTCTAGAAAACTCCTTTCTCCTCTAGAGAAGGTCTGTGCTCTCTAATATAGGGCTTGGCAAACTTAGCAAATGGGCCACGGTCTGCCCTCTGCATGTCTTGGTAAATAAAGTTTTATTGGAACACAATCACGCTCATTTGTTTACATATCATCCATGACTGCTTATGCTCTGCACCAAAAATTGTGACGGAGACCGCATGACCTGCAAAACCTAAAAGACCAGTCCAAATACCCTTGAACACCATGATAAGTTCCCTTTGGAATTTTATAAAGCACCAGAGATGGGTGCTTTAATCTTTTAAGGCATGACTGTTGCAGTGAAGGGTGTCCAGCAGGATGGGCATAAATATTGGGCTTTTGGTTTTTACCAGACACAAGGAGGCAGCCTCTGAAGAGCCTGCATGTGCAGGGGATGCACATCCTCAGACCCAGGACTGTGCAGGCCTGTTTGCAGCCAGTCTTCTCTCTAAATTTGACTCCTGTAAAGTGAATTCTCACTGGCCACTTGTGTTTAATTCTATTCTAAGCTGATGTCAGCTCGACTCACTGAGGGGACCAGAAGTTCTGAAACCTTCAGTCATGCAGTGGTACAAGGCTGCTTCTGGTAGTGCACCATCAGAATTCCTGGGTTGTCAGGTGTTTGCTTACCCTCAAGCGCAGAAATTTTGGCATTTTCTAGAAGATGGGGAGAAAATTTCTCAATATAACTGAAAACTTCAAAAAATTATGCATGAAAATATATAAGAACAAAGTCAGCACAGTTCTTACCTACTTTCACCATTTTTATAATCTCACCCTACCCTCTAGATCAGCAGTTCTCAACCTGTGGGTCGCGACCCCTTTGGTGGTCGAACGACCCTTTCACAGGGGTCGCCTAAGACCATCCTGCATATCAGATATTTACATCACGATTCATAACGGTAGCAACATTACAGTTATGAACTAGCAATGAAAATAATTTTATGGTTGGGTCACAACATGAGGAACTGTATTTAAAGGGCCAGAAGGTTGAGAACCACTGCTCTAGATATTCATCTATCTTCAGTGTTCAAAGAAACCCACAAAAAACAAAACAAAAACACACACACTCATTTTCACTTTACTTTGAATTTAGTGCAGGTAATAATGGATGAATTGCTCTCTTTCTCTCCACTCCCTGCAATATACCTTTGTGCTCCTCTTCTAACAAAAGAAACGAAAAGGCAAAAATAAGTCTTAGATTTTGATGTTAAGTCTCCACCTCAAAGGTAGACATCCAATAAAAGTAAAAAAAGTAGAGTAGGGGATAGGACAACTATAGTCCTCAAAGGTGAATTTGAGCCAGGTAGTGTTGGGAGTTAATCTATTTAGAGTTTCAGTCTATTAGTGGTTTTGCTTTTTGCTTCAGAGAATCAAAAGGAAAATCCTAAATTCCCACAGACCATCTGGAAAACGAAATTTCTGTCTGTCAAAATACAGTTGACTGGAGGACTAAGCAAGTCTCCACACTCTGGAAAATCCTTAGCCAAGTAAGGTTTTGGTAGTTCCTGGCCTCCAAAAAGAAGAGGATCAGATGATGCAAACATTGACTTGGAACTTGGAATATAAAGTTGGGGGGAAGCAGTCTGCTGAGTTCAGTAATCTGGATTCAAGTTCAATGTGCTGTTATATGAAACCCAGTGACATGTCAGCATACTGACTCTGGAAGCCTACGCCCTGGGAGATGAACTAGACGTTGAGTTGGCAACATGCTTTCTGTAGAGGAAGAGAGTATATTCATGACGTGCTTGAGGCATTTCCAGTACTCACATTAGTAATGGGGACAGGAAGATTGGAGAGACCTGTGAAAGGCACCAGGCGACGGTGCCTTGGAGTCTGCCTGGCAGGTATGGATACCGCAAATGGACAGCTGGAAGAAGGTGCTTTTCCATTCAGAAGTAGAAAACCTGTTTGGGGACAGCATCGCCACTGCATGTCATGTCCTTCTGTCCCCCACAGCCCGCATGTGAACACATTTCCATGGTCTATAGATGGCAGGCATGACCACTCATAATTTACAAATGAGGAAAGTGAGACCCAGAGAGGGCAAGACAACATCTAGGCAGAGCAGAGATGGGACTTAATTGTCTGATTCCATCCCTCCCTCTTTTTCTGCTACATAAAGTGCCTCTGGTGAAGGAGTACTTCATAGCAATTGGTGTAGATTCTGAGATCTGAAGCGTCAAAGAAGGCAGATAGGTTCACACTTGAAAATTTGTTGCAGTTTAGTCTGTAACATGTAAATCAGTCATTTATTAGGTTAACTTTGACCCTTCAGCCTACAAGTTAATGAAGACCTGAAGGGGAGAGGGGTGTAAGCATCAAACCCTTGCAATTCCTTGGTTCAGCCACAGAATGTCACCTTTGCATCATGTAACTCTCAGGATAACAGCATTTCCTAGGAGGTAAAAAAAAAAGGGGGGGGAGGGGGGGTTCTTAAAGGGAGTACTTTAAAAGTACAGGATGATCCCAACCAGTGAGTGAGTAACATCATAGATATTGATATTTTAAAAATGTCATTTCTTCTCTTCAGCCCATTTTCCCAGGTTATTATTATTATTTGCAGGGTTTACAGGAATCATGTGCCCACTTTTCTTAATTTCTTCTTTAGCATAAGGTTTTATAAATTACAGATTTTTCTCTAAAAAATCACCACCTATATATTTAGATTTTATTTAACCTGCATCCTAAAGTGATTCAATTTTAGAAATTTTTGGGTACCTAATACCAAGGACCCTATAGTCATAAAAGGCTCTTCATAAATGAAAGCATAAACATGTTGTGCTATATTCTGGAGAAGAAGTGGTTTGTGGAGAGAAGCCAGCTGGTGTCGGAGGGTAAGTGCGCATAGAAAAGGCAGCGCAGAGGATCCCTGATGGGACAGTGGAAGCAAACACACAGGTTAACCCCAGGGATCACTAGAATGGTCAGTCACCCAAACTGCTCAAACAGCACGTGTTTTTTGAGGTTCTTTATGTATAAACAGTCCTGCAGTTTCCATGATCATGTTGCCTTTTAAAGGAGGAATCAAGAGCTGTAAAGTCATGAAGATTCGTTGACCTCAGAAGTGCTGGGGTCCTGGGCATTTGGCACCCTGGATACAATGGCTCTGCTCTGGTTTTATTCTGTGCTGGTCGGGAGGGAGGAAGCAGTCCAGTGGCAGTGTTTGCCCTTCCAGGAAGTGCAGACCATCGTGAAGGAGTCATTTCCTGACAAATGCTCACATTTATCATTTCTCCGTTCTTTCTATTTGGAGCACACCTGACCTTACAGCTGCTCAGGTGAAGAATATCCCTCAGAGCCCTGGGTATCCATGGCCTTTCCTCACTCCTGGAATTCATGCTTCTTTTTGGGTGTGTTTTGTTCATTGAATAATTGGACTCAATTCAGCAATAGCCCTGGCCAATAGCTATTAATTATCACTTTGCTCTCCTCTTCCCATAGCAATTATTAATTAAACTGTTCAGAGAATCATAATGAGAAATTAAATGCTGTGATAATGTTTTAGGAAGCAGTGTCCCTTGGTCTTGCAGGTCTACCTTCTGTTCCAAAGGCAAAACAGCATTCACTGTTGAATTCACAAATAATTATTGAGCCACCTCTAGGTAGAAGGCCCCATGCCAAGCAGTAGGCATACGCAACGGAGGGCTCATGCTCTAGGGAGGGACTTCAGTTCATGGTGTGGACTATTTTTTGAGTGAACCCTTAACTCCAGTTGTTTCTCCTTTCTCAGCCTGTGCCAGCTCATGGAGGAGCAGGTCCAACTTGCCCTCCAGCTTCATTACTTACTGTCTCCTCCCACAACCTTAAGGGTGCTTGGGTTAATTGTTCCTTTTCTGAGTTGCTATGGAAACCTTACATAAACCTCCATTACAGAACTAATATGCTATCATTATGTTTTTTTAAAGCTCAGCTTCTTCTCCCACCCTCAGAAAATTTTTCCAAGGTTGAAAATGACATATTTACCTGGATGTCACCAGCTCCTAGCCAAAGGCTAACGTGGTGTTTGGTAAATATTGAAGTTTTGCAGTTCCAAGTAAAGAGCAGCTGCTAGGTACAGGCTCAGTTCTAGGACAAACTTTAGAGTCAGGGAAGGGAGGAAAAATTCTAGACCTAAGGAATAAACTGGACAGGGTGGGTCTTAAAGGTGGCCTTCTATGGTTCTTTATGCAGAGCCAGACCATCCTACTGCACAACAAAGGAAACAGACATTTTCTCTTATACTACCTGCCATCTTCAACATCAACCAATACTCAGTGCTTCTCACTGTTCCTTGCTCTTGTGTTCTGTGACTTTTTAATCCCTTGACTGCAAGCTCCAGCTCAAAATGCCCACCTGAGGGCTTTCTTTCTCTATATACTGCTTGAACCTAATTTTCCTTAGCAGTCTGACCCCTGGTGCTCTCTCTTCAACATACGTTGGCACTTAATCTCTGTTCTTGGACCATAGCACTAAGTCCCTACTGTTTGGCCACCTCTGTGATAGGATTAAGGGGACTGGTAAAACCACGATGAGCCAATTAATTCTCCATTCTCTCTGGATTTCCTCTCTAAACATACAGCTTTCAGGATGGCCTACAGAGGTGTTTGCTGCTTTGATTTAAAATGCAAAGGCCATGGAAGGGGTAACTCAAAATTCTAGTGTATGTAATGTGTATAAAAGAATTTGGAAGAAACTTTTGGTTGGTATGAAAAGAGAGCTTGTAGTTGGTAGGTGGGTGGCAGGATTAAGTTTTGAGGAAAGATTTTTCTGCAGTATGGCAAAAGGCTGAAAAGATGAGTGCCACCCATACTGTAGAGGCAGTAGAAACCAGTGAACATATGTAGTTTTGCCACCCAACATCCATTCACCTTTCTTCTGGTAAAGTACTATGATTCTCCTTATGAACTATCACTCCATCGATGTCAGCCCATAAAGTTGGAGTGATGTTGACTCTACTACAGAGTTTGGGGCGGGGGGGAAGGGGTGCAGCACATGTGAGTCAGACTTGGCCAGGAATATATACCATCTCTGGCCACTGAAATGGTTCAATGAGAATCAAACCCAAGAATTTCATTCAATCATTTGAGGAAAATAATTCCTTTTCTACTGGTTTCTGAGACTACAAGCCTTGAGAAGGCCGCCACTATGGAAGAGATTCCTAGGAGTGAAGTTCAGATAGGTGAGAGCAGATACCAACAATGGATAGACTCGACATCCTTTGGGTAATAGAGCCAGGCATGCTTTCTACATCTCAACGATTCAGCTAATACATATTCTTTTTGCTTAAACCAGTTTCACTTGTTATTTTTTTCTGTCACTTGCAACCAGAGGTGTCTTGATTAACACACCAATCAGAGGAAGCATCCCTAAGTTTGAAGTCAGAAGACCTGAGCTTAAACCCCCACCTCTATCACTAATTGGCTGTGTACTTAGCTTCCCAGAGCCTTGGTTTCTTTATCTGTAAAATACAGTGAATGATGCCCGTATCACAGGTGTATTAGTCAAGAGTTCTCTGTAGTAAACAGCAGAAAATAATTGTGGTTAACTTAATTCATTGGATGGATATCAGATAACTTGTAGAACTGAGGAGAAGGCTAAGGAACCAGGACTTCAACATGGGCAGAGACCAAGGGAATCTGAGCCATCAGAACCTCAGCTAAGGTGCAGCGGAAGGAACAGCCCAGTTATAATGCTGCCACTCTCCATGCACTACTGTATGGCACCCCAACTGTTGGACACTGCTTGGCTCTCAGGTTCATTCTTCTTGGTGCCACTAGCTCCACATTTAAGCTTTGCTTGGGGCCTGTTATCCTATTGGGCAAGACAGTGAAGGCTTTCTCAGAAGGGGAGGGGCTTGGATGTTGAGCAGCCTAAGAAAATGACAAAAGTTCATGCATGATAAAGAGCTGCTGAGAGACACTCATGGAATAAGGGCTGTGAAGGCCCATTGCCAAGCCCAATCAGTGTTAGTTTCTCTTTCCCCTTTTCACATTTCTGCTTATGACTCTGTCTCTGTGTCTTCAGAGAGCCATCTCCAACCAAGCCCCAGATCTAACAGGCCCAAGTAGTCTGAACAGCAGATTCCCTCCTCTGCAGACTAAAATATTCAGTGGCTTCCTCTCACTGTGGACCTCTTCATTCTGCTGTTTGCCCAGCTTTCCTTTGCTATGTGTGGTCTCAGCTGCTGCTCTAAATGGGTAGGTTCTTGATTGCATAGTCAGCATTTATTATATCATTTCCATAAAAATGCTTAGGACATACCCTAGCACATGGCAGGCACTCTTTGGGTATTTACTGATTGGTTCAAAATTAGGACTGGCTGGATGACTATTACAGGAAGAACAGTGGGATATATCCTAGTCCCAATAACTGTGGCTGGTATATATGTATCTTTTGAATGGATGAGTGGATGGTACTGGCATAGGAGGTAACGTCCAGTAGCACCCTACTGAAGCTCTAAGGATGCTCTTTATCCCTAAATGGGATCTTGTACTCTGCAACTTGTTAAATATCTCACACATTTCCACCAGATTAATGTAAATGATAGTAGTGATGGTTTACTGAGCTTTGCCTAACCTCAGGTAAGAGGCAGAAGTGTGTGCTGGGGAAGTGAATACCTCTGTGTAGGGTGGGCATATAGAGTGGGTAGGCCATTTCAATAATAGGCATCTAGGTAGACCACTTAAATGCTGGGCACTGTTGTCCAAAGATGACAGAAATACAGCCTGTATTTCTGAGGAACCCAGAGTTTCCCAAAACCTGGCTTGGTAGATGTTCCCACATTAGTCCTCAGCACAGGGTGTGTTCTTGGGAAGTATAAGAAAGAGGAGGAAAGTCTTCTGTATTGCTGATACTGTTTGTACATTGAGGTCTTTCTTAAGTTTCAGAGTATTCTCTTGGAGAAAGGATTTCTTAGTGTTTCTGTAATTCATGCCAGAGGCTTCTCCAACAGTATAGTCTTCTCATTTCCTGACATTTCTAACATCTCTCAAAGTTGACTATTACCAAACTTCTAGAACTTAATCTTGCCCAGGCCTTCATATTACCACAAACTGGTACTTGCTGTGTGCATGTGCATGCATGTATGTGTGTTCGTGTGTGGATGACGATGTATTGGGAAGAGGTGTGGAAACCAGACCAGGCAAAAGAGAGAGCAGGATGATGTGTAGCTGTTAGCACTTCGTTTTCTAACTCACCATCAGTGACCCTGTTAATGCTTTGTCAATTTAAGTAATTTGTATTAGTCTATTACTAGGACTTTTGAATGTTCAAGGGCCTCAAGGTATGTTGATTTCATGAGTTCTGAGAGCCTGGAGGGGGCACAGCCAGGTAGACGGGTGGAAGGAGAGTCTTTCCAGACCCCCTTCCTCTTTGTAATCTCCAGTCTGCCTTTGATGCCGAGCATCTAGTCTCCTTGGAGGGATGCCCATTCATTAAAGGCAATAATGCTGTTTCCTCTATAGTGACTTTTGAGGGAAATTAATTCTCCTCCAGTGCCCAGTTCAGTGCCCCAGGCTTAGGAGATGCTCAAAAACGCGTTGCTCATCGCCGCTTCTCATCTGCCCTGTGCAACAGTTTTACAACCTGGCCTTCTGCTTGGTGAGTTTTCCACTCTTAGGTTTTCTCCCAAAATGCCCTCAATTGTTCCACAATTGCAGAAAGGTCATATGGTTCATGCACCAGGCATGTAATTTGCTGATCCCATGATTAGACATGCACACAAACCTCAGTGCTATTAAAATGAACTCTGCAGATGGCCTTTGGATTGCTTCCTTCTACACAAATCTTCTGGGCACATGTGAATGGAATTAGCAGATCACTCTGGTCTGCAGCACACTAATGGCGATATTTTGCTTTGTAGTACTTTCATGGTTGTGGGCATCCCAGGTTTCTGTGATCAGAGGTGTCTTCTTTGGGCCAACAGTCCCAAGGTGAGAGGTGCCTCATCCTTAGTCTCAATGTGGTTTGGATGTTTTACTTGGGAGAATATTTCTTTGGTTATTTCTTTCTCTGATTTTGTTCTTTTGTTGTCTTGGCAACTAGAATAATAATCTTAAATGTCGGTGTTTGTATATTCTTTGGAGAATAATTTTTTTCACAAATCTTTTCCAAGAATGCCTGTCTCTTGGTGCATTGATTACTCCTGAGTCTTTCTTGTGTGTGTGTGTGTGTGTGTGTGTGTGTGTATGTGTGTGTGCGCGCGCGCATGCTTGTTTTCTGCAGTTGGGAGAAAGAAATGTTAGCATGATGTAACCAGCTCCTGGTTTGAGGATCAGGAGTCCTCAGTTAGTACAGGGCATTTAACCTCATTGGTCTTCAGTTTTCCAGATTAAATGGACCAGATGCTTTCTATAAGCTCTGAATTGCCATGACCCTAAACCCCAATGAAGTAAGAATGTGCCATCACTTGCTGTGATTCTTATAAGAATCCTCTCCACCATGCATGGAAATTTTCCGATTTTTCACTCTTTCATTGACTGGAATATTTTTCATTTTCTGAAATATGTTACTTTGTTTACCTTAATCTTCAGTATTTTGGGGAAGGGGTAAGTGCTGCCAAATAAGCACATGATACTGGCAGAAGGTTGGCGCTATCCCAAGGCATTGTTTCACTGTGGTTGGATGAACATCATGGAGGGGCCTTCCTATGTTCTTTAATAGTTCTATACTTGCTTCCTCTTTCCTGAAGCTGACCCTCCTTGCCACTCTTTGTCACTTATCGGCTTGAGGACTTCAGAGGGACTTCAGACATCTCTGAGAAAGGGAGTCCTCATGGGACAGGAAGCCTTCAGGAGGATGGAGCATCCAAACACACTGCCTTGGAATCCCTAAGCATACGTGACACAGTGATGCTTCCTTCAGTCTTGACTTTGGAGTCATTTGGTTCTGCTTTGGGCCTGTGTGTGTTGGTTGGGGAGAGATCTGTGCTCCTGTGGCAGAATGGCTCCTCACACGAACATTTCAGAACTGGAACTGTAATATCAGCTTCACTTAGGGTAAATTTTTCTTGCATCATTGGTCAGAAAGAGCAACATATATAAGAGAGCATTATTTCTTTATAACAACATTTAGGTAGAAAAAAGAACTATCAAAAGGTATGGTATGTACATTTATCACTTAAAATA
Organism: Myotis myotis; assembly: GCF_014108235.1. NCBI lineage: Eukaryota > Metazoa > Chordata > Mammalia > Chiroptera > Vespertilionidae > Myotis > Myotis myotis. Next base: position 16,794,853 of record NW_023416318.1, on the reverse strand, counting down.
TAATGTCTCTGATAATGCCACACCAGTTGTTAAAATGTCAAAACAATTTTACTAGGTGGTAAGTAGTTGCTGCCTTAGTTTCCTGTGTGGCCAAGCTTCCACAGCCTAACCTGATGATCACACCCAGGCCACCAGCCATTACTCCCCATGATCCCGGCATAGTAGGTGGCCTTCAGCACCTGCTACAGTTCTAAGACTGCTTGTCCTTTCTGTATAGGGGTTGTAGTATGGTGCCACTTGTTAAATACTCGCACATTGATACTAGATAAGTGAAAGTGATAATAATAGTAATGGTTTACTGAGCTCCTACTATGCTCCTGGATTATCTTGTAAACTTTGGAGGGAAGTGGTCAAGTCTTTCATCCTTAGGATCTGGCACACATACTAGTAAGCACTCAATGAATCTTTCCTCAGCAGTAACCATTTCATCTGATCCCATCAGTGATATTTCAAGGCAGGTATTTAAAATCCCATTTTATAATTGCTAAAAAGGAGTCCTACAGAGTCCAAATAGTATGACTTGGGTCTACCAAAGGGGTGATGGAGTGGCCATTTCAACCCAGGAATGTCATTTCAGGCCCAAAGACTAAGCATTTCTAGAGTGCTGTGAGACGTTCTGAAACCTCTCAGGTCCCTGCTAACTCAAATTATCCCTATATTTTAAGTAATTTAGGTTGAACTTCCCTGTGAAGGATGAGTGGGAAGTAGAGGAGTATGTATGTAAAATGAGGTAGGAGGGAGGGGTTGTGGATTCTGGAGACCTAAGATTCTCCCCTCCTCTATATTGAAAGGCTTTTTCTTACAGGAAGCGGAGACAGAGACAGGTTGGTATGAGAAAAGGCTAGACAGAAATTAGCCACCATACTACCATACCTGCCCTTCCATGACCCTATGTGGATATAGGGAGAAGGGAGCCTCAGTTTTTCAGAGGTACTAATAGTTTCTAATGAAGGCAAGGACCGAGTGTTTGGAGACCTTCTTTGTGGTGTCAAATAAGGCCAGAACAGTGGAAGCTGCTCAGAGCAGGGAACCTGCAGCTCCAAGGACAAATGTCTTCAGCCTCTTAGTTTGTATAAACCTTTTGGTAGATTGTCCTGACTTTTTGCGTCGTCAGAGTCTCGCAGCATCAGGGAGCACAGGCCTGGGGCTAGGTTTTAGTAATTACCATTAATAAAAATCATTAAAGGGTAACAAGTAATGTCTAACAGTTGGTCTCATTTTGGAACTTTTGTGTAGCTAGGCATAGATATCAGAAACACTACTTGTTAATGAACAGTAATAGCTATCATTTATTTAGCACATACTCTGTCCTGGGCTTTATGTATTTTTTATCTTAGTCAATCTTTACAGCTCCTCTATGTGATAGTTATTTCAGTTGCGGAAGATTGGCTCTCAATTCCTCACACCCTCTGGCTTTACAAAGACTTCATGGGAGGAGAGGTGATACAGTGCACTTCCCTCCTACTTGACTTTAGATTAGTTTCTGTGACTGTTTTGCCCAAGGAGATCTTAGCAGACATGACTTGAGCAGGATCTTTAGATGTGCTTGAATAGTTTGACTTGCCCCTTTGTGTTCCTGTGGCTTAGCATGAGAAGGGCATTCTGTGGGTTGCCTCTGGTCCAAGGAGAATAAGGAAATGTGTACCCAACCCACAGCCTAGACCAGGGGTGGGCAAACTTTTTGACTCGAGGGCCACAATGGGTTCTTAAACTGGACCGGAGGGCCGGAACAAAAGCATGGATGGAGTGTTTGTGTGAACTAATATAAATTCAAAGTAAGCATCATTACATAAAAGGGTACGGTCTTTTTTTTCAATAGTTTTATTCATTTCAAATGGGCCGGATCCGGCCCGCAGGCCGTAGTTTGCCCACGGCTGGCCTAGAGCCAAGCCCTGATGACCCCAGTCTACAACTACTGATAGAACTGTGAAAAAGAGAGCCAATGTTTTTTAAGGCACTGAGTTTTTGATATTATTTGTTATCCAGCAAATCTGACTAACACACAATCCTAATTTCTACGAGTGGATGCTGAAGTTTAAAGAATTTAAGCAGCTTGGCAAGAATCACTGAATTAGCACAATAGGTTGAGGCTAGAAGAGTCAACCATGGTCTACTCAGTGGTTGGCAAACCGCGGCTCGCGAGCCACATGCAGCTCTTTGGCCCCCTCAGTGTGGCTCTTCCACAAAATACCATGTGCGGGCGCGCACCTACAGTGCGATTGAAACTTCGTGGCCCATGCACAGAAGTCGGTATTTTGTGGAAGAGCCACACTGAAGGGGCCAAAGAGCCGCATGTGGCTTGCGAGCCGCGGTTTGCCGACCACGGGCAACCTCATTTCAAAGTTACATTGTTGTTTGGAAAAATACCCCATATTAAACCAAGCCTGCGGTTAAATAAGATAATATCTTAGAAGAGCCTTCCAAAGTACTTCCACCTAAGGCGGGGAAGGTCAGGGAGTTGGAGTGTGGTTGTCAGAGGGAAGCTGATCAGACCTCTGTCACCTCTCTGCTTTGAGAATGCGGTTCTTTGACATAGGAACGAGAGTGCTGCAGGAGGTATTTTAAGTTGCTGTGGCAACTGGCAGCTCTGAACCTCACCTGGTGTCATCTGCTTCCCAGCCCCATTAACTATGGGGTCATAACAGGCTGAGTCTTCAGCACATCTCTTTCCTGAATGTTTAATATACTAGAAACTTTAGAGATTCAACATGGGGAGTCTCATTTTTCTTTTATTAATTGTAATGAGAGTTATTTTTGTTGTCTTAAACACAAAAGCTCCCTCTATGGAGTTCTGGGCCCATTATAGACATGAAGAATCCAACACATCTCTGTTATTAAAGCAGGGGCCATTTAATCAGAATTATAAGGTGAGATGAAACTCCTGAAAGATTTATAATGGTAAACTCCAAGTGAAACAAATTAAGAAGTTAAAGCTTGGCTGCTGTTGTCAAATCAACCCCACAGGGAAGGGCCCAGGACACACAAAGGATAAAAGAGGAAGAGGAGAGGTTAACTAGGATAAGACAGAAACTAGTGTGGGGAGGAGGGCCAGAAGGATAAAGGCAGGTTCTGAAACCCAGAGACAAGCTCTGCTGGGTGGCCAGTTCCTTTCATGACTTGCCAGCAAGGTACCCCATTCAATTGGTGCCACACATGTATATCTTTAGAGCTGTGGACACATCCCTAGGACTGACCCCAATTTGAAAGAATGAGGAAAAGAGCGGAAGTTACTTTCCTCTTGAGTAGTAGCCAGCCTTACATTTGTGTCCTCATACCAAGGGCAAATTTACGTTTGAAATGTCTTCCCCAACTACTGTTCTTAGCAAGCATTTTTTTTTTTTTTTTTTTACCTAAAGCATTTAAAATTAACTCTTTTCAGCCTGAATGCAATAATTCTGCAAGTCCTGATTTAATCTTGGCTGATCTTCCCTCTATGACTTTCTCTCCCAAGGATATACCGGGATGGTACATTGGCCCAATTAAGCTCATGCAAGGCAAAATCCTCAACAATAAAAATGGGTAGAGTATTTGCTATGTATATTTTAGGTAGATTTTTCTAAGCCCCTTGTTTTTCACTTTTCTGCCAGTTTCTCTGAAGCCATTTCATAATCCCTGTCCTCTTTAGCAGAATACTCATGAATCTCAAATCAGTCCAACAACAGGCTTCTTTACAACTCTGGGACCAAACAAGAGTAGCCGGAAGTAAATTTTTGGTAAATAAGAACAACTGTACTTACACACTGTGGTCCTTCCACCACCCAATTCGAAATATTAAGCAAGCATGAGTGTCCTCTCAAACATAAACCTGCACAGCATGTTGAAGTGGGGTCTACATAATTGTACAGTTAATCCCAAATAATTGTTCTGAATGTTTCCAGAAACTCTCAATCTGTTCAAAATACCTACCTTTTTGCTGCAGCCAATCTGAATCTTTGGCCATAAATCCACATAGGTGACTGTCTTTTGGGTTATATCCATAACTCAGCAGTCTCTGATATGCAGCCCAGAATCTTCCATAAGGTGACTTAGATTGGAGCTACAATATACAATGCCACGATTTAAATTTTCCCAAGTAGCAACTTGAACTCTTGGTGCTGGGGTTAGAAGTTCTGGATGTGGGTGGACATGCCTATAAGAAATCTGGTTGGGTGAGGGGTCATCCCTGTACAGCAGCTCTACCTTGGTGACGAAGCCATCAATGGGAAAAGACCTTCAGACATTAGGTTGATCTAAGCAAGATCCTGAAAAAACTTATTTGTTTTTGGCTCTCTCACAGCCACGTTCCATGCGCCTTTCTGACCCCTTGGTCCCATTTTCCTGCTGCTCTGAACTTTCATGTTGCCTTCTGGTTATGCTACTTCTCCATTTGGTTAGTTTGCTCTTAAAGCCCACAAACCCAGAATTACTTGATTCCTCATTCCTACACTTCCATTAAAGCCCTGTTAATCATTTCAGTTGATGGTGCTTAAGAGAGGTTACAGTCCCCCCCCACCCCCTTACTTGGATCCCACCTCCAAGGAGGAGGAGTTCAGCTGTGCATGGATTGGTCTCCATTCCTCTCTCACAAGCTCATTTGTGCCTGGCTGGTCCCCATTCCTCTCTCCCCAGTGTTGAGTGTCTGAGCCATTGCAGTGTGAGGGCATGAGGGCGTGATGACCATTTGCATATTAACTCTTTATTATATAGGATATACATAACCCATAGACACAGACAATGGTGTGGTGAAGGCCCAAGGGTGGGTTGGGGGTGGGGTGAACAGGATCAATGGGGGGGGGGGAGGAGGAGACAACTGTAATACTTCCAACAATAAAAATAAATTGGAAAAAAAAAGCTAAGTGGAAATTAGGGTAAGATTCAGGGGGAAGAAAGCTACATCAGCCTGCCTAGTCTAGCCCAGGAGATTTCTGTCAGGCAGCAGAGCTCACCAGGGCTTGAGATCCACCTTGGGGTTTCTGGACCACTCCCAGGGTGGTGTGGCTAGCTGACACCAGCATACCAGGGTTCATGAGCCCCCTAGAACAAATGCCTTAATTTTTGAAAATCAGATGATTAAGGGGCCTGTTCAAATAGCTTCATCTCTTTATCTTCCCCTTGATCATTGGAAATAAATGTAAGAAACCTAGCACAATTTTATAACTACCTAATGTTAAGATCTGAATAATTAAAAGTCTACCTCTGCAAGTAAGATTACATTTAAATGGTCAAGCATTAATCTTTATTTTATTTTATTTATTTGAGCTACAGTGCACAAGGAAGGGAATAATCTTGGGAAGAGTCAGAATTTAGGCCATGATAGCCTATTTTAAATGAATTAAACCATATGTCAATTTGCAATACAAGGTTAGCCTCTAACTTTTGATTGCCCTGAGTAGGGATTGTGATTTTATAACCTTGGGTCATGATCACCTTTTAAAAAATTCTGCCTGTTGGCTATTTCATACACAGCATGATTTCATGAGGGATTTCTGGTATATGTGTGGGATACCTGGGGTGGGGGTGGAAGGGATTCATCATCCTATCTCTCTTTATGAGAGAAAGAGCCTTCAGTACTGAGATAAAAGTGGATTGTTCATTTGAATCTTGTCAAGTCCTAATTTCATGGAGTTTTAGGCATGCCTAAAATGTTCAACTTTTAAAAGGCAAGCTGAGATCTTTCAAGTTTTTAGATACTTCAACTAATGAAGCTTACTGTTTTGAAACTTTTTATTGTCCTTTTGAATAGTTTTGAATGGGTGAACTATTTAAGCTTATTATTTTTAGGTAATCCTGTGCACTTAACCTGGTAAAGTCTTGGTCTTTGGTCTAACCCAGGTTTTCTCAGCCTTGCCTCTATTGACATTTTGAGCCACACAATTCTCCTCTGGGGAGTGGGGGGTGGGGTGGGGTGGGGGGGCTATGCTCTGCATTATAGGAGGTTTAACAGCGTCCTGGCCTCTATCCACTAGATCAGTGATGGCGAACCGTTTGAGCTCGGCGTGTCAGCATTTTGAAAAAACCCTAACTTAACTCTGGTGCCGTGTCACATATAGAAATTTTTTTGATATTTGCAACCATAGTAAAACAAAGACTTACATTTTTGATATTTATTTTGTATATTTAAATACCATTTAAAAAAAGGAGACATATGTAATACCCTTTGTAATACTTTAAACAATAAAACCAAAAAAAAACTAAAACAAAAAAACAAACAAAAAAATAAATGCCATTTAACAAAGAAAAATCAGCCAAAAAAATGAGTTCGTGTGTCACCTCTGACATGCGTGTCATAGGTTCACCATCACTGCACTAGATGCTAGTAGCATACTCCCCCTATTCCCCAAGTTGTGACAACCAAAAATGTTTATCAAAATTTTGTCAAGGTGAGAAGCATTTGTCAGTTTTCTCTGGGGAGTAGCTGACTGTGTCACAAAGAAATTTGAACCCTACTGGAATATTTCTGATCAGCTGAATGACCAGCTTCCTGCTCTCTTAGATGCCTTTGTAACATGGCACTCATGCTGGCACAAACACACCCTCATGACAGAATATTCAGGGAGCTCATTTCTCTAGATTTGCTCACACCTGGCACAGCATCGTGGGCAAAATTATTTAAGCATCTTAAGGAACAAGGTATTAGTTATTCCCCAAGAGCAACGCCAAGGGTGATATGGCTGAACACATGTCATATAATCAGATTTTTAAAACTCCAACTCATCAATTGATGATGATAATATGCTTGGGCATTGCCCATGTTGTTAACCTCAGCAATCAAAATAAAGTAATTATACTAATTATAAGCCTCTCAAAACCCTGCTCAGTGTCCTTGTGCGTGAGAGGCAAGCTGTGCCACAGTTACTTCATGGGCTCTGATACCCTGTAAAGGTTTTAGTAGCTCATCATGGGTTTTAGTAGCTCATTGTGGGGCCAGGATAGTCACTCTGTCAAGAAAAGGAGAATTAGAGGTGAGTTTCTGGAGAGACTGATGGTCTTTTCACTCAGGAATAGCCTTACACACTGGAAATAGTTACAAGTGGCTGGCTGGGCCTGATGATCTGGAACCAGAGATTGAAGGTGCACCCAAGCCCAGCGAGCTGTGACCATCCGAAGTGTAATGGCCGACAGAATCACTCATCCACTTGAGCCAGACTGCTGAGCGGACATTAAAGGAAGATCCAGTAAATGTACAGTTATTGGAGACCTCTTTATTGAGAGTTGAGGTGCAGAGACCTAAAGGTAGCCACATCTTATTACCAAATATCTTGAACTGTCAGCCAGGCTGAGTAAATGTGGTAAATCTGAAAGACATGGTAAAGAGATGCTTAGCTACTGAATCAGAAATGAATATATCAACAGATGTGAGAATTCAGTTTTGGGTGAGATGAATGGAAATTTGGATAAGCATAGAGAGCACTGAAAAAAAGGAAAGGTATAAATATTGAACTGAATTCTGATAGTTTTTGAAAACCATGGCACCCAAAGATTGTTTACAAGAATTACATTCATTGTGGCTTTGGATTTCTTTTATACTCTGACCTAATGACAGGATCACACTTTCCAAATTTTTTACTCTACAATAATTAGACTATTGTGCATTACCTCAATAGCCAAATGACATATCAGGTCTAAAATAATTGCATAAAGCATTTACTATTGGATTGTTACAGCAGCAGGAAAAATTACTTAAATTAATCCACATCACAGCAATAAAAGGATAAATAGAGTGAAATGTAATAAAACAGAGGGACAGAAATTTGGAAAAGCCACCAAAAGGCTGGGAAGACTTAAGTGATATAAAAATAACCATGGATCTGACAGACTAAACAATAAAATTGCTCAGCTAATTAGTATCTTACATTGAATGACTTATGTGAAAATAAGTTGATGGGAATAATTGACAAAGATACACAAAAATTAATTCAGTACTCAAAACACTACAGAAGTAGATGGAAATTCAGGATTTAAAAATTCCAGGAAAACCAAATAAAATGTTCTGGGGCTTGACAATAGCACCAATTAGCTCTCACTGAGTGTGTTCCTCAAATACGATGTGTGATTGAATTGTTGGCAAGTGTTTGCAAGCTTCCTGATACCTAGGTCCACAGCATTGTGGTGTGAGAATCAAGTGGGGCAAATGGACCATGGATTGCCAGCCTATTGTCATATCTAAACAGGAGGTTATTGAAGCAATACAAATAGCAATTCACTAGAAAGCAGCAGGTTCTGACTTGTAAATAATCTAGTTCTAGAAGCTCCCAATAACATGTGACGGTATTGCAAGATGTTTCCTGCAAACACCCATCAGTCAGACAGAAAGGTTGATTCATGACATTTGGAAACAGCTGCCTTTTACTGAAAGACAATGAAATTTTAAATTGTGGTAAATATAGCTTGCTAATATGCTTACCTGCCATCCACCAATCATTGGCAGACATTTGGGGCTGAGAAAATTTCCTCACATTATCAGAAAAATCAAGTCATGATTGATAAACAGAAAATATGTTATAATTTGGACTAAGAGGTAAAACCATATCCCACAAAAGGTCAAGGACAGGAAAGCCAATCAGAACCACCTGAACTATGATTGTGGTCTGGGATTCCTTGTCAATGGACTAGCCTATAATACTGCTCTTTAATAGTTATCTCTTTGGGGAGACACTTGTATAGCTCAGGACCAGATCAACATCCATAGCTATCACCCAGAAACCTACTATTAAGCCAGAGGTATACCCTCTGTCTCATTTAAACTCTGATCACTGCTAGTTATACACAGTGCTTTTTCTCAGAGCTTAGACTTAGGAGTCAGGAATAACTGGGTTCAAATAGAAGTCCTTCAGCATGATGTTCCTAAGATACTGTGCTTCACTAGTCTTATTTCCCTCATTGTTAAAATGGAGAGGTCAGCCTGGCCAGTGTGGCTCAGTTGGTTGAGCATCATTCCATGCACCAAGAGGTTGCCAGTTTGATTCTTGGTGAGAGCACATGCCCTGGATGCAGGTTCGATCCTCAGTAGGGGACATACAGGAGGCAGCCAATAGATGCTTCTCTCACCATTGATGTTTCTATCTCTCTCTCCCTCTCCCATCTTCTCTCTCTCAAATCAATAAAATCATCTAAAAATAGAATAAAATAGGGTTGGCAGTGGTACCATCATCTTTGGATTATTATAAGTTTGGATCAGATTGAATCAGATAATGTAGGTAGAATGCTTTCTGGGAGCTAAAATTTAAAATCTGGCTGGGTGGGGAATTTTGTAAGTCATGAACAACCTATTTTTCCTAAAGCATTCATGTCCTGTTTCTTCTGTAGAAGGTGGGAAAACCTCTGTAGTTTTGTGGGCTGGTGCTGAGTCTGGACTGATTGATTCAGACCAGAAATGGGCTGAGTTGTCAGCTTCATTGGCCAGAAACCTCAGTCTGAGGAGTGAATGCCTTAATGAACAAAAGAACAACATAAGGGTCAGAGCCAAGGGGATAGCTAGGGATAACACCATGGACAGAAATGAAGCAAAAGTCAAGAACTGGGCAAGATTGGGGTGGGAAGTGGAGTGCAAGGTGGGAAAAAGCTGGCATCCAGGAAGAAGGCAGGGTTGCCAGGATCTTGTGCATACTCAGCACTGGTGACATGGCACAGAAGTGGTTACTGGACTTAAAGTGCGTGATGGTGGTAGATGATGCAAGTCCCAAGGTTTGCCTTTAGCATGCCTTTGTACCATTTGATTGGTTGTCTACTAATAGTGTAGATAGAAAAGATTATTTGGAAAATGCTCATATTCTTTATTCTTAAGGCATCTCCATCCAAATGTAACTATCTTGCTATGGCAGATATCTAATCAGTTGCCTTTTATTTTTCCAATACTGCCACTGTAGCAGACAGCTAGTTGCTCACCAAATCCATTTCCTTTTCTTCCTGAACATACAGTTCAAATACATGTCCCAGCCTTTCTTTTGTGCCCATGTAACTGTGTTCTAGCCAGAGGAATGTGAAGAGAAGTGTAATGCACCACTTCCAGGCCTGGCTCTTAAAATACTCCTATGTGCATCTTCCAAACTCTCTTCTCCTCTGACTTGCGAGAAGGACATTGACTTTTATGGTGGCTTTGGAAATCACATGTGGAAGAGAACAGAACCTGAGCATGGAACGAGCCAGGCCCTTGATTTACTCCTTGGAGGATGGCCACTCAACTGCTAAATTTAACTGTTATCTGAGTATATATTTCCAAGCCAGTGTAAGGTTGGGGTGAGTTTGTTAAATCAGTCCTATGGCAACCAAATGAACATTGTGTGACTTGAAGGAACTCATAAATAGGATCCCTCTTTTCCTTACCTGAATTCAGAGCCAACTGAAAATCAGTACAGGAACCAGTCAAATGGAAACCAAATGGTTAACTTCAATTGTTACATAGATATGCAACGAAGTGGGCTTGCTAATATGCTCTGCTGGTCCTCCTACCCCCAGTCTAGACCCTAAGATCACCTACTTAAATGAAAAAAAGCATTTTTAAAGTAGATTTACTCACCTAAGATTGTAGCATTACTCTGGTTCAAGGAAGATGAGAGAAAAAGAATCAAGAAACTAAATTCTCAGAGTTTGTAGTTCTTTCATAACTTAAAAGTGGGCCAGTAGTTTTTACCTTTAATCTGTGGACTGTGAGTAAAGGGTGGCCCATAAGATCTGGAGTATTAATCTAGTGCATTTAATCTAGTATTAATCTAGTCCCTTTACATGTGAACACAGGGATTGAAGTCCATGTCTACAAACTACGCCTGGTCTGATGGGCACAAAACTAATTTCTTTTGGAACTCATTTACTACCATGGCCTTTCCATGCATCCTTTAAAACCAATCAGAAACATCCTTGGCTTTTGTCTCCTGTCAATCTCTATTTGGGGAAGTCATTCCCTTTATTGACCTGGTTGTTATGTCAGGGATGTTTGTAGACTGGTGAGGAAGGGCACAAACCTCCTTGTCAGATTAGCTGAGTCAATCTTCAGAAATTAGGAGGTAACATGTTCAGGTAGGTTATCTGCACAGCTGGCCTTATCTATACAACCTGGGTGCTGACAGATTGTGTCATTGTTTTATGGAGCATTTTCCATCATGGTTATGATTGATTTGGGTCATCATACCAATTGCATGTGTGCAAATTGGCTATTAATAAAGGTCCCAAAGTTAGAATAGGTGATGAGATATGTCACCCAGTCACATAAAAGAATGCAAATTTGAACTCCCGCTCACACTTATTAGAGGATCTGTCAGTTTATAAATCCTACAGCTCTTTGTTTTGTTGCCAGATGGAATGAAGCATTATTATAGCTTTCAGCTGGGGAAAGTACCTTCAAATTAAAGGCTGTACTCCTAAAGCAGTGACTGTTTCAGGAAGACTTGCTTGGTCTATTATCATCCTGCTTGTGGACTGAATCCCTAAGGATAAAACTAAATAGCACTGACTTTGGGTTTAAGATCAGACATCAAGACCAATATCACTTTCTAAGCCAATTGCTGTGCATGGGTAATGTTGAGCTTTCTGTCAACTAAAAAGCACAGCAATGTAGCTGTTAAGCAGAATACAAAACGTAAAGATGACCTACAGTTGGAGTGGGCTATCAGTGAATGCAAGTCAATCCAAAGGATGAAAAGAGATTCCATTCTGATGGCCGGATTGTGGTCAGAAAATGGAAATATTTTGAACTTAGAGGTCTAGCAGAGAACCACTAATGTCTGGGATGTGCCAGCACTTCTGAAGAGCCTACTGCCCAGCAATAGAACAACTGAATAAAATATTCATTTACTATTGTTATTAACAACGGATTTAAATTGTTAAGGCTTTCCCCTCCCATTTATTTAAAAAGAAGCCTTCAATTCTACAAAGATCTCTATGCTAGTAATTATTCTATTCCTTCATTTGAGTTTTACAATAATCCAGGGAAATGGAGGAAAAGGGAGAATATATTCAACATAATACAAGGAAGAAGAGGAGGGCCATTGCTGTGTGCTGGCACTCAATGGGGCATCCAGCAGAGACCAAATGACCCGATCCAGACCTCGAGGTCCCAGGCAGTGCCAGCAAGTCCTGGGAAAATGACCTGGATTTACTCTGTGAGGAGCAATGGGAAGGATCCTTCATTCCTACAGGCAGGAGAGTCAATGAAAGTCTGCAGGGCATTTTCTGCACAGATTGCAAAACTGAATGTTGATTAAATTAAAACATTCAGAAATTGACCTGTACCTGGGGCCACAAAACTGTGGTCTGGGCCTGGAAATACAAAAACAGCACTGACCACTTCCTTAGAGTTTTATAGATGAGTCTAAATCTGACTCATCTATGTTTCTAATTAGCTAACTCAGTGTTGGTTAAAATGAGCTAAAATGACAGGTCACAGTGAAGTGTTTGGGTATAGGAACTCAGAATAGGATGGTGTGGAAAACATTGAGTTGATATATTTGGATGCAAGAGTACAGTGGCTAATGAGAATTATGCTTGAAATTAGAGGACTGCTTAATGTTACTCTTTTACTTAATGTTAAACAGCTAATGCTATCAAGACAGAGTCTGACTGAGTCAGCAAGTGGTTAATGGAGCACTACAGTGTAAAATAAAATACAACTGCATGAGGCATGGGGAGAATGTATGTTGAAACCATATCCACACGTTGGACCAACAGAAAATTGGGTCTCTTATTTGCTTTTTAAAACAATTAAAGTAGTGGCTATTATTGCTATTCACTAAACAGAAATGTTTCCAAAACACACACAAGAAGATAAGAAATATGGATCAAATTGGGACAAATTTGAAGATCACAGTTCAAGAAAGCGAGGCCACCCATTAGTCTGGCTACCAGACTGACCTCCAGAAAACCTCTTTGCCCTGGACTCTGATGAGAAAGTCATGTGATGTTGTCTCTTAATCACAGACAAGAGTTAGTCTCTACTTCTTGAAGCGTGCTTCACACATCATCTCAGAGGGCTATAATTCTAGACATCTGACCCAATTGGGAGATTAGAAAGCTTAAAAAACAGTTCACTATTACTCAAGTCCATTTTGGTAGAAAGTGATTCATGAGAGCAGATCAATCTGAGATAAAAAAGTATTAAATAACAATAAAACCTAGAATTTATAGGATAGCTCCCTCCTAAGAGTATGAAATGCTTTTATGTATACTCTATTTGATGTAGGTGACTATCCTCTCCATGAAGTAATGCAGGGAAGTGGAATTATTCCCATTTAAGAGAGAGGAACCAAGGTGTAGAGCGATGAGGTGATTTACCTAGCACTTGACTCTCAGAAGTAGAACTGGAGATTTTGGTTCCTCAGTCACTCTCCCACAGAAGCTGATGGTCCAGATTCTAGTGCAGCCGTGGGCAAACTATGGCCCGCGGGCCGGATCCGGCCCATTTGAAATGAATAAAACTAAAAAAAAAAAAGACCATACCCTTTTATGTAATGATGTTTACTTTGAATTTATATTAGTTCACACAAACACTCCATCCATGCTTTTGTTCCAGCCCTCCGGGCCAGTTTAAGAACCCATTGTGGCCCTCGAGTCAAAAAGTTTGCCCACCCCTGTATCTAGTGGGTTACCCTAGGAGCATTAGAAACACTGCAGATGGTCAAGTTCTCTTCTGCTTCCTCATACTGCTTCAGTCTTATTGCCAATTGTATGTGCTCTGACTTGAAGATTTCTCATACCTCTGTGAGAGAGATAGGGCATTAATGGGTTACTTTTGGAAGTCAAGGGAATCACTGCTGTTCTGTGGAAGGAAGGAGAACTTGGCTAATCATGGCCCTGTCACTTTGAAAGTGTTGAAAAATCTGTAGCAAAGACTTAGTTAAAGCTTAAAAGAAATAAAGGCAGGGCAGTAAGCGACCTGCCATGACTGGGTGGTGCAGGGGCAGTAAATCCAGGAGGTGGTTTTCATGTACAGTGTATAATTTGGGCCCTGACAGAGCTCGGATGAGGAATAGGCCTATATAACTATTGATCCACAGAGCTATCAGGGACATCATTTAACTTGATGGCTTGTGTTGGTCCCTTAAGATGTGGAGTCAGCTTTAACCTGCAAGGAAAAAAATTAAAGATAAATGAAAGAAATAGAACAGAAAAGCCATGGAGAGTCTTCCATACCCTCCCTTTTTTCATACCCTCTCTGTTAATAAGAAACATTTCCTAATGACCTGGTTTTCACCTGTGCTAATACGTGTTGGTTTATTTCATTCATTTGCTTATCTAATTATGTAGATAAATGGCAATCATTTAACATTCTATCACACATTTACGAATATATCACCTTGTCTTCAACAGTGATTACTGCCTAGTGGGCAATGGGAAACTGGCTATCCCTGGTCACAATCCGACTCAATCACAGGCCAATGTGAGGCTCCCAAGAGGGTAAATGGGATATTGCCACCTGGCAGGTGGAGTTGGTTGCCAGTCAAACAGAGTTGTCTTCTTTTATCAAGACTCTGCTGTAGCTGGAACTGCAGACTCTGGTGTGTTTTAACCCTGTGACCCAGTCCTGTCACTCCTTTAGGTAATCAGGCATATTCCTGAGCCATGGAATCTGCCCCACATTCAGCCCATCTCTGACACTTTTGCCTTCTTTGTGCACCCTTGCTCAGGCTTCCTTACATTCTGTATTCATTCTGCTCCCTCACCTGTTTGCCTGTTTCCTGATTTCTAATCCTTTAATAGCCTTGCTTCATCCCATTGACCTAGTTGTTTTGACCCTTTCCCCCTTCTTTGACCACAGTTCAGATTGTCTGTCCAGTTATATTGCTTTCAGCTACATTTAGTAAGCACTCCATTTGTTCCTGACCATATTCTGGAAACTTAAGCCTCAGTATATGCTTTCAAGAAGGTAATACTCCCTTTGACTTCACATCATGCTAAGATAGAGAAACACACATTCTTAAAGGCTATATGATCACAATCTTAATGCAAACGCATAAGTAGTATATTGTTCATTTATGCCATTAACTTGAATAATTTGTAGTCATTACTCACTGTTGGTGAGAAATAAGATGCTTGCATGTCAGCTCCATTAATGTGCACATCTCACTTAGGCTCAGGGTTCTTGAAGGTGAGGACAGTCTTGTAAAATTAGTGATTCCTTCAAGATATATGTACCTTCAATGAGTATTTCGAATTTTTTTTCAGGTATTTTTTATTGTTTTATTGCTTAAAGTATTACAAAGTGTATTACATATGTGTCCTTTTTTCCCCCCGCCCTTGACAATCCCCTGGCCTCCCCTACCCCCCAGTGTCTTATGTCCATTGGTTATGCTTATATGCATGCATACAAGTCCTTCGGTTGATCTCTTACTCCCCTCCCTCCTGCCTCCCAGCCCTCCCCGGCCTTCCCGCTGCAGTTTGACAATCAGTTTGAGGCAGCTCTGCCTCTGTATCTATTATTGTTCATAAGTTTATAATGGTCTTTATTATCCATGAATAAGTGAGATCATGTGGTATTTTTTCTTCATTGACTGGCTTATTTCACTTAGGATAATGCTCTCCAGTTCCATCCATGGCGTTGCAAATGGTAAGAGTTCCTTCTTTTTTTTTTACAGCAGCATAGTATTCCATCGTGTAGATGTACCACAGTTTTCTAATCCATTCATCTACTGATGGGCACTTAGGCTGTTTCCAGATCTTAGCTATGGTGAATTGTGCTGCTATGAACATATAGGTGCACATATCCGTTCTGATTGGTGTTTCTGGTTTCTTGGGATATATTCCTAGAAGTGGGATCACAGGGTCAAATGGGAGTTCCATTTGTAGTTTTTTGAGGAAACTCCATACTGTCTTCCATAGTGGCTGCACCAGTCTGCATTCCCACCAGCAGTGCACGAGTGTTCCTTTTTCTCCACATCCTCTCCAGCACTTGTCGTTGGTTGATTTGTTGATGATAGCTAGTCTGACAGGTGTTTTTTTGTGAAAGAAAAATGTTTTATGTCTTGCAGCTTTTAAAAAGGGAAATCTCTGCTCCTTTAGGTACCTGGGATCCATGCTCTTTCAGTTCCTCATCTGATTGCCTGACCTTCCTCAGTGTCCTTCTCACCGTGTACTCAGTCCTTATAGTCTGGTGTGCTTCTAGGTTTGGTCTTGGCAACCTTCTCAGGCCACATAATTGCTCTGATGATTCCTCCTTAATCTATAGATTCAACCTATACCTTTCTCCTTTTTTATCCAAATGCCTAATGGATGTCTCTACTTAATTATTATAAAGAAATTTCCGATAGCCAGTTAGCCTGGAGGTCAAATCACCCCCGGTATTGCCGACAACAATCAAGGCTTAATTACAACAAGACTGCGCACAAAGGCCACTAGGGAGTGCACCAAGAAAAGATAAAAAAATGCGGAGACAAAGAAACAGGACGCAAATGTCAGAAATGGAAGATATAGAGCTCAAAACCACACTTTTAAGGTCTCTCGAGAACTGTCTAGAAGCTGCCGATAAACTTAGTAAGGCCCTCGAAAAGACTGGTGAGACCGCCGATAAATGTAGTGAGATCCTCAAGAAATCTAATGAGACCCTCGATGTTGTGATAAAGAACCAACTAGAAATTAAGCATACACTGACTGAAATAAAGAATATTATACAGACACCCAACAGCAGACCAGAGGAGCGCAAGAATCAAGTCAAAGATTCGAAACGTGAAGAAGCAAAAAACACCCAACTGGAAAAGCTAAATGAAAAAAGAATCCGAAAATACGAAGATAGTGTAAGGAGCCTCTGGGACAGCTTCAAGCGTACCAACATCAGAATTATAGGGGTGCCAGAAGATGAGAGAGAGCAAGATATTGAAAACCTATTTGAAGAAATAATGACAGAAAACTTCCCCCACCTGGTGAAAGAAATAGACTTACAGGTCCAGGAAGCGCAGAGAACCCCAAACAAAAGGAATCCAAAGAGGATCACACCAAGACACATCATAATTAAAATGCCAAGAGCAAAAGACAAAGAGAGAATCTTAAAAGCAGCAAGAGAAAGAAACTCAGTTACCGACAAGGGAATACCCATACGACTGTCAGCTGATTTCTCAACAGAAACTTTGCAGGCCAGGAGGGAGTGGCAAGAAATATTCAAAGTGATGAATACCAAGAACCTACAACCAAGATTACTTTATCCAGCAAAGCTATCATTCAGAATTGAAGGTCATGTAAAGAGCTTCACAGATAAGGAAAAGCTAAAGGAGTTCATCGCCACCAAACCAGTATTATATGAAATGCTGAAAGGTATCCTTTAAGAAGAGGAAGAAGAAGAAAAAGGTAAAGATACAAATTATGAACAACAAATATGCATCTATCAACAACTGAATCTAAGAATCAAGTGAATAAATAATCTGGTGATCATAATAGAATCAGGGGCATAGAAAGGGAATGGACTGACTATTCTTGGAGGGGAAAGGGGTGCGGGAGATGCGGGAAGAGACTGGACAAAAATCGTACACCTATGGATGAGGACAGTGGGTGGGGAGTGAGGGCGGAGGGTGGGGCGGGAACTGGGAGGAGGGGAGTTATGGGGGGGAAAAAGAGGAACAAATGTAATAATCTGAACAATAAAGATTTAATTAAAAAAAAAAAAAGAAATTTCCAACAAAAAATGCCCAAACCCATACTCATCAACTTCTCTCCAAACCTGATCATCTACCTATATTTTGACTCTCAAATCATGCCTATCTCTCCATTCCCACCTTCACTTGATATGGCCTCTTGCCCAGGCTTTTTGACCTCACTTTTGTTCACTTATCTCCATTGTGCACAGTATATAATAGGAGTTCAACATATGTTGAATCAATGAATGACTAAATCAATATATTAATGCTAAGTAGAGAAAAAGCAAAATGCGTGCAGTTAAAGTTTAGGTATGGAAGCACAGTACTCTTCTCTTGCCAACTGAGATCTGATGGCAGTGGTTGTCTGGAGCACTGTGTTTTAGGAATGCCAGATTAAGGTAGGGTTCAGCAGGTAAGAGTGCCATGGACAAAAAGGAGGAGAACATTGTAGCTCCTTTTTTCCAGGAATTTGCCATTTATACTTTCAAGACAATAGGGTTTTCTGCATTTTATAGAGTAGTATAAAGACCATGACATTGAGAAGTATCGGATAAATAGAGGTATTTAAGATGGGTCATGTTGGAGAAACACTGAAGCCCCTATGTGAGTATGTATATACTAGAGGCCCAGTGCATGAAATTCGTACGGGGGGGGGGGGTTGTTCCCTCAGCCCAGCCTGCACCCTCTCCAATCCGGGACCCCTTGGGGGATGTCCGACTGCCGGTTTAGGCCCGATCCTGGGGATCGGCTCTAAACCGGCAGTCGGATATCCCTCTCACAATCTGGGACCACTGGCTCCTAACTGCTCACCTGCCTGCCTGCCTGATCGCCCCTAACTGCCCCCCCTTCTGGCCTGGTCACCCCCAACTGCCCCCCTGCTGGCCTGGTTGCCCCCAACTCCCCCCCCCTCCAGCCTGGTTACCCCTAACTGCCTCCCCCACTGGCCTGATTGCCTCTTACTGCCCCCCCCCGCCCCCCTCCCCCCCGCCGGCCTGGTTGCCCCAACTGCCCCCCTCTGCTGGCCTGGTCGCCCCATGCAGCCTGCTGTTCAGTCGTTTGGTCACCCCTCACTGCCCCCCCCCCCGCCCCATTCCAATCTAGTTCACATGAACACTGGCTCTACTTCTGTGTTCTGGCCTTGCTATTAATTTTTTGTATGGTAAAACTCATTATTTTTGGTGAACCACTCTATGGACTTTGACACATTTGTAGGCCTGTGTGTCCACCACCAAAGTTGGGTACAGAGTAGTTCAATCAGACCCAAATTTTCTTGTGACAGACTATAGACAGCTGCTTCTCCTACCATATGTTTGCTGGAAACCACTGTTCTATTTTAGGTCTTGACATTTTAATGTGTCTCTCAGGTTGGCTCTGAATGCACCTTGCAGGAGTTGGACTTGGGCTCATCATGGTGGGTTGCCTTTATACTAAAGTCTTGGCAGTTAGTTGCCTATTTGCAGGGGCCTGAGCTGGGCTTAACTTGTTTTCCTAAGGGGGCAGGGCTTAAAGAGCAGAACTGGAATTTAGCTTGATCCTGAGGTTTTCTTATCTGTCTTTGTTGTGGCAGCATGGCAGTGCTAGTGGTCATTCATATTGGGACTTTGAAGGTAAAATGTTCTAGAATTGTGGCATGGTGCAAAATAGGAAGGGTAGAGGGAATGTGGGCAGAGGGGGAAAGCAAAATATACGGGGGCATTGCTTGTTTTTCTGAGTTTTCAGAAGAAAAGAGAATTTGTGCAGCTCCTGGGAGGGGAGGGAAAAACAGGAATAAACCTTTGGGGCACATACTAGATTTAAATCTTGGGTCTCCCTCTTGAGGCAAAAAGCAGCAACTTATAGACAATATAGTGTGGGAATCCTGATTATGAACTCAGTGAAAGGATGCTATTTATAGCATACATATTTCTGCAGGCAAGGAGTTCGATGTAAAGTTCAGAGCTACAGAGGAATTGGATTTGGCATGGAGGGTCTACCAGGAGAAAAGGATTGCTTGAAGAACGTGGTGGGTTTTAATGGAGCAGGTCAGGGTCAGAGGCTCTATTCATTCTATTCATGAATGAAAGGGAAAGTATAGAAAACACTGGAACTTTGTTTAGGAGGGATTTTGCTTGTGGTAACAGTTCCAGTAAAGCAGCTTGGTTTGAGGTTTGAACTTGGCAATATGAATGGGAAGTTGGGCTGTAGCAAGTTGGAGGATGGTTTCTAATACCTGCTAGAAAAGTTTTTGTTTTGTTTTTGTTTTGTTTTTTAACATGGAGAAGGGAATCTTAGCTAGAATAAGTAAAATCTAAAAGGTGAAAATGCAACCTAAGAAATCATTTGTATGTAGCAATGTGTTTGGTTGTGGAAATGAAGGATGCTAGATTACTGAATTTATATAAGCATTTGAGAAAGGTATCTTATAAAAATAGGTTAAAGAGAAAATTTTAGTTATACTTTAAAAAATGAAATTAAGCACTTAAATTTCAGTTCAAAGAAAAATAAAATTCTAAATTATTTAGACATGAAATGAGAATACCACACACAAAAACTGATGGAATGTAGCTAAAGCTGTAAATCAAAGAAAAAAAAAAGTAAAACGTCAAATGTTTTAATACATACGAAAGACTAAAATAAACAAGCCAAGTATTCAGTTTAAGAGATAAAAAGAAAGTATAGCTTTAAAAAGGAATCAATAAATATATTAAAAAAGTTTTTAATGAAAAAGAAAAGGGAGCCTTCGAAGCGGTAGTTAAGTGGAATGAATTACAGCCCTTACTTCTGAAGGATGGTGAATACTGGTTGCCATCTTGAGACCATCTCTGGAATCTACCCCAGACTGATAGCCTATCATGTCATACAACAGGGGAACAAGAGAAATATTTTCAAATATAGAAAATGCTGCCTCCAGAACCTAGACTAGCAGGCATTGTACTTCCTCATTATTATTAGGAGGCATGAGATGCAAAACTTTGTCCCTTATTTTAGGAGGCATGAATCAGCATCCCTGGATCTCGAAAAAATTCCCTGATATGGCAAGTCCCATAAGCTCCCATTCTAATGGGGGGCCATAAGGATGTTTTGTGTGCCCAGATAAAAACTCAGACCCTTTGTTCCGTAGTCCTTGAAGTGCTAGTCTATTTCACTTTCCCCAGTATATGATTACTAGACTAAGTGGCTGTAGGTCTCTTTAGAGAATTGGGGAAATTATATGCGTACTTGCCTTGGTGTTGCAGGGTCCTTCCTTCTGAGTTTCTGGCTCTCCTTGAGTCAATGGCCTCTGAGTTAGAAAAGTAACTCAAGCTCAGACACTGGGCAAGGGATCATGCCTTTTTATTAGAAGTATCTGCCTTTAGCCTCCTGATCATCCATCCATGATTTCTTTGGTTGTTTAGATTGAGCAATACTCTTATTGACTATCCCCTCCCCTTCCTTTTGCTTTTGCACATAGAGATGCCATCTACATATTTCTGCATGGGTAAGACTTTCTTGGCTGCTACGTGGATCTTGAAACTCATTGTGTTCATGTGCCCTTCTTACTTTTGATAGTCAAGTATCACTTCCAGGCTTATGTAGATTGATTCTATCATCTTCATTGCTATCAGTGAGTCCAGTTTTTAACAGCATCTCCTTTCCTCTGCTCTGGCCATAGTCAGCAGCCCCTCTCACCAGCCCATGCCTTATTATTACCTGTTGTTTTGTAAATGGGGTGTCCTTTGAACTCTACTACAGAACATAATCAATAGGTAAACTATCTGGCTCTACTAAGTATATTCACAGTAGCATGTCTACTTCCCTGGGCTTTTAAACCATCTACCATCTGTTAAGGCAGCTTTGCCATTTCTGCTCCATTTAGTATGGGCTGTTTCTTTTTCTGATCTTCCAAGAGCAATCCTAGCAATGCATTAGTATCATTTCCTGGGCCAAGATATTTAGGTCCTGTGTTACAGGTTAGTGTCCCCACACTGGTAAACTCACTCTTGCCCAGCTTTATGTTCTGCACTTGCTCTTATTCCAGCTCCCTCAATGTCCAGTTCCATACCTATGCTCTGGGACCTATCAGTATACATTGGCTAGGTCTTATAGCATCTTAGGGATATAATTTCTCTCTTCCCAGCACATCATCATTTAGGTTACCTTGTAACTTAACCCTACAATATTGTTCTCTTGTCCAGCAGGGAAGGTGGGGAAGAATTGAGGGGGGATACATATTGCTTGATAGGACAGAGACCTCTACGTCGTCTTTAAGCAAGGAGGTGCTCTAGACTATTAGGGAGCAGTGAGCCACTTCTGTAGGCCCGGAGAGGTCGGGAGATCTGGAGTGTAAAGGTTTTCAAGTGTATTGACCCAAATAATGCATCTCAAATTTCTGATTCCCACTCCTTACCAATCAGGTCCCTGACCTTGGCAAAGCAGGCTTATCAGGGCTGAGAATTCAACTTTCTCTTGAGCTTTGCTGGTCTTATAATTAAGTCTTGGGTTTGATCCTTAACCTCCTCCCCCAGGAGATCAGGAATCAGAGCCTCTTTACATGCTGCCAGGGAGGTCCTCTGATTTTCACACTTAGCCTTCAATTAGTGATTAATTACCCTCAGCCCTTTCTTGTCTTTCTCCAATGCATCAGTGCCACTCAGCAAGCCATTAGATTCCATTGTCCTATAATTAGTACTTCCTCAGAAACTCTCAAACCTTAAGCTACTGCACCTGCCAGTGCATTTTCTTCCCAGGATATCCTATCCCAGGTTGTCACTGGTGAAAAGTTTTAGCAATTGCACTGCTGCAACAAGCCTGTAGTTTTCAATGCTCCATGGATGAGATCCTCATTGCCAGCTGCTTAGCAGGTGATCCAGTTCCCAAACTACATTACAACCACATTCAGTATTCTTTCTCAAATCCATCCTGACAACTCTTTTAGGACTGGTTCCCTGGGAAATAGACTCTGAAATGGAGCCTTACATGTTGGAACTTTATTGGTGAATGTTCTTAGGATCAATACCTCAGGAAGCGTGTAGGGAGGTGTCAGATGCAGATGCCACAAGAACTACATTCACTACCATGGGGAGCTTTGGAGTGTGAATGGTTCTTGAGAATCTCCCTTCTTTGAATCAAAGATCTAGCTCAGGGGTGGGCAAACTTTTTGACTTGAGGGCCACAATGGGTTCTTAAACTGGACTGGAGGGCCGGAACAAAAGCATGGATGGAGTGTTTGTGTGAACTAATATAAATTCAAAGTAAACATCATTACATAAAAGGGTACGGTATTTTTTTTTCCAATAGTTTTATTTATTTCAAACGGGCTGTATCCGGCCCGCGGGCCATAGTTTGCCCACGGCTGGTCTAGCATGTTAAACTCAAAGGCTAATACGGGCCAAATAAATGAGGCATGCTGCTCGTGGGCCACAAGTTTGACCTGCTTGGTCTGGACCTGTGGTCGGCAAACTGTGGCTCACGAGCCACATGCAGCTCTTTGGCCCCTTGAATGTGGCTCTTCCACAAAATACCACGTGCGGGCGCACATACAGTGCGATTGACACTTCATGGCCCATGCACAGAAGTCAGTTTTTGGCCTGGGCGAGTCTATTTTGAAGAAGTACTGTTGATATTTGGCTCTGTTGACTAATGAGTTTGCCGACCACTGGTCTAAACTTTGAAGATACCCCTAACCTTTCAACCATTGGCCATGTGTTGTCCAGGGAAGGAGTGTGTCTTTAGGCAGCAGCTCTCTCCTGCTTAGAGAAGCTGAGTTCTAGAGAGGAACTCAGCTTCCATCTGTCATCCATCAACACCCAGCTGCCAGGGAAGTGAGTGCACAAACCAAGACATAGGATCTGAGCAGCATACCACAACAGCCATTACAGTTCCTATGTACTAGTGATAATAAAATATGATGAGAAAGACAACCCCATTAATAATAGCAACCAGAAATGAAAACTGTGTTCACACAAACTTTATGAGGAATGTGAAAGACTTATTTGAGAAAAAGAACAAACTTATTAAGAAACAATATCTTCCCTCATTTATGAATAAGAAGACTTTGAGTAAAAGTGGTAATTCTTTTCAAATTAACAGGATAAGATATTAAAAAATAGACCTAACTAAATATACTGACTTATGTAAAGTATGGTACTTAAAATCAGTGGGGAAGGAAAGATCATTTAATAAATGGTTTTGAAACATATGTCTATCCATTTGGGGCAAAGTTCATCTCTCTGACCTCTCCATATAGTACCAAATAAAGTTCCATATGAATTCAATATTTAAGTAGAAAAAGACTCCATAAAATTATAAGAAGAAAATATGGATGCTTTAAAAAATCATCTTTTGATGGGGAAGACATTTATGGCATAGTACCAAAGGTAGATTATATGTAAGAAAGGAATAATAAATTTCATTTACTCAATAAAGACTACTTTTTCATAAAAAAATAATGAAAGTTTACAAGTAAGTGAAAACTAGGAATAAAATATTTATAAGCTAGTTTTATTAGAATATTAGTAAAAAACAATCACTCTAGTAAGAATATGTGCAAAGGATATGAGAAGATAATTCACAAAAGCAGGAAAATAAAGTCAGTAAACCTGAAAATATCATTACCTGCTAGTAAATACATGCAATTGAAAACAATGAATAATATAATTTTTCACCTATAAAACTGGATAAGGTTTAAAAAATTGTAATATCTACTATTGTTCTGGTTGTGGGAAGTACACATGCACATCTCTAGAGAATGCAAATTGGTGTAACTTTATAGAGAAAGTAAAGCCCAGATGGAAGGTGATTTTGGTCTGTATCTCCAAAATTTGATTCATATACCCTTTGACCTAGCAGTTCCATTTCTGGGAACGAGTCCTAAAGAAAAAGAAACAATGATTGATATACACAAAGGTTCCCCTACAATTGTGTTTATTATGCAATTGTTTCTAAATCCAAATGTTGGAAACAACCTGAGTCTCATAAAAGGCATTTGTTGAACTGATAATGATAATTATTTATTTATACACACACACACACACACACACACACACACACACACACACACTAGAGGCCCAGTGCATGAAATTCATGCAGGGGGGGTTGTATGTCCCTAAGCCCAGCTTGCACCCTCTCCAATCTGGGATCCCTCTCACAATCCAGGACTGCTGGCTCCCAACCACTCGCCTGCCTGCCTGATTGCCCCTAACTGCTTCTGCCTGCCAGCCTGCTGACCCCCTAACTGCCCTCCCCTGCTGGCATGATTGCCCCTAACTGCCCTCCCCTGCCATCCTGGTCGCCCCTAACTGCCCTCCCCAGCAGGCCTGGGTCACCCCCAAATGTCCTCCCCTGCTGGCCAGTCACCCCAAACTGCCCTCCCTTGCCAGCCTGGTCGCCTCTAACTGCCCTCTACTGCAGGTCTGGTTTCCCCCAACTGCCCTCTACTGCAGGTCTGGTTCCCCCCAGCTGCCCTCCCCTGCAGGCCTAGTTTCCCCCAACTGCCCTCCCCTGCAGGCCTAGTTTCCCCCAAATGCCCTCCCCTGCAGGCCTGGTCCCCCCCAACTGCCCTTCCCTGCAAGGCTGGTTTCCCTCAAATGCCCTCCCCTGCAGGCCTGGTTCCCCCCAACTGTCCTCCCCTGCAGGGATGCCTCCCCCAAATGCCCTCCCCTGCAAGTCTGGTCCCTCCTAACTGCCCTCTCCTGCAGGCCTGGGTCCCCCCCCAACTGCTCTCCCTTTCAGGCCTGGTCCCTCCCAACTACCCTCCCCTGCTGGCCTGATTGCCCACAACTGCCCTCCCTGCTGGCCATCTTGTGTCCACATTGGGGTGGCCATCTTGTGTGTTGGAGTGATGGTCAATTTGCATATTACTCTTTTATTAGATAGGAGATATATATATATATAAAATGAAATATTACATAGTCTTTAAAAATGATGTTGTACAACAATATTTAGTGACAGAGAAAGATGTACACAGTAGAACATTAAGTAGATTTAGCAAGCAGTAAAACAGGATGAACAAATGACCCAATTTTTTGGCTAATGCACAGGGGGAAAAAAACCCTGCAAGTATATACTGCAAAATATCAATGATGATTATTCCTAGTTGACAGTTTTTGAAATAAGTTAAATCTTTTTTCTTTTTGATTTCCTGTATTTTCTATAATGTTTCAGAATCAAGTTTACAATGAGAACCTTAAGAGTAAGTGAAAAAAACTCGATGCTAAGTTAGTACTGATTCTACTCTGCTATATTCTGATGGTCTGAGAATAATAGATCTAAGTGAGAGAGAGAAAGAAAAGAAACCAGTAGAATCTAGATTGGCTCCACAGGTCCTCTAATGAACTTAGACTGTTAAAGATGTACAAACTTCAAAAGAACAAACCCAAAACCAAAGATGCACAGTAAAGAATGCCTAGCATTAAAAATAAAGAAGAAAAGTGAAAATAAAATTTAAAAAGCCAGAAAGCTGAAGCTCAAAGTGAACTGAGGCTTTCCAAAATGCTTAGCAGAGGGAATAGGATTTAAAACTAAGCATAAAAAAAAAAAAATAAAACTAAGCATGGAATAAGTAGAAAAGAAACGGTTTTGGCCAGGTGCTTGGCAGCACCAGAGCCCTGTTGATGAATGACTAGTACAGTGAAAACTTCATCAGTCCTATTTTACATTCATCTCTTCTGCCAAAAGGAATGATGCTAGGGCTGTAAAAGGAAGAACAAACATCAGTCGGAAGGAACTGAGGCTCAATGTGAATGAACAGATCTGGGGACCGCCCTGCTCTGGATGAATTCTAATTTCCTGGCTGGGTCAGATGCCTTTCTATGTTCTTTTACATGAGACAGCAGGTCACTGCCAGTGTTCATTGACCAACTTGGGGGTGGGGGATGAGAGAGGGGTGAGCAAATGGTATGTGGCTAAGTACAGTTCCTTGTTTAAAAAAGGAAAGTAAGGTGAGGCCTTTAAGCTTTAGGCGAGTGGGCAGGATTCTCAAATAAATCATTAATAGGAAGGTTCAGAGGAAACCCAGAATAGAAAGCAAATAATCGCTATAAACCAAAGGTGAACTAAGTCAGAGAAAAATGATACTAATCAGAGAAGATGACTATATCAACACTGTGCCAGTGATGAGGGACAAGAGGCCAAAGAAGGATAATGATGCCACCTACACAAAGCTCAGGAGCAGCTACAAAATGGTGCGTGAGAGAAACAAAAGAGAATGAGAGTTCTTTATGTCATTGTTTTCAGGAAAAGTACAGGCGAAAAAGCAAGGTCATGGACTAGAGATGTGACTGGGTGAGACATCAATATATGTTGCAAAGATCAGGACCAAAGCTGATGATGTTCAGATCACTGTTTACTCATCGTTAAATGTGATGGTTGGATTAGATTTCATAGGTCTTTTTCAACTTTAAAATCCTGTGGCAGGGGTGATGAGTAAAGGAGTGATGAGTTTGTAAGAAGAAACATTTTGAAATGATTCTCTGTACAAATAAGTAATTTCCATTTTGAAGTTGATGACTTGAGACTAACATCAACTTATCTTTGCGACAGCAGAAATAAAACCAGGGTGAGGAAGTGCAAGTAAATACTCTACACAAATAAGGAGGAAAACAAGAAGAAGTACTAAAAGATAAGGCCAAGAACAGGGGGTCATGAAGGGGAAACAATACAAAATCTGTTGTGAAATTTGTGAGTATCATTGGATCAGGGTTATAGAAGTACAAAAGAGGGAGTTAAAGAAGAAAGGAAGGAAGGAAGGAAGGAAGGAAGGAAGGAAGGAAGGAAGGAAGGAGGAAGGAAGGAAGGAAGGGAGGGAGGGAGGGAGGGAGGGAGGGAGGGAGGGAGGGAGGGAGGGAGGGAGGAAGGAAGGAAGGAAGGAAGGAAGGAAGGAAGGAAGGAAGGAAGGAAGAAAGGGTTATGTGGGAGACTTACCATCTTATGAATAAAAATTCGCAGAGTCACTAGAAATGCAAGTACTTATATGTACAACAATAGTAATAAAATATGTAAAAGAGGAAGAACTAACCCGGAGGGGAAAAGAGCTTTAGGAAGGGCAGGACAGTGGATGGAGAGCAAGATCATTTGAGGCTATGAACAACTGGGATGTAATGTTGACAGAACTATTGCTGGTTTGCTTGGCAGGATTACAATAACTATAACTACAGGTCTCATTTATGGGCTTTAATGCCGGTGAGCATCCTTTGCTCTGACAGTTGAGAGAGCTTGGAACAGTAGAAGCTATACACAGGTAAGGATTTCTTCTTAAGCTTCTTCAATTAGAGAAGAAAAATATTCTTTTTTGATGAGGATACATTACTTGTTCTTCCCTACTTAAAACCACAAAGGAGTAGATCAAACAAGTAAAGGTGTGTTTGCTTCTCACACAATTCCCAGAGAAAGAGACGTGTTCATGTGTCTTAATTGGGGGAACTTGGGCAATGCATTCCAGATAAATTAGGACAATAATATTCAGGTTCCTCTGCATGTGTAAGCTATTCTACAGGGAACTAGTGCATTTGTCAGTTCTGTTGAAGTCTCGGCTTAAAGATGGTTTCATTCCTGGGAGTTCCTTTGATAAATTAATGAGTATCTTCATACTCTGTACATATGACCAACTGCAATAAAAAGAAATTACGTTGGGAGGTAGGTAGGGTTCCAGAAAGGTATCATCCTCCTTTAGGGCTATCTTAGCTGATTGAGGCCAGTCAAGAGACAGAGAGAGAGAAAGAGAGAGAGAGAAACAGAGACAGAGACATCTCTTCTATTCACTGGAGGGCAAGCACATATTTATGAATGTTTCTTTTTCTGTTAGCCAGTTAATGTAGCTACTAGAGTTTTGATTTTTCTCTGTGACTGAGCATGAGTGCCTTGAAGCACTAAGATGAATGTCAACTTAGCTCCTTCCTCATCACCATCTCCTGGCTCCTGACTGGGCCACTTTCCTTACGCAGAGCCATGGCTTCCACGTGCCATTATTTATAGGAAAGAGAAAAGCTTACTCACTACTTCCAGGTTTTCTTGCAGAGGTTTCCCTTAGCGTCTCCTTGCTTTCATATTGTTGTATTTTCTCTTAAATTTCTTTAACAACAGAGATGTCAACATAGAACCTTGAGAATTTTTTAGAGGGGGCACTCTTAGCGAATGTGCTCCCCTTGTACTCCTGTCTGTGCTTCTGGAGGAGAACATCCTTGCCCTCTTCTCTTCTTTTTATTTTGTATTGTCTGTCCTCCTTCCTTCTTTTTTTCCCCCATGCATAGTTGGATGGCCAAGACAGGAGAGGTCAGAGTTACACTAATACCTGCCTTGAATGCTATCCGTCTCTCCTCTCTCCCCCAACTTGAATCACTGAGTCAAATGTCTGGGCTATTATTCCCCCGGAGGAGTGGCTCCCTACTTCCAAGGTGGCTGAGTAACATTCTACATGTGGCAGGCACATAGCTGCACAATCTGCCTTTGCGTGGGATTGGATGTTGATTGACAAGGCACCAATAGCAACTCTATTTTATATTCCCAGAGCTCGGCTAAGCCGTATTCCTCACCAGGGGGCAAAGGCTGGACTGAAGGCCGGGAGAAACTGGAAGTGTCTGAGTGAGTTTTGATATTTAATTCTGCTCTGATGCATTTGAGAGGCAGGGAGGGAAGACCGTGGGTGGTACAGAGCCTCTGGGGTGTAAGTGACACTCTGAAAGCATTCCTTCCTTCCTCATTGGCTGTCCCCTGATCCAATGGAAACAGAGGGCCACATAGAAAACTCCTGAGCCTTAACATTTAACTGGTGTTTTTGGGGAATTGAGGAAGGGGGGCACCCATCCAAAGTGGTAGAGACCTCCAACATGGGAGTAAGACCAAACCTTGGAAAATAGCTGAAGACATACTAAAATAAATAGGGCCGCCTTGTCTTTTCCCTTTCTGACATTTTTCATGTAGCCACACAAGTATAATCACTGTGCCTGGAAATCTTAGGGACTCCACAAACTCTTGATGGGTTTAAGACAGAGGCTTAGAGAGCTGTACGGATATGGCTGACCCCCAGAGAAGAGGTGACAAGGAATTCTTTTATATTCCCATGTATGAAACCCCCTTCCAATATAGCATATTTCATTGCATCTAAGGTGCCATGGAATGTAACAGATGTCATTATTTTGTATTCCATTATGAAGAAAAAATAAGTTCTCAATTAAACTATGATGTGCCATTGATTGTAAAATGCATCCTGCATGGCTGGCGTGGCTCAGTGGTTGAACATTGACCTATTAACCAGG
Organism: Myotis myotis; assembly: GCF_014108235.1. Classification (NCBI taxonomy): domain Eukaryota; kingdom Metazoa; phylum Chordata; class Mammalia; order Chiroptera; family Vespertilionidae; genus Myotis; species Myotis myotis. The sequence goes on along the minus strand of NW_023416318.1, from coordinate 16,765,113 downwards.
AAGTCACAGTTTGATTTCCTGATCAGGGCACATGACTGCACACCCAGTAGAGGCAGCTGATCAATTGTTCTCTCTCATCATTGATGTTTTTCTCTCTCTCCCATTCACTTCCTCTCTGAAATCAATATAAAATGCATTCTAACGTTAGAGTTATTAATATGTGAACATCCTTAGGGTAGGTGAAATACAGTAATACAACATCTACAAATCCCAGAAGGGAAGAAAGACTATCAATCCTTCACTCAGTACCCTTTACCAAAACATTGAGCTGAATGCCTGCACTTCCTTGGGCTTCTCTTTAGCAGGCCACACAGACCTTAGTTGGTTTGCTCTTCACCTGGTTGGTTAATGACTTTGGCCTCCTGCATATCTTTTATGCACTTTGGAAAGTTAGAATTATTCCCTAAGCACGGGAATGAGAAATTTGTGAAACAGATGGTGTGTACTTTTCTGATATCTCTATCTTGCTGAAACCAATTCACTTTTGTGACACTCCATTTATTATTCTCTCTAATACCTCATGTCCCATTATGACTGTCCAGCCTGCACTGTGGAACTCTGTCAGTGTGTGTATTTTGGGAAAGTACAGCAGGTCCTCAAGTAACGTTATTTCATTCAACATAATTTTGTTGTAACGATGAGGGGAAAAAATCAATCTTGGCTGGGGCCACTGTCTGTGTGGGGTTTGCACATTCTCTGATGTCTGCGTGGGTTTTCTCCGGGACTCAGGTTCCCTCCCACATCCCAAAGATGTGCACCTGAGATGACCGGGTGTGTCTAATTGTCCCAGTCTGAGTGAGTGTGGATGTGGGTGTGAGCACCCTGAGATGGAAAGGTGTCCTGTCCAGGTTGGGCTCCTGCCTGGGGTCCTGAGCTGCCGGGAAAGGCTCGTGCCGCCTGCAACCCTCAATTAAAGTAAGAAAATCATTCTCTTACTTGTTTTTATTCATCTCTCTTAAATGTATGTATAGCTCACATTTATTTCAATGTTTACTATTGGAGTGTTTTGGGGTCTTTATTTAGAAGTTTGGTGATATTTGTATGATCAGATATGCTTTAGGAACTTAACTTGTGTTTATATCAATTAGACTGTGGTGAAATTGGTTTTGTCAAATGTTGTTTTGCTGAAAGTTGCAGTTTCCAAGAACCTACCGATGATGTTAAGCAAGGACTTACTGTACTCCAAATTCCTTTCTTTTTTATCTTCCAAGTCTGGGTCCTCTTGATCCCTCAAGTTAAGGTGAAGGAAATAGTAAGAAAGGATATGGAATCTTATTTTCAGAAGGATTTTAATGAAAGTGCTTGAGAACATTTTTCAGGCCAAAACAAGAGTGTGTTTTGGAGAAAAGGATGTGCTTGTCCCATTTGGAGCTCCCCTGGGCAGTGTAGACACAGAGAATTGGAGCAGGTTCTGGGCCAAGGAAGGGAGATGATGAAAGGGCTGGGAGGACAGCTGTGTGTGGCACTGTTGAAGAAGAGATTCACGTGGAAAGGAAGAGCTTAATGGGTAACGTGAGATGGTTATGAAGTGCTAGGAGTATTATTGTAGAGAGGGTGTTCACCAGCTTTTTCCATGTCACTGAAGACAATGGACCTCAGGCCAGAAGGAACGCAGATTTGTTTAAAAGACGCACTCCCAGACAAGCCCACATACAAATGCACGTATGGAATGCACATAGGTGCTCTTGTGGGGGTGCCCATCTGTAATCGAGTTTGGGGCTACAAATTTCCTGCTCTCTAGCAGCTGACGACTGGTGTGGGAGGAGGTACCCTCTTAATTGTGAACACCGACATAGTGCCCACACGGAGTTTATAGGCACTTCTCCGTGCTTTACATATCTTAACTTATTGTCCCCATTTTGCAGAGGAGACCCTGAGGCCTGGAGAAGTTCTGTCCAGTTCCCAGGATCACACAGCTGGCATTGATTTATGAGTTACTTAGCACCAGGATTCCCAGCAGACAATTGGGCTCCAAAATCCACACCTGAATCATAATACTGTGCTAATCCTCTCCAAACATTCTCCCACTGGGCAGAATGAGTTAATCTGGGGGAAAAGAGAAGTATACAGGACAGGGAACCTTCCTGGGTCCCTTAATCTGAGTTCACTGGGATGCACCTGAGGCTACTGTGAAATTCTCACCGATGAACTGTGTGGTTCTCTTGCGAACTTTGAGAGGAGCACCATGGTTTCATCTTATTTTCATCCCAGTGAAAAAAAGCAGTCCTTCATAGGACAAATGAAAGATTGAATGATTGAATGAATGAATGGCTGTATGTATGTATGTATGTATGTATGTATGTATGTATAGATGGATGTTTACACTTGGCATCAGCTTAGTTAGGGAAGATCAACTAGGAGAGAGAAAAGAACCTCTCCAGTTAAGGAGGGACTAATTATTATATCTCACAGTCCCAGGAAGTCTGCCCACCTTTAGCAACAGCCAGAATTCAAGACTCTTTCCTTTTGATGAACTCACTTGTTAAGATTTTTTTTTATTGCTTAAAGTATTACAAAGGGTATTACATATGTGTCCCCCCCCCCCCCCCGCCCCCTTGACAATCCCCTGGCCAGATCTTAGCCTCCATCACTTATCTTCTCCACAAAGATCTCCCAGACATCCTCCATGCTAAATGTCTTTTTCTTTGCTCTGCCTCTCAGTTCTTCTGTATGGGCTTTACAGGTCTCTATTCTAGAATGACTCCTGGTTCCAATAATGAGTTCTAGTACCCAGTGGATTCTGTGAGGTTACGCACGAACCTTAGGAAAGGTAAGGGTGCATGTCTTGTTTCTTTCATTCCTTGCTCAGTGTTTTGATTTGCCTCAGGATTCCCAGGATTCCTTAAAATGGATTTAAGGAATTCCATTTGATATGTCCTCCCAACATCTAGCAGGTGAACCAATGCCAGGTCCAGAAAGGGGACTAGGGCACCACACCATCACACCAGGGTTATCATAGTATCTGCTGCCGGTTTGCACTGTTTAGGAAAGAGAAATACAGATTTTGCTGCTGTCATGTTGATCACCCCACATAGCTGCATTTATTAGCTCCTTTTACTGCATGAGAGGTAGATGAGGCCATCCAACTTGTTGGTGAGAGAGCTGAGAATATAATCGGGGCCTTCTGGCCTTGTAATCCACTGCTTGTTTCTCTAAACCAGCCGTGGGCAAACTACGGCCCACGGGCCGGATCCGGCCCATTTGAAATGAATAAAACTATTGAAAAAAAAGACCTTACCCTTTTATGTAATGATGTTTACTTTGAATTTATATTAGTTCACACAAACACTCCATCCATGCTTTTGTTCCGGCCCTCCGGTCCAGTTTAAGAACCCACTGTGGCCCTCGAGTCAAAAAGTTTGCCCACCCCTGCGAGTCTAAACCATTATTCTATTGGAGGCTAGTCTGAGAAGTCCTGGTAGGTGACAGCACTCACAAGTAAACATATTGATCACTAATAATAAGTTAGTCTTTAGGGGAAACTGTCCAGGGCAGTGGTTCTGAAAGTCAGAATTAGCCTGAGTTCTTATTTAAAATGCATACTCCTGGGCTTCTCCTCAGAACAACTGAATCAGAATACCCACAGGGCAACCCAGGACTCTGTATTTTCCCCAGGTGATGCACCTCTGATTTAATGACCAGCTGTTCAAATGTTTTCCTGCAGTAGAAACCATTGTTTGAGCAGACTTCGTGCATGAAAAGGCTTTAGGAGATGATTTAGGTCCATTTCTTTCAGTTATTTTCTTAAAAGTTTTTTTTCTTTATGTTGTCATTTTTAATCTTTTTAAACATTTGCAATTACATTTGAAGGGAATAAAAGAAAAGAATAGTGCACTTGAACTGGTTCCCTTGGACTTGCAGTTTGGGCTGGGTCATATGTAATATATGCACATAACATTTGTTTTCAGTTTGTTCATGCAGGCGTGATGGGGCAAGTGTGTATGTGTGGGCTTCCCTCTGGAAGAGATGGCTCACCTAAAATGGGTAGTCCTGCAGAGAAGAAATTTGGAAAAGAATGAGGCTGGAAGAAACTTTCTGTCTGACCTTTTTTCCTTTTGAACGATGTTTTAATGATCTTTCCCACAGCTCCTTTTTCTCCCTTCGATTTTTCCATATGGCTTTTAATGTGAATCCTGAGCTGGGCTCTACCCAGAAGAGGGTTTACAGAGGAGCAGTATAAACAAGCAGCCAGAGGCCCAGGACCAGCGGCCCCATCTTGGATAGGTTTTCCCTTGGCTTCCACTCAGGCTCCGTGGGCCACAGCTCCTTCCTCTTCTTCATTTCCGGGCCCTGCCTTGCCTGTAGATTCAGGGTGAGATGCTCAAGACATCGCTCCAGCTTTGCATTTTGCCACTTGCATAATAGCTAAATTTATACTTCATCGAAGTATATTTTGCACCCCATCACAGTTATTATTATTATTATTTTTAAAAGGGTATACTTATGCTGATAAACAGGAGTTCCCTTGGATCATGAGGTTTAAATTTTTGCCAGGAAGGTACTAATCAAGGTTGGCCTGTTGCCTTGTCAAAGCCCAGTTTTTCTCTTAGAGACAATTTTCAAATGGGATTAATATTGGAATTTCAAAAATGGAGGCACTTTTGGATGGAGTACATACTAAAATCTGAAGGTCTAGTGGAGCCCAGAGAGATACAAAGGATTTTCCAAAGTCACATTGCTAATCAGTGACAGAGCTGTTGAATCAAGTCTCCTGACTCCTGGTCCAACGTTCAGTTTAGAGTAGTGCCAGCAAGGGGCCTGTCTCTTCCATTGCAGATCTTTTTTTGCACGCTCATTTGCATGGCTGAAAAGTGGAAGAGGCCACAGCTGGATTCCCAGGCATCAGGGATTCGGGTCAAGAGGATGGCATCTCTCAGGCAAAAATCCACCTGGAGTCTTTAGTGTTCTTCAGGACAGACAAGCACTGTTTCAAGCAAAAATTGGCCATTATACAAATCATGCTGACCCAATGTCCTTGCAAATTTTATTAATGCTAAAAAATTAAAACACAGAAGTAGCTTATTTTTCACCTACTCACATGACTGTATGGTTCTCCAATTGAAAAGTGACAGCCCTTTCAGTGTTATCTATAGGTTATTGCTACAGCTACCCACCCTCACTGTATTGCTTTTTCCGCATCCTTAAAATAGGCCTGAGGGGATCTGCCCTACCCAGCTGTCAATATATAGTTGTGCAGCAGAAATAACTGTTATGCTAATATTTTAAAAAATTAGAAGAGGTTTATATGAGAAATCCTGAGATCTACTACAACTGTCATCCTTTCAAGAGTGCAGTAGTCACTGGATAAAAAGTGAGGACATCAAAGACAAGAATAAGAGGGATAGGACTACCATTCGTCCCTTGTAGCTTTACCAGGCTGCCCAGCCACTCCTACATCTACCTTTTAGCTGAATGGGTGGGTGAGACGTCCATACATCACCTTCAGTCATTTCTTGGCCCCCTACTTGGTTCAAATTCAAAGTATGATGTCTCCTAGGATATTTTGTTGCCCTTGTTCCCTCTGTCTTGAGTGGAAAGCTCCAGAAAGGTGCAGTGATTACCAAATGACATAAACCTTTCCAAAGATTCAGAGAGCCCAAGTCAGCCTGGTGAGAAAACAAATAAAGAAAATACTAAAATAACATTGAGGGCAGGGGCCCCCACAGAACCTGCCAAAAAAGATAGGAAGTTTGATTAGAATAATTATTTTAATTGAATTATCATTTTAAATCAATTAAGGGGGAAGGATTTCCAGGGAAGGATGCCAAACCCTATGCATGGGATCCCTTTGTGGGGCAGCATGTTGGGAGCCTAAATAATTGTGGGGTACACTCATGCCTTTTTTAATAAACACTCTCACACAGGCTCAAAAAGCCTTTCACAATTGATCTTCACACCCAGGGCCGCAGATCTCAGCTCTGCTGAGCCCTGTAATGGGATAACTTGGGGTGATTATGTGGCTTAGTAAATATCCATAAATTAAGGCTGGTGTTTGAAGGCTGCCAGTATCCTCCGTCTCCCCGTGACCCCCCGGGGAGTGAAGTAATTTTCCCTAAGAGTTTGGGGCAGAGGCAGGCCAGGACAGAGGAGATTAGCTCCTTATATTTCTCCACTCCCATAACTGGCTACCTTTCTGGTCCCTCCCAGGGCCCTGGAAGTGTTTCACGCAATCTCTGGGTCTCAACAATAATGTGCTTCCAAAAGGAGGCTGATTACATTGACTGAAATCCATCCTGGCAAAAGGCTTTTGCTGCAGCTGGTTCCATTTACATTTTGTATTTTTGGAACTTGTGTCTGTTCCAGGGAGGGATGGGATAATTGATTTAAATCAAATTATGAAACGTGATACTCTGAATTCCTAAAAACATGTTTCCTGGCACTGCATTCAGCAATGGAGCCCTCACAGGTACGATGGAATGGGATGGGTGAGACTGAGCCTCTCTCTTGAATCGTGTGTGTGTGTGTGTGTGTGTGTGTGTGTGAGAGAGAGAGAGAGAGAGAGAGAGAGAGAGAGAGAGAGAGAGAGAGAGAGAGAGACTTTACACTCCTCCTTTAGAGCTTGGGCTTGAGTCCCTGCCTGAAACCAGAGTCTGGTCTCCTCTTGTTGTAGGTGAGAAACAGGCATCATGTCACCGCTCTTCTCTCGCCAAATACAGCCATTGATTTTAATAGCGAGCTTCTCGGGTTTCATCTCTTTGATCACGGAGCTGAAATTAAAGACTGTACATCGTGTAAATGACAAAGGAACTAGATGGGGGTTCAGCAAAGATGTTAATAACGTAGACTTCACTGCATCACACATTCATTTCCATTTGGAAAGACAATTTGCCTCCAAGATTTTAAAAGCTATTTTAGAACGGCTTCAAAATCAAGATCCTTAATGTTGCTTTGCTCCCATCTGTAGCCTAAATTATTTGTAATTAAGTTAAATGGCTTCATATAAATAGTAGACCTCTGCAGTCTGGGGATGATTGTTTCACATACACATCCATGCTTTGTGGAAGTGCGAGTAGCAGCAGCACTTTTGAAAGCAGCCCCCACTCTATCTGGTACAGAACTTTGATGTGGAATTTTGGAAAATGATTTTTTCTCAAAATATTACCAGTGATTCACTTTAGAACCTAGGTTCAGTGACATAGCTGGGTTTGAATTATACCTCTGCAGCTTACTAGTTCTGCAACCTTGGGCAAGATATTTAACCTCTCTGTGCCTCAGTTTCCTTATTTGTTAAATGATAATCAGAATAATACTAACCTCATGAGGTAATACAGAAAGCACTTAGAACAGTTTCTAGCACATAGTAAGGTTATTATTTCTTTTTCCAATAATTTCTGAACAAATAACATTCATTCTGACAATCTACCATTGTTGGAATGTTTGTAGCCATTTATTGGGGTGGCTTGTTGAACCTTGCTATTTTCACTTATCTGGGTAATCACTCTTCTCTTCCAGAGGGCAGCATGGGAGGGGGGTCTTGCAACCTTGCAGATTACTTTGAGCTGTTTGGACCTTGGGATTTTACCTCACTGCAGATGCAGCCCACTGAAAGAGTAGGTATTGTTGAAACTCTGCCTTGACTGACCTTATATTTATTTATGAGTAAACTTATGAACAAAGATGGAATTCTCAGACCAAGATAATTTCAGACCAGTATTTTCTGTTGCCAGGCATTATAATCCATCCAGAAAAGTGTGCGGGTGTCTTCTAGCTTCTCCCCAGCAGCAATCCCAGGCTTGGGGTTTATTTTTTAGATGAGCCAGACTGATGACACTGTTGCCCGCCCAAGGGAGCCCAGACAGCTTTGCTCAGGCTTGACATACACCTCCTACCCCACCCCAGGGCCTTGGGAACACAGGGCAGTCTAGGACAGTGATGGCGAACCTTTTGAGCTCGGCGTGTCAGCATTTTGAAAAACCCTAACTTAACTCTGGTGCCGTGTCACATATAGAAATTTTTTGATATTTGCAACCATAGTAAAACAAAGACTTATATTGTTGATATTTATTTTATATATTTAAATGCCATTTAACAAAGAAAAATCAACCAAAAAAATGAGTTCGCGTGTCACCTCTGACACATGTGTCATAGGTTCGCCATCACTGGTCTGGGAGATGACTCAAGGGATAGGGTTGGAAGAACACAACTTGGCCTTCTGTGGCACAAATTAAGTCCAATAGAGGGGCACCCAACCTATGCTCTTTTTAGGAGAGAAATATCAGGTAAAACTAAGTGCATGGAGTCACAATTAAAATTAATTTTGTTCTAAATGATACACGCACATAGCTCACATCAAACGGTTCTAGGTAACATGAGAAAGAACAGTTTCTTGCTGCAGCTCTCACTTCCATTACCCAGAGCTATCACTTTCAGTCCTCTAAACTGCTTTGGGTATTAACCCGCATATTGCTAAAAATAATACCCTTTATATACTATTTGTTGATTTATCAATTTTATACATTATCTGTTGGCTCTTTTTTTATGGTAGGTAATGATTTAGGTCTCTTAAACCATCATCACGATTATTCCCACATCCTCTAACCTCTCAATATAGTGATATCAGCCCTCACTGGTTTGGCTCAATGGCTAGAGTGTCGACCTGCGGACTGAAGGGTCCCGGGTTTTATTCTGGTCAAGGGCACGTGCCCTGGCTGTGGGCTCGATCCCTAGTAGGGAGCATGTAGGAGGCAGCTAATCAATGATTCTATCTCATCATTGATGTTCCTATCTCTCCGTCCCTCTCCCTTCCTTTCTGAAATCAATAAAAAATATATTTAGAAATATATATCATATCAAAATTTTATCCAAATAGAATTTCCATTATCAGAATGATATAAATATTGTCACTGTAGAATTAGTAGTATACTATTAATAATTGCCCTATTTTTATACATGTACACATGTGTGGATTTTTATATACTTGTCAGAATGGGCTAGATTCTGTTGAGTGACAACCCCAGCATCTTAGAGGCTCAAAGAGGTTTCTTTCTTGCTCATGGTATATGTCTACTATGGTTGACAAAGGGGGTTTGGGGAGGAACTCTACTCATTATAGTTACTAAGAGTCCTAGGTTCTTGGGGCAGTCATCACCGTAATTGAAATATTTGGGTAATTATTTTTGTGTTGTGCCTAAATGAAAAATTTTAGGTCATTTCAAAATTCTCAAAAAGTTGCAAACTGAACCTATGACTTTGGATCACTCCCAGAAAGTACTGCTCTTAAACCTGCATTTAATTCATTTTCTAGAATCCATATTCTATCCTGTTTAGGTGGTGAGCTTATTCTTACTGGCAGGTTCAAATGAAAGCTTAGCAATCTTTCGAGCTCAGAAAGGCTCAGCCATATCCTGGAAGGTTGAAGTTAGGGCCCCATAGTTTAGAGCAAATGTCCGCAAACTTTTCTTGTAAAGAGCCAAATAATAATTTTAGATTCATACAGTCTCTTTCTCAACTATTCAGTTTTCCCATTAGAGCATGCAAGCTACCATTGACAGCACATAAATAGATGGACCTGACAATGTTCTAGTAAAACTTTATTTACTAACAGTGGTGGCAGTTGGGTTTGGCCCTTGGTTATAGTTTGCCAACCTGTGGTCCAAAGCATAGGGGGGAAAAGGAGGAAAGTAGAGGAGAAAAGGAGAAGGAAACAGAAATGTACCTATGAGGAGAGAAATCATGTCTCTCAAAAGCAATTTGGTGATTTAAAGGAGCCTTAAGGATTCTGACTACTGTTGAATCTCCCCCACTCCTCTCTGGTTGCCTTACAAGAGGTGACCCTTGGGAAAAGTAGGACGAAGGAAAGATTTCTGAGTTAACATCTGAGGATCTTTCCCTTTTCCTTCACATTCTTTTTTGGTTCCCTTTTCCTTGTTAGGTAGTGACTTCAGACTTCTTTCCCTCTTCCTATCAGAACCCATTAATATGAAAGGGTAAATTACTAGTTAGTGATAGCTTAGACTATTACCCCTTCTAGGGGAATTTTCACTCTGAAAATAAAATGAAAGAACATAATATTTCCTCCTAAATATAGATTGTTGGGTGTTTGTTTTTTTTTGTAATATATACAATGGACACACCTCATTTCTAAACTTCACTCTATTCCTAATCCCGTGTGGGGGGTGTTTCAGAGATGGGATGAGGATCCATAGTTTCTGTTGCAAATATTACTTGATATTGAAAACAATGCTTCAACAGTTTGAGTTGTTTTGAAATGATCATGTCAAAATGTCCTGTTTCATCAAAACTATTAGCATAAGTTTTTAACAGTGGTTTGATTAGATAATCCCAGTGGACTATAATAAAATAAAATAACTACTAAAAAGAAAATCTTAAACCGAAACCATCAACAACGAAAAGACAGCCTACTGAATGGGAGAAGGTATTCGCAAATGATATATTTGATAAGGTGTTACTATCTAAAATATATAAGAATACATACAACTTAACACCAAAAACACACAAATATTCCAATTAAAATGTGCAGAGGACATGAATAGATACTTTCCCAAAGAAGACATGCAGATGGCCAACAGACATATGAAGAGATGCACAATCATCAGGGAAATGCAAATGGAAACCACAATGAGATATCACATCATATCTATTAAAATAGATATCATTAAAAAAATAACAAATAAGACAGTGGTTCTCAACCTTCCTAATGCTGCGACCTTTTAATACAGTTCCTCATGTTGTGGTGACCCCCAACCATAAAATTATTTTCATTGCTACTTCATAACTGCAATTTTGCTACTGTTATGAATCATAATGTAAATATCTGATATGCAGGATGTATTTTCATTGTTACAAATTGAACATAATTAAAGCATAGTGATTAATCACAAAACAATATGTAATTATATATGTGTTTTCCAATCGTCTTAGGTGACCCCTGTGAAAGGGTTGTTTGACCCTCAAAGGAGTCACGACCCACAGGTTGAGAACCGCTGAAATAACAAGTGCTGGCAATGATGTGGAGAAAAAGGAACCCTTGTACACTGTTGGTGGGATTATAAATTAGCATGGAAAACAGAATGGAAATGCTTCAAAATTTTAAAAATATAGACAGAAACAGTGAGATCTCAGCCACCTAGGGATCCTCATCAGGACCATCAGCATGAGAGTAAAGCTTTGGTTATTCCAGCTCAGGCATAATGCCCCCTGAATGCAGCTGCATGAACCAGGAGAAGGACTACCCAAGCATTATAAAGAATCATGCAAAATAATATATGGTTGTTTTAGGGCACCAAGATTTGGAATGGTTTATTATACAGCAATAGATAACTGATACATTGGAACTTACTTGGAAACAATTCAAACAAATTTGTCAAAAATATTTTGATAAAATAGGGGAACTGTGAATACTGGATATTTCATATTATTAAAGAATTATTGTTAGAAATCTGAGAATAAATTTTTAAAGGCTTCATGTTTACTTTATATGAAAAATGTTATGAATTTTTTATGATGTGATGATGTTTTGGCTATATTTTTAAAAGATACACATATTAGAATATTTACACATATGATATCTGGGAGTTGCTTCAAAATTATCCATGAAGGAAGTAGTTGATGGCATAGAGATGAAATAAGGCTGACCCTATATTGATAATTGTTGAAGCTGGATGATGGCACATGGTGGTTCATTATATAATCACTCTACTGTTTTGTTTGTTTGAGAATTTCCATAATCAAAACTAATAAAATTAAACAAAGCAAAGTATTAGCTTAGAGGATTTGTGTTCTAGGGGTAAAATTCCAGCCATCCTGTAGCAAGTAAGGATGTTTAATTCTTGAGAAGCAGAACTTTCCTGGCCATCTTGAAAATGCCATGAAGACACTTAATTAGCAAGATCTGTCTAAATTATCATCCTTAGGGTTATTCTTTTGTGGTTAATTATATCTAGAAAATAGATGTTAGAATTCATTCTTTTAAAACCTAAGGGATGTTGGCTTATTTTCACTCTTTGTATATAAGATACTGTATGAGAAGTGAGAAAAATCTCTCTTCTTTCAACTAACTGTGAAGATTTTTATCAGAGCATCTTCTGAGTCTCAACTCCCTCATTGGTATCAAGTGGGAGTTTCATGCCTTATTTGATGATGACATCAGGTCCTGAGACAAGCTGGTGATATCCATAGGAAGTAGCTAGGGGACAGGCTGTAGGAATGTAACTGTCTCTACCAATGCCCTTGTATAACTGAAAAATACCTAGGACATCCATAACTGAAAAATACCTAGGACATCCATAACTGAAAAATACCTAGGACATCCATCCTCTCTTTCTAGAGAGATGAGAATGGATAATCAGAGAAATTTAAAAATTCAATGACTTGGGTACTGTTATGGGCTGAATTGTACCACCCCCTCCCCCAATTGATGTATTGAAGTCCTAAACCCTAGTACTTTTTTGAAGTAGTAATTCAATATGACTAGTGTCCTTTATAAGAAGAGATTGGGAAAGAGACATACATAGAGGAAAGACCATGTGAAGACAACCATCTACAAGTCAAGGAGAGAAAAAAAGCAATCCTGTCAACACCTTGATCTGGGGCTTGTAGCTTCCAGAATTGTGAGAAAATAAATTTCTTTTGTTGAAGCCACCCAATCTGTGGTTCTTTATATGGCAGCCCTAAAGAACTAATACAGGTCCATTTACCTGGGTCAGCAGCAGAACTTTCCCTGAAGTCTTTCCTATCTTCAGCATTAACAATTCTCAATAAGAGAATGGCCTTGATGGAATGGAGGGTAAGCCAGGTGGTGGGAGGAGTTAGAAGGCAGTGAGGGTAGAAAATAAAAGGCAGAACAAGCAAGAGCAGAGCAGTATGGAGCCCTGGTACTCAACATACTGTGTGAGGCAGGTACTGCAAGGGAATGCCAAAAATGCAAATATCACCGAAGAGGATTGAGAACTTCAACTATACATTTATGTTGCACATGTAGAATGCAAATTGTGGGGCATCTCCTCTTGAGGTAGGGCTATGGATACATTATCAGTAATTGTAGCCAGCTAATAGACCTGCAGTAGCTTACTTCTAGGGTAGACAACTATTTCAGAGAGAAAGGCATATGAATATGTTTAAAAATAAAAAATACTTTTAAAAAAATAGAGATACTAATTACCTATATTTAGAATTTTAAATGTGCAGTGACTATGTAAATTTAGTATCAAATTTTACTCTCTGCACTTAACTTATGCTTCTTAGCTTACTCTGGAATTAACTTTCATTAATGAAATTCTTCTCAACTTTCAAGTCAAGCTCAAAGTCTCTTTTCCCCATCTGGAATTCCTGGAAGCTACCTAGTTAAAAAATAAATATCTATACTAATAAAAGGGTAATATGCAAATTAGACTGGGAGACCTTCCAGATGTTCTTCTGGACAAAGCCATGGTGCTGGGGCTGAGGTAGAGGTGGTTAGAGGCCAAGAGGGGAGGGTAGTTCTGGGTGATAAGGCTGATGGAGGGTGGGGTCATTGGGGGTAAGCAGACCAGCAGTGGGGCCAGTTGGGGGCCAGCAGGCCATCAGTGGGGGTCAGTTAGAGGTGATCAGGACAGTGGGTGGGGGGCAATTTGGAGTGAGCAGGCCAGCAGGGGGGCAGTTGGGGGTGAGCACACTGGCACGGGGGACAGTTGGGGGTGATCAGGCTGGTGGGGGGGGCATTTGGGGGCAAGCAGGCCAGTGGCAGGGGACAGTTGGGGGTGAGCACACTGGCATGGGGGGCAGTTGGGGGTGATCTGGCTGGTGGGGGGGCATTTGGGGGCAAGCAGGCCAGTGGCAGGGGACAGTTGGGGGTGAGCAGGCCAGCAGGCAGAGTGGTTAGGGGCAATCAGGCAGATAGGCAGGCAGGTGAGTGGTTAGGAGCCAGCAGTCCCTGATTGCGAGAGGGATGTTCGACTGCCGGTTTAGGCCCAATCCCTGTAAACCGGCAGTAGGACATCCTTCGAGGGGTCCCAGATCAGAGAGGGTGCAGGCTGGTTTGAGGGACAACCCCCCCACCCATGCACAAATTTTGTGCACCGGGCCACTAGTAAGTATAATAAACATGCTAATGAAGTATAGAGAAAGTCTTCATGCCTTTATATTTTCTCTTCTAGATAGTTATTCAGCTATTTTTCTTTGGTGATAGAAAGCCCTTTGAGGTCAAAACTGTCTGGATTTTTGTAGCCCCACATCACCTAGCAGAGTTCTCTGTATTATATGTTGACCCTCAATAAATATTTATTAAGTTATATTTGTTTCACTTTCAGAACCTCCAGAAATTTAGAAGTAGCCATAGGCTGGTTCTAGTATGGTACAAAAAGCCCTCTAAAGGCCCGGCCAACATAGCTCAGTGGTTGAGCATCAACCTATGAACCAGGAGGTCACGGTTCGATTCCTGGTCAAGGCATATGCCCGGGTTGAGGGCTCAATCATGTTGTGGGGTGTGCAACAGGCAGCAGTTGATCGATGGTTCTTTCTCATCATTGATATTTCTATCTTTCTCTCCTTTCCTTTCTAAAATCAATAAAAATTTATTTTTTAAAAAATGCTCTCAAAAGGCTTTGGACTCTATTTAGTCAAAATCATGCACTAGGTCTGCCTAGGGCTGTCTGGTAGTGTGTAGGTTCTTGACTTTGTGCAGGAAAGATTTCACAATGCAAGTCCAGGTGATTTTTAGAGGATCTTTATTAAAGCTCAGGACAGTGAAACAAAGAAGGGCCTAGAATAGAAGAAGCAACCGGTGAGGGACTAGGTGGGAAAATGAGCCTAGGCTGGGCTGCTTTGGCTTACTAAGAAGTCAGAGAAAGGGGGTCCTTGAGGACAGGGTCAGGGATTTAGCCAGGGATGAGCTGCTGCTGATTGCTCTCTGGTTGCTAGTCTCATGGGGTCCCTTAGAGTTTAGGAGATGCATTCCTTTGGGGGAAGAAGAGGGGAAAAAGCAAGGCTCAGTTGTGCTCCTGGGAGGGAGAGTACATGCTGAGACCTTCATTTTGAGGGTTTTTAAAGGCTGAGAGTTTAGGAAAGGTCCTAGGGGAGGATCAAAAGAATATTCATCAATTTTCTGCTGATATGCCAAAATGAAATTTATTCCTTGAATTTCATCTGTCCTTGGGTGTGGTTGGCACAAATGGCACTAATTGGATTTCTGTATCTCCCAGAGTAGGGTGATTTAAGCTATTTACCCTCTGGTTGGGGAGGAGAAGTGTAAACCATTTACTCTCAAGTGTCCTTGGTCAGGGAAGATAGGGTTTACTATAGGTTTTACTAGGTGGCTTGGCCTTTCAGCTATCTGTCTCAGTTTCCCTATTCCACTTGTCCTGGCGCACTAGCCTGTCTCATCTCTTTCTACAAACTAGCAGAAAATATCAAGGGCCTGATAAGCATCTTGGGTGTTTCTTTTCTTTTCTTTTTCTTTATTTTATTTACTTATTTATTTATTTATTTTTTTGCTGCTCATTCTTGTTTGGGGGGATTTGGCTCAGCATCACCTCCCGCTTATATGGTCATGTCAGAAAACCCCATCAAATATGGGACAAACCAAAAAACTTCCCCCCATGCACTCTATAACCTAACCTTTCTGCTAATTTATTGCACAACTAAACTTGGAGCTGTTGCGATTCTCTCTTCTATACTCTACATTGTTGTTCCTTATATCTCTTTCATTTAAAAAAATAGGTGATTGCCATTGCATAGCTGCTTTTCCTTGGAGTCCTAAGGTTTTGCATTATACTACTTGCTGCAGATTCAGTAGAAAGAGGTTCAGCTTTGTTTTCTTTTCTGCGTTTTCTGAAGTGTTTCTGATTGTAATATAATAGGTCAGTAATTAAATACTGATTTAGGGAGTGATTTCTTTTTGTCTCATTTCATCATTAAGGGAAGAAAACAGTCATAGCCATCAATCTGTGGGGCCCTGTGGTGCTAATGTAAGGTTTTGATGAGAAACTTTTCATCCACCATTCTGGGACCATTTTATCAGTCCTTGGAATTTTCTCTTAGGTTTGCAAAGGCTTCCCAGGGGAATTCCCAAAATGTCTTAATGGCTTGGAGACGGACAGGATAATGCTACATACCTCAGGATTTCCTTACATCTTCACATGTGCACTCCGTGTGGCCTCTGGGTCCAGGTAAAATGCTGGCCTGGGTGGCTGGCTTGAAATGTGAGCCTTCCACACATCTGCTGAGGACACTGACTATGGCAGAGAAAGTGACCCTCTCCAAGTTTTATTTGGGTCATAAAAATTCATGCTGTGCACCACCTCTTTAAGACTCTGTGCCATTAAATGTGGCTGGATCCAGAGTACACTCTGGAGGAAGCCAGAAAGGACATTAAAATGCTTAGTCTATGACACACTTCCTTATTTTTGTCATTTTGACATTTATGTGTTATTTCATTAGGGATTTTTAAGAGAAGACCCTTTTTGGGCAAGAAGTTTTCCCCAGATATCCATAAGAATCAACAGTTTATAATCAAACAGCTGTCTGGTTTGCATTTAAACTGAACTGGACCACCTGCTGGCCGTTAACCTCTGGAAAGTTATTATGAGACAATTGTTGTTGTTGTTTGTTTTAAAAGTTTCAGAGCTCAAGGAAAATATTAGTAAGGAGTTACTTAACCTACAGTGTTTACTGTTCCCACTCAACTTGCAGATGGTGTTCCAGTGGCCAGCGAGAGGGAGAGCTCATCTGAGGCCAATACTATTTTGCACTTGTTTTGGAGACGGACTATAAAAATAGGCTTGGCAAAGAGGAGGACTGCCTTGCGGGAGGAGGAGTGGGCAAAGGCCTTTTAAAAGGAAACACAACCGTTCCTGATGAGTGAGGCTGAGAGGCACAATCTCAACATAACCCTTAGCTCAGCAGACAATAAACTTGAAGCTGAGGTCAGTAGAGCACTGGATCTTCCAAGCACGTGTGGTTCAGCCTTGGTGTGTTGAGGCTTGCTCTCCATCTGCTTTCCTCACTTATATGCACACCCCTCTGAGTAATGGAAGTGATGGCTGCAAATTCTCTCAAGTGGTCGTGCGGGTACAATTTTCTGGGCTCTATAAAATCCAGTCCCTGGACATCCTTGTGGAGGTCCTGATGACAAGATGGCCTGCCTCTCCTCAGGACCTGGGGGCTTGAGAGCATGAGCATCCTTTGTAGAGGTAGGCGCATCTCTATATGAGTGAAGGGAGTTCCCCTGACTAGATCACAGACCACAGGGGACAAGGACTTGCTGGAATAGGCATTCCATGAGGATGGGGATTTTATCTCCTTCCTTCCATTCTTCATCCCCAGTGCCTAGGACAGGAACCAGCCCAAGGTGAAAATTCACTAGATATTTAGAGAAAGACAGAAATAATGAAGATATTTTTTCTGTTTTCTGTTCACCTTCTAATTTGTCCCCCAAATAATAATGAATATTGGTCAGTGAATATGGTTGACTCTCAGCAATCATATCGCAAAACTACCAAAATCCTTTCTGGCCATGAATTTCAGAACACTTAGTATAAAGATTCCAGCAAGATAGCAGTCAGAGGCAGACTTGAGATGATTTGTGAGGCAAAATAAATGGGAGAAATAATTTAGAGCTTGGTCACAGACAGACTTGAATTTGCAGCTGGAGAATGTCTCTTGCTCTCTGACCTGGGGAACATTAATTAGTTTCTCTCGGTCTCAGTTTCTTAATGTGTACAATGGGAATAATGATAGGTATCCTACAGGGTTTTTGTTTTGTTTTGTTTTGTGTGTGTGTGTGTGTGTGTGTGTTAAAGATTTTATAGGTAAAGCCTGGCATAGAATAGAGGGGCAGTGAGTGATGATGATGATGATGATGATAATGACTTATATGTTATTACTATACCAACAATACTATTATCTCTCTATATAAAAGCCTAAGTGACTGGCCGACCAGCCAACTGGCCAGTAGCTATGATGCTCACTGACCACCAGGGGGTAGATGCTCAATGCAGGAGCTGCTGAGTAACAACAACTTTGCAGAATGCCCTCTTGCACTCTGGGACCTCTCGGGGGATGTTGGACTGCCAGTTTTGGCCCGATCCCTGCAGGCCAGGCCAAGGGACCCTACCGATGCATGAATCTGTGCGCTGGGTCTCTAGTATTACATAAGATTATTATCATTACTTCTCTCTCACACTCAATAACCACCAAGGAATTTATTCTCTGTGGACTACAACATTTTGTGACAGAAACTGCCCAGAATTTGATGAGTTCTTGTCTTGTCTCTACCAGTAGATAGTTATGTAACCCATGGCAAGTCATTTAACTTATCTGTTAAGTGAGGGAAATAATTATTCTGATTCTAACTGGTTGGGAGCATGAGAATGATTACCTTGCAAAGATTATACGTATAACCCTGGGATATTTCATGTGAAGCTACTTGGTCAGCTGTTAAATATCATATAGTTGTTTAGTTCATCGCAGCTTAACATATGGTTATTAAATATCTCCTATGTGTCAGGCACTGCACTAAGTGCAGTTAGGTGCAGAAAAAAATAAGACACTACGTCTCCTTCTGAGGAGCTTTTAATCTGGCAGAGGAGATGGTCACCTGACCAGAGCACAGTTACTTTTTTGATGGTAAAGTTTGTGCCTCTTTATTTTGCTCATTGTTGGCAATTTAGAAAAAGGATTTGGTGAAGATAGATGATGGGGCACCTTGTATGGGATTTCTCGTTCTCTTGCATTCGTACAGAGAGTTGGCAGAAGACTGTGCTACTTTATTTATCTGATCACCCTAGAAACATTTTAGGAGACTCATGTAGCTCTTTGCCTAGATTTCTCTTTTCTACCCCTCACCACCCTTGTCCAGCTAAATCCCACTCATTTTTAATGTCCCAACTAAGATCTTTCTTTCTTGAGAAACCTTCTCTGACTACCGCAAGTTCAAACTGTTATGTGTGTATCTGTACTTCTGCTCCTGATTTTACACACTTATTCTGTATTTTACTTACCTGCTTGACTGTAAACTACGGTTAAGATCTTTGAGTTAGGGGTTATTACTTGCTTACCTTTGTCTCCCTAGTACCTGCTACATGGCAGACAATATTTTCAGAATTAATACTGAATGAACAAAATAATATCTAAGCTGAATCTTGAACGCTAGCAACATGAACTATGGGGAGGACATCCTTGGCAGAAGGAATTGAGTGAGTGAGATAACTAATGAAATGATGCTTCGGCAGAGGACAGGAATTTAGTGAAATGGATGGGTAAAAGCATAGAGAATTCTTGAGATTTATAGGATTTGAGCTTCCATATGCCATTGGACAAAATTTAACAATAATTTTAGTGAGCCAACAACAGATGGTTGACTGGATTGACAATGTGTTTAATTAATTGGTCAGTTCAATGAAATAGTGCAATTGGCTGTGAACCTTAGATTGTAAAACTCAGTGATGGCCCAACAAATGCCCATCAATATTCTTAAAATAAGGAACAGTTAAGAGGCAGCACATTAAATCTCTCTCACTGCCGAGGCGTTCTTTAATTCTGGAAAACTGTCACTTATTGTCTCTTCAAATATAACTTCTATGCCATTTCTTCTTTCGTCCTTAAACTGGGATGTTAGAGTAGGGAGCTGCAAACTCTTCTGCAAAGGGCCAGATAGTAAATATAAATAGGCCATGCAGGTCATTCAATTCTTGTTGCAACTAGTCAATTCTGCCACTTAGTGCAAAAGCAGTCATATCAAATATAAAAACAGACAAGTGTGGCTGTGTTTCAACAAAGCTTCATTTATGGATTCTGGAAACTAATTTTTTTTGTGGGTTGCAAAATATTGTTATTCTTTTAATTTTTTTTCTAACCATTAAAAACGGAAAGAGCATTCTGACTCACCAGCTATATGTACCAAAAGAGCCAGACTGGACTTGGCCTGTGGGTTATAGTTTGCTGACCCCTGTGTTAAAGCATTTTGGTCTATAACTGGTATCTCTTAGCTACTCTTTCATGTTGTCACCTTGGTCTCCCTGTGCTTCGTACTGGACAGATTCCTTAAAAATATCTTCCAATTCCAGAATTCTGCCCTTGATTGTTTCCAGTCTAGATTTTAATCTATCTATGTAAATTTCCTTTTATAATTTTAATGACTATATTTTTATTTCTAGTATTACTAATTAGTTCTTTTTCAGACTCACACATTCTTATATTTCTGCCTGTTCTTGTTTCGTAAGTTTTTGTTCTCTTTTAAACAAAGACTATTATTTCATTTTCAAATGAGTACCTTAAATAAACTTATTTTAAACTCTTTGTTACACTGTTCTGTGAAATCAGTTTTATCTGGCACAAATTCACTTTCCGGGTGCTAATTTTTCATATGTCTTTCTTAGCACTACATACACTATCTCATGCCTCCAACTATAATTCTGTCCCTCAGTGATCACCTCTCCTTGTCTAGAGGGCTTATGGTTGCCTGTGCTTTACACTTTGTTTCCTCTGCCCCACGTTCAGGATCAGATCTCATAATAATATCATGTTGTATTCCTTCTTAACCCTACCAGACCGCTGTATCAATTTTTCGGTAATTTCCACACAAAGGTGGAATATTGGTGCTAGATGAAAGGTAGATGAAAGGTAGACCTATTTTCTGCAATGTCTCCAAGTTCCATCTTATTCTAACCTCTTGTTTGCATATAACTAACATTTTTCTATATCATGTTGGTTTTTTCTCTTTAATGCTCAGGAGCCCAGGTATAGGGGACAGTTAGGTTCAGGGCCTCAGGTCTGGTAGGATTAAGATGATTTTAGAAATGTGGCAGATCTAGGCATCTGCCTAGATGCATGTCTTAACTCAGTTATTGTTTGCAAAGCAGAATATGCTTCTACACTCTCCTTAGATCCATAGCCATAGTGGCAGGCAAAATAAGGCAGTAGTCGTCTACTATCCCCACTCTCCGTTTATTTCATCAACCTGGGAGCCTCAGCTCAGTCCCTAATTTGAACCTCCCATTTTATATGGAGCTGACTCCAATGCTTGTTCCAAGATCTGGAGCCCAGTAGGCCTGTGGCTCCAACCAAGATTACCTCTTTGCATTTCTTATTCAGGAATGTTTAACTATTGAGCTTAGTAATGACTTTGTGTTATTTCTACAGATTTGGAGAGAGGGATTGTATCAAAAATGTTGTTCATCATTCTTGACTAGAAATAAATTTACTTATATACCCTTGGGTTCGACTGCCAGAATTAAGCAACTGAAAGGTACGGCCTCTCTCTATCCGGTTGGCCACTAAATTGCCAGTGAAAAGCATAAAGTTGCTGCATAATTAATATTTATTAAAAATACCCCTTTAAGACATGATATAGATAATTACAAATGAACAATCTAGATATACATTAAAATCATATCTTGTTCTTTATGCAAGTTGCAATTTTACTTGATGACAAGGATAATTACCATCACACTCACCTATCCATTTATTCCATGTATTCAGTGCCTGCAGGAGATATTTGTGGAAGTCAGATGTGATCATATATTTGTAAGTTATTCTTCTGCCTCCCATTAGCATTAGTCTTTGCACCTGTGAGCAAAAATAAATAGAACTATATAAATATCAAGTATTGACATCACTTTTACTAACTACAACATTATTATGCTACCAGTGCTATCAACTGTAAGGTCAAAAGAAAGGGAGTTGAAGCAATGACAAGGGCATTTCTTGATGTCCCTTTTGCTTGCTCTTGCCATATGAGAGACAAATACCAATACAAGGTAGGGCAAAGGAGGTTTACAGTGGTTTGCATGGAAAATAATACAGTAATTGATAAAAATAAAAGAATAAACTCTGTGTTTCATATATGTACAACTATAAACCTACTTTTGCCAAACCCTGTATAGCAATGGAGACCTTCACTGAAGTTCTAGCACTTCTTTGATTTTATAAAGCTGCTTCCCGCTTTTGTTGAAAAGCATGGTGGAGCATACATAGCCTGCTCCTGATGCTTCTGTTAAGACGCCTAGGAATGTAGAAGTCCTAACTGTCCACTTGGGTGAAGGGTCTCCAGCATCTCTATTGGGAATACCAGCCTTGTGGGATTTTAGGGACTGGAAACCTGATAGACTGGTCAGGGAAGACTGCACATTAACAAGTCAAAGACTCTCTGTGGTCCCTTCTTTGTCTAATTGGACAAGGTTCCTGAGACAACAGCTCCTTCTGAATTGTGCTCTCTTTGGAGCCCAGAGAATGACTTGCCAATTCTGCTGAGAACTTTCTGACAAGTTGAGAGGCAGCTGCCTCCTTGAGGAAGGGGTACAATCTGTCTACTTTGTGGGTATCTGTTGGAAGTGCACGGAACCTGTTGAGCCCATCAGAGGGAGATTTATTTAGCAGAGAGGCAGTGCATATGTGTTAGGTATTATTATTAAGAGCTAGCTGGCTCCCATTCCAAGCCATGCTAAGTGCTGAAAAACAATTTATAATGCTAGCTAGAATAGTAATAGCGGGAGCTTACTGAGATGACAGAGTAATCTTGTTAGCTAGACTACATTTCTATATTGAAAACATAAAGTATTCGGCATCAAATCATACAATCTACAGTTTCCCTTCCTCTTTTTAATTTGATTATGAACTATTACTGTGCTTTGCCATAAAATATGAAAGTTTTACATTTTGATAGTTTTTCAAATGCTGATTATACTTTCTGTGCAAATACTTCATATCTTCCCAGCATAATTATTTAGCAGCCTTTTCGGGTTAATTATTGTCATTAACAATATGAGTCCTACGAGGGAATATCAATTAAAATATGCACAGCTGAACTTTCAAATGAGTAAATAATTTAGTTTTGGAAAATGACTGGAAACAGCAGGGTAACAGTCAAAAGGGGAACAATTATTTTAATGCTTATTTGACAAATGAGTCATTTTTACAGCAAATTAGATTCTTATCATAGCACCCCTACTGGTTACTACAGGAAAGCTGTTAACACGAGTTTTTAAAATAAAAGCTGTTAACTTATGCATACAAAGTTTAGGAAATCATTTGTATGAAGAAAAGGTGATTAGGATATGCATTGTTAGCCGATGGAATACTGCCACTGGGATCTAATTAGGGCCATAAATCACGCAAAATGATGTGTGTATATAGGGCTAGAAGCATCTGAGTGATGCGTGCCATTGACAGTGAGATGGATGGTTTCCCCAGCTCTGACTTTCATGGTTGTCCTTGTATTTGTGCTGGCCAGGCCCTGAAATCCTGCTTAATGATAGGGTGGAGTTGGGGCCTTAGCCACGAAATTTACCACTGTAAAGAACATTGGGAAAATTCCAAGATGGGTCTCCATCCCTTTCCATTAGGGAAAGGCTCAGGAAAAGCAGAATGGTGGCTTTCAGGGCAAGTAGACTTGATATGAGTTCCAACTTATATTTTGTCAATTTAATTCCATTAAAGAATTTTTTTAAAAAAGCTCAATGATTCCAGAAGGAAAGAAGGGAGGGAGACATTTATAGAAACCTTATATTATTTCTAAGATACAAATAGTGCTTACTCCAATCCCCATAGGGTTCAGCATAGGGTTGAAGCAAAGCCTGTTTGTAGATTTTTGGAGTTCTGAAAGCAGATAAACACATGCATCAATTTCTAAGCAACTTGGCTGGTGTGATTGAATTGCTTCCCTAAATCTGCTTACATCATTATGCTGTGGACCTCTTTCTTCTGGCCACAGAATTGATACTATATTCCTCAGCCTGTGTGGAGAGCTCTCCTCTCTCTGCCCTGGATAGAGTAAGTTGGACCAAGGCAGCCACCAGTTATACAAAAATCAGACCCTAAGAAATGATCTAGGACAGCATTCCTAGATCTGCTGCATCAGCATCACCTGGGAATTGTTAGAATTACAAATTCTCAGGCCCCACCCCAGATCTGCTGAGTCAGAATCTCTGGAGTTGGGGCCCATCAACCTGGGGTTTTATAGATTCTTCAGGTGACTCTGATGTACACTTAAGTTTGAGAAGCACTGATCTAGGCTAGCACCTGGAAGAACTAAACTGATACTAATTCTTTCAGGTGATTACCAAAATGGTTACAGGAAGTCTGCAGAAAGTAAGAGCCCTTCTAAAACATCAACCCTAGTACCTTCCACTTCCCCCTACCAATCATTGTTAGCTACAGCTGTGACCATATCACTTCAACTTAATATTTTCAGGGTCGTAGTTCTTTGCCTGTAGGGAGATAGAATTTTGGACAGATTAACATTTGAATTATCTTCCAGTTCTTGATTTCTGATTTTAATATGGTCAGGAAGATTAAAACAAGTAAGAATATAGCCCAGCTAACGTAGCTCAGTGGTTGAGTGTACATGGTTTAATTTCCGGTCAGGGAGTATGCCTGGGTTGCAGGCTCGAGCTCCTGTGTGGGGCGTGTAGGAGGCAGTCGATCGATTCTCTCTCATCATTGATGTTTCTGTCTCTCTCTCCCTCTCCTTTTTTCTCTGAAATCTATAAAAATATATTTTTAAACAAAAAAGGTACATATCAAGATACATTTTCATTACAGTTTTCTTGAATTCTTTAAAAATTATCACTTCTGAACTATCTCCCGTTGCATACTTTTTATAGAGAGATCCAAATTTCTGGCTTTGAACTCTACATGGTAAACATCTACTGAGCCCATCTACACTTCAGGTCTGAAGAGCCCACTTTCAGGGTCACACCCTGTATCAGATTTCTAGAGCTCTTAGCTTCAGAGAAAATATCTGTTTCTCGCTCCTTATATTGCCACACCCAGTGGGATTCTGATTTCATACTTGTCTCATCATTGAGGGATATTATGTTTGTGTCTGTTTTGAAATTCTGCCTAAATCAGGTTCTGTTATTAAGTACCTTTACTTTCCACCTAAAGCTAGGCTGAGCAATTTCCTCGAACCATCTAATGTTGATTGGAATAAACTTCCCCACCCAACAACTTCACCAAACCAGTTCTGCAGAAAGTCTTGACTCACTGGGATGGGGTTGGGAGGTGGGGATGGGAGAATGGGGGCCAGGTGGTAGTATATCAAATTTTTAGCAACTACTAATTGGGAGGGTCTGTTAAGGGCTCAGCAGGTGAGACGGACGTGGTGTGCACATTTTGGAAATGCCATGTTTAGACTTCTCTCTTTGGACAATGTTTGGGAGTGTCTAGCTCAGCCGTGGGCAAACTATGGCCTGCAGGCCGGATCCGGCCCGTTTGAAATGAATAAAACTTAAAAAAAAAGACCGTACCCTTTTATGTAATGATGTTTACTTTGAATTTATATTAGTTCACACAAACACTCCATCCATGCTTTTGTTCTGGCCCTCCGGTCCAGTTTAAGAACCCATTGTGGCCCTCGAGTCAAAAAGTTTGCCCACCCCTGGTCTAACTCATGTCTAATTGACCTTTGAATAAAGTCATCAAGATCATATTTATTTGAGATTTCCAGGAAGCATCACTTTCCCCATGTAACCTCTCTATGGTGATCACAGTTTTCTCAGCTCTCAGACAGAATATATTTCACAGAAGAATCAATGTATTTCCAGTTAGCTAGGCTAGCATCAGCTAGTTGAAGGCTTTCATTTAACAGCTGGGGAACCTAAAACCTAGGTGATGAAAGGACAAACAGCTAATTTATGGCAGAACTGGGCATAGAACATAAGCTTTCAGACTCCTGGCCAAGTGTGCCAAAGGGGCTTCCAAGACCTAGCAAGACTTTGTAGTCACCATCATCTCTATATATAAAGCCTAAGTGACCATTACGACCGAACGACCAGAACGACCGGAACAACCAGTAGACCAGTCGCTCTGATGTGCACTGACCACCAAGGGGCAGGCGCTCAACGCAGGAGCTGTCCCTGGTGATCAGTGCACTCCCACAGGGGGAGCACCACTCAGCCAGAAGCCAGGCTCATGGCTGGCAAGCACAACTGTGGTGGTGGCGGGAGCCTCTCCTGACTCGGAAGCAGTGCTACCGAGCAGCGGTGGCCAGGATGAATGTGAGTGGTGAGGCTCCTGGCCCTGGCTCGGGCTTCTCCATGGCCACCTGCCACTTGGCACACTGCTACATCCCCTGATGGGTCCTGGATTGTGAGAGGGTGCAGGTCAGAGTGAGGGACTCCCCCACACATACCCCAGCCCTGTGCACGAATCTGTGCACCGGACCTCTAGTAATATATATGACTGAAAGGATATATATCCCCAAACCCTATATGGTAGTTCTTTATTATTCTCATTATATAGGTGAAGAACTGAGTGTTAGCTATCTTATAGAACTTTCCCTCTGTTATATAGCTGGTTAATCACAGAACCTGGCCTCAGATACATATCTGTTGACCCTGAAGCCTATTCATGGAGCCACGTCATTGTGTGTATGTGGATCATAGCTTCTGGACAAAATGGACAGCACAGTTTGCTTTTTAATTTTATTATTAATTTCCAGGACTTATATCTCACAATGTATGTGCTAGGCCATGATCATAAGTAGGTGAAGGGACTGTTTTAAGGGAATGAGTTGTAGAGATTGATACAATGAGAGATTAGCACAGTTAGAACTGCTTATATACACATAAATAAAGATTTAAAAAAAATTCAGTCCTTTCTCATCCCTCAGAAGTTTTTCCCCTTAGAAGTAACCCTCAGAGGCCCAAAGTTTTATACTTGCGGAACTCTTAACTCTCTCTGGATCTTTTTGGAAGAGGCCTGGTATAGTAGTAGCTTACATAGGACCCTCCTTTGACAGGGAAGTTGGGGTCCTTCGAGGATTCTGATTTCTGTTACAACATGGTCTACTACTGGAATCACTCATTTCCAGCACCCCAGGCAGATTCCAGGCACATACACTCCAAAGATCTTGCTGGCAGAGGTAGTGTCCTGACAGCAGCTGATGGAGCTAATAAACACTGGAAGAGGCTATTTGGATTTGGGCAAGGCACTCAAGGCTAGAACTCTAAGGAATGGCCATAAGAAAGACTGAATACATCAGTTTCTTTCTGCCTCTTAGCTCTTGCTGTCAAAAGCCAAGACACACATCTGATGACAAGTCCCCATGGGGACTTCTAAGATCATACAGATACTATGACTGAAGTATTGGTTTCATTCTTCCCTCCCTCCTTCAATCTCTTCCTTCTCTCCTCCCTTTTTCCCTGTCTTCTCCTCTCTCTTTCTGTCTTTGTCTCTTCTCTCTCGCTTTCTCTTTCCTCCTTTCTTTATATCATTGGCTTTTCAAGGATTTGTTTGTGTTTGTTTTTTTTAAAAAAACACATATTCTTATTGATTTCAGAGAGAAAGGGAGAGGGAAAGAGAGGAACATCAATGATGAGAGAGAATCATTGATTGGCTGCCTCCTGCACATGCAACACTGGGGATTGAGTCTGCAACCTGGGCATGTGCCCTGACTTGGAATCAAACCATGACCTCCTGATTCATAAGTCGATGGATCAACCACTGAGCCACTCCAGCTGGGCAAGGATTTGTTATTTTTTTAAAAATATTGAAAAATAATTTGTCCCCTCCATAAGCAGTTTCAGTGATGTGAGTTCAGCCCAGTTGAACTGTTGACATGGGTCCACTGAGGAATAAAGTTCAATCAGGAGAGGGTCCACTTATATTGTGTCTTGATAGTGTAGAGGAGTGAATGCAGAAGGTTGGAGTGAAGCAAGCAGCTGGATGACCCATCTGCGGTGGATAGTCTGCGTATGTGAATTAAACCAATAGTTTCTGAATAAGAATCAGATTTTGTTCCTATCTGGAGGTTTACACTGGCTGATCCCTTTTAGATCTTGGGAATTAGATTTACACAGTTTCCTAGAACACCGCTTTCATAATCTCAAACACGTCACATCCATGTTCCCAATTCTTTTGGAATGATGACAACCCAGCTTAATGTCCCTCCAACTCTTAAATCACTTTCTTTCAGCACCTTCCCTTTCCCTCCCCTAGCTCTTTCTGGTTCTCAGCCTTTTTTATATCCTTGCCAGCCAGAACCTTCACTGGCACACCTTAATCTACTGCCCTTACCAGTTTCTCCTGGTCAAAATTTACTTATCGTACACTGCTTTCCCTCAAAACCCTGACGACTTCTCTAAAACCAACATGACAAATCAATCACCAGGAGATTTTATGCCTGATTGCTGTTTGTTAACAACACACTGCATTTTAGGAATTTCTGCAACAGAATCCTTGACAATCCAGGAGAGAAGAGATTTTCAGCATGCAGAGACCTTTCTGCAATGTTGGAATTATAGAGTGTACCATTTGAACTGCCATGTTATCCTATCTAATTGCTAGGACTGACCTTGTAATGTGGTGTTCTTTATTGGTTTTATCGCTTGCTGGATATAAGAGAAATTCCAACTTAGCGTTGTTAGAAAGACTTTTGAAGGGTATCAGAGCAACCTCTGAGGTAGCCCCATAGTAGCTACATTGACACTGCCTCCGGATATGGCCCCAGATTTTCCAATGTATGTGATGGGTGAGGGAGCCCTTGATTTGGTGCTCTGGGAAAAGTGAGAGGTTGTCCATCTCTCTAAGGCAGCAGTTCTCAACCTGTGGGTCGTGACCCCTTTGGCGGTCGAACGACCCTTTCACAGGGGTCGCCTAAGACCATCCTGCATATCAGATATTTACATTACGATTCATAACAGTAGCAACATTACAGTTATGAAGTAGCAACGAAAATAATTTTATGGTTGGGTCACAACATGAGGAACTGTATTTAAAGGGCCAGAAGGTTGAGAACCACTGCTCTAAGGTATATGTCATCTCTTAATGAGTTTTTAATATCAGTAGTCACATTCCCACACATGTAATAAGTAGATTTGTCAGACATTTCAGAATTTCTAGCAAATAGGTATAATGTGAGAGCATGGAGTAGGAATAGAAGTGGAATAATAATTAATTATTGGCCATTGCAGAGGCCATTTTTTACTCTTTTCAATGAATCATCAATCATTTAAATAGGCCATGCATCTTGATTGCACATTATTTCACCAAACTCAAGCTGATGAGGTAAGCTACATGAAAACTAGAAAGTGTCAGACACTGTCCTTACTCTCAAGGATCTCATAGTTTAATCAGTGCAAGAATTCCCAACGAAGTGTGATATGATTGGGGGTAAAAGAAGGGTGGACACTCAACAGAATTATCTGGAGAGCTTTTTAAAAATACAGTTACTTTGGCATCACTTTTTATCTTCTGGATAAAATCAACAGGATAAAAGCCATTTGACATCTGTACTTTGAAAGCACTTCCCCAGCTAATTATGATACAAACCTCTGTTTAAGGACCTCAGGATTAATGAGCTAAAGTACACAGGTGCATGAAAGGTTAAATAGAAACATGGGTCATAGGAAAGACTGCCCAGTGACAAGTGAAGGGGAGTGCAGGACAAGGAGTGAGCACCACGGATTGTAGTGGTCTGAGGTCCTTGGAGGCAAGAACTGTGAGCTAGGCTTTGAAGGACAGGTAGGTTTGAAACACAGCAAGGTAGGAGAAGGGTATTTCTTCCACATTACTAGTCATCATATTTCCCAACTTGGTTGAGCTATTAAAAATTACAGTTTCTGCTTGTGAAAAGGCAAATCCACAAATTTTATCCCAGAGCTGAAGGATCAAGTTTTCTTGGGGTAGGTCCTCAGAAACTGTATTTTAAACAACTTCTCCAGGTAATTCCAATAGTTAAACAATTTTGTCAAGTCCTGCACTTTATCTTGACTTCAGGAATCTTGTTGGGATTTTCAAATTGTGTTTGCTTCACTTGGGAGTGGTGGGGGATAATGAAGGGAGGGTTGTTGTGGTTAACAATATGGTAAGCCTTCCATGTCAATTCATAAAATTAGAATTTTTTAAGTATGAGAGTGCCTTTAAACTTTTTTTGAGTAGGGGAAATCTCAGGTAATATATTATTTTGCAATAGAGGTTGAGTGACTAGCCTAATAGAGATCCCAAGGGAAGAGGTGGGAAAAGGGAGAAAGAATCCTAGATAACCTGAATTAGTGCCCGGAACCTTTTGTTTTAGTGTGGAGTGAAGAGTCCAAGAAAGAACTACAGATGTTGTAAGATACAAGTTGGAACTTGTAGGCAGAGGGTCACCAATGGGTTGAGCACAACTGCTTCCATCTGCCATCCCATGGAGAGGCCTATGGAGACTGGGCGCTGTTGGACACGCTTTAAGTCATGCTCCAGGAAAGGAACTCTGCTCTCCTACTTCTTTTCCCTTTCCTAGGTATTGTGTGAGTGGGGAGCCTCTGTCCAAGTGGTTGAGAATGGGGGCTTTTGCTGTCATGCGGGCACCCTGCTAGAGAGGACAGGCATCCTGTAGGCAATGTCAGCAGCTCAAAGGAGTGACGTACCCGTGCTGATAGAAGCCAGAGACTTTGTGGGAAGATGAGGCTGCTGAGGGCAGGAGAAGCCACCCACTAGCCAACTCTTGCCAGGCAATTCAGAAAGAGCTGCCAGAGTCAGCCAGGGTAAACCTAGTTACAGGTGTACCATGGTGATGTTGTGGATTCAAGTGTCAGACCACCACAATAAAGCAAGCACTGCAGTAAAGCGAATTGTAACCTTTTTGCTGGTGGAGGGTCTTGCCTTCTATTAATAAAACAACACACATCTTTGTCAATCACAATAAAACCAGGTCTGCCTGCATTCTCCTTGAGCAGTCACCCAAGTTAAGAGGGGAGGGCCGGTTGGGAATGGAGGGCGTACTTTTTCTCTAATGCCTGTCCTTCATCTACATGTTGTGCAATGGTGTAAAGGCACAATTAAGGAAGAAAACTTTGCAGAAAATCTTCCTATGAAAGCCCCTTCTCCCTCTTACATCATGGGTGTTTCAACAGGTAGGACAGTCTCTGAGAGGTTTTAATTAGAGGAGGCCGCACCTTCAAGTAAGCCTCTCTTCACATTCCTTCCCATGCAAACTGCTTACTCTGTAAATAAGCTTGTAGTCACTTTTCCATAAAAGCGTTTAATATATTAGCGTCTTCTTGGGGGATTGGGGCAAAAGAAACTAGACAGGATCTCTCTCTGTCAGTTAGGATTGCGTTCATCTGCATGCTACAGAAAGCTGGATTTTGGTAGCTTAAACAAACTCGGAGTTTGTTTTCCTCCCATAACAGGGTCAGGAGTAGGTGAGTGCTGAAGTTGACTCAGAGGCTCAACAACGTCAAGCTGACATGTCTGGGGTCCTCTTGGTTGGCCTTCCTCTTATAGTTCATGGAAGGTCCAGCCACACATGAGTGTACACATGGCAGGAAGAGGGTGAGGCAAGAAGCATTAGACACATTTGTCTCTTTTTATCAGAACACGATAAGCCTTAAAGAAGCCTCTTCCTCTGACCCAGCAGACCTCTGATCTTGGCCCAGACCTGGACACACACTCACCCCTAACTTTAGTGAAAGGTGAGAACATGAATCATCTCTTTTTCCAGCCATCATGGAAGGGAGTGACAAGGGAGAAGGGGGTTGGAGGTGACTTTTGGGTTGCCAAATATCAGTGTCTATCTTACCATTTAGGCTCATTCAATTAGACTAGTGATTCTCAACCTTGGCCACACATTAGAATCAGCCAAGGGAGTTTTAAGAATCCTGAAGCCCAAAACACCCAGAGCAATTTCACTGAGATCTGTGGGTGGGGCACAGGCTTCAGTATTGTTTGCAGTTCCTCAGGACAGCTGATTGTGCAGTGGGGGTTGAGAACTACTAATGTAGCCCACCTCCCAGGACATTTTCAAACAACGTCCCCAGGCAATATTGATGCAGGTGCCTCATAAATCCTTTTTAAAAATGCTGTTAAACCCTCATTTATTGACAACTTTATTTATTTGTTAATTCAGAGATATCTACTGAATGCCTTCCATGTCTATGGGTATAGGAGAAAAGTAGGAATGGATTTATGTGTTATGCCCTACAGTTATTTCCAGTACCTTCTGATTGTAATATACTTTACAATGAAGAGAAAATACTTTCATATACATGATCTCCTTTAAATATCAGAGCCAGGCTATAAGGCATTACTATTTTAGTTTAAGGACCAATGAAACTTGAGAGTCAAGAAGGTGAAGTGAGTGCTCCAAGTCAGTTGATGTCGGTGTGTGGTAGAGTTGTCACTGGGAAAGAGGTTTGTAGTCTCCACATTCAGTGCTTGCTTGTCCACTGAAAGATAAAAGTCACACACACACTGCCGCTTAGGCATTGTGTAAACTGAAATGCATTTTGCAAATCTGACCCGAGTGAGTGATGCAGGAATATGGCAAACATTGATTGACCAATTACTATCTAAAGACAATATTCTCAGTGGTGGATTGCATGCGCTCACTCATTAGATCTTCATAACAAGCCTATTTGGCAGGTACTCCAATCTCCACTTTACTTACAAGGAAACTGGAGACTTAATTGCTTATCTAAGGTCATAGTGTCGGTAGAAAAAGAAGATAAGATTTGAACCCTTGCATATGGCTCCAAACCTGTGCTCTGAAATCAGAGCTGCCTTGCACAGTTGAGCAGGTTTTCACTGCATAGCGGGGTCCAGCCAATAAGGCTAGTGGGAGCTGAAACTCAGCCCAAACTCAGTTTACCAGGCTTCCACTTGGCACAGGGCTATAGGCTCCAAGAGGGACAGTATATCTGTAATCCTGTGCAGGTAACCTATGAACGATGTGTGCTCTAGCCTTAAGCATTACCTATTGCTCTTTTTTTTTCTTTTTTAAAAAATATATTTTTATTGATTTCAGAGAGGGAGAGAGAGATAGAAACATCAATGATGAGAGCGAATCACTGATTGGCTGCCTCCTGCATGCCCCACACTGGGGATGGAGCCTGCAACCCGGCATGTGCCCTGACTGTGAATTGAACCGTGACTTCCTGGTTCATAGGTCGACACCCAACCACTGAGCCAAGCTGGCCGAGCTACCTATTGCTTTTTTAACATGGCTTTATTTCATTCATTCATTTAGTCACTCACCCATGTACTTATTCACAAATACCTATTAGGCACACTTTACTTTATTGTACTTCACTGGTGGTGTGTTTTGCGAAGTGAAGTAGAGCCCTCCACTAGCCAAAAGATTACAACTCTCTCTATTGTGGTACTCACTTCATTACAGTTGTCTGGAGTGGAACGTGCAATATCTCCAAGGTATGCCTGTGGAGGGCCTTCGGTGCTAGGGACTCTCCAGGAGACATTGACCAAGATAGACCTCAGGCCTATTTTAAGAAGTCTTTTTATAATTTGTGCATGTGCTTGCAAGAAAACAAGGAATACTCAGGCATAGGACTGGATAAAAGTGGGAGCTCAGTTGCTGCCATGAAGGCATTTTCTGGGTAAATATGATCAACATTTTTCAAGGCCTTGTGGGGCTTGGGGTTTGAAAGATAAAGCTTATGGCCCACCTAATGATCTAACAGAAGACCCTTTGGGAAGCTGGGGCTCCCGGGGGGGCTACACCAGCAGTGCAAAGATGAATTAAAAATAGAACTAACAATCTTTATGTCTGCTCAGGGGACCACAAAGAACAGTTTCCAAACCTTGGCAATTAACTAATGGGGAGGGGGAGTTGATAGCCATAAACCATCTCTCATGAAGCTATGCAGACCAGATTCACACTCCTTGGTGGCCTAAAATATCTCAAGCTGATAAATTTTTTTAAAGTTTTCCAGTATTAGTACCAGTCTTGGTAATGTCTCCACTCACTGACAGAAGCAAACACTAATCTCTTCTTGAGGAATTCGCCTTCATTGTAGGCCTCAAAGCTTTTCCACAGGTAAAACTCCAAGTATAATTAGCTCTGTAGTATAAAAAATCATTAAACATACAAAGAAATAAGACACCATTAGCAAGAGCCAACAGAAACAACAGATAGCAAAATAAGACCTTAAAAAAACCTTTAGAGTTTAGAAAGATCAGGCACAGATTATAGAATAATATGTTTTATAAGATGAAGTAAAATATGAATAAAGAGCAAGCAGATTGGTAAAAAGAATTTCTAGAAATAAAAATCAGATTACATCCTAATTACTATTTTTACATATAATGTTTTAACATCAACACATTTTATACTTTTATAACATGTTTTTATACTATTTTTATTATAGTCTAAATTCGAGTAAAATATTCTGTTGATATTTACTTATTACAGGTTTTATTTTTCTTTTCATAACATTTCTATTTGGATATCAATTTACACATGATCATGATGCTCTTAGTTTTAAGAACCAACCACAGTAAAAACTGTTGCATTTTTCTGTTTAATAACTAGATGTTACTCTCTGGGAGGTAATTCACCATGCGAAGTTTTATTCACTACAAGGTGGTGATAATACTACCACCTTTTGTAGGGTTGTTCTGAGTAGAGTGTGGGGATTGAGACTACCTGAGTCAGATTGACTGGGCTCAATCCCATATCTACCAATCACTAATTATGTGTGACCTGGAACAAGACTTTCATTCTCTCTCTGCCCCGGTTTGCTCATTTGCAAAAAGGAAATGCTAATATTACGTGTCTCATAATGCTGTCAGAAGGGCATATGGGACAATGCATATCAAGTCCTTTGCGCATGGCTGGCACATAATTTATATTAATTGTTGTGATTACATAGTTTATTAGTGGCTGGTGCATAGCAGGCAGCCAATATATGTCATTATATTAAATATTATTATTCTTAATCAGAAATTATTTGAATATAGTATTTTGTTAAGGATGGCATCTATTCATTTTAAGCTGGAAAATGCCTTTAAGGTCAATTAGTCCAATCCCCTACCTATACAGACAAAAAACTTCAGGGAAGTGGAGTTTGAATCAAGGCAGTCTTCCTATCTTCTAGATCTGTGGAAATGTCAGTGAGGGAGAGAGAAAAAAAATACAAGGATTTAAACATTGATGGGTGAATCAAACCTTTATTCTTCTGTAATTCAAAGGCACATTTGGGTCTCAGTGGACTTTTTCTCGCGGAGCAGGACTGTCAGTGGGGCTGGCTGGAATCTCCGGGAACAGGCAGAGATATCAGGAGATGCTGAATGTGGGAGCTGCTTTTATCTTCTGGGAATATGACTGAAAGTGGGCTAGGTAGTGAGCTCAGTCAGCAGAAGTGCAGGCAAAGCCAGGCACTGAGAAGGTTAACCAGAGGAGAGGTGTATGAGAGGAGGGAAGGGAGGAGGTAGAGGAGGGGGGAAAGGATGTGAAAGAAGAGGAAAAGAGAGGGTTAGACATTTTGTATCAGAAAAGGAGAACCTCTGTGGCCAACTTATTAATAGTACTTTAAAAATTATCCCATTTTTACTTTCTTCTAGAGGTAATGTACAAAGTTGTCTTGAGTTTGAATGGGTTGTGAAATAGACCCCCAGAGCAATGTGGAATACTCCCCTGTCATGAAACCAAGTTAAATCTCTGTCAAAAAATTACATAATTTTCTGTCAGAAAAGATACCTCCTCTGCAAGAGAAATGTGGGCGCTCAGAATGCAGTTTCTGAGGCTTCTGTTTGAAGTATCAGTGAGACATTTTACAAGGCCGGAAGATCTGAGTATATTGCAAGGTAGTTGAGAGTTTGATGTGACTAATTAAGTCCTCTATAGAAATTAGTTTTAACAAGTTCTGCCAGATGTTCTCATTGGAAATAGCTGCATGGGGATTAGGAAAGTTGGGACAGAAATGAATAAAGTGGAAACTGAACTATGCATAGTTGCAGAGAAACGGAAAAGAAGGCTTGTGTACTCTGCTGTCACTGGAAGAGAAAAGAAGAAGAGGCGTTGAGCACTGAATTCGTTCCAGCAGCTTGGACAAGGCACCTAGAATATCTGTTAGTGAGACCGAAAGGGAAGAGGTGGTGTTAGCAAAGCCCGGAGGGCTGTTTGAATCAGAGGGAGCTCAATTTTGGACAGATTGCTGAGAGGGGATTTTGAAGTCAAGCTTAGCGATTCAGATGAGGTTATTTAAAGAAGAGCTAAGAATGAGTGAAAAGGCACTTAGTTGTACCTTAGATGTTTCTTTATTTAAAAGTTGCTCTAAAATAAAATCTTTGCCATTATCCATTTAAACACGGCTATTGGTATTTCATATACAGAAGATAATTCTGTTCTACTTAGCATTTTCATTCTGAAGGAATTTATGCTAAAGGACAAGGAAATATATGATTAGATGCCTGCAATAATAACTGTTTTTTTTTTTTTACTTGACAGTGATGGGAAAATAAGTTGGTATAGAAGCCTAATAAACCTATACAGAGGAAGGTGTTAGTAGGGATCTACTTCTGAATGGCAGGCAAAGCCAAAGGTTTTTGTTTGATTCAGGTGACTGAACAGGACTGCCACTTGGTGGCAGCATACTTAAAATGTGTCTACTAGCTTTTGAGTTGG
This sequence comes from Myotis myotis, assembly GCF_014108235.1. Lineage (NCBI taxonomy): Eukaryota > Metazoa > Chordata > Mammalia > Chiroptera > Vespertilionidae > Myotis > Myotis myotis. The sequence goes on along the minus strand of NW_023416318.1, from coordinate 16,728,833 downwards.
GGTGATGAATAAAAGTTCTTTTAAAAGTTGAAACTGTGAAATAAAGGTTATGAAGTGACAAAAAAAGTTATAGCAATAGTGCCTGAATGGCTTAAACATGGCCAAGAAAATATAAAGTATCTCTTGTGCTACTAAGAATGAACACAGGGCTAGGAGATATTTTCCTCCCTGTATTTTGTCTAGTTCTTTAAATTGTGTCTATTTATTTTGGGGGCTTGCCTCAATTATATATATATGTGTATATATATATATATATATATATATATATATATATATATATGATGTATTTTAGTTATTTTTAAAGTTGTCACTTTCCTTCCCTTTTTGGGGGGTGGGGAGAAAGAAAAACTTTAATTATGATTAATCAGTGTTTTAGAGACCAGGGAAGTTATTCTCTCTTTTGACTCTTTAATCACTGGATCATTCTCTCTTTTGACTCTTTAATCACTGGATCATAGCATTTAAGTGAGGAAAAATATGGATATTTACTCTCAAGAGGAAAAATATTTCAATGCCAGAGACATGTTTTTTTGTTTGGTAGTTTGCTTTTGTTTGTTCTTAGCATGAATGTCCATGCATTGAGTTAAATGAATTAGTGACTTGCTTTAGGTTTATCTCATAGTACTCTGTTCTTTCAGATTTGTCTAGTTCAGTGATGGCGAACCTCTGACGCGTGTCAGAGGTGACACACAAACTCATTTTTTGGTTGATTTTTCTTTGCTAAATGGCATTTAAATATATAAAATAAATATCAAAAATATACATCTTTGTTTTACTATGGTTGCAAATATCAAAAAATTTCTATATGTGACTCGGCACCAGAGTTAAGTTAGGGTTTTTCAAAATGCTGACACGCTGAGCTCAAAAGGTTCGCCATCACTGGTCTAGTTCAACAATATGAGAACAACATATAGGTTAATACTAACTAAACAAAGGTAGGGCACTGGGCCTAGATCTTTTTGGAAAACATATTTTAGTTGGTGACTTCACTGAAAATGTATTTGCTATATTTTACCCTAGTTTGTGTATCTAGTTTGGTAGACTTAAGTTCCTCATAAGAAGTAACAGGAAAGTCAAAAATATAAATATATAAAACATCTTTAATTTACAATATCCTGAAATCAATTATTTTATTTTTTCAGATATTTATTTAAACATGCTGGTGGCTCTCAGCCTTTTTCTGCCCTTTGTCACATGATGGTTTGTAATCCTAGATATATTTGGCTCATCCAGTCCCTTCTCTCTGACAAACGAGAACCTGAGACAGAATGTCAACGCCTGACTCACTAGTAGCCACCTCCTTCAGGTGGCAACAGGGTCAGGCTGACAAATTCTGTCTACAAATCAAGCCTAGGATTATTACTGAGAGCTAATATGGGTACTGATTTGTTACAAGAACCTACCATGTGTTTGGCCTGGAGTAGCTTTTAAATAACTGTCTCACAATAAAGTGAAGAGCTGAAAAGTCTCTGTCTGGTCATCTTCTGAAGTCAAACCTTTGTGCCTCATTGACAGATGTCCTCTAAACAGAGGGGCAATATTATTACTTAAAGCCAGCATTGTCTTTAAACCCTAACCCAAACTGTCTTCCGCCTTTTGAGAGGGTGGTATAATCTTTGTGGCTTTCTTCTAACTAGAATTAGAGTCAGCAGAATGATGGAAAACTTTGTTCAGGGTTATAGTGAAGCCTTATATCTCTACTAGTGCCCTGGTGCATGGATTCCTGCACATTGAAAGGAAATTAATTAGAAGGTGGCCAGTAGGGCAGGACTGGGTGAGACGGTCCAGACACGCCCTGGAGCCACCTCCCATGGTCCCTCCCCAGCTGTCCACACCTGGGGCAGTGCCGTGGCTTGAAGGGCATCTGGGGAGTGAGTGGGGTCCCTCCAGCAAGTGGGGTCCCTCGACCTGGCCTGTGGGGATTGGGCCGAAACCAGCTCTCTGACATCCCCCGAGGGATCCTGGATTGTGAGAGGCCGGTTCTCGGTTGATGCACCCTGGAATCAGGCTCCCTCCTCTCTGGTTCCGGTTGCCAAGTCACCACAGCTCGGCAGCTCCTGCATTGAGTGTCTGCCCCCTGGTGGTCAGTGTGTGTCATACCTACCAACCGGTTGGATGGTTGCTTAGCCTTTTATATACACAGATAGGACTTGCCTCTTTCTCCATGCTTCCTTTATAAACTCTAGAATTCCAAAGAACAATTGGAATTAGCAATAGTTTCAGACTGTGGAAATATGCCCTGGAACAACTACCATCTGATTTCAACCCAATAGCGTCACAAAAAGCTCACAGTGGCTTGGAGCTTGATTAAGCATTTTGAAATTATTAAAGTATTTTATTTCCACATACGTACCTATAAAGTAGGTACCACTGTTTCCCCATTTACAGATTTTCGTTCAAGGAGGTTAAGTAAACGGTTTCAGGTTGTATAGCCAGTTGACAACTAAAATTTATTGGTCAGCCTTTGGTTGGTCAGTCTATGTCATTGTTTCTGAACAGGGTGGCACTGCCCTCCAAGGGACATTTGGAATGTTTTGGAAGCACATTTTGGTTGTCAAGATGATGAGTGGCAGGAACAGCAATACAAGTACAGGCTTATACAACAGAGAACTGTCCCATACCTGTATGGCTTATAAATGTCCCATTGGACATTCATGTGGATAAAACACTTATACATGATTAACCAATATATTATATTCCTCTCAGCGATTTGTAGCTATTGCATGCTGGGTGATTTGGTCTAAGGAGGTAAGCATCTGATTATTTTATTGTACCTTCCAGGGTAGTTGTGTCTCTGCAGTTACAAATTAAAACATGTTTGTTTGTTTTTTTGATACATTACCCATCTTTTACATGATAGCTATAACCTTATAGTTAAATTTTTGAATTAGATATATAGGTAGGTTGTACTGTCTGTAAATTTTAAATAAGGAAAGGAAGAAAGATGCTTCAAAATATTTGTTAAAAGAAAGGGGGAACTATGGATGCCAGAGGTCAAATTAATGGTGCCACTGAGGCCACTGCTCTCAGGTGAGAGGTTACAGACCAATGGCTCACCAGCCAAATTGAACCCACAGACAAAGTCGGTGTGATCCGCAGAATATTCCAAAAGGTATGCAAATGTATTGCAAATGTTTGAACTAGGTATTTCAGAAAACTTTTTCATTTCTATTTCTTTTGGAAATTATGACAATCTAGCAATACGTGGGCTTGGATGGTCATAGTGACCCCACACCTTTGGAGGGACATCAGCCCTCCAAATAGGCATGGCCCTAACCTGGTCAACTTGACTCATGGAAGTTTCTGTCTAGTCCCTGCTGGTAATGATAGAGTTTGGTAAAGGTGATTGTGCTGCTAGCCTTCCTCTTTCTTGTCCTACATGTGCCGAAAAGACTGGAATCCAGCTTCCTCTATCTGCATTGCTAATGCTCACCACGGGCTCCCTCACCTACATAACGCACCCAGCCACCTAACGCTTGCCCCGCAGTGGTAGTGCCCGCTGAGATTTGGCCTCAGACTTCGGTTCAGACATGAGAGGCTTTCCTATCCATGCCTAGCCCCTGAGTCATCCTATCCCCCAAGACCCCTACAGTTACTGCATTTTCTGAGCACCTGTTTCCTTTCACTTTTCTTTGTCATATTAATTTGGTGTTTGGATTTTGACGTTAATGTTTGAAGAGATGAAGCCTAATAGTTGAGAACTGTTTTTTGAGCAAGGGGGAAAACACTCTAGAGAAAGGGAATGTGAGATACCCCTGAAATCATTTGCTATCTTTTTATTCTGCATGGGTTTCAGTTATTGTATTTTCTGGCTATAGAGAATGAAGAAATAAAGTCTAAAAAATGGACTCTCTAGAAAGAATTATGAATGCTACATGTCTGCAATGGAATAGGTAAATTTTGAAATCAAATTCATACAGTGTAATAAAAGGCTCTAAAAATTTGGGAAATAAATGATATGCAAATTTTTTTTTAGCCTATTTTTGAATCCTAACACTGGTCTGATATCTCCATGATTTTTTTTTTTTTTTTTTATCAGAGGCAGGCCTGTTTGGGGACAGCCTTTCCACCTGTTGGAATCTCGCCCAAATAATCAGACAGGCTTGGGTAGATTCTCTCCTCCCGGCTAAGGAGAGGCCTGGTTGGTGTGGTAACCAGCACCCCTGCTTCAGTAATAATAGTCTAGGGGCTTAGTCACCCTGAGAGTACACACTCCACCCTGCTTCCGAACACAGAAAAGGGGGGAAGCATACAGTTAGAAACAAAGTTAAAACCCCCTTTCAATAAACACCCTTATAGCTACTCACATTCCACAGATCAGCCCTCGCTGACTAAATCTGTAGAACAAGAAGTTGTCATAGTGAGCAAACTGTGTTTTTCCCTCACCTGTATGAATTCAGGGCTTTAAAAAAAAAAAAAAAAGCACTTGACAGTATGTGTGAAAGGAATAAATGAGCAAATGAAGTTTGGTTAGCTCTAATCTACTCTCAAGTATTCATTTCTTTACAGCTTCATTCACTCACTCATTTATTCATCCAAGAAAAATATGCTTGGGCCCTGTTCTTCCTGCTGGGCATAGACTGGTGGATAAGACAGGTTCATGCCCTCAGGTTAGGGAGACAGATGGTAGACCAGGAAGCAAATATACAGGCACATACAGAGAGGGAGAGATACACTGTGAAAATAAAACACAAGGGCTTTGGAGCAAGTGACTGGGGATGGGGATAATTTAGATTAGGTGGTGTGGTGTGGGAAGGTTACAAAGATTAGATGATATTTGAATAAAAAGAAGGCATGAAGGCAAATAACTGGGAATGCAATGGTCCAGGCAAGGGCAACAGCAAGAGTCCTAAGGGAGGAGTGAATTTAGAGTGCTCCAGGAGCCCAAAGAAAGTGGAGGATCAGGGAGAGTGGGATGAGATGAGATGGGAGAGGCAAAGGTGAACCCTGGGAAGAGTCTGATGTACTAAAATTGTAGGAGGAAGCTGGTGGAGGGCTCCAGGTAGGGACTGTTGTGATGGCTCTACTCTTTCCTAAGAGAAGTCTAGATGTAAATGGATGCATCAGTTGGGCTGTATTTATGCAATGGAATATACTGCAATAGAGAAAACAAATGAACTATAAGTCTGTACTGGGAACATGAATGAGTCTCAAAAACTTAATGTTGAGTGAAAGAAGTAACCCACAGTGTTATTCCATTTATGTGAAGTTCAAAAACAGATAGAACTAAGCCGTACATTTTTGGGGGAGTAATTTGCATTCACTAAAACAAAAAGAAATGATACCTTTCTTGAGTATACTAGTATCCATGTATGTAATGCATAGAAAAAGACCCGACTGATAAAAACCCAAACTCATGACATTGGGTACCCCAAGTGAGGGAAGTAGAATGGGTAGGTGGAGAATGTATAATCAAGAAGTATTTCATCTCTATATAATTTTTTAATGTTATGTTGATAGTGTATGTTAGTTTCCTGTGGATACTGTAACAAATTACCACAAACTTGGTAGCAAAACAACAACAACAACAAAAAACCCCACACAAACCTACACACACTTATTATCTCACAGTTCTGGAGTCCAGACGCTGAAATCAGGTTCTCCAGGCTGAAATCAAGGTGTTGGCAAGGCTGTGTGTCTGAGGAGTGTCCCTTCCTGGTCTCTTCCAACTTCTTGTGGCTGTGGCATTCCTTGGCTTGTCTGCCTCACTCCAGTCTCTGCCTCCGTGATCCATCACTTTCTCCTCTTCTGTGTCTATCTCATCTCACTCTGCTTTTTCCTTATAAGGACACTAGTAATGGTGTTTAAGGCCCACTTGGATAACACAGAATCATGTCTGAAGACCCTTAACTTAATCACATCTGCAAGGCCCTTTTCCCCACATATGTCACATTTACAATCCCGGGGTTAAGACGTGGATCTTTTGAGGGGTGTAGGGGGGAGCATTTTCAGCTTCCCACAATACATTTTTGTCCTTGTTGCATAATGAAAAAGAAAAAGAATTCTCTGAAGGGTGGGCGGAAAACAATGCTCCTGGCTGCTGCGTGAAAACCAGGTAGGAGGTGATTGGACTTATCTGGATCTGGGTGAGAGGTGACAATATTCTGGATTTGGGAGGTAGTGATGGAGATGAGAAGAGGGGAAGGAATTGAGATACAATCTGGAGATAGTTTTTCGGAGTGGGTGGTGGGTCAGATGCGGAGGAAGAGGGACAAAGGAAGAAACAAGGATGACATACATTATGGCTTGAGTCGCTGAGAGGGACCATGTACTGAGATGGGGAACACGTGGGGTGGGCCAGTTTTGTAGGAAAACGTCAGCCACGGCATACTAGTCCTTGTAATATGATAAATATATTTTCAGCCTTTTGAAAAATGATCAGAATCACTGATCGAGAGAGTTTTTGTGTTTTAATAAATTGAGTGACTTCTCATTGTGGGCTATTAAAGTCTGGGAAAGGGGTCTGATAAGATCCCAAGGAAGGCAGAACGTTTATTAGATGGTTTGTAGAGCACCTGGTTCCTTCAGCAGATTGAGTGACACAAGCACAATTATAGACAATGACTGCTCAGATGACAACAAATGGAAGTGGGCAGGTCTAGTGTAGCCCCCCTCAGCGAGACCTCTGGTGTTCCCTCTCCACAGTGACAGGAGCTCTCATTTTATGGATCCCACCCGTGGACATAATGATAGGACAAAGGGCTTCCCATTTGCATCTTCTCACCTTTTCACCCAATAGCAACCACCCTTTATAAAAAACCAACTTGTTTTATTTTGCAAATTATGTCTTCCTGACCTACCAGGGGCCTTGGAGTCAGACAGAGGCAGGCTCTACTGCCTAACCCTCAACTCTGAGCTTGTTACCCAATCTCTCCAGGCCTGTGCTTCCTCGTGGGATCGCCATGAAGGTCAGATATGTGCTCAGTAAATGTTTGATGTTATTACCACTACCAGCTCAGCTTCCTAGCCTTTGGATGTCTTCCTGGAGTTTACTTTTGTTTGGGAGTGCTAAAATATAACATTTCCTTCCTAATAAAAACTAGCCAAATATAATCCAGTTACCTTTTCCCTTCCACTCTGGGCAAAGGCTACCTTTTTTTTTTTTTTTTTAATATATTTTATTGATTTTTTTACAGAGAGGAAGGGAAAGGGGTAGAGAGTTAGAAACATCGATGAGAGAGAGAGAAACATAGATCAGCTGCCTCTTGCACACCTCCCACTGGGGATGTGCCCGCAACCAAGTTACATGCCCTTGACCGGAATCGAACCCAGGACCTTTCAGTCCGCAGGCCAATGCTCTATCCACTGAGCCAAACCGGTTAGGGCGGCAAAGGCTACCTTTAAAGATTGTTCATAAATGAACAATTATAATATTCCTTCAGACGGCTTCAGCATTTTCTGTTCCAATAAGTATTCTTTTTCTACCTTGTCCAGATAGACTCAGCTGCAGTTATCTGGGAAATGATTGCAAAACAACCCACCTGCTTTAGCGTGAGTTCCCTAGTTCCCCAGGGCAAAAATGGGGATAATTACTGAGGGGGATTATCTGAGAACAGTGATATCATCACCTAACGCTTCTCTAGGATCCCTTAGTGCAGACTTCGAAAACGAATCAGCAGAGAGCCTGTGAAATTTCATCATTGGGTTGGAGCTTTCTTTGTTTCGAAAGCTAAATAATGTCCTGATAATCTCTTTGGCCCCTACCCTCTCTTCTCACTTTTTTTTTTTTTTTTTAAAGACAGCAAATTGCCCTGACAGGTTTGGCTCAGTGGATAGAGCGTCCGCCTGCAGACTGAAAGGTCCCAGGTTCAATTCCAGTCAAGGGCATGTTCCTTGGTTGTAGACACATCCCCAGTAGAGAGTGTGAAGGAGGCAGCTATTCGATGTTTCTCTCTCATCGATGTTTCTAGCTTTCTATCCCTCTCCCTTCCTCTCTGTAAAAAATAAAATAAATAAAATATATTAAAGACAGCAAATCTAGCAAACAAATTACATGCAATCACTGCTGTCATATGAATTACCAAACGAGGTCTGGCCTAAGTTTGCAAATGAAGACAACCCAAACTGAATTTGGAAAGAACTTATTTGTAAATGCTACGTAGCTGAACTACATGACAGCTGTTTAAGGATAAAACATACTTATAGAAGGAAGGGCCTTAACCATCATAAGCTATTATTTCTGTTTGTTTGTTTTTCTTTCTCTTTCTTTGCTCTTCAAGTGAAATGAGATTTTCCTAATGAATATGGTGACTTTAACAATTAGGTCCCCTTTTTCCCTGATGCTAAACTTCCCAGTTCCCAGGCTGCTTCCCTTCTGGGTGATGAGCACTGTCCTCTTAGTCACGGGAGTTGAGGGCTCATCATGAAGACAGAGGCCCCGCTAAGAAGGGGTTGTTTTCTTAAAGTGAGCTTTGGAATTGGTATTGGGGAGACCTAGGCCTGCCCTTTCTCTCCCTCTTATTTCTTGACACAGCTGTGATGCAGTCTAAGAACTCCACATCCTTCAGGTCACAGTTTAACTGTGTCTAAGGAAACAGAAGCCATAGGTTTAGCTCTAATAGTGTGGGTACCAGCAACATCATTATCACCTGGGAACTTGTTAGAAAGGCTAATTCCCGGGCCCCACCCCACATCTCCTGAATCAGAAACATGAGGGCTGGGGCCAGCCTCTCTGCCCTTTAACATGCCCTATAGGCAATTCTGATACATGCTGAGGTGCGAGAGCCACAGATCTGGTTCTTGCAATACTTTAAATAGATTTATTAATTAAAAGTCATTTATTCTCTCACCTCCTCCCAGTTACACTTTTAGTGATATACAAATTGGACAAACAGAATCAGTGCCAGGCAAGGTGTCTGGTTTGGGCAGGTCCCCCCTTCAGGCTGGCGGAAATGCCCCTCCTGTGGTGAGACCTCTCAAAGCCAACATCTGGAAACTTTATTTCTGTATCTTCAGCCTGGATGAGTGGGTGGTAGAGGGGAGAGAAACTATCCCTTTTCTGTTTGAAAATATTTAGCTTGAGTGATATGAAGATTTCCTGAGATCTGTGACAAGATCAAAGAACATAAATTGTTTAACAGGGGTTGTACTTTTGTGGAATTACTTAAAGTATCATAATTTGCAGTTCAGCTTCCCATCCTTCATTTTCGAGTCTGGAATTCTGTTGGGAGCTTTCATAATCACTCAGGAGTATAATATTACAGGCTGGGTATAAAAATATCTTTTTAATGACTAGCAAATTAGTGAAATGTCTTGACTTGAGTGGAGACCAAATAGAAGACGGTGTTTTTATGAAGGGCAGGGGGAGACTAAACTGTCACCACATTGTTATTCTTGTTGAATTACCCACTCCTCAAAATGTCCGTTGATTAGATAAAATTTGTTACACGGTGCATCAGTGTGTGATGAGGGACCATGGGGCCTACGGAGGGGTCTTGGAACTTCTAGAGTTTTGTTTTGGTTTTAATGTTAGCATGCAGAATCTGAAAGTCAGCCTCAGGTGACTGATCCCATGTGGACAGTTCTGAGGACTCTGCTCCTGATCAGGGCAGTAAAACCAGGGCTCAGAGACCCCCCCCCCAAAAAAAAGCTTCTAAAACACTAGGCAAATGGGCCCCTTTACAGTTCCCCCTGTAAATCAAATAACTACCTGCTACACATATTTTCCAGTTTGTTATAACGTCTCTAACATTTAACCTAAGGAGTCATAAATGGAGCTGTGTGGATTTATGTTTCAAAATAGCGTGTGTTCTCTGCACAGCACAGGCAGAACAGGTTTTGCCAAGTTTATAACCTCACAGGTTGAGCGTTCTGAGCCTAAAACTTGAAATTCTTGTGGTGTCAAGACTATTTGCAAAAGCAGCTGAGAATCTCAAAGATATCTCGCTTGACATCAATTAACTCTTTCAGAACCAGGGTCCTAATGAATTAATTTTAAGCCAGTCCACCTCAGATGTGCCATAATTGTCTTGGAATACACATGCATTCAAAGAAAGGGTCACGTGCACCTAATTAGCTCAGGCATTTGAGGCTTTATTGACTTTGTACCCACTTTTTAAAAAAAAATTAGAAATAATTAATGTATACCAAATGTTTTCTATTCAATGGGTCAAGGACAAGAAAGTAAGACTACAAAATGCTGTTTGCATTATCTTTTAACCCATTGTGCCTAGGTCTGTGCACACTTACTCAAGGAAGATATTCCATGCTGAAAGCTGGAACATTTTGGTCAATTTTCCCCAAACGGTCTGGCATTGTGGTGCAAATGGCTAGTTGTTTCTTTCAGAGGACTGCCCTATACTCGCCCTGGACCTTCGGATGCCCTGGCTCTGAGGATGGAGAAAGGCCACTCCTGCCTGCCTTCTCTCTTGCCCTGTCACTCTCTCCCTTGCCTATCAGTAAGTTCTCTGTTGGCCAGAGGTGACCCCAGGAATCCATGACCAGGTGGGTCTTGTTGATCCGGAGGCAGTCAGACCCGTGATTCTCACGCCCACGTGGGATGATTACAGGCTCCCAGGAGAGGAGGGAGTGGGAGTTCACCCAGTTCATTCGGTCCATTTAGAGGAGCTCAGAGAGATTATCCAGAGACTCTTAGAAAGCCTCTGGTGACTCATTTCCCAGGAAGGGCTTGGTTCCCCCTCCCATTCGACAACAGTAGCTTTGTACTGAAGCATCTTAACCCACATCATCTCAATTAATCCCTCTGTTTACATATTCCAATTGGCTAATGGAGCCCAGATTTAGAACTAGGACTTGGATTCTGAGTTTAACTTCCCACTATGCTCTGCTGCCTCTTATTAAGTCCTAAATACATAGCAACTACTATTTGGAGGCTGCCTCCCAGTTCAGGGGCATTCTCATATAAAACCTGGTGGGTGTAACCCTCCCATGAGCACCCCGTGAGGTGTGTGTATTAACTCTGTTTTACAGATTAGGAATTTGAGGCTTGAGAGATGATAAACTACTTGTGTGAAATCACCCAGCTCTGAGGTGAAGTTAGGATTGGAACTCAGCTGCTACTCATGGCCATTGCAAAATCCATTTTCCTTCCACGTTTCTATAAATTTCTTGCTGCCTAACCCAAAGCTCATCTGCCATTATTGTTTATTCTTGCCTTTTCTTCTACAGATTCGAAACACCCCCCAGCCACCCCAAAAGTTAACACATAAGAGTGAGAACAGAAACACAGCAAACATGTTTTCTTGGATGGTCGGTGCAAAACCTACTTTAATTTCAAGTGGAGAGTGGATGAATTCGGACACTGGGTTTAGCATAAAAAGTCTGTAGATGACATTGTGATACTCCAGCCACTCAGAAACTAGACCTCAACTCTTCTCTCATGGTCCGCCCAGTTTATCGTCATGGTGATAACCTTGCCTTCTGCATTCCTCAAACTCCGAGGGAAATGAGGAAGCACCCAGTCTTGCATTCTTTGAGAAAGAAAACTGTGATTACAGTTGAACTGATTGGCAAGTGATCGCATAACCGGAAGACAGTGCCACCTCTTTTGTAGTTGGATTAGCTTCCATGTAGTGTAACTGTAAGGAGCTGTTTAATCAAGGCATTGAGTTTCTATTAGGAAGTGCACAGAGCAGGAATTCTGCAATGTCTAGAGATGACCTGAGATCCCATTTCAAGAGTCAGATGGCAAAGGGAGGAGGTGGGGACAGCATAGGTCTGCAGAGCTAGATCCGGATCCATACCCTAGTTTTGCTAGTTGCTACCTGTAGGATATTAGGGAAGTTACTTAAATTCTCTGAGTTTTAGTTAGTTCATCTATAAAATGCAGAATACCTACTCTGTAGGGCTATAAGGAATATTAAATTACACAACATAGTGTAAAAATCATAAAATAATGCGTATGCTCAAGAAATGTTAGTTCTTTGTCTTCATTCCCTTTGCTGTCTCTTGTAGGATAACCTAGCATGCTCCTCCCCCCCCCCCCCCCGCCCTCCTTTCTCTCTTTCTCTGTTGGAGAATAACCCTTCTGGGTACATTGGTTTGCTAGAGCTGCTGTAGCAAAATTCTGGAGGCTTGAAGTCCAAGCTCGAGGTGCTGACAAGGTTGGTTTCTTCCAGGGCTGTGAGGAAGTCCCAGTCCTCTCCCCTAGCTTCTGGTAATCTCTGGCTCTCTTTGGCTTGTGGCACTATCACCCCATCTCTGCCTTCATTTTCACAGAACGTTCTCCTTGAGTGTCTGTTTCCAGATTTTCTCTTTTATAAGAACACCAGTGATATTGAATTAGGACCCACCAAATGACCATACTTCAATTGGGTAACCTCTGTAAAGATCCTATTTCCAAATAAGGTCACACTCTGAGCTACTGAAGGTTAGGGCTCTATGAATGTGGAGGGGACACAATTCAACCCATAGCACAGGGCGGGTAGGGATGGTGCTGGTTGGAGAAGGAGCAGTAGAATGGATTAGAATGTGCATGTTCACCTGGGGATGTTGTCTGTGTTCGCTGCAGGCTGATTTAGCTACCTAGTGATTTCCTTTATATCATGGCCCCTTTGGGGAAAATGGAGTTACTGCAACAACAGCAGGAAATAAATTTCCAGCGAGCCCCAGGGACAAGCCTCATCCCTGTAAGTATTAACGCTGACTTGGCACACACACTCTCAGATGGGGCGGCCCGATGAAAATTGTGTGCAGAGCTTAAGAAACGGCTGAAGGTAAGCAGTATACCTCCAGAGAGCAGAGAAGTTGAAAATAACTGGTTTTGGTATAAATATTTGGTTGACATCAGAGCCCCTTTAAATGCAATCATAAGATCATGGCATGTTGTGGGTGACACCTTTTACTCAGCATGTGACAGGAACGTTAATGTAATCTTGTTTGATTCCTAGAACAAGTTACAAGGTAGCTTTTTATAAATAAGGGAACTGAGGCACAGAGAGTTAAGAGACTTCTGGGTTATTTGGCTTTAAATGCTCCTTCTTAGACCGTAGTTGCCCCCATGGAGGGACTTTCCTGGGTGACGGTCCAGGGAAAACATGTCCAGCTACAGTAGCCCTGGAATTTAGCGAGCATCTCTGCCTCGACAAAAATTACAAGGCCTCTCGCATGTCACAGGGCAGCCCATGGGAGACTATTCCAATCGCAGCTAAGCCAATCTGATCATCCATGGTTTGTCTACACAGTAGCGCAATTGGCAGAAACACAGGAGTGTTGGTTACTCTGATTACAGTGACTTTGGGGACCATGACTGATCAGTTTAGACCAAAATTCCAGCCACGATCGTTCTGGAAACTTGCACCACCATGGTGAATGTAGAAATAGTCACAGTCAGAAAGTGCATTCATCGCACATACATTTTGTTTATTATTGGAACTCGAACGGACTCGTGGTTTTGACTTTCCACAGTTATCATTACACCAAGATAGAAGCTCCATCCTGCTGTGGAGTGAAGCCACCCCCTTGACCGCCTTCAAGTCCTGGCTTACGCTCTGCATAAAATCATCGGTGACAGGCTTGGTAGGTGCCCTTTAGATTTGTAATCGAGGTGGCAGAAAACGGCATCTCCCTCGTTCTAACATCTGTGGACAGTGTTGCTGTTGAGGACTCTTCCATTGTTACTTTCTAGAGTTTTCTGGATTTTTCCATTGTTTTGAGATTTAAATGTATGAGAGTCCCCTGAGAAGTCCTTATCTTGGAGGAGAATGCTACAGTAATTGTCAGCTGAAGTTCGAGAGGCTGCATCATTCCGCACTGCCATGTTCAATCTAGCCCGCCTGTCACTGTCCCTGTGCAGAAAAAGAAAGGGCCCGAGACATAATCAGGCCCCGAATCAGTTTTTCCTTTCTTAGATTTTAAGTTTCAGTGGGAACCAGTGGCCTTACAATTGGAGAGAGCCACATATTCAGTGCCACAGGGGCAAGATTTTGTTGTTCGCTTACCAGACATGGCGATTTGGTATTTTGTGACGTGGTGATGCCTCTGGTGTATATTTTATCCTTTGAGATTTGACAAAGGTACAAGGTGAAAGTGTTCACATGGGATGCTCAGGTACCACACAGGCTCCTGCCATTTCTCCTTCCCTTGACTTGGTCTCAGATTTAAGCTGACATTCCTAGCCACATGGGGTCCTGGTGGCAGCTGCAAGGCCCAGATGTCCAGCTGGGGAAATGTGGCCCATATCCTGTTCATCCGACAGACGTGTGAGTCTGGGACAAGGCAAATTGGCAGCTGAGTTGTCGCTCCTCATATTCCTTTAAGTTGGTCATGAGTGGGTATGTTGGGAGTTTCCAAGCTGTTTCTTTCACATGCAAGATACAGTAATGAAAACTAGAAGTGAATTTTGTCTGTTCAAACCTAGAAATGTTTTTCTATTGAGCTAATGGTCAGTGGTGAAGAACAGATTTGAAGTAACTTTCCCCAAATAATTGACTGCCCAAATGAGAAAGAACAACAACATTTAAATTAATAGAAAAACCAAACCTAACTAATAAATATAATGTGAGCCACAAAGGAGAATGTGGGTTGTAAATAGGAATATTTAGAACTAATAAATGATTTAGAGTATTTACAAATGACGTCAAAACTTGACCTGTAGTTCATGCAAAAGGAGATTCACAGCCTTAGAAACCAGGTCTTCAACATTGAAGCATAATAGCTCACTTTCACCCTACCAGCTTCCACTGCCTTCACACTTAGATTTCATGTGCTGCCAATAAGAGGGTCTTTTTCAAAGAACTTACATGCACATATGCATAACCCATGGACACAGACAAGAGTACAGTGAAAGCCTGGGGAGGGGTTTGGAGAGTGGTAGAAGGGGATCAATGAGGGGGATTAGGGGACATATGTATTACTTTCAACCACAAAGATATATTTTAAAAAAGAGGGTCTTTCCCACATATTGATTATTTATACAAGACTTATTTAGATGCCATTTTATTAAATGTTTCTGAGATCTTTATTGATTTGGGAATCTATTCATATTTCTATCAGTTCCATTGAAATCTTTTTTTCTTTTTTTTAACAAGTTGTTAGTGACTGATCCAACAATCAGGAGAACATAGGTTATGATTTACAACTGCAATGTCCAGTACAGCGGCCACTAGAAATATGTAACTATTTTAATTAAAATTAAATGAAATTTAAAAAATTTGTGTATTGGACACACAGACATAGAACCTTTCTATTGTTGCAGAAAGTTTTACTGGACAGCTCTGATCTAGAAAGCTTCTTGCTCTTTTGAATCTAGAACCTTTGAACAACTGCCTGCCTTTTGTTAGCTTCCTGCTCAGTCCAGAAGACAAAAGAGTAGCAGGGCTGCATTGTCAGAAGGAAAATAACAAATAGCTCTTACTTGCGGAACACAGGATTCTCCACTGTGACGCAGTGTTGAGTGGTATGGTAGCTACGAGTTCATGGCAAATCTGTATCAATATTGAGACCTGGCATCTATGACTCATCTATGTGGTCTTTGCTGCCCTGAACCAGAGGTTAGAGAACTTTTCTCTAAAGGGGGCAGATGGTAAAATATTATAGGTTTTGTGGGCTCTACCACCTCTGTTATGACCACTCAGCTCTGCCTGCCACTAGTGTGCGAAAGCAGCTGTTAGAGATGAGTAGACAGAGAGATGTACCTGTGCTCCAGTAAAGCTTGCTTGACAAAAATGGGGGGGAGGGTGATAGTTTGCCCACTGTCATAGAATACTTTTTATACTCTATGTCCCAGGATTTAACCAAGGATGTAGTTAATATATTGGCTGAGGCTAATCAATGCTTGCTCACTTATCCCCATTCCAGGGCTGTGATTAAAATGTAGTCAGCCATCCATTTTTAAGCTTGCCTTCTTTGGGAATCTTCTCAGATAATACATACTGTTAGTTGCCCTACAATGTCTGCCTTTGACATTCTATAAATTTTATTTTCTATGTAACTTAGAGTGCCAACCTCAGGGTAGCAAGAATCTTAGCAAAAAATTGGGCCTTGGAGCCCATCCGGCATGGCTCAGTGGTTGAATGTCAACCTATGAACCAGGAGGTCGTGGTTTGATTCCCGGTCAAGACACATGCCTGGGTTGTGGGCTTGATCCCTGATGGGGGCATGCAGGAGGCAGCCAGTCCATGATTCTCTCTCATCATTGATGTTTCTGTCTCTCTCTTCCTCTTGCTTCTTCTTTGAAATAAGTAAAAATGTATTTTTAAAACATAGGCCTTGGAGAACATGCGTGAGTGTTGTTAGGCTGAGAGTTTTTTGTTTGGTTGGTTTTTGTTTTCATATTAAGGTCTCTGTTGAATGAAGATGGTACATAAACTAGTCAGGACTGATCCTACTTCAAGATGCTCTTGAAAGAGATGAGCTATTGCCCTTCAACAGCCACTCTGTGCTTTTCCTCCTTCCCTGTGTGTATCAGCATCAAATGGTTCTGAGAGTCATTCTAGGAGGCCCAGCCTGGCACCTGCCCCTTCAGCCCCTCCAGTGATCAAGAAAGCCCCTCCTTCCCTGTTGTCTCTTCCATTTAAAATGCCTAGAATATCTGTTTCCCACCCTGAGTCAACAGTGTGTATTATTTTTATAAAATCTGAAATGTGTCTACATTAATCATCTTTTTTGGAACATTGAATCTCTTAATGAGTCTCCAGCTCCATTTTTCTGAAACCTAGGTTTCCCTTTCCACCATTCTTTGTGAAGTGTCTTGGATTCTTCACTTACTTTATGGATGGGGAATTCTTCACTAAGGGATGGGAGCCTGAATGCCAGTTGACCCTCGAGAGTGTTGGGAATGATCCCATCTTATGCACACACGCCTTGGACTGGATACAACCGATAAAACTGAATACTAAGGTCGCATGCTATAAGGCCACCATTAAAACTTGTCTGAAACAAACACCTATCAATCTTTAGTGAAGTGTGTGTCCAATACAGTCCTGTGGAATAATTATGCATGAACTTCAGAGCCTTTGCTGTGTTTGCAAAATGCATTACAGAGACAACTCATTACCTGACTTATGTTTTCAAAGTAGATTGTTTCTGTGCAAAGGGATCCAGTCAGCTCATATGGATCTTTCCTTTGATCTGCCTAACATTTCCCGAAATGCCACCTTGACCCTCTTAGATCCCTAAAAGAACAGAGGGTTTCAAAGTGCTCCTTGTGCTTGCCCAGGAAGGAGTCCCAGCCTGGGCATTTATGTGATATTTGCGACACATCAGGATAGCTTTTTCTTTCTAATTGTGATTCAGTGGAATGCCAACCAGAAGTTTAAAAAAAAACACACACAAACCACATTACAAAGCATAAAGCTTTATGATTAATTACCTTGAGTTGAGATATAATTTAAACATATTGACTTGTCTGAAATAAGTGCCAGACAGTGGGGCTGGGGAGACAGGAAGTGCCTGGGTGAGACTGCTGAAACAGGCTGGAGGAGAAGTCAAAGGGGGGTAAGGACATCATCCTTTAACTGTTCTCCATGCCGGGCAGAAAATGGCCACAACTGCTGATGGTCAGTGGAATCAAAGGGATAAATTATGACTGAGCCCTGCCTTTGAAATTAACGGAAAGTTAGTCGATACTTCAGCTTTGCACAAACGTAACAAAATGGTTCTGAGACAACCCATTACAAATGATTTCTTTTCCCTTTCATACACATGATCTGTGCAGAGATTTCTCTGAGGGGCTGGAGCTGCTTTGCTAATTCCCAGCCTCCTTGTTCTGAACTGGTGGGGGTTCAGAGTCCCTGGTTGGCTGAGGCCCTGGCTAGAGGCAGAATGGCACCCATGGTGGAGATGGGCTGAAAATTCCTCAGCATGAATGAAGCTTTAAGATCAGCATGATGGCCATTTATTTGGGGAACCAGGCTGCTTGCTCCCAGTGCTTTCCGTAGCTGGTCTGTGAGAAAGAACAAAACTGATTTCCTTGCAGCAAACTGGGACCAGATGCATTTCTCTGTGTAGAAAGTTTAGAAATCCAACCAGCTGCTTTCAGTTTTTGATAATGGATTATGGTGTCGAGGGGCCTGCACTAACTTTGATACCCATGCATAGAAAGCAGAATGTGAGTGTTTAGGCTAACCTTACCGGTGGATTTTCAGCGCACCCGGGGCATATGGGATTCAGAGTTCCCTTGAAGCCAGCGTAACTGTTTAATGCCATCTGGGCAACAGCGATGTCATCCGAGGAAGCATGGCTGCATGCAGACCCCCACTCACCCCTTAGCAGGCTCCATGGTCTGAGCGTCTTCAGTTCAGCACTGAGAGCCAAGTGTCCCGAAGTTTCTGGAGAGTTTGGGATCCAGCCTGCTGCTCTTCTCCCTCATTGAGGTTCCCTTGAAGCCTGCAGCTGTGCAAAAATTTCACACGTACAGTGAGAGTAGTAGCATTTGCCTTTTGGCTGGCTTTTCAAATAAACTTATCTCTGATACTAGATCCCAAGCTCCAGGCCATGGTGGAGAAGACATGTGTTAGGTGAATTCACCCTTCCTGAAGGGAGAGGGGGCCCATCAGCTTCTTGAAGTCTCTGGCCAAGGCCAAGTGGGCATCCGAAGGCATCTTGTCAGTCAAGACAGAGAGCCCAGAAAACCATATAGAACTCAGAAAGATTCCAGAAGGATTTCATAAACTGATGGCATAATGTAAAAAGGAATTTGGCCATCTTATTTGATAAAATTTTGGATAAAATACCTATGTTAGTATATGCGTATGTATATATGTGTATTTAACTGGAGATTTATTAGGAGCTTTATTTTAAGAGATTGATTGCCTCACATGATCTTGGAAGCTGTCAGTGTGAAACCTGCAGGATAGGACAGTTGACTGAAGGCAGACAGTGGACAGAATGCCCTCTTCCTCAGGGGACCTCAGTCTGTTTCTTTTAAGATATTTAACTGATTGAACAAGGCTCACCCACACTATGTCGGATAATCTGACTTACTCAAAGTCTACTGACTTTTCATGCCAATCTCCAGCTGGTGTTTGCAAATATCTGGATACTATAGACTAGCCAAGTTGACACATAAAATTAACCATCATATCCCAAGTATAAGAATATTTATATTTGTTTTCCCCTGAATACCAAAGAAACTGGAGTGCAAAGGAAGAAGTCTCCATACCACATGAGTTGGTAGAACTAAATGCATTCATCACATATCAACGTATGCACACATACATATGTGTACTCACACATGCACATGCACACGCACACACACACACCCCCCTATGCACCTCAAGCTCAGCCATGCACAAACACAAATGAGCTTCAGGGCAAAAGCAGTCAGTAAAGAAAGGAAATCAAGGTACATAGCCCCCTGTGTCCCTTACATTTCCTCTGTCTGGATAAGAAATGGAAAAATTGGTTCTGGAAACTCTCCACAACCTTCACCCTTTGCTATTGGAATAGCCTAAGGTGAAAGTCTTCCTTTTGTTTCTGAAAGTTCTTAAGGATAATGGAGCACCATAATGAGAATTCTCTTCAAAGAATTCCAACTTAATTTTAAAGTGCAACAGTGATCCTCATTCCAATGGGGAAACTTTGGTCTGAGAAATGACCAAGATTGTGTTTTTTGGAGATGCCTGTGTGTGTGTGTGTGTGTGTGTGTGTGTGTGTGTGTGTGTGTGTGTGTTGAACTAGATATACTTTTATAGTAAAACTTAATACTAAACAAAAGGCTTTTCTTCTTTTTCTAAGTATGTAGAAGAAAGTATAGCAAACATTTGGAGATGTTGAAAAAAGCTACCCAACAGTTTTCTTTTCTTCCTCTGACTTTTGGCCAACATTTGGGCTGGTATTCTGTAGAGTTAGCCTCTCACTATTTCTTTATGTCTAGGCATAAGATACAAGTCCCAGGGCCTATGGCCAGCCCCCTGTGCAATGATATTTTTAAATCTGGTTATAATTCACTACTCTGGCCACTTCTGTAAGATTCCTGCAGGGAGTGAGACCATATGATTTGTAAGGTTCTCTCCCAGGCCCAAACCCAATGATTCTGTTCTCAACTAAACAGATTTCATCCACCCTACATATTTAATAGTTGCAGGATCCACAACCTTTACAGTCAGAATCAAAGGTGCACAGATGACCTTCACACTAGAAAAAATAAAGCCTACAAGGTGCCACTAAGCCACTGGCTAGTTGTTCCTTGAGTAGGGTTGCTAGACTTTGCAAATAAAAATCTAGGACATCAGTTAAATTTGAATTTCAGCTAAATAACAAATAATTTCTTAATATAAGTGTATTCTATGCAATACTTGGCACACCTTTATGCATTTAATCTTCATCTGAAATTCAGATTTGACTAAAAATTTTATCTGGCAATCATATTCTTGAGGTGTTCTGTTTTGCCGGTACTTGATGGTGTGGATCTCATTTTGTTGCCTGTGGATTTGTCTCCCAAGTCATTTTCCCATGACAACATTTTTATTTCCTACTATTCTACAGAGTTTCTTGGAGTCTCTGTTGTTTTTCTATCTTGGCATGTCTTCTTGCTTCCCAGTCACTCCCCTGGCTTTATCTCCACCTGGAATATTTAAATTATCAATTTTCATTCTTTCTTAGTTTTCTGAGATGCCAAGAGGATTTCAGAGCAGCAGAGATTCTGTGTTGTGAAAAGGGGCTGTAAATGCAAATCCATTCAGTAGCCATTAGTGATATAAATATTTGAAGCAGGGCAGGTGCCATCCAATAGATAATAGTGGAGTCTGTGTCCAACGGCAGAGTACAGGCCCTTCCTAAAGACATTTCCAAAAGCTTTATAAATCACTCTGCTGGCTAAACCAGGAAATTCTGCTTACCTAATGTGTTGCAATCTTGCATCTCATGGTTTAAGGTAAAGTATTTCCCAAAGTCTTTTCCTTGGAACATTAGGCCTTGCAAAATATTAAAATAAGTTTGAGAAACATTGAGTGTCCCCTAAAGTATCAATGCAAAGCTCACCAACTAGTCCTAGTTTCCAAGAAGCAGGAATGACATCTGTCTTATTATCTGCTTTAACCCCAGAGCTTAGCATATAGAAGCCTCTCAATAAATATGTGTTGAATGAATAAGTGAAGAATTAAGTCTTAGTTTATTCTCCCCTGTCTCATTCATCATGAGAAACCGATATTTTAAATATAAACTTTGGATGAAAACCAAGCTGTATAAGATTGTTAAAGATTCTTGTGGTTGAGAAATTAATTGAATTTAACATATGATACCTAAACTTTGAACCTTGGTCTTGCTAGCTGAATCTGGCCCTGGGATGTATTTTATTTGGCAAATGCAGTATTTTAGAAATATGTGACTTTTCATGACTTGAGACAGGCATGAGTCCATGGCTCACCAATGTTCCGACTATTTCCTATTGTTTCATTGGCTCTCTCCCCTTCCATCACTTATCTGGCCTCTGGAGGCATTTGCATCTCAGTGTTAGGGAATGATTCCTCAACAGATTTTGTTATAAGACAGTTTTACGTTTAGAGGCCCAGATCTTTCATTCACTAACTGTATGACTTTGGACAAGTTATTTCCCTAAGCCTCAGGTTCCTCATTTGCAAAAAAAAAAAAAAAAAAAAAAATGCTGATAATAGTACTTAGAGTTGTTAAGATTATCACATTCTATCTAATAAAGGATAATATGCAAATTAACCATTACTCCATCACAAAGATGGTAGCGCCCATAGCCACAAGATGGTAGTGCCCAGTCCTCTCAGCCCCACCGGAGTTCCCTAGTCCCAGGGGGTGGGGGAGTGGCTGCTGAGAGTGGACAGCATGAGCAGCCTGGCAGAATGCTTGCTTTGTTGCCATGGCGACAAAGCAAGCGTTCCACCCCAGCCGCAGAGGGCCTCTGGGCAGCGGGCACGGAGCTGGTGGGGGGGGGGGGGGAGAACGTTTGCATCGTCACCTCGGTGACAAGGTAAGCATTCTGCGCCCAGTCATGGAGGGCCTCTGGCCAGCCAGGCGCAGAACATTTGTATCCTTGCAGGCCAGGCTGAGGAACCCCTTTCTCCCCCTCCCCATGCATGAATTTCGTGCACCCGGCCTCTAGTAATATAATAAATGTAAATTGCTTAGCACACTTCTGGCACATAGTAAATGTCCTACAGATGTTATTTATATAATAATAATAGTTGTTATTTTTGTTTTGGTTTCACATTTATGAAGGCTAGGTTCTAGAATTAACTGAATGACTTTCAAGAAACCCAGAAATCAGAAGGTATCAATCTTTTTAAAGTCTAGAAAGAAGACAGATGATGAGTTAATATATTTGTCTATTGTTTAGTTTTGCTCACTGATGTATTCCAAGTACTAGAATTGTGCCTAACATAGTAAATGCTCAGTGAGTATGTAGTAAAATAAATGAATAAACTGTAGACTTCTAGGTGGATATCATTAGGATCACAAAACCGCATGAATTTCAGTAGGTTGGGTTCTTCTAAGTAATCTTTAGGCTTGGACAATCAAGTGTTTTGGTGAAGACAGTATATGGAGCCAAGATCTACATGTAAAATACCCAAGAAAGCCTCCAGGATCTTCACTGATCCTTATAACTTCTTTTATAACCCCTCACACTTTAACTCAGGGCTCATCTGTGTGAGCAATAGAATACAGCAAAAGTGATAGAGTGTGATTTTCAAGGCTCATCAAAAACTTGTATTGCATCTTAAGTTTTGGTCTCTTGTATTACATGCTCTGGGGAGAAGCTTTCTAATCTACACTAACAAAAGAGAAAGATGCAAATTGACCATATGCTCGCAATGCCCAACAGCCAATCAGGAGTGAGTATGCAAATTAACCCAACAAAGATGGCAGGTTGATTTGCATATGCAGGCGCTGAGCTGCCGGGGACGGGGTGGGATGCTTGCGTTGTCACCATGGCAACAACACAGGCATTCTGCACAGCCCCAGCCGCTCTGGGCCTCTGGGCAGCATGGGAAGGTGGAAAGGCGGCTCTGGGCCGGAGAGAAGGTGGTGCCAGCAGCCAGGGGAAGGAAGGCCCATTCTTGCATGAATCTTTGTGCATTGGGCTACTAGTGTGTGTGTGTGTGTGTGTATATATATATATATATATATATATATATATAACATTTTATTTTTACTTTAAATTTATTGGGGTGACATTAATTAATAATCATATAGGTTTTAAGTAAACAATTCTATGAAATATCATCTGTATATTGCTTTGTGTGCCCACCACCCAATGTCAAATCTTTTGTTTTCTTTGGAGAAATACCCAGAAGTGGAATTGCTGGATCATATGGCAGCTGTATATTTATTTTTTTGAGGAAACTTCATACTGTTTTCCATAGTGGCTGCAATAATTTATAATTCCACCAACAGAGTATGAGGGTTCCCTTTTCTTCATATCCTTGACAATACTTGTTTTTTGTTTATGTATCGATGATAGCCATTCTGACAGGTATGAGGTAATATCTCAGTATGGTTTTAATTTGCATTTCCCCAATGATTAGTGATGGTATGCATCTTTTCATATGTTTGTTGTCTATTCAGGTCCTCTGCCCATTTTTCAATTGGATTGTTAGGAGTTTTTTGGTATTAAGTTGTATGAGTTCCTTATTTATTTTGGATATTATGCCTTATTCGATGTTTCATTTGCAAATATCTTCTGTGGTACTTTTTCTCCCCAGATGATTCTAACATGCAGCAAACTTTGAGAATCACTGTGTTAAAATATCTTTGCAATGATCATGAAGTTATGGAACACTGAAGTGAATATCTTCTCCTATTGAGTAGGTTGTCTTTTCATTTTTAATGGTTTCTTTCACTGTACAAAAACTTGTTAGTTCAACATAGTCCCATTTGTTTATTTTTCTTCCTTTGCCCTTGCCTGAGGAAATAAGTCCAAAAGAACAGTGTTGAAGATTTTACTACCTATGTTTTTTACTAGGAGTTTTATGGTTTCAGGACTTCCAATACTATGGTGAATAGAAGTGGTGATAGTGGGCATCCTTGTCTTCTTCCTGACCTTGGAGGAGTAGTTTTCAGCTTTTGATCATTGAGAATATTTGCTGTGGATTTGTCATATATATCCTTTATTATGTTGAAATAGCTTCCTTCTATATGTATTTTGTTGAGTTTTTACCATAGAAGGATGTTGAATTTTGTCAAACACTTTTTATGAATCAATTGATACCATATGGTTTTTATGTTTTATTTTGTTAATGTGATGTATCACATTAATTGATGTACAGATGTTGAACCATCCTTGCATCCCAGGGATAAATACTACTTGGTCACGCTGTATAATCCTTTTAATGTATTCTTTGAATCCAGGTTGCTAATATTTTGTTGAGAATTTTTGAATCTATGTTCATCAAGGATATTGGCCTGTAATTTTCTTTTTTGTAATGTCTTGTCTCGTTTGGTATCAGTATAGTACTGGATTCATAGAATGAGTTTAGTATTTTTTCAGACTCAAAGGATTTTATTGAATGTGGCAGGTAACATGGTGATGTAATGTGCTCTGAAATATCAGTGAGTATTTTCTATGACTTATCTGGGTGCTCCATACAGAGCCCACCAGAGTATCTTTTAGGTAGTAAGTGTCTGAGGAATATTTGTTGAATTGAATAAAACATCTTAATATTTAGGGACTTGTTATATATGAAGGCACAAATGCACAGTCATGATTGTGTATTTTGGCCATGGAGAAGTTGATGTACTCCATCTGTTCCAGAATATTTGGGAGAAAGTAATTCTTCTGGCAGTTTAGCATGTTTTCCCTTCTGAAGACTCTACAACTGTATGCCTTGGGCTCAAATGCGGTAGTCCCTCTTGTCTGAGAAAGCAAAGAGTTGGGTTTGGTAGAATCATGTGCAAAGGTAGGATGATATGTCTTCTCCTTGGGGCATTAGAGACAATTCACAGCTTTGGAAAACCACCCTGTTGAATCATGATGACCTCATACTCTGTTTCACCCGCCCTGTTCTCTGTGTGTGTGTGTGTGTGTAATGTTTAGTATTTATATTTGCCTGTTTACTAGGGCTATTTATGTGAACACAGGAGCTTTGCTGTTTATGAACACATCATCCCTGTTCACCTGTGGTCTTAATTCTGAGTTTATGAAATCATCAATTGCCATGGAGACAATCATGATTTCTCAAGCTGAGCATAGTAAGTTCAGGTGTGTAATCAACTGGAGGAGCAGTTGGACTGGTAAGCAATGAAGGCCCTATTATCATGTAAATGTTCTTAGCAATCAAAACCACAGAAGGAGAGACATATAATGTAAAGACTCTGGCACATCAGCCTCCACTGCGTTGCTCACCATGAGCCCTCTCAAAGCTTTCCATAAAGGTCTTGTGTCTTGTTAACACAGCTGGTAAGAGGTAGAAGAAGAAAACACAACAAAATGATCTTTTTTCTTTTTGAGCAGCAGAATCCAAACACTCTGCTTTAAAGGGTCTGATTAGTGAGTTTGTAAAATATCTAAACCTCTTGAATTGTTAAATGTTAACACTTGGTTTTGTTTACCTACCTTTCCTTCTTCTTGTAGTACCTGAAATCAGTGCTTTCAAACTAACTGTACACATGAGCTGGGGGTGTTTTTAAAATATGGGTTCTGAGTGCACAAATCTGGAATGGGGCAGGACTCTGTACTTTTAACAAGCTACCAGGTGATGCAGATGCCCCTGGCCCTCAGACTGAAAGAAGTAATGAGGACTTTGAAGTCAGAATCCAAACTTTAAGTCAAAATAAAGATCTTATGGGTGAAAAGCTTCCAGGAGCACTTACCCTCTGGTTACTAATAATATTACTCTGTTTCCCAAATTCTAAGTCGTATTTCTTCACATTTTAACTTTTCTGAAATTGGTGTGTGGCAATCATATAAAACAAAAGTACAACTGCTGAGCAGACAAGTAAGTTGTGACATATGGGTTGCTATCTGAATATGTGTGAAATTTGTGGTTGTTAGAACTTGTTCATCCATTTGTCACCTCAGTTATCTGCATTGGTAGCAAGCAGCACATGGGGGTCAAATTTTAACTTACATTTGTTCACTGATACTTTCATAAAGCACTTGGTTCCACATTGAATTCATCTGGAAAACTTTAAAAAATATCGAAGCCTGGGTCCCAGACCCGGAGATTCTGAGGCACTTGTTCTCCCCAGATGATTCTAACATGCAGCAAACTTTGAGAATCACTATGTTAAAATATCTTCACAATGATCATGCATTTACATAACATTGAAGCAATATGTTATTGTGCTTGTGTCAAGCCATATAAAGCAGGAGAAATTGGCACATATCATAGAAGAGATCACAGACTTCTCAAAGATCAGAGAGGCTGGTTGAGCAGGACTCTGAGCCAGGTGGCAGTCACCTCTCGCCTGACTTTGTTGCAGAGATGTTGTTCCATATCTAGTGATACATCACATCTCGGGATGGGAGTTTGCCCAAGTCAAAAATGCAGATGAAATCCTGGTTTCATTTAGCCTGCCTCAAAATCATGCCAACCCTGAGGAGGTAGAGGTCAAAAAACCACATGTTGTGACACCAAGCATGGCCACATATGGCCAAAAAGGTTCCACAATTTCTTTCATCTCTAATGTGAAGAAAGCTGGGACTTAAACTTAGATTGTAATACTGAAAAAGAAAGGGTCCTTGTTACAAGAGGGATGTTTTGTGGGTCAGCTGAAGACAAGGTTTCAGCTGCTGTTGATGGAGTGGCTGAGCCGTCTGAGTCCTGCCTCTCTGTTCCTGTGACACCTTCTTTGATGGTCTGGCCTCCATCCTCCAGAGAATAACGGAGAAAAGGGTATTATAGGCTGATGTCCCAATGATATAACATTCAGAACTGGAGGTCCTGACCTCAGAATCACAATTTCTTTCTTTGACGCATTTTTAGTTTTTACAGAATAGGGGTGACAGACACTTAATGCCTTCTGGCCACTGATTCTGTGGTCAGTTTGAGCCCAGCTGCCCTTCCAGTCAATAGACTATCATGTATACTGGAAAGAAACAGACTAACTGGTTTCAGTATCTCATTCTCCACACACACACCTTTGGATGAGGGGATAGCTCTTGAGGAGGAAGGGTCAGAATGAACTTGTTTGCAAGCTTGGCCCTGGGAAGAATACAAGCAACTTGGGGAGGAGAAGGTACTGAAGAGGTTCCCCAAAGAAAGGGAAAGTAATTGGTTTGGCAGGTTTGGTATAACTGAGACCCCCCAAACAGCAACTCCACTCTGCCTATGACTCAATGCTGGGCTGCACCTAAAAGAGGAACTAGTACCTAGGGAGACTAGCAAGACTGATAGATGCAGGATTCCCAGCCTCAGCAAAGACCTTATAACTAGATGCTGGGGATGAGCTGCCCCATATGCTCTTGCCTTTATCGGGGTTTACCTATAGCTACAGTGAATAGTTCACAGAAACACTGACAACTTCTCACCTCAGATGCCTGACCTTATTTAAGGCCAACTTCTGCTCTTGTGCTCTACTTACCATCTACTTCTCTGAGACTTCAATTCTGTAATCATTACTATTCTCTCCCCAAGCATCAATTTCTCCCTACCTGTTCAATTATCCCTATTTGTAAAAGAAACTTTGATATGATCTCTTTAAAAAAATAAAACTCCTTTTTTTTTCAAAGTCAAAACCTCCCAAAAGTACTTCCTAAAGTTACATTCTTACCTCTCATTCTTTCTTTAAACTACCCAAACATTTCACTTTTACCCCGAAATGGCTGTTGTTTGGGGTCAAAAATTACTTCTTATTATTAATCAATTGTCTGTTCTCATTGTACTTTTAACAGTGCTTTGACACAAGTGGGCCACATGCTCTTTTTTGAAATCCTCTCTTCTCTAGATTACCCTAATCACACATTCGCCTGGTTTTCCTTTTGCCTCAATGCTCTACTATCCCTTCATTTCTCTCAAATTCTAAACCTTTAACTGTTGAAATGCCTGAGAGCTTTGTCTTTAGCCCTGTTCTCCTCTCACTGTCTCTTTGCTGATCTCGTCAGGTCCGTGGAAAATAATTCCAATCCATACCAGATGGAAATCCCTGAGCTTCTGACTCCCATACCTAATGGCCTACTCACTACCTCCACTTGGAGATCTAGGAGGCATCACAAAATTAATGTGGTCAAGAGGAATTCTTGTTTCCTCTCAATTCTAAAGCTACTCCTCCATCCCCACCCCTGGTCTTTTCTGTACTTGCTTATTGAATTACCAGAGTCCCAGTAGCTCAGGCATAAAATCTTAAATTTATTTCTTCTCTCACACCTTCCATCAGTAAGTCCCATCAGTTCCACCTCAAAACATCTTTCCAATCAGAACATATCATTTCTGCTTTCATACTCCTCATCTAAGGCACCTGCAGCCTAAGCAATTGTAATGCTGAAAGGTTGGTCTTCCTGCCTCTGTGGCTGATCCTGCTTCCCTCTCCTCCTTCTATAGGGCAGCCAAAAGGACCTTGCTAAGACATAACTCAGATCATAGCACTCCTTTCCTTAAAACCCTTCATTGCCTCACATGCCCTCAAGCTCTGTACAATATAAACTCCTTGCCATGATTTACAAGACTTTACATAACTCACTTTTTGGTTTACCTTTTGGTTTTGGTTTTTCATTGTATTTGTAGAGTATTTGTCTAGAAAGATTTTTATATTCTTCTACTGGCAATGTTTTTGTGCCATTATATTTTAGATGAGTGTGTTGAAAATGTCATATGATTGGATTTTGTTCTTTCTTAAAAAAATCAATCTGATAAATTCTAGAAAAACTGATTAATTTGGCTTATTGTATTTCTTGCTATTATAACTATATTTGGATTAATTTATACAATCTTATATGTTGCTTCTATCTGTTCAAAATTTTCTATGCATATTTTTCTTCTTAGATTGAGTTGTTTGTTTTTTTAAATTTATTTTTTCCCTTTTCTTATTTGGAACTATCCTGTGTCTGGTCACATTAACATGTTTTAAAAGAACACTTACTAAGGTAAAATTTGTCCTTTTTAAGTATACAATTCTATTAATTTTGATAAATGTAAACAGTCATGTAATCAAGCCACATCAAGATATAGAATATTTCCATCATCCCCAAATGTTACTTCATGATCTTTTATAGTCAGTTCTCTTATTAATGTCTCCCCTTCCCCCTCAGCTACTACTGATGTGTCTCTTGTGCCTATAATTTTGCCTATTCCAAAATATCACTTAAAGGGAATCATAGAGCATGTTATATTTTTAGTCTGGCTTCTTTCATATAACAATATATTTGGGATTAATGCATATAGTTGCATGTATCAGTAGTTTGTTTTGTTTTATTATGGAATAGTATTCCACTGTATAGATGTAATACTGTTGTTTATCCACCCACTAGCTAGCTGATGGACGTTTAGGTTGTTTGCAGCTTTTGGTGATTGTGAAAAAAAGCTGATATAAATATTTGCATACAGATTTATATGTATACATATGTTTTTATTTCTCTTGGGTAAATACCTAGGAATAAGTTTGCTGGATTGTATAGTAAGTGCATGTTTGAGATTATAAGAAACTGCCAAACTTTTCTAAAGTGGTTGTGCTATTTTGCATTCCCACTTCCAATGAATAAGCAGTTCCAATATTCTGCATTCTTGTCAGCACTTAGTATTTTCAGGGCTTTATTTTTTTAATTATTCTAATAGGTGAGAAGTATATTTTATTATGGTTTAATTTGCATATCACTGGTGACTAGTGATATTGAGTATTTTTTGTGTGCTTAGGTACCCTCCATATATCTTTTCTTGGTAAAATGCATCTGGAAAATTTTGGCATATTATGTTTTCTTTTAATTCAATTCTGAATATTTTCTGATTTCTCTTGTGACTTCCACTTTGAAGCATGAATTATTTAGAAGTCAATTGTTTAATGTCCAAATATTTGGGAATTTTCCAAATATATTATTTCTATTGACCTAATTTAATTTCACTGTGGTTAAAGAACATACAGTCTGCTATTTCAGTTGTACAATTAAATTTGTTGAGGTTTGTCTTAATGCCAAGAATATGGTCTGTCTTGGTGAACATTTCATGTTCACTTGAATGTTCTCCTTCTTATATTTGAGGATTCATTTCTGCCATCAATCCTAGAGAATCCTCTCTTCAAAAATGTATTCTTTCATACTCACTTGGATAGCTATAATAAAAAAGTCTGATAATAATAATAAGCATAGGAAAGGATATGGAGAAATTGGAATCCTCATACACTGCTGGTGGAGAGGTAAAATGGCACAGCTACTTTGGGATAACAGTTTGGCAATTCCTCAAATGATTAAACATAGTTACCATGTGACTCAGCAATTTTACTACTAGTTATATTCCCAAGAGAACTGAAAAACTTGTACATAAATGTTTCTAGCACCATTATTTATAATAGCCAAAAAAAAAGAAAAGAAAACAGGTCAATGAGGGGAAAAAAGGAGACATATGTACTACTATTTGTAATACCTTAAACAATAAATAAATGAAAACAACTGAATGTCCATCAACTGATGAATAGATAAACTGTGGTATATCCAATACAGTGCAATATTATTTGACCATAAAAATAAATGAAATACTGATACATGACATAATATGGATTACCCTTGAAAACATGCTAATTTATAGAGGCAGAAAGTAGATTAGTGGTTGCTTAGGTCTTGAAATAGGTGGAATGAGGGAATAGGGAGGTGGCAGCTAAAGAGTGTGAGGTTTCTTTTTCAAGTGGTGAAATGTTCTAAAATTGACTGTGATGGCTGCATCTCTCTCTCTCTCTCTCTCTCTCTCTCTCTATATATATATATATATATATATATGTGTGTGTGTGTGTGTGTGTGTGTGTGTGTGTATGTATATATATGTACTAAAACATGGATTATATACTTTAAATGGGTGAATGTTATGGTGTGTGAGTTATATTTCAATAAAGCTGTGTCAGATAATAATTCCCCCCTTTCTCTCTATTCTCACCTTCTGGGACTACAAATAGATATATAAAGAGTTGGTTAAAACATCCCACTGTTTATAGCTTTATAAAAATAAGATTAATAATAATTTAATATCTTAATCTAGTTCATAGTCCATATTCATATTTTTTCAATTGGCTGTAAAATATCATTTATAGTATTTTTTAAACCCAGGCCTAATCAAGGTTTACAACTTGCATTTGGTTATTATGTCTTTTTAGACTTTTAATCTAAAACAGTTCCTTCTCCTTTGATTGTTTTTTGTGATATGACCTTTTAAAAAAATTATTCAGGGCACTTGTTAATAGAAAATAATTCATTGAGCTTTTAATGTTAACTATTATATTTTTCATTTCCAGAAATTCTGTTTGTTTCTTATTTTTCAAATTTTCCCTCTAAATGCTTGTTCTTTGCTCATATTTTTATATTTTATTTTTAATTTATTTAATGTTTTATATATATTTATTTTATATTCTAAATCTAGGAATTCCATCATCTGAAGTTCTTGGAAGTCTACATGTTTGTTTGTTGTTTTTGGTGGCTCTTTCAATAGTGCGATTGCTTAGAAATTTAGTAATTTTTAATCAAGCGCTCCTATTTCACTGAAGTAGGATTTTGAGGGACCTAAATAGAAGATATATTTCTTTAAGAAAAATTTGTAATTTTTGCTCTTTATATTTTTCCATATTAAAGTGATCCAAGGGGACAGATATAGATAGAGCTTTTTAATTTAATATTTAATTTGAGGTTTCTTTATTATCAAAGATAAGATAAATTTGAACCCCAGACTGTTCTTTTCTCCAAATGGAATTGCACTGGAGAGATACAAGTTTCTAGTTACTAGCCCTTTTTTCCTCTAACCTATCCTTTCACTGAGGACAGGGGGCCTCATCATCTCCCCATCTTGTGTGTGCCCACTCTAGTCTCCTGTCCCCTCATGTGATCATTAATCCCCACAACACTAGACTCCTAATAACATTTGCCCCAGGGCAGACCCAGCTTCCCCATTAGCTCACCAGTTCACAAGGCAGTTTTTCACCCATGTGGATCTACCTTATTTCCTTGCCATTTCAGCTCTGCAGTAAAATATCTGTTGTAATTGATTCAGTACCAGGGGTTGTGCAGCAGTAGGATTGTCAGAGTAGCTGATCTGCCACACTGCTGGAAGCAAAATTCCTTACCAGATGCTGTGACCTCATCTTCCTCGAGTCTTACCTTCCTTACTGTGCTCCAGCCCCATTTGGCCTTTTTTTCTGTAACTCTAGCATATAAAAATCACAGCTGTTTCAGAGCCTTCTCACCTGTTATTTGTTTTGCTTAAAAGACTCCTCCAACTCTTCATATGCTTGCACTTTATTCAGGTCTCACTCAAATGTTTCATCCTCAGATTCTTCCCTGATCACTCCGTTATTTTCTCTCACCTTAACTTAATACATCTTCTACATAGAACTTTCCAGAACTTAAAATGAATTTGTTTATTGAATTTTAAAAATGTTGTACTCTCTGGAATGTAAACTGCTTAAGGGCAGAGAGTCCTGTTCTGGGAAAGTACTTGGCACACATAGACACTCTAAAAGCAGATATTTGTTGACTGGCTGGGTAGTATCTCTGTTCTTCCTCTTCTGCTAAAATACCTTCCTATGATCTCTTCTAGGCTAGAAACCAAGGCTATTTTCATGGTCACAATAGTCAGTTTACTATAGCAGGGCCACTATGGAAGTGTCATCCTGTGTATTCCAACAGGCAAATACTGTGTGTGTGTGTGTGTGTGTGCATATAATGTGTTGTAAGTGTAGAAAGCATGTATACCTGCACAACCCACACCAACAACCCCTTGAATCATAAAAAACCCCCACAAAAATTAAGACTTAATCTTTGCCTTAGTGCCCCAGGGGAGCCTTACAGAAGACATACAGTGAAATGATCTCTTCCTTTAATTCATAGTTCATGTTGTTAGCTAGTTTTGAGTTCTGCAACTATGGCTACAAGGGAATCTCCAAATTGCTCCCAATATTCAAAACACTGAAAGGGTCTTTCTGCTTACAGACAAGCAACTCACTTAAAGAAACCTCTTTGAAACTTACATGTTTGATTTTTTTTCACTGTGATTGAGTAAATGGTTATGCTTTCACTGAAAGTGCTAAATATTTCTGTAGGTATAATATGATACCAATAGTGTTGACCATCAAAAGACTATTCAAGACTTAAGAATTCTGAGTCAAGATAGATGTATTACTCGACTCTTCTACAGGTGTGATATTAAAAATATTTAACACCCATCATGGGGTAGACTGTGACCATAGCTTAGGAGCAGGAAGTCTCCTGCCGAGTGGCAGGTCGGGTTGGTGGGGAAGCATCAATGGACTCAAAGCAGCAGCTGTTCAACATCTGATATAGAAGTGTTTCAATATTTTTACAACTAATATGTATTGGCCTAATTCCAGTCTTCATTTTATGGGATCATGGCTGGTCTGAGCTTCCAGAGACCTTAGAAAACATCTAGTCCTGAGGTTTTCATATTTATTCCTAAACTATGGAAACTAATTAACTATAGTTGATTTGTAAACTATTCTTAAACTTTTTTCAAACAATGCCTCATAGTCCCTTTTACATACATTAGGATTGGTTTCATTGATGTCTGATCATGAATGTTAGAGTGCTTAGCCTGTCTGCTTTCAAAAACCTTATTAAAATAACTGGCCAGGGAGAATTATCTCTGCAAAGAATATCCCATCTATTAAGTGAACAAATATAATCTTCTCTCTATTTTCCCATTGTGGGTGAACGTAAGCACAGTTAATCCAGAAACCTCAATTTCGCTCTGAGTTTTATTTTAGATTTCTGCTTCTTCACATCTTTTAGCAGAACTGCACGTAAATTCATGTGAGGGTCATCCTCTTTCTTCCTTTGTCCCAAACACCTGGAATTGGGGTGGCAGTCATATAATGAGTTTTGGAGAAGACAAAAGAGGCAGTTCCTAATAAGTACCTGTAATATACAGAGGCTGTTCATAAATGTTTGTTGAACCTGAGGTACAAGTAGGCAGGAAAAGGTCAGTCGGGAGGAAATGAAAGAAGTCAGATGCTCTTAATAATTCACAAGATGCATAATTAGACTCAGTGCTCTGTCTACGAATTCACCCGTCTTTTGATGGAACCCAAGGACTTAGTAGGCTTGCTGTTGTACTATGCATATCTCACACAGGTATAAAATCCCAGTACCTTTCTTGGAATCTTCCTGAAATACTTGTAAGTTTCTAATTATAGTTTTTCTAAAAGTTTGGCTAACATGGGTGAGTTGTTTAAAACCGTATCAAGGGGAAATAGAAATAACTCTTATAATTTAACTGACCCTTCAGTTAAAAACAGAAAGTAACTTTTTATTTCATCAAGTAGAGAATGTTTCATGAGAAGAGGGGATAGGGATGAACTGGGCATTTTGCAGCAGGAAAGAAACAACAGGAATACTGCATTTGTGGTAAGAGGAACAGCAGCTTAAGTTTGGGAGGGGATGTGCTAAGAAAAGGGCAGGAACGAAAAACTGTTTTACAAATGAGATTTCTTCAGCTTCCAGAAATAGAGAAAGTAGTTTACATACGCCTGCACATCTGTGTAGACTTGCAAAATGTGCTTTGCCTAATTCTTAGGTTGCACTGTTTATGCTATTGATATGCAGAACACCAATGCAATTTTAATATTTATGTTGTTAACAGACTCCTCCATCCCAGCCTCTGCTTATAATAGTGAATCAGGACAAGCACTAGAATTTCAAAGATCATTGAATTTAGAGTCAGAAGGGACACTAGCTATCAACTCCTTTAGAAGAAAAGAGATCTTTTTTTCTAGCTTCAGCGGAAAATGCTTTTCACAAACCATATCGAAAGAGAAATTCCTTGTTAGAAACTACAGAACTCTGTGTGGAATGTTAGTCTTAGATATTCAGATCCAAATATGCTGCCAGGTCATCACAAGTATGTTCTGCAGAAGAAAGGACTCCTCTCAGGTAGAATGCCCCTCCTAAATCCCCCATGGTTTTGTTTTGTTTTGTTGTTGTTTTGTTTTGTTATTGCTCTTTTCAAAGATTTCAAATACTGCAGCAATTTTGAGTTCTTATCACATTTCCCTCATGACTGGCTCTCTTGGCTCTCTCTTCATTTTGGCTGTGGAGTAAGAGAAAAAAGGAAGAGTCAGCTGACGTAGGTGGTCCCTCAGCTCCACCATCAGCCATCCTGGGACCTGAAACATGTTCCTCAAAATGTCTTGATCTCATTTCCATGTTTAGTTACCTGTGCATGTTTGTCTGTCCTCAGCTTCTGCTCAGGGGAGGGCTCCTAGTTTCATATCATTCCTGCAGATCATAAAATTCCTTTCCCTTGACCAGGAGTTTCAGTGACAACAAAGATCAATCACCAGCCCCTGCTGCTGTGTATCCCGTAGCCCTCTGTAGGGATTGAGAATGCCTTCCATGGCCCCGCCTGGCCCCCATCTCCATGACCATCCTACCATCCAACCATCCAACTGGCTAGTCAACTCTCTAAAAGTGGGATGAGGCATCAAAAGGCTGTCGTTCTATTCAAAAAGAGGGCTTTGCTTACTCTCTGAGTTTTTCTGTGATTTCTTAGGTGTAGCTAAAGTTCCCATTTCTTTTTAAACTAATTTCTCTTAGTGCTTTAACAAGTTCATTTCAGTTTGATCCAACAATTATCTATAACAATATAATGAGCCCATATGACCTATTTTTAAAGAATGTGTGGGGTGACGGACTATCTATCTTTGGGAGTAAATAAGTTGTTGAGTATCGAGCTCTGTGACCACCCAGCCTCCACACACCACTCAGCAGCTCACTTTGTATTTGAGGATGAGAGGACCTCACCCTGCCTCATGTGCATGGCTGGACTTCGAGTTCACACATGTTTGAACACATTTCCACAGATTCCAATCCTGATTCCCTTCTTTCCAGCGGTCTCCTATTAGTGCTTAGTCTGGGAATAAAAAGAATGATAACAGCAGCCAGGCTAGTAGGTGTTTCTTTTTCCTTTTCTTTCTGCTTCACTCTCTTATTTTCTGTTCCCTTTGTCTTCACCTTCTCTGATGTCTCAACTTTCCCCTCTTTTCAACACGGGAAGCTCTGTGATCCAGTTAAAACCCATCCCAGGAGGGCTGCGAGGGAGGCAGGGCACCAAGTTGCAAAGGTCACTTTGCTGGCTCTGTGTCCTCATAGGCCTCAAACTCAGAAGTCATCCCTGAACAAGGTCCTATGCACAGCCTCAGAGAGATGCTCATGGATTGAAGAAGGCACAATTGTACATATTTTAAAAAATCCCCAATTAGCTTGCAAAGAGCAGAGTTTTATTTGTTAAATACAAATGTATAAAATAAATGAATTTTTATAAACTTATTTTGGTATTTCTTACTTTATTTAATAAATTCCAAGTCCCTCCCAACCCCTTCAAAAAAAAAAGAAAAGGAAGGAAGAAGGGGAGAAAGGAAGAAGTGGGTATAGGCTGTCCCTCTCTTCATTGTGAGAGACCCTGGCTGTGGAGTAAGAGAAACAGAGAAGGGTCAGCTGACTTAGGTGGTCCCCAGCTCCACCACCAGCCATCCTGGGACCTAGAACATGTTCCTCCCTGAGCCTTGCCATGCTCAGGTCTGCGTTGAGGTGATGGACCGCAGGTCTTTGTGGTGGCCTCCAGAGGCAGTGACTTTTGATGATTCTGATGGACCCTTTGAAGAAGTGACGTGTTCAAAGTTAGGGCTTCACTCTCCAGATCTTCATGCAAAAGGAAAAAGAAGCTCAAATAGTTTTTTTACTGCCTTGCTGTGGAGACCCTTGTAGAGAAAGCACTTGTCAAACATCACTTGGAGCAGCCAGGCTTAGCAACACGGCTACATGAGACTACCAGGAGCAAAGCCAAGCACAGGATTAAAGACTTAACTAAATTCTCCGGCAGAGGCCTGGAGACTCAGTCTTTTGAGAAGCCCTTACTGTAGCAGGAATTGAAATGAGCTGGAGAGGTGAAAGCAGGATTTCTCATGACAAATACAGATGTGACCCACAGGAGGTTTGTCTACAGGAAGAATACACAGGAAGTCCTTGGAAGGCCATTCATCATATACCTACAAACACTACCTTAAAATAAGGGGAAATGCAGGTTAATGTGTGTGGACAATGGAAACGTGGAACAGGCCTCCTATTGTACAGTCATGGAGTAATAACCTTTGAGACCATGTCCTTTGAGAAGTCAGCTGTACGCAGGGACAGAAGTGGACTGTGAAATCTGGCCTGCTTCTCCCTTTGTCCATCACAGCAATTCTGACAGTGAAAAATTTCCCTGGGGTTTTCCAGTTCTACACTCTTTATACATCAGCAGTGGTTTCAACGTTCTAGTAAGTCCTCCTGGCCATTGATGTGCATTAGCTGGTGTGCTCTGGGATCCAGGCTGTGGGAGGGGAGCAGGTTCAGGCACGGGGTGTAGCAGTGGTTGGAATGGTATCCTCTGAAATGCAAACCTTTGTGCAGCACATTCCAGTTCAGTTTATAAGGATGTTCTCCTAAATTAGGTTGTCCATCCAGAAATCTGAAAGTGAGGACAAAATGTTGATAAAAAGAAAAGATTAACTCAACACCACCACCCCCTCCCCAAAAATCCAATTAAAAAAACCATGACAGATGATTTAAATAAAAATTTCTCCAAAGAGGGCATACAGATGGCCAATAGACATGTTCAGTGTCAGAGAAATGCAAATTAAAACCACAATGAGATATCACCCCACACCTGTCAGAATAGCTATCATAAAAAATCAACAAGCTAGTGTTGGTGAGGATGTGGATAAAAGAGAACCCTCATGCACTAAAGAATGGTGCAACCACTGTGGAAAACAGCAGGGAAGTTCCTCAAAAATTTAAAATGGAACTGCCTTATGTCCCAGTAATTCTACTTCTGAGAATATATTATTAAAAAACCCCAAACACTAATATGAAAGAATATATGCACCCTATGTTCATTGCAGCATTATTTACAATAGCTAAGATATGGAAGCAACACAAGTACCCATCAATAGATGAGTGGACAATGAGGTCATGGTACATATACACACAATGGAATACTACTTGCCCATATAAAAACAAACAAAAAAAAAACCATGAATTCTTGCCATTTGTGACAGCATTGATGCACCTAGAGGGTGTTATGCTAAGTGAAATAAGCCAGTCAGAGAAAGACCAATACCATATGAATTCACTTATATGTGGAATCTAAAGAACAAAATAAATGAGCAAACAAAATTAAAACAGACTCACAGATACAGAGAACAGACTGATGGTTGCCGGAGGGGAGAGGAATTAGGGAACTGGGTGAAAACAGTTTAGGGATTAAGTACAAATTGGTAGTTACAAAACAGTCATGGGGATGCAAACTACAGCATAGGGAATATCATCAATAATTTTATAATAACTACATTTGGTACCAGGTGGGTACTGGAAATATCAGGAGGAACACTTTTTAAAATATATGCTTGTCTAACCACTGTGTTATATACCTGAAACTAATACAAAACAATAATGTAAACTGTAATTAAAGAATAATTTTTTTAAACGTAAAAATTAACACCTGAGCAGGAATGACTGATGTAGTCTTTGTATAATTGTGGTCACAGTAGGAGAGTGTCTTATCTCCTGGAAAGGAGATGAACGACAGATAGTCTCTGTGTCCTTTAAAGGTAATGATTTAAGCATTAAGTCTTATCCCTTTGGCCACCCAGTGCAGACAGAAGGAAAAATGATATTTATATGTTTCATTTATCTAGGGCTTACTGAGTACCAGGCATCTTACTCACTTTGCCCCCTTTACTTCCAAAAATAATTCAATAAGGTATATACAAGAACTCTCTCTACCTGGCAGGTGAGAATACTGGAGGTAGTAAGGGGCAGAACCAGGACTCAGATTCTGGCCTGGCTATAGAACACGTGCTCCAACCATCCTATGCTACTCCTCTAACCTTGAATTCTGGCATTTCTCTAAGGGAGAAGGAGGAATCCCTAAATGGATTCAATTATCAGAGCTCAAGGTTGCCATTGAGGACCCACCTGAAATTCCATCTCTAGGATACCTGAGAAGGATTTAAAATGCCTTGTTAGTCACTAGTTATTCAGTTCTCCAAACAGTTGGTTTTTGAGGAGGATGCTGACCAGACCACCAGCAATCCTGAGTGATACAAAGTGGCCAGTCAAATCAGCTGTCCCTGCTGGGCCTGCAGTGATGTAACATCATCAAGCATCAGAAGAGCATGTGGCCATCACCCAGTCTAGCAAGTCCATGTGGACGGGAAGGCTTTTCAGTAGATGGTAAGAAGGAATTCTTGCAAAGAATACTAGTCTGGGTGAACAACGAAGAATGTGGAATGTCCACCTAAAGGTCTTTCGGAAGGGGTGGGATGTCATCTGTTTGCATGGGACTGAAGGCCAGAGGTCAGGCACTCAAATTCCCTTCCAGTTATAGAATGTCTTATACAATGCCTCCCACTTGTGAAATCCCTTAGTAATGTTTTGCTCTTCCTAAACACCCCTTCAACACGACACTCATTGTTTAAGAGCTACCAGTGGCTGCCTCATTTGTGGGACATTTTGTTGCCTATTGGCCTGGGTATATTTTTGGCTTCACACACTTTGTAAGGTACTAGGAAGTACCTAGTATTTTTTTATAATCATTTTCCCCAATGCCTAACATTCATTCATTAAACAAATATTTATTGAGTGCCAACTCCGTGTCAGGCACCAGATTTGTAAAGCAGAATAAGGTTCAGCTCCAGTCACTGGAAAGCTTCCACCTAAGACACATGGCAAATAAGTGGGATGCACTTACTGGTGATTACCATTATGTATATAGTTCTTACAGAGGAATAAGGAGTTTTGTATCATGCACCAAATAGATGCTCAATGAAATACTGTGTTCAAAGGCTGTTAAATTGCGTTGTTTACCCATATCTTCAGAAAAAAAATCACTTCTATTGTCGTGGTAAACAACCTGCTTCCCTATGTATAATGGTCTGGCCCTCTAGCAACTTCAGCGTGAAATTATAGCTAATTTGCCTACAAAGTCAGGTGGTCATAATAATCTGGCCACTCAGTGTATTTGTTGAATGAATGGAATATATGCTTGTGGAATATAATAAGTAATGAAAGATGTGCTATTCTAAGGATTGTTGTAGCAGGAAGTGTTTATTTTAGGTAGAAAACAAAAGGCCGAAGGTTCATATCCCACTTCCCCTGTGCCTTATAGGATCCTACAATTTTAGGTTAGAATGGGCTTTATGCCCTGTAATTGGACTTCCACATTTGTACGGGAGAGAGAAAACCAAGACCCAAAGAGGTAGGCTTGCCTCAGTTTACCACATTTTCACAGCGAAAGCTGCGTTTTCTCCTTCCTCACCAGCTCTTTCCTCCAGACAACACGAACCGAAAGGACTGCAGCTAACACAGCATCCTTAATAACCCTAGTCATTGCCTTGATTGAGCTTTCCCTAATCAAAGCACAGCCCTGTGGAAGGGAATTTCCAAAAAGCTGCCTGAGGCTGCTGATCAACAATTCATTTTTAGCATTTCCTTTTAAATCGCTCTAAGTCGCTGCACCTGGGTCACAGTGACAGCTGAATAAGGGGGTTGAGCAGCAACATTGGGGCACCAGGTTGGTGAGCCCCCTTCACCATGTATATGCATGAGCTCTCTATTTGCATAAAGTGAAAAAGCATTGCTCCCATTAATCACTGCATTCATCTTAATAATTAGTGGCAATAATGTTGAAGAGTGGTGGTCTCCACATCGATCTCCGAGGCACCATGGGCTATTTCGGTTGCAGATGAATGATCATCAAGAGTGACAAGCTGATATCTTTGGATCAACTCCCACCGTTCCACGTGCTTCACAGCCTGGCAGCTGGTCAGGAAGCTCGAGTGATCTGTGGGGCTCATGCTGTCCCTCTAACAAGACCAGTAAAAAGGAGTGATGTGACATGTGGGAGGGGGCGTTAGAAGAAGTCTCCGACCACTTTAAGAGGCCCTCTCTCAGCCATATGCATAGTAAACTAGCCGTAACTGCAAAGCAAGAGGTGATTTGTCATAAAGATTATGACTCTGTGGTTAAGCACTTGAAAGGCTACCACTTGCTCTCAGACCTTCTTCATAAAAGATTGGCTTGGGGTCTGTAATTTGCTAATACTTCTGGGTCAAGAGAGAGCCGTTTCAGATCAGAAATATAATAGAATGCTTTAAGGCCCATAGTGCCAGAAAGGATGGAAGCATTGATGATTTTTATGGGTTTTTTAAAAGGACCCCATCAGGTAAAAGAAAAAGAAACAAAACAGAAATCACAAAGGAATCCACTTAAAGATTTGAAGAGAAACTACAAAGGACTTCATTAACACAAAAGGGAAGATTAGAGAACAAAAGAATAAGGAAGGAGGCAGTGAATGGAGAGAGGGGAGGAATTATAATAACATGAGCCAGAGAGGCTGGCGGCAAAAACTAGGAAGGGATTAAAACAAAGACTCCTCAACTTTTTAGATTCACAAGATCATCCTAGATATTTCCCCTCGGATGAGACAAGACAAAGTGTGAGTGGCAGGAAAATTGGAGTATTAGATGTAAATGTGTTAAAAAGGTAAGAACAATTTCTCGACATCCAGGTTACCAGAGAGCCACCAGCACAGCACTAGGGTTGATTTGAGAAGTTTGATAATACTTATTCTTTTGCTTTCTCAGCTTGTATTTATAAGTGAAGGTTTCAATCCACCTTTATGAACTCTCATTTTGCCCTTATTAGGAGGGAACATTTACATTATCTGCAAAAAAATTGATAGACAGCTTCTAACGGGAGTGCAGGTATTTCCAATGGCTACTTGTTTTCTTAGGGATTTTTCAAATACAGCTGTCTTCCTCCATCTCCCCAATAACATAAAGTGAGCCCTCTGTACCCCCTCTGCTGCTTATGGGGTGTCTGCACTTGCACATTTCTCTGTGAGAGGGACAGCACATTGAATCTTGTCCATGTCTGCACATAAATCATCTTGGAGAAAGAAAAGGCTTAATTTATTCAAGCAACTGGCTATTTGGTATACAACTGGTTGACCTCCGTAATTATTTTTTCCAAAGTGTGTGTGTGTGTGGGTGGTGG
The DNA here is from genome assembly GCF_014108235.1 of Myotis myotis. NCBI lineage: Eukaryota > Metazoa > Chordata > Mammalia > Chiroptera > Vespertilionidae > Myotis > Myotis myotis. The sequence goes on along the minus strand of NW_023416318.1, from coordinate 16,686,790 downwards.
TGGTGGTGGTGGTGGTGGTGGTGGTATGAATGCCTTGGTATGAAACCCAGCCAACTCAGCTTTTGAGACAAGATAGATGATTCTCAAGACTGCGTATTTGAGAAGTTTTGCTGTTGCTACATATCCTTTCCTCCCTCTTTGTGTGTTATCTGGTTTTGGTATCTAGACAGAGGCTTTGTTACAGTTCTGTGCTGGGTTTTGAAAGGAAAAGGGTTCACTTGTAAAACATCTAATAAACATGTTTGTGAATACACACCAGGGCTGACACTTGTCCTTCTAAATGAAGTCCATAATGATTGGGTCTTACAAAATCATTTGAACCAATTTCCATTCCCCCTGAGATAAAGGATGCTAAAAAGAAAGGGTCTCTTCTATACAGGTTTGGACACAGGACAAGGATGCTGGGGTGTGAACAATGGCATTCTTAAAGGGCCCTTACTATTTGGTGGCAGGAGGGGGGGGGGGACACTAAATGATGGCAGGATCCTGCATGTTTGACCCCAAGAGTCACAACATTTGAACCAACAAAGGAGGAGCACAATGGGGGTCATTGGTCTGTCCATTCTGACCTTGGAACAGGTTGACTCTTCTCAGCCCAAACAGCCACATTCCTAGGGCATGGAGTTCTTGGCTTGTGCCTTCTGGGTAAGCTCCAGGCATTTTGCAAGGCTCGGTTTTCCCTCTTGCCCAGTGTGTCTGGCGGTGCCTAGTTCCTTCGCCCCACTGCTCAGGATCTGGAGTGTGCACGGGTGTTTTTAATTGGATTCTCTGAAATGCATTTCTGACACCGATTTGGTTACGTTATATTCTATTCTGTTATCAAACAAATTTGCTGTCAAACAAAAGATCAATGTTACTGTAATGTCCTACTTGATGGATTAAATAGGGTATTATTCAACTCTTATTAAACAAGAAAAACACACTGGGACATGCTTTCAGGCGCAGCTGCTGACAAATACAGTGTATGTGATCTGTGATTAAGAAACAAAGCAGGAGCAGTGATTTTCAGATTAATTAAACAAACAAGGAGGATTTAGGGACCAGGATTTTTAAAACCCAGCACAATTCTTTGGAACATGTTTGGGAAAGGACATAATTTACTTTAACTACATGAGTGAACACTTAAGAATATAAAATCTTTCAGTGACGCAATTCTAGGTTAATTGCCCAGAACTATCGCAGTGCCATAAACAAAACTGTTCCAGGGATGGACCTTTCAGAGGAATTTTTTTTTTCCCCTTTGTGAGTAAATGTCCATTTAGAGAGCTTTTCTAAATTTAGAAGCAGTGCTCATCAATCATTTCTAATAAGCGCTGAGCACCCACTCAGCTGCCTGCCCGTGATGCTCCCTCCTTGTCAGGAGGCCCCCTCAGAGTGCTTGCCCTGCTCCACGGGCATTCACTCCACGCCAGGGCCTGACCTTTGTGTTTCTCAGACGCGGCTCACAAGATGCTCAGAAAAAGCAAAAATTAAATCAGGAGAAATCTTTCTCTTATCTCCGTCTGCCTGGCTTTATATTATCTTTAAACTCCCCGCCACCAGCACCCCCATCGCTGGCTTTACATACAGTTGGCTACGTTTTGGCTCCTTCTGTCTGATGCTGTTTCCGCTAATGGCTGAAGAAATGGAACATTACACCATTTAACGTGTGTGGGTCACATTAATCACAGAAAATTCTTTTAATGTCTCAGAAGTAACTGTCACACTGGACATACTGAATCTATTTAAACTAAAGCATGCCATTTTTTATCTACAGTGATCTTTAATTCCCATAAAAGGGTCAAGAAAATGTGATTAAGTGACAGTTTTAAAATGTACTATAATATTAAATAGCTTGATTAAGTGACAACTATAAAATGTAATACAATATTAAGTATCTGGCTATGTCCCAAAAGAACTTTAAAGTATTTTTGAACGGTTTGGGAATTCACTAACCCATAATGGGTTACTAAGGAATTTTCTTTTTTTTTTTTTTTTGGTGGGGACATAAAAATAGTTGAACTTAAAGCACACACTAAAGACAGAAAAAGCAACAACAAAAGCTTAAAACATTTACAGATAACATAGAGTCACAGAGTCCCTCTTCGGAACACCAAAGACAGGGTTTTTGGCAACACGGAGTGATCATTTGAGGATTCTGAATTTACTAGTGTTTTTGACTGGAATTGTAATGCCTATAACACAAATAATAGACTCAGAAGTAATTGTGGCAGAGAAACCTCACAGCTGCAGGCTTGTCAGTATCCTCTCAGGTTACCTCCAAGGGGCTGGTCATCAACTCCCAGGTCCTGGCTTAGCTTGCACATTATGTCTCAGCTCTGATGGGGCTGGAGGGGGGGGGGGGGCGGGGGGGCGGGCGCGAGCTCAGAGTGGGAAATACCATCTTGACTGAGCTCAGGTCCTCTTTGCCATCTCTCTGCAGTAGAGTAAGCCAGTAGCGACACTGGAATATAAGATGGGGCCCATATGAGGATCCTTGCTCTGTATGGACTTTATTGGAAGCCCCATCAGGGGTGCTGAGGTTGGGAGGGGACAAGCCTATGCAATGCCTAGGATAAATGTCTGGATCAGGAGCCCAGGCCAAATGATTAAAGAAGTTTATGCCACCTTGGCTGGTAAGGCTCATGGGTTAGAGCAGTGATGGCGAACCTTTTGAGCTCGGCGTGTCGGCATTTTGAAAAACCCTAACTTAACTCTGGTGCCGTGTCACATATAGAAATTTTTTGATATTTGCAACCATAGTAAAACAAAGACTTATATTTTTGATATTTTATATATTTAAATGCTATTTAACAAAGAAAAATCAACCAAAAAAAATGAGTTTGCATGTCACCTCTGACACGTGTGTCATAGGTTCGCCATCCATGGGTTAGAGCATTGGTCTGTGCACCGAGGGTCCTGGGTTGGATTCCCAGTCAAGGGCATGTACCTGGGTTTGCAGGTTTGATCTCCAGCCCCGGTTGGGGTACATGGAGGAGGCAACCAATTGATGTGTCTCTCACACTGATGTTTCTCCCTCTTTCTTTCTATCTTCCCCCCATTTTCCTTTCCACTCTTTCTAAAAATCAGTGGAAAAAATATATTCAAGTGAGGATTAACCAAAAATAATTTATGCCATTATTCATGCAATTTAGTAACTCTTGTGCCCTGATTATTTGGTCATATCTTAGCCTGAGTTCCCCCAGAAAGCAGAACTTTAGCCCACGATGATTGTGCTATTATCCTGTTAGGGGGTACAAACCAGGGAGCAAGATTTTGGAGAAAGGAGAGTGAGTCTGGCAGAGCCAATATGAGGGTGTCTGATCCTATTGGATGCTACTACATCTGACTGATTGCTTGATCTTGTGGGACTGTCCCCCAGGAAACCATAACCACACAGTACATGTGAGAAGAGAAGGACTGGATCTGCCAGCTCCCATCTCTCATGGCTCAAATGTTTTCCCTGCTGTACATCCACCCAGCACTTCCACTTGCATTTGGGTGGGTGCATGGTGGACTCTTGAATCATCCTGAACCTCTGTAGCAACAGGGCATCCCCAAGCAGGAGACTAGGCAGGTCAGGTGGGACCTGTGTGATGTCGGCTGGAGCTCAGGCAAAGCTGATCTGTACTTGGCACCCAGAACAAGGAGAATCTGAGAGGATCTGAAGTGGCACATAAGAGGGTCTCTATCTAGTTGAGAATCAGATAGAGGATCTGCAGACAGTTAAATTCACCAGCATGTCTCCATGTGCTCCTGCTGAGAGGACCTCATTGAATTTTCATTATCCTCCTGGCTTCCGGCCCAAGCATAAATTCCCCTTTATCCCCGTGGGCTGGGTACCATGAACAAGTACATGCTCCTCCTAAAATTAGAAAGTAGATAGTAAGTTTTGGTGATGGTTAGCAAGCGGCTATGCCATGAGCCACATGTCCCTTAAGAACCTCCCAGTGTCCTGTAGAAAAAGGATTGATTCTGACTTTTAAGGACACTCTTCACGAGGAAGATGGAAAGCCTTGTAGATACCATTATGGGTCCCACAGTGACAGAGACAAATGGCCGTGACACATTTATGGAGGCTCACTCACTCTTTCTCGGAGTGGTGATGAAGCTTCATTTGGAAGATTTGCTCATCTGTCTAATAAATCAATGAGGAAAGTTTCCCTGATATTTACTTGGACTTTCTTTCCCGTCTTCATTTCATTTCACTCCTCCAATGGCTCACCCCCGTACCAGGCTACATAAATCTCTTCTCTTTCTTCTGCCCCTTTGTCAACCATTAGCCTGCTCCCCCTCTGTCATTGTTTCACCAGACCATAGAGGTAACTCTCCTAATCTTCCCTGATAAATCAGGCTCTCAGAATCACTCCTTGTTGCTCCCTCAAACTCCCTGGAGCTGGGATATAGGGCTCTGAGCGGCTGGTGCAGACGTTTCTTTTATAATGGGCCCTGAAAGGTTGTCAGCTGCAGATAATTAGGATCTCACTTCCCGCTATCCAGCTGCATATATCTTCCATGTAAAAGACCCCCATCACCTTCAAAAGAATTAACACATGCAGAGGAGATATATGAGGGGGCTGGGTGACCACCAAAGGATGGGGCCAGCTCTTCTGAAGGCCAAAACTGCTTCACGTTTCCTGTAAAGAGAGACATTTTCTTTCTGGAGAACCTGACACTTCTCACACTATTCTGTGGTAAAAATCTATACCTGGTGTCTGGATTGTCCAACACAAAGAAGTGAGAATACCTTTTAAATTAAATTACTTTATAATAGTGCTGCACCTTCATGCTCTCCCCTGCTCTCCCTTTCTTTCTATTGAGCTAGAATTTGGGTCCTGCGATGAACACTCCAGTATATTTTGTCTGTGGTTTTTATGTTCTACCTGATGATAACTGGCCTGCATCACTGTTAGACATACTGTCCAGTTTTTCTTTAACTGCTGCTGAGAATTATCAGGGATGCAGCTTTAGGTAGACCGTGTTGGCTGTCAGATGGATCTGATATCAGAATGCGATGTTGGTCCCCAATGCAGCCTGGTACAGAGAAAATTTTTCCTGGGCAAGTGATCCATGAGACCTTGGGGCCTGCCATAGTTGGGGGTTGGGCTAATATTCATAGGGGAGGGAAAAAATCAAGTGGGTTGGGTCTGAGGCTCTCTCCCCACACTCTGTCAGAGCATATTTATTTTATCCATGTTATAGATTCGTATTCCATGTAAGAGTTTCTATTTTAAAAAGAGGGGAAAATAAGTTTGACAACTCCTGATTTCATCACCTTCTGTATGAGGAAAGAGACCCAGAGATGCTAGTGTCGTATGGCTTATTAATGCCAAACCAGAATTGGAATACAGGATCCCCCGTTTCTGCATTTTTTTTTTCATCTTTTTCTTCCACATTGCTGCATCATAATCTTCATAATAATATTCTCCTGTATTGTATTGGGATCATTAGCAGAGAGACAGTCCCATATATTTCCAGGGACTGATGTTGATGATAAAGTGCTGTTTGTGGTCTGAGGGGCTCCCACTGACCTGTGCACTTGGAGTGATTTTTTCTGGTGCTGGGGTCAGATGTGCACCGAGTCACCCTCACAGTTGCCATCTTCCAAGATGATTGGTGGGTCTCAGGGGTGTGATCTTTGACCAGGAACCTCGGTGAAGGGAAATGACGAAGCCTTGAGGAAGAAAGCAACGTAGCCTGGACCTCATCAGAGTCACTGCTGGGGCTGACATAGCATTTCAGAGCTAGACTGAATCACAGCCATCCCCTAGCCTATGGTCGGCAAACTGCAGCTCGCGAGCCAAATGCGGCTCTTTGGCCCCTTGAGTGTGGCTCTTCCTAAGCCTTGGGAGTACCCTAATTAAGTTAATAACAATGTACCTACCTATATAGTTTAAGTTTAAAAAAATTGCCTCTCAAAAGAAATTTCAATCATTGTACTGTTGATATTTGGCTCTGTTGACTAACGAGTTTGCCAACCACTGCCCTAGCCTAACACACTCCTTTCCAGGCTGAGGACAATGAAGCCCAGAAGGGTCATGTGGTTTCCCCCACACAGAGCAGTGGGGGGTTCAGGACTGCTGGGCCATAGCTACTGATTCTTGTTTCTTGGCTGGATGGAGCTCTATGGGTCTATTTTCCTCCTTCCCTTCTTTGTGGAACCAGCCCAAGACAGTGATGTGGGTAAAAGTGTCTGCTCTGAAGACTACAGTCACCTTGGGCCTGCTGTTCTGGAGTCTAGAGGGGAGAGACAAAGGGGCCTGCAGGAAGTTATCATTCCTGCTTTCTTCTTACCCAAGTTTAGGTCCATCCCCTGGGGCTTATCTGCAATAAAGATGATGGCTCAGCCTCAATATATTAACTCATTTTTCTTATTTCCTTTGATTTAGAACTTGGGTGAAGAAGAGGGGTGTTTTTTATTGAGTGCTATCACACCCCAAATCTCAATATCCTACCTTCTAGAACTTATATTACCGGCAGTCTGCTGGCTCTCACCTCCATGCATCTCAGCAACTAACTCTCCTGTGGAGAAGAGAGTCAGCTGGAATCGTTCTTAATAAGAAACCCAGTGGTTGGCATCATTCATTGAACCTGGTAAAGACCAAAGTGATAGTGGGTTTAGACTAAGATTCCTTTTCTAAGCAGGGTTTTTAAAAACATTTCTTAAGAGTAAAACTTGAAACAAATGGGAGGCCTTGTTCCCACCAGGACTTAAAATACCAACATATGTATCAAAGAATCTATTCAATTTGATAAGTCAGTTTAAAGTGACCAGGAAATAACAACAAGAAGCCGGGAATGGAAACAGCATTTGGTGTTTGGAGAATATTAAATACCATCTGTACATGGGTTGTTCTTCAAAATCCTCAAGTCCTGAAACATTCCTCCTCCCTTCTGTTTTTTCTTTCTTGTCAGACATTCATTTATTTTTAGAGGTGCAGAGGGCTTTCTCTGATTGGGCCAAGGTGTCAGATTAAAAAGCAACAAAGGAGTCCATTACCAAGGAACCATCTTGGCCAAAGATCGGAGGGACAAGGAAGGAAAGTTCTAGAGGAAGTGAGAAGAGAGAGAAGTTAATTAGGTCAAAGGTGTCTCTGAGAAAGTCACACTGATGTGGAAAGAAAGTCACTTATTCTTGAGAAAGGGAATGATTTGTAATTCGTTTTCTCTTCTGGAAGGATACTAATAACACCTACCTCACTGAGTTGATGTCAGGGTAACATGAGGTAATTATAGTTAACACTTCATGAACTGGAAAATGCTGTAAAACTATAACATAGGATTAAGAGTGGTTGTTTAAAACTCTGAAAACACCACAGCTTCCTGAAAGGAATCTCAGTCTGAACCCACTATGACTTTGGTCTTCACCCAGTTCAACAGCTAGAGTGGATAGTAGATGTTGGCCTGTAGGATATTCTGTGAACTGATTTGCCAGGGATCTCTTGGCCTCCCTTCCTCTTTATAACTCCATGGGAAGTAAAAAGCACATGTATAGCTCCCTCTGAGGATTTTTTTTTTTTTTTTTTTTTTTTTTTTTTTTTTGCCTGTAGACTAGCTTGGTATTGATTATAAATCGTCTCAAACCAGGGCATGATTTGCCTCTTCCACAAACCCCTATGAGTCCCCTTCAGAAGCATGGTCTGTAGGGCTTGATTCTGACATCTAAGGTAGGTATGATTTTTCACTTTTCCCCTGAAATCCCATTTGTTCTTTATGCTTTAAAAAAATAAAAGAAAATTGTTTACTTTCCAGTGCCATTTTAACTGGTTACTGGAGAGCATCTGGCCTGGGTGTTTTCCATTAGCATGAGAATTCAGGAGGCTACAGAAGGCAATACCTACAACTGCGCAGTGAGAGGGCCGCTTCATTCCCTTGCCAGACAATGTGTCTTGCATTTCTCTAGTGTAAATAAAATGATGATTCCAAGAATGTTCCCCATTAATGAGTATCTGATTTAGAATAAAATAAAATCCATGCTGGGAAGTTGATGAGCTTGATTTTGCTGAATTGCTTCTAGCATGCAACTCATATTTACTGGTCCTTTTCCTTTGACAATTGTCTCCAGTCATCTGCTGTTCTTTCTGCTGAGTGGAAAGGGAGAGGGCTTGCAGGTTGATTTTAGTTCTCTGTAACTGGAGGTGACATTTGAAAGCTCAAAGCTATTGAAAAGGTAGGTGATTATTAAAATGTAATGTGTTTCTGCTTCCCTGAGTATGACCTCTGGGTCTTGCAATTTGCTGCCAAGCGCATGCCAAAGCTGGAACGCAGGTGGTGATGTGTCTTCCCAGCTTTGGGAGAGTTTTAGACCACATTATCCACCTACTTGTTCATCTTTCCTAATTGTTTTCAACAGCACGTAAGCTGAAAAATTAAGATACAGGGAGAGAGAGAGAGGGAAGGTTATCTATGGTGTCTTTAATGAAGGAGGAAGGAATAGGGGGAGAGAAAGAGAGAGAAAAGGAAGGAGAGAGGAAATAGCACATAATTAATCAGAAATAACATTTGAAAACAATTTCTGTGGAAGGGTATTTCCCAGAAAAACAACAGAATCCACCCTGAGCCCCAACTCCACTTACATTAACCACACATTAAAATTAGTGGCAATTTGCTTCTGCACATTCTCTATTGGTTCCTCATTAGGCTCCAATTTGCCATACTCCATTGTGTTGCTCAGATGAGAATGGAAAGTAGGATTCACAGTCAAGTGAGAAAACACTTCACAGAAGACCAGCATCCAGGATCATAGACAGAGCACAGTGCCTTCTGAAAGACCTGAGGGAAATGACCAGCTAACCTTCCTGACCAGGCTGTTGGAATTAGGCAAGCTGGGGAAATTAAAGAGCAGGAGCTGTGTAGCTTACTTGCTCTGTGAAGTTTCTTTGCCTGTGGAGGCCTCTGTTTTCCCATAGACTAATGCCTGTGTCCAAGGACTAAATAAATAAGATGATGTCCCTAAGCACTTACGGTAATTCCTGGAGCAGTGAGTATGCCAGGTGTAGAAAACTGGTACGGTCAGTTATGAGACTCTGGCCAAGGGATATTTTAAAAACTGCCCTTTGGTATTTCATCAATAGATAATTCAAAATTTTAAATTAGGGCAGGCTCCAAGAGAGAACATCTTCTGCTCTGTGTAGGCTGTGTTTAGAGGAATAAGGCAAAAGATTTCATCTCATGCTTCCTGCATTCATGGCTATTCTCTATTCTTATTTTTGTTGGCATTCAGTTGATGATTGATTTATGTTTGTAATTCCAGACCCATCACCCGTTCCTACCCCCCTGCAAAGAAATATTGCATTAAAAGCTACCAACTCATCATTCCTTCTGAATTGAGTGAGGCATACACAGAGCTGGGCCCGCCACTAAAATGCAGATAGATTAGGGCTAACTGACTGTTTGCTGACTTAGAGAATCCACATCACTCCCTCCGGTTTCAGAGCAGATGTCCACCTCATACACGAGGACACTGCCGGTCCCTAAAGAGGCTCTTCTGCAGGTCTGGGTGGGGAGCGATGGGTCTGCGTGAGTTTCCTGTGCGGCTCCCTGGACCACTCAGCCCTTCCCTGCTATACACCATGACCGTGTCCCAGGCCGGTGGAATCCCATGGAAAGTGCATCAGGGCTCCAGAAGGGAACCCACACACAACAAAAGCCACCGCCTCCGTGAAATTTGATCCGTCTCTGCCCCTGTGGGGCCAAGTGGCAGTTGAATGTGTTTATAAATGACATAAATCGCTTGCAGAACTTCAAGAAACTATTACCTCAGGTTGAAAATAGCTGCTAAGATTTCACCTCCTTGAATGTTTACATCCCTTCACTTCAGCTTTTAGTTTTGAAAAAGGGAGGATTAAAATTGTTTTGAGGGCCAAATTGCAAGGAAGGGCCAGTTAGCTGGGGCATCTGTTTCACATTCCATGCAATTTGAATAATCACAGCTTTGCCTTCTTAAAATAAAGATATACCAAAAAACAACCCCCCCTCCCTCAAAAAAGGAAAAAAGAAAGAAAGAAAACCAGGAATTAATTGATCCATCTGAGACCTCAACCTGGCAATGTAGAGTGGGTCAGTGGGTTTTAATATAGAGAAGGGGGTAAAGTGATAGATGAAAGCCTCAGAAGAACTTCTAGAAAGAAACCAAGCTAGCAACAGAGAATACTTGCCATGTTCCTTAGATCCACCACCATCCTGTGGCTCCTTCACTTTATATTTGATGAGGCATCATTCGCTCAGCTATTATGGAGCACAGGAAGAGCTCATGAAAATGTTGAGGGCTGGGGAGTGTTTCAAAGAACTATGCTAAGAGCAATTGCATTCTTATTTTGAAGGAGTAATTTAAGTTTTTTTACATTATAAAAACATTATAAATTCATGGAAGAAAACTTGGAAAAATATAAGAAATATTTGAAAACATTAAAATCATCTCTAGCTCCACTTCCTGACATTTTGATGCATTTCTTTCCAGCTGGAAAGACCTCATATACAACCTTGGTGGGGAGGGAGTGGGAAGTGGTTGAAATTTTTGGAGGACTGGCTGAGGACTCCGGAGCTCAAGGCCTTGCTTCCTGGTCAACCAGCTGAGACTTCTCAAGACTGGACCCCCTGAGGGCTCTCTGTCCATTTCTTTATTCAGAGGAGGGGGTTGGACCATATTCTTCCCATAGTCCTGCTTCTTAAGTTCTTCAAGTCTTTATAGGCAGCTGCAATTGCCCCAGAGGCAAGAGAAAGCAACCCCAATATCTAATCTGTTTTGTTTCTTGGTTTTTCTTTCTTAGAACCCTGCAGGATGCTCTCTTTCTGTATCCGTATTCTCTATTTGGCATCAGCTAAAAGCCCCTTTCTTACAAAGGGGGAATGCTTTGGTAGAAAGAACACAGGACTGGGAAGCAGGGGTCTTGGGTTCTTTCCACCCTGTACCTAGCTGTGTGATCTTGGGCAACTTGCTTCATCTCTCTGGGGAGTGGGGTTGGAGGGTGGCAAGCAGAAACTAGGTCAATGGCTCATATATGTGGACAGGAGGACAGAAACACATCACAGTCACCTGGGGAGCTTTTTAAATTAATTAAGACGACAATATTTCTAATTGTTCACTTTGGTCAAGCCCTTTGTGACTCACTGGGAGTGTGGAGGGAGTGGAGAAGGGAGGAAACAGCAGGTGGGGACATGGCCATGGGGACTGGGAGACCACACACTTCAGGGAAGGACACTCTTACTCACTGCTGTTTCCATTGAGCAACTATGATACCTGGACCATCCTCACCACCAACCACCTGAGAGATTACTCAGGGGAGAAAAATGCTGCTGTGAATCTAGGAGGTGGCAAAAGCCCACTCAGATCCGCTTCATGTTTTTATGCTATGTCTTGCCTAGAGACACTCCCCATAAGGGAAGGAATGAGTCTTTTTCTTTCTCCACTGGCTTAAGGCAAACTATTTCTTGACTCAGGTTTTCCAACTTCCTATAAATAAAGGAAAGGTTGTCTCTGGAGTTATCTTAGTATTGTGTTTATTTTTCTGTGTTCTTTTAAGTTATCCATCTCCTTTCCCTACTTAATAAGATGGGCAGGAGTTAAGTTTTAAGGACCCTCATAGTAAGCCAGATAAAAGCCTATGTGATGTTACTCAGTGGATAGCATTTGGGCTGCAAGGAAGCCAGGAACCACATATACCTTTGCTGATACTATTTTGGGGTCCAGTTATACAAGTCTAGGCCAGCAGATCATTTTAGCAGATAGTTTTCCATTTGAAGATATAAAATGTTTTCTATACTTACATGACTTAACCATGCTACATCCAATAAGCCTGTGTTGAATAACTTTACCATTTAGGAGGTTGGTGACGAGAGTGGGGAGAAAACTTTCAGAACCTATCACAGTTCACCAGGTTAGATGAAGGAAAGAATGACTGGAGATGTAGTGTTACGGGAACTCTTAGTTCATAGGCATGTTATACCTTTTCTTCTCTGTGCAAGAGAGTTCTTGTTCTTTGGCCTCAGCAACAAGAAATTAGGTAGCTAGTGGCTGCTTAGTGATATTTGTATCCTGAAGTTTTATATTTAAATGAGATCTTTGATGTAGTTACTCAGTTACATGACATGTTGTTGAAAACCCCCAAACCAGCAATTGGCAGCAACAGTGTTACAGGTCTGGACATCAAATTGTGATGAGAGCCTCTGAGTGACTCCAGGTTCACCTGAGCCAATGTACTAAGTCAACATGAATGCCAGTGAGTGAATGAATGAATGAATGAATGATGTTTTGACTTTGGATTCAATAGAAAATGGATAAGAACATTATTAGCAAACTCTTCATTGTTATAGTATCAATAGTCCAAGAGGGATATGTCTTAGTCTATTCATGCTGCTATAACCAAGTCCCATAGACTGGGTGGCTTAAGTGACAGCAATTTATGTGTCATGGTTTTGGAGGTTGGGAAGTCCAAGATCAAAATCAATGAGCTGGCAGATTTGGTGTCTGGTGAGGGCCCACTTCCTGGCTTGTAGACAGCTGCCTTCTCACTGTGCTTGTGGAGAGATCTCTCTCTTTCTTTCTCTTCTTATAAGGATATTAATCCCATCATGAGGGTCCCAGCCTCATGACATAATCTAAACCTAATTACCTTTCAAAGGCCCCACCTCCAAATATCATTACACTGGGGAAGGACTTCATAATGAATTTTGGGTGGGCACAAGCATTCAGTCCGTAACAGTATAATGAATCAAAGGAGTGTCAGTAGAGCATTGGGGCTCAACTCCCATGTCTATGAGCAGATTACCTAACTTTACTGAGACTTTTATGTTCATCTATAAGAGGTAATACCTATCTTAAGGATTGTCTTGACAGTGTTCCTATTTGGTTCAACATTTGGTCAGCAAATGCTCAAGATGACTTCTGTTGCTATTATTGATACCAGTGTTTCTGCCATTTCTCATTCCCAACGGAAGATAAGTAATAATCACAATAGACTTACTTTGAAGAACCTTAAGAGTTTCAAGGCTTTCTAGAGTGATAGTTTCCAACTTTTTTATTATTATTTAAAACACCTGCTTCACAGATTGCTAAAAATGAATGTAAGTAAGTTCTAGATGCTGTCCTTGCCAGTAGGCAAACACTTCCTGGAATGTCAAGTATTGACTTCTGAGTCAGTGTTATGCATTATGGCTTCATTCTTAAAAAAACACACACATATATATATATATATATATATATATTGATTTCAGAGAAGAAGGGAGAGGGAGAGAAAGATAGAAACATCAGTGATGAGAGAGAAGCATTGATTGGCTGCCTCCTGCACACCCCCTACTGGAGATTAAGCCCGCAACCCAGACATGTGCCCTGACCGGGAATCAAACTGTGACCTTCTGGCTCTTAGGTCAACACTCAACCACTAAGCCATACCGGCCAGGCTAAACCCCTTGTTCTTTTTCTTTTTTTTTAAAATATATTTTATTGATTTTTTACAGAGAGGAAGGGAGAGGGATAGAGAGTTAGAAACATCGATCAGCTGCCTCCTGCACATCTCCTACTGGGGATGTGCCCACAACCCAGGTACATGCTCTTGACCGGAATCAAACCTGGGACCTTTCAGTCCGCAAGCCGACGCTCTATCCACTGAGCCAAACCAGTTTCGGCAACCCCTTGTTCTTAATCACTTTATTTTACAGGTTGAGAGTTGAGCCCCATGTGGAAGAAAGATAGCATTGGAGTCTGGTTGCTTACTCCTCAGAATGCCATTTGCCAAAGAAAGCTAGGTAAAAAGCAATAAAGAAGCCCTTTCTGTTCTTGCAGGAGTCAGTGTTTCACAGATCTCTCCATGCTGATATTTTTATGAGTTCAACCGCTATGATAGGTTTTTCTTTCCTTTTTTATTTGTTTTCTTTTTTTTCATTTTGTGTTGGTGTTTTTGCCTTAGGAGAAAACTGCCTTTTAAATTATTACTACCATGTGCTGGATGGCTGGGGCTCTCTTGATTATAAATACACTATACCTTAGTTACATCTGTCCTTAATTGGAATTGACACAGTGATTGATCTTATAGACTTAACGGAAATGACCAGGAAACCTACTTCAAGCATCCATATAAATTTTTCAAGGCATACTGGGGAAAACATTTTTTACTGTGATAGAGTTCCTTCACAAAATAGCTTAAAGAACTCCCAGTTCTATCCCATTGAAACTAGAATAGACTTGCTCATACTACACTTGCATGTATGTCATTGGATTGAGGGAATTATAGATGGGAAACTTACCTGAGTTGTCACCACCATACTTCATCACCCTAAAGAAATGGCCAGTTTACCCGGCCAGCATAGCTCACTGTTTGAGTGTCCACCTGTAAACCAGAGGTCGTGGTTTGATTCCCAGTCGGGACATATGCCCGGGTTGCAGGCACAATCCCCAACAGGGGGTGTTCAGGAGGCAGCCAATCAATGATTCTCTCTCTGATCATTGATGTTTCTATCTCTCTCCCTCTCCTTTCCTCTCTGAAATCAATAAAAATATATTCTAAAAAATAAATGGCCAATCTGAAAGAAAGAAAAGGCATTCCAACAATTAAGTCCCAGAGGAGAGAAACTAAAACTTTTGCTAATTTGCTTGTCACCCAGTACCTTCAGATTCATTGAAAGTAATCAGTTGTGTTGAATTAATACCGAGGGCATATTTTATAATTTCTCTTGACCATCTCTCCCCAGATAAAATGAGAACTTACATAACTAGAAAAAAAATTCATAATACTTTTTTTTAAAATATATTTTTAGTGATCTCAGAGAAGAAGAAAGAGGGAGAGAGAGATAGAAACATCCAGTGATGAGAAAGAATCATTGTCAGCTGCCTCCTGCACACCCTGCACTGGAAATCGAGCCTGCAACCATGCATGTGCCCTTACTAGGAATCAAACCATGACCTCCTGGTTCATAGGTCAACACTCAACCACTGAGCAACACCAGCTGGGCTAAGGATTCTGTTTTGAGTGTGTGTGTGTGTGTGTGTGTGTGTGTGTGTGTGTGTTTAAAAAAATAAAAATCCATGAGACCAAGTTGGGCTCTGTCCCTAGGAATAAGGTGACAGGTGACTGGTCTGAGCCATTCCAGGTTAGGAGAGCAGATTGGGTCGTGAGGCATGTTCCCATCAATCACTGACTAACATGTTTCTCCCAAAGTGATGGGGAAACCACACAGCTATTAAATCACTGCTCTAGAGCCAACTGGCATTGGTTAGTCATTGTACCTCCTGCCAAATCTCCAGGGTCATGAAGAAGAGGAAACAGGAATTCAAATATGACCTCCACACATCCTGAAGTGCCATCACTTGTTGTTTTGACACCAATTCGTCAAGTTGTTCTTGACCCATAAGTTCATCAGAATCACCTGGATGACATGTTAAAAAAGGAAATTCCCATGCTTCCCCACAAGATGTCTGATTTAGCAAGTCTGGGATAGGGTCTAGAAATTTGCAATTTTAATTTTGATGTGTGGTACATGGACCATGCTTTTGGAAAACACCAGCCTAGCACAGTGGCTCTGAAACTTGACTGCATCAGAAGCACCTATTTGGTCTGTTAAAACACTGACTACTAGATCCAATGTCCAAAGTCTCTAATTCAGTCAGTCTGCCTTGAAGCCCAAGAATATGCATTTCTAACAAGGTCTCAGGTGATGCTCTTGCTGCTGCTGGGGACCACACCTGGAGAATCAATGGCCTACTGAAACCTGTGTGCTAAAACCTGTGTGCTAAAAAGGCAGTTTACTCTTTGAGAAAAGAAAATAATCAAATGGACATTTACTCAGTATCTGCTAGGAGAAATTATCTGGCAGAGTAAAATGATATTTATTTTATGCCGGTAACTTTTTACTGTATTCATGTTTTTTTACAGATGAGAAATCCAAAGGTCAGAGCAATTATTAGCTTGTTAAAGTTCACATAGCTAGCTAACGTATTTGAAAGTAGTTTTTTTTCTTTGATTTTCTGTGGTTATATATGCAGCAATTTAGAGTAGCCTTGGGCCCAGTAAGGAGGCTGTATTTTGTTATTTCCCAACTCAACCCAGACTTACCCAGCCTTGTCCAGTGGAAGGTAATGGCATTCATGCTACACATTTCCTATTTCATTGCAGACATTGACTCCTTCAGAAACCAAGACATTCCCCTAGGAAAGAGCCACCATACAATTAGTGAGTCTTCATTCGGCATTAATTTCATTAGTTTGTTCATTCATTCATAAGTATTTCTGAGAATGACTGTGTTTGCTGAGCATTGTGCAAGACACTGATATAGTAGAAAGTTCCACATGAGGCCAGTACATCAGAATTTGTGTGCTTTCCCCCTCCACTACGGGGGCCATGTTTCTCTGGGTCTCAGTCTCCCTATTGGCAAACTTTAGGAGTGAGGTTAGGTGACCTCCAAGGTTCCTTTATTTGGAACACTCCTAAATTCAGAACTAAACCCGCACAATGTGCCAAAGCCTTGAGCTGTGGGATGTATGTGTTTAGAAGGAACATGGTAGAGGTAGAAGGAAGAATTTTTATCTTTGAGAACTGGAAAATCAAAATGTGCATGCATGACATCATTGGAAAATATTGCAATTTAGCCTGGAACCCCAAGGTTAAGTCAGGTAGTCCATCTTCCTGTGGGGAAGTGGTCAAGGGTGATGGGATATGAACTAGGGAGTGAAGCATGGAGAGGATTGGATTGGTGGAAAGAAAAGGGGAGCAAATTCAGTAAGCCTGTCACCTCAGAAGGAGGAATGCCATGATTTCACACCTCCTCATGGTCCGGAATCCTCTTTTCTGTGCTGGTCACATCATCAGATGCCTCTGGGGTTGGGTGAGCCACCTGCTTGTGAGTAGTACTGCAAGGATTACCAAATGAAAATCTAGGGGCGCCAGTGAAATTTGAATTTCAGATCAACAACACAGTTTTTAAAAATATAAGCATGTCCCCAACATTACATAGGGCATACTTATACTTAAAAATTATGCATTGTGTGTCTGAAATTCAAATTGAACTGGCTATCCTGAATTTTATCTGGCCATTCAGTGCTATGGCTTACCTCACAGAGCCTGGGCATGCCTATGATTAGTGAGGGAGAGTAGTCTTGGCTGTTATTAACACTTGGGTTGTTTCTAACTCCTTGACTGATGGCTCACTCAGAATGCCTAAATAAAGTTCTCGCTGGCCAGAGAACAGAAAGAACTCCTCTCGCTTCCCTTTGCTGCTCGCCGTCTCCTCAGACTAGAGTTGAAAGAAAGCAGAGCAGCCCTTGGAATCCTCTTCCCTCCTGAGCCTGCTTATCACCGGGATTAACATAGAGCAGTTTGGCAGCATTAGATTCCCCTCAATCTCCCTTCTCCAGGGCCTTGGAGGCTCCTGGATGCATATGAAAATCTCTCTGTTTGCTTTATCTTACCTTACTCTTATTCCCATCATTCTGCACCTCAACAGTAAGAGCGAGAGCTGCTGGAGGAGCCACTTTCTAACACTGGTTGTAGGGACTGTCTGAGCTGTTTCTTTCTAGTTAATTGTTTTTTATTTTTTAAGAAAGAGTCCCTGGTTTCCCTGTCCTTCTAGTTCTGTGCATCAGGTCATGGGGTTGAGATGAGCTTTTGTCTATTTCCCAGGCTCCCTGAGCACTAACCTTTGTCCTCACCTCCAAGTCCTCAGGCCATTGTCTGGATGAGTTCGGCCTGTCCGTTGGGTGGGCTCTCCTCAGGGACACTGGGGGGCTGGTTGAGCAGCCTGAGCAGCACAGTCTCTGTCCGAACACTGGGTTATTCTCTTCCATGTGATGCAAGCTAAACATTTCCTTTGGGACACACAGTAACAGCTGAGCTTTTTAAAAAATTAAAATAAAAGTTTTTCAGTTACAGCTTACATTCAGTATTATTTTGTATTAGTTTCAGGTGTACAGCATAATGGTTAGATAATCATATACTTTACAAAGTGTTCCCCTGGAAATTTCCAGTACCCACCTGGCTTAAGTAATCAAGAGCCTTTCATGGGCAAACAAATTCCATTCATTAATTTACTCCTCCAACATCTCTTCAGTGCCTACATTGTGCCACAGCAAATCTCTTCTAAATGAAGTGCTATCTGTGATTGCTCAGAAGGTGTAGCATTCAAGCCTATACTCCATTGTCCTGTCTTAGGCTATGATGGGTGTAACCCATTTTATTAGCAGTCAGATAGGGCAGCCTGGAAGAGTCCAGGACTGAACTTTGACCTGTCTACTGGAATGGACCAAGTGCTAGAACTCCAGGTTGGTGGATAAAATATGGTGTCAGAAGAAGAAGGCTACAGTGGGCTCTGGCTGACATGGCAAGGTGTCAAGTAGAGAAGGCCCCATAATTCAGGGAAGTCTTTCAGAAAATAGGGCCCCAGCCAGACTCGGGTTCAGGATTAGCACCACTGCTGAGAGGAAGAAGAAAAGCATGAGGGCCACAGGGCCTAAAGGGGCCTGGGGATAATCTCAGACAGAGGCCCAGTTACCTGGTAGGGCATAGTAGGGCCTGGGTCTCAGAAATAAGAAAAATGCCCTCCCTTCGACACAGGGATACAAGTTAGGAGCCACAGTAGAAGCAAATGATGTGGGGTAGTCAGAATCTTGTGTTAGAGTTGCTTCAATTCTACTTTTCAAAATCAGAATTGTTCCTGTGCGTACCATGAAGCTGAGGATGCAGGTGTGTGTGAAGTGGCCTAAGAAGGAGCAAGTGGGATAGGTGGGACCTGGACAGGGCCTGCCATTATTATCAGCCCCTCATGGGTTTCCATAGTCACAGAAATGTAATGATTGTTTCAAGCACTGATAATGATTCCGATTGGGTGGATCAGTCTAATCACACTGGATTCCTGGAAAATCTACAAGGCAGCAGATTTAAAACTTCATTCAGATTGCAGAAGCAGACAGATGGTTCCTATTAATAGAGGCTATCTACCTTCCTCTGTAAATAGGAACATTAGCCTGGTCCCCAGGTAAAGGACGGAAACTAGGAAATGACCCTAGAGGAGGCCACTGAAGCCTGATGCAAGTTGTGTTAGGGGACAGAGAGGTGTTTGTGAACCTCTAGTGGTATCTGCTCTCCCCAGAATAAAATGGTCTTTGCACAGTCAAGGGCTGGCTGGAGAAAAACACATGGGCACTGACCCCGCAGAGGAGTACAGGGGAGGTGTTCCAGGCACAGGCCTGTGGGCCAAGCAGACTAGGCCCTGAAGTGGTGATGCAACCAAATGCCCGCAGGTGCTTCTCCTGCCTGAGCTCCTGGAATCAGCAGCTGTGTCTCTGACTACATGTGACTGTTCTCAAGCTGTCTGAGTATGGAGTCATCCAAGCAGAAAGATCAGTCTCTGGTTGAGTGCAGGTATAGCAGAAATGCGTGGTGCCCAGCAATAGCTTAAAGGGCTGGATGAAGGACACAAAGGAAGGACAACAGGCATCTGCAGTTTCCCCAGAGAGAAGACCGAGGCCAGTGGTGCTGGAGGAAGCTCCACAGCTTCCGTCTGAGGCCATTGATAGCAAGAGCTCTTGTCATCATCTGTATAGGATTTGTGGCAGCAACTGGTCTCCATGGCCCTTGCCCTGCTTGCTTTGTCCTAGAAAAGTCACACAGCTGGCCCTGGATAGAAAGAGACCTCAGCTAATTACACACTCTAAGGTCTTGGTTCAATATTTTTAAAGGTCCCTAAATAGACATTTACAAGTGAGGCTTCCCTTTGGGGCTGTTACTATAACTTACCTGGTTTATCAAGATTCTAAAAAATGTATTGTAAGTGTTCCATATATTTATTCACATTCTAGGCCAACCAGCTACAACAGGTAACGCCCTGGCCTGGCCCACCTCATGATGATGGCTGGGCTCTATAGCTTTGGGATTGTTAGATAACAGACTTCTTGGTGTGCAATTCTGGAATTCAGAGTCACCATTCATCTTCTCATGCTGGATCACATCACTGCTCCAGACTGGAAAGAGTTAATTCAATGTCAAGAGATGCTTAGACTGGGAGAGCGTATCCTATCTAATAATGAGGTAATATGCAAATTGACCATCACTCCAACACACAAGATGGCTGCCCCCATGTGGTCAAAGATGGCCACCCCCATGTGGACACAAGATGGCCACCACAAGATGGCTGGCAGAAAAGGGCAGTTGGGGGACCAGCCCTGCAGGGGAGGGTAGTTGGGGGCAACCAGGCCTGCAGGGGAGGGAAGTTGGGGGTGACCAGGCTGGCAGGGGAGGGCATTATAAGTTGACCCACTCCAACTTTTTTTTTTAGCTTTTCTTAGTTTGTCTTAGTGTTCTTAGGCTGTGCAGACTGGAAAGCTAAAGTCTACATTTGCCAGACTTCCTTGCAGCTAGAATACAGACAAATAGCCTTGGTTCTACCAATTAGAGCCATCCCATGTATGACTTGGAGAAATAAGAGGAAGTAGCTCTACAGAGGAAAATTGGATCTTCTGGGGCTGAAGACTTTTTCTCAGATAGCAGTGGCAAAGCTTTTGGATTTCAGTCTCAGTGGTAGTCAGTGCCTAGAGATGGACAGTGGTGTTTCACTGTAATAGTCCAGGAGTGTAGTTGGGTCTTATTTCTGGCTGCTTTGGTTCTGGCTATTGAATGAACCAGCCTGGGTCCCTGATTATTTTGAAGATTCTATGATCTTAATATCTTCTAATATCCCATTCTGCTTAAGTTGCTAGACTTGACCCTCTTGATTACAACTGAGAGTCACAATTTATATAATCTTAACTATCTATTTACATAAAAGGCTAATATGCTAAGTATTCCTCCAGTCACTATGATGTGCACTGACCACCAGGGGACAGATGCTCAATGCAGGAGCTGCTGTGACACGCACTGGCCATTTACAGAGAAATGGCAGTAACACTTGGCTTCCCCCAAGTGGGACACAGGCCCCGCTACCACCCTGGAGCAACAGCCCACCAAATCGCAGCCAAAGCTGCCATGGCGCAAAATGCAGCGCACAGTCCAGCCCAGCCCAGAAACAGTGGCTGTGGGCCCTGGTAATGACATCACATAGCAACACCTGGCTTCCTCTCCCTAGCAACTAGCCTCCTTGCAGTTTCTTCAGCCCAGGAACATGACTTGCTTTATAGCCAGGTAGAAACATTTTACAGTTTAACCAAATGTTTGTGAAGCGTTTTCCCATGCCTCATCTGAAGTCCTGGAGTAGGTAGAAAGGAGACTCAGTGGAATCCTATTTTCTTTTCATTAGCCAGGAAATGGAGATTTAGAAAGCTTAGAAACTTGACTTTACTGAAAAGAAGTAAGAAATGGTGGACCTTGAAAATGATTTCAGGTTTTCTCACTGCGCAGAATATAGTCAAACACTGCTGTAGTTAAATATTTTACCCTTTGTTCTCCCTGTGTGATCTGTAATAATAATCTGCTTCGTGTTGATACTTACCACTGTGTTGCTGACAATTACCCAAAAGAGAAGTTGGGGTGCTTCACTGGGCTGGAAAAAGTTTAGCTAAACCAGAAAGCAGGTCTACTTAAGCAAATTTATTCTATACATATAAAAGGCTAAGTTGACTTACGCATGCACAATACATATAAAGCTCTCACTGACACCAATCACATGCGTGTGTTTCCATTTGTCATTGCTGATCGTGAATTTGGTTGATAATTCTATGATAGAGAAAGGGTGAATAGAGATATTAAAATATTTCTTCTAATTAATTTCCTTTCAATGTGCACAAATCATGCACTTAATTAGTAATAATAATTAAGGTAATATAGAGTGTATCTATGTAACACCCTTTTACCAAAGTAGTATTATCATGTATCTAGCCTATTATGGACCAGAAACTCTTCAAGGTGCTTTGCATGTATTACTCTATCAAATTCTCACATATATCCTTAGGAGTTTAGTACATTATTCCCATTATACAGATGAGGAAACCCATATGTAGAGAGGATAAGATGCCTAGGATCACAGAGCAAATAAGGGAGAGAAGTTCAGATTTAAACCAAGGGTCTATAGACTTCACTTCTTGGGGGTTCTGCTCCCTGCCAATTTTATGAGATAGGTATTATTTATTATTATTACCATTTTACAGGTGGAAAGGTGAGGCACATTCTGATAGGGTCACTGACAGCAGTTGTGCAGCTGGTAAGTAACTAGATCCAAGATCTCCAAACTCCACATCCAGGGGACTTTTGGCGCTGCCCCAGCGCTGGTCAGAGTCTCACTCTACCTCTCATTTGTCCACACATTTATTCAGGCTGTCAATTATTTATGACCATCTCCATTCATCCAGCTGTATTATTCCTGGGAAAGTACTCCAGCCTTTTCTATTTTTGGAAGAATATGGAGCTCTTGGTCCCAGGGTCTCTTCCCATAGTGTGTTCAGACTCACACCTCATTTCCTTTGGGGTCCTATAGAGGTGTATCATGGCCCATAAAAAATACCATCTCTGCTCATATTTCATGATTTTTTGCAAATTAATGATCTAAGTAAAATGGACCATTGCCCTTAAAAGTGTGCAATAAAAAAATGATAATAAATGCCAGGCTGAGGATCATAATGGAAAAACAACTGTTTGGGGTACTTTGCCATGGTACAGTTCCCAGCCTTAGTGCTTTAAGTGGAGCTGGCTGGATTTTTTTGGGTTCCATGTTCAATGCCTCGAGTCTTCACACATGGCTGGATGCTGAATAAGAACTGCCTGTGAAGTCAGAGAAGGCTTAAATCCGAGGCCTGCCAATAGGCGTAGCAATTAGACAGTGACCCAGAAATTCTTGGGAGAGTGATTTTTGAGCTACCTTCTATCTCCTTGAGGTCTCCTTTCCTTCCTGCCTGCTGTCCATGACTTCTTGGTAGAAAACTGGAAGAGCTGGAGTTTTTGCCCCAGGAAGGTTTAGGAAAACAAAAATTAATGCTGTAGCTTTGAAAAATAAACTGCTCTGTGAGGCAAGGAAAAAATCGAAGATCTTGAGGGAAAAATGAAGCCACAGTTTCAATTATAACTGTTACCAGGTTTAGATCCAACTTTGGGCCAAAGTGTCATCCAGACAGATGTTCTTGCAATTTCGTTTCCATAATAATTGTTGTATTTGTGAAAATATTTTAATGACATCTCAGCACTTTACTAGGCCTCCAATTCTAGAAGATTTTCCAGGTCAGGCAGGAACCATTTGCACCATCTCACCCAGTGACCTCTTTCATTCTGCTGGGGCTTATGGAGAACATTAAACTTGCAGATCCAATTGTTGCATAATAAAGTATTGATTTCCTAAGAAACCCTGTAACATTTTCTTCTTAATAGCTCACATTTACAAGGAATCCACCCCAGAACTTTTATAGAGAATTAGCCACCTATTGCCACTTGAATGAGACACTTAGTACTTTAGTTAAAAGATAAACAACATTAGAACATAGATTCAATTCTCAGAACTGCAGATCAGCTGCACATTTCTTATCAAGGTTCCCACAGTGTCCTAGTTCAGATTTTAAAATAATTTTGATATATGTTATAAGCCATTCTAAAACTGCCATTTAAAGGCAAATTGAATTATCTTCCCACAGCTGATAAGGACTTTAGTTTTGCTTGGCAATGGGCTACCTAACTTGCTGAATTACCTCCTATGGACAGTTTTCATCTGTAAAAGCACCAAAAATAAGAACAATCCACAATTATAAAATGAAATTCCCCCTAAAGTCAAAGACATTTTCAAGTACAATTTAAAGATAATTTCTCCTGTGTAGATGACTGAGGTTATTTAATCCCCTAAATGAACGAAGTCTATGATGACTGGATGTATTCATGATAGGAAAGCAAAGATTTATAAACAAGCCATCTGAACAAGATGTTTTTTCACATGTTTCTGGTTTACTCCTGTTGAAATTAAGGGAGTTCTTGCTTTCATGTCCTTCAAGTGTTCTGTTGAAATTGTCTTCTGAATGTGTTGAAGTTAGCTTTGGGGGTAACTTCAACTGCTGGATCTTGAGAAACAGGGTGCTAACATCAATACAGCACAGGCCAACCTGGACTCCATTTCCAATCATACCACTATGAGTTCTGCCATGTAAAAATAGTGCCTGCCTTTGACTGTATGCTCCATCTCTGCTCTTTGAGCAGAAACTTGGCCTTGAAGTCAGGTAGACCATGGTTCTACTTATTCCTTCTGTATCTCCCAGGGACAGTAGAGGCATTCATTGAATCTAACAGAAGATTTTTATTGTGCTCCTCCTATGTCTCAGTCTTGGGTTGAGTGGAATATGGAAGAGGCAGAGTTGGAAAAGAGGCATAGCTCTTGTCCTCAGGGCACTGACAATAAAATGTCAGAAACTCCAATCAGAAAGGATATATTTTGTACCCCTCGGTTCATAGCAGCACAATTTACCATAGCTAAGATTTGGAAACAGCCTAAATGCGCAACAGCAGATGAGTAGATTAGAAAACGGTGGTACATCTACACAATGGAATACTAGACTGCTATAAAAAAGAAGGAACTCTTACCATTTGCAACAGCATGGATGGAACTGGAGAGCATTATGCTAAGCAAAATAAGCCAGTCAGAGAAAGATAAATATCACATGATATCAATCATTTGTGGAATATAATGAACAACATAAACTGATGAACAAAAATAGAACCAGAGTCATAGAAGCATGGAGCAGACTGTCCAACCTATGAGGGAAGGTGGTGGGTGAGAGGGTAAGAGATCAACCAAAGGACTTGTTATGCATGCAATGAGCATAACCAATGGACACAGACGGGGGGGCGGGAGGGGCATGAGGGCATGTGCTGGAGTGTGGGGGCAGCTGGGGAGAGGTAAATGGGGGGAAAGGCAACTTATATAATACTTTAAGCAATAAAGGATTTAAATTTAAAAAAGTATGTCTAAGACATTTGCACAGATGATCTATCATATATAACTATGTAGGTAGAGTTTTTGTTTATGCTATTTCATTTGCCTGAAAGGCTTTGCCTTTATTTCTTTAATCAACTAACTTGAGGGAGCTTAAATTCTCCTCCTTCCAGGAAACTGTCTCCCAATATAATACTCACAGCTTCACCATATTCCAGAGTATTTTGTAATTATCTTTCCATTGGTCTGACTCACTTATTAGAATCTGGTCCCCGCCCCCCTCCACACACACACACACCCAAACAAGGATTAGTTGAGTTACTTTTCATATCCCAGGGTATAATACCTATCTTTTAACGGTATTATATAAACACTTGTCAGAGAGTTATGCCATGGTCTCCCTGGTTGCAAGGCCAATTTCAAGTTGGTGCCCATCATCTCTGTCCATCTGTAGCACACAATTTTCCTAATCAGATGTATATAATTACCTCGAATTATAGTTATTTGGTTATGTGTCATCTCTTCTAGTAGACTGAAGAGTTAGTGATGCTTTGCAGCAAAATGACACATATTTGAACCCTTCCCCACCACTTGTTGGCCAAGGAATGTACACATTTTATTAGAATAACAATATTAACTTCACAGGATTGTTATGAAATTTAAATGACAGGGAAAGTGTCTAACAGAGTTTGACATACCACATATGTTCATTATATGTTATTCTCTATGACCATGGTTTCATTGATGGAGGGGAAGTATTTTGAATTATGTACTTTGCACACATAACAGAAATTCTAAAAAACAGTGGGTGAAAAGATATGAAGTAAAATTAATTATACAGATAATTAATATAATGGAAGTTCAGAGAAAGGAGATCATTGTGGGAGCTGTAGTGCTCAGCAAATACGATATGTATGAAGGGACAGCTGAGTTAACATTGAATGCTACTTGGAATTTCCAGTGATCACACACTAAGAAAAATAATGATCCCCCCTTCGAGAATTTATTTTGTGCCAGGCACTGTGCAGACGACTCTATGTGTATTGTTTAATCTTCACAATAACCCTATAAAAAATTGTTATTATAATTACTACCATTTTACAGAGAAGGAAACTGAAGCTCTTAGAAATTGAATTATTTTTCAAGTTTATGTAAGTTAGGTATTAGTCAGTTATTGCTACAATATGCTGTTTAATAAACCACACCAAAACTCAGTAGTCTGAAATTATAATCATTTGCTCTCATGCTTATGGATCTGTAGTTGGCTGTAACTCAGCTGGGCTAGGCTGCTCTTCAGGTTCTTCTCTCTGGGCCCTGGCTTCTAACTGCTATATCTACCATATTTTCCTTGGACCGTGGCTACATGGTATATGTTATCTGCATCATATGACTCCTTCTGGGGCTGAGGATGAAGGAATCACAAATTAACTGGACATGTTCTTCTCATGATGTATCACAGGAGCACAAAGGGGTAAACCAGACTCCGCAAGTACATTTCAAGTCTCATATGCTGATATCCCATTGGCCAAACAAGTCACATGGCCAACTCTAAATTCAAGGCATAGCAAGGAAGTCCATGCTATCCACCATAAGGTCATGTGAAGGGTGTGAATGTGTCTGTCTATATCAACAGTGTGAAGAATTGGGATCAGTAACTCAATTTCATTGGTAATAACTGACAGAGCTAGTATCCAATCCATTTCTGTTCAATTTAAGAGCAAAAAAGTCTTATTCTCTATCATATATCATCTCCAAAGAGAGGAAAGGTTTCAGGTAGTGGAACAGCACACAAAGACATGTGAGAAGGAGAGTGAGGAGCATTCAGTCTGGAGCAAGGAGAGCAATGAAAGCAGTCTGGCCAGAATGCAGAGTCCTGAAAGCAGTAAGGAAAATGCATAATTTAGTCAACACTCCTGACTCTGTTAGTGCACCAGTTGTGAAAATCTCAGAGATCCCTAGGTGAGTGGCAAGTATTTGTTTTGATTTTCAAAGTGCCATTGGTCTCTGCTAGTCTATATGGTCCACCTTTGAGGATTAGGAAATGGTTCCCTATATTGATCAGCATCCCAGCCAGAAAAAGATGACAGAGTCAAAGGGTTCAATTGATCAGAATTGAATAAAAGACCATTTACAGAGGTGTGGCCAGAGAAAAGGGAACCCACAAGGGTTGATGAGGCATTCAGGGACCAGCAGCAGTGAAAGCTACTGTTATCCCTCTGCCTAAAGGACCAAGGAGGGATCAATGTTACTACAACCCTGTGAGAGCTGGGGCTGCCAGGCAGAATCACAGCCACTGTCAGAACCACAATGGGGCAGGGATGAAGGGTGATGCATGGGAGCAGGGAAGGGGAAGGGTGGTGATAGAGAAAATAAATAACCTGGCCTCTCTTTTCTCCTACCTTTCCCATCTCCTACTCGTGATTCCAGTTGGCCGAACCCCACTGGAGTCCAGAAGATAAGAAAGTTTCAGATGCATTGTATGGAGGCCACCACCTGGAGCACAGAGCAGGGCAAAGAAAAACAATGAGTGGGGAGGAGGAAATGGAGAATAATCAACACATAACCCCCTGACCTAGCAAATTAAAAAAAAATTGCGCTGGCCAGATGCAACTCCAACAATGAGTGGCTTAGCCTTAGTACCCCACTGGGGAACAACATGTCCAGCACAGGGGTTCATGACTTAGTGAGTGGAGGCCAGCCTGGGTTTTAATCCCTGTTTACCTCCTAGGCTAGGTGCCTTGTTGTCAGGGAAAGCTGTACAGAGTATGCAGCAGCCCTGTCTACACCAATCTTGACTTGCATATCTGACTATTAGCATAGGAATTACATAACCCCAAATATAGTTGTGGTAGAAAGTTGGTAAAATGGGTCCCCAAGGAATGCATAATAGCTGAGCTTCTATCATTAACGGAGTGAAATACACTTTGATATCTTATCTCCATCTGCTGCATCTCATTTCCCCAGACTAGACCCTACTGCTTTGGACTTCCCTGGACCCTGCGTAGCCTCAGGTGATGGGCAACCCTCCTGTGTTCTGCCTGGGACCAGATCCCCTCTTCCTTTCACAGGTCAGATCATAGCTCTAAGGACCTCCAGAGCATCTGGAGGAGTCTCCACCTATCCTTGCTGGTACTCACATCATACAAAATTCCTTATGGTCTTGGAATAAATAAATGAATCTTTCTCCTGATATGATAGAGCCATTGGTTTAAAAGGTTTGAAGAGGGAAGAGCTAAGTTCATACCTACAAAATGATTATTTTGGATAGCCATAAGTCCTTCCTAATCTGCACAAACAAGACAGGCTGGCTTTTCTGGGAGTGATCACATACCTGTCTATGTTCTCAGGCTCCCAAGCTTTTTGAAAGGTAGGAGTGTCCCCATCTGTCCTTTTTCTCATTATTTCTGAAAACTTTGCCCTTGGCTGGGCCCCTTGGTATGTAGAACTATCTTGCTGAATCTCATTCTTTGCCACAAGAAAAAAAAATGTTTATTGGGTAGTTGCACTATGAATTACTTGCAAGAATATATTTTTCTTGAACATTATAATTATGCTTATTTAATTATTTGTTCAATCCAACATGAATGAGTTCCTGCCATGTACCAAGTACTCAGGAAATAAAAATAAAGGTCTCTGTCCTCACAAACACACAGAAAGTATTTCTTGAATCCTAGATATCTGAGCTGAGAAGAGCTTTGATTTCTACTAAGTTAGATTCTTACTTTTCAGCAGCTAAGCTATCTTCATTTTACAAATGACCCATGGGAGGGTCAGAGAGTCAAAAGTTTACCATGTCCAAGGCCTCATAGCTGGTTAATGGTAGCTAGGAGGCTAACATGTTGCTCTTCCTCCCTTGTCAAGATGTTCTGGTTAGCAGGGATGTGCTGAGACATTCCCATTGTCTCGATGGGAATCACTAGAGCCTATGTCACCTCATGCACAAGTGGAACCATAAACCAGCCATTCTGTTGGACATTACATTGGTCCGTAGCACTAATGGATTTAGTGGGGAAATCTGAAAGTCTGAATTTGGTAGTGACCTCATTTTCAAAGCCAGCTCTAAGCCCTCCAGAGAAAGGTTTCTGGCTTAGACACATTTCACAAACCTCACACTTTGGGCTACTGGGGCAATGGCTTCTAGACCAGGTGCCTTTTGGACTAATTCCGGGCTTGGTTCACTTCTTGGCCAAGGAGAGGCACTTGACAACCTCTGGCCTAGAATGAGGTCCTGGGGCTAAATGATATACAGTCTTCGCTGAGAGATGACCAAGAGGGCCTGGCCTTCCTACCCGATAGCCACTCACTTGTACCCCAGTGCCCTTGAAACAACAGAATCCTGATCTGCGTCCATGTGGTTATACTTACTTACATAGCAGTGTCATTAATGCCACTTAATGTAAAGTGAAAACAGAATTTCTGCAGCTGCCAACTTCCCCCAGCTCAGCTAGTACTATATGCTGACTTCATTTATAACTATTATTTTCTTTTTCATCATGCTGATTGCAGAAAGAAAATCAGTCCAAGAAAGAGAAACAGACATCAAACTTAAACTGACAATACACAAAATACAAAATTTGGATTGCAGGTATTGATTTCCATCTAGCATCACGCCAATTGCTCCATAAAATTGAAGCTCTCCTGACATCTTAGTCAATGGTCAATTTGCATGCATCAGGCCCAGGAGCTCTGCTGGACCTCAACTAGAGATCTTGGCTGGGCATCATATTCCCTATTTCCTCAGTTCATTCCTTCCTCTCACTCCAAATTCTCTGCTAGATGTTTGAGGAAAGCTTCATGAAAATAAATAAACTTTTGTCTTTCTAGTCATTCAGTCATTGCTATTGTTGCACTAGCAAGGGCCTGGCTGCCCCTGTGGGCATTTTCCTACATTCCATCTACTACTACACTTGGGTGTAAGATCCTTGAGTCACCAAGACCTGTACAGAGCATGGTCTGTTGGGTCACAGTGGAAGGCATTGCTGTCATTGGAAATCTTCAGAGACTAAGCAAAGGCATTTAATGCTTGGAAAATAAGGGTTTCCCCAGACCTTGCTAGATAATAGTAGAGCAGATACGAGTTTTTACATAAGGTTATGGTAAGAGTGAGTTTGAGTGTTGTTTTTTCCTAACCAGTGTGTATGGTTTAGTGTTGGGGAGTGTCTTGCAAAGCTGTAACAGTTTGCGTGGTAAAGTCAACACTGTCTCAGAAAATAGATGGGCACTAACTGGACAGCAGTTTAGTTATGAAGAACTCCTTCCAGTAAAAATTCCAGTTCCAGCTCCTAGCTCTTTTGAAGAATTGCTAATGCATCACTTTCCCAAAAGCAACTTACTTTCTGAGGTGATGACACAGACCAAGGAAGATGATAAAAAAAAAATCATTGAGCTGGCTCCATTCTTCACATGTTTGCTCTGCTCTTTGTACCCTCTGAAGCCAGTGGCAGCTTCCCTAGCCAAGCAGATACACTGGGGTGGGAGAGTGGGTTGGAAATTAAGCCAGACCTAGAAATGAAACACCACCAATAATTAAACTCTTCGTCAATGCACATTTACCAAAAGTAATGGAAATCTCTGAAGGGTGTAATTAGAGAACTCTGCTCTTCAACAATTGAATTTCCCACATCTTGCTTTAACTTTCATGACATATGAAAATGCTAATTTTGTTATATATATAGAGAGAGAAATATGGGAAAATTCCAAAGCAGACTGGAGAAAACAACAACGAAAATGGCCTCCGCCCTGTCCCCTAGCCTTCTTTTCCCCAATGGTGCGTCATTAGAGTTGTACAATTTACAGCCTCAGTAATCAATTATGTCCCAACCTTCATCATCTGTGTCCCCACACCCATGCAGGGCAGAGCCAAAGCAGGCTTTCAGAGCAGCTGTGACATCAGGAGATACGTGCAGGGGGAGTCATGGATTTTCCTCTGTAGTTATTGCCACACAAAGGAGGATCTCCCCTGTCCTAATGTGTGATCTACCTGAGGATTTAACCATACTTTTGTAGCACCTAAAACGAGGTCCTGCCCCAGGTGAAATAGACACATTTCCTTTTCCATGCTCTCCCATTCTCTTCTATATAGTTCTGTCTCTCTTTCCCCACTAGCCGCCAGCAGCATAGCCCTGCATCTGCAAAAACCTGTTCTCTGTGCTTTCTCCCTGGTCCTCTTCTCTCAAACAAAACACTCTTTCTTAGTTCTGTTTTCTTGGTCCTGGCTCCTTTCAACTCAGCTGATTAACTGATTTAAGCTAAAGTATTAATGGCTGAAAATGAAAGTTAAAGGTAATTCAACGAGATAGCATGTGTAGGAGAGTACATTAAAATTTTTTTCGTCTGAGAGAGGGAATACTTACTGTTTTAGGAAAATCACTTATTAAGCCATTTGGAATAGAAGATGACATTCTGAGGGCAGCAGTTGCAAAGTCTTTAAGAAGATTCTTAAAGTGCTCAGCACAAGAGACTAAAAGAAGCTTGTGTTTTATTCCTGAGCTGAAGGGAAAAGAAGAAAGTAGACAGGTAAAGAAGTGAGGTAGAGGGAAGAGGACATGGCAAGAACCTGATTTATTTGTGAGATTGAAAAAAATGGCAAAATTTCTACATGGGAATGGGGCAAAGCAAATTTTAAAACTGATAGTATCTAATATTTCATTTAAAATTGTGCTCATTTTTACAATATAAACTCTTTTTACAGTTCTCCAAATCTTTTTTTTTAAAAATATATTTTATTGATTTTTTAGAGAGGAAGGGAGAGAGATAGAGAGTTAGAAACATCGATGAGAGAGAAACATCGATCAGCTGCCTCCTGCACACCCCCCACTGGGTATGTGCCCGCACCCAGGTACATGTCCTTGACTGGAATCGAACCCGGGACCCTTGAGTCCGCAGGCCGACGCTCTATCCACTGAGCCAAACCGGTCACGGCTCCAAATCTTTATTTGCATCTATTAGATACATAAATACTTTTTGTGTGTTTGTGTAGTATAAAAGAATTTCACAATTTCATTGATGAAGTACACGCAGAAGAAAGATCCCAGAGACTGAAATGACTCTGAAAATAAAAATATGCTTTCCTTATTCCTAGGAATTCACAGAAGTCTATGAGAGGATTTGCTCATCCAGAGAGTAGGCAATTGTGGGCTTTATCCCATATTATCTAGATCTAGAGGAGCAGGCAGAGCAGCTAAAATTTGAGTAGTATTTGTAGCTCAGTGAAGTGGAAGAACATACATGGTAGAATATGTTGATGGAGAACAGAAGTTTCCCTAAAGGGTGAAACAAGTCTGGATGGCTTATTAAGACCACACCCCTTGGGATAGAAAAGAGGGGTGAGATTTTGGACTTCTGACACCTTAAGCAGAAGTTAGGAAGACTCTATTTGATATGGGATGGACAATCCCCCTTTATTGTGCCGGGATCTGTGAAAATTGAACTGCATCCAGCACGGCCAGTGGTGAACCTGAGGAGGGGCGGTGAAGGATTCAAGAAAACCGACAAGAGAATATAGTTGGGGCCAGGTGGATCACTGCACCTGGATGAGGACACAGTGACACAGCCTATAAGCCGAATCTTTATTTTATAGTCAGATCACACAAAGCAAAACAAGGGAGTGGTCAAGATGTTTATGATGTTCTTGCAGAATTTCAAATCTACTTCTTTTCTTTTGTTGCAATTCTCTGAACTCTGTCAGGCTTTGTTTCGGCAGCACTTGCTGCACCTCCCGCAGCCCACATCCCTCAGCTACCTAGGACTACAAGGTCGGACTATAAGGTCAAGTTTACATACCATGATAACCTTTGGCTATAATTGTGCTGGGAGGGCTTTGCCCTCCAAGCTGGGACTTGTATGTGGCTTTGCCACAAGAGGACCGTGCCCTCTCATCAGTCCAAGGTTTGAACCTATCCAACGCTGTAGCTGCTCTCCACAGAAAATAACTGATTTTTATGTGGTGTAGACTAGAGAGAAGTATTTTGCCTTCATGGGTTGAACTTTCATATAACAAATACTAGAGCAAGTGTGAAGCTAATGGTTTGGGACATGTAACTTTTGAGGGGCATAAGCAGCAACATGGTGGATGAGGTAAGTTAGAAATGGCTGAAGCAACCAGGTGAAATCACAAAAGCAAAGAATGGCAGCCTGTGAGACATTTTCAGGGTCTCACACTACATACACTTATGGGGCAACTTCCTTGTGCCAGGTACATGGATGGATATTGACTATTTCTAGGCTTCACAACAACCCCAAAAGGCAGATGTTATTATATATTTTACAGATGTGAAAACAGAGGCTTCAAAGGTTAATGATTATCAATCCCCAAAGTCAAATGCTAGGATGCTCAGGGAAAGGAGAAATGTTCTAATTGGTTTGACTGCAGATATGATTATCTTCTCTGATGGGAGTCAGCAAACAAGAATGGTGGCCAGCAGTTTATTTTTGCCTCATGAGTTAAGAGTGGTTTTTACATTTGGAAAGAGATGTAAAGAAATATTATATATGACAGAGATCATATGTGTCTCCCAAAGCCAAATGGTTACTATCTGGCCCTTTGCAGAACAAATTTTCCAATTCCTATTTTGTAGCATAAACCCAGTATCTTCCTCTGAGCCAGGGCGGCCCTGAATATAACTGTTGATAAATGTAAATATCACTTCTGCTTAGTGACATGGGAGCTCAGATATTCCAGGTATGTGGTACTTCTTAAAAACACTTGTTGGACTATCAAAATGGCTATTAGCTAGAACCTTAAAACATTAAAACACAGTTTGTAAAAAGAATGATGCGGGCATGATAGGATTTACAAAAGCAGAGACTTTTTCTAGAGTACGAGTTTATGAACTAGACTAGAGACTGTGGATCACTAAGGGGTCTAGGGATAACCTTAGTAGTGTGGGACCACCAGAAATAGTGCACAAACTGCATATGAAAAAAAATTATTTTTTTCTGGGGAGCAGGCCCTAATATCCTCACTCTCTAAGAGGTGGTTACTTCTAAAAGGGTATGAAATCTGCTTCTAGAGCTCATGGGGGTGTGGGAATTCCACTAGATCCAGACCTAGACCCTTTTCTCTTCACAGTTTGATCCCTTTCCCTAAATAATTTCAGCTACAGCTAGGTTTCCTTTACAATCTAGACACATAGATCTAGATTCTACACACAATGCCCTTCCTTCTTCAGAACTCTACTTGAATATCTCAACTCTACAAGCACCAAGAGAGGAAATTTTTGTTCTTCCCCTTACATCTGATTCTTTGAATGTTCCCAGCTGTGCATACCAGAGACCAAGGAGTCATCTTGCTTTCTAACTCTCCTCCATCACTCTTCCTTCTATCTACTTCATCACCAACTCCCATTATTTTTTTTTTAATTTTCTAAATGTCTTCTAAGTATGCCCACTCTCCCTATGTCTCTCTCCATCATCTTAGATTAGACCCAACTATTACCATCTTTGGTTATATATTTAGGCCACCACTCTATCACCAAGCACTCTCCAGACCACTCTCCATGTGACTTCCAGACTGTCACAGGTTGGGTTTCTAAGGAAAGGACTCACAATGGAGATTAGAATTCAAGAAGCTAATTAGACAGTGTTTCTTGTGGAGAGGAAAGGAAGTAAGCTTAAGTAGAGGGAGTAGTTGAGCTGCAAGTTTCAACTGAAGTCTCAGCCAACCCTGTGGGGACTTTTGAAGATGGAATGAGCCTTCAGAGCTGTCCCAAGGTGGCAGAAGCACCCCGGGCCTTTACACCTGTGCACTGCTCAGGATGTGAGCCCTGAAGAGGGGTGTAGCCGTGGCCACGATGGCTCTGCAGTTCAGGCAATTCCCAAAGGGATTTGATAACTGAGGGTTGTCTTCTGGCAGGACTCTCAGCAGATTCTTCATTTTTGAAGGGGAATTTATGTGGCACAGAACTTTTTAACTCAGATCAGGTCATCTTTTATTTAAAATCCCTCAGTGACCTTACAATGGCGCCAGAGTTGTGTAACATGTGAAGGTCTCACTCCTACTTGACTTTTCCAGCCTCATCTCCATACTACTCAGCTTTGCTCTCTGGGTTCCAGCCACACTGGCCTACTTTTAGTCCCCTGTATTTATTTTGTTTCCTCCCACCACTCAGCCTTTGCACATACTATAGGCAGTCCTCGGGTTGTCGGAGATCCGTTCCTACAACACGCGATTTTCGCTGTAAGTCGGAACCCACCTACATAAGCACCTATGCCATTCAAATGGAGCACATGCACAGCAGTAATGAAGTGAAACAGTAAAAAAATTTAAAAGAAAGAGAACAATTCCTGACCTTTGCTTGTGGTAAATAAATAATAAAAAACATAAAGCACATATGTACATATGTCGAAATGACGGAACTTTTTTTTTATAAATAAATGGGAGATGGCAACATAACCATGAAACGACGTATGTTGAGTCCAATGTAACCCAAGGACTGCCTGTATTTCCTATTTTGCTATTGTTTTTTCCTCCTTCACTTCACCTAGCAGAACTTTTAGATCTCTCCTCAACACCTCTTCCTACCAAGTCACACCGCGCCCCCCCCATTAGACTCTCACACCACATGTCCCTTTGTGTAGCAGCACATGTATCAGTTGCAGTTTTATAATTGCTTGTGTGATTATTTCATAGTTAACTACATTTCCCTTTAAAGGGTGCTCCATGTAGAACAATAAACAAAAAAATAAATATTTTTTGCTCACCATTGAATTCCTAGGGCCTCTCACAGTTGCTGACACATTGTGAGTGCTCAGAAAATACTGGTTGAATGAAAAGTCCAAAAATGCCCTTATTTTGTGTATTAGGTCCCCAAAACCTGAAGCGATCACATGGACTTGCTTAGAGTCAAACAGCTGCTTAGTGTCAGAGAAGAATATTTAAAGTCCTATGTGCATTTGCATATTATTTAGAGATTTATGGCCTATTTGTAGGCAAGTTTACAACTAAAAAAATGTTTACTCCTTCTGCTTTCTGCTCCCTCTTGAAATGAACTGTTGGTTTTTCTCTTCCTACTGCTAAGCCAGGTTAATTGTGGTCTTCAATTAAATAGTCAAAAAAACTACAAAAACCCCACTCTCCATTGGATTGGTAGATTAAATCCAATCAGACAAGACGTACAAAGATTTTGGTGTCATATTTTATTGGTTATTGCACTGATATTAAGTAAATATCAGGTTAGTATTAGTAACAAAAAGACTCTAACTTTGATTTGAAAATAAAATAAGAGGTTTTAAAATTAGAGGTTTTTAAAATCGTTTTTGGAAAAAAACGATTCAGGAAAAAGTGGGGTGAATGTCCTACAGCAAGAAATTAAAATTGTATGCAATGATGTTTTAAAAAAGAGGTTTTATTAACTTTAGATTAAGCAGACATGAGGTATTCAATTAAAATGATTTCTGAGGTTTTAAAACCATCATGTTCTGTGATTAATACAGCAAATGTAAGTTTGATTGAAATATTAAGCAGAGGGAAATAAATAACAGAGTTTTAAAAATATATGTTCTCATTAGTAATGCAGGTCTGAAGTAAAAAGTCCAGTAAAAATATGGCTTGCTTCTAGGAGATGAATAATATTATTTACAGAACTCTTTTGGACAAGTCAGGATGTTCTCATTTGCATATGTAGCCTGATTGGTGAATTATGACCCAGGATTTCAAGTCATTGTTCTCTAAACTTGAGGCCAGAAATGTAAGGTGCTTTGTGAGCCAACCGCCTTTCTTCTGCTTGTTTCTCTCACTCTCTTTGCCACGTAGTCTGAACTTGGGGGTGCGGTGGGACATCTGAATGAAGTAAAGATTACATCTCTATCATCTTAAAACAACTAGATGAAAAGCAAAAGAATTTTTCAAACTTTGGTGTCAAAAATGGAGAATTGTGTCCAGTGATAAAAATTTATGATATATCAACTCAAAGAATATTGGGAAATAAGAAACTCTCAGTTGATGTCAGTCATCTTTAGACATGAACACAATTGAAGGAAGAGAAAAAGTCCTGTTACAAGACCTTATGTATTTGTATCCGTGGGAGTTCTAGGGTGGAGGATAGGAGATTACACATGGCACCAAAAGGTATTTTTTTCATTAATTTGTCTTAAAATATCATGGGAGCAATATTTATTGGATTTGGGCATTCAAGCAATGGAATTCATTGTTCCACACATCTGCAGTGTTCTCATTCTTTCCCATTTACTTTTAAAGTTTTATGCAAGGGTGGGCAAAAGTAGTCTTACAATTGTGAGTGCTTGAAACAGTTTGTTCTTGTGTTATTCTTGATTATTATATATCAAATATAATATTATTTTCCATACAAGCAACTGTAAACCTACATTTGCCCACCACTGTATTGTTCTTGGTCTACAGATAATAGGTAATGAATGGCTCTCCAGCTATCTCTTTTATCAGAATTCTCTGGCTCCATGTTCATGTTGAAAAGGGAAGGGAAAGGTGAGGAGAAAATTTTGTCTCAGGAACATTTGGCATACATTCCCTTGGGCTTCATTTATTTTGGTTCAATCGGCTGGGAATCATCTCTCTTTTAAATTGTATCAGTGCTGCTTAACAGAGGGTTTCACATATGGATCCTCATACACAAACACAATTTGCCTGACAAACTGCGTACAATATCAATGAACCCATTCCTTTTAGAGAGTAAAATCCAAGTATCACATAGCCAGGGTGACCATATAATTCATCTACTAAACTGGGACACTTTTCATAATTAAAGAGCAAGCATTATTGAGTCAGGGCAACAAGTGTGAACTGCAAGCATCCATGGAAAAATAAGATATCTGGTTGCTCTATCATAGGGTATCTGGAGCGATGACCTCTTTTTCCCTCCAGAGGAACATTCCATGGACACATTTCTGCAAAAAGAGTCAGTTCATGTTCTAGGCCTCTTAAACCTAGTCTGAAAATCACTTGAACCTCTTAGGACATTTTGATTACAGTGGAAAGTTCTGAAACTCCAAGAAATGACCTGATCTGGATAGATATTGGGTCCATTTTAAGTCCTTCTAGCACAGCCCTAGTCACAGTCTCACACTCCTAGAGACTCAAGCTCCAGAGCAGTGATGACAAGTCATTGTGTTCAACTTTCGGTGTGGCTGCAGAACAGCTCATTGAGGGCCCAGATCACCTCTTGCTTACAATCTTATTTTTGCCCATTTTAGGTTGTTTTCTGTTCTTCTGAGCCTCTGTCATCTGCTTCTGAGGATGCTAGGATGTTAAGGTAGGACATCACAGAAGTGTCAGAGATTTTTTTTATTTTGACCCTATTCCCTAAAAGAGTAGCTATGAGCCAACTGGAGGAAGGTCACAGCCAGTGCAGTGTGGACCTGCCCCATCACATTGTAGATCATTCTGTTCTTAAAAACAAATTTGTGGCAGACTGCTCATGGCTGCCTTTCCTAGAGTTACACAATCTTGGTATCAGACCCAGAGGTCAAATAATACAATCTTAAATTTTTTGAGGGAGACATTATTTAGGGTTTTTTTCTTCCTGAGAGAATCATTTGTTTGGAAGTGACCAGAAAGGATGTATTATTGAATGACTCTTTTGTCATGGTCTGATGGGTAGAGAAAATGCAGTGCTTCTGTTATCTACAGACTTTCACGAAGACAAGGGCAGTAAGTTGCAGATAATTCACCTGTTCTTAATCCAAATAGTGGAGACAAATATTATTAGTCTGGAGATCTGGGGCATAGAGAATGTTCTTTCCAACTATGTTATGAAAAGAAGGAAGGGGATTAGAGAGAAAAAATCTTGGCCCTTATTTTACATGGATCTCAACCCAAGGAAACCCCAGGCCATTAAAGGGCTTTCTTCTTGTGGTTCAGATCTACCCTGAGAGAAATAGCAGAAACTTCACAATAGTGAACATGAGGTGATGAAATCGCTACATCCCTGCACTACTTCTGAGTGAGTAGCACCAGAGGG
Source organism: Myotis myotis (assembly GCF_014108235.1). Classification (NCBI taxonomy): domain Eukaryota; kingdom Metazoa; phylum Chordata; class Mammalia; order Chiroptera; family Vespertilionidae; genus Myotis; species Myotis myotis. Next base: position 16,648,058 of record NW_023416318.1, on the reverse strand, counting down.
GAGTTTAATGTGTAGCACAGGAGGTGATAGGGCACAATGCAGTGCGGGATCTCTTGCAGCTGATACTCTCAAGCAGCAAATAATTCTTTCCATGAAAAGAGACTTAAAATGTTCCTCCCAATACCACGTAGCAGAGAAGACACAGAATAAAGTAGAAAGAAGGAAGATTTAAAAAGCTAGGGCTGAAGTAACATGTAACCATTTTTATTAATAAGTAGTCAGGCTGTCATTATTTGCAGGGCATGTTGGAAGGAGGTAGTACTTTTCATAGGTGTAACTTAGTAAAGTTTTAGTTCTGAAAAAGTGGAAAATTCAGATAGACTATTATTTCTGTGATTAGTAAGAGACTTGTAGTAAAAAAAACAAACCCAGCCATCTAAATGCTAAAGGTTTGAAGCAATAAGATCTGGGACATGGCAAAGAGGCTAACAGATGGTTCCTCCGGTCATAGTCATTAAAGGTTAGCACTACTTCCTTAATGAGCAGGAAATGGAGATTGGAATCAGTTCACTCAATATAAATATTTATGTATTGTTCTTATCTCTATTATTTAATTATTCTCAGATTATTTTATTTTTATCTTCAGTAAGGCCCATGTTAAACTATCAATCCAGGTATTTCTTTTTCTCTGCACATACCAGAAATGGAGAAATTCTGTTTTACTCTGGTGCCCAGAATTTATAAAACTTGGTAACTAGTAGTCCTTAGAGAATTGAAACTAAGTATGTATTCCAAGGGCAATTAGATCCCTGAAATGAAAGGTAATATCCTATCTCCTTTATTCCCGTCTATACTCTCCTCCCCACAGACACACAGTAATATAATCAAAGTATCTTTGACACAGGACAGTCATTGGGAAGTGTCTTATCCACCTCCCACATTTAATATTAGTAGGAATTCTAAAAAGACTTGACAAAACTTATGTTACTAAGGACTTTAATTATTTTCAAATTCTCCACATATTTGTTGTTAACTTCAGCCTTCTGAGAAGCTCAGGAAAGGCATTGTAATTTCTATTTTGTAGGATATAATCCTGTGGTGGTGCGATGCCTTGTCCAATATTTCATGCCTCGCTGGTGGCAGAACCAAGACTAGAACTCAGGTTTCTTGACTCATAGGCTTCCCTGCACATCATGTCACACTGCCTACTGTGGTGCAAAGGTGACACTTTCGTTTTCATTTGTTCCCCTGAAAGAAACAGGCATGCGCAGCTATCACTGGTAAAGGGGAAAGCAGCCGGACTGAATGGTGTAGCCAAGTTAGTAGAGCTTATGAAAATGAACTGAGTCACATGGCATGTTGCTTAGTGAAATTGCAGAGCATTCCAGGAAAAAAAAAAAAACACATATTGGCACAAGGAATTACTCAGAAGAATAATAAAGAGTAATTTCAGAGAAACACCAACAATGAGTGGTGACAATGGGGAGGGGTAATGAAGGGCGGCACAGAGAAGCCTGGAATAGGCTTGAGGACACCTGGCTTTCATTTCTGACGACATCACTTACTAACTTTCAGGTCTTGAACAAATCATTTAATCTTGCTGAGTCTCAGTTTCCTTGTATGTTAACCTGCTTTTCCTCTTCACAGGGTCCCGTCAGAACCAAATGCGATAATGAAGATGACTTTCATGATTCTGAAGTGCTCGACAAAGGTAAGACATTACAGAGCATGACACACAGTAGGGACTTCGCCTTTTATTTCACCTGGAATAGATTACCACTATGCGTGATGATTCCTAAGATGATGTGCCAATAATTATTGCTTTAATGGAAATGGCTAAGTGAATTAACCTGCTGCCAGAATTATGGATCTAATAACATTTTAGAAAATTGTTATTATTCTCCAGCCCTGAGATATCTGGGTATGGAATGCAGTAACAAACATGCACATTCTGGCGAACAGCCTGGGTGTTTTTGCTACTTGATAAAATTGGAATGCTTTAATACAGTTTTTCCATTTGAAAGACACATTACAAAAATCTACCAAGACAAGTTAAGTATGTGTCTCTGGCAAAGGAATTAAACAAATGTAGAGAGTGAGAAACATCAATGCAATGCTAGCTATTTCAGTGCTCTCTTATCACCCACAGAGATTCTTAATGCAGTACGAAAATTCCATGATTACAAATTCCAGCTACATGGCCCACCTTGTAGGCTATTAGGGTCTGCATCACTAATAACAGATTAATCTGAATTTGAAAAACTTGCTAACCAGTCATCATAAAGCTCCATTTCATATGTGTGTATATGTACATATATATGTACATCACACATACATATTAATAAGAAACAACTACCATAATAAATAACAATATTGCTTTTTGTGTAATCCTATCATTTCACCAACAATTAACTGTCTCAGAGAACATCTCAGCTATGAATGGCTTCCTGTGGGTATCAAATTGCTTTGCTTGTAACCTCTATGCAATTCTTTTCTATGCTGCTCTATTGCTTTGTGAAGAAAAAATGAGGTGTCACCCACTATTGTTGCCTACTCAGACCAATTTTAGGGCCAAATTTCTGGTTTCTTGAAAGCTTTCTTGGGTGCATCATCCTTTAGGCATCTCTGCCCATAAAATATATTAAGCACTTTCAAGGGCAAATTGACCTCTGGCCTAGGGCAACTCCCTGTTTGAGGGGATTATTTAGTTCCTCCAGGGGCGTGGCTAATGTGCTTTATAATGGGGAAATGTCTCTGCATTACCCAGCCTGGTTTAGGTTGCTGCAGCTTGTCTGGGGACAAGTCTTTCTGACTACGAGGGGCCCCTGGGTGACTGCGCTCACAGGCCCTGATGCTCTCTCTAAGCCATAGGAGACTACTTCCTCTGGCAGTGGCTATCAAATGATGATTTCCCTGATAAAATAAGAAAAATAAAGACAACTTTATGACTTTTTAAAATTGGAGTAAAACATATGTAACATAAAATGGACCATTTTAATCATTTTTAACTGCACAGTTCCGTTGCATAAAGTACATTCATATTGTTGTGCAACCATCACCACCATCCATCTCCAGAACTTTTTCATCTTCCCCAACTGAAACTTCATGCCCATTAAATAATAACTCCCCACCCTCCACAACTCCCACACTCTCTTCTGTCTCTATGAATTTGGCTACTCTAGGAATCTCATGTACATAGGATAAAAGAATATTCATCCTCTTATGACTGGCTTATTTCACTGAGTATAATGTCCTCAAGGTCTGGCTATGTAGTAGCATATGTCAGAATTTCCTTCCTTTAAAAGCTGGATAATATTCCACTATATGTGTACACCACGTTTTATTTATCCATTCATTTGTCAGTGGATACTTGGGTTACTTTCATCTTTTGGCACCTTTTGTGAATAATGCTGCTATGAACACAGGTGTGGCAACACTGTGAGTTTTTCGAATGTTGAATGTGTTTAAAGGTCAGTCCTTCCAATTTGTGCCTTGGTGTTAATCTGCTCTTTTCTTTATGAAATAGTGGTGACGGCAGATAGCTCCCTTTTCCTTACTTGGCAAAGTAAACTGTTGACAACTCTAAGTCAATGTCCTTTAAAAAAAATAACTTAACCCATCTGTGAAATACCAAAGTCTGGAAAACAGAAATTTTCTCAAATGTGGTTAAGCACCAGAATCACCTGAAAAGCTTTGGAAACTGTAGTTCTCAGGAGCCTGCACTAAACTAATTGAAACCAAGTCCACTGAGGTAAACTCAGACCATGATATTATGTTAAAGCTCCCAAAGTGTTCTGACCTATGGCTAAGTTGAGGAATTACTATGGCTTTCCAGAACAATATGTGAAGAAAGATATATCACTTAGGTTGGCGGTTACACCTCTGCCGTCACCAAACCTATCATAGGGTGAGTTCCACCAAATTTCAAGCATATCCAGGAGAAGGATATTCTGAGCTAGGACTGAAGCTATGCAAAGATTAAATTAGTTGTCCACAGTACAATTTTTATTTTCAAATCAAAGTTGAAGTTTGAATAGTTCCCCCACAGCTGTTTGCACCTGTTTTATCCATGACTTCTCTCCTTTCTGCCATCTTCTCAGACTTGAACTTGGCCACTTCATGCTTCCAAAACTATAGTTGGACCAAATTATACAATAGCCAGTCTTTTTCCTTTTTTTTTTTTTTTTTTGGCAACTAAAGCCCAGATTGAGAAAGGTTTGTTTTTATTCACACACTTATTGATTTTCTTTTCATGAGCAAATAGCTACGGAGTCTACCATGTGTTCAAAGGATCAATAGATTACACAGAGAAGCATGCCCCAAATGAGGAAAGTTGAGTCCCACAAGAATCTTTTGGGTGCCTTCCATGGAGTGAACTCATCCACATTTGCTCTTTACCTTCCAAATACCACCTCCCGAATGCCAAACATCAGTTGACGGCATGTGATCAGTGAGCAGGCTGAGTTGATTAAGCACAGTGATATTTTGAAAAAAAGCAGGACATGCCTCATTATCTGAAAATCCATGGGTATGAGACTGTGAGCTGGCATATTAGCATTTCCACATATGTCTCCCCAGCCTCTCTCAACCTCTAGCAAGGCAGCTTGCCTTTTTAGTAACATGTTTGGGATTAACAGCTTTGCTATTGTGTTAGTGTCTCTGTCATTACCCAGCGAGGGAAACTGGCAAGTGCTAAGCCCGTTACCAACAGACCTAAAACAGCGCCCAGGATGGAATTCTCGCACAGAAACCAACCTCAGAGCCAAAACCTCGCCAGTTACCAGCGAGGTGTGTGTGCCTTTAATAAAAGCAGGCTTTGTGATTAGGGTAGGGAAATTTTTAAACGTGCTCAAACTCTCATATCACATTAAAAAGAAATGCCATTCAGATATTTACAAAGTAATGGAATCCCATTCCCATCTGCTCCGACTTCCTTTCAACACCTCTCCCCTTAGCAGTGCCAAAAGGACAAAAATTCTAGGCTTGCAGTGTGAATTGTAGGACAGCCAGCCTGGAGTGTTGGATTGGGAGGGGCTAGACCTTGAGAATGGCTGGAAGTATTAAGTGTGTCTGGCTGGGGCAGAGGACCTGTGGGTTCCAGGGACGGTACGGTTGACATACAGTGAGCTGGCTTTCTGCAGCCATGAACGCTGGCCAAAAATCTCTGGCCAGCACAGTGGAGGGAGCCCAAGAGTGGAAGCTGGGCCAGCAGTTTTTTTCCATCTCAAGTCTTTTCTGATGGATCTAACCATTCTAGGGACAGTCCCATCCCTGGGTCACTTTCTCTTAAACCACTTTAGATCATGGAGTTGCAAGCAGGAGACACAGGTGCTGGGGAGAAATGTACCCACTGTTCTGGGGCACATCCAGATCCCCATCTTGGTTGTCACATGCTGCTGCTTTGGAGTTGAAAGAACAGAATGAGCATCTCCCACTACAACCTTTCTCATTCCTCAGTGATAACCAGCACATAGAGGTGGAAACTGAGAGTCTGGGGAAAAAAAGTTTCTTGGATCACTCTAACACTAAACTCAAGAATAAAGCAAAGAATTTGCCTCCCATTACTAGTTCAAGTTTCTAGTTTCACATTAGTCTGCCTTGAGCAAGGCTTCTCAAAACCTTCCCAGCTGTCGATAGAGTGAATCCCGACGGCATGTCATGGTTTCTCTTGGTGATGTGGACCTCTCTGCCCCCCAGTTTCTTCCACCGCTTTCTCCACAGAGCAAAGCATCCTTCAATTAGTAGAATGAGGTTAATATCAGCACCCCCAAGTTCAACATCAAGTTCAACCCCAAGGCTGACCTCAAACACCCATGCCAGGGAGCCTATGATGATGCTGGAAGCTGTGGGATCTGATGGTAAGGAAAGCTGTGCCACGGGAAAAGAGAAAGAGGGAGAAAAGGTTTGGAAATCAAACTTTATTCACTTCATCATTTTCCTGGATGCAGGTCCTATTTTGGTTTCTAGATCTGGTGATGGAACTTCATGAACCAGAACTTTTAGCACACGGTCTGACATGATTTTCTCTGATTTGTGGGCTTTCTCATCTGAAAAATCTTGCAAAACAATAACACAATCCCACCAAGTGGCATATTAGCAAATCACTTCAGTGAAAGGAATGCAAATATGTGAAATGGGGGCTGATGTATAAAGCCTGGGACACTCATTGTACTTTGGAACTCAGCAAGTGTGTCCCGGCACACAGGGCTTCAGATTCTATTCAGCTCACAGCCAGACTTGGAGGCAGCTCGCCTGGTGAGGCACTGGCTCTAGCTCGTTTCACCCCCCATCTCTTTTCTGCCAGTGCTTTCCTTCGAGGAAAGTGAGAGATGGTCCTCTCTGGAGTTGGTGGGTGTGGGTCACGTTCAGTACAGCGCCTCTTGCTCTCAGCCCAGTGCTCTCCCAGAAGTCCTTGGATCCACTCCCCTGACTCTAATTAGCCTGGTAGATAGGTCCACTTCTGAACTCCATAAAGCCATGCTTTTTGCCTCTTCTTTCTGCAAGGCAACTATGTGAGAAAATAGACAATGATGTCTATCCAGAAAGGAGGGCTGATTAGAACCGTGAGTTAGTTTTCAGGAAACCATATACACACACTTCTTCATGAAGGGAACTTTGTACCTGCAGGCAGAGATCCCTGAATCAGGAGACAGTCTGGGCCTTCCCATGATGGAGCCCTTGTATGTGTCACACCCTTGCAGGAGTAAAGACTGCTAGTGTGGGTCGCTTGGTCTACAAGCCTCTATGATTCTGATTTATAGGGCATGCCGCAGAGAAGGCATCAGCCCTGAAAAAGGCCAGAAAGTAAATATTTTAGGTTTTACAGATCATACAATATCTATTGTAACTGTTCAACTCTGCCTATGTAGGGCAAAAGGAGCCATAGTTAATACAGAAATGAATGGGCATGGTGTGTTCCAATAAAGCTTTATTTATAAAAACAGACAGTGGGATGGATTTGGTCCATGAGTTAGTTTCTTGATCTCTCCTTTGAAGTTGTTGTCATATAATCTTTGGTAATTGAGTACTACACAAGGGTATATATGCTGTTATGTTTATAATATACATGTATTTACATTGTGTATTCATCTACTAGGTGCCTTGGTACACCTATTATTCCCCCAAAAATCTATAAAATGAAGTCCTCTTCCTCTCCTTCCCCCTCTCTTTCCTTCCCTTCTCTCCTTTCCACTCTTATCTCTTCTTCCTCTTCTCTCCTATTCTTCCTCCTTCTCCTATTCTTCCTCCTCCATTTCTTCCTGCCCATCCCTTCCCCTCCCCTCCTCCTCCTCCTCCTCCTCCTCCTCCTCCTCCTCCTCCTCCTCCTCCTCCTCCTTCTCCTCTTCCTCCTCCTCCTCCTCCTCCTCCTCCTCCTCCTCCTCCTCCTTCTTCTTCCTTTGTTCTCTCTCTCTCTCTCTCTCTCTCTCTCTCTCTCTCTCTTTCTCTCTCTCTCTCCCCCACCCCCCAGATTTTACCAAGGTGTGAAATCTACTTCATGAGCAAGTGTGTGTGTATGGTTTCCTGTGTGCTTCACCAAGGTAGCCCCTGTGCCCTGGAATCCATCCTAAGGTGGAATCCAGCACAATTTAAAACTGGCAATGGCAGCTTTAATACACAACCATATCCTCAAACCACTCCATACCACAGTGTGTGAGGATGGAGAAGGGAAACTGCTCACCAAACCCACTGGAAAGGGAGGCCATGGTTCTAGTGCCCCCCCCAGGTCTTCCACACTCCCCTGCTCTAGTGCTAGAGGGAAGACTTATGAGGGCAAAGGACTGAGAGTTCCAGGCAGAGCTGGAAACCTCCAAGAAACTACTCATTTTTTTAAAGGGTTATATTTCTTCTTCTTCCCAGAAAATCACTGTCTCACTTCACCATCCTCCAGGAACAGACCTCTCTGTGCAACCCTCTATCTTCCACCTAGAAAAAAGAAAAAATTTTGAGTCTGAGAGGAATAGGTTAGAGGCTCCCCATGGGGCCCCTCTGATGTCTAAGACCCTGTCAACAGCTTTGGGGAAGGAATGCCTGTGAGTAGGCAGCCCTAGCTCACTGTGGTTGGTGAATTGAATCACTTATACTAAAAAATTATTTGATGTTTTCCTGAAATTCAAACTTCACTGGACATCCTATGTTTTTACTTGCTAAATCTGACATTCCTACTCTGGTACCTGCAAAAAGTGAGGTGGGAGGGGAGGTAGGACATTTATACTTGTAGAACAAAGCTACTCTGTTCCTTCAGGAGGCAGCTTTGGTAAGAACACTGGAACCATTTCTGAAGGGCTTACAAGAACCTTCTTGGAGCCATTAAGAAGCACCTTTCTTGGGAAAATAATCAGAACCAAGGGGAAAATCTGGGAATCCCTCTTTCTTCTCTTCTCCTCACATCTAGTGACCGTATCATTTGTTGCCCAGACAGGTGCACTTCTTTGAGTAACAAGTACACTAGGGTAAAAGGTGGAAACTAGGATTGTTCCAGCAATCCAGGCTGCATGTTCACTCTGAGTAACCATAAGACTCAATGTATGATGATGCACTGTTTCCTGAGCTATCAACTCCTTTAAGACGGGAATATCTGAATCATTCTTTGTTGAATTCTGAAAAGAGCTGAAGTCCTTCCTCCTCCGCACCATGTTTTTTCTGGGTTTGGGGGTTGTCAGGCATTTACCTGCCCAAATGCAACTGGATTATAAGCCGTTTTGCCCATGAGGAAGGCTGAAAAGGGAGGGTCCTGTATCCAGAAACCAATTTCTAAAACAAACAAGTGCATCTGAAGAATTGAGCATTTTAAAGCAGCACAGCTCTCCACAAGAGCTAAATTACATCCACTAACCAGTGGTTCTGAGAGCAGTAATACACACTCGAACACAATAGGCTGGCACATTAAGCCCAACAACTCATCTTCTGAAGGGCCAAAAGAATCCAGCCCCAGCCAGTCAATGAATGATTATGTCTCTCACCCGCTTCCTCAGTCCTGATCCCCAGTCATGTGATTGAATGTATATGATTCTTACCCCCAAGTTGCTTGTTTTGTCCCCATAAATTCAACGTATAGAAGGACCCAGTCTCTACAAGATCCATGAAAGCCTCTCTGGTAGGGATTTCCAAGAGAAAGCAGAGGAATCAAGACATCACTGTGCTTTTTCTTTCATCAAACTCTGGCACCCTCTGCAGCAGGGGCCCCTCCCACACTGTGGGGCTGACCAGCCTCTTATGCAAACAGCACCAGGCCCCTAATAAGATCTTGAAAGAGTATTGCCTGCTTCCAGTTAGACACACATGGACCCTTTTCAGCACTCAGACAGACCGCATTTCCTTGTGGTTCTCTAAAAGCTAGAGGGCCTTGTCATCGGCTACCAGTGGAGTGGAGGAATTCACCTTCTCTTAGGTTTGTTTATTAAGATAAACATTCTAAAGATTTACTTGGACCAAGTCATTGAACCCATTTCATCTTGGAGGAGTAGGTGGTTGTAAGGAGGAGAAAGTTGCGAAGTTTTGAGGGGGAAAATCTTAGGGGGGGCTAAAGGGAAAGATACCCACAATGCTGATAAAGGCTGTAATTTAAAAGATATATTCTTACTCCCAGATTTTTTTCAGATGCTTTAAGCTTTAAATGTGTTAGAGTTTATCATGGGAAATTGTGTGCTTTGAAAAGCCTGAATATTATAATCATTCTATCCATTTTTTTTCTCTAGTATAATTCAACTTTTTTAAAAAGCAACATCAGAAGGCATGGGTTATATCTCACATTAAAGGTGGTATTAGCAGCTGTTCATGGCTGAAAGACAAGCCTTTTCTAGGCAAGCCAGAGTTCATTCTATTGAAAATGAGTATAAGCTCATTTCCTTGAAGGGTTTCATGGTGATTTTTAAAAATCACAATTAGGAATGCCAGATTTTAACTAATATATAAGAGGAAAAGGAGGGGAGAGGGAAGACCAGACTCAGTGGTAGTCAAAGGGGGCAAAGTATACCCTTAGGCTACCTTGGGCCCAAGGACAGTCTCGCACTTCCTGCACAATCATAGCCAACACAGGGTTGTTTGTTTTTGTTCTTTGATCTTGATTTCTTAATGAATCCATGGCTGGCATTGAAAGGAGGTGCATTTTTACATAAAAATCTACATACACGACTTGTTTCTGTTGAAAATTCAAAAGATCCACGACCACTATTCTGCATGGCGACAATGCTTTGGCACTGAGTAGAAGCTGCCTTTTTTTTAGAAGATTTAAATACATTCTATTGCTGTACACTGACTGAGGCTATTTGTCCACAGCCTCTGGCTTGCCTGAGTCCTTTCCACTCTGTATTACATCTTTGGGTTTTTTTCATTTTTAATAAAAATAAAAAAATGGGCATAGGACTTGAATAAGCACTTCTCCAAAGAGGACATACTGGTGGCCAAGAGACATGAAAAAAATGCTCAACATCACTAATCACCAGAGAGATGCAAATTAAAACCACAATGAAATATCACCTCATACCTCTCAGATTGGCTAGCATCAATAAATCAACAAACAACAAGTGCTGGCAAGGATGTGGAGAAAAGAGAACCCTAGTTTACTGCTGACGGGAATGCATATTGTGCAGCCACTATGGAAAACAGTGGAATTTACTTAAAAAAATTAAAAATGGAATTACCATTTGACCTAGCAATCCCACTTCTAGGAATATACTCTAGAAATCTCAAAACACAAATCAGAAAGAATGTATGCACCTCATGTTCACAGCAGTGTTGCTTACAATAGCTACAGATCTGGAAACAGACTAAGTGCCCATCAGTAGATGAGTGGATAAAAAAGCTGTGGTACATTTACACCGTGGGATACTATGCAGCTTTAAAAAAGAAGGATCTCTTACCCTTTGAGACAGCATGGAGGGACCTGGAGAGTATTATGATGAGTGAAATAAGCCGTCAGAGACAGACAGATATCACATGATCTCACTTATAAGTGGAATCTAATGAACAAAATAAACTGATGAACAAAATAGGAGGCAATCTATTTCATGGAGGCATGAAATAGATTGACATATCTCAGAATGGAGGGGGGAGGAGGTGGGAAGATATTAACCAAAGAACTTTTATACATAGATGCATAACCAATGGACACAAATAGGAGTATGGTGAAGGCCTGAGGTGAGGTAGAGGCTGGGAGAAAGGGGATTAAGGGAGGATAATTAGGGGACATCTGTAATTCTGTCAACAATAAATTAGATTAAATTTTTAAATAATAACAAAAAATAAATTTATTTCAGTAACATTGGTTAATAACATTATATAAATTTCAGATGTACAACGTTGTAATACAACATCTGTAAGGTTCCATTGTGTGGTCACCACCCAAAATGTAGTCTCTTTCCATCACCGTATATTTCACCCCCTTTATCCTCTTCATCCTCCACCCACCTTACTTCCTCTCTGGTAACCACCATTCTGTTATCTGTATCTATGAGTTTGTTTGATACTTTTTGCTTTTTATATCCCACATAGTGAAATCATACAATTCTTGTCCTTTTCTATCAGATTTATTTCACCTAGGGTAATACTCTCAAGATACATCCAGGTTGTCACAAGTGGAAATATTGCATCTTTTTTATGGCTGAATATATATCAATCATCTGTTGAGGGACACTTATATTGTATTGGTGATTATGAATAATGCTGCAGTGAACATAGGGGCACATATATCTTTACATATAAGTGTTTTAAATTTTTTCAGGTAGATCCCCAGAAGGACTGCTGGGTCATATGGTAGCTCCATTCTTAATTTTTTGAGGAACCTCCATACTGTATTACTTCATAATATCAAAGCCAAATACCAGTTACTTGTTACCATCATAGTTGAGCTAGCGGTTTTCTTATACTCAGAAGCTTCAGTCATTTATGTTACCTGCCTGGTCTCTATAAGCATGTAAGCTTTCATCCTTAATGTAGAGTGATTAGATTTGTCCCCAGATAACTGGCTCAGGTATACCTGCAGGTCACTGTTACTACTCATCACTTTGGGTTAGCTGATTCCTCATGACTCTCCACTCAAATCACTGAAAACACTTCTGAGAAGGGGAATGCAGTTTTACTTCCCTAATACTTCATAAGTTAATCAGGCTACTCTGCCTGCCATGTCCAAGAAGAAGCATTTCTCCCATGAGAATGATACTGGATGGAGTGTACTTGTCAGAATGTTCAGGGTGGCCTGCATCTGTTTTTAAGGAAAGCGTCTCCAAGTAAATGCTACAGGAGACAGACCGGAGTCCAGAGTGGAGCCAGTACCACCTACAGCATAGGATGTGCCAAGATGCTAGGCTTTAGGGAACTCAAAGACCAACAGCCCTCTTCCTTGTACAAATTCAGAACAGATGAGAGGTAGGCAGAGAGGTTGGACAAGCAGTGATCCAACTATCAGCCCTTTACTGATTAAAGGTGGATTAAAGGACATGGCTTAGATGTGGGGCTAACTGGACTTGCTAACACTATGCTGAAATTGATCTGACCTGCTCTCCTAGATCACAGGCCTCACCTCCAGGGTAGGCCCATTACTCCAGGCTCCAAACAGGTAGATATATTCTTTTGAGTCCAGAGGAACGAGAGAAGAAAGGCCTAGGCCATGTCTGCCCATTTCCCCCACAACTCACAATCAGTTAATTGACTGCTCCTTTGGGAGTAGAATCATAGGTGGTCAATAAATGAGGAGTGGGAGGAACACCATAGGGATTGATCCATCTGGAATCCCACTCATGGTTTTGTGAGAGGGGGGAATAAGTGCTCCCTCCAACAATAACCTGGAGGCTGAGTAGTGCTGGAAACAGAAATAGAGTCTTTTCTATCTGAATAAATGGAAGCATTTCCTCTTAGTAAATTTGAGCCCAGGGCTCTGGCCCAAGTAGGATTCCAGAAGAGCAAGAGTAGGCATGTGGAGTCATGGGATTAAGAAATTCCAGATGAAAAGGCAGGCTTGGGAAGGAAATTGGACATCCCATGTCTCATTGGGTACAGGCTATGGGAGCAATAAGAAAAATCCAGAGGGTTCTGGAGGGCAGGGAGGACCAGCAGCCTTTTACGTTGAGGTACTTGAAAAAACTTCTTGTTTGGGAACCTGCAGTCTCTCCCCTGCGGAGCCTTTAAGAGGACTTGGACATTTGCTGTATTTTATACCTGATAGGTACTCACTAAAATGCTTGGTCAATTGAAGGAAAGGTATACCCAAAACTAATAATCCACAGGCTCAAATCTTCTAAGGAATGTTTGCATTTTAAAAGAGAATCTTGTTATATCAAATTAATCTGTAACTGATGGAATACGCAGAACACGTTTGGACCAAAAGCTCTTGAGGGAAGCTCTAGTTTCTCCCCAATATTCATCCATTTCCCAGAAGTCCAGAGTTAGCAGTTAGTCAAGTCCCTACCGCAGTCAGAATTGTCTAGTTTCTTCTAGGGAATACCAGTCTTTCTTATTTTTGCAATTGGTCTGCATATAAATATCTATAGCTCTCATTGGGAATTAAAAATACATATTTATGACAGTGTTTCCTACCTTAAAGATTTATTAGGACATTTAATGTTTGTTAAAGTGATAAAGACAAAATATGGCCATCACCCTCCAAAAAAACAAATCTCCATACATAAATTATGGAATCCATAGTAACTGCCTTAGATGGCAAATGTAAAGCCAATGGAATGTGATGCAATAAGGATGGATTTCATATTTATTTTGACTTTTGTGTCCAGTGGACGGGGAGTTGCTGATGTCAGGAAAGTCCCTTATTGAGAATCACAGCACACGGGTTTCTGATAAATGACAACTGCCTCACCCGGGACCATTGACCACGTGGGTTCCCACTTCATGACCAGGGTCACCAGGGAGACATTTCTCATTGGATCAGCTTATTGTAAATATTAGATTTCAGCCTTTGAGCATATATTGCTGGTTTTCAGTTACTGTACTTTAGAACATCTGCTTTTTCATAGCAAAGAAAAGTAATGAAGAAGAGGAAAGAAGAAAGAAAGAAATCTCTTAAGGAAGTGTTTAAAAGTCAAGTTGATAGATTTGGCAATTCTCATTTGTGGCAGGAGTAACAGGCATCCCAGGGGCAGTATGACTTTAATAATAAAGAATAAACGCTTTAATATTATTAAATACATCATAGCAGGTTTTATAGCGAACTTCATAATAAAGTTAGATGTTTCAGTATCAAAAAGGCACACACATTGCTTTAATGGTATCTACATGTTATGGATTGTAACGGCCTGTTATGACATCATCTGTTAGGAATTACTACGAATACTTGGGGAGAGGGATTCAAACAAGCTCCTTCTAATAAGATGCCACGGAGTGTAACTATATCTAATGACAATTGGTCAATTATGAATAAAACATTTTCAAAGAGAACTGCTCTATTAAAAGGTTAATGGGGCTTAGCAAGAAGTCTCCATTTCTTGCCTGCTGTTCTCATCTGAAACGCCACACTCTCATGTGACTCTCCCCAGCTCCCAGGGACTGCGCAGTTCAGAAAGCAGTTGGGAATCATTTTGGCTGCAGACAAGGTTTTCAATTGAACAGCAGAACCAACATTGGGGTTGAGCCTTGGGGCCTAGTGTGATTACAGATGGGTTGTAAGTTTTCAAGCACTTTCCTGCCCAGCCCATCCTGTTTGTCTCTCTGTTGTTGTTTTATTTCACGGGAAGCATTTGATTGGAGTGGAATCCACTGACTTGAAGCTCTGAAAAGAAACATTTATTGGCTAGTAAAAAATACAAAAAAGTATTTTTTCTAATTCTAAAGATAGTATGGGGTCTCCAACTGACTGACCTTGGGAATAAGCCAGCTCATAGATTTGTTTTGTTTGACAGGTGCTATGTTTAAAAAGCATGGGTTTCAGTGCATTTAGGTGAGGCAAACCCTCTCTGGTTTACAGCAAGCTTCACAATTTCCTATTGCAATAGATCTAACACATCATATGTTACCTGTTACCTGCCAGGCCTCAGAAAATTGAGAATCGTGACCCTAGTGGTGCACAGTGCATGGATCATTCCTGCTCCTTGCACCCTTGATTTGACTTGTTGTCTCTCACTGATGCCTCCCACAGCTGAGTCTTGATCCTCACAAAGAGAAACCAGAGTCATAAAGACTGGATTAAGAGAAAAGTCCAAGGAATCCCAGAATCTAAGAATTTGCAGAAAAACTTAAGAGTTTGGGACACTCCGCCCCCTGAGATCAACCTGAGACCCAGAGAAGAGAAGTGCTTGGAAAGGTCAGTCCCAGAAGGAGTACAGCAGGGACAGAAAGCCAGGTCTTCTGAGTCCCCATCCTGGTATGTTGCACCCACCAGCTCACACAGCTGGCCTCAACCGTGCCTTCTTTGTGTGGTCCTTCCCCACATTCCCAGGAAGAGTGTATTTTCCAAAGTCACCATCCACACACACAGGATAGCACCAGCTGTGCAGCCAGATCCCTCTTACACTACACTACTGTGTCCAGTGAAATGAAAGTCAGGACACATGTGTTCACATTAAGCCTGCTGAATCATGAAGAAAAGTGCTTCTCCACTGATGGCAGAGAACTTGGGGCTAGAGGTGGATTAAGGTTTAAAACAAATCCCATGAGTCAGTTTTGCAGATGACTCAGGTTGAGTCCTAGTTCCTTTTTTGTTCAGAGTACACTAAAACTTTCCTTCAGGGCTGGCCTTGGGAGTAGGCAGAATGGTGTGGACTCTGCAAAGTACAACAAGTCCTCACTTATCCATAGGGCCTTCAACTTTAAGCAAAATGATGTACAGTGAAACCAATATTACTGTAAGCTAATTGATATAAACAAGAGTTAAGTTCCTATGGCATCTCATCATTGAAATGAAATGACCTGTTGTATGTGGAGCCCCTTCAGGAAATCTTCCTTCAGCCTTGCAGCCAAACACTACCATCCCAACCAAGGAAAATTTATTTGAAATTCAACTAGTAATTCATATGAACTAAATATTGCCCCCTTTGTGGAAAATTCCCTGGAAGAGAAGAGCTTCTAGATTGGCTGGTTCAATGAGATTTCTTCATGAGTGAAAGGGATGAAGGCAGGGAAAGCCCTGCGCATTAGTGAGAGGCAGGAAGTGTTGAGGCAGAGAGATTGGCTAGCAGAGAAGGTAGACGTGAAGGAAATTTCTAAAAGAAACCAGTGACATCATATAACTCTAGGGGCATCTGTGGGTAAGATTGCTTGGTCTGGACCACTGAACCTTCTCTATGAGGGATTGATTGGCTGTGGTTTCTCACTCAATACCCTTGACATTTTTAGTCCCCAACTCCTGCCAAGGTCTTTAGCAAATACCTCCAGACAGGTGGAAGGAAGTATGTAACCGTCCCAAGCACTAGCCCAGTGACTGGCACACGAGCTCAGTAAATATTTGTGGAATAAATGAATCACATATTTATAGTGTGTACCTGTGTAACCATCTTCCCAGGTAAAGCCTTCTTGCCCAATCTCTAGAGCACCTGACCAAGGCTTTGGCACCTATGAAATGGGTTCTAATTTTAGGAGATATGGAGTAGAATGGACCTGGAGTTAAATGATCTCATAATTCTCATCTGTCAAATAGCAATAAAAATAATGCAGAGAGTTGCTAATTGAGTGTGAAACCAGAGATTGTGTGGAGATAGAAAAAAGGGTTAGTTTATAGTTCCTCCATTGGAACAATCCCTGCGGTGTATCATTCAGAAGTCAGATGGGATACTCAAGAGGAATTGAAAGGGAAAGCATGTTGCTCTGCAGAACTGGAGTGATGTCATGGGTGGAGGTGTGGAGTGAAATGCACTTTTGTAGTTAAGATGGGGACCTCTGGGAGGTCACGGGGCACCTTCCATTGGTTCTACAGGTAAGGAGAAGCCATGATAAATAGACATGGCGGAAGTGCTGCCTATGGAAGCTGACCGCCATTGTCGTTTTCTGAGAATGAAAATAAGGCTAAGGATGACTAAGAGGCTGCTTATTGTTACTGGTTGAGCCTGGAGTGGAATAGATCCAGGATTGCAGGGAAGATGTCAAGGAGTAGACCCAAGAAGTAAGTGTGTGTGTGTGTGTGTGTGTGTGTGTGTGTGTGTGTGTGTGTGTTGAGGGGTAGGAATGGGGGTAATTCATTGGCTAATAATTATTTGGCTGCAGTGGAAGAGAGATGAGGATTCCTCAAATAGTTGAGGTCTGAAAAGGGTGAAAAGATTATTAGCAGCAAAAATTGAGAATTTTTGGAAAGAAGAGAATAGGCTGAAAACATCTTTGGATGATTTAGAATAAAATGAGCTTATCTTGTTTTATTTTTCTTTGTACTTTGTTAATTTGCTTTGGTATAATATTATATATATTCAATGGAATTTTATATTAGGAAAGTGTTGAATGAATCAAAATTTCCACATGGGCCAATGTCTCATGCATTAGGGCATTTATGGGGTGAAGGTCAGAAATATGTACCAAAAAAAGGTCTATTTCTTAATTCACAGTACTGTCTATCCCATTTCTGTTATGAAGCTAATGTTCTCTCAGATTTGGAATGCTTTCCTCACTTATATGAGATATATATATATATATATATATATATATATATATATATATCACAAATTAATGAAACTATTTATAGACACACAGTTCCAAGAATTTTAAATGCCTTTGTTATTAGTCTTTTGATGAAATTTTCTAATTAAGTCAGTGTGACACTCAGCCAAAAACCAGAATTACTTTAGAATATCCTCACATGTTCCTTTTTGTGCAAAGTTAACCCTGAGAGCAAGACTAAGAAATCAGTTTCAGCTGCCATTAAAGACATTTAGGTTAGACTGGGAGAAGAACTCCCAGCAGGAACTCTGCAGGAACATGGCTGGATTGCCATGTGGGGAATTTAAAATCTTCATCTCTAGATAATTCTAGAAAAAAGTGAAAATAACCACTCAGATATAGAGTTGCCTTGTTGAAAATAATCATGTCCAGGAAATCCTCTGTGCCTTACGAATTTTAATGACCTTCAATCCTATATTGCTATATTTACCCATGATTTGGCTCAGAGAGCACATGCATTTCTGTAGCATAAGATGGAAGACGAAACCCCAATCTGGAAAACTGATTTCTCACCGGTAATGAGATGGGCCCTATAATTCATTATGTGTCATGTAGTCCTCCTCAGGTCCATCCATCACCACCCTGACCAGTGCTGATTGGAGAGGGAGGCCTACCGAGTCCAAGAGATACCAACCACGTTATCTCCTCCCAGGAATGGAATTGAGACTCAGAGCAGAACAGCCATGGTTAAGAGCATGGACTCTGGACCTAAGCTGCTTGGATTTGGAACCCATATCTATAACTTATTTCTAGGTGAATTTAGACAAGCCACTTAATTTATCTGCCTCAATTTTGTTATCTGTAAAATGGGAATAAAACTTATAGGTGAGTCAGGAGGATTAAATGAGTTAATACAACATTTAGATTACTTAGACCTTGAGTCTAGAAAGTGGTAAGTACTATCTAAGGCAGGGGTGGGGAACCTTTTTCTGCCAGGGGCCATTTGGATATTTATAACATCATTTACAGGCCATACAAAATTATCAACTTAAAAATTAGCCTGCTATTTTGGTCAAACATTTAATGAATTCACTCATAATGCCTTGGAAGGGCCAGACCAAATGATTTCATAGGCCTTATATGGTCCATGGGCCAAATGTTCCTCACCCCTGCTCTAAGGGATAGTTAATTTGTCATCTTAGCTGGTCACTCGAAGTACAGAGCTGTAGATTTGGGATTAGAAGACATCACTGTGGAGTGGTCCTCTTCAGCTTTGCACCTGAATAAGGAGAGAAGGCCAGTTTGCAGAACAAAATGAGAGAAGGAGAATGGAGTGAGAAGTTAAAACAGGAGACCAGAGAGGCATATACCCTGATGGACAGAGCAGATGCCTTGGTCCTTCATGACTTTCTGGTTCCTGATTCTGGCCTATCCTAAGATTGACCTCCCACTGGACTGTTGAGTTCCAAGAGATACTCCCATGTCCTTCTAAGAAATGTTGCTTTTTAGGTTTATACTTGTACAAACACTGAGTTTTCATTATTGGGAAACAAGGATCCTTGGCTAAGAGGGTTAGGTTTATCCTCAGTTCCCCTTGAACACAAATTTCTCAGAAACCAGAACAAAAAGAAGACCTCGAGGAAAAGGTACTACACCTTGTATTTCTCTTAAGGTCACTTCCTCTTTCTCATAATAAAAGATGCCACCATTTTGAGTTAATGTTTTAAAAGAACATCCATATTCCCCAATAACAATCTCTAAACTGAGAGACTTCAACAACTCAAATTCACTTTTTTTCTATATAAAAATGATTTTAGAGTTGAGTGAGCTAAATTTCTCGTCTAACTCTGTTGTGTTTGGCAGTCTGAAAAATAGTGTCGTCTTCCTCTATCCAAAAGCATAGGAGATCCCGGGCAGCAGAGGATGCAAAGCTCACACATTCGTTGGTATTTTCCATGGCCAAATCCAAGTTCTCGGGCTCAACCTGCTAGAGCCTTTGACTTCATTCATGAAAAATGGCACACATTACCATGCCTCATAACACATCTTCTAAACCCGTTCCAAACAACCAGTCGGTGGGCAGCATTGCCAGCCTCACCACAGACACCATCATTTTTTCCCTTCCCTGTCTGACTCTGAGTTTTTGGAACAGAGATGAAACTTAGCCTTCCCAAACAAAGACCATTTACTAGGCAACTTAGAGCAAGTAATTAGCTCACACACCATAAGGTGCCACAGAGCTGCTTGCAGATCTCTTCCAAGTTTAGATCTTTTTTCCCTCAGAAAACTCACCCTTTTTCTCTAAGAACCCACAATCATTTACCACTGCATGAAGGGAGTACACTTATTAAAAGAGTAAAATATTTAAAACCTCTTTCAGGGATGGTCAGACAAGCTCATAAATCATATTCTCCCACTGGTGAGTTGGGGATGGGAAGGTCATGTGTTGACACATTTAGAAGCCATCGGGGTGCTGTGGTTTCACAGCTAGGAGGGAAACTTGAGCTTGTTGAAGTTGGAGCTTACTTGTATTTTTATTTATTGAATTAATGAAATCTTGGCAACAAACTGTGTTTTACTTTAGGCAAGATGTGATGGTTTTTTTTTTTTTCTCCTTTGCCCCCACCTACCTCATCTCCCTCCCAGCCCCTCCTGAATAGACATTTCTATAAATGTTTCAAACACTAGAAAAGCTTCCTGGGCAGCCAAACTAAACCTTAATAAAATCAAGATGAACCAATCAATATGTGGAGATGTGGCTTCCATTAAAATTGGCATTTGGGTGTTAGAAGAAGAAGAAAGAAACAGCATGAAAGTAAATATTTTGAATGTGTTTACAAGGCTGCTGGATTCTAAGTGTTTGCACATTTATCAATCGGAATGTCAGCTTGACTGGTAGTTTTCAAAAGCCGTACATCACCAGAATGTAGCTTGCTAAGTTCATGAGATTTTCTCAATTTTTTGGTAAAGGCTTTATCGGTGTGTGTGTGTGTGTGTGTGTGTGTGTGTGTGTGTGTGTGTGTGTGAAATTCAACAACAAAAATCACCATCATGGTTTGAGGCAGGCATCTTCAGTCCTAGCTATAAGCTACGATCAACTGGGAACTTTTGAAAGCCCTCTGGCATCTGTACTTCTTATAAAGTCCCTAATTATTTAGTGATGGTCCCAACAGGAAATTAATGGCATAGTTAAATTGGCTAACTTGAAGAAAGGTTATAAAGCAACTTTTATAAAGATACCAGAAGGGTTGGGTGCTCACCAGGATATAGAATTGTCAGTGTCCTAAATTTCGGTTATTCTAGTAAGTATGTAGTGGTATCTCATTGTTTTAATGGCATTCCTCTGATGACATATGATATGGAGCACCTTTTGATATGCTTATTTGCTATCTATGTATCTTCTTTGATGAAGTGTATATTAAGATCTTTGGCCCATTTTTAAAAAATATATTTTTATTGATTTCAGAGAGGAAGGGAGAGGGAAAGGGAGATAGAAACATCAGTGATGAGAGAGAATCACTGATTGGCTGCCTCCTGCATGCCCCCTACTGGGGATCGAGCCCGCAACCTGGGTCCTAATTGGGAATTGAACCCAGGACCTCTTGGTCCATGGGACGATGCTCAATCCACTGAGCCACCACAGCCAGGTGGCCCATTTTTTAATTGACTTTTTTTCTTATTATTGGGTGTTTCTTATTTTTATAACTACATTTTTTTCTTTTCTTTATTGATTAAGGTATTATATATGTGTCTTTATCCCCTCATTAAGACTTCTTCATACATTTTGGATAACAGTCCTTTATCAGATGTGTCTTTTGTAAATATTTTTTCCTAATTTGTGGTTTGTCTTCTCATTCTCTTGACATTGTCTTTCACAGAGCATAAAGTTTTAATTTTAATAAAGCCAAGCTTCTCAATTATTTTTTAAATTATGCCTTTGGTATTATATCTAAAAAGTCATTGCTGTACCTAAGGTCATCTAGGTTTACTCCTGTATTATCTCTGGGAGTTTTATAGTTTTGCTTTTCACTTTTAGGACTGTGTTCCATTTTCTGTTAATTTTTGTGAAGAGTGTAAAGTCTGTATCTAGATTCTTTTCTTTTTTCTTCTTCTTTTTTTTGCATGTGGATGTCCAGTTGTCCCAGATTATCTTTTCTCTATTGTGTTGCCTTTGCTTCTTTGTCAAAGATCTGATGACCATATTTATGGTAGTCTGTTTCTGAGCTCTCTATTCTTCTACATTGACCTATTGTGTATTCTTTCACCAGTATCATACTGTCTTGATTACTGTAGCTTTATAGTAAGGCTTGAAATCAGGTAGGGTCAGTTCTCCACCTCTTTTCTTCTCCTTCAAAATCCTGTTGCCCATTCTGGGTCTTTTGATGCTCCATATGAACTTTAAATTAGAACCCTCATAGACTGCTGGTGAGAATGTAAAATGGTGCAGCCATTTAGAAAACATTTGGGAAGTATCTAAAAGGGTTAAAAATAGAGTTCCATTCCACTCCTAGGTGGAATTGAAAATAAGAGAATTGAAAACATGTTTACATAAAAACTTGCATACAAATGTTCATAACAGCATTATTCAGAAGAGCCCAAAGTGGAAACACTCCAAATGTCCATCAGCTGATGAGTAGATAAATAAGCTGTAATATATTCATATAATAGTATACTAATTAGCAATAAAAGGAATGAAATACTTATCCATGCTACAACATGAATAAACCTTGAAAAAATTATGTTAAATTAAAGAAACCAGTAACAAAATACCACATATTGTATGATGCTATTTATTAGAAGTGTCAAGAATAGGCAAATATATAAAGACAGACAGTAAATCAATGGTTGCCAGGGGCTGGGGATTTGGAGAGAAATAGTCATATCTAAAGGGAGAGACTGCTATTGGGTAGGGGATTTTTTGGGGGGTGTGTGATAAATATGTTGTAAATTTTGTGATGATGTTCACACAATTCTGTGAATACACTAAAAATATTGAGTTGTACATTCTCAATAGGTAAATTTTATTATATGTGAAATATATCTCAATAAAGTCATTATTTTTAAAAATACATATAATATTAAGGAACTTTATTACATGTCAATTATATCTACGTCATAATTTTTTAAAAGAAAGAACCCTCCTTAATTTGATAAAGACTGAAAAACCCCAAATTGTCCATGTCATACTTGAGGAGGAACTTGACACCCATTCGCTTTAAGAACAAGAAGGAGATAAGAAAACCTGCTATTCCTGCTACTGTTCAGTATAGTACTAGAGAACTAAACATCCCAAATAAGAAAAAAAGAAAAGAGAAGGAGCACGGGTAGAAAGGAAGAAATAAAACTTAATATATGGGAAAGATACAATTATTAACATAGTGAAATCATAAGCTGTTGATAGATACAAATGTAACCTTGTTGTTCTGTATTAACTGTAAGAAAATAGAAAACAAAGGATATATGATGCCATTTACAATAGCAATTAAAACTATGAAGTATATAGAAAACATCCTAGAAAATATACAAAATACCTTTTTGATACTATTCCATTAGTGTCTTGAGAATATATAATAAAATCTAAATAAATGGACTGTATGTTTACAGATGAACTATTTCAATTTAGTACAAGGGGCAACACAACCCTTCTTAATTTATAAGTTAAATACAATACCTATCAAACTTCTAATAGAATTTTTATGATAAGTAAAAGAAGTCACACTTAAGAGACTACAGACTGTCTGATTCTATTTTTATTTCGTTTTGGAAAATGACTCCAGGGACAGAAACTAGCTCAGTGATTGCCAGGCTATGGCATTGACTACATAGAGTCTCTGGAGAAATTTTAGAGGTGATAGAATTGTTCTATATCTCAATTGTATTGTTGGATACACAATTGTATGCGTTTGTCGAAACTCAGAGAATAATATACTGAAAAGGATGACTGCATGACCAGGGACACGAAAATCTTTTAAAAACCTTAGCAAATATACAAAAAGAATAGTACATCATGACCAAGTGTACTTTATCCCTTTATCTTAGGAATGCAAGGTTGTTGTAACATTCAGAAGTTAATCAGTTAGTAATATTAACAAACTAAGGGAGGGAAAAAACCTATATGATTATCACAATAAATGCAGGAAAAGCATGACAAAATTTAACAACTATTCATTAAAAAACTCTCAGCAAAGTAGAAAAGAACTTTCTATAAATATTATCTTATTTAAACTTGCACTCTTATTTGTAATACTGAGGTTACACATTCTTTTATATGGTTGTTCACTGTTTAGATTTCCTGTTGTAAAGCTTCCTATTCAGGATCTATTAGGGACTTACTGTTCATCCTATCCATTTATATGATCTAATAATATGTCATAAAGACTGCTCATGTTCACTAGTATTTTGCTTTACTCTGCCTCCTGTGCACACAGCTAAGCTCTATTTCCCACTATTCTCACATCTAGGTAAGAGCAGGTGCCTTATGTGATCATATAATCTTATGTGAATAAACACCAAGATAAATGTTTTTCTCTTTCCTTTATTCACTCATCCAACAAATGTTTTTTAGGGTTCCAAGCTCTGCTCTAGTTACTGAGTTTATAACAGTAGGAAAATAAAAACAAAATCTCTACCTGAATTGTGCTAACATTTTAGAGCAGAGAAACTGACAGTACATAGGTAAAGTTAATCATTTCACATAGAATAAGTGTTATGGTGAAAATAAAGAAAAAATTAGGGGATATTAGGATGAGGGTTACAGTGTTAAATAGTGTGGTCTGTGAAGAGCTCACTGAGAAGGTATCACTTAGGTCAAGGCTGAAGGGAGATGGGAGCGTTAGTCATGCAGGTATCTGGAGAAAGAATGATCCAGGAAAAGGAAAAAAACAATTAAAAAAAATCCCCTAGGGCAGTGGTTCTCAACCTTCTGATTAAATACAATTCCTCATGTTGTGACCCAACCATAAAATTATTTTCGTTGCTACTTCATAACTGTAATGTTGCTACTGTTATGAATCATAATGTAAATATCCGATATGCAAGTTGATCTTAGGCAACCCCTGTGAGAGGGTCGTTCGACCGCCAAAGGGTCGCAACTCACAGGTTGAGAACCGCTGCCCTAGGGGGAAGCATGCCTGGCATGTTAAAAACACACACATGAAAAAAAAAAAAACAACCACAAAAAACACATTCAAGGAGCTCAGTATAGCTTAAGCAGAGTTGAGGATAATAGAAGTGACTATAAGATCGTGTGAAAGAGCTAGATCCATAAGGTCTCCTGGCCATTAGGAAGACCTGAGCTTTTCCTCTGAGAGACAGGAGAAGCCTTTGTTAAAGGTCTGACATGACAGATTCTGTCCCCTAAGATGTGCATGAACTGCAAGATACCAAAGGCAAAGTCAGGGAGGTCAGTTAGAGACAACTGCGATTATTGAGGTGATCCATGATGGCGGCTTGGACCAGGGGAGTTGCAGGGTAAGCGGTGAGAAATGGTCAGACTGTGGATATATTGAAGAGAGTAACCAACAGGATTTCCTGCTCCAATAGAGGTGGGGAGAAGCGAAAGAGAGGTCTGAGCAACTGGAAGAATGGAATTGCCATTTTTTGAGGTGAGGCAGGGGTGCATGTGTGAGGTCAGGAGTCCCATTTGGGACCTGAATGTCTGTGATGATTATTAGACTTCCAAGTGGCGATGTCAAGCAGGCAGTTGGATATATGAGTCTGGAGTTCAGGGGAGAAGTCTGGGCTGGAGACATACATTTCCAAGTAGTCATCACTTTCTGGTATTTAGAGCCATAATTCAGGATGAGATCACCGATGGAGTGAGCAGAGTTACAGAAGAGGAGGAAGGACTGACCCTCCCTGGGCTTACCGACAACAGTCCATATGCTAATAGCCCCACGTTGTGAGTGCTCTACTAGGCTCCTTAGTCAGTGGAAAGTGGTCTGTACGGTGGAATATACCGTATACTACGGGCAGCATACTGCGAACTCCCTCAGCCAACTCCTGCTCACTAAATCTAGTGTATTTTCAAAGGCATGGCTTTATCCATTCTATCAGCTCTGCCATGTATTGTTTTCTGCAGATGTTTGATATATAATGACTGAAAAAAAAGGAGTGTAAATATTGGCACTGGGCCTGCAGCAGGGTATCACTCTGGGTGTTAAGTGCAAATTTTGAGGTCACTGCAAGTGCCTACACTGAAGTGACTGAGGAAATGAAGATAAGAGTTAGCAGGTGAAAAGTAGAAGCCCTTTGATACGATGAAACATACTATAAATACCCCTGCAGCCCGTGGAGAGCATCCAATAACTGTAATCAACAGTGGCTCCCAGAAACTGTGGGAGGGCATGTTTGTCACCTCAGGGGATTTAAAGAGGAAAGAACATTAATGGCCAAGAACGCATTTCTATGGGGATTATGTACAGATGATGTGGCTAATGCTACCTATTCCAAAAGCACGGGCTACTCCTTCCCTCCCCAAACAAGATGTTCAGACATGTGCCTACGATACTGATGACAAATCACGTCCCCAGTTTTCCTTTGATTCTGTTACATTTTCTAATGCACAAGTAGTTTACATCTTATGTAATCAAACCCACAGATATTTTCCTGTTTTATTTCTTCCATTGTTCTTATGCTTAAAACTACTTCTCAATCCAATTCTAGTATTTTAAGAACAGCCATCATTTTTAGTGGTTGTTTCATATCCCATGTTCCATCAGATAGATGCACCAAGAAGCATAAAGTTTAGCTGCTGTTGTGTTGCTTTCTTAGTTATTATTAAATTGATTGCGGTGACATTGGTCAACATAAACATACAGGTTTCAGGCGTGGGTTTCTATGTTACAAGATATGTCTGTTGCTTTTCAGTGTTGACTCCTCTCTTTGGCTGTGAGGAGAGTCCTTGATTATGTGAGACTGGCTGGAGACTCCATGCATTCTCACCCTCTCCAGCTGGAACTCTGTTTATAAATATCTTTCTAGAAACAGAACAGTGGCTGCTTTGTTCATGCTGTGGAAGGGAACCTCTTACTCCAGAACAAGTCCACACTCAAGCTCCTTCAGGGACTGTGGTGCCACAATGTATTGACTCACTTGCCCTTCACCCAGTTCTTAGGACATCCACAGGGGCCCTGAGGATTTTCCGGCTCCTTGTTCCTCTCAGGGCTGTCAGTGTCCTTTGTGACCTACTTTTCTGAGATGATGAACTCACAGGTCTGTGGCTGGGACTCTTTTGAATGAGCCTGCCCTCTCTTCCCCTGAAGGACCCCGGGTGAAAGCAGAGAATCTTGGCTTCAGCCCCACCAAGTACAGGGATGCAGCAGAACAAACTCCATTCTTGGGTTCAAAGACCTGAGCTACAGTCTTCTTGCATCCATGATTCACTGTGTCCCCCACACAACTTGGTCATCCTCCTGCATCGTATGGTCCTCATGTGTAAAATGAGGACAAGGAATAGCACTGTTTCTAAGATCCCTCCCAGATTAAAAGGCCCATCTTTCTTTGATTCAAGATCATGTGACATTTTACATTCTCTTTCAGGGATGGTGAACTAAAGTGAGTAAAGAGGTATTGCCAGAAAAAAAAGAATCATCCTAAAAACATTGCTAGGGTGTCACTATATTCTGGTTCCATGAGAGGAGGATGCCCTAGTGCAGTGGTCGGCAAACTCATTAGTCAACAGAGCCAAATATCAACAGTACAACGATTGAAATTTCTTTTGAGAGCCAGATTTTTTAAACTTAAACTATATAGGTAGGTACATTGTTATTAACTTAATTAGGGTACTCCTAAGGCTTAGGAAGAGCCACACTCAAGGGGCCAAAGATCTGCATGTGGCTCTCGAGCGGCAGTTTGCCGACCACGGCCCTAGTGCCTTAAGGTATTCGTTATGGGTAATAAATTAACTTCTCTCCTAAGTATCAAGAATGGTACTGGTTAAGTACTAGCTTTGATAAAAGTGTTACTCTATCAGCAGTGATGGCAAACCTATGACACGAGTGTCAGAGGTGACACACGAACTCATTTTTTTGGTTGATTTTTCTTTGTTAAATGGCATTTAAATATATAAAATAAATATCAAAAATATAAATCTTTGTTTTACTATGGTTGCAAATATCAAAAAGTTTCTATATGTGACACGGCACCAGCGTTAAGTTAGGGTTTTTCAAAATGCTGACACGCTGAGCTCAAAAGGTTCGCCATCACATAGCGTCTATGGGGTGCAGCTACAGTGTTTTGGACAGTTCAAGCCTTGGACTAATGAGAGGGCACAGTCTTCTCGTGGCCACGTGCAAGTCCCAGGTTGGAGGGCAGAGCCTTCCCAGCACAATTAGCCAACAGCTATAGTTGTAAGCTTGAGCCTGTGGTCCGAACACGTGGCCCCATGTGCCTGAGTGATAGAGTTTAGGTGCATGTAGTTGAGTAGGATTGAAACCCACAAGAATGTTTTAAACATCTTGATCATGCCCCTACTTTGCCTTGTGGCATCTGCTATAAAATAAAGACACGGCTTGTGGGTGCTGGCGCTGTCCATCAGAGGGGCAGCATCCCACTGAGACCCAGCTTTCATTCTCATGTCTTTCTTTTCTAAGCCTTTCACCGCCCCCACTCAGGATCACTGAACCAGGCTGAGCTGGCATGAGTATGCATGGCCGTGCCGGCTCCCCACATTACTCAAAACATCTTCTGTGTTCAGCGGCTCACCTAAGGAACTTCAGATGCAAAATTGGGTTGGACGTTGATGAACCTGGTATAGCTGGGGTGGTGTGTGTATGTGTCTTTGTATGTGTTTGGACATGTGCCTGTGTGTGTATGTGTGTGCATATGTAGGTGTTGAGATGGGAGGAAATTGTCCTTGGAATAAGCCAAAGGATTCAGAAAATCTATGCAGCCAGGGAAGTTGGCTTCTGTGCTATCTGGCACCAAAAACTACGACCCTAACATCTTAGTGTCCTGTCCATAGGCAAAGCCTGCTCTGGCAATTCAATTATGCACTGCAGGACTGTGACCCAAGTTGTTTTGGATACTGGATGTGAATGAGTGCTTCATTACAAGGGTGGGGAGGAGTATTTGTAGTGCACAGATGAATCTGCAAAATGCAGGGTTCCACAAGTTTCTGTGCTGTATCTAGAGTGCTGTAGCGTACTGTTTTTATTTTGTTGTTCGGGAACAGGCTGTACAATGTTTGCTAAATGTATGTGTTCTTGGGAGCCTTTTATCGAAGGAAACCTCACTAGGCTAATGCTTCTTGGACAAGTGAAAACTGATCCACTGAAGTTCCAAGTATTCCTGGAGACTGTCATTTTAGTCAGGATTAGAATCTTAAACTTGATCTCAGAGAACAAGTTTGGAAAATTCTCTGGGCCAGTGGTGGTTCCCCTGGCTGAAATCCCATTAGGTTAGAGGATTACCTTCTCTACCTATAGGTAAGAGGGACCCTGCTTTTATCACCAAAGGTGAATATTTGCCTGCCTTTTAAGGCATGCCCTCCTCCTATTCCCATCCACCAATCAGAAGCCATTTTTTGTGTTTGCTTTGGGAGCAAACTGTAGAGGACAATGCTGAGTGTTTACCTGCTATTTTCCAAAAGAGCCCTTGACCCTCTCTCTCTTCCCTAAAAGTACAGGCAAAAGACAAACATTCTGCCATTATCCCAAGAGTTTACCTCTACCCAAGGACCAAAACTTTCTCTTAGAGGATGCTTCTGTTAACCTTGAATTATTGCATTTCCACCAAACCCAATAAAACATTACATAAACAAAAATAATAATGATTTAATAAAGTGGGTGTGAATATACAAGCATTCCTGTACATAAGCAAAACAAAACCTTTAAGCAATCTTTTATAAATGTAAAAGCTGGATTTTCATGAATACTATTTCTCTAGATAGTTTCATGGTTTTTAAGAAAGTTGTTAATATATTTCAAGGTCAAAATGAATAGAAAAGTTTTATCCCGCTGTCTTGAGTAAGAATCCAAAAATATCCAAGGTCTTAACATTTTAGTCATAAGGAATTACAGTTGCTAGACCTGATGACTCCAACTTTATATTTGAAAGTATTTTACAATAAATTATCAGATTTGTATAGGCCTATGAGAGCTAAGTAGTAAGCAGAAGCACTAAAACACACACGCATCTAACACATCCCTTCCCTGACCAACTCTGAAGGAGACAGTAAAGGGGTTTTTGATGAACAATTGGGGATCCGAACGAAAGGCCCAATTTCATTTTCAACAAGTCATCAAATATTATCTGAGTCAATTACATAAACATTGGAATGTCCCAACATCTGATTCCAATAGTAGGAGCGCAGTCCGGGTTCACAATGGAGATTTCTCAATGGGCAATGTCGTTTTCCAGGTAATTAAAACTGTTTGTATAGGAGAGTAGATTTATCTTCTGAAACCATTTTAGCGCTAGTGCTCTCCTGAGTGGTATCAGTTGACACACTGCATAATCTAGAACAGACTAATTGCCGCGTGATTTCTAATTTTTCTGCAGCCATGTAAATGAGCTAAGTCTGCACAGGTGGAGCCCATTAGAGTGAATGATTTCCCTCTCATGTTGTTATCTTCATTTGCCGTTGTCTTATCAACTCCAAGTAGGAAATCTGCTGCCCTGAAAAGCAGGCGAGGGAACAATGTCTGGCTGCAAAGTCTTGTTTCATTATTTTTTAATTCATATAGCCTTACCTGCTTAATGCAGTTTTCTGATTAGCATGCTAGGCAACCAGGAATGCATTTTTATTTAAATGAGGAGGCAGGGCTTTCATTTAAATGAAGAAATCATCTCCATTTCTTATCAGGGAACAAGGATTCATGATTCAATAATACATGAATTTAATAATGCATCATGGTAGACTTCACAGGCACTAAATAGCAATGCCAGAGAGGGTGAGTATGCTCCCCTGGTTGTCATCTCCAAGTCCCACTCTGGTTTATCCACGGCCCCTCCCTTCTCGTCTTCATTATTTCCTTTCAGCAAAAGAGTTGTGCTGTTTGCCATAGTCCTCGGACGCTGCCAAGAGCCCAACTCTCGGGGCGGCGTCTTCACTTTACGACCGTGTTTAATAGCTGTTAAACTGCTGGACTTTAGCCTTTGCAAGAGTTCCCAAATTGGACCCAAGGGAGACTTGAAAGGATTGGGAGGGAGAGAATCAGGAAAGAAAGTAAGGAACTTCATTCCCTACCACTAATTGCTTTTTCCACTGAGCTATCTCTGCATTGCCTCCTTTGAGTGAGGGGAAACAGGCTACAGTGCACTGGCGATATCCAGGGCCACATCATCTCTTTATAACTCTACTTGTGTTTCCCAGCTCGCAGATTCCCAGGTCAATGCACGTTCCACTCAACATTCCTTCGTTTTATGGTCTGTGTGGCTCTCCCTGCCATGGGCTGCCTGGTGGATCGGGGGCCATTCTGCCTAATCTTGGAAGCAAAATGTGCAAGGAATTTAAGCCTGCCCAACTGAATTACCTGAGTGGCTTGACCAACAGGAAAACCAAGTGACATACATTGCTTTTCATCATCCATTTATTTGTTTTTCATTTTATTCAATTTAGAAAATTAGATAAAGCTGGTCCACTCCATTTTCTACTTCTTTCATCTGAACATAGTGAGTTAAGCTTTTTTTTTTTAAGAATTTGAAAAATTTTATTTAGGGAAATCAGAATGCACATGTGGAATCTTGTTGGCACAAGTACACACGAGCACAAAATGTGCTAACTTTGTGAGAAAGATTCATTAGTTTTTTTCATATGTTACAAGATGTTTCTCAATAAGCACAAATGTGGGCTCTTGGGTGACCTAAATAAACTACCTGGCTGGCTTTAGTGAGTTTGTGAAATCAAATGTGTAATGCGGTCTGTCATACTATGGATTAATTCTGTTCTGCTTGTTTTAGGTAAATCGGTGCTAATACCACAAATATAACTATCTTACAATCAAGATGGTATTATCTAAGATATTGTTTGTATACCACTCAGAATTATTCATCCACAAAACTATATACTTAGTATTGTGTGTCAGGCATTGCTGGAAACATTGGGTATTAAAAAGATAAGACCCAAGTCTACCCTCAGGAAGCTCACAGTTTGTCAGGACAAATGGGAACAGAGAAAATACACACAAAGACTATGCAGTGATATACAGAGACTTATATGTACCAAATGTTGCAGCACCACAGAGAAGGAATCCTCCCAGAACTAGTCCTCAGAAAAGACTTGTGAAATTGTGATTTCAAGGGTCTGTTCCCTAAGGCGTGATTGCATTGGTGGTGCTCTGTTTGAATCAATAATTCTTACTTTCTAGTCAGTTGTTTAGCCAGCAGTTGATCTGGCTTTGACATATGTTATATGGTTCCTTTGGCCAAAATAGCTAAATAAACTGAGCAAAGAAAAGCCCAGTAAAAGTAATTCTCAATGTTTTCAAAATCCAATTTACTCTTCCTTAGAGTTTATGGGTTTGTAAATATATGCATGAAAGGAGATTATTCTATGTTTACTTTTATGTCTTTATAATTTATATTCCACAAGAAGCCTTTAAGGTGAATTATAATAAACACACACATACACAAGCACATGAGCACTAGAGTAGTTTAAGTAGAAAGAGAATAGAATCTTTCGAGAGAAAGGGGGAGTTTGTACCTGGATTAAGGCATGAGAATTACGATAACTGAGCTCAAAACTTCCTGGCAGTTAAACACATTTCTATGTAAATACTTTAAGAAATATAGTTCAAAGTACAGTTCTCTTCACTGGTCTTTTGTCCATTTCTCCTGTGTGGGCGAGGTGGGGAGGGGGCAGTAATAGTACAGGACCCATAAATCAACTCTAATCTCTAATGGCATTTTCCATTCACAGTCATATAGAGGTCATAGAATGAATTTTTCACCCTCTGCAGAATTTAGCTCCCCGAGATACCTTCACTTAAGAAGATTGTATCCTGGGACTTTCTCCCAGGGAGTCAAAATGGGATGTCAAATTCATTATCTTGCACCCTGCTTGGAGTACTAATCCAGACTACTTAGCTACAGAAACTTGCTTCCCAGGTGGTGGCTGAAGTTATAGTATTTCTCTTTATATTTAAAGTTAATCCTATTCAGTATCAATAGCAAATCCTCTTAAAACATGTACATAGGAGGCCAAGCCAATATTTTGACATTCCTGGCTGGGAACTGTGCCATTAACACCTTCAATTAATCTCCAGGCAAGGTCATTAGACGACCCAGATTCAAGACCATATGTTAAGATGTTATTAGTTTTCCTGCAAAGGGAGTGTTTGGCCAGTTACAACTAGAAACAGATGCCCACCAGTAGGATCAGAAGGGAACAGTTGCCTTAGTTATGACACCTCACATCTCACCTGTCACCAAGATGGGGCAGGGAGCTCCCTAACTAATCACTGAAGTGGGAATTCAACCATTTTAGGCCCTTTATGAAGTTTATTACTATTAACAATGAACAACAGAAGAGAGAGAAAAAAATGAAGCTCCATAGAGGAAATTGATCTGACTGTAAATTCCCATCTTAGGAAATTGTCTAATATAATTCCCTAGAACATCAGGAAAACAATGGACTAGTATCAGAAGGGGATTTAAACATTCATTCTACCACCATTTAGGTGTGTGGTCTAGAAAAACTTACCTAAGCTCTCTGTTCTTCACTTTTTTCACCCCTAGAAATGGAAACAGGGAGGTTGAGGGTGCCAGGCTAGGGTATTATTAAATGAGATAGTGCATGGGAACCATGTTTGAAAAACTAAAATTCGCTCTTTAAACTTAAGGTGTGCTCTATTTTTATAACTGACAAATTATAGTGTCTGGGAAATAGCATATATTTGGATGCAACCCCATTGCAGCTGTTTGAGCTACTGGCCAAATCCATTTAAAATAATCTCTTGTAGAGATCAGGATCTCTTGATTATAAGCCATTTGTCTAAAGGACCACCTTTTGAATTGTTTCCAGAGTACAATAGAGCTCTCTGCAATGCTACTACGGTGTAGAAGTAGAAGAGAACCACTACTAAGACAGGGTGCATACCCTACAATCTCAGTGAGATTGGTCGAGGGCTTGCCATCTACCAAAGCTGAATTTTATTAAATGAGCCTGCGATGTTCACCAAAAGGCTTGTAGAGGACTGGCTCTCAAATTTGAGTGAACATCCATCAGAATCACCTAGAGCAGTGGTTCTCAATCTTGGCTGCACATTAGAATCACCTGGGAATCTTTTTAAAATCCTGATTTCTGGGCCTCATCCTCCGGAAATTCTGTTTCTTTGTTATGGGGTGGGGCCACAACATTAGTAACAAAGAAACAGACTTTCCGGAGGATGAGGTTCAGAAATCAGGATTTTAAAAAGATTCCCAGGTGATTCTAATGTGCAGCCAAGGTTGAGAACCACTGACCTAGAGCGACTGTTAAAGCACAAATGCGTGGACTCCACCTCCAATAGGTCTGGGGTGTACCTGAGAACTTGACTTTCTAACAAGCTCTCAGCTGCGGCTGATGCTGTCCTCAGGAGACCATGATTCAAGGTTCCCTGCCTTACAGTCCTCTCCTGTTGGTTAAAAATTAAATTAGATGTGGTTTTCAAAGGTGGTTTAGATCCCAGAGCTGCCCAGAGGGGAGCTCTCCTCTCCCCTTCCAATGAGAGTAATTGCATTTTTATCAATTGTATTTATTAGTATCCTGCATGGGAATTAGTTTGAAAACCAAGACACCAAGTCAAAGGTTTTCTAAGATCCCTTCAGACTCTAACCTTCTACAGCCATCTGTGACTTTGCGGCCCAGAAGAACCATGAACATCTTTTCACCCTGATATCCTGGCATGTGCAGACACAACTGAGTGTCATGGATAATCCCAGAATTACCAACTTGCCTCAAGTCGAAGAGTGACTCGGAAGTAAAAGAGGTTTCATAAGCCTGAAGCACCCAAACTCAGCAGCATGTGTCATTTCAATAACTTGAACATGGACAGTACTCTCTGGAAGGAAAGGACCCAGTTCCAGGAGGCGAACTGATGTCTTACAAAATTTAAGTAGCCTCAGCCAGCCTTTCCCCTGGTAATTTGAAGTAAATTAAGCATTTGCTCCTTGAGGGTCTCCATACATTTCCTCCTTATTATACTCCTTGGGTCTGGATATTGGACCTGCATTCAGTAAAACAAGTCCTTTAGGATCGTCAATATCACTGGCTCCCAGGAAGCACAAGAGAGTGTTTGGGGTAGTGAGCCTAAAGACCATGGCAGTAGACAGAGAGTAGCCAGTGGCCTGGTAGAAGTCAGATGTCCTCCAGAGCAGCGGTAGCCAACCTTTCGGAACTCACGGACCACCAGTGGTCCACGGACCACAGGTTGGCAACCGCTGCTCCAGAGCATCATTTAGGTGACTGAAGTCCTTGCAGGCTTTCCCTGAGAAAACTGCTAGTGGCTGGAATGTTGGGATCTTGCTGAATAATAAGGTTACTATTACTGGTATCATTATCCATCAGGTGCCAAGCACTCTGCTAGCATCATGCATCATCTTCGTAATCTGCATTTCCTCAGACACATTTCCCTCTCAGAAGAAGCGTATATAGTTGGGTTGGCACCCAGGTGCTTGTCAGCTTGCAAACTGTCTATCGGTCCCTCCCCTCTTTACCAGCAACAGCCCCCTTATCTCCTGGGAGTCTGAAGACTGTGAAGACAGGCAGCCACATTGTACATTAGGAAACCACTCCCTTGTGCTTCTTTTAGTTCTGTTCTAATTTCTTTCAGACTTGAGGCCCAGGACCCTCCAGTTGTACCGAGCTCCATGGCAGCCTTTCGAAGTGAGTCCAGCTGCACCTCATTTGATAGAATGCTGCCCAGCAAAGCTATAGCTTTCATAGTGCATAGCACTCAGAAGCAAGAATCAATTAACTTTTAGGACAGGAAAAAATGGATCGCTCTGATTGCTGGAGCAGGGGTAGCTTCTGTAGTAGCTCCGAGAAAGGAGTCCAGAGAGTGAACTGCCGTGTCCTCAGCTCAGGAGCAAGGAGAGTAGCTGTGCTCTTAATGACCAAAGCCTGGGTGTCCGTGCAGAGTGCATTGAGAACACAGGGGATTGTTGGTTGTGATTGGGGGAAATTTTAACTAAAAAACATGCAAAGATATCCATTGGATTCTCAGTGCAATGCCCTAATGACATTAAGAATGCCCCTGTGAGCTGTCCCTATATATTCTACTTCCTTTTTTCAACTGCTCATTTATTCTTAAACTAGAGGCCCAGTGCACAAAATTCGTGCATGGGTGGGGTCCTTAGGCCTGGCTGGTGATCAGGGCTGATCAGGGACTTCCAGGTGCTGGCTGGGGCCTTCCTGCTGGCTGTCGGCTGCCGGCTGCCAGCCAGGGCCTGTCGGACAGGGGGAGGGACCGCAGGAGGTTGGCCAGCCACAGGAGGTTGGCTGTGGGAGCGCACTGACCACCAGGGGGCAGCTCCTGCATTGAGCGTCTGCCCCCTGGTGGTCAGTGAGCATCATAGTGACTGGTCGTTCTGGATGTTCTGGCGTTCCAGTCATTTAGGCTTTTCTATATATAAATATTTGCACAGAGCTGATTTCAGAGTTTAGGAATGCACCAGAATCATGAAATAAAGATCCCGTCTTAGAAGGGTTAAAAAGCAGAACCTTGAGAAAGAGTGCAATCTTTTAAAACAGTTGTAGAAAAATAATAAACACTGCCTCAGCCAGTTTGACTCAGTGGATAGAGTTTCAGCCTTTGGACTGAAGGGTCCCTAGTTCGATTCCAGTCAAGGACACATACCTCGTTGCAGACTTGATACCCATGTGGAAGGCAACCAATCAATATGTTTCTCACATCGTTGTTTCTCTCTGTGTGTCTCTCCCCCTCCACTCTCTCTAAAAATAAATGGAAAAATATCCTTGGGTGAGGATTAATAAAAATAAAATAATAATAAAAGCCAGGTAGCAGATGAATTGTGATCAGAAACAATAACCCTATATATTCTTAAGATACAAAAGCTGACAAATAACAACTGTTGTTCCATGAAGGAACCAAACAAAAGTATCCTGGGACTTCATTTTAAATTAGTTGTGAGCCCAGCTGGCATGGCTCAGTGGTTGAGTGTTGACCTATGAACCAGGAAGTCATGGTTTGATTCCGGTCAGGGCACATGCCCTGGTTGTGGGCTCAATCCCCATTGTGGGACATGCAGGAGGCAGCCAATCAATAATTCTCTCATCATTGATGTTCCTATCTCTCTCGCCATCTTCCTTCCTCTCTGAAATCAATAAAAAAAATATAAAAAATAAAGAATTTAGTTTTGAATCATGTTAGATCCATGAAGGTAGATGGTGTAACCGCTGTATTACTGAGTGCACTAAAACCCCGATATAAACCTGGTAGACACAGGAGTCATAAATGCCCTCCCCTATCAGCACATGGGATGCATTCCTGTTTCCATCTTGCTGTAAGTCCTCACAAGATGCTACTTCGTTCTATGTGGACCCAGTTCCCAGGCTGGAATTTGTAAATGATTTCAAATAGAAATCATCTCCAGGCCAGGCAGCATCTTATACAATTAAAAACAGTGATAGGTAGCAACAGAAGCTGTCAGGTAGCTCTCCTGGTGCAAACAGGGAGACATCTCTGAAGTACAGTATTAAATGAAAACCATCTGGTGCATATAAGTGTAGGTATACTGTTTGCATTTTCAGGAAGGCTGAACTGAAAGCTAGAACAGTGCTTACCTCTGGGGAGAGGGACTAAAGCTAGAGGATAGAACAGAGTCTACTTCACACATTTTGTAGACTTTGAATATTTTGCCACATGTGTGTATTATTTATACTTTCAAACTTTTAAAATCAAAACTTCTCTCATCTTCTATTATCAACAACTCATAAGAGAAAAACATTTTTTTTTAAAAAAAAAGGGGGGGGGGAAGGACTTCTATAATAATAAAATCATAATGTGCTAATTAGACCAGACAGCTGAACAACCTTCTGGACAAACCTGGGGTTGCAAGGGCAGAGGGCAGCTACCACGGCTGCAAGGGCCGAGCCCCTTGCACGAATTTCCTGCATCAGGCCTCTAATAGTCTTATAAGAAAGGATTGTTCATCCAATTAAGTTTTAATTATCTGAAATAAAACAAAACAGAAAAAACCCATAAATGAATAGGCATCCCCCCCCCCCAAAAAAAAAGGTATCTTAGTGATTGTTTGCATAAGGGCAAGTGTCTACTCCAAGATGGCAATGGTGTTCAGCCTGTGTGGGTATTGATATAGGTGACAGATTTGGATAAAGAGTATTGCTGGGATATGATTTTCATTTGCTAGCATTTCCCTGGGAGTGAGAGGTGGTCCCTCATCCCCACCAGAGTTGGTGCCCCACCAGGGCCTCCTGAAAAGGACAGTTACCCTCCGGTCTGTTTTAGCAAGAAGACTCTGCACATTCCTTAACACGTAATTGCTGGGGTGGGATGCTGTGTATGTGTGTGTGCACACCTGCTCAGTTCAGGAGAAGGCTGCCTGCAAAAGGAGCATCAAAGGATGGAGATGCAGAATCAGAGATAAAAGGCCACATTTTACTAGCAATCATGGCAAATATCTAACTTGCATAAGTGAAGCCAATTACTGTATTATTGCCTCCTTTTGCACTGTGCACAGTAGGGATGTCACTGGATAATGGTTTGCATGTAGAGTTAATCACTTTGATGCATTTCTGACTGATCCCAGCAAATTATGTTTTGGTTCCACTATATTAAACACAAGAGCCGGGGATTATCATTAATAAATCTAAGGCACAGCATGCATAAATCTTGAATAAATCAAATATCAATTACATAGGCAGTATCTGCTGACATCTGCTTTCATCAAATAATATATTTGAAATAGGTGTTATTCCAATTTTTTGAAGTCAAAAGGATCTTCATTTGGAGAGCACAGACTCTGGGCCCCAAAGAGGAAGCAGCTGAGTGGTTGCTGGGAGAGCCCCTCTGTGGCACTCAGTTGTGAGGACTCCATTCAGATGGCTGCACATGGTCCAGAGGGAACGCTGTCTTGCTGAGGAAAGCACTTCTAGCCACATGCCATTTCATCTGGCTACTTTATAAGTGAAGCAGGAGAGACTGAGGGTGAAAGGAAGAAGACTGAAGAATCCAGCTGTTGGATATAGAAACAGGCAGCTGAGGGGCTGTAGGGTCACTATAACAGTCCAAGGATGCAGGATCCCTTCAGAGGTGAAGAAAGGACAGTTTATGAGCATGAAAACCTTCAAAAATGAGAGGTTATGAGGGCAGCATATAGGACTCATTCAAAGAGAAGCAAAGGTGGGGAGGGGAGGAAGGTTGACCAACCTCTGCCTTTATGGAATGCCCATCTTTGGGCAAGACTTTAAGTGAGAAACGTCATCTCCTTTTTAACCCCCACAACCTCCCATACGAGGGAGCCCTTTGTATTTCTTCTTTTCCCCTGGGGATTCTGAAAAATGAAAAATCAAATGATATATCTAAGGCCATACAACTCTCAAATGGTGCGGCTGGGTTAAGTTCGAGTCTGTTCAATTATGCTACACTAGAAGCCCGTTGCACTAAGATTTGCACAGTAGGACTTCCTTCCTCTGGCTGCCGGCACTGGTTTTCCTCCTGCACCTGGGACCCAGGCCTTGTTCTGGCTGCAGCGGAGAAGCCAAGCCTCTTCAGTCTTCACTCCGCACCTGCGTATGCAAATTCACCACCATCTTTGTTGGGTTAATTTGCATACTCATCTGATTGGCTGGTGGGCGTAGTGGAGTGACACCAATTTGCATGTTTCTCTTTTATTAGTGTAGATCAGTGATGGCGAACCTATGACATGTATGTCAGAGGTGACACACGAACTCATTTTTTTGGTTGATTTTTCTTTGTTAAATGGCATTTAAATATATAAATAAATATCAAAAATATAAGTCTTTGTTTTACTATGGTTGCAAATATCAAAAAATTTCTATATGTGACATGGCACCAGAGTTAAGTTAGGGTTTTTCAAAATGCTGACACGCTGAGCTCAAAAGGTTCGTCATCACTGGTGTAGATGGCACTGGTAGTGGTGAGTGTGTGTGTGTCTGTGTGTCTGTGTGTATGTGTGTGTGTGTGTGAGAGAGAGAGAGAGAGGAAAAGAGAGAAAGAGAGAGAGTGTGTGCATGCATTTACATGTGTGTGTAAACCAGGAAAAATGTGTGTGTGTGGGCAGGGAGTATGGAAGGGGGCTTTGAGAATATATATTTATTTTTAAATCCATCAAGTGTATTTAAGTCATCTGAGAAGATGGAGGCAGGAGTGTCTACTACATCACAGTCCTTCCAGGTGGCCTTCTCTCTTTGGTGGCTTTTCAGGCCTCCTTTGGCGTCCCTTCAAGGAACTTTCTAGGGTTAAAGTCCTCCTCAGGGAGGGTGGAGCTGGATTAGGAAATGCTCTCTAGGGCAGTGGTCGCCAACCGGTGGTCTGCAGACCACTGGTGGTCCGTGAGGTCCAAAAGGTTGGCGACCGCTGCTCTAGGGCACTGGCTTATCATGATGGGTAGCAACGATTGCCTCATATATTCTCTCGGCAAATGAATTAAGCCAAATCCATGCACCTGAAGCAGTCCTGAGGCCTCTGCTAAGGGTGGAGATGGTGCTCCAGAGGGCGGGTACTTCACAAGCTGCCTGTCCCAACCTGCATGTGCTAGCCTGACAAAGAACCCAGAGTTCCTTTCACCATTTCTTTTGACGTGTTTGGCATCAAAAGAAAGTACAAAAAAACAAAAAAATGCAGCCTCTCAAAACCAGGCCATCCGGGACCCCTTAGGTTTACATTTTCAAAGCAGAAGTAGGTGGGAGTCAAGGCCATCTCTTTCTGGTCCAAGGATCCCATGAGATGATTTGGAGGAAGCACTTCAAGGAAGCTGAGTAGAAACAGCTCTCGGATTTCATTAGGCCTCAGCTCCCCTGCATACCGAGCTGCACCACATCAGACCTGCTGGGCCCCTCACCACATATTTCCCCCTTTCTGCACTCGGCTTTCTATATCAGAACCTGCACGGGGATATTGAGAACACTCAGTTGTCGACAGATAAGTAAAAACTGATGTGATGTCACCATAGAGATGAGCAGATATGTGCAGAGTTGCAGACACACTTGTATTTACTCATACAGTGTATTATGTGTAGGTGCAGATACTGAGTAATTGAATTTAAAGACTTTTAGCATTTCAAGTCTAACTCGGGTTACTTTTCTTCATATCCGTAGGGATTATTTGTTTGTTTGTTTTCTGTTGGAGTTTCTAATCAGCGTCGTAGAGGATCGCAAGAGTGTCTTCAGATACTGAATCTGACGCATAAAAGGCATCATCTTGGAAAAGGAGGGTGATAGGCTACAAAATTACTTTCTAACAGTTGTGTAAATTCGGCCAAAACATTATTATCAAATGTCAACAAATAAAGGATAACCTCTGCCGAAACCGGTTTGGCTCAGTGGATAGAGCGTCGGCCTGCGGACTGAAAGGTCCCAGGTTCAATTCCGGTCAAGGGCATGTACCTGGGTTGCAGGCACATCCCCGGTAGGAGATGTGCAGGAGGCAGCTGATCGATGTTTCTCTCTCATCGATGTTTCTAACTCTCTATCTCCCTTCCTCTCTGTAAAAAATCACTGAAATGTATTTTTTTTAAAAAAAGCAAAAGCTTCAATTTAAAAAAAAAAAGGATAACCTCAGTCTACCCCCTTTTTGCTTTAGTATCCTCCCTCACACACACACACACACTCACACACACACACACATTCTACAAGCACAGGAGAGCACAGGAGCCATAGGAAGGTGTGGGGAACTGAGAACCTTCCTCTCCATGGGGCCCACTCTCCACAGTTTTCTCCACAGTTTTATTTGGCTCAGTTGGAAGAGCACATTCCATGCTCTGGGCCAAGAGGAAACACAAAGAAAGTTACCAAGGGCAGCTAAAGACTTTCCTGTTCAATTCAGAATATGCTGGATGAACCTGGAAGAGTGAGAGATACTGGAGACATCTTTTATTGGAGATAGAGACTCAGCTCCACATCCTGATGGGGCTTATCTGAGCTCAAAGGAAGAAAAACTGCACTAATTAGTTTCCTATCTTAAAACTGTGCCTTTGCACAACCACTAGTGAGGAGAACAAGGCAGGCCCTGGATTATGGGGTAGTAGCACTGGCCAATAATTATCAGGAGCATGAGAAAGGCAATTGAAGAAGCAACAGGACATAATTATGCATTTTTAGAAATAATGTATCAGTCTTAAGGAGAAGTGGAACTGAAAACAGAAGGATTAGAACATACACATGCATGTTTTGTGGTGTGTGTGTGTGTGTGTGTGTGTGTGTGTGTGTGTGCAGCAGAAAAAGATAGATCTCGCATAATTTGTGGTGGTTGATCTCAGCCACAGACACAAGTAATCCAATCAGGAAGACTACCTTTGGAGAAAATTGATTCTAAGGTCTCCATATAAATATTGCCCTATGAGGCATTATTTGCCATTTGTAATTGGCCCTCCTGAGAAGCTGACCCCTGGAATAGAAAACTGAATGTGAATGGTTTTGAATGTAGACTCTGTTGGCATTAATCATCATGATGATGCCATTGGTGGTGCTATTGCTGATTGCAGTGTGTGTAAAAATGGAAATTAAATGACAGTTTATTTTTAAATCACAGTTTATATTCAAAAACCATACACTGATGTAAAAATCTACAGAAAATCTGAATAGGTAATGATATACAAGACTCAGTTGTTCATTCAGCAAACATTGTAAGAAATGTTTTCTAACTCTTTACTCTCTTCTAGGTCAGGTTATGAAGATATAGGAGTTACAAGTTAGAACTATCAGCCTCCAAATGAATGTGTCAAGGTTAAGTAACCAGGATGACACAAGTCCTGCTTATTCCTTATATAATGGGTATGGCAAGAACCAACGTAGAAGGTGTCCGTCAGAGCAAGCATGTCAAACTTGCGGCCCGCGGGCTGCATGCCTTGTTTATTTGGCCCATGTTAGTCCTTGAGTTTGACATGCTTGGTCTAGCCTTATCCTCAACTTTCTAATTCTACAATCAATTA
Source organism: Myotis myotis (assembly GCF_014108235.1). Lineage (NCBI taxonomy): Eukaryota > Metazoa > Chordata > Mammalia > Chiroptera > Vespertilionidae > Myotis > Myotis myotis. Next base: position 16,605,518 of record NW_023416318.1, on the reverse strand, counting down.
ACTGAGGTGAATTTTGAACAGGCCACTTAACTCCCGCTTTTAGCAGTCTTAACCATAGAGGTTGGACTACGTGGTCTCAAAATGTCAAAGATATGGAATTCCTCTTTTAAGAATCCTACTGATTCTCATAAGACTAGAGAATAACAATTAGTTCGAGGAGGAGAAAAAAAAGGATGAAGCCACCACTAATCAAGGGGGCAAAGTTGGGCACGTTTTTGGTTGTTTACATCTGTGTCTTGTTACAGAAGTCTCCATGTCACTGTACGTTGTTATGTCTCCATGCAACCCTGAGTGTTTGTCTGTTTTGGAAAGGTCAGAGGATGGCTGTCCTGAAAATCCCTTTGATCCTCTATCACCATATCCAATCAGCCTGCCTCGTGGCCGAGGCCTTGGGAGTGGAAAGAGTAGAATTTTGCTGATGCGTGTCTGCATTTTGCAATAACTTTCCTAGCAATTTTATTTTCAAATATTACTGGCACATTGCCATTTATCCTGATAGCAAAAGTCACATTGTTCCAACACATAGTCAGCACAAAAAATGCATACACACAAAATTTGCATTCAAAATTTTTGTTTCCCTAGTGTTTTTCCCCTAGGCAGCACAGATTTCATTTCACCATTTTGCCACAACCTTAGCAAGCTTTCAACACAACAGGGTCATTTAGGAATAATTATATGAGCATGTGTGAATGAGCCAAGAGCTCTGATGATACACACATGGTATAAGAACAAGAAAATGCATACTCCACCCATTTGCTTTGTCTAGTATATGCTGGAGGTGAGTGGCATTTTGCCTGTTTGAGTAGGAAGCAAATTGGACTCTTGGTTTTCTAAGAAATGTTTATGGCAGAAAACTCCCCACCTTCCCCATCTCAAGAAATCAACCTGGACATTTCCTTGGTCTCAGCTCTATTATGAAGAGGTCATATATCCCAGCAATTCTTTTTTCCCAATTCTCCCTGATTTTTCCTGGTGACTCCTGGGCAGTTTATTTCTAGGGTTTAGTGAATGATGCTGGCCTTGCTTATTTGTTCTCTGTACATCTTCTGGGAAGAAAACAGTTTGGAAAACCAAAGTTGTATAAGCTCCTAGTCTTGGGTATTTTTTAATGAGGCTAATTTTCTGATAGGCCCAATGGGAGCTGGATGGTTCAAAACAAGAGTGCTACTGCCTGATCAATGTAGCTCAGTGGTTGAGCGTTGACCTATGAACCAGGAGGTCATGGTTTGATTCCCAGTCAGGGCACATGCCTTGGGTTTCGGGCTCCATCCCCAGTGGGGGACGTGCAGGAGGCAGCCCATCAATGATTGTCTCTCATCATTGATGTTTCATTGATGTTTCTATCTCTCTCTCCTTCTCCCTTCCTCTCTGAAATTAAATAAATAAATAAATAAATAAATAAATAAATAAATAACAAAAACACAAGAGTGCTACTAATTGGGAAAGGATCTTGTAGCACCATTTCATTTTATGAAGATGCCATTTGTTAAGAGAAAGAACCCAGATAAATGGCACCTTGGCTTACCCAATTCAATAATAAATTGTATCCATATGCCTACCATATCATTTGCTCTCTGTATATTATTATTTATTGAAGTTTTCCTGTAACGAAAGCATATGGACTGGATTCTCCACTCAGGAAAGCATTATTGGGGCATGTCCTTGTGGCAGGAAGAGAGTAGTTTGACCAACCCATGTGATTCTGGGCTTTCATTACCAGATCCTACAAAATATGGTCACTATTTAGTTGACATCCTTCACCCTGATGATTAAGAATGATGAGCTATGTAGAAAATGGGTGTTTCTACTTAACTTATTCATCTCAGTGTTTCCCAAAGCCTGAGCTAAAGGCCATCTGCATCAAAATTGTGGGGGTGAGAGGGGGGATGTTTGTTTAAATATTCAGATTTATTGGCTCCATTCTAGACCTACCAAATTAGTATTTCTGTAAAGGACAAGGAATCTGAATTTTTAAAGAATTCCCCATGTGATTCTTTGTACTTTTTAAAGTTTTAGAAATCCCTCTGTCAAGTGACTGGACAAACTAGAGTTTAAAAAAAAAAAAAAGCGAGGGTCTTAATTTAAAGGAAAATGCCAAGAACAGGAGAATTATTTCCAATTCAGTCTCACACCTTCATAAATACTAACTCTTTGCTACTCAGAGTGTGGTCTTGGGCCGCTATATCAGCATCAACTGGGGACCTATTAGAAATATGGAACCCCAGGCCCTCCATCAGAACTACTAAATCAGAATCTCCATATAATAAGATTTGTTCAGGTTCCATGTATAGGCTATTGCAGTAATTTTGAATTAGTGTGCTGCAAGTATTTCTAAAATACCTGCAATACCTGACTTTTTAGTCAGGGGCACTGACCTCTTTTCCCATGGATTTTCAAATTTAAAAAAATGCCAACAGCTGACACAATGGCCATCCAGTGGGAATGAATCAAAATTATACCTATTTTTGGTCAGATCTCTGGTGTGCCGCAGAATTTTAGTAATTAGTTTATGTTTTCCATGAGATGAAAAAGGTTGAAAATCACTGGCCTATTGGAATCCAGGTTATGGAATCACTTTGGAACACAGACTCAAACGCAAACCAATCAGATTCTCTGTGGCATGTTCCCCTGGTAAAACTGTTGGGTGAAGATCTAAAACAAATCGTGAGACTAAAAACATCATTGGCACCACTTTTATAGCAAACTTTTCACTTCTTATCATTTGCAATAACTATCTCCAATTAATATTGTTTGTTAAATATTTGTTGGATCCACTTCTCACCTCTCCCATAGGAGTTAGTTTGTGTTTAGTCATGGATATCTCCTCACTCTCTCTTTGTGCTGGAGACAGGTGAGCAATCATTTCCTCCAAGACACTGCATAGATGAGAGACTCTCCATCAACTCTGCTCTCAAAGAAGTTCCAAACTAAAGCAAAAAAAAAAAAAAATGATGTGTGGGAAAAACACCCTTCTACAGCTATAGGAATACCATGTCTAGACATATCAGATACCTGACTTTCAGCCCAAGGAAATACCATCTGAGAAACATGCAGTATCACAATCTGGCTATATTTTATGTTCCCTCTCCATCAGTCTGGGCTAAATTGTGTGTGTCACGTTTGGCAAGCATGGGTGAGCTAAATGGAGCTGTTAGCTGTCTTTCAACATATTTATCTGTTTCATTGCCTGCTCTAGGATGTCTTTGTGATCATTATATTGGGATCACAGATAATAGACCATTTGAAATCTTACTTCAATTAAAACTTAATCCTTAGATGTCAATAATAGTGTTTTATACAGAAGGTTACAATAAAAGCTGTGTCTTTTATGCATATCATTAAAACAAACAAACAAAAAGCCATCAAGAATAAAAAGTGGCCTCAACATTTTCCAAAACAAGAGGCTTGGCACTATGTCATAAACATTTGTCACTGTGGTAAAATTATGGTTATATTTCAATATCCTCTGTAAATTGACAGAGTCACATAAGATTTATGAGAAAAAATCACATGAAATGTATCATCTCACCACTTTACATTCATTCCCTATTGTATAAGAGAGAATTGATTGCAAAAGATGCTTTTATTTCATAAAATTGAGAATATAATTTGAGATTATAAAGAATTAAGTCTTCTTGTTCATATTGCACACAAGGAAATACAAAAGGAAATATAAAGTAACAGGATGTATTCGTGGCTGGAAGAACTGTTAAAGAAAGACTGGAGTGAAAAAAATTTTTTAGCAAGCCATGCATTTGGATGAATACTCAATCCGTTATAGTGTACCAGGTAAACCATTTCACCAAAATAAATGTTTTGTGAAGGTGATGGTGATGAAATTTCTTCTCCTTCTGCCCATTTTATAGCATCAATAGGATTAAGGAGGCTCTCTATAGCGTATTCATCAATAGAATACTTTTGCTATTTGGGGCATCCATATTTCCTTCCTCTTATTAATAGTGCCCCAGTTTTGGTCTGGGTTTCAGCTGCTCCACCATAGGTCCAAGTGCTTCAATGCAAGCTAAGCCTCTCTCCAATCCAGGAAGTTATATATGGTTAGTTTAAGCCAGCCACAGTCCAGGAGACCACAGTGCTTGGGTCAGTGTGGGCATGTGATAGAATTTTCCCAGAGAGATGTCAGGAGACTATCAGAGTTATTGCTTCTAGGTAAGAACTACTCCAAACTTCCTTGGAAGCTATTTAACCCTTTTCGGTCCAACGTCCAGGCTGACTCCACAGACCAGGCGCTAGGAGCAGGTCCAACGTGGAGCTGAGGTCGACACCGCAAACCTCTGCGATTATATGCATTGTCAGTACGTTCAACATTCAATCCCGTCAATTAATTTGGACCAGACTGTTTGAATTCCAGAAATAAAATTGGACCGCAAAGGGTTAAAGAGAATCTCTCTTTCTGTTAGTCATATACAATGTGTCTGTAAGGTCAAACCTTATTACACCACGTTGCTTCCATAAAGAACAAAGTCTCCAAAGGGAAGAGGGAAGGATGGAGTGAATTGCAAAAAGAAAACAAAAGATAACTTAAGCAGAGTCCTTATTAATACACTAGAGGCCCGATGCACTAAATTCGTGCAAGAGTAGGCCTTCCTACCCCCGGCTGCTGGCACTGGCTTCCCTCTGGCACCTGGGACCTGAGCTTCCCTCGCAGCCCCGGCTTCATCCAGAAGGTCATCTGGAAGGATATCTGGTCTAATTAGCATATTATGCTTTTATTATTATAGATGCTAGATTATATCTTGCCTCTGAACTTTTCAGTTCATAAAACAATAAATTTCTCTTATCATTTAAGTCAACTAAGTCAACTTGAGTTGCATTTTCTGTTATTTGTAACCACATAGTCCTTATTTGTGTGCTTACCATGAGCAAATTACTTTTGCAAAAGCTTTAAATATATTCTTTTATTTCATCTTCATGACAACCCTTTGAGTACCCTTAAGGGACACTGTTATCATCTCCATTCTGAAGAGATGAAATTGAGTTACAAATAAATTAAGGAACTTGTAAGAAATTTTGAACAGATGGTAAGAGTTAAAACCAGATTCAAACATAGGCATTCTGAATCCAGATCCATGCCCTTAAACTCTATGCTACCATACCTCATCCATTTCCCAATATCAAGTGAGACTATGGCAAAATATCCTAAATATTTTAGTCCTGAAGATTTCTCTATAGAATGAATATCAGCATATTATATTGATAAATCAGTAATATCCCTTCCTAAGTATTTCAGTCCTGCTTGCTTATGGCTAATTTATTCATTCAACATTTATTCAACAAGTATAGTCAATAAGTATATATTGATTGCCAACTAAGTCCTAGGCACTGTTCTAAGTATCAAAGGTATAATTCCTACTCTCATGGAACTTATATCTAATGGTAGAAACAGACAATGAACAAACAAATAATGTTGGGCAGTTGGAAATATTATCAAGAAAATTAAAGTGGGGTAAAAAGATTTTCCAAAGAAGGCTATAAAAATGATAATTACTACAGGAACACTTAATGCAAATTCATCAATAATGAAATTTTCCAAGGGCAAAGAGCTAAAGATGAGAGTTGAGCAGGTGAAGAATCACTTCATTCTAGTCTACAACCAGACATCACAAGTTCAAGCAGATCAGTGACATCCCATCACTTAATATATTTTCTATCTCTGTCATACCCAAGTGTAGATATCAGGAAAACTGGAATTCTCAGAATAGTGTAGAAGAAATTATAAAAGAGTACAATCAACCAAGGAAGTTAATCATAGTAATATATACAACCCAATGATCAAGGCAAGAGGCCTTCAAATAATGTCATCTTCTCTACAGGATTGGTTAAATTAGGTTTCCAGACATCAGATCATCTACCAGCGCCAAAGGTCAGCAGATGACCTGGTCGGGAACTGCTGGAGAAATAGGAGATAACTGGTATTGATAGATAGGAGTAGCCAGCTAAGTATGTATTGTCCAGGAAAAATCATAGAAGCAAAGCAACAGCCAACACCAAATGCAGTATGATTTTGAACAAGACAATATATGCAATTTTATTTCTTTCTATATAACCAGCATCTAAACATAGAAAGTTATTGTCATCAATTGGTTTAAGAAAAATATCTCTTAAACCAATGTTTTTATTTTGTTTAATTATGAATGATATGTTGAAAGAAGTGTTCTGCAGTGGTTAAAACCATTTATATTAAGCAACAATTAATAAGAGCAAATGAATAAAAAATTAGCAAATAGCTTACTAATCAGTAGAACTTACTATATCTTTTAATCTTGTTCTAATTGAATATACTTTAAAAGAGATTAATAATAATAGTTACTAATAGTTTAGTAAGACTATTGAAAATGAAGCAGGACCAGTTCTCTTCCAGTTAAGCATATATTTGACATACTTGACTATTTAGACCACACATCCATAGTAAGGCACCAAAGCAGCTTCTCCCAACTGCAAAGTACACAAAAAGGACATTGAAATTAGCAAAATTGACACTCCTAGAAAGTCCGAGTGATCCCACAGACTTCCTATTCACCAAGAAATGAGATTCGGTTGTTACTCTAATCTTTATGCCATTTTCTCAATCAAAAATTGGCGTAAGCCACAGTAAAGCATGTTGAGCCATCTACTTAAATTGGATGCCTCACCCATCACAAAAGTTAACCATTTTATGCCTGAGGTTATTTACACTGACCTACATAAGTCATGGGCCTGAATAATCGGTTCCAGGGTTCTCACAACCCAGCTTTAATCTGCCACTGTGTATTAGGAATAGCCTTGCTTACAGAGTGAGTTTGTGGTTTTCTTCCTTTTTATTCCCCATGTAACCTGAAAGCTGCCTTTTAAATCATCAATGTGCCACTAATTTTGAAGCAACCGGGCCATACGGCAGGGGAGAGAAGAAGAGAACGTCTTTGGGGAATTTGTAGTTTAATCTTAAGTCAGAGAAAGGTGCTCTTTGGTAGGCAAAGCATAAAGACCACAGAAGGTGTGGCTCTCCCAACCCAGGGAGGGGAGTGTAGCCAACAGTAGACTTGGCTCTGAGAGCAAGTCCCATTTCAGCGGTTCTCAACCTGTGGGTTGCGACCCCTTTGGCGGTCGAACGACCCTTTCACAGGGGTCGCCTAAGACCATCCTGCATATCAGATATTTACATTACGATTCATAACAGTAGCAACATTACAGTGATGAAGTAGCAACGAAAATAATTTAATGGTTGGGTCACAACATGAGAAACTGTATTTAAAGGGCCAGAAGGTTGAGAACCACTGCATTATGTGCTCACCTCCTGCTTCCCCCTTCACACACACACACACACACACACACACACACACACACACACCCCTGGGCTTTGTCTGTGAAGGAGACAGTACAGACTTGGCAACAAAGGTCCTCCACAAAGTACATAAGAGGTCCCCGGGGGCAACGTGAGAGCTGGATCTGCTTCGCCTTTCTATTCTGTCCCATTCCTGCAGCTCCACTCAGGACTCAGAGAAAGCAGACAGCTACATATTTTAAATAAGTAACTGGAAGAATTATGTGACATTGAGCCATCCTGCTTTAAAGAAAAAAAAGATAATTCTGTGGATTCTTAAAAGCCAACGGTGGATTGTAATATAGGGAATTAGGCACTAAATTTCTATTAATTCATAAAATCTAAAATAGAATCCATTAAGGGTGGTTGGGTATTGGTGCAAAAGGAGATGTAAATTATCCACGATCATGCTTGAAATGCAGAACCTGATCGTGTTTGGCACCAGGCCAGCTACCATTAAAGTAATTATTTTTAATCATCAGCACTTGGTGACATGAATACTCATATTTGTTGATTTACTGAGAAAAGCACTTTATATTGTAAATAAAAAGGATGGAAAAATATACATTAGGATTTTAGAACAAATAATAATGATTATTCTCGCTGTTTGAGTATTTTTCCTTTTACAAAGCCATTTTAAAAAGTCTGTTTTCCACGTGGCTCAGACATGGGCCTGATGTAAATGTCAGTGGGGGCAGGTTTGAGCTTATTTTTATGTCCTATTTTTTAATCGCATAGTTGGTTCTACTCTTAAATAAGGATTGGGGAAGAGAGAATTTCTGGTGATTCCTTTGGTGGTAAAGCCAAAGGAGACGCAGAAGATGGCTGTTAAAATGCACCCTAAGAATTGCCATGGTGTCCCTCAGAAGCCTTGGGACAAATAACTACCTTCCTTCTACTTCAGTTTGCCAGCTTCTGCTGGGATTTTGAGAGGTGGCTGGAATTCACGAGGGAAAGGGGGCCCAGAGTGGCATCCCAGGCAGGACTAAGACACACACAAAGGAATCTCTAGGGAACAGCCGTGTGTGTGTGTGTGTGTGTGTGTGTGTGTGTGTGTGTGTGTGTAGGAGAGAGAAGTGTGGAGTGGAAGGAGATGAGGCTCCAAAGTGGACAGGCTGAGGAGTGTGGATGACCTTTCGCCCTGTCCAAGGAGGTGAAGATAATTTTCTAAATCAGTGGTTTTCAAACATAAGTGCATTTTTAATTTATTTTTTTAAATATATTCTTATTGATTTCAGAGAGGAAGGGAGAGGGAGAGAGAGATAGAAACATCAATGAGAGGAAATCATTGGTCAACTGCCTCCTGCATGCCCCCTACTGGGGATTGAGCCAGCAACCCAGGCATGTGCCCCTGACTGGAATCAAGCTTGGGACCCTTTGATCCGAAGGCCGATGCTCTATCCACTGTGCCAAACCGGCTAGGCCCTAGCCGCTAGGGCCATAAGTGCATTTTTTAAAATCATCTAACTTGCTTAAAAATGCAAAACTAGGTCTACCAGCTCTCCTTCCCTCCCCCTCCCCCCCAAAATTCAGATTTCATTGTCCCATTGCAAGGCCCAGAATGCTGCAATTTAACCAGCCCGATCTTGTACCACCTCCCACGCCCCTGCCCTGACTTTGAGGCTGGTGGTCTCCCATTGGGCAGCCCTATCATGCATGATGAAGAAGCCCAGAGGATTTAGACCAGAGCAGCAGTCACTTTGTTGGCAACCTGGAAACAGGCTGCAAGGGGCAAGACTGCAGACAGGGAAAGCCGTCGCTGTAGTAACTTAATTCTTGCTGTAGTGCTGGGGGAGAACCGCCAGAACAATGCTGAGAGACAGTGGACAGGGAAGTCTGAGAGGCTATGAGGCAGATTACACAGATGTCAGGAAGGAGTGGCCCGAGTACTTCTGGCCCAGGTGGCTGGGGAGGTGACAGGACGGGTGCTGTTAATTAGGGGAGGACTTTTCTTTTGTGTTCTGTGGATGAGCTGGGTTGGGAAGGAACGCTTGGGTGAGATTGGGAAGGAGTGCACTTGTTGGATAAATGTCATTTGATTCATCCATGGGACAACTCAATGGGAGGCATGAGGTAGATTGGAAGTTCAGAAAGATGAGTTTGAGGAACAAAAGTTGAGAGTCATCTGTTTAGAATCAGTAAATTAACACATGGGTGTGAACGAGACCACCTGGGAGAACTGTGTGAGAAGATGGGGTTTTTCATACAATAAGAAACGATTGCGAGAAACTCACTAGCGCAGTGATGGCGAACCTTCTGAGCTCTGCGTGTCAGCATTTTGAAAAACCCTAACTTAACTCTGGTGCCGTGTCACATAGAGAAATTTTTTGATATCTGCAACCATAGTAAAACAAAGACTTATATTTTTGATATTTATTTTATATATTTAAATGCCACTTAACAAAGAAAAATCAGCCAAAAAAATGAGTTCGCGTGTCACCTCTGACACGCGTGTCATAGGTTCGCCGTCACTGCACTAGCTCCTCCTGCCTCAGGAAAACCCTGCTCTTCTGCTTTTCTCTTCTATCACCTTCCCCTCTGTGAGCCCTATGAAGCCTAATATTAAGCCTAATAGTAGCATCTGCAGCACACGGAAATCTGTTCATTTTAATAGGAATGTAATTCAATAAAGAACCGTGCCATTAATTTCTCAACCCCCAAAGTGCCTGGGAACACACAGAATTTCCGTATAACTCAATCTAAAAACTTTTTCTTCAATTTACTCTCTTTTTCTTAACTACCCATATTTGAGATAAACGCTTCTTTGGGTTTTTATTTGTTTTGATGTGTTTAATTGCTGGTACTATTTTTCTATAATCTTTGTGGGCTTTGTTTCTTCTCTTAAATTGTCATTTTATCTCAATAATTTCTAAAGCTTTCAGTTGTTGTTTTTTTACCATTACAGCTATATTATTATAGGGTTTTTTTTATTCAATTAGGCACAATTGTGTGGGCTAGCCTGGAAACCTATCACATATTGTAAATTTTATGCAGAACCATGTTCCAAAAATGTGTTTTTGGAACACAAATAAATTGTAATTGGTGGCTGCCAGCATTTGGGAGTATCATCATGTACTATTTTTAAAATAACATAATGTTATTGTCCACAAACTAAAAGCGGTTGTGTTTTTTTAAAAAATATATTATTTTTTAGGAAAAGCAGCTTGATTTCATAGGAATATAATGCCTCATTAGGAAAACATATTTGTACAGAAATGACTGAGAAATACAAGCACATGATTTAACCAGAGGATGTTAAGCTTGGAAAGAAAACTACCTGCATTTCCCCATATGTGAAAACAGCATGGCCAAAATCTGGGGAACAGGCCCCAGAGACCCAAGAGGGCCCCTAATCTTATGGCTCCCACTAAATCCTTATGATACTGCCCTCAAATCATTCTATCAAAAATATTGGATTCTTACTCTTTAATCCCCAGCAGAGCCCCTGGGCCCGTGATGAAGAAGGAAGGGAACTTATACCTAGAAAAGTACACTAAGCTCATCTTTTATCTTTTCATTTTCAAGTTCTTGGGCAAGAAGCCAGAACACTGATGGGGGTGTTCAAAAGAGAGGTTTGGGGTTGAGGTAGGAAATGGGATTGAGGGAGGATGGATTTTAGACAGGACAGACTTACCCTTTCAGAAGTCAGCTCTTCTCATAATTTAGCCAACCTCTTTCTGTGAGCTAAGTTATCATCATTTGCCTCAATACCAAGATTCTCTGTGCTGTCTTTGGATTCATGCATATTAACTAGCCCAAATGTTTTGCAAGTGTGGCTTCCCATTCTGATTAAAAAATGAATCTGGTACCATATGTTAATTTCAAATATAATCCTGTATATCAATTTTAATCACACACTCTAAATGGCAAAAGTCACTCCCTCTGTTCTGCTGACCATGACCTGAGCTGGATAGTGCCTGTGTGTGGCCGTGTCTCTGAAGAGAGTGGTGCTGGGGAGAGAGCTGGCCATTGCTTTCTCCTTGGCTTTCAGGTAATGTGTGTGGAGGGTGGGGATGTGGCCTGTATGGACCTGTTTCATGCTAAGGCAGCTACATAGACGAGCACAAGCCTTATTCTGGCTTGGCAGGAGTTCATAGTAGAATTACATCATAAGTGGAGAGAGCGCTATCAATTCTTTGTTTTATTCTATAATGATATAACTTCTATTTTAAATGCTTTATGTACTCTTATTTTGGAGACCTTCTCAAATTTTATGGTAGATCTTTTATTCCCCTAACATATCTTTGAGATGTAGCTGGCAATTTTAGGCAGTTAAACATTATACTTCTATTATACTCAACTAGGAATTACATTGCTTTCCAAAAGAATCTTAACAAAAATCTTCCTCCCTTTCCCATCATATCAGTGTTTTTTCTTCTTCCCCTGTCTTTTCATGTTTTTCCTTTTCTCTTGTTTTCAGTGTGTGTGTGTGTGTGTATTGAAAACCAACCTGCCAGGAGTTTTCAGCTGTCAGGTTTATTGAGGTATCATCTACACACAATAAAATTCATACTTTCTGGACATACAGTCCATTGCATTTTGGAAACATATACAGTCATATAATAACCAAAATACAGAGTATTTAAATCACCCCAAAATTTCCTTTTGGAGTCAATTCCCCCCTGCCCCCCCCCCCCCCGCCTCAACTAATCTGTTTTCAGGTCCAGAGTTTTGCCTTTCCCATACTGTCATGTAGATGGAATCACACAGTATGCAAACCTCTGAACCAGACCTCTTTCACTCAACACGCTTCTGAGACTCACCTGTGTTGTTCTCCTTTATACTGACAAGCACAGTTCCATTGTATGGATATACCACCGTTTATTTATCCACTGATGGACATTTGGGCTCCTTCCAGTTTTTTGGAGTTTATGAATAAAGCTTCTATAAATATTTGCATCCACATCTTTGTGTGCATAGTTTTTAAAAAGACACCTAATATTTGAGGCTGCAGGAAAACAAAGAAATATTGAAAGAGAAAACTCTAATGTATACATTTTGGAGAGAGGCTGAGTCTGGGAGAGGGAGAATTGGTGCATGAGGATGTGAAAGATGACTGATAGAAAGTGTGTATATATTTACAGCCAATATCGAACAGAGGAAGGTGGGAACACAGGCTGGCAGTAGTTGGTGAGATCAGTTGTTAGGTGTCCCGTGGGGACACAATCCTAGTTGTATCCCCATCTCCCATCACTATGCCTGACACCTAGGGAGGTGTGGCGATGGACAAATATTTGTTGAGTAAACAAAAAGGCAAAAGATGAAATCTATGACCATTGATACAAGGAATGAGTTTTATTTGAAAGGATTGAATGGCAGGTTCTGATTTTGTGAGTATTCTGACTGAAAGAATTTCAGGTACATGGCTTTCTAGTTTTCAAAGAACGTGACACCAAAGATAACAAAATCTTTCTTTGTGGAGTCTAAATGAGGATCATTGATACTTGAAGAACAGGGCCATGGATGTGGGTGACATTGATGACATCTGTTCAGCCTTGGAGACTTCTGGGCATCTTTCTGCTCACCTCTAGGTTCCCTATGAGTTCCACCTCACTTGTGGTACCCGTCTTGTCTACTCTGTTCAAGACCCCAGCCCACTCCCTTCCCAGGCACTCTGATGACCCAACCTCCTCCTTCACTGTGACTGAGGCCATCTCAGAGCTCTGTAACTGTGCTACTAAACATCTTTCCACTTCTTTCATAGAACTTTTTCTCCCCTAAATTTCTGTTACTGGCAAAGCAATGTGGAGTGACCATATATTTTAAAAGTAAAAATTAGACCCCACCTCTTCCTTCCATAAAAACCTTTAGTGGCTTTCCATTGTAGTAGACAGAGCAAAATCTAAAATTCTTCATGCCCCGCAAAACCCTGTTTGAGGGCCAATGCCCAACTCACCTCTCACCGCCATTAACACGCTACTCCCACCCTCTCCTCACAGCTGCTACCCTACACCTACCCCCCTCACTGAACCCCAGGTTACTCTGCTTTAGCTTCCTGGGCTTCCATCAGTTCTCCAATGTGCCAAGTTCTTTACTGTCAGAGGCTTTTATATTGCTGATTGCTGTGCCTAGCTCTTGACATAGAAAATTTCCTTTATAGCCTTCAGCTCTTAGCTTAAATCACATCTTTTAAGAAAAGCCTTCCCTGACTATCATAGTTTCACTGCATATTTTCTTCATTGTATATTCAACAATTCCTAAGTGTTTTATTTTTGTATTTAGTTCCTTATCTACTACCTGTCTTTCCTATGAGAATGCAAGCTCTGGGAAGGAAGGAATTGTAAGTCTTTTTTATTCCTGTGTCTCAACCTGGAACCTGGTGGATTCTCAATAAATATTTAATGCATAAATGAAAATTATGCATTTAATTTATAAAGTCTTTGGGTATAGTTTTCATTTGGAGAAGAAAGTTTTCTTCCCAACACCATATGAATATTTTCTTATAATATCTTTTTTTTTAAAATGTATTTTATTGATTTTTTTTACAGAGAGTAAGGGAGAGGGATAGAAAGTTAGAAACATCAATGAGAGAGAAACATCAATCAGCTGCCTCCTGCACACTCCCCACTGGGGATGTGCCCACAACCAAGGTACATGCCCTTGATCGGAATCAAACCTGGGGCCCTTCAGTCCGCAGGGCGACGCTCGATCCACTGAGCCAAACCGGTTAGGGCTCTTATAATATCTTAATGGTTTCATATATATATATATATATATATATGTATATATATATATATACATATATATATATACACACACTATATAACATTATAATATTTATTACATGTGATATTTTATATATAAATAGTTTTTACATGATTTTTGGTATAGCTAGAGATTTAATTTCAAATTTTCAACTTATTTTATAGTATATCAAAAATTGTTTATTGAATAATTTATCCTTGCTTCAGTAATTTGAAATATCTAGTCATCATATTAAAAACTTCAGTAAATACTTGGGTTCATTTCTAGATTTTCCATTTGGTATAATAGTTTCTTTGGCTATTCTTGTACTGCTTACTATGCTGTTTTGGTTATTATAGCTTAAAATTATTTATACAGCGGGGTCTTGACTTACGTGTGTCCCGACTAATGAGTTTTTCGAGATATGAGCCGTCTCTCGGCCGATTTTTTGCTTTGAGTTGCGAGCTAAAATTTGGGTTACGAGCCAGCTTCAGATACCCCACCGCTAGTTGACGCAGCGAACGTCACAGTGAACGCCACAACATCAGCCTAGCATCACGTGTCTCACTCGTTCACTGTTGATTTGACATACGAGTAACTTGAGTTATGAACTCCGTCACGGAACTAATTAAACTCGTAAGTCAAGGCCCCACTGTATATGGAAAGACATCTTCCTCCCCATTGCTTCTTTTTTTATAATTGCATTTTTGTTATTCTTATTTATTCATTCAGGTGAACTTTAAAATAATTTCTAACAAATTTTGTAAAAGTCCACTGAGCACTTTGAAAATAATTGTCTTACATTTATAGGTTAATATAGGTATAATTCACCTTTAATAAGATTGATATTTCTTATTAAAATATATAACTCAAAGATTTATTGAAATCTTCTTTATTGGATTGTTTATCTTCCTTTTGTTAAGTTGTATGACCGCCCTGTAAATTTTGGAGATTAAACCCTTATCAGAGATAACATTGGCAAATATGTTCTCCTATGCAGTGGGCTTTCTTGTTGTTTTGTTGATGATTTCTTTTGCTGTGCAGAAGCTTTTTATTTTGATATAGTCCCATTTTCTCCTTGGTTTCCATTGCCCTAGGAGCTGTAGTGGTAAAGATGTTACTACAACAAATGTCTGCTATTTTGCTGCCTATGGCTTCTTATAAGATTTTTATGGTTTCCCGTCATACATGTAGGTCCTTTATCCATTTTGAGTTTATTTTTGTGTATGGTGTAAGTTAGTGGTCTAGTTTAATTTTTTTGCATGTATCTGTCCAATTTCCCCAACACCACTTATTGAAGAGACTCTCTTGACTCCATTGTATGCTCTTGCCTCCTTTGTCAAATATTAATTGAGCATAATGGCTTGGATCAATGTCTGGGTTCTCTGTTCTGTTCCACTGGTCTATATGTCTGTTCTTGTGCCAGTACCAGGCAGTTTTGAGAACAGTGGCTTTGTAATATAGCTTGATATCTGGTATTGTGATCCCTCCAACTTTGTTCTTCTTTCTCAAGATTGCTGCAGCTATTCGGGGCTCTTTCTTTATTCCAGATGGATTTTTGGAGAGTCTGTTTTAGGTCTTTGAAGTATGCTGTTGGTATTCTAATGGGGATTGCACTGAATTTGTAGATTGCTTTGGGTAGTATGGACATTTTAATGATGTTGAATATGGTATATTCTTCCATTTGTTTATGTCTTC
This sequence comes from Myotis myotis, assembly GCF_014108235.1. NCBI lineage: Eukaryota > Metazoa > Chordata > Mammalia > Chiroptera > Vespertilionidae > Myotis > Myotis myotis. Next base: position 16,589,818 of record NW_023416318.1, on the reverse strand, counting down.
CTCTATCTCTTTTTTCAGCATTCTGTAAGTTTCTGAGTACAGGTCCTTTACCTCCTTGGTTAAATTTATTCCTAGGTATCTTAACATGCAAAAGGCCAAGAGACATATGAAAACATGCTCAAAGTCACTAATCATATTAGATATACAAATCATATTAGATACTGTATCTTTTTAAACCAATTGTTAGTGTGTAGGAAAATTATGATTTTTAGCACTGTATTTTTTAAAATGTTCAACTTGTTTGACTTTTTTAATTCATCTTTAGAGTTTTTTCTCTTGAGTTTTCCTAGTAGAAAAGACTATAATCTGAAAAGAGTGATAATTTTGCCTCTTGCTTCCTATCCCCACTTCATCACAGTTGTCCTGAAATACTTTAGCCTCACATAGATGCAATGGCTTTTTAATGCTTCTCCCTACCCCTGTTACTTCTCACTCCAGTCCATCTTACATATTGCTGACAAAGCTAATGGTTTCTCTATTCAGAACTATCAGAATCTTCCCTTTTTTATTCATTAGTTTAGTTGTAAAACCCTAAGGAGTACCCATCCTGTGCCAGGCAATACTAGTAGTGAACAAACCCGATATGACTTCTGCCCTATGAGCCTTCCATCTACATGGAAGAGTGACAGATGTTAAACATGACAACCAACAAATGAGTTTATTATTATAAATAGTAGTGAGTGCTTAATGGAAAAGACCAGACATGATGAGCAGAGAATTCTAGGTCAGAGAAGCCCCCCAGAGGATGTGACCTTTGGACTGTGACAAGCAGGATGGATGGGGTTTGGCCAGAGGAAGAGCCCTGGGAGTCTTTCTGGAAGATGGAAAGCAGTACAAAGACCTCAAGGCAGAAAAGAGTGGTGCTTTTGAAAAACTGGAGAAAGGTCAATGTGCCTACAGTGTGGTGAGTCAGGAGGTGGGTGGTGAGAGGCGCTGGACTGCCAACTAAGCTTGGTGCCAGTCACCTCAAAGATTTTGAGTTTTATTTTAAGTACAATGGAAACCATGGAAGGTTTTTAAGGGTGGGAATAACATGATGTAGTTTGCATTTCAAAGGGGTCTCTCTGCTCCTGAATTTACCCATCATTTAGTTCTGTGACAAGGAGGATGGTCAAGTACAAAACTTGAAGAATATTAACATTTAATGGGGAAGCAGAAGAAGAATCTGCAAAGAAAGAGTGAGAAACAGTCTTGGTGTGAAATGGAAATGGCTTAAAGTGGGAAAATTTTCCATCTAAAATCCGTGAGCAATAAAATCCCTCAAGGCCTCAGTCAAATGCCACCTTCATATTAATAAGATTCCTAGCCTTCACTGATGCACCCTTCCCCATTACACTTAGCATTTGCCCTTAACTACATTACTTGTTTGTATTGCTCTCTTAGACACTCTTACTGTATCTAACCCTTGGATCCCCAATGAGTTTATGAATTCCTTGAAGTCAGACTCCTTATTTCTCACCCTTCGGTTTTTCTCACAAATCTTAACATAATAATAATTTCATAGCAGAAATTCAACAAATAATTGTTGATTGGTTATGGGTTGCTTTCAAAATAGAAAGCGTTGGCGCTTTAAGGAAAATACCAGGTTTGGTTTTATATTTAAGCTCCTGGCGCATCAATTGTTTAGCCAGGTTCTCATCAATAGCCTGGCCATCCTTCCCTTCTTACTGCCCTCCCCACAAATCTATTTTCCTTTGGCAATCTCATGTAACCCTAGAACCAATCCATCCCACCACACGTGAAGCTCCTGTCAAGTGTTCCACTTTCCATTCAATGACTTCTCTTATTTCCTACGAATTTATCCTAATGTATTGTCCTTTGGACCCCAAGAATTAGCTAATGGTTTTTACAGAAGGTGTGCATAAACGTAGCCTCCTTCAATTTAACCATAATGGTACTTAGTATATCTTCAAACTGCTTTCAAACAACAACTAATTCACTGCTTTTTAAAAGAACTCCTGCTAAAGAGTTAAGCAACTGAATCTCACTGGGAAGTTGGAGAGACTGAATCTGTGAGTTAAGCATTGACCAACATCCCTGAGGAAGCCACTGCGTCAGACCCTGTGAAGGTTCCAAATGTTGAGCTCCTCCTGTCAGGCTCACTTCATCCCTCACCACCTGCAATCATTTTGACCGAGTCCACATTAGATACAAAACACAATGCAGGAGGAGTCCATGCCAAGAGTTTTCCATTAGGAAACTTCCAGTAGAGTAATTCCCTCCATTTTTAGTGGTGAATTTACCCTTTCCAGAGTATAAAGGTGGCCCTGGCCTAATGAGCTCTTGTAGAAATAGAATTTCATGTCTCATGACATGAAAATTAATGCACATGTTGAGGAGTTTGCTTATCCTCCTATAATTGTTTTGTGGCATTCATAGTTCCAAACTTGAGAATAGAAAGAAGTGCTTGCTGCTTCATAGACTTTACAGGCTAACAAATTATTTCCACATTCTCTACCATTCAGGAGTAAAAAGCATCTTCTTGCATAATAATGTACAGCTCACATAAAACACAAAAATACCTTTTTGGAATACAGCAGTCCTCTTAAGACTTAGCCAGAAAAGGTAGGTCTCCCTCTGAATAATTTGTAAATCTAAAATATAATAGGAGAGACATGTATTAAACATAAGCCTAACCTTTCAAATAAATTCCATTTTACGGTATACCCACAGCAGCTGGTAACCTCTGACATTCTTATCTTCTAAACTTTTTGTTTTCTATCCATCTGTTAAGTATTAAACAATGTCAGTTCTTCCTTCCCAACTCTAGATCTACCCCCATCACACTAGACTAAATAGAACTAAATTCAATTACTACATTAAGATATATTCTGCCTTACTGAAGAACAAAATATCTCCTTTTTACCTTAAATCAAAAGGCATGCTTGAACTATGCCCCTTCTGATAACTGCAGCTTCTGAGATGAAGAGGGAAAGCAGGAGCTACGTGCATTTCTTCTTATGTGTTTCCTATGAAATTTGTTCTTAGGAGCTTAAATCTGTCATCCATGAAGTCATCAAAAGTAGCTTAAGAATGCCCCTATTTTGACCATATTCACACTACGTGAAATCTAAGGCAGCAAACTTGGGAAGTGCTGGGACACGGTTTGAAGATCCCCACCAGGACATCTTAGGAATGAAAGCTTTCTTATAGAAGAATGTCACTCTTCCGGCCAGTGACAGTATGAGGGTTGATGCATGTTCCAGGAGAGAGTGGACAGAGTACATAGAGAGGGAAGGAAAAGGATGGACTCAGCTCTGGTCGGTACCCATCAAGCATGAGAAGATAAGACCCTGCCCCATGTGAGCCAAGGGGAGGGAAGAAACTGCCCTGTCCAAAAAACTCCCATCCTCTTCCACATCGCCTGTCCGTGAACCATTAGAGTCATTGCTCCAAGAAAAGGCACTATTAGACCTACATGATAGAAATCCTTAACAGGAACAAGCTACCATTGCTCATTAGCAACAGTAATCTGCCAAATTCGATTCGTGCTCTTCGGGGGCCACCAAGTTGTCCCACCCCAAGTCATGACAGAAGCTACAACTGGATGAGCCAGGGATGAGGGCATTCATCTGTGGACTAACCATTGGGGTTGTGTGCTGTATGGGGTGGGAATAAATGGCGTTTTTAGATGTCATCGCTGAAATGCAAACAAAAAACAGTTGCCTTTTATTTTATTTATTTATTTATTTTAATATATTTTATTGGTTTTTTTACAGAGAGGAAGGGAGAGGGATAGAGAGTTAGAAACATCGATGAGAGAGAAACATCGATCAGCTGCCTCCTGCACACTCCCTACTGGGTATGTACCCGCAACCAAGGTACATGCCCTTAATCGGAATCGAACCTGGGACCCTTGAGTCTGCAGGCCAATGCTCTATCCATTGAGCCAAACTGGTTAGGGCAGCAGTTGCCTTTTAAATTATTCTTTTTTTTTTCTTTAGCATATTAGGCTTTTATTATATAGGATTTCCCCCCCTTCCCCCAAAAAATGTGTGTAGACACAACTACCACACACCCTTCCCAGGTTTTGCATGTTAAATTATTCTTTTAAAATAAAATAAAAACAGGATTATACATGGCAAAAATCATGAAAGTAGTACCAACATGCCTGAAGTGTGGAAAACACTGACATGAAGAAAAATGGTACAATGGAAGGTGGCATAGGCTTACCTTTTGTTTTCTGCCCAATGACCCTCACACATATTTCTCCAGGGCCAGTCTCAGATATGTGAACTGGAAGCTGGAGCTCCTACTCAGTTCTATGGACACTCAAGAGATGTCCTCCTCCTCTCACCTTACCCCAGGATAGGCACCCTCCTGGCTCTAGGCCAGAAGAGAACAAACTTCTCTTGAGCCATGGGGCTCAGTCCTAATAGAAGATCCCATATCTGCTCACACAGGAAATAAGATACAATGGGAATTGTCTGTGTGAGAATGCCCAGCAAGGACCCTCTTTTGTGAGGAGACTGAGCCTCTCTTGGTCAAGGACTGTGTTTTGCAGGCCTACCAGGGTCACAGTCAACTTGGAACCACCACAGGGTGTGAGTAGAACAGGCCGATTGCAGGAGGCAGAGTGCAGACACCCCCTGGGTCCGTGAACCACCAGTCTCCTGATGGTGATCAGAGCACCAAGAAGGGACTAATTTAAAAACCAAACAATGTGGTAATTGCCCCTGGTCACCAGGTTGCCTTGCTTTGGAAGGCCGCTGTTTCCGATTAGTGGGGCCTGGATCTGATGAGGACTAACAAAGTGTAACGAATGATCAAAGCGGCAGTTACAACAGTGCGGGTGCCCGGTGATTGATCTGGATGACATAATAATGACAACCAATGAGGTGAGGCGGTGGTGGTCCGCTCCAGGTAAGGATGGGGGTGGGCCCCTGGACAGGTCAGGACTTTTCTCTGTTTGGGGAAAAGAAGGTCATAGGGTGGAAGCAGAGGCACGTGGAAAGGAAAGAATGAAGTACTAACACCTGAAATTTTGGAGAGGAAGAGAGAGGATCAGCCATGGCTGAAAATGAGATCCTTGGTCAGAGATGGAGATAAAGATTATGAGCCCTGGAGTATCACTAACCTAACTATTCATGTACCGCACAGAATCGTTTATAACGAAGAAAACTCAGCTCTCTGTAAATAATTTAAATTTCAAAAGAGCTCATTTAAAAGTTATTTTTGATAGTCATGTTTTCTAAATAGCACAGGAATTGCCCTTTAAAAACCAATAAAAGCAGGGTCCCAAATTGATATTTGCACACCCATGTTTATAGCAGCACTATTTACCAAAGCCAAGACGTGGAAGCAACCCAGGTGTCCACGGATGGATGAATGAGAAAACAAAATGTGGTATATACATAGAATGGAATCTCATTCAGCCTAAAAAAGGAAAGAAATCCTGTCACCTGCTACAACATGGTTGAACTTTGGAGTCATTCTGCTAAATGAAATAGCTAGTCACAAAAAGGCAAATACTGTATGATTCCATTTATAAGAGGTAGCTACAGTAGTCAAATTCATACACACAGAAAGTAGAATGGTGGTTACCAGGGCATGTGGAGAGAGGAAAGGGAATTTGTTGTTTAATGGGTATAGAGTTTCAGTTTTACAAAATGAAAAGTAATGCAGGTCTCTTTCACAACAATGTGAATATACTAGCATGACTGAACTATACACTTAAAAAATGGTTACACCCAGCCAGTGTGGTTCAGTGGTTGAGCAGTGACCTATGAATCAGGAGGTCAGGGTTCGGTTCCAGTCAGGGCACAAGCCTGGATTGAAGGCTTGATCCTCAGTAGGGGGCTTGCAGGAGGCAGCCAATCAATGATTCTCTCTCATCATTGATGTTTCTATCTCTCTCCCTCTCCCTTCTTCTCTGAAATCAATAAAAAAATATATTTTTAAAAAATAGTTAAACGGTAAATTTTTATGTGTTTTTCTTTTTAACCACAATATAAAAATAGAGCCTGACAGATTTACTATTTGGATAAAAATAATTTTTCAATAATATTATACATTTTCTGTTTTTCAAGTAGTATATGCCGAATCTAAGTTGACTCCTTTTTTGGAAGTTCAGATGTTATTCGGGGAAATAGAATAGTCTTGACTTCAAAGCCCATTGAGGTGGGTTGTGGTATTTGCCCTTAGACAAGTGGCCCCAAAATGATGAATATCTTTGGTTCTAAGGTCTTGTGGGTTTTATGCTGCTTTTGTTGTCAGGCTCTCAACTCTCACTTCTTTCCTGTGGGGCAGTCTCTTACCTCCTCCAAAACTGTCCAAGAAATGAGGAACTGTGTTAGACACATTAATTCAAGTTTTGCATTAAAAAGGGATGAAAAGATGCAGAATCGGGACGCTAATCACCTGAGCTTCAGTACCCGGTCTTGGGTACTCCTGCTTTTCCCTTCTCTGCTTACCACTGTCCATCTTTCTGCATTTTTGGCATGGGAGCTGTTACACGCACCGGAACTGTGGATGGGGAAGGCAGAGGTTTACTATCAACATGACTCAAAAACCATATGCACACGTATTATCAACTCTAAGGTTCCTTCTGATCAAAATTAAGAGACTCTGTGACTAACATAAATCCATCTTCTAAAAAAAAAGACTGACCAGCTTTCTTCAGCAAAGAATCGATGTTATTCATATTTCTAGTCTTTAATGCTACTTTTTTCTTGCTGAATAAGAAAACGGGGGGGTGGGGGGAGGAAGACTGGTATTTTTAAAAGGCTATATTCTCAAGAACTCTTCTGATCTTCTGTTATGCCCAGTGGAGAAAAATCAGATGTCCTGTCCTTCTCCCCCAAGTCTACTGCTGGCTCTGCTGGCAGAGGCTCTCTGTAGAATTTCATTTGTGCGCCTCAGGACCCCAGGCATCTCACACCATAGCTTTTGTATTCTGCTTCTGCTCGGGGCTAAAGGCAGGTCCCTCTTGCTCATTTCCATATGGAGGCTGCAGACCCTCGCAGGGGGAGGAGAAGAGTAAATGAAGGCAGAGGAGAAATGGACAGCTGTATCCTAATGGGCAGTGGATGTTGGTCACAGTCTCACCGCCCCACCATGTAATCACAGAGAGCCCAAGCTCTTCGCTGGAGGGTGGCCGAGCAGCCACTTGGTGTGGGGACAGGGCCTGAGTGGAGTGGGAGGACCAGGTGTGAACCTTCCCTCCACCCCTCACCAGCTCTGTGACAACTTACAAGATCCTCTAGGAGCCCCCATTTCCCCACTCCATCTTTGAAACAGGGGAGTAGTCGCCTTCCTGCACACCCCCCCCCCCCCCCTTCGCCAGGTTTACCATAAGGATCCACTAGAGCATGGCTGTGAAAACCGGCTGCAGAGTGTGAGGCTCAGACACAAATGCAAATAGAGAGGCCTCTGCTGATTACCATTTGGCAGATGCAAAGCCCTGTGCTGTTGACACAATTGTCCTTTACAGCCCTTGGCTGTTTGGACCTAGCTGACAAACAGGGAAAAGGTGGGGAACATTTGCCTCTCCCTTCAGTTTTGAAACAAAGTTTAAAAGGTTTTTCAGGAAACTTGCAAAACCAGGTTGTCTCAGGTTTTGCATATCTCTTGTCCACATTGGCCATTTTCCCTCAGCACCTCTCAGGCTCCCCCTGACCTTTCCCTGACCTCTGTCTCCACGCCAGCCTTCTTTCAAAACAAACCAACCGGTAAGCCAGCTTAATTTCTTTTTTTAAATAATCCAAACGCCGTTTCCAGGAGACTGGCGCAGCTCCGGTGCCGCACCTCGAACCAGGGCGATACCCGGCTCGCCGCCATCGCCTGGGTCCCAGGCAGCCTCTGATGTCAGCTCAGGTGTTGTCCCGAACAGTCTTTCATTGTCGCACTATATTCCTGCCGGGTCTTGGAAAAGCATTAGTAGCGACAACGTATTTTCCAGAACTCCAAGATTTTTCTTCCTGGCGACTTTTAAACCTCTCGGAGCCTCCCTGTTCCATCAGTGCCCACCCTTGGAGGCTCCAAGTGTATTCAGCTTAATTCGCTTTAATTCTTTAACTGATAGATAGTTAACAGGAGAACTTCAACTCCGAGCCTCCCCCTCCCCACCGCCCCCCACAATTGCCTGTGTGTCTGAGGTTGTCAGATCAAGATGGAAAAATACCTCTAATTGTTTCCAGACAATACATGACGCTCTCACTCTGGGTGAGAATAAGTATAACTTACATTTTCACAAAGGACCTCGGGGAGGCCCATGGGAGATTCCTGTAAGCGGCTTCTTTGTACAGTACCGTCCACTGGAAAATAAAACCCAGTTTCCACGCTGAGCCAGGAGCTTTCACTTTCCCCAGATTATTCCTACGTGAGCAGCTATAGCAGGTTTTATTTTTCCCCCAACAAACAACATTTCTTTTCAGATCTTATTAGATTTTGTCTTGGCCTCACTATCAGAAAGTAAATATCTTGGCCCAGAGGAAGTGACAACTGTGCAGAATATGGCACAACAAATAATCTGCACGGTGGTCTTTTTCTGTCTCTAGGCATCTCTCCCTGCTCAATAGATTCACTTTTGGGCCTGAAATCCTATTGCTGAGAGATTCATTCATTTGTGTGTACAAGATTCACTAGTTTTGACTCCCTAGTTTTCAGAACTTGCACAATTTGAATACAAATACAATTGTTGACAGTTAACACCTTAGTCAAACTCTGATTAACCACATTGCCCAACCATCAGAATGAGACTCTGGATTAGAAATTGGGGAAGGACTTCCTGGGGGAGGAAGAGAAGAAAGGACAGAGAGGAGTCAAACCTACTGATTCACACCCTGCACATGCCAGGCACCTTCTAAGATCTACAGCATGTCATCTTCCTGACAGTCCAATGAATGAGGAGGAGACAGGGATTCAAAAGGGCTGAGAAACTTGCTCAGGCTCACACAGAGAATACTTACTTTAACCTTGGGAATACATGCAAATTCAATTTTAAATATTTTTCTTTCAATCAATCCATGTCTCTTGCATTAGATATTAAGTATCTTTTGGAGTGTTGTTGTTTTTGTAATGAATATTAAACTAATAGTTCCCCCTTATTTGTGGTTTTGCTTTCTATGGTTTCAGTTACCCACAGTGGTTCAAAAATATTAAATGAAAAATTCCAAAAGTTACCAATTCTTAAGTTAATTCCAGAAATTAACAATTCTCACCTTTTAAATTGTGCACCACCCTGAGTAGCAAGATGAAATCTGGCACCATCCCGCTCCGTCCAGCTTGGGACGTGAATCATCCCTTTGTCCAGTGTGCCCACGCTGTATCCGTGTCTCATCCCTAAGTCACTTACTGGCTCTCTGGGTTATCAGATCAACTGTCTCAGTACCACGGTGGTTGGGTTCAAATAACCCTATGTTACTTAATAATGGACCCAAAGCGTAAGAGTAGTGACGCTGGCTTTTGGATATGCCAAAGAGAAGCCGTAGAAGCCATAGATTGCTTCCTTATTATATACAGGACTAGCGGCCCGGTGCACGAATCCGTGCACGGGTGGGGTCCCTCAGCCTGGCCTGCGATCAGGGCTGATCAGGGCAGCAGGAGTTTGGCCAGGGGGAGGGGCCACAGGAGGCTGTCCATGGGGGGGAGGGGCCACAGGAGGTTGGCTGTGGGAACGCACTGACCACCAGGGGGCAGCTCCTGCATTGAGCGTCTGCCCCCTGGTGGTCAGTGCACGTCATAGCGACTGGCCGACTGGTTGTTCCAGTTGTTTGGTTGTAACGGTCACTTAGGCTTCCATAAATATATATAATAAGGTCTTTAGAGAGAGACCACATTGACATAATTTTTATTACATGATAGTTTTAATTGTTCTATTTTACTATTATTATTGTTCATCTCTTATTGTGCCTATTGATAAATTAAACTTTATCATAGGTATGTATACAGTATAAGAAAAAACAGTATATATGGAGGTCAGTACTATCTGAGGTTTCAGGCATTCACTGGGGGTCTTGGAACATATCTCCCATGAATAAGGGGGGACATCTCATTATATATTGAAGAAGTTATTATATATTGAATATTATATATGTCATATATAATATTGAATACATACAAAGTGGGGCAAAAGTAAGTTTGCAGTTGTTTGTATGGAAAATAATATAATAATTAGTAAGTAATAACACAAGAATGAATTCTGTGTTTTGCATACTCACAGCTGTAAACCTACTTTGGCCCCACCTGTATTATGTATAATGAAGAAGGTGTATCTGTTTGCCAACTCATTAATTTATCTCCCAGAAACACCAACCACCATTTAGGAAGCAGGCCCACACTGGAGACCATCAGTCCTTGAAAGCGAGAAGGGGCAGGAGCTGATAAGTGTGTATGAGCCTCTCAGGCCAGTTACAGACTAGCCCACAGCTAACTCCTCCCCTTGACTGCCTCCTAAGGATCAGATAGGGGCAGCCAGCAGCTCAGCAGACAAGGGAAGCCAGTCACCATGGCATCGCAGCCCTTGTCTTTCATTGTTTTCTTCGGAAGAGTTCCTTGATGGGAGAGGAGCTCTTTTCTGTTTGACCTGAGACTCCGCAGTGGTTCTCCAAGTCAAATTCTAGTGCCAGGGCTCATCGCTGGTGACATTTTCACTAGTCATCATGATAAAATTTCTATCTTTTCTTTCTTGGAGAAGACCATGGTTGTTGTTTTTTTGTTTTGTTTTGTTTTCTGAATTATGTTCTTTTGAAAGTATGGGTGTCCTTTTACATTTTAGGAAACGATGGGAGAGTTCATGGAAATTTGTGCTTTATGAAAACCCTTACTTGGATAAAACGGTAGTCTGCATACCCACCTTTGTGCCTGTCTGAGAATATTTCTCTAGCATATCCACACATGGAAAAATAAGCATAGATAAGGAAATAGGGAAGGTTGGAGAAACCACTGTGGAGTTAAGTACAACAGTCAAAAAAAAATGAGGTAGAGCCACAGTGATAGAAAAATCACTAAGGTTAAGAAAATGAAGAACCTAAAGTAGAGTATGATGTTATCTTTATAAACAAACCATCCAAGTATATACTTCTATATGGATCTATGTATGTATGTAAATACACAGAGAAAGTTCTGGAAGGAGGGATAGCAAACTGAAAACAGCAGTTTCCTTTTTGGAAGACTGAGATTAGATGGCTGTCACCAGAGACTTTTATTTTATCTATATTATTTGACCTTTTTATAAGGAGAACATGTTTAGCTGCTACTTAAGCAATTAGAAAGTAAATTTAAAGGGTTTTTTAATTTGTTTGTTTGTGGGTTGTTGTTTTTTTTTTTTTATCAAACCCTGATCTCCTGGTTCATAGGTCAACACTCACTCACTGAGCCACACTGGCTGGGCAAATTTAAAGTTTTTAAGTTTCAAACCTTATGCTAGTCTCTTCTTATTATAAGTGTTATACCTATATGTGTTATACCTGCTGCTGCTGTTGTTATCATTATTGTTGACATTTAATCTTACCAGTCTGTGAAAGTCAAAATCCAGATATCTTTAAACAAAGAGCTTGTGGTATTAAAGTCTAGCCGTATGGGAGTCGGAAAAGGTTGCAATGAAACTAGAGATGGTTCAAAGAGTTACTTATCCAGACTTCCACCAACTGATTGATACTAGAAATTCTAGATACTAGCACAGAATCAAGGCAAAAATTCAATACACCTGATAAAGTACACAATAAGGTCATCTTTAGTAATTCTCAGCATAATAATTATGCGTCTTAAAAGGATAGTGTAAAAACTAGTTCACTATTTTAAGGATAATACCGTGACTTTTGTTGAAATCATTTAAATAAAGTAAATTTTAATTCTTTGAAACTCAGTGTTGTAATATTTCATGTGTAATAGAAGTTTGCAAGCTTCTCTTGTTACCACTGTCCCTCTAAGGTTCACCCAAACACTAAGGTTTTTATCCCACATTTCATGTAGGGAAACCACATTTTGCTTTGGGCACTGATTTGAAAGGATGCCTATTCTGCTCATTAGAGTTTGCAGGAACATGTGCTAGAGAATCTGGCACATACTTCGTTTGTCTTTCCCCTCACCATCTCTCAACCCCTCAGACTTCTGCAGCAAATCCTTGCCCTCAGCTCTGCCATAGCCTCAAAGGATCCAAGTTCAATTTTCAAGCATTTGTCTCTTACATCATCGTCAGCCCCATGCACTAGACTTGGACTCAACATCAAGGTAAGCCTTGGGGAGAGATCAGATTTGTAGAACTGGAAACTTCAAGCCAGTATGACAGCAGTTCCTTGGACATTCAATCCCGAAGCCCCAGGTTGTGGGGGAGGAGGGGGTGGTGAGCTGGCGGATCAGTGCCAGAGACCAGCCTGCCTCTGGAGCTGCTCCAGGCCCTGATGCAAGCAACAGCCATGGACTCTGGTAAAGGACAAACATCTCTGCTGCTCAGAGCATCAGTCACCACCTCCTACCAGACCTGGACCAGAGTCTTGAATTTTTATACAGATGGGACAACCGTTTCCTTTTCTAGCCTTTGGGTTGCAAATGATTTGGAGGATCCTTTTGTTCCTTTGGAGCTCAAAATCAGAGCCCCCAGAACACTGTCATAGTGCCTCCAAGAAGTCAAATTTTCACCCTTTTCTTTCTCCTTATTGACAAGTGTGAACAGATGTTAGCTAGGTCCCATAGGGTGCACAGAGGATCAGCTCAGCTCTACATTCCCGACCCTGTGAAAGTCCAGAGCTTTCACTAAGAATTCTGTAAATTAGATGTTAAGAGGGATCACGATGATGGGTTTGTGTTTGACCTCACTGTCTACATTTGAAACCTGGTCTCACCATCTCTCAGCTCTGTGGTCTCAGCAACACTATTTAACCTCTTTGTGCCTTGATTTTCTTTTTTGTGTGTCATAGATATAATAATAGTATTTCATAGGGTTATTATAAGGATTAAATGAGGAAATGCCTGTGGAGGATTTAACATAGGGCCAAAAATAATAATTACTCTATAAATGTTAGCTATTATTATTGGCATCATGGGTAGTCCCTGGTGACAAAAGAGCAGCAACAAAGTAGTGTCATAAAAATGACCATCTTGGATCCCAAACTTATGACCAGAAAATATGAATAGAATTCACAAATATCAAAGCCTTAAACGTAATGGTTTAAGCCAGCGGTTCTCAACCTGTGGGTTGTGACCTCTTTGGCGGTCGAATGACCCTTTCACAGGGGTCGCCTAAGACCACCCTGCATATCAGATATTTACATTACGATTCATAACAGTAGCAACATTACATGAAGTAGCAACGAAAATACATTACATTGTTATGAAGTAGCAACGAAAATAATTTTATGGTTGGGTCACAACATGAGGAACTGTATTTAAAGGGCCAGAAAGTTGAGAACCACTGGTTTAAGCCCTATTAGTGAGATTCTTAGTTGCCGAGAAGCCCAGATGAGTAACCCTGGATTCATCACAGCCTTTTTTGACCCCCATCAGCTACACTACAATGTTCAGTGAGAAGTGCCACAGTCTTTCCTTTAAAAGCCATCAGCTGGATTTCCCGTGGCTGTCACACAGGATTTCCTCCACTCCTTCCCCAGTGAGCATGTCTCCCTGATGCTCATCCTTAGACCCAACAACACTTTATGCTCGCCCATTCAGAATCACGGTGATGAATTTGCTGCAGGCCTTGCATAGGAGACTTTGTGAGTCGCATCATGGACTGTGCCATTCCAAGTTAGGTCTTATTTTTATTGTAAGTGTCCAAATACCATATAAGTAGGCAAGGGACTGGTGTTACTAAGGCAAATGTCTAAAAGCAGCAATTCAAAATGATCTTTCATTTTCTAAGTTGTGACCTCCAGTTAAAAAACAATCTTCCAACTCTTGCAAACTGGTGATATTTGACTACTACCTCAGTAGTAGTCAAAGGTTCAATTGCATCAGATCAATAATTTCCTACATTAATGTCTTCCTGTAGCTTTTGGGTATTAAACCATCATACTATGGAGAGGAAACCTCTTAAGTATTTAATAGGGAATAAGCAGTCTCCTGGTAAATTTAAAATTGCACCCCCAAAACCTTGTATGTATTCTCAAGGCACTCAATTAACTAAATATAATAACTAATAGTAATAGTTCTGTTACCCACACATCAGTGGATAGTATTTTGCATTGAGACTATAACAAGTCTCACTTGTATTACTCAGCTGCAACTTATTTATAAAAACTGGGAAAATAAAGAAAGGGTCAGAGGATATAAACTTGTTTTTGAAATTCCAGGATTATAAAAAAAATAAAATCACATAGGCGAAATTAATTCTTCAGCCATTAAATATTTTTGGTGTATGGTTCTCTATGCTAGGAAAATGCTACAAGTATAATGATCTCAATAAATTGACTTCTTAATGGTCCTTGCATTTTGACAATTACAAATTTAGCTCACTGTCAAAGAAAAGAGAAGGGAGAGGAGAGGTGGGCACTGGACAAGAGAAGAGGGGAGAGGGGACGGGAAAAGAAAATATAAAGTTCCATGGTTCATTATGTGCATCATAAACAGAATGACTCTTGGTTTCCTTTTCTGGGTCCTGGCACACCTGTAGGTAAACAGAGTTAGCTTAGAAGCAACTGCTTGGAGAGGAGGGTGAGAGAGTTTGAACTAGTGAACTAACATGCCCACATAAGGTCCTGTGTTGAAGGATAGAGGTATAGAGAAAAGAAAGCAGAGAGGTGTGAGAAGGGGGTCACATCCTAGCAAAAAAGTCTGCATTTAAACAAGACCCTTTGGGTCTTTGTGAAGGCAGAAAGATTTAAATTTTTACTTACCAGTTTTTATAACACTTAAAAATTTAACATGTAGTATGTGGGCCTCTAGCAATACTCTTGTCTCAGACACCACACAACTTACAGGCAGGTTTGACCCTGATACAGCATTTTACAGCTTATAAAGCCCTTTCATACATGGCATCAGCAAATCCTCCCAATCATCCCAATTCACAGGAAAAATAACACTTGAGTCTATAGGGGGTTTGATGACAAATCCAAAATCAGGTGGATAGATAGTGTTGGTTTACCTCTTCCTGGCAGGAGGAATTTGGATATGCGTTAAGTAAATCAAGAGCACAATGAACTTATCATATAGGGGATGGAGCTTTTGTCTCTCATGCAACTGGTACAGTACAAAAGTCTTGGAGGAGTCCCCTACTTTCAAGATGCACTGGTTGTGGGCAGAGAAGATGAGGGGACATACAGAGGAACTGTGGAGGGCTGTGTAGGTGAAGGCCCAGAAACTTCAAAGGAAGTCAAAATCTGGATATTAAATCCATTCATTACTATCATTGTTCTTGATTGATTGGTAAATCTTCTGCCGCTTGTTTGTATTCAATATTTATACATTAGGTTTAAAGTCATCCTCAGTGTAGTGTAGCCTCTTACTGTCTCTCTTGTCTGGAAAAGTATAAAACAGTGGTTCTCAACCTTCTGGCCCTTTAAATACTGTTCCTCATGTTGTGACCCAACCATAAAATTATTTTCATTGCTACTTCATAACTGTAATGTTGCTACTGTTATGAATCGTAATGTAAATATCTGATATGCAGGGTGGTCTTAGGCGACCCCTGTGAAAGGGTCGTTCGACCACCAAAGGGGTCGCAACCCACAGGTTGCGAACCGCTGGTATAAAAGGTACTTTTCTATAGGGCCCCAAGCAGGTGCCCAGTCACACCTTGGGGCAATGCCATGTTGCTCATTAATAGGACTGCTGGGGCACCTGATGAATCTGAGGCCATCAAAGGAATTATAGTAGGGAAGTTGATGCTCTTTCTTAGGGGTCCAATGAGTTTGAAAACCTTAGAGAACTAAATTTAAAACAAGCATAGCTCACAGGGTACAAGAATGAATGATATTTATATTTAAAAGAAAATAAATCAACCCTATAGAAACATTGGGACAAAAATTAACCTGGCTAAGCCAAGAAATGTCATAGACTTGAAGAGATTTCCCAAGATCAATGATATATTTTTAAATCACCTTTCTTAAGCAAGTCAGTCTTCTTATAATATGGCAGAAAGAAATCTATGGAAGTCATGACAAAAAGTGCCATTGTGGGTCCAGGATGAGATCATAGTGGAGAATCAAGCGAACTCTCATTTTCATCAAATTAGAGTGTCCAGACAGTGAGGATCTAAATTGGACACCTATTGTGTCATTTCTAGGCCCTACAATGTGTCATCTATGTGCTCTTCGTTAGTGTTAAAATATACTTCTAAGTACCACACACTTGAGACAACATCCTTTTAAGATGTTCATTGTGTTTTGCATTTGATGGGAGCTGCTTAAGCTAGGAGACCTGAGCAAGAAACCTTAGTTTCTTAGTTTCTTCCATTCCTTTCCTCTTCCTCTCTGTCCTTTTACTCCTCTGCCTTCCATTTCGTCGTCATTTTTTCTCAATGTTTGTCCATGGCACTCTTTGCCCTCTGTCTTTTCTAGCTCCTTGTGGAATTACTGAACTCATCCCACCCCCCACACCCTGTCCATCCCCATCTGATGTTTAGTGGGAAAAATGGCCATGCGGCCCATGTTTGAAGATTCCACTAGTCAGGATGAACCTTACTAGTTCAGATATGTCTGATTTATAGTTGGAATGTTCCCCTCTGAGACCATAGCTGACAAAATCCAAGCCAAGATCGTCATATTGGTGTCCACCCTACACTGAAGCTAAAGCTTTTTCTCTGAACTCCAAGAGCATTTATTGTTTTCATTATTCTTGTAACAAAATGGCACCTATTGCAGGTTTTAATAAGGATCTCAAGGGTACCCAATCTTCAAATCCATTCTTGGACTTCAGTGTCCAGCAGACTTCACTGGTCCCTTAGCTGTGTGGAAGGTCACAGTTGTGTTGAAGAAATGATGCTGAGTCCTTTGAGAATTTTCCTAGATGCTAGGATTCAGAGTCTCGATGTATAACAGGGATTGGAAAACTATGGCAAAGTCTTGGTAAGAAAAGAAGTGATTATAGGAGAAAAATGCAGGGCTAAGTTGAAGATTGTATATCCCATTGTGAGATACAAAGAGAGAGTTGGGGGAGGAAGACCAGGTAAGAAATGACCACTGGTCCAGCCTCTGGGGAAAATATGACAGAAAAAAGGTAAACTAGGCACACACCTAACACCCCAAAACTGCAATCATTAGATATGAATAGAAAACACTTCCTACTATGTGCTACATTAAATGCATGTCATCTCATTTAGTCCAGAATGAGAGTACGAATTTGTTAGCCCCAATTTTCCAGACATGGATATTGAGGCTTAATTATTATTTTGCACAAAGTCATAGTAAGGAGGTGGTAGAAGTTGGATTTTCACCCCCGCATTCTGACTCCCAAGTCTAAGCTGGACATCACTAGCATTGCTATCTAAGGATGGGTGAAACAGGTTCTACATGAGAATCTTCCACATAGGGCAGGGAAGAAATGACAGCCCTGGATGGAGCAGCTGGAGCCCAGGCAAGGTGGAATCCTCAGCCTTAGCCTCCACAGGGATTGTCTGTAGCAAAACCGAGAGCAGATGGGGAGCCAGAGTGGAGCCTGCAGCAGCAGTGGCATGGGGTGTCTGGGGGAAGAGCTATAATGGTGGCGTTCCCAGAAGCAGCTGAGTTGCCTGGGGAAAGAGAGGCTACATATGGCCCCACACAAGAGGAGCATGGGAACTAGCTGCCTTAGGGTGGATGGTGGCATGTTTGGGAGCCTTAATAACCAACTAGACAGGAACAGGACTCAAATGTCTTCATTTCCCATCTCTGAATGTTGACAGTATGTGTTCTTTGTCTCCCCAGCTTCACTGTATACTCAGGTATACTCAGGCGTGAGCTTTCCACCTTTTTAACTCCCCACAATAAAGACCCAACATCAATTTATTTACTTCGAGAACACGTATTTACCTATATTTTGGAAAGAACTCAATTCTATATGCTCATTATTTCTGCCTGCTAGGAACTGGTGCTGCAGAAAAAAGGTAATCAATCCCTTGAAAAAAACTCCCTTGAAGTATTTTTCCAAGTGTGTGCATGTGTGTAACTGAGGAGGGAGAGAAACATGGCATTTATTGTGCATCTACTATGAGCCAGGTACCATGCCAGACACTACAAATGTTATCTCATTTATTCCTCTAACGACTGGAAAAAGTAGGGAAAATTATTAATATTCATGATATATATATATATATATATATATATATATATATATATACTTGATCTCACAAAGTTAACGCATCATGTAAGCCTAGGTAGTTCTGGCTCCAAAACCCATCTTTTCCCCCATTTCACCAAAAGACTTGCCAAGTAGAGAACAGGTTTTTGAAGGATAAAATTTTCCTGCTCCTCTAAGTCCCTGTGGCTACTTGGCTTGGGACCTCCTTGAGTGGCTTTCCAGGCTCTGAGCCTCCCACCCTGACGTGAGGCTGCTGTCAGTGGGGCAGGGAGAAAACCAATCCTGGGCAACGTGCAGCTGGTACAAACACACATGATGTGTGACATAGGCAGCAGTGGCTGTCCCTGCCCCCCCCCCCTTTTCCATATCAGAATAATTAGTGTTCGATGACTCCACGTGGCTCCTTTCATTCTGTGCCACTCCAAAAAGGGCTCCCAACCATCTTCAGAGCCTGGCTCCTTGTCATGCCATAGGTATCCTCAACATTCACAGAGCAAGCGCATGAAACTTTCTGTTCATGAGATGACATCATGGCCGTCGAGCTTTCTCTGGAGCCCCTCAACCTTGACCCCAAGTGGTACAGTAAAAGAAAAAGAAGATTTGGGCAATAAATAAACCAAGGGAAAAAAGAGAGCTCTTTTCCCTGTGTTCAGGAAAACTCCGAGGAAACATTAAACCAAGCTCACTCAGCCTGTTTCTACCATCTTCACCAAAGAACTGTAGTCAGTGAGCCCCATGGAACTTGGGGTTTACAGCCAGCTCTGCTTGAAGACAGTGATACTCAGGGAGCCCAGCATGAGATGCTGCCAAATATATTTCCATGTGTGAAAAGTGAGGGGATGACAAGTCCCCAGTAGGGAAGAACTTCAAGAGGTCACCCAAGCCAGCTCTCTGCTTTCCAAGCAGCCAAGGCCCATCTCTCTCTCTCTCTCTCTCTCTCTCTCTCTCTCTCTCTCTCTCTCTCTCTCTCTCTCTCTCTCTCGGCAGCACCTGAGTATTCCCTGCCTGTCTCTTCCTCTGCCTCCTCAAGGTGATCCAGAGCCCTCTGGCTGGAATGTCCACCTCCTTCATTCCTCTGAGGTCAGTCCTGCCTTCTGAGGGGACACACTTGAACTTCCTGATAGAGATTTGGGTAAAAATGAGCAGGAGAAAAGGATGTGTGAGGCAAAGGCTGGAGGAGACGTGGGGGAGCGCTTTAGAAAGCAGTGCAGCCTTCAGGAGCAATGGCGGGGGGGGGGCGGGGAGAAAGGGAGAATGTGAGAAGTGTGGGGGCCCCTGTTTCCCGTTCACACAGGGCATTTGAGAAGTGCTAGTGGAGGACTTGATTTATTTTGAAATTACTCCTGATTGCATGGACTGTGTTCTTTCAGCCGTAACACTTCTCCAAGACCAAACCTCATGGGGCGTGACTTCATAAGCATTACGCTGGTGTTTCCAAAACTGGGTCTTGTGAGGTGGTGGGGAGTGTGCCGGGGCTCTGCAGGGGCCGGAGAGCAAGGAGTGCACTCACTGCCCGGGGTGATTAAGTCCCCCTGTCCCAGTCACCATCGAAAACACCAGGTAGCTGTTCGGCTGTTCGGTGATTTCTAGGCAAGCAACGCGTTTTCATTTCTTTTTCTTTGAGGGGTGGTGAAGAGGTTGTGGGAATCTCTGAGGTAGGAAGTAGGATAAAGACACGGTGTGCTTAATTAAAGTTAATATAAT
This sequence comes from Myotis myotis, assembly GCF_014108235.1. NCBI lineage: Eukaryota > Metazoa > Chordata > Mammalia > Chiroptera > Vespertilionidae > Myotis > Myotis myotis. The sequence continues at coordinate 16,569,964 of NW_023416318.1, read as the reverse complement.
GTCTGTTTCTTTTTAAAAAATCTATATATTATTGATTTTTTACAGAGAGGAAGGGAGAGGGATAGAGAGTTAGAAACATCGATGAGAGAGAAACATCGATCAGCTGCCTCCTGCACACTCCCTACTGGGGATGTGCCCGCAACCAAGGTACATGCCCTTGACCGGAATCGAACCTGGGACCCTTGAGTCCACAGGCCGATGCTCTATCCACTGAGCCAAACCGGTCAGGACTGTTTCTTTCTACTTAGACTCTCGGGTTTTAGAACTGAGAGGGACTTTAGAAATCTGCTCCCTGACTTCACATACTGTGATCACCATGTGACAAACCCCCTGGAGCAAGTGGCACAAATACTGAGGCTGCGTGAAAACCAGGCCTCAGGCCCTGCGCTGACACGGTGACATGACACTCCTCTCCCAGGCGCCCTCCCCCTGCCTGCCATCTCCTGAGAGCTTTCCATAGACCTGATGCTGGGCTCTCGTCCTCAGAGACCCTGATCTCATCTAGCTGCAGTTTGGGCATTAGGACTGTAGAAAGCTCCCAGGGAATTCTAAGGCCAGGCAGGAGGACCTAATGTGGAGGCCCTTTCCCAAGCGCTTTCTATGGGGAATGCTATGGACTGAATGTTTGTGTGCTCCCATCCCAATTCCTATGTTGAAACCCTAACCCCCAAAGTGATGGTATTAGGAGGTGGGGCCTTTGGCAGATGGTTAGGATTAAATGAGGTCATAAGGGTGGAGACCTCTCGAACGGGATTAGTGGCCTTACAAGAAGAGTCCAGAGTCAGGAGCCTACGTCCTCTCTCTCATTCTGCCAAGTGGGATGCAATGGGAAGTGAGTGGTCTCCAGCCTGGAACAGAGTCCACTCCCATGCTGGCATCTTGATCTTGAACCTCCAGCCAGCCTCCAGAACTGTGAGAAATGAACGTATATTATTCAAGCCAACCAGTCTAGGGTTTTCTGTTACAGCAGCCCAAACGGGCTAAGACAGAGAATAATGGGGAAGCATTGTCCCCTCATTAATAGCACTCATGGGCTCAAAGGCATTGACAGGAGAGGCCAAGGGGGGCAGCGGAGGGACTCTATAAGTGAAATGCCAGGAGACCTGTGCTGTGTGACCCGGAGAAGTGACAACCCCCGGGCCACAAGTACTTCCTCTGTCAAATGACGTGGTTGAAATGGAAGACACTGTTGTCCCTTCCATCTGCACGTTCTCTAACACCAAGTAACCCTCCTGTACTCCGGGCTCCAGTTTCTTAAAGCTTGAGATTTTCATGGCTTTATTTTTTTTTCCTTTAATCAATTTCTCCTCTTTTCTTACTTTCTGCTCCATGTTCTTCACCTCATTGAATGAGGCACTGCATATATGAAAGCCACACCCCCCAGGTTGGCCAGGCTGTGGGCACAAGTAAAGTCATATGCGCTGTTGAACCTTCCTCTCGCCGGCAAAGGCTCCTGAATGCTCAAACAGGAAGTCCAGTCCCTGCAGCCGCCCTAACACATTTTGCTTCTGGGATCCCCATCTCGCCAGAGGCCCCTCACAAGCGCTGGGCACCCAACCTGCCAGGAGCATCACTGCGGGCATCTGGGTGATCTGCTCTGTACACTTCCTACTGTGCAGGCTCCGTTCTTCGTGGGAACTCCACTCGCAAAGCCACCCGAGAGAGCTTTGCAGTGTTCACAGTCATGTACAGGTAGGGGTGCTGCCGCCAAAGCCGCCCACGCCGGCAGTCCGCAAGGGGCAAGGCGGTGCCAGGTCCATGCAGGGGTGGTGAGAAGGGCTCTCTCCTCTGCTCTGCTGCTCCCGTCCCACAGACAGCCTTCCTGTGCCCTGAGTCACTCAGTTGGCCCTAGAGGCAGCTTCTCCATCTTCTAGCCTCACTTCCTCCTGCTGCACATCAAAAGCAACCCAGGGTGAGTGGGTGGAGGGGTGAGAAGCAGAGTTTTCCTCCCTCTCTCCTTATTCAATATATACATATATGCCCTGGCCAGTGTGGCTCAGTTGGTTGTGCTTCATCGCATGCACTGAGAGGTTGCTGGTTTGATTTCCAGTAGGGGTACATGCCCAGATTGTAGGCTCAATCCCCAGTGGGAGTTAGGTTGCAAGGGGCAGCTGATCGGTGTTTCTTATCAATGCTTCTCTCTCTCCCCCTCTCCCTTCCTATCTTTCTTTTTTAAATCAATTAAAAAAAACATTTAAAAAATGTGTCATATGCATACACACACATATATATATATACACACACACTATATATATATATACATGCTGTATATATCTATACATTAGTTAGGATATATATACATGCTTATAGATAATAGTATATAGATTCATATAGTGCATATGTTTGTATGTTTTCTTATCTATTTAGTTATAGAGGAGCCAAGGGCTATAGCCTACAATTTTGCAAGAAGCCACTTCTTGCCCATAGCAGCCACCATTTGTTGATTAATGCATCTCAGTGTGACTCCAAAATGCCACCCATGCCTGGCTTACATTCTCCTGTTTATTCTTCTCCATGTGACTTTCCGGTAGGTACCATTAGACTGACTCCTCAGCAGATGGAGAACGTCAGAGCCAGAAGTCCATATCCGCACTGCAGGGTACACTGGGCTGCGGTTCACCTCAGTGCTCCCCCCAAGAGAGAAGAGTTTGCAGTTCAAATCAAGAAGTGCCTCCAAGGGAAAACCAGTTAGCAAAGAGAGAGAGAAGAGTGACCAGAACAAGCCCATCTCACAGGAAAAAAAGAAAGGGCCGTTTTCCTTTCTGCTTGCTCCTGTGTCCCTGGAACAGGGGTCCCCAAGGTCCCTGGCCTGAGGTGCTGACCTTCATGGGATGCTCTGCCTCCTGCTCCCACTACTCAAATAAGAAACTAAGGGAGTTGGACTCTTGCCTCAGTCCCAGTGAGTGTTAAAAACTAAAACTGGAAATTCCTCTCCTCGAATCCTAAACTCAAAACCGAGGGCCAAATCCCCCAGTGCAGAGTAAGGACAAAGGAAACCCCATTGCCCCTGCCAGCTGGACGGGGCCCTGCAGGCCGAGGAGCCCATGTCTCCAGCACATTCCCCTCCAATCACAATGACCCAGGGTCCCCGCAGCTCCAACCGACAGAAGCACAGGGCTCTTCTTTCCAGACGTCTTCGGTTAATATCTTTATTTTTTCTGGCCCATATTTTGAAGTTTTTCCAGACTGATGGGCTAAAGTGGAAATTACACTCCTCTTGGCTCTGTCCAAAACAGATGCCACATAATCACAATCATATTAATAAAGCTGGCAAGAGTGAGTACGAAAAATCTGAGAGGGGGAAGGAGGGGAGAGAAAAATAAAACTAACAACTTGCAGAATGTGTCTCCATTGATTGAACGCTCCTGCCTAGAAAGAGGTTTCCCTGAGAAATCTGAAGCCAGCTTTTCCCTATCTAAACTCCGAGTAATTCCTTTTCTTTTACTTACTATTTTCTATGGTTTGGGTACCCGGAGAGAAAAGGGAGACTACTTGCTCACATGGTTTTGGACTTCACAACACTCGAGGTCTTATTTACGCGTGGATTTCCAGCTCTGCGTGACATAAGTCCCTGCAAACGGGCACGTCTGTCCATCAGCAAGCACAGCGCAACCACAAATTTGGCAGGCAGCTCCTGTTGCCAGATGCCTTCGCTGTTTCTTAAACTATGTATTCAAGGCACTCCACTTTTTTTCTTGCTGGAAATACTTTCAAAGAAGAACACAATGTTTTGGGTTGCCTGGCCAAAGTTTAGCTGTACTTTTGCGTCTTTGCCAAACTTCCTGTTTTTAGCAAAACAATTTATTATCTTGCTGGTTCTTTAGACCCAAAAGGATTTGCAGGCACACAAAAACGACTTGGTCTCCCATGTCTTTTCAGAGGAGAAACTCATTCGCTTTCCCATCACTGTCCTGGAGATGCAAGAACAGAAATGTATTTAACCTTTGGGGATGTTACCGAGGTGTAGAAAAGGTTTTAATTATTCAAAACCTTTACAGTCTGAACTTTAAAGAACTGACAGTTATGTGTGTGTGTGTGTGTGTGTGTGTGTGTGTGTGTGTGTGTATGAAAATAATAAATAATTCTTTTCAGGTGGTTTGGCAAGATCACAGATCTGCCAAGCGTGGTATAATGGGAGCAAGTTTGGAGTGAGCCTGGGTTTGGAGGCCAAGGTTGGACCACAGAGATTTGATTAATCAGCAGCAATCAAAGACAGCATTGGAACCAGACACTTTTATGACTAGTTCACCTCTCATTACTAAGCCAAATAGTCACCCTTGGACTTCATTGGAAAACAAAACAAAAACGAAATAGTAAGAGCCTTTCCCATCGCAACCTAGCAGCCACCTAGCCTGACTATCAGCCAGTAAATAGATTGAGAAGAAATAAAGTCTCAATTTGATTAGATTGGGGTGCCCACATATAGTCTCAGTTTTCTTCTACAAAGATATTTGAACTATAAACAGAACATATGTTGTCTTTAGCAACACACACCACACATAGTCATTTAGATAGGGTTTGATAGTAATGCCCTGTACTGCAACAGAGAATTACTATCTCTTCAGTAGAGACCGGGCCAGTGTCGTTGGTTCTCCAGAGCACTTCATTTCTAAAGTAGAAAATATTTCCACTTAGATAGATGGATCTGACCACAGTTTTTCCAGGTCTTTCAAAAACCACTTCACACTACCTCCAAAGAACAAGGAACTGGTAAGCCCATTTCCTACAGATTCCTGCTTCAGAGATCTTCAAATTCTTTGATGGAGACCTAGCAACCACTATAAAAATAAACACTCTTTAAAATAGAGTCAAAGAGTAGGACACTTTAGAGAAAATGGTTAATATTAATGAGAGAGTGCAGTGTAGTCTGACAATAGGCCAGCATCAGCATTTCAGGAGGAATGCTTCACTTAAGCAAGAGAGGGCTAACTTCTGTCTTTCCATGTGTCCTATTTCTCTACTGATTAAAGTAGAGAAAAAGACAGCATCTACTAGAGGAATGGATGGATAGATAGGACGTGTGTGTGTGTGTGTGTGTGTGTGTGTGTGTGTGTGTGTTTATTTTATATATATACTAGAGGCCCGGTGCACAAAAATTTGTGCACTCGGGGGGGAGGGGGGGTCCCTCAGCCCGGCCTGTGCCCTCTCCCAGTCTGGGACCCCTCGGGAGATAATGACCTGCTGGCTTAGGCCTGCTCCCGGGTGGCAGAGGGCAGGCCCAATCCCTAGGTGCAGCCCCTGGTCGGGCTCAGAGCAGGGCTGATTGGGGAGTTGGGGCACTGCCCCCTGTCATGCACGGAGCAGGGCGATCCGGAGGTTGTGATGCCACCCTCAGTCACGATCAGGGTAGGGCCGATTGGGGGGTTGGGGCACCATCCCCTGTCACACTCAGGGCAGGGCCGATGGGGAGGTTATGGCTCTACCCCGTCACACACAGAGCAGGGCCCATGGGGGAGGGGGAGTTGGGGAGCTCCCCCCTATCAGGCACAGAGCAGGGCTGATCAGGGGGTTGGGGAGCTCCCCCCTATCAGGCACAGAGCAGGGCTGATCAGGGGGTTGGGGCGCCTTCCCCTGTCACGAACAGAGCAGGGTGGATAGGGAGGTTGTGGCCCCACCCCCTGTCACACACAGAGCCGCAGGGCGATCAGGGGGTTTGGGCGCTGCCCCCTGTCATGCTTATCCTGGTGCCGGGAGGCCTCATGGCTCCGCTGATCCCGGTGCTGGGAGGCATTTTACCCTTTTACTATATAGGATAGAGGCCTGGTGCATGGGTGGGGGCTGGCTGGTTTGCCCTGAAGGGTGTCCTGGATCAGGGTGGGGGTCCCCACTGGGTGCCTGGCCAGCCTGGGTGAGGGGATGATGGCTGTTTGCAGCTGGTCACACACCCTTCAGGGTGGGGGTCCCGACTGGGGTGCCTGGCCAGTCTGGGTGAGGGGCTGAGGGCTGTTTTCAGGCTGGGAGTGACTGAAGCTCCCAACCGCTCCTTTTTTTCTTTTTTTTTTTTTTATTCTGGGCCAGCTTTAGCTTGAGGCTTGGCTCCAGCAATTAGGCCTCCACGGCTGAAAGTAGGTTTCTGGCCTTTGCTTACAATGTTGCGAATCTGCTGGGTGAAGTCCGGCGGTATTTGTTACAATGTTTCTTAAACTGCCCGCTCAGAGGCCTGCAGCCGCAGGCGGGAACGTTGGTTTCCTCCGTCACTGAGGCAAGCAAGCCTCATGTTAGTTTCAAGCTGCCTGGCTGCCGGCCGCCATCTTGGCTGACAGTTAATTTGCATATTTCACTGATTAGCCAATGGGAAGGGTAGCGGTCATACGCCAATTACCATGTTTCTCTTTTATTAGTGTAGATGGCTGTGACTGATATCATGTATATATGATTGATGCTTTGATTATCTTCAGTAGAGACTGGGCCAAGAAAAGAAAGCCCAAGTAGCAACTGAACAAGTTAAGAGCACCTACGTTGAGGAGAGGGTTAAATGGGGAGGTTTTCATAATGAATTATCACTCAATTCAAGCCCTCTCAGACACTGTTGCTAAGCATATGGTACAGAAGGGGCCCAAGATTTCCTGTATACTCTTCTGAAAGGTGAAAATGTGCCTTTATTATTAACCTTAGGGCGTGTGGCTTTAAAGAGTTATTCTTGAACATTTAAACATAAACAGTATCAGTATTAAGTATCAGATCAAAGAAACGCTGTTCCCATAGGGGTTGCCAAAGCACGGAAACGTGGCTGCGAAGCATGAGCTCCCTTTGAAGGGGATGTTGCCGTCAATATTGCTTCCTCAGCAGCCTAGTGCCATCAAAATAAGGTGCACCCCTAGACATGTATTCATTATGTCCTGCCTGGTGTGAAAAAGGTTTCACTCCTCCAGCCTTTAAGAACAAAACCTGATATGCCAAACCAAAGCCAGAGGGCCCCTTCACCAGCTTTTTTCCCAACACGAACACATTGAAAATAATGTCTGAAGCCTGTGGTATCAGAATTGATTTCTCCAAAGTTAACTCTATTTAATATCCTTGGCTCTAAGCTTAATTTGCTAAATCGTGCTGTTTTTTAAATTTATTGCAAAATTATTGTTCTCCGGGGAAATAATTACCATTTCTCTTACTTCTATGGTATTGCTTTCTTCTGCCTGTGAATTTAAGTAAAGATATTTAAAAAGCAACTCTGTGTTTTGAGTAAGTATCATTCAAGACGGGGTGACTCTAGCACTGTATTTGAATTTAAGAGAGCATATTCTATTCACTTGGCTATCCAGTTTTTCTGAATGAGAACAATAGGATATTAAAATTAGAAAAGAATCCTAAGAAATGATTGCATGTATCTATTTATTTATATGCTCCCTCGTTGCAAAAAGGATTCTAGGCAGCTTAGGAACATATAAAATATATAGCTACATAACAGAAATTAGAAGTAGGCATAAAGCAACAACAACAACAACAAAAACATAATTGGAACCAGAAATGGACCTAGAATAAGATGAGTCTTGGACTTTCTAGTTTCAAGATAAGAATAAATACCTGCTCAAGATTATGGCTCAGGAATGACAAAAGTTTTCAGAACTTCACCACAGAAGTTTAAACCATTTTATAAGTTATTCATTTGTGAATTAGACGGTGGTGCCTAGTCTTCTCCATTGAATGTTACAGTGATCATTGGGGAGGTAAAGGTTGACCACGCTGCATCCATCTTTCTATATTGTGGAAATGCATCCCGATTCCCTTTGGGGAAATTGTCTTTGTGTGGAGGTGTCCTGTCCCTCCCAGATTCTCAGCAACACTGTGCAGAGTGTGCAGTAACAGGAGGGACAGTGGCTGTGGCTGGTTGGCTTTCGCGATGGTGTGTGCTACCGAGAAGAGCACTGGTTTGCAGTGATGGCCTCCTTCCACTTCTTCTCAGAGTCTGACTCTCCCACCTTCCCATCAGTTTTCTGAGTCATCCAAAATTCACCCAGTAATTTCTTTTCTGCCTAAATTAGGTTATGTTGCCTGCAACTGCAAAACACTAAATGAAATATGAGTATGCCAGCAACTCATGCCGATGGGTTAAGTGAGTGTTATCTGGACCCTGTAGGGAATTTTAGGTAAGTTAAGGGTGGAACCCTGAGAACCCAATGCCTAGTTTACAGATTCTCTACTCAGTGCAAACTGGATCCAAAGTGGAAATAGCCATTGGTGAAGAGCATTTCTGTCTATAGCAATAATCTCTGCCAAAGGTTATGTATCTTCTCTCTTTATTAATGTTCTTAGTATCTTTTCTTTCCTGTGTAGGGCATGGGTGTACTTAGGAAAAGGGTTTGGAGCAGTCTACCACCATATGCTCATTTTCAGTGTTAGCGGAAACATTGTTATTAATATTACAACACCCTAATAATAATGCCTAATTTCAACAGTGCTAAAACCCAACATCTGAAGAGTGCTTCCTATGTTTCAAAGGGTTTTGAGTGAAAACTAATGGAACAAGAACTGCCAAGTAGCTGAGACAGTCTTGAAGGCCCGCGAAGCCATAAGGTGTTGCCCAGTGGTGTCCTGGTAAGTGTTTCAAGACTGACTCTCCAAAAAAGAAAAAAGCCCTGACTTTCAGTCTTTACAAAGGTCTGTGATACAAGGACTCTGACCATGGCCAGCTTCAAGCTACCAACGTGTCAGGGCACTTGGAATTGGGAAGAGATGTGCACAAAGGGCTCTCACAGCAGGTTCAAATAGGCCTCAGTGTGTCATAGGGAGGGTCCCTGCTAGATCCCTCTCCTCTAACCCAGCCCAAGGAAGGGCCTCAAAGGACCCAGAAATCCATCATTCTTGTGACATATGTTCTTCTAGAAGGAGCATTGGAAGCTTCTAAAGTGAAATTGGTCTTTATAAATCAGTCAACAAACGAATGGGTAATAAGAGTCTCTCTCTCCCCTCATAGCTCAAGATCTTCCTCTGAGAGGAAATAGAAATGATTCACATGAACAGACTTCCCATGTGAAAAACATCCTTATGAGTGTCCTTTCAAAAGAACGTTCCCATTGAAAAGCAAGAATGATCTGCTTTGTCTGTAAAAAAAAAAAAAAAAAAAAAAAAAAAAGGGCTGAAGAAAACCTATGCCATTTTACAGAGAAAGAAAAATCACCGCAGCTCAGGGGCGAAATGCACTCACGTGCAGTATAAGGGGGAGTGGTGTGAAGGTGAAGAGCGTGGGTTCTAACTCGAGCTCTCTGCGTTTGAACTCTGGTTCTGCTTTTTACTAGCAGCATCTGCCCTTGGGCAAGGAACGAGTTTCAAAACCTCAGGTGGCTCCTCTGCAAACTGAAAATCGTAGGGTTCCCAAGAGAACTTAGATAGATGATGCAAGCGAAGGGGTGAGTGTTGTAAACGTTTCCCTCCACGTCCCGCGTGGTTCAGGGTTCAGGATCTGGAAGAGGAGCCGCACACAAATGAAAGAGAAGAGACAAGAGATAATTTGGAAAGATTGGGGGGCCAGGCGGGTAAGTCCAACTCAAGACGAAGGACTTCCACGGGTGCTCAGGCCGCACCAGCCTTTTATTTGGTTTGGGATCCACCCATAGTATACCAGCCGTGGGCAAACTACGGCCCGCGGGCCGGATCCGGCCTGTTTGAAATGAATAAAACTAAAAAAAAAAAAATACCCTTTTATGTAATGATGTTTACTTTGAATTTATATTAGTTCACACAAACACTCCATCCATGCTTTTGTTCCGGCCCTCCGGTCCAGTTTAAGAATCCATTGTGGCCCTCGAGTCAAAAAGTTTGCCCACCCCTGGTATAGCCTTAAGCAGGGAGGTTCCAGTGACACACAGACTATCTTACCCATAAGGATTTATATGAGTAAAGGTGGGGAGGTTGCTTCAGCTGCCATTATCTGGATTAACAGAGGTGGTGCACAGCTCTGACCTTTGCTAGGGCTTCAGAGGTCACCAGCCTTCCGGGTTCTCTGTCTACACCTCCCTGCTAGTGAAGACAATAGGCGGTTTCCCACAGCTGAGCACGGAGTCTGACTCGTGGTAAGCTGTGCCTTGTTCCTACTCTTGAACTGTCTCATTTGCCGTTGTCACAGGGCGCCCAGTGTTTGGGCTTTTGTTTTCTAAGATGCAGCAGCCACCAAAGAAGTCCATTCAGCCCAGGAAAGGACACGGTAAAGGGACCGTTAGGAGCAAGCCAGTCCTAGCAGGGTGCTTGCGATGGGCAGGAGGACATGCTGACAGGCGCCGACCAGGCGTTCCTCCCTACCTCGTGGGAAAGAGCACAGGCCTGGAACAGGTGCAGTCGCAGGGGCCCCGGGAGGGGGTGGCCAAGAGGATGAAACTTCCATTATCAAGGTTTGGCTGAAAACCTTCGGAGCCACATTTCCAGTGGAACTTGTAACTGCTTACTCATCTCAAATAACTTAAAGCATGTCATCACCGCTCCCAGCCACAGGAATGAATCCTGCCACAGAGTGGAGATCTGTTTTCTTCCTTAAAGCCCTCAGAGTGTTCTGCTGCAATTCCCTGTATGGGATGTAGATATATTAAATACAAAAAAATGACCATAAAGTGAACATTAAGGTTGAGAAATGAGGTCCAAGGATGCCAAGAAATTCAAAAGTAAGTGTTCCCCCAGCAGCTCTAATTCAGCCATCTTTGCGGTAATGCATCCTTTCCGATTTCTGAATCCCCAGTGGAAGGCCCTCGCGCGTATGGATTCTGGATCCTTTCATTAAGCCGGGGAAGGAGGGATGACTGCGGTCCCTCCCACTCCTTCTCACTTCCCCAGGTCCTGAGAAAGTCCTGTCTAGGATCCTTCCACCAAGCCCTTGAATGAGGCTGAGGCCAGGCATGGCAAAGCAGGATCAAGAGCCCAGGGTGCAGGGGGTGAAGTGGGGAGGGGCAGGTCAGCCCCGGAGCTCTTTGCTCCAGCCCCTCCCTGACAGCCAGGAGGCTACTCCTGGGTCCGCTGGGCCGATGTACCCATGCAGATATCCAGGACGCATTAACGGTTCGACACAACTGATGTACTCAGGCACCTCTGGGGTGCATTAGTTGAAGTGGCTAGAGCAGCTGGTGGCTCCTCTTCAGGCATAATTTATCTATTGCACTTTACTTAATGTGCAAAATTAAATTTATGCTGAATCCATGTGTATTACCCACTGTGCATGAGCAGCATGAAATATACCATAAAGCAAATCAGCATGGAGCCATGCTCTTAATTGCTAATGGCTTTCAACACACTTCATTGTGGTCTAACCAGACGTGGAGTCCATTCTACACTGAGAATCCTGCTCATGTCAAGGTTGAAAGTGCTTCTCCCAGGACCTTCTGGAGAACTGAAGGATAAAACGAGCAGTGCTTTTAAGTCCATCTTTCTAGAGCCCAGGACCCTTAGATCTCAGATTCTGCACTTTTTACTAATGTTGTGATTGATACGGTTTCTTCAAAGGGCATGATTTTGCTGGAAAATAAGCAAATCAATGTGAAAAGTATTTTTAAGTGGAGTGTAGAAAATATCCCCAAGTTTCAGTCTGAGCTCTGTTACTGTCAGGCTTTGAGAGCCACTACAGGCTTCTGATTCCACACATTAAAACATCGGGACTGGAATGGTTGATTTCTGCCCCCAGAAGAAAAAAAAAAGGGCTATGCTGTCTAGTATAGTGAATTTTAGAAAACAAATCTCTCAAATGAAAATTTAAAAAATGCAGTGTAAAATACACTTGCACATACCCTCACACATCTAACTTCACAAAGAGCAGACATTAATAAAATTTTGAAACCTGATTCCAAAAAAAGAAAAAAAAATGTGGTGGGAGAATCAGAAAGAGAGAGAATAAATACAAAGGTAACACAGAAACTTAACATAATGATATCTACTTCAACTATAAGTATGCAAAGTGTTTTTCATGTTCCTTATCCTCTGACATTATGCTTTGTATAACTATGGAGACCATTTCCCCTGGAAAAAGAAAAAGTTATTTGCTCTGCAATTTACATTTGTACCAGGAAGTACCCATCTGTGGAAATGTCATGTTCCTCCCTTGAAAATAATTTGTAACTTTCCCCACGTAAAGGACAGAGGAAAAATAAAACCAGTGATTATATTACTTTTTAATGTCATCTTTACATCTCTTTGCCATCTTTAACATCTTTTTTATATTAGAAGTATAAAAATTTAGAAAATATATCAGCCTTTCAAAGCACAGTATTTTTAGGAAGATACAGAGTGATCATTTTACTTGTTTTTCTACTCTTTCTCATTTTGTTTTCCATATGAAAATTAGGATATTACTCACCAAGGATTTTCATATGACATTCTAAATGTTTTGTTCAATTCTAGTGGCTCTTGATTTTATGTGGTTTGTGGCTAAAAAACTAAAATGTAGATATGAATTGCCTGCATCTGTACATAAGTATATACATACATGTGCACGCATTTGCATGCATTTTTCAGACACTGTCCTATTAGATAAATATGCATGTAGAAATGGGTTTTCTCATTAGCTCTATTTTTTAATGTATAAGATATGTTGTTTTACTGAATTGTCTAATAAATGTACTTCCATAAGTGAAATGTACTAGTAGCATCTGACTCTTGTTCCTTTTCTGGAAAACAGATATTAAAATCAAATTTGACTCAGTAGCAAACATTAATTGAGCAACTACTAGGTATAAGGCTCAGATCTGAAAAAAATTCCTTGCTCCTGCCCTATGGGAGCACACCATTAAATGACAAGGTTGGGCACACACACAGGTAACTCTAGTGCAAAGTAAATAGTGGTAAGTCTTAGGATAAGGTTATGGGGGGTATAGGTGGCCCCCTGGGACTCTGGATAGGTATCAAGGCCACAGAGGAATGAGAGCTGAGTCTTGGAGAATGAGTAAAGCTGTCTGGACCACATTGGGGGAAAGCAGAACGAAGGGCACAGGGGCTTGAAAAAAAATTGGATAAATGAAGGAAGGTCAAAGTGCCAAACTGTGAAGTTCCTTAATGCAGCATACCCTCAGCCTCTAGCTGAGGCTGTCATTGCCTATGTTAGAATGGAGTTTTTTAAACACACACAAAAATAAGCAAAGCAGCAACGTTTCTTTTCCAGCTGTAAAGTCTTATCAGATCTTCATAGTCATAAGAGCCCAAGGAGAAAATGTTTCCTTCTTAATCCACAAAGGGAATAAGCTTTTACCCAGCAGTTTGTCCTTACCTCCTCATTTTAGCTGGCCGCCAATGGGGGTTAGGAAAAAAATGAGACATTATCAAGCTCATTGTAAAGTTACATCTGTGATATTTTATTTGGTATCTTCTGGACTAGTACTTTTCCTAAGTTAATTCTATGCTTTCTAAAAATAGGAATTTCTTTCCTTCCTTCCTCTCCCTCCCTTCCTCTTTCCTGTTCTCCCTCTCTCCTTCTCCCCCCTCTTTGCCTCTCTACCCTTTTTTCTCTCTCTCTTTCCCTCCCCCCTCTCTCCCTCATCCTCTCTCCTTCAGTATCAAGGAGCTTGAATTTGAGACACAAAATAAAGTTAGAAGGTACCTTCTTTTAATTGAGTATTTGCATGATATGAGTCTTAAAAATCAAAGAGGCTTTTTCTCGAATAGCTTCCATGAAATTCCCCCACTTTCCTCTTCTCTGGGACAGAGTGCATATTGACCGTGTTACCCCAGGCCTGCTCTCCCCATCTCATTCAACACCAAGGCTTTGTCAAAAGAGAGGTCAGTAGCTTCTTAGAATCTTTTGGAGATAGATAGAGCCTGGTAATCATTTCCCACAATGGCTTATCTGCTATCTGCCAGGGCTGTTTTCCTGAACGATATCTGATCAAACTACCCTGCCATCTCTTAAAAGAACCCAAAGGGGTATTCCCAGCCCTGTCGTCTTTCTGTCTTCCTCTGCTTTCTATCAATCAGCCCAAGCCAAGATAATGCCTGATCCAAATATTTAAGTGTCAACATAGTGATTGAGTCTACATTTAGATAAAATCTAAATTTTAGATAAAATCTCATTTGTATTCTCTAATCCAGCTCATTATCCCAGATGGTTCTACAGATTTCCACTGTATTGTCCCTAAAGTCAGGACCCAACAGGAACCCCAGAAAATTTGCATTCTTTCCTTCTTCTTGTTTGGGCCCAGGCACATTGTTCATGGAAATTCAAGCGATAAGCAAAAGAAACAAACCACCTCGGAATTTAGCGGAATCTTGGGATCTCTGACTTAGCACAGGGAAACTTCAAACTCTAGTCTCCAAAATGCAACATCTTTGAAAACTGAAAGCAATGAAATTCTACTATGTCTACAAGAAAAAAGAGCACCCACACACCATGAAATTGAAAGAGTGTATACATAGAGAGCATCATTCTCTTACTTTTTGTTTGGACTTTCTGATAACTGTCCTTTTATGAAATTAACGATTGCACTTTTTTTCCCTTTAGAATCATGAGTATCCCATGCACAAATACCTACATCTAATTATTGAAATCTTCCAGGTCCCACCTGAGCTGATTAAAATCAGCCTACCAAATTTCTTTTCTCACTGCTCCCAGACAGTGAGAAAGGTTCTGCAGAGAGCTAGGGCCCAATCTCTCTAAATCTGACCTGAAATGGACTTCTCCGGGCATCCATCATGTCCCTGGATGACAGGGGATCGCCACCAGCCATGAAGCAAACCTTTGGCTCTCCCACACGAGACCTATCCCAAGATCAGCAAGCACATTCCTGTCTAAACCCTTCGCTGCAAATCGCCACAGTGCCTTTCATCAAGTTAATTATAGAACCAAGGGCTGGAAGGGTAGCCCAAGACATCATCTGTTCCATCCCCTCGGCTTTCTGGCATGGCCGCGTTTAAATCATCCCAGACAGATGGAAATCTATCCGGTTGCTAAAGATCTCCAGCGCCGGCGATTCCACAAGCCCGCCAGTCACCCGCTCTGCTGTTTAACAACCCCTGTCAGAACATCCCTCTTTATCTCTAGTTTAAATCTCACACATGGCGCTCCAAGCCAATTTCTTCTTGTCTCGTGCATCAGCCTTTCACATACCTGGGGATCATTTTTAAGGCTTCTCCCCGGCTTCTCTTCTCTGGGCTCGTCAATCCCAATTCCCTCCACCTCTTCTTACAAACCTAACTTTCTACCTGGTAATCACCGCTGTGACTTCCCACTGAACTTTGGCATTCCCAAGGATTAACTGGAGATGCGGGGAGTCATCCATTTTACCCTAGGGCCCCTTTTATACTTTTAAAAAAGGACACCACAGTGCTTTTGTTTATATCGGTTGTATCTATCGGTATTTGCCATATTAGCAATTAAGACTGAGAAATCATTAAGACCCCAGTACACACAGGTATATAGTCCATTACCTGTCAGAGCCATGATGTCATCACATATCATGTGGCCTCTGGAAAACTCCACTGGATGCTCATGAGAGTATGGATGCTACAGACATTGTGAGACTCTCGGGGCTCCCATGGCCTTGGACCACCCACTGAGAGCCTCTGCTTTCTGGAAAGGGTGGCCCTATTTTTAGAAAAAACCTGGATGTACAGTCATGGAGTCTCATCTAGTCTAGTCCAAGGATGGCCACATTAAACCATGCTCGAGTACAAGGTGAGTTAAAGCCTTTAATGGAACTCTTCATGTTGCACAGATTCTAGATCTAGACCTTTACCTGCCTCCTCCCATGCCCTAGAAGAGCAATAAAGGCAACTGAATTAACAGTGTAGCAAAAAAATAAAATAAAATAAAAAATAAAGCCTTTAACATCCAAGTGCCCATGCTGTCAACCTCAGGAAGATCAGAGACACTGATTTTGAGGAGAATAGGCTGACTTTTGTTGATATTTTTATGGGAAACACAGTATCAGAGCAGAAAGAGAGAAAGTTACTGTTGACTGTGCCTTCATAACAAAAGCAGGGTCTCCAATCCTCCTAACCACCCACGGCATTCTGTTTATTTACTGTTGATCTGGGCACAAATAAGTTGTTTGCTGTGAAACAGCAAAGCTCTTCAAATCCCTTACTTACCACTGTTTTTACAACTGAAAGCAGCCCTGTCTACTAGATGCCACGAGGTCTGCCTGCCAATTTCAAAGGCTCTGAGGCGATGGTGGGACATGGGGAAGGGGAAGGGTCTATGAAAGCCCCTTTTGCAGATTCAATTCCTGAGCTAAGCCAGATGCTGAAATGCCTTTCTTTGCCCTTTACTCTCTTTCTCCCAATTTTATATTGTTTTCTTTAGCACTTGAGAAACTGCACCCGCCTTCAATAACCTCAAGTGTAAAACTGTTAGCCTGTCTTATTTAACATATTTATAAGGCATTATAGGTTTATCAATCAAGCAACAACTATTTATTATTTACTCTGTACTCAAAATTCTGCTAGACATAGTAGGTACATACCACAGAGTCATAAGTCTTATTATTATTATTTTTTTTTTTTTATCTCTTGGGACTTATAGTCTAGTTGAAACAAAATAAAATAAAACTCACATGAAACAACAGCCCATGGTAAGTGTCAGAATAGAATTAAGTTCTGAACTGCACAGTACAGACTAAGTGTTATAGGAGTTGTCAGAAAGTGTATCTCTGTTACGATATAAAACATACCACATGAATTAAAAAATTGAAATATTTCAGTTGTGGCATAGGGGGGTTTTGAGTTAGAGCCTGAAATATATATATATTTTTTCTGAAAACTTGCAGGATGATTCTTACAACAGGCCTGGTCCTGATGTTTGTGGAGCCTGGGGCTACAGCACAAATGTTCCCGCCTCCCACCCCTCACCCCAGCCTGATGCCTGACCCCATCTCTTTCCACCCCTGGCTCCATTGTGGACAGGTTATGCCTCACATGCACGAATGGGGACCCCTAGCATGCAATCCAAACTCAGTCCACAACCACACCCCACAAAACACCCAGCCCTGGCACCTTTGGATGACCAATCACCAGAAATCTGGTAAGCCCTGGGAAAGGAGATGAAATTGGTGCTGAGGAAGAGGCCTGGTGTTTGCAGGTCCTGGAAGCAGGCTTAGGGAACTCCAGGTCCCTGGGACCTGAGGTGTACCTGAAGGGGGAGGGTACAGTGCAAGCCCAGGTGGGTATTGCACTGACTACTCAGAACCCTCTCCTTGAAGGGAGGGAAGCACTTGGACTGGGCCAAAGCACAGTTTCTCATGCCTAGGACCCAAGGCCAGGGCCCAGATGCCCAAGTCTGAGGAGGTAGCTTCAAGCAGCAGGATTTCAATATGAAAGTATTTCAAAATAGACTCTTCATATTAAGAGTCTTTCTATATTCTTCAACTACTTAAGTGACACATTTCCTTTTCTATTAAAGAAAATTTGTGTTTTGATTAGATTTTCAAATTAAGGCTATCATAAATTTTATTTTACTTAGAGTAATTTAATTTACTTTTTAGTATTTACCCATGTAAATTTTTTACGTGCACTTTGGTGGGAATTTTCAGATATATCATAATTTAAGAAAAAGAGTCAGATCTGGACAAGTAAAGTTTTCAAGTCAATATTTTAAATGTACAGTAAAGTACATTTGAAGGAAAGTTTTTTTATAAGGTGACTTATTAATTCTCATTCTATTTTTAATGAAGTTAATCACCCCCGACATCCATTATTATGTTGCACTTAATATTTATGCATCAGACTTGATTTCTCAACAGGAGTCAGACTTCTAATCTAGCTACATTTCTTTAAAAGAGTCTTTTCACCTGTAATTTCCCTTGAGGCATCCTGGCTCTACTCTCCCTCTTGCTTCATCATTCTGAATTAGTGAGATTTTCCCATCTCTGGTGAAAAACCAAAAAGGTTTCTAGCATACAGACATGGACTATACAACCAAGCAAAGTTACATTAGAAGCAAATTACAGCTTCTTTTTTTCTTGAGGGCTGCCTTGTGGCCCATCACAGCATGACCAGCATTCACAATAGTTGGAAAGCAATTTAATTTATTACTTCAACCTCTCATGAAGGTACCATAGGGAGAGTACAGTCACAACATAGAGCAAAATGTCTTCAAAATCTCATTTTCTACTGGAAAATGGGAAAAATGACTTGAACAGATACTCCAGCAAAGAAGATATATGGATGGTAAATAATATATGAAGAGTTGTCCAATGCCATTAACTGATAGAGAAATACAGATTAGAGTTACAAGAACATATACTTCTATATACCTATTAAAATGGCTAAAGTAAAAATGCTGATAATAACAAATGCTGGTGTGGATACAGAGCTAGATCCTTCATGCATTGCTGGTAGGAATGTAAGATGGCAAAGTCACTGGAAAATAGTTCGACAGCTTCTTATACAAGTTAAACATACACTTACCACATGACCCGGCAATGGTACTTCTGCATATTTCTCTTAAAGAAATGAAAACTTGGGTTTATACAAAAACCTGTCCATGAATGTTCAAAACAATCCTATATAATAAAAGCCTAATATGCTAAGTGTCCGGTTGTCCATTCAACCAATCAAAGCATAATATGCTAATGATATGCTAAGGCCGCTCAACCGCTCGCTATGACGTGCACTGATCACCAGGGGGCAGACGCTCTGACCAGTAGATTAGTTTGCTATTGGGGTCCCGCCGATCAGACTGAGCCCTCCCGCGGTCCCTCCCTGGCTGGCCAACCTCCTGCATCCCTCCCTGTCCTTATCATGCACCGGTGGGGTCCCTTGGCCTGGCCTGTGCCCTCTCGAAATCTGGGACCCCTCAGGGGATGTCGGAGAGCTGGTTTCAGCCTGATCCTGCAGGCCAGGCTGAGGGACCCCATTGGTGCACAAATTCTATTTTATAAACTAGAGGCCCAATGCATGATATTCAAGCAAGAGACGGCCTTCCTTCCCCCGGCTGCTGGCACTGGCTTCCTTCTGGCACCTGGGACCTGGGCTTACCTCACAGCCCTGGCTTCATCCAGAATGTCATCTGGAAGGATGTCCAGAAGGACATCTGGTCTAATTAGCATATTATGCTTTTATTATTATAGACAAAAATGATAAACAACCCAGTTGTCCTTCCATGAGTGAGTGACTGGATAAAGAAACAGCACTACATCCCTACAATGGAAAGCTACTCAACAATACAATGGAAAGCTACTCAACAATATAAAGGACTATTGAAACTTGCAACAGCTCAGATAAATCTCAAGGAAATTGGGCTGAGAGGAAAACCAGTCTGTGTGATTAGATACTGTATGATTCCATCTATATAACATTCTCAAAGTGACAATATTATAATGATGAAGAGTAGATCAGTTGGGGTTGGAGGGGGAGTAGGATGATTAAGGAGTAACTGGATGAAGTTTCTTTGTGGTTCTAGAACAGTCCTATATCTCCATGGCTGTGGCTGACGAAGCTGTAAAATGTATTGCCAAAAAGAACAAGCATCCAACAGTGGCCTGTGCAGAACCTTTCCCGAAGGCAGTCATTACTTGATTACTTGCATCTTTATCTTGCATCTGCTTTTCACAGCATATTTATTGAACTTCGATCCTCTGGGGTTGGAAGGGCTGTGGCAGCACTCCTTATTTGCTCAGAGAGGGAACACCCCAAGGGTGGTGATTCTAATGGGCAGATGGAGAATCCCCTGGCTCCTAGAATCTTCAGCTGATGCTTTTCTTACTATACCACCTCTCAACAAGATTATGGGAGTCGGGGAGAAATTGAGCCCTGCTCGGAAGAGCATCTTTGGGTAGTGAAGATGTGGGTCCTGAGACCCCTGGAATTAGCTCTTCCGACTGAACCCTCATATTGTGTCAAACATTTAGAGGGAACCCTTGGGTTGGATTTTTCATCTCAACATGAACTCTCTTCTTACTGCTTCTGCATTTGCAAAACGTGTGACTCCTTCCTCAAGGGGAAGGACATGAACTCTTACCAGACTGTAAGTCACATTATATTTTATCTCGATAGGTTCAATTCATGTGGTATTATCCCTCCATTTCTGCTGCACCTATCGGAAATTCCAAAGGAAAAGCTAGCAACAGATCTGGGTGGCCTCCTATAAAGGGTGCTTTCTCTTTGTCTATTTAAAGTGCCCTTGTTATTTTAAAAAAAATTACCTTCTATTAATAACAGATGCCTGGAAGCTCACTTCTGTAATATACTGTAATTAACAATGCAAATGTGAAATAAAAATCTCATTATTTATCAGATAGACATGAGCAGGTGATTATGTACTTAGAGGTATAAAACGCATAATGGAAATGCACAGTGATAATTATTCCAAAAGGTCTCCCACTTCTGGGCCACAGGTAGAGTTTCCAAAGTTAAATATAAAGACTGTCTGCACCTCTTCTTTTCTCTGTCTTGCGCAGGGCATAGTATCATTTTTCTCAATCCATCCAAGCTCAGTTTGAATAAGTTACATTTTATAGCATCTCGTTGAAACTCAAGGCCAACTGAGAAAAAAAATGTGTTAGAAAGCCTATGCAAATGATACATTTCTGTTTTTCCAAAAGACTCATATAACTCAGGAAAATTAGACAGACCAATTTTATTAACCATTTTTTAAAATTCTATTTGAAAGGAAAGCACTCCTGGATGGAAAGCTTGTATATCAAATTTCAAACCTAAGTAAACTTTTATAGCTGAGCTGTAAAAATAGTCATTTATAATGCAAACACCGCC
The DNA here is from genome assembly GCF_014108235.1 of Myotis myotis. Lineage (NCBI taxonomy): Eukaryota > Metazoa > Chordata > Mammalia > Chiroptera > Vespertilionidae > Myotis > Myotis myotis. The sequence goes on along the minus strand of NW_023416318.1, from coordinate 16,549,354 downwards.
AAATCTTTAACTGTAATCCTGCTAGTGGGCAACTGTAAGGATCCAACAATAATCATCGTCATTATGACAAATCACCCGAAAGAGAGGCTGCTGCCTTCTCCAAGTGGGCAAATGTTTTCCTCCAACAGATACGTGTTCCCACAGAGAACCCAACGACACGCAGACAGGCACCCTGCCTTCCCAGCGCTGGCAAATCTGGGGAATAAATTAGGCAGACCACCCTGCCCCCATCCAGTATCCTTTTTGCATCCAAGATGATCTAAAAATGCAATTTTTCAAAGGCCATTGTGAATTATCTTCCTAACGGAGTTAGCTGCCTCTTTGTCCCGTAACACTATAAATAAGAAGTGTTACAATTAACCCTGAAATAAGAAGCCCAGTTCACTTTTTCATGTTAGCAAAGGTGCTGTGTAAAGGAAGAGATCCAGCTTCACTCGAAGCAGAACTGAATCCTCTCTTGGCACTGCTGGGATTCATGTCAGCCTGAATGGGCTCCTACGTGAGACGTCTTAAAGGACCAGCATCTCAGGATGGCCCTGGCAGGCTCACTGCCTCTCACATCTTAGCACCTCAGACAAATTAGTAGTTTTATTAAGGGAAGGATGGGGTGGAAATAGACATCTCTGGGAGATGGCAGCCCAATGACAAAAGCCATTAAAGGTCATTGAGTGGCCACATTCCTCTCCCTGTGCCACCAGCCTGGAATTGCTAACATGGTAAAGCATCCCTAATTCACGCAAGTGGGGAGGCTTTGGGATATCCTTGTTGAATTCATTGCCTTTATAAATATGAATTAGACTGTTTTAAAGAAATACCTGTCTCTACTGCCAAGAATGTATAGATACTAGAACAAGTCTATTATAGTATAACCATGTAGACATTCTAATGGAAATTTTTATAAATAAGAAGTAATGATTAACATAGCCATTGTTTCATATGTATTAAAGTAAGTTTAAAAGTTCTTGAAAATAAGCTTTTTCCTCTCCTTAAATGACTGATAAAAGTTTTGAGCTAGTAAATGTTCTTTCTGGGATTTATTTTTTCTCATTAAAAAATTGTCTCAATGATTGGAATGTGAATTCATAGCATTTCACTTTTGATATCATCATAGGTTAAAGAGAAATAATTATTTTCTTATATTTATTGCTGGGGAACACATTCCTTATTCCTCATTTTTTCAGATGAAGAATTTCCCACAATTAGAGTTTCTTTCTTAGCTTCTCTCTCAGATTGTGGAGTTGGAGAAAAGGAACGAAGCGGGAATGGGCAGCACTTGGCGATTCTGTCTTGAGGAGTTACCTGCTTTGCTGAGCATGCCTCCTCTGGACTTCTCATGCCCTGGGGGACACAGCCGGGCTCCCTCCTCCGTGACCCAGAGACGGTGACTCTAGTACAGAGGTAAGATGTACCCCATGGACCTAAGCTTCATTCTCAAAGCTGGTACTTTCATTTCCATCTGTCTGACTTTGTATTTCTCTTTCAATTGATGCTAAACTGGAGCAGAAACCAAAAAAAAAAAAAGAAAAAAAAAAGAAAAGAAAAGGCAGGGGGATCATTTTTTGCCTCTTCCAACCATTATATAGATCAAGTGCTATACGTGTTGTAGGTGAAGGGAAAGCCCACTGTGTGTCCATTCTCCAGGGCTGAAACTTTTAAAGAAAGGTGTTATGATATGTGAGGTGCTGCTTCCTACACAACAAGACATAAATCAAAACCCTATGGCAATCTACAAATCCAGGCATTTTGTAGTTTGGGGAAATATTGAGGAGAGCTATCAGGTTCAAGGGCTAAATCGATGTGATAAAATCCTTGTAGATTTTGTATAAATGTGGATTCCATAGAAGATCTGGGTTCTGGTCCTGCCTCACCCACCACTCACACCTCCTCTTGTCTCTCTAGAGTGTTAACCCAGACCCCGGCTCCTCAGCAGCTGTTTTCCTAAGGGTGTAATCTCTTCTCCTCAGAATACTATGATGCAAATCTTTTGTTTAAACATTTCTTATAGATATGCACTATTCCATCCTTGGCCATTTGCAGAAGTAAATAAATACACAGGGTTTCTTCACCCTCCATGTAATCCAAAATGTTTCATTCCCATTCCACAGCCTATAAGCTCTGAGCAGGCAAGCACAGACAAAGAGACAAACCATGCTGGTCATTTGAAAATCAAGTGAGTTGAGACCCACATTTTAGAAGAAACCACAAAATAAGAAAAAATTTCTGTCATTGAGAGCAAGATGTGTTCAAACTTTAACCAGCAAAACATAACCGATGTTGTAGAATGGAGTGTTTTCAAAAACTCTAAAAAGTGTTGAACTTGAATAATGCTTTGCACAGAGAAATGATGCAACAGGAGACAAAGCAAGCCCTGGAAATGTCAGTGTGGTACCAAGATGTGACAATCTATAGGAGATCTGCTTTAGTTTTTCCAGGGTAGATATTTCTTAAAGAGCTTTGCCAAGATCTTCTTGACCTCAAATTTTTCTCTGCGTATTTTAGAATTTTAGCTTTCCCGCTGTGCAATTTGGGGTTCAGAAGTCTTCTAAGAACCACCACTCACTTCATTTTCCCATTCTGTAAGGGGAGTCCCAGACATGAAGGAGGCAGTGACAGTGCAGAAACTCTCTTAGGGAGATGGCCATGCCATCCCATGAATAGTGGCTTGTCTCAGAAGAGCCTCTGGCCAGGACTGACTACAGGATGTGTGGGGCCCACTGCGAAATGAATATGCGAGGCCCCTTGTTCAAAAATTAAGAATCTAATAGATACAGAGGCAGAGCTGCCTCAAACAAACTGTCAAACTACAGCGGGAAGGCTGGGGAGGGTTGGGGGGCAGGAGTGGAGGGTAAGAGATCAACCGAAGGACTTGTATGCATGCATATAAGCATAACCAATGGACATAAGACACTGGGGGGTAGGGGAGGCCAGGGGATTGTCAAGGGCGGGGAAAAAAAGGGAGACATATGTAATACTCTTTGTAATACTTTAAGCAATAAAACAATTAAAAAAAAAAAGAAAAAGAGAAAAAAAATTAAGAATCTCAAGTTGGTGACAACAGTGCATTAAACAAGTGTGGGGTCTTTTGACTGCTCAGGCTGTACACCCTTGAAGCCAGCCCTGCCTTCAGAGCTTTGGTGGGATGGGCCACCATATGGACTGGGGAAGATCTCTCTCTTTTTATTTTGCAAAGATTCCAACATCCACAACCACCTACCAGCAGTTCCTTTGGACACTCTTGCACCCACCCATCTGGAAGGCAAGCACTGTCTTTAGATCTCACAGGCCAGTGAACTGAAACACACAGAGTAAGTAATCTCCCAGTGCTGCCTCCTTCAGCTGCAGGTGGGGAAGCCCAGAAGTGAGTGTCAGTTCTCAGCTGCCACCAAGGCTGCCTGCAACCGTGTCTTCTGTTTAGTAAACCCTTACACTAACCAACGGCACAAAGATCCATGCCCTCCGTGCCAGTTCAGTTCTGCTTCATCTTTGGCACCGTTTTTTAACTGGAGGCCATATCATCACATGCTGATACTCTCAAAGGAAAACCTGGCTACAGAGCCTTATGACTTCCCTTTACACAATGGGTGACCTCAGTGACCCCGTTCAGTATTCTTTGTCGCACCCTGGACCTGACACTATCGCTGATAATAAGAAAAGCATCCTTTCCAGAAGCCAGGTGTGTTCGGCCAGAGCCTGGCCTAGGGATTATCTGGCTGTAATTTCTCTTTTCTTGAAGAATTTCTATTTCTCCAACTTGGTTTTTCTTCACGTTCTCTCTCTCTCTTTCTCTCTCTCTTTCTCCCTCTCTCTCTCTCTCTCTCTCTCTCTCTCTCTCTCTCTCTCTCTCACTCACACACACACACACACACACACACACACACACACACTGGCTCCACTCAAAGCAAGCAGCTAGGCAGAAAACGCGACTTGGTGTTTAGCCAGTGGTTTTCCCTCTTTGTCCATCCTTGTTAATAAACACGTTTAAACTACCTGCCAGCCTTAAATTAACAATGAGGAAGGCATCAGTTCAGGAATAAGTCATTCTGACCTTGTTCGCTTTGAGCCCCCCTTTCCATGACAATGGTGCAGTTTCCCTGACCCGAAGGCCATCAGAAGCCTCTGTGCCGCAGGCGGGTGAGGTTTAGCTGCGCGCGGGCACAGGTGAACCAAAGGCTGCGGTGAGCTGCACCCGCCCTCCTCCTCCTGCTGCCACCTCCACAGATGAGCATTTTTAAGTGCATCACTGGTCACCATAGAAGACTGGTGATGGGGGCATCTCTTTATTTTTTATGTGATTGAAATTTTTCACAATAAAAATTAAATTTAAAAAAGAGAATTAAGCTGACAAAATAAAATTCATCCATGTTGCTTTTGATTTCCAGATAGAAATATCTCATCAAGACACCAGAGGCAAAGAGAAGGGCAGATACCGCCTGAGTTCCCCTGGTAGCTCAGAAGTGCTGCATCGCTTTTTTATTTTGTGTGTGAGTAAGCGGCACACCGTCACGGGTGCAGGGGACCCCCCTTTCCTCGCCAGACCACATCTTCCCTTCACACAGACCAGCGTTTTCAAGGTAAGAAAAATGTAGCTTAAGTTTAATTCATCATAGAAAATAGGGCCCAGCCTGAGCTCAGTGGATACAGCGTTGGCCTGCAGACCAAAGGGTCCTGAGTTCAGTTCTGGTCAAGGGCATGTACTTAGTTGCAGGCTCCTCCCCGGCCCGGGTCCTAGTCAGGGCTCCTGCAGGAGGCAACCAATTGATGTGTTTTTCTCACATCAGTATTTCTGTCTTTCCCTCTCTCTTCTACTCTCCCTAAAAAACAATGGAAAAATATCCTTGGGTGAGGATTGACAGAAAATAATGCCCAAAGATCATCTTCAAGGTTCATGTCTAAGTAAAAATTTAAAGTCTCAGAAGGGAGGAGAAGAAACCTAATGCGAGTTTGAGCTCCACTGCTGCCAGGCCCTAAGTGAGGTACCTGGCCGATACCTACATATGTCGGTAACATGGGCAGGGACAGGCACATGTCCCGTTTGGAGCTGGGAGGTTGGGAGTGAGCCATTTGTCCCACAGCTCATGAAAGCCTCCAATTTTGACTTTTGATCTTATCTTCAAATGAACTTAAACATATGGTCATTTTATTTCTGTGTGTTTCACAATGATTAGGTTGTTAAATGTAAATATTTGAAGTATACCACAGTTGTTAATCCATGTTTTGGCCATGCTTGCTTTTAATCACTTTATTTTATTTTACTTTTCCATCACCATTTACTGCCTTATACCCTCTTCCCTCTCCACCCACTCCTCTCCCCCTGTACATACTTGCTTTTTACTATACCAACGGTCCCCAAAGAGAAGCAAACAAACAAACAAACAAACAAACAAAATACAACAAAATGGGAAGTGGCCTGGGCCCCTCTCGGCCTGGGAGTGGCCCTCGTGGAAAATGGGGCTGATTTTCTCTGTAAATAGAGGTCACAAATGTTTTCTTCTTTCCGTTTCTACTGCCTCCTCCTGTGACTTGTCATGTTTTCCTAGAGCCTCCAAGACTCTTCAGAAGAAGTAACAGGAAAATATATGAAGTAACCAGTGAAGGCCATGTTATAGTTTTTTTTTTAAAAAAAAGAAAAGAAACCTATTTTGGGAAAACTGACTGAGTAATGCCAGGAAAAATAATTTTCAAATTCCGGAGAAGAGCAAATGAGACCTTAATAGCTTTAATATTTCCCAAATGTGACAAAACAGAAAGCCTGGGCAGGACGATGCCTCCATAATTGTGCTCACCCATGTCCATGACGTGGTGGTGTGTCAGCTGCCCTCCAGCCCTGTCCTCCAGGTGCTGCTGGTGTGCTGACACCTGTCATTTTTACGGGCCTGCCTCCACCTCCTTCCTTTCCCATAGAATGATTCCTCTGCTTCCCGAGTCCCTTGTCGTCTTCCTAGGAGCATCAGAGTAAGATTAATCATTAAAAATCCAATTTCCAATTACCACGGGGCTGAGAGAGAATTTAGAAGTTCACATGGTATAAAACAAGTCCCGTTGAACTTGGGGTTTTGTTTAATTGTTTATTTTGTTCCTACCATTTCAACAGCTGTCTCATCAGTGGCCGGTCTTGTCGGGAGAAATGGTCAGGAAGCCCAGGGCACCCCGTTACTCCCAAAACTCTAGTTGCACTGCTTTGCAAATCCCTGCAAAGGTATTCCAATGGTTTCTTACCAGTCCCAGGAGTCCCATTTCTGGGGCTGCGTCCTCTCCTGTGCTGCTCATCCCCAAATGGAGGACTCTGTGAGCCGGGAGGTGGCTAAGAATGAGAAGGAAGCGAGAAGAGTCGACTAAGATGGCACACCTGCTCCTTGATCTACAGTGAGCTGTGGAGTCAGTGGTCACAGGAGAGGCGCCCCTGCCAAGCCCTCAGCTTTCGAGTTCGGTCCTGGACTCCCTAGCGTAGGCCCTGAGAATCAGGACCAAAGTTTTGAAGTCCAAAAGGACTCCAAGCGCCTGACTTGGGCTGCTTCAGCCTTGCAGATAATGAGGCAATGGTAAACTTTTATAAAATAAACTCAAAGACCTAGAACATGTTCCTATATATTATTTAAATTGATTTGAAAAAAATTAAAAGCAAAACTCAATTTATTTCGAGTAAGGTGGGATATACACGGTGGGCAAAAGTAGATTTATAGCTGTGAGTCTGAGAAACACCGAGTTTATTCTTGTATTATTGTTTATTTATTAATTATTGTATTATGTAAACCTACTTTTGCCCACCCCTGTATGCAGAAAGTGGCCTCAGGCACCCTGAAATCTTGACCGAAACTAAAGTCAAGGAAGAATTTGAATAATTGACCCCGAGTTAAAAAATAATAATAATGAAAAGTCACCCTGCTCCACGGCTGAGTTTGGTCCTCGTTATAGATGAGTAGTTTAGTGAGTTGATGTGGAAATGTTCCTTATTATCACAGTTTTATTGCCTACCTCAGTACATCTGTTCCAAAATTCATATAGAAATAGCCAGACATTTCAATAAACCAGTGTGTCTTGGAATTTTCATATAGTTCCCAATGCACTAAAATCTGGATGGAAAGCTGGGATTTTGAAATTTACAATCGCACAGACTGAGCAACATCTGGATAGCTCTGCTCTGTTGCTTTCACTGTTCTTTTAGATTTAGACGCGAGTTATGATTTGCACAAAAGGCCTGAAACCTTGTGTGTGGCAGGTGTGAGTTCAGGCTGACAAAAACTTAATACTATGTTCAATTCACTTTGATACAGCTTTTTACAAAACACATGGAACACTGTTTCCACCCTTTCCCAAATAGTTTAACCATCCAGGAGGGAGGACCGAGCAAGGGGGAGGAATTTTTCTCTTTGGCTGGAGAGAAAGACTGGGAAAAACACATATTTGTTATTCAAACGAGGGTCCTTGAATTAATTATCTCTCATCACATCCCTTGATAGTTGTTACAGACTCTGTGCGTGTGCGGGGTGTGTGTGTGTGTGTGTGTGTGTGTGTGTGTGTGTGTGTGTGTGTGCGCGCGCGCGTACAGACAAAGGACCCATTTCTAACACAAGGAGAAAAACATCTAGAATTTCCAACTAAAGGACCCCCTTAACAATTTGATCTGCCTCCTTACTGAATCTGTAGAATTTCCTTCTTAGCTGTCCCTATTATTGAGAGACAAAGGAAGAAGGGAAGAGAGGAGGACACACCAGCGAAGGAAAAAGGTGTGCTGGGAAGGATGTGTAGGGGCAGATGGAATTGTAACTAAGTACTGTGACAACTTCCAGTCCCTCTGATGCTGCGAAGGCACAGGCGCCTCCTCCCTCTCCAAGCACCACTGAGTCATCCTGCAGGACCTGGCACTGGCGCTCCACTTTGGGTTGGAGGCAGGTAAAGTGCTGTTTTGCGAGAATAGGTTTAGATCAATCTGAATTTTCGACCTGACCTTCCCCTCACCCCTAATAACTTCCTGGTTCCTTGGTCACAGAGTGATTTATGAGCAAGGACAAAGAATGATGTGTCTGTCCTAGCAGCAAGGGAAACTAGAAAACTTATTAAGGGGGAGAAGACGGGGAGAGAAAGGGGAAGGAGCCAAAGAGAAAATACCAGGTTCAGAATGAAATACCTCAGTTTCCAGGCCGCTGTAATTACCTAGTCACTGAAGACATAAAACGTGGAAATCCATTTGATAAAAAAATCAATGTTTTAAATAATGCGAAGAGCTCTCATAATTTTAAATCTCGCTACAACAGCCGTGTTCAGAACCCTGATCACCTTTAAAGAGGAGGGCTCCCCTCATTCTAAATTGCTCTTTACTGAGAAGGCTCCCACCCTTCATTCTTTTCCAAATGGAAGCAATCTTGAAACAATTTGACATAGCTCTCCCCGACCCGTTCACTTCACCTCCCTTCGTTGTCTTTTCTCAACTTTTTAGACAACGATGTTCCCACCTTTAAACTGAAAAATTTCTTAAATGTACAATTGAAAATTAACCCACAAGAACAACTGATGATCTTGTTCCTTTTCCTGAAATAAGTACACCTAACTTTTTCCCAGATGAATGGTGACCGAAGTGTAGGGCATTATTTAGAAAACCCGCTCAAGAATGTTTTTATTTAACGCTTGTGAAAAAAAATAATGTAAAATTAATGAATAAGGATTTTATTATTTCTAATCTACAATTCCATAAAGAATACAATTTTATATTGAATTCCAGTCTCATTTACAAAGACCTTCTATAATTAAAATGCCTCAATCTTTTTCAAATTAGAAAAGCAAATTGTTACATATCCTAAGTAGGTGCTTTTCTGTTTAATGGCAGTCGCTCACATGATTTATGACACACATTATTTTATATCAAAGTACAATGAAATAGGCATTACCAAAGGTAATCTCCGTAATGTCTGGAAAGGGATCCGAAACCTCAGTGCAACAATGAACACAGTATTTAAAATGCAAAACCCAAAGACATTATTATGGTTTTGATTTCTTATGGCACAGCTTCGCCTGATCAGTTATATTGCCAGCGCAGCACAAAGGGTGTTTGCGTCTGAATGCCGCTAAGATAACAGACGGGGAAAATGAAATATAAAGTCAATTTTCATGCAGAAATTGTTATCAAAGGGATGATAAAGTAAAACTGTATAATCACAAGAAAAAACAATTGATGATGAACAATCTAAACTAGACAGAGCTGACAACGTCTGCTTCCGGTTTTTAAACTCTTGTCCTATTAAAATATGGAATAAAGTGTTAAGATAACGTGTAAGCAAATGCAAGTGGAACACTGTGTTGATTCCTACTTAGACACTGCCTTCTGAGATCTCCCGTTGCAAATGGAAAAAGGCAGCCACATAAGTGGGCATGTCGTGAATTGAGATGAGTTTTCATCAAGCTCAGACTTCTAACTTTAATGAAAAAGAAATAACTGTGAGTTTTAAAACTCCTAGTTGCTTCAGTGTTGAATGAAATCATCAGGCACCAAGGGAAGAGGAAGTGCGCGCGCGCGCGCACACACACACACACACACACACACACACACACTTCTTAACACGCACAAGTGAAAAGTCTTAATGCTGCAAAGAATGTGACCCCCAAACTTTAACTTTCTGGAGTAAGATGTAAATAACGCCCAGGCATGCACTGCACTGAAAGATTACCCATTCAAATAAAAGCCTCCCTCCCCATTAGAAGGCTGTTTTATCTTGCAGTTTGCAAGCAGAAAGGTGCCCCTTTTCTAATTCTTTTTAAGACGTTGTGCTTGGGGCGTCCAAAATTAATCGGAGAACAGCAGGGAAGGGGTTTACTATTTAATGCTCTTGGTTGTAATTTTTTAATTAGCCATTAGGAAGATGAAGGCAGGTTCAGACAGGGAGGAAAAGAGAGACTGGGAAGAAATATGGCTTTCTGCAAAAAGCTCACGGAGATTACAGGAAAGAGCCGGGTCTCCAGAGAGGTTCCCATCACAGAAGGAGCTCGCAGGCCACTTCCTCGCATCCCTTGGGCAAATCTAAACCTAGTTGTTTGAAAGCTTAGGGTTTAACTGGATTTCCTAAAAGATGTCATGTCTCAGGCTCAGGTTCTTCCAGCTGGGAAAAAAAAAAAAAAAAGGAAATGACTGGGGGAAAAAAAAAGACAAAAATGCCGGGAGCACAGATGCGACTGATCTCAGGGGCTTAGAGCCTCTGGGTGTTTTCCACACACCTCCCACTTTTGGGTGGATTAAAGGGAAGAGAGGACACTGTACTCTGTGTACCAAGAGGCCTTGGCTTGTTTCTTATTTTCTAACTAGAGGCCCGGTGCACAAAATTCATGCACTGGGGAGCGGGGGCGGGGCGGGGGGCGGGGGGGGGGGGCATCCCTCAGCTTGGCCGGCACCATCTCACAGTCCAGGATCCCTCAGGGATGTCTGACTGCCAGCTTAGGCCCTCGTTCCTTACCACCCTCCTGCTCGCTGCTCCTTACCACTCGGTTCTCTGCTCCTTAGCGCTGCTGCAGAGGTGGGAAAGGCTCCCACCACTGCCGCTGTGCTCGTCAGCTCTGAGCTGGCTTCTGGATGAGTGGCGCTCCCCCTATGGGAGCCCACTGACCACCAAGGGGAAGCTCCTGCATTGAGCATCTGCACCCTGGTGGTCAGTGTGCATTATAGCGACCAGTTGTTCTGCCATAACAGTCACTTAGGCTTTTATTATCTAGATGACAAGACAGTAGGATAGTGGAGAAAGGCAGAGAGGTAAAATACCCAAGACTCAGGAAGGTTGAGAGTATGTGCCTCTGTAAATAGTGAATCAGGTCAAACAAATTCAAAGGCAGCCCGGCCGGATACCCTGATTAAAGACCTACTCCTGGAAGATGGAGCAGACACACTGAATATTTTGCATAGAATTCAAGTCTTGAGGTGATTTTAATTAATAAGAAATATGGCCAAAATATTGAAATGAGGATAGCAGAGGAGACTCAAATATTGTTAGTACTTGGAATAACCAAAACTGTGAATCCTCTAGTTTTCATTATTCACATCTGCTCTGTCTGCATTTCCCACGTCCATTATGTCACCAGTCACTTACTCATTCATTCAGTCTCTCAAAAGATAAATGAATGTAGCGTGTCACATGCATGGATGCAGGCACATACCCCATTCTCCTTTCCAACCAGTTGGCTTCCTCAAAACTCCACCCACTTTCCACCATCCCTCAACCCAACATCTTCATCAGATCCTGTTACTCAGTAGATCTGTGTGAGATCCAAGGAATATGCATTTTATTTTTTTAACTTTTTATGAAGATATCTAAACACTAGAAGCCTGGTGCATGAAATTCATGCACGGGAGGAAGGGTCAGGGGGCTCATCCCGGCCTGCACCCTCTTGTAATCTGGGACTGCTGGCTCCTAACCACTTGCCTGATCACCTCTAACCATTTTGCCTGCCTGCCTGATTGCCCCTAACCACTCACCTGCCTGCCTGATCACCTATAACCACTCGCCTGCCTGCCTGATCACCCCTAACTGCCTCTGACTCGGCCCCTGCCACCACAGCTTTGTCCAGAAGGACATATGGAATGATGTATGGAAGGTTGTTCAGCTGTCCAGTCTAATTAGCATATTATACTTTTATTATTATAGACTAGAGGCCCGGTGCACAAAAATTTGTGCACTCAGGGGTGAGGGGCGGTCCCTCAGCCCGGCCTGTGCCCTCTCGCAGTCTGGGACCCCTCGGGAGATAACGACCTGCTGGCTTAGGCCTGCTCCCGGGTGGCAGAGGGCAGGCCCAATCCCTAGGTGCAGACCCTAGTCGGGCTCAGAGCAGGGCCAATTGGGGAGTTGGGGCGCCGCCCCCTGTCATGCACAGAGCAGGGCGGATTGGGAGGTTGCGATGCCACCCTCAGTCACGCTCAGGGTAGGGCCAATTGGGGGGTTGGGGCACCGCCCCCTGTCACACTCAAGGCAGGGTCGATGGGGAGGTTGTGGTGCCACCCCCTGTCACGCACAGAGCAGGGCCCATCAGGGGGTTGGGGAGCTCCCCCCGTCACGTACAGAGCAGGGCTGATAGGGGAGTTGGGGCACCACCCCCTGTCACACACAGAGCAGGGCGGATTAGCGGGTTGGGGCGCCACCCTCTATCACCCATAGATCAGGGCTGATCAGGGGGTTGGGGCGCCGCCACTCTCACACTCAGGGTAGGGCCGATGGGGAGGTTATGGCTCTACCCCGTCACACACAGAGCAGGGCCCGTGGGGGAGGGAGGGTTGGGGTGCCGCACCCTGTCACACACAGAGCAGGGCTGATCAGGGTGTTTGGGCGCTGCCCCCTGTCACACTGATCCCGGTGCCAGGAGGCCTCGCGGCTCCGCTGATCCCGGTGCTGGGAGGCATATTACCCTTTTACTATATAGCATAGAGGCCTGGTGCACGGGTGAGGGCCAGCTGGTTTGCCCTGAAGGGTGTCCTGGATCAGGGTGGGGGTCCCCACTGGGTGCCTGGCCAGCCTGGGTGAGGGGATGATGGCTGTTTGCAGCTGGTCACAACCCCTTCAGGGTGGGGGTCCCCACTGGGGTGCCTGACCAGCCTGGGTGAGGGGCTGAGGGCTGTTTTCAGGCTGGGGTGACTGAAGCTCCCAACCGCTCCTTTTTTCCTTTTTTTTATTCTGGGCCAGCTTTAGCTTGAGGCTTGGCTCCAGCTCTTAGGCCCCCGCTGCTGAAAGTAGGTTTCTGGCCTTTGCTTACAATGTTGCGATCCTGCTGGCTGAAGTCCGGTGGTATTTGTTACATAGTTTCTTAAACTGCAGGCTCAGAGGCGGGGAACTGTTACATAGTTTCTTAAACTGCAGCCGGAGGCGGGGAACGTTGGAGTCCTCCGTCACTGAGGCAAGCAAGCCTCATGTTAGTTTCAAGCTGCCTGACTGCTGGCCGCCATCTTGGCTGTTAGTTAATTTGCATATCTCGCTGATTAGCCAATGGGAAGGGTAGTGGTTGTATGCCAATTACCATGTTTCTCTTTTATTAGTGTAGATACTCAAATGTGGGGAATACAAGAAATCAATTCATTCTTGGCTATCGCTGTTCCCTAACTTCAATAACCATCAATATTTCCATATAGCTACCCCCATTTTTCCCCAGAATTTCCACTCTCCTCCCCCTTTTGTTATTGATGGAGTACTTTATTTTATTTTATTTTATTTTATTTTATTTTATTTTATTTTATTTTATTTTATTTCATTAATCTGTAACTTTGTTTTTAATTATCTTGAGCCTTATGGTGACATAATTTACAATTTTGTGTTGATCTATTCTCTACTTTAATCCTAGTCAGCTGGCAAAAACACCATTACCAATCACACACATATATAGTAAATGAATAGCTGTTCAAGACAACCCTGAATTATAACTTACTCTGACTTAAGGATTCACAAAGTTTGCTACTATATCTTGTCACACTGAATTTTAAAAGCACCTGAACTTAAAGATCATCTATAAAATGTAGAAGTGTTAAATACTCTTTATTTGATACTATACATAAAGCACACTAAAATGCCCTTCATTCAGTAAAAGGCAACAGTTTAGATAAGAGAATTTTATTAAATTGGCATAGTTGGGACCAAAAGGACAAAATGGTCACTGCCAGCTTAACTGCAACCCTTACCTTTCAATAGATGAATGAACACAACTTGAAACACAAGGAAGTCTTGCAGGCCTAAGAGACAGTGAAGGGATTTCCTCAGAATGTAAACACATTAATACAACCAGTCATATAAATCTAAATATAAGCCAGTCTCCTACAGGTTTTGAGATGGCACTCACCACCTCTGTGAGAAGTTGAACACTACGAATCAAGTCCAACCATATTCTTAGATGGGAGGACAGTGATAGTGCTTGCTTAACCAAAATTACCATCAAAGCTCAAAAAGCTGACCATATTCACTTAACCACAAGCCATTTTTATTTAAATCAGTACAGCCCAAAAGAAATGCTCTATTAGCCATTCATGATCTGAATTCTGGTTATGAGATCAATTTAAAAATGGTACACATAAAAAAAATTATGGGACATATGTAATAAATAAGGCAGTGGCCAACTATACTCATTAGTACCTTTTTTGAGATAAGCTATCAAGTCTGCCCTTTCTGCACTCTTTTTAATGCCAGTGAAGATCGTTTTTGTTCTAGGGATGTACTTCTTGGGATTCTCCAAATACTCCATCAGTGTAGCCTCTCCCCAGGTGATGGCATCTGTGTAAGAAATTCCAGGGGCATGACCTGCCTTTCACCCAAAGAAACCATGGAGAGTTGGCACAATTTTGTGCTTGCCTCCCTTCCTCACAGTATGGAAACTGGGCACACTTTTGAACAAAAATCTTCTTGCCCTTCTAAACATCACCCATTTTTAAGCTGCTCGTTAGTCACGCGAGGCACAGCTTCCCACTAGCAAGCTGGACGTCCTGCTCTCTAAGTCCAAGGACACGCAGGTCCATACCTCCTGATGGAGAATTTTAAAGCAAATTTCAGACATTATATCATTTGATCCCTACATACTTAAGTATACAGGTCAAAAAAGAAAATTATGAACTTTTAAAATATTTTTTTGCAGAACTACAAATGTAACAATAGTTTCTTAACATAATACTCAGTCAACATTTACATTTCCTTAATTATATAAAATAATTTTGTTTGTGTTTGGCTTGGGGAAAAAATGTACATTTAAAACTTTTACCAAGTTTTCAGAAGACCAGCCAGGTATGAGGGCCCCAAAGCTATGAGTTGTTTTTGTATTTTTAAATGGTTGGAAAGAATATAAAAAAGTTACTTCATGACATGTGAAAAGTATATGAAACTTAAACTTCAGTGCTACTAATAAAGTTTTATCAGAACTCAGCACGCTCATTTATTTACATATTGCCTACGGTTGCTTTTGCACTACCATGGCAGACTTGAGTAGTTGCCACCGAATGGTCCATAAAGACAAAAATGCTTACTAACTGATCCTTAGAGAAAAAGTTTGCTGACTCTTATTCTAATGCAGCTGGGCCAGGGCACTGCCCTGGTCACCAGGGAAGGCAAGGTTTGGGTTGTCATGCATGGGAAACACCCTCAGAGTGCTTTCCACAGAGCTCACTAGAGTCAGGTCCCTTGGGTCCTCCTCTTCTGCTCTATGGTTCTGGAAATGTAATGATCTGCATTCTTATTCTAACATAACATTAAAATGTCTTTGTTTTACAAAATGTATATTTTATGGAGTTGGAGTAGTATTAGTGTCATATACACACTAGATTTCAATATCTATAATAATAAAAGGGTAATATGCTAATTGACCGGATGTCTTCTGGACATCATTCCAGACATCCTTTGTGATGAAGCCGGGGCCTGAGGTAAGCCAGCCCGGCTCCCGGGTGCCTGTGGGTGGTCCAGGGGAAGCCAGCTTGGGTCCCGGGTGCCTGCTGGTGACCAGAGCAGGGAAGCCCAGGTCCCAGGTGCCAGAGGGAAGCCGGTGCCAGCAACTGGGGGAGAAGGCAGGCCTACTCTTGCGTGAATTTTCATGCATCGGGCCTCTAGTAACAATATAAAGAGTGTGCTTGTAATTTTACTTTTGTATCACATTAATACCAAGCTACATGATGGCAATATTAAACTGATGTGACAAAACGATGCCAGTGTAAGATGTAAAGCTGTAATATCACAGCAAGTTATTAATGCGTTGCAATGGACTCCAAAGAACAGGGTGATTACACTTCCTCCACCTTTTGAGCCTCAGTTGGAACTGCAGTGACAGAAGAGGATAGATCACCCTGGCAAACGTCTGTGCCAGGCTCTAACAAGTTTGGCCTTCTGGTTGTCACTCTAGGACCTTTAGGAGAAGTCAGAGGCATTCCAGGAAAGGACAATTATAACTGAAGAAGGGGACCTGCCTTTGATCTTGGTTAGGGCAACAATTAACTGCTTCATTTCTGAAATCTTAAACTCCGGTATTCCACACACTAACAATAAATTCCTGTTGTGTTTGTCACCACTCTTTTCTTCTCATAATTCCCATTTTTTGGATCATCCATCCCTAAGTTTCTAATCCAAACCCCTCTTTCTTTCCTCTCAAACTAACATCTCTCTCTTAAGTCATATTTATCTCTTAGAAACCTAAATTAGTCCATCTTTCTTTACCCATCTTTCTTTTACCATCACTCTGGACTTCCTTTCCTTCCTTTCCTTTGCATCTCCAGTACACCAATCCTGTATCCTCCAGTCTTTTGGTTTCTCTCCTCCTATGTCTGGGATGGGGACCAGTGCTGACGAAATCAGATCACCACATGGATTGGTGCTACCACACACCAATGTTCTTCAAACCTAGCGGGGCTCTTAATTGGCCTGCAATTCTATGAGGTCTGTTCAGCCCCTCTCCTGGTCCTTGCAGTGTTTGTTCTAACATTCTCTTTTCTCTTCAAACTCCTTGCACCGTAGCTTTTCCCCTTGTCCTTATCAAATGTTCTTGCTTCCTACTTCCCTGAGAAAAAACAGCTCCTTTAAACACAAAGCTCCCGCAACTTGCTGAATCTTCAACTACAAACCTTTCTTCACTGGACTCCATCCTTTCCTCCTGTCTCCATGGAGGCATTGTCCCGCATCCTGTCCAAGGCTTCATCCTTCCGCCTTTGCCCTGGACTGTGTGTTCTCCTACCTCCTCAGTAGGAACCCTGCTCCTTCAGGTCTTCTTTTTCCTGTATCACTAGTTTTTGCTTTTCAGTTCATCTGCATATAAAGTCTATTTTGTCTGAAACAAACAAATAATTCTTATTTGATTCCACATTCTCTTTACCTTTCTTTTGTTTACAGCTGGAGTATACTTGCTTTCTTTCCTTGTTTCCCATCCTATTTCTACCTCAATCCATTGTCATCTTTATTTTGTTCTCACTCCTTTAGCTTAAGTCTCAAATAACTTCCAGTCTGCAACATTCAATGGATGGTTTTTGTGCCCTTAGCTTACATGAACTTTCTTCTGCACTTGACATTACTGATCAATCTCTTCACCTTGAAATTTTCTCCCCTCTTGGTTCCTAAGCTTCACTCTCCCACTTTCTCCTGATGAGAAAAGATTACCAAGGAGAAAGTGGGAGAGTACAATTTTTTGATTGCAAGGAACTGAGATTCACTCCAGTTACCTCTATGAACAGAGGATTTAATGAGAGTCTTTTTACCCACAGACTTAGCCTAGAAATACAAAGTTTTCAGGAACTCCAGTTGCTTGTTTTTTTTGTTCTTGTTTGTATGTGTGTGTAGCTTGTCACAAGCACAGATGCAGGCACATACCCTATTCTCCTTTCCAACCAGTTGGCTTCTTCAAAACTTCATAACATTATTTTTCACTTGGGACTATAATGCCTGCCCTACCCTGAATCTTCTCAACCATATTTCCTCTCAGCCTCCTGTTAACTAACCTAGATTTTTGGTTTTCCATTTTGTAATTTTTAAATGGCCCTACTTTGATGGCCCAATTTATCTCTTTAAACACAGGCAACACAAGTTATAGGACATTGGCTACTTGTCAGATGCACACAGTCAAGTGCCTACCACTCCTTACCTGTGGCCAGGAACCCTAATTCATACAGAAGGGCTTATGTTCTATTAATATTAATAATAATAATAACTAATATTTATATAACTCTTAAATGTTAGACATGTCTATAAATACTTTATATGCATTAATATCTATTCAAAACCACCCTAAGAAGTAGAGTCTGTTATTACCACCATCATTTTACTGTTAGGGGAACTAAATCAGAGAGGTAAGTGACTGCCTAAATCTTATAGCTATTCTTAAGCATAGTCAGGGTTCAATCTCAGGCAGTCAGCTCCTGAGTCCCTGTGCCTTTACCTGTCTGTTTATCCTGCCCTGGTGCAGATTCCCTTAGAAGTGGGGGCTGGGGCAGAGGTAAACAGGCAATAGTTGGTACCTCTCATTCCCCCAAGGCACCATGCTGGTTCCCACCTTTTTACCTTCACATACGGCAGGTCTCTCTGCTTGGAATTCCTTTCTCTTGTCTCTCAATGTATAAATATTTGGAATGAATAAACAAACACATTACCGCATAGCCGTGAGCTCATCACTTCTCCTGTCTGTGTCTCAGGTTCCTCATCTGTAAAATGAAAGGGCTGAACTGGATTCTTCAAATTCTACAATTGTGTAACTTTAAGAAAAGAACAAAGGCATCCCAGAAATCAAAGGTGACTACAGTGCCATTTTGGTATTCCTGTCATCTTACTGCAGTCAGATTCTCTGTTGTTACACTTACAGGGAATGTTAACATTTTAGTGAATCTGTGAATGTTTGATGATATGGGTTGCTCCTAAAGTACAATATCCTAGCGAGTGGCAACTACTTGCTCAAATGATGGTACACTGAGTGGTTGCTGATCCCCTTCCCACAGTCAATTTTGAGTTTATCTCTAAGCCTGAAGCATCTCTTTTTAACTCCATAACTTCAGAATTCTAATGAGGCCAAATAGCAACTCTATTCAGTTAAGACGTGCACTTTCCCTGTTGAATCAGATCACTCAACCATCATGCATTGTTGTATATCATACACCAACTTTTACATGAGATTAAGTGAAAGTTTACAGGGGCTAAGGCCTTAACTGGAGGTTCTCTTTTGTGGCTTTTCTTTTAGTGTATTATTTGTCAGATTTTTATAAGAACATTATTGCTTTAAGAAAAAAAATTAAACCCTGAGAAATTACTCTCAGTCTAACGAGTTCTTTTCACTGACTTCAGACATCATTAGGGGAGGCTGTAGCCTAGGGCTGTGCATGAACTTTTTCTTCTAACTGTACACTTTATGTATAATTTAGCTTTCTTGCCTAAATTATTCAAGCAAATAGTGAGTGAAAATAATGGAGTTCACTGAAACCTTCCAGTGTATTAAAATAAAACAGTTTTTTACGTTGGCTTGAATTTTTAAGCTTTTTAATCATGGGTTTCAAATGGAATACACATGTCTGGCTTTTCTTCATTTGTCTCCTGCATCTTTTGCAGAAGGAGAGAAGAAAGGAAACTAACTTTAGTAAATAATCCATTGATTAATGGTGCTGATAACCGCTCAAAGTTGAAGTAACAATATTTGGAAACAAACAGCATATTGAGTAGCCAAATATATGATTGGCACATATTTTAAAAGATAGACACATCTCTTCCCCATTTTTTATGACCAGGGCAGGGCTGAAATTGAGTGGCATGTTTGGAAAGGTGAGCTAATCTGCTTCGTTTAAATAGGAAATTGCAGTAGCAGTATTTATACCCAAATCACCCCCGATTTATTTCTTTTAAAGAACCAAACACATGTTCTAAGTAATAATTCTACATCTTGGATGTGCAGGGTGTGGAAATCTTATCTTTATCTTAGATAACCCTGGAGTAAATTTGGAAATCCTTGAAAGAATATGGTTTTGCTGGCATATTTATTACAGTTCCCCAAACTGGGAATGTGGCCCAGGATCAGGAATCCAATTAGGATATTTTGGTATTCCCAGATATCATCTTTTGTCGATCAGAGATCAGAAGCAGCATCTCTCTCCGTGGAATAAAAGGAAATAGTTCTCATGGCACATCAACTTTGGCAACAACAAAGGCAATAATAGCAACCAGGGTTGTGGAAGGGAAGTTGTCAGTGAACAGCAAAGAGGTGCAGCTGTTGGATTCTGAATAGGCAAATGGAAGCTTGAGAATACTAGATGGGAAGGGGCTTAAGCTCTTTCGAGGGGAAAAGAATGACCTAGAATAAGAGACCTGTATGTTTAATTTATTGACCTGATTGGACACAGGAAGTAATCATCACAAACTCAATTTTTTACCATATTAGTTAGTAAGCACTATGATATTAAAGTCTCCGCTTATGATGATATAAAATATAGTAAATGGAGTAAATTAAGCAATGTGATCTATATTGGTCTTCATAATATGTTTGATTCTCTCCAACGTGGCACTTTAAACAATTATCTGGAAAGTTAATATTTAGAAATCCTATTATTTTAAACATTGAGCACAGAGTCATGAGACCTAAGTTCAAATCTTAGCTCTATAATAAGCAAGTTGCTTTACCTCTTTGGGTACTGGATTCCTGATCTGTATTATGAGGAAGTCAGACATCTCTAAGGTCAAAGTTATTTGTCTATTCACCTAGAAATTTCAGTTATTGCATGTGTTTGCACAAGGCACGAGTCTCTAAGACTCCATCTTCTTATCTAAAAAGTGAGATGACAGTACTCTCAGGGCCTAGGGTGGTTAACAAGTATGAATTAGATAAAGCCTATGAAACCCGGAGGCCAGCACCAGGGAGCCTTCACTGGATACTAGCCCCTGCTGCTTAGTACAGAACCCAGGACACTAGCTGGCCTCAGACAAATCCTTTAACCTCTTTAAGCCAAGATCCTTCATCAGGCAAAACTGTGTGGTATACACGGTCACTGTGGGTGTGACCCCTTCCCCTCTATGGTCTTCACATCCCTCACCCTCTGGTCTCTTCCACCCTTCCTTTTGGGAAAAAAATCAGATTACTTCCAATTTTCAATGAACACACTGATGTGTTCATTTTGGGGTGAGGGGATCTAGCCATTTGATCACTTACATAGAATATTATATATAACTGTATGAGAGGGTAAAATATCTTTATGGTTATTGATACATATGGAAAAATACTCTCTAGAACTCTGAGAAAAATACTCTAAGAAGCAACATGTGAAAATGACTGTTTAGCACATCTCTGTCAACACAGGCTATTATTCTTCTTTTTTTACTTTCTAATTTGATTCACCCCAAGCCATGTATCTTATAGGATACTAGAGGCCCGGTGCACAAAATTTGTGCATGGGGGCGGGGGGTTGTTCCTCAGCCCAGCCTGCACCCTCTCACAATCTGGGACCGCTGTCTCCTAACCGCTCGCCGGCCTGCCTGCCTGATCACCCCTAACCACTCGCCTGCCTGCCTCAGCATCCCTAACTGCTTGCCTGCTGGCCTGATCGCCCCTAACCCCTCTGCCTGCCTGCCTCATTGCCCCTAACCACTCGCCTGCCTGATTGCCCCTAACCACTCTGCCTGCTTGCCTGATCACCCCTAACTGCTTGCCTGCCTGCCTGATCACCCTTAACCACCTTTGCCTTGGCCCCCGCTGCTGTGGCTTCATCCAGAAGGACATCCAGAATGATGTCCAGAAGGTCATTCGGCTGTCTGGTCTAATTAGCATATTACACTTTTATTATTATAGATTTTTAAAGTAACAGCTCTGTGAGATAAAATGTATATGCCAAAAATTTCACCCTTTAAACTACAAGTAAGTAGTTTTTTGTATATTTTACAGAGTTTTGCAACCATCCCCACTAATATCAGAACATTTTCATAACCTCCCTCCAAAATAAGTCCTGTACCCATTAAGAGTCACTCCCCATACCTTTTTTCTTTATACTCCCTGCAACTACTAAATTACTTTCTATCTCTATGAATTTTCCTATTTGGCACATTTCCTAAAAATGGAATTATGCAATATTTGTTCTTTTGTATCTTGCATCTTTCACTTAACACAATGTTTTCAAGGCTCATATATGCTGTTACATGCATTAGTACTTCATTTCTTTTTCTGGCTGTTTAATATTTCATTATATGGACAGCCTATAATTTGTTTATTCATTCATCATTACATAGACATTTGGGGTGTTTGCATTTTTGGTTATTATGAATATGCTACTATGAATATTTTTGCACAAGATTTTGTATGAGTTTATGTTTTTAGTTCTCTTGCATATATATTATTTAAGTGTAGAGTTGCTGGGTCATATGGTAACTCTATGTTTAACTTTTTGAGTAACTACTAAACCATTTTCCAAATTGACTACACCATTTTACATTCTTGCCAGCAGTGTTCTAATTTATCCATCCTTACAAACACTTGTTATTGTTTATCTATTGTTTATCAGTAAACAATATTATTTTTTTAAAATATATTTTATTGATTTTTTACAGAGAGGAAGGGAGAGAGAGAGTCGGAAACATCGATGAGAGAGAAACATCAATCAGCCGCCTCCTGCACATCCCCTACCGGGGATGTGCCCACAACCCAGGTACATGCCCTTGACCGGAATCGAACCCGGGACCCCTCAGTCCGCAGGCTGATGCTCTCTCCACTGAGCCAAACCGGTTTTGGCAACAATATTATGTTTTTTATTGTATATCAATACAAGTGGGTGTGAAGTGGTATCTTATTGTAGTTTTTATTTGCATTTCCCTAATGACTAATTATGTTTGATCATCCTTTCTTTATATGTTTATTGGCCAGGGGTATACATTTTTTGAGAAAGATCTATTCAAATCCTTTGTCCTTTTTCAACTGGATTATTTGTTTTTACAAATAATTCAAAGGAGTTGAATAAATCCTTTATATATTCTTGATAGAAATCTGATTAGATATAATATTTGCAAATATTTTCTTTCATTCTGAGGATTGTCTTCTCACCTTACAATTCCTTTAAAAATAAATTTTAATTTTTGATGCAGTCCAATTTATCTGTGTTTTTCTCTTGTTGTCTATGCTTTTGGTGTCATATCTAAAAAAAATATTACCTAATCCAAAGTCATGAAGATGACTTTCTTAGAGTCTTATAGTCTTATTTCATACATTTATGTCTGTGAATTATTTCTTAGGAAAAAATTTTAAAGTCTTTGTTAAAATACAATACCTATACAGAAAATACAAACAAGTATTCAAGTTGATAAATTTTTGCAAACTGAACATTCTCATGTAACTAACACCCAAATCAAAGAACATAACATCACAAGCATTCCAGAATTCTTTCTTCTCACTTATAGTCAAACCTCTCCCCCACATATACACACACACTTTTCAAAGATAGTTTGACTTTTAAAAGCATAACTTAGTTTTCCATATTTTTCACTGTATACAAATGTAATCAGGCTGTGTATTCTCATCACTGTCAATTTTATTTGGCTTGATCTTACATTTATGGGATTTATCCACATTGTTGTATATAGTCATAAATTATTCATTTTCATTGCAGTAAAGTATACAATTTTGTGATTACACTATAAATTAATTTATCTCTTCTACTGTAGATGGACATTTGGATAGTGTCCAGTTTGGGACTATTATGAACAATAACATTCTAGTTCACATCTTTGGGTGAATGTATTTCTGCTGTGTATATATATATATAGGACTGGAACTGCGGGGTCATAGGGAATAATATATTCAGCTTTAGTAGATGTTGCTAAATAATTTTCAAAGCTGTACCAGTTGATATTTTATAGCTGTCAAGCTAAGAAATGGCTAAGTGAGAGTTGTAGCAGAGCAGATGGAGAGACGAGGACCACGGTGGAGGCAGAGTCCATAGGATTTATTGATGTAGGTGTGAGAAAAGAAAGAAATGAAGGATTACTCTTAGATCTTTAATCGGAGAAACAGGGTGACCAGTGGTGCCATTTACTGAAATGGATAAGGGCCTCGAGGAGCAGTGGATTTGGTGGAATAGGAATTAATAATTGTTATATAGACATATTAAGGATTAAATATTTATTGGGTAGCAAGTGTGAATGTTTAAGAGGCAATTGGGGGAGGACCTAGCTGGGCATATACATTTGAGTGTCTTCAAGATATAGACTGGTATTCAAAGCAATGAAGTTGGAGGAGATTACTAAAAAAAAGATAGTTTAAATAAGAAAATAACAACATGTAGTGATCAGGAAAAGAAGGAAGAGTTGACAAAGAAAAGTGAAAAATACTACTCAGTTTATTACAGTGGAAAGAAAGCCAAGATGAGTGGGAATTTCATAAAGATAAGTAAATAATTGAGAAGAGCTGAGTGTACACTGTAGAATGAAATAGATAAAACTTACTAACAAATCATTAGCTAATATGCTGTAACTGCAAATATACAATTATAACTACAGTTTATACCATGTTAGTTCTGTTATTAACTCCCCTTCTCTCTAAACCAGGCTATTAATGAAGCATAGAGAGCAGAGATCCTAGGCTATCCCAATTCTTTTCAATCCAAGTGTGTACATAGGAAAAGAGGTGCTTCTAAGTATTAGACCTGATCCAATACTGATACTGAGCTCTTCATCCATCTAAGAGCAACTGCTCATTATTTGGTCTCTTATGTAAGAAGACACTCTCTTCATCATTTCAAATGTTACAGCCATCTGTTTTTACATGTGTTTCTGCCCTAAAATGGAATATAAACCTTTTAGGGATAACTTGCCACTTGGATTATGACACCTCAGTATATATACATTAACCAGGAGCTGGCTTAAGGTTTCTCTGTATACAGATACTCCTCGACTTACAATGGAGTTACATCCTGATAAACCCACTGCACATTTAAAATACTGTAAATCAAAACTGCATTTAATACACCTAACCTACTAAACATCATAACTTAGCTGAGCTTACCTTAAATATGCTCAGAACACTTACATTAGCCTACAGTTGGACAAAATGAGACAATATAATAAAAACACAGTAGACTGTTAGTTGTTTACTGTCATGCTCGTGGGGCTAACTTAGAGCTGCAGGTCATAGCCCCTGCCCAGCATCGCAAGAGAGTACCATACCCCCGACACTGGCCCATGAAAGATCAAAATTCTAAGGACAGTCTCTACTGAGTAATTTCATTTTGGGCCCATTGTAAAGTAAGTAAATCGTTAAGTCAAGCCATTCTAAGTGTGTGGCCATCTATATTGTAGTAACTACTGGAACATTCTTTTTAAAAAATATATATATTTTATTGATTTTTTACAGAGAGGAAGGGAGAGAGATAGAGAGTTAGAAACATCGATGAGAGAGAAACATCGATCAGCTGCCTCCTGCACATCTCCTCCTGGGGATGTGCCCGCAACCCAGGTACATGCCCTTGACCGGAATCGAACCTGGGACCCTTCAGTCCGCAAGCCGACGCTCTATCCACTGAGCCAAAACGGTTTCAGCTGGAAAATTCTTTTTTAAGATTTTTATACTATGTTTTAGATAATAACAACGGAGAATCATTAAAAAGACAAACTGAGCAGGTGATTAGGTAAAATGGGAGATACAACTATAGGGATACAATGTTTTATTGCACTTCGCTTTATTGCACTTCTCAGATGTTGCATGTTTTACAAATGGAAGGCAAGACCCTCCACCAGCAAACAGATTACAACTGGCTCTATTGCAATACTACTTGTTTTATTGCAGTGATCTGGACCTGAACCCACAATTTCTCCAAAATAGGCCTCTATAATGAAATAAAATTTATTCCAACAATTTTTCCTAAAATATTTGTAATTCAGTGGTTTTTAGTATAATCACATGTTGTACATCCATCATTACCATCTCACTTCAGAACAATTTATCAACCCCAAAGGAAATTTTGTACAAATTAGCAGTCACTCTCCATTTTGTAGAATGTCTTTTCACTTTTGTTTTTTTTAAAAGGGGATTTTATTTTGGCAAATGTTTGCAGATGTTTGTTTTATTTTTTAATCTTAGAGTGAGGACAAGAGAAAGTGAGAGAAAGAGAGAGATCAATTGCCTTCCATACATGCACCAACCAGGAATCAAACTCTCAATCCAGATATGTGCCCTGACTGGGAATCAAACCTGCAACCTTTTAGTGCACAGGATGATGCTCAGCAAACTTAGGTATTCTTTAAGTTCAAAAGTTTTTAATTTTGATGAAGTCCAAATTATCTATGTTTTTCTCTTATTGTTTGTGCTTTTGGTGTCATATTTAAGAAATCATTGCTTAATCCAAGGTCACGAAGATTTAAGCCTACATTTTCTTCTAATAGTTTTAGCTCTTACATTTAGCTCTCATACATTTTTGTGGAAACTGAACATTTTAAATAATACAATATGGCAGCTTTGGAAATCAGATTTCCTCACTCACAGTGTATTGTCACTGCTATTTTTGTTGTTGTTGCTATTTGTTCAGTGAATTTTATGAACAAATTGTGTACAGCCTGTATTCCTTGTTGTGTGTAGTCACTGGATCCTCAGGGTGGTTAGCTAGGTGGTCCACTAATGACTGGATAAAGATTGCTCAAATGCCTGGAAGTAGTAAGTTCCCCAGCTATTGTGGAGAGGCTTTGTGTGCATGATGAGGCACATCTTCAACCCTCAAGCACTTAACAACTCTTTTTCAGCCTTTACTTACTAGTACTGCCGCTGCAGAGCTACAAGGTCAGCCAGAGGTGAAAGATTAGGACCTTCTCAGGTCTTTCCTGGGTAGCACACATGCATGTGACCATCTAGATTCCCTGGACGATGCTGGAGCTTCTCATTCTCCAGCTTTTACTTTTAAGTTATTCAGCTTTAAAATATATATATAATTTTATTTATTTTAGAGAGAGGGGAAGAGAGAGGGATAGAGAGATGGAAGCATCAATGAGAAAGAAACATTGATCGGGTGCCTCCTACACACCCCATGTCTACAACCTTGGCATGTGCCCTGACCGGAATCGAACCAGTCATTCAACCACTGAGACACCCGAGCCAGACTAAGGTTTTCAGCTTTAATTTTTTAAATTATCTTTTCTAATTGTTATTGCTGTCCCAGGAAGTTGCAGTTTTAAACAAGTGCTGCCTATAATTTTCTACAAGTGTCCCAGGACAAAGGCTATTCACACTAAACTAGTTCTGTCAGGTTTGTAAGGCTCATATGGACCTGCATGGAGTTTTGAAAAAAGTAATTTTGACCATCTTTTTACATACAGAAGCTGTTAAATTTTTAGAGCCAATACCATCAATTTTTTCCAATAGACAAAAATTATTTTTCTATCTCAAATTCATGTATTTACCTTTCTCTAGCTGTCTTGTAATGTCATATTTACATTCATTATTTTGTAGTATTTTTTCAAATTGTTAATCAACTCTCTGAGAACCCTTTTGTGAAAAAAATATATTTCCTTTCCCTACTGATTTGAAATACACTTTTTTAAAATACACTTTTTGGACTCTTTATTTCCTTACAGAGGTCTGTTTGTCAATTTGTACATAGGTATAAAGCCATTTGTTATTGTAAAATTAAAATATTGTAATATTGCACAACACAAATACTCTCCTTCTTTACTTTCTGTTTTTCAAAATTTCTTGTGGTTTTTATCCATTTGCTATTACAGATAAATTTTAGATTCATTTTTGTTAAATCTTGCCTCCAAAATAAAATATGAGAATTATAATCTGTACTCTTTTGTAATTACATTGAACTTAAAAGAAAAGTTGATTTAAGGAAATTGAAATTTTGTAATATTATATCAGCAAATACATGGATATATTAATACCATTCCATTTATCCTCATTTATTTTATGTCACTCAATGAAATTTTGTAGGTCTTTTTCCTTCAAATAGGTTGAAATTACTTGGCATATTTACCTTTAGGTAGTTTATCTTTTTTTTTTTTTTAATATATTTTTTATTGATTAAGATATTACATATGTGTCCTTGTCCCCACGTTACCCTCTACCCCCCACCCCCCCCACCCCCGCTCATGCCCTCACCCCCCCGTTGTCCATGTCCATTGGTTAGGCCTATATGCTTGCATATAAGTCCTTTGGTTGATCTTTCCCCCTTACCCCCACCCTCCCCTACCTTCCCTCCAAGTCCCGACAGTCCAATCAATGTCTCTCCATCTCTGGATCAGTCCTTGTTCATCAGCTTATGTTGTTCATTATATTCCACAAATGAAGTGAGATCCTGTGGTATTTATCCGCTCTCAAGTTCCATCCATGCTGTGGCAAATGGTAAGAGTTCCTTTTTCTTCTTCCTCTTCTTAAAGAATACCTTTCAGCATTTCATATAATGCTGGTTTGGTGATGATGAACTCCTTTAGCTTTTTCTTATCCGTGAAGCTCTTTATCTGACCTTCTATTCTGAATGATAGCTTTGCTGGATAAAGTAATCTTGGTTGCAGGTTCTTGCTATTCATCACTTTGAATATTTCTTGCCACTCTCTTCTGGCCTGCATGGTTTCTGTTGAGAAATCAGCTGACAGTCGTATGGGTACTCCCTTGTAGGTAACTGACTGTCTTTCTCTTGCTGCTTTTAAGATTCTCTCTTTATCTTTTGCTCTTGGCATTTTAATTATGATGTGTCTTGGTGTGGTCCTCCTTGGATTCCTTTTGTTTGGGGTTCTCTGCGCTTCCTGGACTTGTAAGTCCATTTCTTTCACCAGGTAGGGGAAGTTTTCTGTCATTATTTCTTCAAAAAGGTTTTCAATATCTTGCCCTCTCTCTCCTTCTGGTACCCCTATAATTCTGATGTTGGTACGCTTGAAGTTGTCCCAGAGGTTCCTTACACTATCTTCATATTTTTGGAATCTCTTTTCTTTTTTCTTTTTCGGTTGGGTATTTTTTGTTTCTTTGTATTTCAAATCTTTGACTTGATTCTTGGGATCCTCTTTTCTGCTGCTGGATCTCTGTAAATTATTCTTTATTTCAGTCAGTGTATGCTTAATTTCTAGTTGGTCCTTTTTCATGTCCTCCATGGTCTCCCTATACTTATTGAGGGATTCATTAAATTTATCGGCGGTTTCCATAAAATTCTTGAAAAACCTTATAACCGTGGCCTTAAACTCTATATCCAATCGTTTGCTTTCCTCCATTTCTGCCATTTGTGACCTGTTTCTTTGTCTCCGCATTTTGGCAGCTTCCCTGTGTTGATAGAGTGGCCCTGTGCGCCAGGTGTCCTGTAGGGCCCAGTAGCTCAGCCTCCCCAGTTACCTGGGGTGGACACTCTTGGTGCACTCTTGGTGCCTTGGTTGTTGTAGAATCACTGGGAGGAATTGACCTCCAGGCCAATTGGCTGTGAGAATCAGCTGTGTCTAAAGTGGGAGAACTTCTGTGCTGAAGACACCCTTTTGGGGCAAGACTTGCTTCAGTGGGGCTTTGGTGCTCACTGAGTCTGCTCCCTGAGTGTGTCCCTTATGGATCTGAGGAGTTGCAGTCTGGTACCCTCTGACCACTGGGTACAGTGGCTCCTGGATCTAAGGAGGTGCTAATTCAGCCTCTGCCTGAGGCCACACAGCAGGAGCCACGAAGAGGCTCAGCTGTGAAGCAATGCAAGCCGCTGCGGGGCCCTGGGCCTTCTCTTGGAAGTTCCGGGTCTGCCTGGCTGGGCTGCAGTTAGGTACATTCACATGCAAAAGCCTCTGCCGCAGCCTGGGTGGGGCGGGGTCTCAGGGAGTCAGAGGGCGGAGAAAGCGGCCATGGCCGATTCTCCGCCCGGAGTCGCGCGTCTCAGTGTTCCGGTAACGGCTGCAAGCACCTCTGAGGGAAAGCCGCCCTCAAGTTTGCTCGCTGCCGGACAGACCAGCTTCTCCCCGTATGAGACCTGGGTCCCCAGAGACTTCCCGGAACCGGAGTTCAGGGCCGTCGGGAGTTTATGAATCAAAAAGACAGCCGCGTCCTCAGGGCCACCCCCTTTCCTCGCGCGCGCGCGCCGCCGTACCTCTGCACTTCACCTCCGCAGCGCCTCTGGCTCTCAGCGTGTTTTTCTTTCCTTCTAGTTGTGGAATTTACACTCAGCCAGCCTTCCTGTTGTTCTGGATGATGTTTGCTCAGTCCTTTGCGGTAATTTTCAATTGTTGTATGAGGCGATAATTTCCCGGTGTTTACCTATGCCGCCATCTTAGTTGCTCTCCCTATCTTTTTTTATTATTGTGAATATCTTCTTTTCTGCCATATATATTCTAAGTATTTTTCTACTATAAGTACAGTTTTGTTTAATGTACATTTTGAACTTGATTATTTGTTCTTGATGGACATTTCTATAATGTGCATATAATGATACCACTTATGTTTCTTTCCATAAGTGCACTCATTCTTTATAGCAATTTCATTTGTCAGAATTTCCAGAACAATATTAAATATCAATTGTGTTAGTAAATCTCCTCCCTTATTCCTGACTTTAATAAGAATGTCCTTCTCATTTTACCTTCACAAATAGCATTGTCTCTTAGTTTGAGTTAGGTTTTCCAGATCAAATTAAGGGAAATTCCCTCTTTTGAAATCTATGATTCCAAAAATTATTAATGAATATTCACTTTTAGCTTTTGAAAATTTGTAGAAATTCTCATATTATATTTTTTCTTCTTTTGCATATTATATTAGGTTTCCTGGAGTAAAACATTTTTAATTGGTTTAATAAACTCTATTTGTTCATGGTGCATCACTCTTTAATACACCACTAGATATAATAACTTACTAGATTTTATTTAGAATTATTACTTCTCACTATGAGTGATATTGATTTGTGGGTTTTTTTCAATATCATTTTTGTTATATTTTGGTATCAGGGATAGGCTGGCCTTTAAAAACAATCACAATGGTTTTCTTCCTTTGTTTTAGAACAGTTTATATATAATGGGAATTTTTATTAAAACTTTGAAAAAGTCACTTGGAATAAAACCCTGGGCTCAAAGTCTCTTTCAAAAACAATTCTTTGACAGCATTTTGAACTTATTCCTTATGTATTACTCCAATGGGTTTAGTCAATTTTAATTATTTTGTATTTTCCAAGAATTTTAATTGCTCTTCTTTAGTCAATATTAATTATTTGTATTTTCCAAGAAATCAGAGGAATCATAGGATGACCTCACTCCAGGATTATAACAACTATTTACCAAAAACTCCCATTTCTGACAGACTCCAAACATAAACTAATTATATAATATAGATCTAATTAGCTTGAATTTTGTGTTGATTGGACTGACAAATTGCTGTGCGACAGTGCAGTTTCCGCTGTCTCTGAGTCTATGCTTTAAATGTTCTCCATGGTGGTTCAATAAAGAATATCTACCAACAATGACTCTAGAGCACTTTATAAATGTACTGAACTAAACAGCTACCTTATTCTAAATTAATGCATGGGTGACAGAGCCAACAGTACATTCTTTTACCCAGAAGAAATTACTCACCTGACAAACCAACAAATATGGATGTGAGGTAAAGAAACCAAAACACAAACAGTGAACACTTGCCTCGATTAGCTCCCATTATCTTTATCACACCCTTGCTCAAGTCCCAACCTTCCTAGAGATTCATTCAAATGGAATATTAAAGGTTCTACTGAATTTCCAACCAGTGCAAATTCTCCATGCCCAAATATGGCTCTAGGCAATGGGAAGCAATTAACAACAATAATCCATATTTTGCCACACAGCCTAGAATGTTCCTTAGAGAGGGGGTGGGGGGAATACAACAACAAACCTCTCTGCTGCCTGGGTTGGCAGAAATTCACTTCAAGGTTCACTCATCTGAGCAGTTTGCTTTGCTCAATCCTTTGTCCTTTCTCCCTACTTTTTAACTTCAACTTTACACGGTCCAGGCCCTTTTATCCTGTTTCAGTCAGGAAATCAAACTCTATTTTCTCTCTTTGCTCTTTTTCAGTAAATGAGGAGGACGGATATGGAGTCACAGGCACTTGAGTGAGCCAGGAGTTGAGACACTGAGATTCCAGCCTTGGGTCCACAATAGCACGGAGGACAGTTTGCACGTGTGGTTAAAACTCAGGAGCCTCCGTTCCGACATCTGTAAACCTAAAGCGGCTGTGCCTCATAAGGTAAATGTTGAAGTCCTTCCCAGGTTCATAATCTTTGGTTCAAGAGAAAAAGTGATATTTTAGAGTTTCACTGATGGCCAAGTGTAGAATTTCCCATCTGGAGTGCTAGTCTAAGGACCTGATGGGAGCCAACTTCAACATGTGATCACTCACAGTCTTGACTTCCCCGACCCTTCTCTTTGGGTTGAAACTACTATAAAAGTAATCCGCCTGAGTTTACCAACGAGCACAAACTTGTAATTTTGCATTTAGGTATTCACATCGACTGCCTGGAAGTGTTTCCTCCCCTTTGAGAGGCTTGTTTGCTCTGAAAAGCTCAAGGGTTAACAAAAGGTGAGTGAATGTTTTCTACAGGCGGGCTCCTGAGGGGACAGGTGGAAGATAGGGAGGCTGGGAGAGAAAACAGTGCCTGCTTCTCATGCCCCTCCCCCAAATGACCTGGAACGGAGTTCATTTTGGGGGGAGGGGAACCCTTTCCAAATCTTCCTGTCTGCAATCAGGGACCAAAAAGTAAAGCAGGTGTGTTCCCTCCAGCCTCCAGGCAACAAAGGGAGAAGGGCTCTGAGAAGCAGTCCTCTCCCCAGTTCCCTCCCCTACTAGGCTATGCCAATAACCATGAGTTCCTAGGGGTTTTCCTACAGTTTCAATCGGTTATCTCTTCTAGAGGGAACTAATAAATAGGAGTTATTTTAGATCTTCCTCTGTGGTACACTGGAAATAAAATCAGGTAATATGGTAGAGAGTAGAATGGGGTCAGAGAGGGAACTTTGAATGAAGTGATCATTCAGAGAAGGCCTCTTTTAATAACAGTAGCTACCATTTTTTGAACACTTTATATACCAGTCAGGTCACATTTGTTATTTCATTTCATCTTTGCAGCAGTCTCAAGAAGTAAAGACTGCAGGTTTTCATTTACAAACTTAAAAGTTGAAGTCCAAGGTCCACAGCTGGTAGGCTGCAAAGCAAGGATTCAAACCCAGGTATGTCAAATTCCAAAGCTTGTGCTCTGCCCAGCATGTTAACCTGCCCTCCTGGAGGAAGCTGTCTATTGCACTAGAGCACTGGTCCTCAGCCTATCGGCATGTGAGAATCATGGCGGGTGGGGGGCGGGGGGAGGGGGACAGGGTTAGAAGATGTTGACACCTGGACCCAAACCCCAGAAATTCTTATTTAATTGGTCTGGAATGTAGTCCGGACCTTTCATAAAGGCTGCCCAGGGGATCTAAATTCAGAACCTAGAGGAAGGTTCTGAAGATGCAAGATCATCCTATATGATCTTCCACCCTGGGAAGCCAGCCAATCATCTTACTCCAAGAAAGTACCCCATCTTCTATTCCTGCTCTTCCCTCATGCCTGCTAGGTATGGCTCTGAGGCTACAGGGCTGGGTGGCCATACAATCCATCAATCGGGTGCTGAATCGTCCCTGTTAGGTATTGATGTCCATGCCCATTGCACAGATGAGAAAACCCAAGCACAAACAGGCTAGTAATTTCCCCAAGGTCATACTGTTCCACTGTAAGTAGCACAAGTCCAGACCCACCTTCACAAACTCTTAACCACTAGCCCCACCTCCCTCCCTTTAGTTCAGTCACTTGGTTTAAACTTGGAGGTCGTGAAAATCTAAATAAGAGCCTATTGGAATACAGCCTGAGTCCCCTGCAATAAGATGCCCATCAAACACTTGCCCCTTTTAGCCCTCCGCTTACCTTCTACCAGAGGAGACTCTTGGCCTTCAACTTCCCTCTGAAAACTACCCTCTCCACCACAAGATTTCTTTCTCTGCCTTCAGATTTGTAGGACACAGTTTTCTTTAAACTTCTATCTTAAAAACTTATTTTTCCAAACCCACAGTTGCATATAAAAAAATGATCACTTTGAACTTGTAATTCTCTGTGACCCTAATTCAGATGACAAATGAACATTCATTTCACTAAAGACAAAGCTCTGAGCTCCCATTGCACGTGATGTGGCATTTTAAGTTTATGAGGTGTTTTTCATCCATTGTTTCGCCTGATGTCTCCAAAACACTGGGGATAAGCACAGCTGATGTTGTCATCCACCTTTTCCAGAGAAGGAAGCTGAGGTTCATAAAGGCCAAGAAATTGATGGATTCGAGGTTCTGACATGAGTTCTCTATTCTCAAGACCAGCTCCCTTTTCCCTATGTAAATTGCGTAAGCCCTCGCTTGATTTTGAAGGGTTCACGTTCTGCTAATTAGAACAAAACCCAATAATTTGAGTTTAAGTGGCACTTTACAGTTTACAAAGTATGTCTAACATCATTACCCCACTCTATCCTCATGAAAATACTGGGAGCCAGGCTGAAGCATTGTCTTCATTTGATAATAGGTGGGATTTCGTCTTGTCTCCAACTCCTATGCTACTCTTATAAACTAAAGATTCACAATACAAATTTCTTAAGGTATTAAATTACTAGTATTCCTATGTGAATATACAGTTTAACTAGAACAATGTAAGTGGACAAGTTTGCATTCTTTGCCCTACTCATAAGGAAATAGATAACTGTAGTAACTTTTATCATTGTCTAATAAATAATCATTCCCTCCAACCTCCTCCATCTCCATTTCTTACTCTATGAGTTGCTTTGGCTTCATAATGGGTTAAGTTACGTCCACTTAACTTTGGGCATGGAAATGTTGATTCTTTGGCCAATGGGATGTTAATAGGTGTGACCCCAAACACAGACATGAAATATGTTTGCACAACATATTTGTGTGCCTTGGGCAATTGGAACCAAGGTCGACCAGAAGCATGTAGCGCAGACCTAGACCCAGTGAGGAGCTTGACACCAAGCCCAGCGAAAGCCAATGTAAGTCAGGTCAATGTGATGCATAGTGAGAATAAACGCTAATCATTCGATGTCTGTGACTGATAGGTTTACTTTCACTGAGTAGTTCTTTTTACTGACGACTATTTAATTACAGTGCTAGAAACATCCTAAATATTGGTTGAATTTAAATAGTCTTCATCATGATAGAGCCCACAGACAATTCTTAGTATTTCTGGACCTTCCTCAGCCTGTGCAACTTCTGGAAGAGAGAAGCTTCTCTTAATGGTGACCTTACCGGCCACAACATCAAGGCCGGATTATTCCTTCAGAGAAACAGGAACCAGAACAAATATGTCAACTTCAAATTCATCCCAGTCTAAGGAACAAACTGAACCCTTGAATTTAGAAGAAGCCAGATGGGATTTGGGGGTGCAGGGAGGTTGTCCTACATGTAATCTGGTGTAATATGTTTCTGTAAGTCTTGGCTCACTTTCTTCCATGTCATTCTCTTTAAACAATTATTGAGTAGTTCTTTATCACTAGGCTGTCTTGAGTTGAAAAAAAATTGTAGAATTCCAAATCCCACGGAGAAAGAGCCAAGTGACCTGCCCTTTGCCCACGTGGGGAGGAGAAGGTTGCTGTGGCTTACGTGGGAGATCACACTGAGTCCAGTCATTTAAGCTTCACCTAGAAAGCCACTAGAACCCGGGTCAAGGTTTTTTATTTTTTCATAGGTAGAAACACCCAAAAGGGAATATGGTCAGAAATGCAGGCCTCAAGTTTGAATGATCCAAGAAGTTTAGTTGACCCAGGAGGGCTCTTCCCTCTTGTTTTCCAAAACACTGAAGAGAGGCAGAAAGCCAGCTTCTGCCCTGGAAGCCCGAGGCAATGGCTTGGATGAGGAGGCACACAGTCTGAGATTGAGCTGGCTCATTAAATTAATTACATAAGTATAATTATATTAAATCCTATAATTAATTGCACTAAATTGCATGGCACAATGAAAATTTACCAAAAGGGGAGAGGTATTTAAGTCACTCTTCTGTCAGGTGGTGAAATGGAAACCTCAATGTCTTGAGAGGCAACCTAAAAAGAAGAATCTATGAGAGAAGAACATCTTTTCTTTTCTTGGTTTTGCCCCCAAATAGTACCAACTGGGTTGGGACTTCATATTATTCTTGCCTCCCTTTCCTAATAATAACTACTATATTCTGAGCCCTTCTGTGTCAGGCACTGTGCTAAATGTTCTATGTGTATCATATTATTAATTCCTCAGGACACAACTGTGAGAGAGGTATTATTGTTATCATCCCAATTTATAGAATAGAAAACTGAGGTCTACAGAGATTAAATAATTTGTCTGGGGTCAGACAGTAACTAAAACAGGCTGAGTTAGATCGTGACTTCTTTTCATGACCTTATCAACACACATAGGACTCTCTGCAGGCAGGAGGGAGGGGGAAGGGGCTGAACAAATCCCAGAGGAAGTACACAGCTTGGCTCTCAGAATTGAGGACTGTCCTTTGGCATGGGGGCCAAAGGGCTACAGCCTCTGCCTTGAAGAACACCTCAAAGGCCTGTGTGTGGTGGGGGCAGGAGCAGCAGGCACACATGCAATAAACCCAGGTATCTCCAGGCCTGGGCAGGCGGGGTTCACAGTGCTGTGTGGACACAGAGGAGGGAGTGTCTCTGGCCAAGAAGGGATTCCCCCAGCGGGTGAGAGAGCTAGCTTTGGAGCTGCACTTGGAAAAATGACTCCAGCTTTAGGGTGTGCGCTGCGAGAATGATCCACAGGGCACAGAAAGGTATCAGGAAGGTGCCCGGGCAGGAGAAAAAAGTAAGTGACAAATCATGACATGGCTGGATGAGGGTCTAGAAAGCTCCTCTGGCTGTAGTAGGGGGTCTAATTGGAAGAAGGAAGCCAGGGAGGCAGGGGCAAGCCCAGGTGGAGGGTGACAAGGGGCCTGCCTGACCAGGGCAGGTGCTGTGGAAGTGGAAAGAAGAGCCAGTGTGTCCAGCGGGCTTCTCCACCTGGATGTCCGCCCAAATCCCTCAGAGCTTCAGCAAAACATAGATGCTTGGCCCTACCCTAGACACACAGAATTATAGTCCCCAGCGTGGAGCCCAGCAAGTTTATGTTTTAGAAGCACCAAGGTGATTCTGACAATTTCTCCTGAAGGTAAAGACTCAGAGGAGAAAATCCATGTGCAAGAAGGGCTGGGGGCAAAGGAGGAGGAGATGACAAAAATGATGCTACGATTTCTAACTGGGCCTCCTGAGTGAAGGGCTGGGCTGTTTGGTGAGCTAGAACTCACGGCAGGAGTAAAGGGACAAGTCCATCAACAGGTGGGAAATTCACCCCTTCCCAGACAGCCAGAGACATGCATGCTCAGTAGTTAGAGAGAAGTGAGAGTCAAAGCTGCAACCAAAAATATGATTGAAACCATGGACTGCAGGGTGTTGGAAAAGATTGCCCAGGAGAGTGTTCAGACCCCGAGCCAGAGGTAACCCCAGACTTAACAGGTAACAAAAGAGGAGCGAGAGTGTTGAGAAAGGTTTGAGAGGACCCAGAGAGGGAAGTGTGGCAGAAATCAACAGAAGAAAGCTCTAGAAGGGTGTGCTCTGCAGAGCCTGGAATTTCAAAGAGGTCAAGGGTCAGGACCAAGAAGATGCTCCAGAGTCATCTGTTAGGAAGCATCGATGTTATTGTGTGTCAAAAGCCAACCTGGATTGCGGAGAGCACAAGAGGTCTGAAGGAGAGAACGAAGGGTTTTATCCTCTTGTCTCAAGTAGTCCCAGAGCTGATGTCACCTGTTTCAGAGCTGGTGAGAAAACAGGATGGATGTGTGGGAATTTAGAAATATTTACTCTTGCATGGGGTGGAGGGCACCTTGTGAGCACAGGGGATACCTTTGTGTAGGGTAAAACCTCCCAGGCTGATTCAGCCAGATGACTAAGAAACAGATAAAATGCATCAGGACTGCAGGAGAAAAAAAGAGAAGAAGGAAAAAAACAGGGCAAGATTGTCAGAACAAGACTCTCAACTGTTTTTATTTTTTGTAATATCTGGAATGCTAATTGAGGAATCAATGAGGGGTATTATCTCAAACCTACCACTATCAGGAAATACTAAGATTTATGAGATTGACTTAACAGTTCTCATGGGAATCATGCTACTAGTACATGTCAACCTAGTGTGTGCACCATTGTCTTTAAATGCTTTCCAGCATTTTCTGATAAATGTTAAAAGCAGCTTGTGATTCTCGGGAAGACCAACTGACTGCTCCTGCTGGGACTGACTGCAGAATCCTTGTGTGTGACAAAGAGGGTGCTACTAAGGAAAAAGGAGAGGGGCTTAATGCATCACAAAGGTACATCATTTATCAAATAAAAAGACTATAATATTTCCGAGTAAATTCCAGAGAAAATGAATGCACTGTGTTTCAATGAA
Source organism: Myotis myotis (assembly GCF_014108235.1). NCBI lineage: Eukaryota > Metazoa > Chordata > Mammalia > Chiroptera > Vespertilionidae > Myotis > Myotis myotis. The sequence continues at coordinate 16,511,539 of NW_023416318.1, read as the reverse complement.
TCAGGCACTGAATATTCTCAGGCACTGAGAATATTTCCTTAGAAACTAAGCTCATATTTTCATTAAAAAAGAAAGAGAGAGAGTATGAGCACACATGAGTGAGAGAGAGAAAGGCTACGGGATTCAAGTGCACCAGTGAATTAACATCTTGTGGTAAAAATGCTGCCTGAGAAATTAAAATGATATTTGAAACATAAATCCCACGTGCTAACAACTCTCGTTATAAGCACCCGCCAGAGTCAACAGACAGAGTTTGTTTGCTAGGAGGTTGTTTCTGGAGGCCAATTCTTGAGTTCTCAAAAAACATCTGTGCAAACGCAGGGGGAAAAGTCACGGCAATAGAAGCCATCAGCGGTTAGGTGTGTTATAAATACATTATTACTTCATTGTAATGGCACACGGGCCTTGGCTAGACTGTGGAATGACCTCACCAGCTGTCAGCCCTTGAGTTACTCTCCTTGAATGAGCATTCAAGATACAGCAGTGACTCCGAAGCAGCACAGTGTAAACACAGAGGTAATCATAAGAGAGGAACCAGGCACAGATTCATCAACATCCCACAAAGAAGTGGGGAGCCTTGGCCAAAAGCAGAAAGACTGAGGGAGGGATTCTTCTGTCACACAAAATCACTGTTCAAGCCAACCCTGCAAAACCTTTTTCATGGCACCTCCAAACCAGATGTCCCCTGGGCTTTCTCACTCTGTCTCCTCTCTCAGAAAAGAGGCCTCGTGGCCCCAAAGAAGCAGGTCTCCTTCCAAGGACTCTATTCCTGTAGTGGAAACTCAGAAATGCAGGCTGAGGCTGGGTGGCAAAGCAGCTGGGCTCCTGGCAAAGGTTCTGTGCACGCGCAGAAAACCAAGAACTTCATTTAGGGGTAGACTTTCCTCTACAAGTTGAAGGAACACACTTTGAAGATAAGAAGAGTGCCCACAACTAAATGGAAAATGATGGGTGACCAAGAAGTGTCAGGAGCTATGGGAAAGATGTGAAAAGAAGAGAAGGAATGCCTGGGGTGGGCTGTCCTCACTTAGCTCAAGTTTCCTATTGAGCCCTGGGCATCCTGAGTGGTGGCAAAAGCGGTTCAGGTTTGGGCCAGAGACAGCACATCGCATGTGCACAGGCCTGGCAGCCAGGATATCTGATGTGCATTTAGGGTCCTATCACAACAGTTTAAGTGTGAAACTCTCCCTCACTGTCCTTGGCTATTTCTTGCTGGGAAAGGCAGGGGAGAGAAGACTTGTTTCTAATGAACTTGGACATGCATCTGGAGTGGCTATTGAAGAGGTTCCATCGATGAATGGTAAAGCTTCTAAAATCAGGGGATGAGAGTAGGAAGAGGGAGAGTTAAAAGTGTGATTTTATCTTCTTAGTGTAAAAGACAAAAGAAGTTTTCTCTTCACTTTTCTGACAGACAGAAACCCAGAAATTTTATCACATCTTCTGCCCAAGATTCTGAAGGAAACAACTAGATAGTAATCTCAGTAGGGAGAGAGAACATGTTGGAGGTTTTGGTCATCATTCTCTACCCCGTGCCTAGCGAAGTCCTCTCACAGGCAGCATACTCAAGTAGTATTTGTTGAATGACTGACTGAATGAATGACCACAGCAGTCATCATGCCCCATGTTTTAGGCCACATACCACACCTAGCTTAAGATGTTACCCTCTTCCAGTAGAACTTCCATCAGCAATACCTGTTGGTCAACCTTTAGTATAACGCCTTGTTGCAAACTAAGGAATGATTTTTCAGTGATGAGTGTCTTTACATTGTAATAACTTGAAGGAAAAAGCACACTAGTCAATTAAAACGTTGTACTAATGATTTGGGATAGTATATGTTAAAATTTTTCAATTCAATAATTCACTTATTCATCTATTCACTTATTCAAAAAATAATGAACAGAAAACAATTAGCAAAATGGCAATAATAAGTCCATACCTATCAATATTTATCTTAAACATAAATTAACTAAATTTTCTAATCAAAAGACATACAGTGGCTGAATGGATTAAGAACAAAACAACCACACACACACACACACACACACACACACACACACACAAAGACCCAGATATATTCTGCCTATAAGAGACTCACTTTTACTTTAAAGATATACATAGACTGAAAGTGAAGGGATAGAAAAAGATATTCCTTGCAAATGGAAACCAGAAGAAAGTAGACGTAGCTATAATTATATTAGACAAAATAGACTTTAATCCAAGGATTGTAACAAGAAACAGAGAAGGTATTATATAATGATAAAAGGGTCAATCCCTGAAGAAGATATAACATTAATAAAAGTTATTCTTATGTACCCAGCATCAGAGTACACAAATATGTAAAGGAGAAATATGTGATGAGAAAAATAGACAGCAATACAATAATATTAGTTGCCTTCAATACCTTAGTTTCAATGAAGGATAGATCATTTAGACAGAGAATCAATAAGGACACATGGGCTAGAATGGCATATTAGACTAGATGGACTTAACAGACATTTATAGAACATTTCATCTAATAGCAATAGAATGAACATTCTTCTCAAACACACATGTAATATTCTCCAGGATAAATCATATATTAGACCACAAAATATGCCTTAATAAATTTTAAAAGGTTGAAATCATATCAGGCATCTTTTATGATCACAATAGTATGAAACTAGAAATCAATCACAAGAAGAAAATGAAAAAAATTACAAATATGTGAAAATTATACAAATGGTCCTGAACAACCATGAAGCCATCTGGTCCTAGAAGAATTAAAACCAATTCTTCTCAAACTCTTCCAAAAAATAGAAAAGAAGGAAACACTTCCAAACTCATTTTATGAGGCCAGCATTATCCTGATACCAAAGTCAAACAAGGACACTACAAGAAAATAGAATCACAAGCCAATATCTCTGGTGAACACAGATGCAAAAATTCTCAACAAAATATTAGCAAACCAACTTCAACAATACATCAAAAGATTCATGCACCATGTTTAAGTGGGATTTTTTCCAGGGATGCAAGGATGGTTCAACATCCACAAATCAATCAATTTGATATGCCACAATAACAAAGTGAAGGATAAAAATCATATAATCACCTCAATAAATACAGAAAAATTGGATAAAATTCAAAATACTTTCATCATAAAACTCAACAAAGTGAGAATAGAAGAAACATCCCTCAAAATAAGAAAGGCCATTTACTACAAGCCCACAGCTAATATCATACTTAACATGAGAAGTTGAAAACTTTTCCTTTTAGATTATGAACAATATAAGGCTGTCTACTCTTACCACTTCTATTCAACATAGTACTGGATGTGCTAGCCAGAACAATTAGCCAAGAAAAAGAAATAAAAAGTGTCCAAATTGGAAAGGAAGAAGTAAAACTGTCTCTATTTTCAGATGTCATGATACTATATATAGAACACCCTACCCCCCCCCCCAAAGCTGTTAAAACTAATAAATGAATGTAGTAATTGTTGCAGGACATAAAATTAATATGCAAAAATGAGTTGTGTGTCTATAGACTAAGAGAAATTAAGAATGCAATTCCATTCACAATAGCACACACAAAAAAAAACAGGAGTAAATTTAACCAATCTGAAAATGCTTTCAAAATTGAAAGCACTGTGTGAAAACATTGCCATCATGATTACGATTTTGAATTTAAGCCTAGCCGGTGCGGCCCAGTGGTTGAGCGTTGAACCATGAACCGGGAGGTCAGGGTTCGATTCCTGGTCAGGGCTGCATTTAAATAAGAAATTAGTCCCTGAACATACAAAAATACTTGTCATTGTTACCAACAGTCTTAGTCTTGGCAAATGTTTAATGCTGACTATTGTAACTTTGGCAGATCTGGGTTGATGGGTTTTGATATGGTGCCTTAAGGGCTGGAGTTGCTGGTAGTCCCATTGGCCAAAATATCCAACATGGACAATCCAAAGCCAAATAGTTCCCTTGTCCTCACAACACAGCTGGGGAGGTGCAATGGGCATGGGCTCTGAGACAGCCATGGCTGAGGGAAATGGGGGCAGGACTCTAAGTCGCCTGTACTTAGCATCACACCAATGAAGCACAACAGTAAAGAGCCTCGCATCTCCTGGTCAGCGTGCTTGGGTTTCAAAGGAAAACTGGGAGCCATGGCATTATGTGGTCTCAGGCATTGATGGAAAGCTCCTTATACAGAACAGTGACCATACCTCAGGGGCTTTAAAAACTTTGGGTATTTTAAAAATCTTTCACAGACTCTTATAGGTAATGAGGGGGACTTTAGCCTTTAAAACCATATCTAATTTTAAAACCTTTCTTGTGAAAGGAATATCAGGGCACAGAAAATTAGGGGCGGGGAGGGGGGATGGTTTTTCTCACTTCTTAGAACTCCCGGTACTGTCAGCAAGTTTTCAGGTGTTTGTCTAAATCTAATGTTTACAGAACACTGTTCATTTCTCAAAATAGACGTCTATTATTTAATTTGAACTCTTAGAGAAAACTTTATAGGGTGGCAAGGCAGATGTTATCTCCATTTTATGGATCAATTAACTAAGGAGAGGAAGGTTGACAGTAGAGCTAGAACCAGCCACAGAGCTGGCTCTTCATTCAGTGTGTTGGTCCTTCCTCCTGCGCTGAACAAAGTGTGCTTGGGCATCCTCGAAATTCCCACTGTCAAAATAGCACCGCGCTGTCCAAAATGGTAGACATGGGCCACAGGTGGCCACTAAGCACTTGAAATGTGGCTAATCCAAACTGAGATGTATTTTAAGGGTAAAATACACACCAGATTCTGACACTTAGTACCAAAAAGACACAATGTCAAGTCTCTCACTAATACTTTTATGTTGATCATATGCTGAAATCATAGCATCTTAGATATACTGGGTTAAATAAAATACATTATTAAAATTACTTTCACTTATTTCTTTTTAAAAAATATATATATATATTTTATTGATCTTTTACAAATAGGAAGGGAGAGGGATAGAGAGTTAGAAACATCAATGAGAGAGAAACATCAATCAGCTGCCTCCTGCACACTCCCTACTGGGGGTGTGCCCACAACCAAGGTACATGCCCTTGACCAGAATCGAACCCAGGACCCTTGAGTCCGCAGGCCAATGCTCTATCCACTGAGCCAAACCCGTTAGGGCCACTTATTTCTTTTTTTACTCACAATAGATTTCTAACGAACAGTGTTTGTCTAAACAGAATACCCTGTCTGTGCTTTATAAGGATTAAGAGATAACCATTCACTTTCTATTTCAGCAAAACTCCCCTAGCAACTGGACACCTTTCTCTCCAGCATTTCTACATGGCTATAAGCAGGAACATGATGGCGCACATTTTCACATGTGCCTGGGACCTTGTCTATTAAAAGAAATAATGGGCAGGGAGCTATGGCTACATATTATTTCAAGAAAACAGATGAAAATTATGGAAACAACAGCTCTGTATTACGTCTTCCTTTAGTGTTTCTCTTTAAGCAATCCAGTTATTCTCATTTCAGTCCTTTATCAGACTCTTTTCCAGAATGTTCCCTCATTTAATATATTCCCTCCCCCCCCCCGAAACAAGAGTCCAAATCCCTACAGCCTGCCTCTCAGCCGTCCTTGACCCTCCCAAGGCATCATCTTGGAAGACATTCAACACACAGACACACAGAATTGAGGACCAGGAGATGTTCAGATGTATGTTCAGATGTTAGAGACTGACTCCAAGCTCTGGGCTGTAATGGGCAGTGGTCTAATGGGGTATTTACAGCACAAGAAGGAAAAAAAGAAAGAAAGCAGATTGCTTCCAGAAGCTGTGCATCTGCCGCCCGGTAAGCCTGCTGGTTTGATGCACTCAGCAAAGTGCATGAAGAACTCTCAAACGTCACAGTGATTTGGTTAATTGGGTAAAGATAAGGGTTTCTGAATAGCAAAGTCGGTTTGCCATATTGGCCTGGCACCCAGGGACATGTGCTGAAAAAACAGCTCGGCTGTCTGGATGCATCTGAACGCTCAGTTATTTCATAAAGCCTGCACTGTGTGTTTGGAATGCACATTTGCTCTTATGAATAACAGTAATTGTTTGGCTTGGCCTGCCTTTGTGTGACCGCCAGCTGGCAATGACTGGAACCGTGACACATGACACTCCAGCTGTGTCCACATGTTTCTGCCTCGCAGAATCCACTTATATAATTTGCTTTTTTGATCAACAGTTGAGCCATTTAAGGGAACTCATCATATTACACATGCCCGCTACTTCTCTGCAAATAGTTCGATTGCAATTTCAAAGGAAGATTTTCATTATTCCTTGCTTATTATGGTGATGTTGCGACTTCATTAAACATAGTGTAGTAAAGGATACATTCCTAATTGAACTTGAGTATTTTCCCTTGAATACACATAATTACCAGACAATAGCTTAGCATTTAATCAAATGAACCATTAAAATAGTATCTAATGATGGTCTTCCTATGACTGACAGACCTGACCCAGTATCTTTAACTTTCCCCCAGTTTTATTAGGCTTGCAATATTAGTTATTGTATGTAATTAAGTTTGTATTAGGGAACTGATAAGTACCTGGGTTATGGTGAAAAAAAATATCTTATCAGCTTGGGTGTTAAAGCTACACTTGTGCTCCACTCTGTTTTCTTCAGAGAGATCTGGAAGAACCAAGCAGAAATTGAACCTGACCCAAAATACACTTGTATTTTTATTACCTTTTCCTGTGACACTGAAAACATTCGCTTAATCCCTCCTTCCTGATACCGAAGAGTAGGGAACACACGCAGTCCTTTTAGCTCTTGGGAAAATTCTAAATTATGCAACCTTGGTAGCGTATGTCCCCTGCCAGTGAAACTGGACCGTTGCTGTCGCCTGGAACTCCCCCTTGGACTTCCTCTCTTACTGTAGTTTGGGCTTCATTAAAATGCTGAGTTGATTAAATGGGAAGAAACCTCAGAATAGCTGACCAGAGAACCACATGTTGACAGTCTTTATAGCCCAACAACAGGTACCTTGCAAAAAAAAAAAAAAATGATCATGATGGCTTCTGAGACCTTCTAGTTGGAGAAGGGAAAATGTTTTTTAATCCATTCTTTTAGTACTCAGACTTTCCTGGCTCATGTAAGAGGCAGAACTTAGCATTATTGGAGGAATTAAATACAGGAGCTGTTTAAAAAAAGGTCAATGAGGAGGGGTCAGAGACAGGGAAAAGTCAAAGATCTATTAAATTAGTTGTCAGGAAACCTGCATTCTAGTTGAAGATCTTCCACTAGGTAGTCTGCCTTTGATAAATAAATACCTTACTTGTCAATGCATCAGATACCTGATTCTTAAAGGGGGAAGAGAAAGAGAGATAACAAGAGAGAGACCAGAAAGGCTGTTCTTTCTAATAAATAGGGCCATTATGAATATCTAATAGGATGATCATAAAGGCTTGGGAAGTACAAAAATATTCTATAAATTCAAGATATTATTTGTGTATAAAGTAATGGACATGGAAGTCAAAATTGAGGGATGATAAGTATTATTTAGGACTATACTTCATCCAGAGCTGGAAAAGAGTGAGAAATGTTATCTGACTGGATGCTGTTTCTCTGATGGGCATTTGAGAAAGAAAAATGTTGGAAATTGCTTGAAAAAGTTATTCTCAGTCAACTTAACATCAACAAATTTGGGAGCTGGAAGGAACCAGAAACCTTATAGCCAACATTTTCCATTTTACTGAGTAAGAAATTGAGTCACAACAAAAGGAATTGAATTGACAAAAGCCAAGCAGCCAGATGGTGGTCCAGCAAAGAAGCTCAGGTCTCCTCACACACTGACTCCAGCCTTGACTCTCAGACTTTGGGAGAAGGCATTCAATCAAAGGACACAGAATGAGAATTAAGGGGTTCCTTTGGGAAATATTCATGTTGCTGTGGGAAAATAAGAAGAGATAAATGGATAAAGTGCCAGACATTGGCCCATGAGATCACAAGACAATAAAAACCAGGATTTACAACCAGGGAAAAGAGCTTGTCACATGTCTGGAGGGCTTTGATGAGAGGCATGCTTGGACTTAGCAGCTGGCTGTTGGGGACAGGGAAGAAGTGGTAAAAGACAAGACGGGTGCTGGAATCTTTACCCAATCTGAAGAGTTGGCCCCATGGGAGAGTAGCCACCAGCACAAAGAAGTGTAGCAGTCTCCCACCAGGCACTTGCTAACATTTGGGGGGATTTGGAGCTGGAGGGCATGGCACAGTGACAGCAGCATTCAGACAGCAGTGATGCCTGAAGTCAGGAAGCTGACAATGTCATGGTTCTGGGTGGTCCATCTGCTTTGGAATAAGACCCCAGCCAGCAGCTGGAGTTACCAGAAACAGGGTCCAGCTCCTAGAAAAAGAAGCTCACGAGAGCTAGAACTGTCTCTGGCATGTGTTGGATACGATAATGAAGAACAAGGTAAGATATCCATCTTTCAGCTATAGGAGCTGGGATTCAGGCAGACTCTGTTCAGAATGGCTGGAGTGCAGAACATGGGAACTAGAAACCCTATCTCAGAGAGAGGAAGGCTGAGATTGCCCCTAAGCCCACTTAGGACTCCAGGTTTAGGACTGGAGACTCATTCCACTACTGTGGTTTGAGTCTTCTGAAGCACCAGTGTCTTTGTTCAGTCTTGTTGGCTGGAAGACTACAGCTTGAAATCTATTGCTACTAAAATATGAAGAACTCAGGGCCTAACATAACTGCAGTCATTTTCCTCCATTATGCAGGAACCTAATCTTGGATTATTCTCTAGGCTTTCACTACTATGAGGGCAGAGACAATGTCTTTGTGTTTGCCATTATGTGCCCAGCACTCTGCATAAGGCCAGGTACATAGTAGTCATTCAATACATATTTGTGGGGGGGAAAATGAGTAAATATACAGACTTCTCCCTTCCTCTGTTGGCCATTTTAACCTTACTTCTCTGATACGAAGACCTAACCTAACACTGCTGATGGGCACCGTGTCTGCTTTATAGAGTTGTTCAGTTCTGTAGCGACAGCACCCTCAAAACTGTGATTACAGCAGAGAATCTTAACTGAAGTGCCCATGTAGTTGGGAGGAGAGAATGTAGGTCTTTGTTTCACTATCTCTTTGCCCCTTTTCTTACTTAGAGTTCAAAGGGAATTCCAGAAGAAGGATATAAACTTATAAAAAGAACAGAACACCAAATGCTTGAACAAGGGCAGATTTTCTCTTCAGTGTTATCAAGAGGGAAGTATCAGGAAGGAAGGAATAGTTCAGCGTCAATGAACATCCAGTATGTCAGTGCCTAATTTAATGTGGCTGGATTTTTTAGGAAGCAAAACTCACTTGTTTATTTATATACTAGAGGCCCGGTGCACAAATTTGTGCACAGGTGGGATCCCTTGGCCTGGTCAGCGATCGGGGCCAATCAGGGTGGTGGGAGGTTGGCCAGGGGGAGGGGCCACAGGAGGTTGGCTGCAGAGGGGAGAGGCTGAGGGAGGTTGGCTGTGGGAGCGCACTGACCACCAGGGGGCAGCTCCTGCGTTGAGCGTCTGCCCTGTGGTGGTCAGTGCACATCATAGCGACTGGTCGACTGGTCGTTTGGACGTTTGGTCATTCAGTCGCTTAGGCTTTTATATATATAGGTTCATTGATTAATGCTCTATGCCTCAAATTCTTCATTGTAAAATCAGCATAAAAATAACTATATCATAGAGCCATTGTGATGATTTAGAGAGCCTATAGATACCAAAGTTTAAGAAAAGTCCCTGGCACACAATAAATTCAACAAAGGTTAACTGGCATCATCATCATCTCCATCATCACCACCATCGACATCATAGACAAATTACTTGTTCAGAGAAGAACATAACTGAAGATTGTGAGCTCCCTGAGGGCAAGTATGGCCCAGTTACCACTGTATTTCTATCAATTTATATAGAACTTGGCACAAAGTGGTGCTCAACAAATGTTTATTGATTAGTAAAGAACGTATGCATAAAGTCCAGGTGAGCCTTGATTGATAAAAAAGGAGAAGAAAGTGATGATATGCAAAGGCATTCTGAAGAAATAGAAATTAGAGTTAGAAAAGACACAGGATGTGCATATTTAAGGAGGGTATCACGTATATTCCTAACCATTCCTGCAGAGGACTGGGGATGATATGGATTCCTGCAATGTGGTTAGTGCCTAGGCAAGGAGAGCTTTGAAAGCCAGGGTAAGATGGTTGGCCTTTGTCAGGAGTCAGAAGGTTCACAATTTCTTCCTGCAGCAGAGAAACAGCAAACACTTAACTAATGATAGCCAACCTATATCTAAGAAACTGTACAAGAGTTGCATTGTGGATTAAATTTAGTCACTGATTTCATCATGTGACAAGCCATTTACTTTTAAAATGGTTTGTGTGTGTTTTTGTTTTGTTTTTTGTTTGTTTGGGGTTTTTTTGCTTTAAAAATTATGATAGTCACTCAAAGAATAGTATGCAAATATTCTAAAAGTTTATAAAATAGAGGCTTCCAGCTATTGCTTTGGATATAGAAAACTATTATTGCTCTTGTTTTAATAACAGTGAAAAGATAGGTAATCTACAAAATTAACTTTTTTGGAATCTATGAGAGAACTGAGGTTGAAGGACAAACATCTAAGGAAAGACAGGTGTTTTTGGAGAGGAAGGACATGAGCACTGACTTACCTATATGGACCACAGGAGAAAGACATGTCAATCACACAAGTGAGTAGAAGATTTTAGCTAATATTTTTAATGAATTGAGGAAATCTGAGCGTGGGCTACTGTGAGAATGTGCACTAACCATGATACAGAAAATACAAAGACAATGCACACCTAGTTTTGCAGGATCCTTTCCATCAACTTGGCCTGGGAACTTACTCAGGTGCTCATGCAAAAGAATGAGGACAAAGCAGGAGGCCAAAAAGCCGCCATTCAGGTGGAGGGTTGGAGGAGGAGAGCAGAATTCACTGCGAGGGAGGCACCAGGTCTGGACCTGTCTTTCCTATGGAAAAAACCTTTCAACATAGAAGGAAACTTTGATCTTTAAAAAGAATTATGAAGTGATGAAAATCGTTAAAATGAAAGTAATCACAAAATTCATTTTTCCCTATGTTTAAAAAATGCTCTACAGTTAATTGACTGTCTAAAGAAAAAACAGGAGCAATGGAATAAAAACTGAGTTGTATTGGTGAAAGCATTAACATATAGATCAATGGGACAGAATAGAGAATCCAAAAATATATCCACACATACATGCTCAATTAATTTTTGAACAAGCTACAGGAGTAAAGTAATTCAATGGAAATGTAAGCCCATCACAAATTCTCACCTAGGATTCTGTAATACCACCATACCTAGTAAACTGATGAAAACCAAAATCAAAGAGAGAAACCTGGAAAGCAGCTGGAGGGGGGAAATAAGACATATCAAAGGAACAGCAACAAGACATATGACTGACTTTGAAGCAGAAAATATGGAAAATAGGAGATAATAGAGTCACATCTTCAAAGTGCTCAAAGAAAATAACTGAACATTTAGAGTTCTACATTCATATAAAGTGTTTTTCAAAAATAAATGCAAAATACTTTTTATTTTGGTTAGGATCTAGAAAGACAGAAAAGATGGTTGTTCCCATAGTAACAATAAGAATAACCCATATAAAATTAAAATTATGTTTTTATGAATTTAACCAGCTGGCAAAGAATATTACAAACAAGGAATTACTGATAAACTGAGTTCTAGCAGGAAATTATTCCTTCATAACTGAGCAGAAAGGCATGGAAGCTTCCATACCTCATGTGATCATTCTGAGGATGAGTGGAAGGAAGAGCCAACTTCCCATAATCAGAGACCTCACAGAGATGAGGAGAAATCAGACAAACCTTAGAATACTGTGTCAGTTGGCAGGACATGCTCGAATCTGGAAAAACCCCAAATGCAGAAACAGAATGGGTAGACCTGACAAATATTTTCCTTTACCATATCTCTGAATTTTTGCCAAGAAAGCAACATGGAAGAAAGTTTGGAAGTCTCATTTTGCCTGTTTTCACAGTAACTGAATTCTTGGGCCCTGCTGAAACTAAAGAACTTATATACTTCTATGCATACCCATGGACACAGACAATAGAATAGTGTAGACCTGGGGGTGGAGGGAGGGTAGGGGCTGGGAAGAGCTGGGTAAAATTGGGGGAAATGGGAGACGTCTGTAATACTATCAACAATCTATAATAATAAAAGCATAATATGCAAATCTACTGAACGGCCATCCAGATGACCTTCTGGACAAAGGCAGGGCTCGAGGCAGCCACCACAGCTGCGAGGGAGGGATCGAGGCAGCCACTGCAGCTGCAAAGGCCTACTCTTGCACAAATTTCATGCACCGGGCCTCTAGTAAATATATGTTTTAAAAAAAACAAAAATGGTAAACCAAATTTATCTGAAACCACAGCACAAACCTTTCTCAGTCACAAAGATAGCTACCAAGGAAATTAGGGGTTGAGCTACTCACAGGTGGACTTAATTAATTATTAAGGTTCCAATTAATTTGATTCTAGGAGGAATTCAAATGATCAACTCCTAACCCTAATTTCCAATCATAGGAGAAAGGGATTGCACTCTCTGCTAAGTAAACAAAACAAAACAATATAATAGTTTTGTCTCCATTATTTTTTTGTTTATAATGCCTGAATAGACATTGATGATGTTTGAATAGAGATAAAGCAATTTTGTTGATCCTATAAAGAACTAATTGCCACACATCTGACAAACATTTAAAAAATAACTAGGAAATATTATGAAAAATATTATTCATTTACCAATGAATAGAGCCAAATTTGATGACATGGCCAAATTCCTTAAAAACACAATTTAGGAAAACTTGCTCAAGAATAGACTTGATTTGTCCTATTTTTGTTAAAAAAAATTGCTGAAATTAAAAACTTTCCCACAAAGAAACACCAGGCCCAGATGGCTTAATTAGTAAGTTCTATCAAACATGTACATAAGAAATAATACCGTGCTTCCTAAATGTTTAAGAAAAGGGAAGAGAGAACAAATCCAAATTTATTTTCTGAATCCAGCATAAATCTGATGCCAAAGGATGATGAGAACATTACAGGGGAAAAATTGCAGGGTAATAGTTCTCAGAAACCTAGGTACATGCATATTTTTTAAATATTAGCAAATCAAATTCCATAATACATGAAAAAAATACTATATTATGACCAAGTGCAGTTTATTCCAGGAATGCAAGGTTGGCCTAACAATCAAAAATACTTATTATAATTCATCATATTAATAGCACAAAAGAGAAAAACATGTTAATTTTAATGGAGACTCAACATCCACTAGTAACAATACCTGTCAGAAAACAAGGACTAGAAGGAAGCTTCCTCAAAATCATAAAGTCTCTGTGGTGTGTGTGTGTGTGTGTGTACATGGATATATATACATATTTGAAAACCTAAAGCTACATTAAAATCAATGGTAAAACACTGAATATATTTTTCATAGAGAGAGAACAAGGTGAAAAGTCTCTTCTCACTACTGCAAACAAATAAATAAATACTTTTTAAAATAAAAAATAAAATGCCCCAAAAGTGAAAAGAAAAAATCTTTTTCACAGATTACAAGATTATTTATGAAGAAAATCCAAAGAAATTTCTAAAAAAATACTAGCACTAAAATGTAAATTTAGCAATGTTGCAGGATACAAGGCCAATATGTGAAAATCAATTGTATCTGTATTTACTTGCAACTTTTAGAAAATGAAATTTAAAATGCAATGCCATAGCCAATTGAATTTTTAAAAACATCTGAACTCAT